>NC_046300.1:36760787-38172037 GCF_004115265.2 Rhinolophus ferrumequinum
AGACGCCTCCTTGAAGCTCCTCCAACACTTTTGAAAATAGAAAAAAAATGATGGAGTTGGGACCATATACAACTAAAAATAATCCACTGAGATTTGTTGGGTGGGCATTTGAATCATTTCTCCACTGGGGACAATGTTCCTTTAATTGCTGTATGCTCATTTAGCAATTGGAACATGATACAGGTGGTGAATGCTACATGTCTTTCTTGCTGTAGAAAACTGGTTGGCTGGGTATTAGAATAACCTGGTCAGCATTGAAATAGACGAGTGTCAGATGGCCCACCCTACACTGATTAAATCAGAATTGTTGAGGGTTCAACATGGCAGACCTATGGTTTGAAAACCTTGTAGGTCATTCTAATAAGCAATCTGTCAAGCACGGCTGTTGGAGGAAACAATGGCATAAGTAAATAAGGTCTATAGAGAGGGAGAAGACCAAACGTTAAGTGAATTTTCCTCCAGAATGGCCACCCAGAAGCATCACTGGTGTTCCTTTCTCCACTTCCCTGCTGCTTGAGATGCCACAGGGGGCAGGCACAACAGACCCACTACAGATCTGTTGAAAAATTGATTTGTGAGTGACTTGATGGGTGTTAAAATGGTCTGAAGATGGCCCAAGCTAAGGGAGAATGAGGTGAATGGAATGCTGTTGGATAAAGAGTGTCCAAATCCTCATAGGTTAAAAAGACATAATTCCATCTCAGTAAAATGTAGTATCAGATTTCTGGTAATTTTAAAGTGAAATTATATCCATAGATCAAACCTTTTTACATACAGTTAAAGCAGATATTACACCATTAGATAAGCTCAATGTCAGTGATAACTTCCCAACAATAGTGTTTTAGAGTCATGGCACCCCAAAGTAATTCAATATGTCTCCTGTGTGCCAAAGAATGTTCTACTCGGGATACAGAAAAGAACTAGAAGAAAAGCAAGTAGTCAAATTAAGGTATCTGTAACCTTCAGTTGTCTGGAAGTTTAAGCCATTTCCCTATGACTGCAGCTTAGTGAGAGGTTGCCACGAGATGAGATGGTCACTGTATGAGAATGGGAGGTCATTGATTTGATGATTATTACAGATTCATGCAGTGCTTTATCCTTGTTACAGTACAAAGGACTTTGCAAATTTGGTTGTTTCATCACTTCTCCCAACATCCCCTGAATAAGGACATTTTGAAAATTATGTATATATTCATATGTAATCAAATATGATTGGCACGACTCCCAACCTTTTAAAAATAGCTATATCTTGAGGTGCTTTGTATATTTTATTTTTATATCTAGCAATTTTTTTAAAATTGTTAAACTATGTAGTAATTTTACTAACTAATTTACTTATAGATGTACCTGCACTAGATTGTATCTGTATTTTCTTGCCAATCATTCGTTGTTTGAGAGTTCAGTCTCCAGGCTGCAGGTTGTCCAGGGCTGGTACCTCCTCCTCCTTTCTCTGGCTGATGGTTTCACCTGTCCAGCACTAGTGACTGCATGCAAGCAGGCTGAGATGACGAAATGCAAATCAGGAAACTGTTCTCTGTTAGGTAGCCAGGCTGGCGAAAACAATTTGGCTTATTTGTGAATTTCCATTGTCCATGCTGGCCTTTCCAGCTCCTCACAAAGATTAATCACTGACCCTCTCTTTTGTCCCTTATTTTCCAATAGACCTAAAGTGTCTAATGTTGGCCCTAATTTTGGAGGTGCTGTAGCTGTATGAACCACTGGGAATCTTTCCCCAGTTGTTGTGTCTCTGGCTGGCCTGGCCCACTGTGAGCCAAACTGCAGCAAGGCTCGGGGCAGAAGAGAATCTTCCCTTATTTCCCTGATCCTGGCGGCACCAGGCCTGGCACGTTCTGATTGAGAAAATGAACAGCGAAGGAAGGTGCAAAATAGGGGAGCGAGACTAGTCAGAAAGTTCTATTTTTTCCCCCCCTCTACTGCAGTTTGTGCTTTGAAACCCAGTCTTGAGGGGCATCCGAACGCTCTGAGATGAAAACACATCATTTTGCCAGTGCTGGTGGTGGTAATGGGGGTGGAGGGAGGCAGGGAATTGATATTTTGGATCAGTAGGTCAGCAACTTGCCTGCCCAGGTGTCTTTGGGAATCATCTCTTGTCAAAGGAAAGGAACAAATAAAAAGGGAGAAAGTAGGGGGTGGGGGAGGGAGAAACAGAAACAGAGAAAGGCCTTTGCTGAGCCCATGCCTTTGTGCACCGCATTCAAACTGATTTGTACCCTTTGTAGTCTTAATTATTTGTGAGAGCGGGATAACAGGAGTACCCAGCTCACCCATTATTTCCTGCATAAAAAAAGGCACACAGAAGCCGCTGATCATTTTTGAATTAGCAAACATGATACTAAAAAAAAAAAAAGCATAAAAAAATTCATTAATACCATCAGGGATTAGGAGGCTGATTAAAGTGTAGCTGTTAGCGTATGCAAATGAGCGATAGGCATTTATCGGGGCCTGTGCAAGCTGTCTTGGAGCTGTAAAGCCCACGTATGTTTTTCAGCTGATTAAAATAGTTTTAAATTCTGGAAAATTTTTTTTTTTTTTTGGAAGGAATTAAAAAAAGAGACCATCATCTTTATTTTTCCTTTTGGCGAAATTTCTCTAAAGTGTGCTCCAACCATTCCACTTGACCACACTCTACCGTGCAGTCTCTTCTGTGAGCGATGAGGACGCTGACTCCCAGTTAGAGGGCAAGCTGAGCTCTTCTCCATGGTTCCTTCTCTAGGAGTTTCCCAGAACTTTCACGGCAAGCCAGATGGATCCCTCAGCAATGGGCCACCGGGACTCTAGGTTCTCCCCCAGATGAACCTCCTCCTCCCCAGGCTAAAGGCAAATGGAAAGGTATATATCATTGAAGCAGAGGGTATCAAGTGCTCCCATACATGGGAGGAGACTGCGTTTGCTCACTCCAGAGCTTGGTGATGTGAAGCAAGGAAAGGTAGCATGAGTTAGAAGGCCTGGGAGATCAGGACAGATCTATACTGACACAGGCACTTGATGAGAGTTGGCGGTGATGGTGACCCTTGGCCTCGATGCAAAGGCATTGTGGAGAAAGGGAAGGAAAGAGAGACTTCCCCACTTTGGGTGCAATCCAAATCCCATTTTCAAGACTTTCTATTAGCACGTGAGAGTATTATTTTCATTTCTAGGACTACAGAGGACCACCCATTGATAAATGGTCTATGGATACTAATCATAATTATTATTATTGTTTATTAAGCAATTACTATGTGCCAGGCACTGTTATAAACTCTTTTCACATTTAATCTCATTTGATTCCCCACCACAAATCTAGGAGGTAAGGCTATGTGTCTCCTCAATATGGAAGAAAATAAATCCAGAATCTGACTGCTTAGCTTCTATACTGCTAGCCTGATTGTTCAAGCTACTATCTCCTCCAATTTGAATCCTGTCATATTTTTCCTAACCGTCTCCTTGCTTCTACTCTTGCTCCTCCCACCTGTCCAGTCTCTTCTAAGGATAGCAAGCAGAGGGATGCTGCTTTTATATTAGAGTCATATCATATCATCCCTCTGCTCAAAACCCTCAGCAACTCCCTCTTTCACTTGGAGTAAAGGCCAAAGTCCTTTCAATGGTCCACATGGCTACACAGTCTGTCTTATTACTTCTCTCACCTTATTTCCATTCCCTCTCACTTACTACACTCCAGCAGTCCTGGCTTCCTGGGGTTTCCTCAAAAGCTCCAGACACACTCCTATCTTGCTTTATTTTTTCTTTCTTCCATAATAGAGGTTATAAAGTACTTATTTATTATGTTTGTTGTCTATTGCACCCAGCTAGAATATGAACTCCCTGTGGGAAGGGAACTTTTGTCAATTGTATTCACCAATGTACCTCTACACTAGGCATTTATTATGAGCTCAATAATTGTTGATTTAAAGAGCTCCAGAGTAATTTGTAAAAATTCTCATAAACAATAAAAAAGTATGGTGAAAGCCCTAAGAGGACAGGAGCTATGTCTGTCTTGGTTATCACCCTGTCTCTAGCACTTAGCCCATGATAGGCAATAACTATTCATTGAGTAAATAAATAAATGGGACTAAACTTGGCACCAATAATTCTGTGCAAAAATGTCCATTTTCAGTTCTCATCATATATTTAAAATAAACCATCTTAGCCATTTATATTTAAAGGATGATTTTTTTTAGGCCCAAATATTTAATTTTTTTTTTAAGTTGGTAAAAACTCTATTTTTAAGCCAAAATCAGAACCATCTGGGCTCTCTTTAGGGTGAGTAGTCTCTAAGACTCAAGATCATTGAAGAGGCAAATCCAGACTAACTTCCAGTCCCATAACTGCCCTGCTACTTCCTGTGGGGCCCTGAGCCCCAGGCTCCAGGTTCTGAGAGGGGTAGCCCTTGTTTTGCCAGATCCTAAGCCTGTCTTCCTGTTATCTCTGGAGCTTCTATGTGAAGTACAGGAAGAGGACTTTCCTGGCAGTGCACCATGGCCAAGGGGTAAGCTGGCTGTCAGGTGGGAATAAACTAGAGTTTGTTATAACATCAAACAAAGGAACTGATTTATTGAGCCCAATAATAGGTATGGGGGTGAGGAATGAAAGAGAGAATGGATGAAACAGAGTGATTTTTAAGACAGCCTATGGCCTTCAGGAGTTTAAAATATAGTTAGTGCGTTCAGGCTGAGCCAGTATGGGATCTGGCCCAAGAAGAGGGAGCCAAGTAAAGATTTAGGAGGTGGCCTTTGAAGAAAGGGGTGGGGTAAAGCTTTCTATGTTGGGGAACCATTGCACAGAAGCAGGAACAGGGAGAGAAGAGCAACAGTGAGATGGTTAGTTTGTTGGAGTGGAGACTGAAAATCAAATTAGAAAGGTAAAAGGAATTCTTTTTGTAGACGCCTTGAATATCATGCTAAGTTTTTCTGGCTGTGCTCTGTAGGTAATAGGAAACTCCTGAGGCAGGGTCAGGACTAGGGTGAGGAAAGGGAGGCATCTGCCAAGGTGCAAAACTTAAGGGGGTGCCAAAAAACTTAGTTATCAAGATACGTAATACCTTAAAGCAGTATTTAAAAAATCAAATTGACAAACTACAGCCAGTCTTTTGTTAATAAAGTTTTACCAGGAGGGTTCGAGTTGGGGAATGACAGGGTCAAAGGCCCATTTTGGAAGACTGATCTGGCAGTGGAGAGCTCATCTAGGAAGCCCAGTGTGAGACCAAATCCTGCCTCTGCCTCAGTGGAAGGGGAGGGAATTGGGTGGCTCTAGGGCTGGGGCAGCAAGTGGACCAGAAAATGCCCCTCCTCCTGTCCCCAGCCTATCTTACTATTTTTTTCCTATCATTCTGGCTTCTGCATTCTGCTGTCTGCTACTCCTAGAGATGCTGAAAATATCAGAATTGAGTGGGAGAGACAAATATGTAAACAATTACCCAAGTCGAAACAATATAAGGGCTGTGAAACAACTACCGAATGATGTGGAAAGATCGAACAATTTCAGCTGGAGTGGTTCTGGAATATGGTGGCACCTAAAATGAGCCTTGCAGCATGATTTGATTTGATGAAGCATCAACACTGGGAAGACTGACAATGGGTTCAAATTCTAGCTCTGTCATTTATTAACTGTGGTACCTTGGGCAGGTCATTTGGCTTTTCTGAGCCTCATTTTCTATATCTGTAAAACAGGGACAATCATGACCCTTGCCTCACTGGGTTGTCATGAGGTTTACTTGGCATATTATATGTAAAGCCCTAGTTGAGGATCGTTATTATTAATAGTATTTCACAGTGCAGTCACAGCGTAGTTCATTTATCAAATACAAGGTAGTTCCATGAATGAAGACAGCATTGGAAACTCTAGTTTTCTGGAATGAAGTGTAGCCACTGTCAACAGCAGTAGGATTTCAGAAAAGTCAGAGTTGATTTCTAATTTAGATTTTGCAATTTGGCTAAATCAATGATTAATTGATTAATGGAATTAACCAATCATTACATACTTATTGAATACCTGTTATTTGTAAACTAGACATTGTGGGTGACCCAGAGAAATGCAAGACCTGGTCTCTTTCCATAGTGAGCCGAGAATCTGGTAGATGAGACTTGATATAAGGGACATCCATTGTTTTGCAGCTCGATATGCATTTATTTTTCTTTTAGTAATAGTATCCGTATTTTTCTGTGGGAAACCATCCTGTCCTCTTCTCTGTCGGACAGTTTGTATGGTGTTGGCACCAATCCCATTCCATGACCTAGGTAGACCTATGGCTCACCTTCAGGCAATCAGAGCATTTCCTTTTCCTGGCCACTGTGATTGGATCGGGGATGGGCATGTGACCTAATCAGAGCAAATGGGACTCAATGAGACTTTTGTTGGGCCTGCTATTTTTCCCACTTGACTTGAACCCCAAAGGGGGTAAGACTAAAACTGTACTAAATATCTTGTTGCCCCAGAGAAAAGCCATTCGGAAAATGGAACCCAATTACAGAGCCAAGAGAAGGTGAGAGAGAAAAATATCCTAGTGACTGAGCCATAGACCCAAACCATATTCAAACTCAGAGTTTTTGGTTATTGAGTCAGTAAATTCCTTTCTTGCTTAATCTAATTTGAGTTCAGTTCTCTTCCCTGTGACTGAAGCAGAATTCTAGCTGATTCCCTGAATATTAATTTATGAAGGGCAGATTACCAAAAAACAAACCATGCTCCTCCCCTCCAAGAACAAAAACCTGATAAATAACACATAGAAATCTGTCATGGATGGCTAATGAGCAGTGTGGATACAATAACGATTGTGAACAGACAAAGGGGGAGGTCCCTACTTCAGGAATTGATGGCTACAAGACCAGCTCTTCTCACTATATCTTCCTCTGCAGCTGCCATTGACCCTTGTGCTAGGCATGCAGGCCTGCCACACAGCTTTGGGAGCCAAGTGGTTGGTCACATAAGCTCATGCCAGCTCTCAGATGTCCTTCCTTACCAACGGGAGGGACATTGATCCAGACTATCTAGAGTTATGGGCCATCCAAACATAATTAAATGCTGGCTTAAAATACAGTCTTATGAGGTGGTAAAACTTTTTAGAAGTTTTGCCTAGCATCCACCACTCTCACACTGCTCTTCTCTGTATATATCCTAATCTCAACTCCTGTCAGCATATGTTTTTCGACAGCCTCATGCATAACACTCCTAGTATTCATTGGCAGACTACACAGGAAGAACAAAAGGCCTTGCAAAATACATACTTCACTTATTTGACTAGCTCCCAATGAGAGGACTTCTGGTTCAATTTAGCACAAATACCTAAATTATTAATTCATACTGGGGATAAAATATATCCATTGGCCTATTAAAAACTTAAAATTTACAAATTATCAATACATCACCTTGAGAAGCCTTATGAGGTGCCACCAGAACCTCATCTTTATTTTAAGATCCCTCACACACGTTTGTGTTAGTTGTCTCCCCCTTTTCAAATCAAAGATCATAGTGGTATTGAGTTTATTTAGCGAATCTTCCTTTCTTGCTTTTATGCCTGGATGCTGTACGTTCGATACAATTTAGAGAACTAAACACCAGGAAAGCATATTTCTCTATCCTTTTTATGGATCATATCTTGCTAGTGCCACTGATTCGCTGTGTTGGGTCAGAATGGCCAAATCTTTTGTTCACATTCTTGTCTCCTTTTAGGGGTTGTCTGCATTATACAAATTGCATGTCATTTTAGCAACGGTATAAATAGGTGTAGGAATGAAATTATTGGCTCAAGGAAGGGTATTGATGGTAAATACCTGTTCTGACAAATGGGATTCATTGTAACCAGTCAACACGTTGGTTACAACTGAGCCTAGCATCATACCAGTACACAGTCTCTGAAAATTAAGTGAATTTTTGTTTATGGTAAACCTAATGTCTTTTTGTCAGTACTCACTCACCTATAGTGGGTGAATTTGTACCTAATTTTGGTCTTAAAATTTTGAGAGAAATTATAGTGAGTATTTCATCAAGATATTTGACATCAATTCCTTTCCCTGTGTCAATAATTCCATTCTTGCTCCTAGTATACACTGGCTAAAAAAGACATGCAATTCATATGATGCAGACACTCTCTAAAAGGAGACAAAAAAGAGTGTGAACAAGAGATTTGACTGTTCTAACCCAATACAACTAATGAAGCCTGCTTTGCCTGAAATGAAGGCCGAGGCTCCCACATTCACCAGCCATGACAAATCGGAATGAAAGAACCTGTCCTTTGTGTCCAATTCTGTGGCATATATTAAGACCTAGCCATAAACCAGCACTGGTTTCTGCTCATGATGACACCATTATCATTTTTAAACTTATCATTTATTCATTAAAGCAATCCCAGAGCTTGTGGGATTGTTGACAGAACATAAATATAAACATAAAAGTAAATCATACAATCAAAGTCCTCTAGAGCTGCCTGGGACTTCAAGGTCAACTGGTCCAATCCCCTGTTGAAGTGTTGTAGCCATTAGAATCTTTAACTCTGTCCCATACCTTCATTTCTAAAAATCTCTTTAAGATGAAAGACTTTCATGAGAGGTTCACGAGGTCTTATTCTTTCCTCTGACCCAAGAGATAATCTGACTTCTTCATTTCAGGCTGTGGGGCATTGCTCTCACACCATCTGGTCTTCTCAGACCCAGACTGAATATGATGAGTTCTCCTCAGCTCTCATTCTATGTTGAGTTTTTTGATTCTATGGCCATTGACATCACCTGGCTGGGCACCTTTTCCAAAACATCTATTCTTCTCTGTAATTGATATGTAGTAGTGTAATTGATATGTAGTAGTAGGCAAAATGATAGCAAATAACTGTATTGAATAGCAAGATGAAAATCCTTTCATACATATACACACATATGTGCGTGCACACACATACACACACACACATCCTAATGTAAATACACATATACACACTCCTACAAGTTACGTGACTTTGCACTAGTAACAATTTCTTTGTGCTTCAATTATTTTCTATAAATTGATGGGTTAGAGTAGATGATATCTCTGAACTTTTCATAGATATCTGTCATAATCATATCTGTCCTGATGGGTGAAGACCAAATACTTACACTCTCAAAATGAATATAGAAAGCAATTGTACTTAGATATTCCCTGACAAAGTGAAACATTAGAGTAGGACGGAAGAAAATAAAACATTTGTTATAAATCTCTTCCCTGAATGAATTTGTCTGTGTAGATTATGAACCTGATTTTTACTCTTTTAGGAAACCTTACTTGAAAGTCTTGGATATACTTCATTGGTAAAATAAAAGCTGTCAGTGAGTTGGATAGCATGTCAAGAAAAGATCTAGTTTAAGTATTTTAGAACTAGAAGCTTGATTTTAGTTTTTGTTGCCAATGTTATCTTTAATGCAATTCATTTCTCTTCACCCCTGTTTTTCCACCAGAAGACAGGGATCCCAAGCTACGTTACTGCAAAAGCTTATAAACCAAATGAGGTACTCGATTTGAATTCTACCACATTGTATCATATAGAAATCTTTGGAGTAGGTCACAGTTTTTTTATGCACATGTAGAGTTTTGAACTGGATCGCACCATCTTGAGAGTACCAGTTATAGCTAGCATTCCCCTCTGACCTTTACCCTAGAACATCGTAGGATTCAGTAAGGCTTGGTGAGTGGTTGATAGTATACCAGAAACTCATGGGCTAGGTCAAGGCATTCACCCTTTTCCCAATATCAACCTTAAAACCAACCAACCAACCAACCAACCAACCAACCAACCAACCAACCAACCTACCAACCAACCAAACACATTTCTAATAAGGAACTTAAGTTTAATTTCATTTTTAATTTTTCCCCTTTTCTGTAATCAACCATCATGGTGAACACATTTAATGTTCTACTGATGTTTGGAGGGAGAAACAAGGGGAAACAAGGATAGATAACTTCCAGAGTGCTGTATATGAAATATAAATACCTGAGTAGCACTTATTCTCCATCAAATTCTAAGATGTAGTTTTCTAGCTATTTATATTTTGTGACTATTAAAAAAAGAATAAAGTTTGAGACAAAAAAATGAGCAATGAGGCTATGGAAGACGCTTACCACATTATTTTCATTGTTCAAAAAACCCAAATCAGCCTAAGCTAAAATGTCTTGCTGATGTCCCTAAAATATTCCATCTTTGGACAGAACCATTAACTATTTTTAAAAAGCCAATAATCAATAAGTGTTAATTTGTTGCACTGACATTTGTGCAGGTTTAATCTAGATGAAATTAATTAGAAAGAAAATGGTTTCTCAGCGATTGGTGAGAGGAAGGGAGTCCGTGGCAAGATAAGTTTGACCCTGTGTCGTGGAAACATTTTAATGAGGTTAAACCTCAGCGTATTTGGATCTTGCTGCTTGTTGAGTGAGCACTGACATTTCTAATGGGCTACCAGAGGTTTCCAAAATGGACCAATGACTTTGAAGACATTTTGAGGGTTGCTGGAGTTCTAGGTGGATAGAGGTAGTAGTAAGACTGAATAAAATGTATATAATGTGTAATATAAACATTTGGAAGAAAGAATTGTGAAGAGCAATCTCACCAAGAACACAGCAACCCTCCATACATTTCTCAGCTGAGATTTTTAGTTTTTACACTCTGTTAAATGAAGTGAAGTCAGATCTCACTTTGCTGGCGCCAAAGGATACCATTCCTCTCAGAGGGGTCCTCTGCACCACCCTGCCCATTCCATCCACCATGGATAACCTGGTTCTGAGAAGAGTGGGGAAGGGACATTCTTCCCAGAATCCTCCGGGGATACCACATGCTTTAATTGCTTTAGGAACCCTTTGTATTACTGAGACTAATGGAATTAGACAAGGAAAACACTAGCAAGACTTGATCAAATACATTGGATTTCCCCCTCCACGCATAATTAGGTTAAGAGGAGTGAGTCAGAGACAACTCAGGTCCAGGCTCATCATTAACCTACGTCTCCAGGGGAGGCCATAAGGGCCTGGACATCAAAGTTTTCAGCATTCAGGTTGCATGTCATTTGGAAGAAATGCTCAGCAGCCTGCCAGGTCAGTTCTGCTCAGGCCCAGAGCATGCAGAGCTGTAGAGGAAGCTGAACGAGGGAGAGTCCCTGAACAGAACGTGACTGCTCTCTTTTGAATCATCTTTTTCAATGCGGGGCTTCTTTTTCCTCCTTGTGTGACCTTGCTTTCCCTCTTGGGCAGATTCAGAAGGATACTTCTATTGGGGAAGGGCTCTTCCAGAGTTTAGAAGAGGACAGCAGACAAATGGACAAGAAGGAGATGAAAAGACTTAAAAAAGAGTCATGGCCGAAAACATGATTTTTCATGAAAGTACGCGTATCTAAGGTTTATGTAGAGCCTTAGAATATGATAAGAGCAAAGAAATGATTGCGGGCATCAGCAGGTTGTGTGCTGCCTTTGTGTTCCTGTTTAGAGTGAGGAGAGCAAACATTTGTTTTGCAATCATTATGTACCAGGTACTGTACTAAGCATTTTACCATTTTCTTTAATGCTCACAGCAACCCCAGAAGACATCTGACAGAAAAAGAACTGAAGCACAGAGAGTTTAAGGAATGCACTAAAGGTCACACAGTTGACAAGTGGATGAAGCCAATCTGCGTGCATTTTGCTCATCATTTACATCTGCGAGTAGTCCAAATTGGCCTCACTGCCAGAGAACACCTCTTTATGGTAGAATATGAAAGGGATGAAAGACGGCTCTGTAGAGAGGATGGTAGATAAGATTGAGTAAGAAAGCTGGAAAGAAAAAGAGTCTATAAAGGGAAATCAACATAGTGACGCAACACAGTAGACAAAGGGGACAGTCTGCATAACTAGAGTTATACAAGTGTGAGACTCTTCACAAAGAAGGTGAATCAGGTCCCTCTGATAAGACCCCTCCAGGGACACATGGAACACGAGGCAGACATTGGGGTGACAGGAATCCAGATACTATCCCAGGAAAGAGGTGTGCCGTGTCTTGTAGGTTGTGGAAAGAGTTTAGGACAGTGACATATGCAACCAAATATGGTTCAATTAGAGATGGGCTATCTTCTGGGACAATAACCCAGAATGTGATAAAATAGCCTATAAGACTCTGAAAACACATATCACCTCCTAATTCTGCTGATTTGCATGCCTTCATTCAAAAATATTAATTTAGCCCCCACTGCATGTCAGTTGCATGGGAGACAAAAGTAAATAAAGCAGCCTTCAAGGTTGAAAAGATATATAACCAAAAATTGCAGTTGAAGGAAACCTGTGATTGATGCTGAAACAGAGGTTTAGAAATGTCAAAGTTCAGATCCGGAGAAGGCAGAGGTCAGGTCCATGTAGGGTGGTGTTTGAAGTCCCACAGAACATGTAATATTTATGAATGAAGAGAAGTACCAGGTAGAAGCAGGGAAGAGAGGAGGACATTTTGGAAAGAAGAAAGGAGAAATAGAGTCCTTTAGGCAGTTTGCAATTCTGGGTATGAAGTTGAAAGTCTTGGGCTTAGAAGGAGAATTTTCTTCTTCCTTGTTGGTCTGTTTAAAAGAAAGGGGGCCATGGTCAGTGAAGAGTATAACATGGGTGGTTTTGAAGAGAAGGATTTGTTTTCCCAATTATCTTAATAATAACCAAGGACACATTCTAAAACTGTTTGATTAAAGACCCACACGCTTATTATAGAGACTTTCAGCCTGAATAGGAGAGACAAATACCTTGAGAAGCTTGGGAATCTGGACAGTTGGAAGGACCACATGGATGAGCCATGAAGAAAAAGCATCATGGCTCAATGGAAGGAGTGTATGATGGAGAACTGGATGTAGGGTTTTGGTTCAGGTTTTGCAATGAATTAGTTATGTGACCTTGGATAACTGACTTCTCTCTGTGGACCTGTTTCACTTCACTGTCTGTAAAATGATAAACTAGATGGCCACTAAGTTTCTTTGCTGTGACACATTCTAATTTTCTTTTATTCTAATTCTCTGGGAAACAGAAAAAGAATAACATAACCTTTCTAGGGTGTGGGCAAGAGGGTGAGCACACAATAAACAATAGCGTAGCGTATGGAGCCTGGCACTATGCCTAATGCATTCATTGTTCAGTGAATTTATAAAGGAATTCATTCATTGCCTCAATTGGTAATGAGCCTCTTGTCCTTAGAAGTATTCTAGCAGAAGCTAGATTACTCCTGAAGACAAGTTGAAGAGGGGATTTAGAATTCAGAAGAAGCCTTCTCCTTTGACTTCGGTGGCTTTTCTGGAGGGTTTTTCTCTCATATTTCAAATGAGAACTTAACATAAACATTACTGTTGGAATTTTAAAACACTCTTTCATGTCTCCCTGTTTTTCTCTCTCCTTCTGTCATTGAGTCCTCTTTTCTCTCTTTCTTCATCATTTTCTTAGTTTAAAAATTCTCAGGATTTTACAAGTTTTTCAGCCTGTAATGCCCCTCAGCTCTCTTGGAACCAGTGGGGGTGTTGAGCTCTCCCAGAGGAGACTTAGCTTAAAGAAGAGCTGTTTGTTCCAGAAAACTACATTAGCACACCCAAGTGTGCTTCTCTCAATTAAGAGATGTGAAAGAGTCCCAGAAGTAGTGGGTTAGTGTGTGGAAGCCACCTACACCAGATTTCTGAAGAGGTTGCTTCTACCACATTTCCTGGTTTTAGCAATACATTCTGTATCCTGGGTTGCCTTTAGTTTCAAAGGGTAATTTTGGAGTTTGTGCCTCTACACAGGGCACAGAAAGAATAACTTCCATACACCTGTGTGGGGCTGTTGCATTATTCCACTGGCTTTATTTTCTTTCCTGGGCTTGCCTGGGTAATGTTCTTCCCTTACAAATTTCATCTCACTGCACTGTGCATTGAAACGATGCAGTTATGGAGCGCACAGGGAAAAAAATTATAATGCCATTAAAAGTTATCATAAATTTCAGATCAGCATCACTTCTAATCCGATACACAATTTTACTGCCTCTATAAAGTAGGTGATTTGCAGTGGTCTGAGGCGTCTCCTGGAGCGTTTTACTTCTTTTTAAATTAAACACACCAACTTTGTGCTGAATTCAGAGTGTGGACATAAAAAAGGGGGTAAAAAGGAGAGGGAAGGGACATCAGATGGGAATTGCAATTGAATCTTTATATATGCCATCTTGGCACTGTGGTACTAAATATAGTGCCAGGTAAATAGATGTGCTGAAATATTCAGAATAAAAAACAAATGTTCCAATAGCAGAAGCAGTGAGCCCCGAGAATGATTCCACAGTGGGTGTGCTTAAAATAATAAAATACTGTTGTTTAAGACTACTCAATCCTAGAAAACCCTATGTTGTAAAAAATATGTAGTGCTGGTATATGTGTAAGGGGCTATGTATGTTGAATGTGTATATATATATATAAACTCCTAGGAAATTAAATAGAATATCAGGGGCTTGATTTTATTGGTTGGAAAGTTACACTGATTATTTCTTAGAGATACATTAACTCTTCCTGGAAGCTTAGGACAACAGAAGTTGTCATTTACTAAATGGCTACTGAGTATTTTGAAACGTAATGTTCCCCACAGAGGCTGATTCATTAGCCCATGTAAAGATGTAAATACTTATGTACCTGGAGAGAGATGGTACACACCCAAATTCTAGTACAAAAGTGAACACTTCACAAGATTTCTGGTTGAAAGGACTTAGTTGGATTGTGACATTGCTTCTCCTCCACATCCTACATGCAGTTTGGTCATTCTTAGATACAAAAAAAAAAAAAAAAAAAAAAAAAAAAAGGTCACTAAGGGTCTACTTTATGCAATTCTCTGAGGTATATACTGAAGGTAGAAAACCCAAATCAAAACCAAACAAAATCCCCATAAGCCTACCCTCAAGAAGCTAGGCTGTGAGCTTAGAGGGGATACTGTACAGGAAGTAAACTCATGATTGTAGTTTTTCACGTTCAATGCCAACACTCACCGGGACTGAACAGAGGAGAGGAAGCCACGTGTCTGTCATGATAAAGTGGAGTGAGGTATCTTATAGCTCTTTTAAAATGGGTCTAAGTTCTCCATGCCAAATATTTTCAGCAATATTAATAGAACAGTCAACAATAATTACTAAACTAAATATGTATTAAACTCTGGCTATTGTATGTTATTCATTTCCATGCCCCTAGAGCTTAGCACAGTGCCTGAAACAGTCAGAAAGGAACTGAGTATATTTTGAATTAATGAAACTGGTGATACAAAGATGAATGATAACACCGAGCATGCAACACACTTTGCATTTGAAATATGTTTTTACTTAAGTTACATCATTTAATCCTTTATAATGAAGGAGGTATTATTTCAACTTTACATGATGAAACAGACTCTGTGAGGGTAAGTGATTTACTCCTAAGTATGTATTGAGCTGGACTGAATCTAAATCATTTTGTTTCAAGTCCTTCCCTTGTTGTACACCAGCTGAGTTGTGTATGATGCATGTGCACAGACCTTGCTGTAGATAAGTCATGTGTTGCGACCCTGGGAGGGTTGTGACAACATGTTGTGTTGTCATGGCTGACTCCCAGCCTCTACAGTGGAACAAGAGGACCAGGATACAGTTGTCTCTTAATTGTGTGACAAATAATTGCTGCTCTGATGTCCTATAGATTGACTATAATAGATCAGATGAACAGAAAGTTTGATCATGATGCAATGCTAGACTAAGGTAATAATGCATAACATTTATGTGGCACTTCATACCTGTCAGCACATTATACCTTCTTTCAGTCCTCACTACAACTGTATAAGACAGGTATGGTTATCGTACCTGCTTTACAGATGAAGAACCCAAGGCACAGGGAAATTAAGACATTTGTCTGAGGATACATAAGTGAACATATTGGAGTCAGAATTCTAATCCAGTCTAACTTGAGAGCTTGCTGCCTGGAGAAAACAAGACACCATTTATTCATATAGTTTTTGTCGATGGAGATGGGTGCCCTCATTATTACTGGAAATAGGGTGCTGTGCTAAGAGATAGTTGATGGAAGTGGAGCATGTCCTAACATAAGGAGTAGTTGTTATGTTGTGTGGGAATGAATGAATGACGTTGTTTCTAGGTATATATTATCACAAGAGAATGATGGATTGCTGATCTCACAAAGGACAATTATACACATTTGCATAATATTCTGTATTTTGAAAACAGGTTATATTTGTATAGTATTGTTGGCAAAGTTGAAGCTCCTGATGTGAAATACAATCTATTGTGGATTTGAAATATCTATTAACCAGCTAATTAATGCATTTAATAAGTAAATTATTGAACATTTATCAAGTGCCTACTAATGTGCTACTCACTCTGGTAGGTGTTCATTTTTCATAGCACTATTGTCTTTAATTAAGTCAGACCATCTTCCCTGAAACATACAGATGTTTAGCATTTAAATGAAAAGAAATATCAAGGAATTGATGATTGCTCTTTACTCCCATGAATATCGGATGATATTTAGTTTTGACCTGTAGCTAAGATTCTGTTTAAATACACACTGGAACTGGTTGAATTTGGGACAGATGTGAAGTCTTTCATCTTGCCTAGTTTTGGGAACTTTTGGAGGGGATGAAGCTTTGATGACAGAGTTTAGCTGGCCTGGGGGGAGGAAGAGCAGTTTCAGCTGTGGTACTGTGTTCTTGGGTGGTAACTCCTTAAAGCCTTTGAGGCATGCGCATTTGCCATCTTACTGAGAATGGCTGGGACACTGAAATCAGAAGCTTAAATAAAAGTACAAATGGCAGTGAGGAAAATAGGGCTAAGAAAAGAATATATTGGTAATTATTCATTCATTAATTCATTTAAACAATAATTCATTGTACTTTCTAACGATTGCCTTAAAGAAATTTTAAATAGTTTTCCAATACTTTGGTGAGATGATTCAACTGAGCTTAGGGAATATAAGCTAGCATTTTAGTATCCAGTTCAAATTAATAAAACTTCAGTTAGCAATAGATATGAACATTGCTTCATAATGGAGACCAGAAATTTTATTATATAAGAAATTCTGTGTAACAGATTGAATCAGCTAGGAAGGTGTTTGGTAGCAAATAACAGAAAATCTGACTTACAGTTTTTTCAACAAATGGATTTTAAAAGTATTTTTACATTTAATATAGGTGGATGTCTCAGATATCTGGAAATAGGTGGCTGAAGGTTTTTGGGTCAGTGTTTCATAGAAAGCAGGTCTGGTGTGTGTATTTCAATTTAGCTTTCTCATGGTGGCAAAATGAGTTAGAGCCTAGGTCCCATTCAATGATGGCAAAAGAGAGGTGGAAGCCAGCCACACTCTACTTTTATGTAAAAAAAGTCAAACATTTTCTGAGAAATCTCAGCAGACTTCAGTTTCATCTCATTTCCAAAGTTGTGTCACATGGCCACTTGTAGCTGCAAAGAATGCTGGGCAAATAAACATTCACATATTCTAGTCTCTTTGTAGAGTCAAGGGAAAAAGGATCAGGAGTAGGTGTTGAGTCAATTAGGCCTCATAGATGCACTCACAAATACTATTCCAAAAGGAGTTAACATATTATCTCTAATATTATGGAATGATTCAAACACATCCAAAAGTAGAGACAGTGATATAATAAATTCCCATGAACCCATCATCCATCTTCACTAACTTATGGCTAACGTTGTTCTCTCTCTCTCTCTCTCTCTCTCTCTCTCTCTCTCTCTCTCTATATATATATATATATATATATATATATATACATATATATATATATACACATACATATATATATAATATAAAATATGTATCATATAAAATATGTCTGGACATTTTAAAGCAAATCCTAGACATTGCGTCATTTTTATCCATAAATATTTCAGTATATAGCTCCAACAGAAGAACTATTTGAAAATAAAACATAACTGTATCACCAGTATCACCCTAAAATTATATTAATAAAAATTCCTTAATATTATCAAATATTTACTTTGTTTTTATATTTTTCCAATTATCTTACCATTTTTTATAGTTTGTTTGAACTATATAATGTTGCCTTTTCTCTATAGAACTAGCTATTAATTATTTTGTTCATGATTTTAGAAAACTTTTAAATTGGTTTATTTAATAATAATGTTTTGTTTTTCTCATTATTTTCTGTGCACTCAGGTATTTTGAAGTACTTGTAAAAGTCAAACATTTATGGTAGCAGCCCTAGCTTTGACCACCTTATACAAGGAATCATACTCTATAGGGTCCACTGGATTTTGAATATTGCTTCCTAACGTCTAGCTTGAATGTTTAGTTATTGGGAAGAATATATTTCTTTGGAGCAGCTCTGTGCATTAAAAAGCCCTAGACTATAAGCTATATCAAGTTTGAGGATAGCTTGCAGCATATGTTGAAGGTAGTAGCACAGATGCAATGCCCTTTCTAGATCCTGCTGAGGCTTGTAAGTTTGTTTATTCAAAATCAACAGTTAGGGACAGCCTTTCTAAATATGACTTGAAGTCCAGAAGCCATAAGTGAAGAGATTCATAAATATGAATACATAAAAATAAAATACGTGTATATAAAAAGAAAGAAAACCTCAAAACGTGAAAAAATTTAGAGACAAATGACAAATTAGGGAAAAATGTCCAACTCATGTCATAGACAAAGGGCAGTCATCAGGCAAGAGACGATGGTAATTGAACTGGGGTGGTATGGTGGGGAGAGAGAGAAGTGAATTGACTTGGGGATAGAAGTGGAATTCTGATGGATTGGAGTTAGGACATGAGGGAGAAAACAATTAACTCTAGGAAAATAGGTGACGTTCCAAAGAAGGAGAAAAAAGATATAAGAAGTAGTGGATTAACTATTCTCCTATAAATACCAGGAACATAAAACTTCAGTGAGTATACTGAAATACTTAGCCATAAGTGACAGCCTTGCTGTCCTAGGTCATGGAGGAAGGTTTCTAACCAATAGGCAGTCTGTTGTGTAGGAAACAATTGTTCTGGAATTCAGATACCTGTATGAGGATTCTGACTGCCATTTACTACCTATGTGATCCTGGACTAACTTGCCAACTCAACCCCCTGAGATTCTGTTTTCATAGGTATAATGGGCCTAATAATACCTTGACCTTGAATTTGTTCCAGAGTATTGATATAGACTTTTGTTATACTTCCTAATTATATAAAATTTATCTGGTGATCTATTTCAGCTAAAAACTTGGTAGAAAAAATGAGTACTATATCTATACAATCAGGATTCTATGCCTTAAAATTACTGAATAAAAAGTTTTATTTTTTTCTCTATCTTTCAAAAAAGGAGGACTGCCTAGAACAGCCACATGTCAGGGAACTTCCATGATGATATGTTTATATCTTTAATGCCAATATTGATTATCTCAATGTCAGTGTTTTGTTAACTGGTAAAGACTAAGAAACTACCACTCTGGGAAATAGCAGACATCTCTCTTTTTAGAAATAGCTGTATTGAGGTTTAACTTACATACAATAAACTGTGCATATTTCGTTTCTCTTTTTTTCTTTTTTTAATTAAAGTTTATTGGGGTGACAATTGTTAGTAAAGTTATACAGGTTTCAGGTGTATAATTCTGTATTACATCATCTATGTATCACGTTGTGTGTTCACCACCCAGAGTCAGTTCTTCCATCACCATGTATTTGACCCCTTTTACCCTCTTCTAGAACCCCTCTCCCTTCTTACCCTCTGGTAACCATTAAACTATTGTCTATGTCTATGAGTTTTTGTTTCTTCATTTGTTTGTCTTGTTCTTTTGTCGTTTTCAGTTTTATATACCACATATCCGTGAAATCATATGGTTCTCTACTTTTTCTGTCTGACTTATTTCACTTTGCATTATAATCTCAAGATCCATCCATGTTGTTGCAAATGGTACTATTTCATCTTTTCTTATGGCAAAATAGTATTCCACTGTGTATATATATACCACAACTTTATCCATTCATCTATCGAAGGACACTTTGGTTTCCATATCTTGGTGACCGTAAATAAAGCTGCAATGAACATTGGAGCACGTATGTCTTTATGGATAAATGTTTTCAGATTTTTTTGGTAGATAACCAGGAGAGGGATTGCTGGGTCATATGGTAATTCTATTCTTAATTTTTTGAGGAACCTCCACACTGCCTTCCATAGCAGCTGCACCAATCTGCATTCTCACTAACAGTGTATGAGGGTTCCTTTTCTCCACAGCCTCTCCAACACTTGTTACTACTTGTATTGTTGATGATAGCCATTCTAACTGGGGTGAGGTGATATCTCATTGTGGTTTTTATTTGCATTTCTCTGATGACTAGTGATGTTGAGCATTTTTTCATATGTCTATTGGCCATTTGTATGTCCTCTTTGGAGAAATGTCCCTTCAGGTCCTCTGCCTATTTTTGAATTGGATTGTTTGTTTTGTTTTTGAGTTGTATGATTTTTTTATATATTTTGGATATTAGCCCCTTATTGGAGGCGTGGTTTACAAAACTCTTCTCCCATTCCATTAGTTGCCTCTGTATTTTGTCGATGGTTTCTTTTGCTGTGCAGAAGCTTTGTAGTTTGATATAGTCCCACTCATTTATTTTAGCTTTTACTTCCCTTACCTTTGAAGTCAAATTCATAAAATGCTCTTTGAACCCAAGGTCCATAAGTTTAGTACCTATGTTTTCTTCTATGCAGTTTATTGTTTCAGGTCTTATGTTTAGGTCTTTGATAATTTGATAAGCTATAATTTGATAAGATATGTGCACACCCATGATACTATCACCACAATCAAAATAATGAATATATTCATCATCCCCATAAATTTCTTTCTACCTCTTTTAATTTCTGCATTTCACCCCTCACCATCTCACCCACTCCATTTCCAGTAAACCAATGATCTTTCTGTCCCTACAGATTAGTTGTATTATCTAGAATTTTATATAAATGTAATCATATAGTATTTACTCAGTCTTGCTTTTTTTACTTAGTATGATTATTTTGATATCTGTCCATGCTGCTGCATGTATTACTAGTTCATTTTATTTTATTGCCAAGTAGTATTTCATTGTTGCATGAATATATCAGAACACCTTCCAATGGACATTTGGGTGGTTTCTAGTTTTAACTATTAAAGCTACTATGAACATTTATATACAGTATTTGAATGAACATGTGCCCCTTATTTCTTTTTGTAGATTCATATTTTCATCTGGTATTGTTTTCCTTTTGTGTAAAGAATCTCTTTCAACTTTTTTTTTTATAATGCAAGTCTGTTGGTGATTAGTTCTTTCAGACTTTATCTCAAAAAATCAGTTTTCTGGGCTGGCCCGGTGGCTCAAGCGATTGGAGCTCCATGCTCCTAACTCCGAAGGTTGGAGGTTCGATTCCCACATGGGCCAGTGGGCTCTCAGCCACAAGGTTGCCCGTTCAACTCCTTGAGTCCCCCAAGGGATGATAGGCTCAGCCCCCTGCAACTAAGATTGAACACGGCACCGTGAGCTGAGCTGCCTCCGGGATGGCTCATTTGGTTGGAGCGCAGGCTCTCAACCACAAGGTTGCCGGTTCGATTCCTCAAATCCCACAAGGGATGGTGGGCAGCGCCCCCTGCAACTAGCAATGACAACTGGACCTGGAGCTGAGCTGCGCCCTCCACAACTAAGACTGAAAGGACAACTTGACTTGGAAAAAAGCCCTGGAAGTACACATTGTTCCCCAATAAAGTCCTGTTCCCCTTCCCCAATGAAATCTTAAAGAAAAAAAAAATCAGTTTTCCCCTTGCAAATCTGCTTTCTTTTTGAAAGATATTTTCTTTGGGTATAGAATTCTAGGTTGAGTTTTTTTGTGTATTTTTTTTTCTTCAGTACTCTAAAGATTAATCTGCTGTCTTCTTGTATTGTTTCTGATAAAAAATCTGTCATCCTTATCTTTATTCTTATGTACATGTCTTTTTAAACTCTGGCTGTTTTTATGGCTTCTTTTTATTACTGATTTTCAACAATTTGATTATGAAGTGACTTGGTAGTTTTCTTCATGTTTCTTGTCTTTGGATTAATTGAGCTTTTGGGTCTGTGGGCTTATAGCTTTCATCAAATCTGAAAAATTTTCAACTATTATATATTGAAACATTTAGTTTTATCCCACCCCCATCTTTAGGGACTCTAATTACTTGTATAAATAAGCTCTCAGCTGAAGCTCTGTTCTATTATTATTATTATTTTCTCTATATACTTCATTTGGGATAGTTTCTATTGCTATGTATTTAAATATACAAATTTTTTCTTCTGTAATGTGTAATCTGTTAATCCCTTTGTGTGTGTGTGATCTCAGACATTGATCTTGAAACATCTGATTTTGTACTTTAAAAAATTCTTTCATGTCTCTACTTAAATGTTTGACAATATGGAATACATTCATAATAACTGTTTTAATGTACTTGATTGCTAATTCTAGCATCTATGACCAATTTGAGTTGGTATAGATTTATTCATGTATCTCCTCATTTCAGTTCTTTTTTTCTGCTTTTCTTCATGCAGGATTATTTTGATCTGATAACAGACATCATGTAATTTTCTTTGTTGGGTGCTGGATATATTCTTGAATTTTGTTCTGGGATTCAATTAAGTATAGGCAAACAGTATGATCCTTTTATTTTTAAAATTTGTTAGGTAAAACTAGAGCAATTGGTCATATTTGTTTGGGTGTATTATTGGACTCTTTAGTCTGTTCCATTGATCTATGTGTCTATCCCTTTACCAATTTATGTTGTCTTGAATTCTGTACCTTATTAGCAAATATTAAAATTGGCCAGTATGAGTCCTCCAAATTTATTATTATTTTAAAAAATTGTTTTAGCTCTGCTAATTCCTTTGCCTTTATATGTACATTTTAGAATCAGCTTGTCCATATCTGCAAAGACTACTACTGGGATTTTGATTGGTATTGTGTTAAATCCATAGATCAGTTTAGGGAAGATTTTTATATCTTTATTGACTCTTCTAATCCATAAATATGGTATGTCTCTCCATTTATTTTGGTCTTCTTTGATTCCTTCATTAGCACTACACTTTTTTTCCTCTCTTGAGACTCAGATGACATGAATATTAGACATTCTGTTATTGTCCTACAGGTCCTGAAGTTCTTTTCGTTTTTTTCAATATTTTTTTCTCTTTGTTTTTCTGATTGGATATGTATCTGAGAAGTCACAGGTAGTCCAATTTAAGAAATAAATGTTAGGCTTATTTTTTTAGAAAGAAATAAGTGTTAGGCTTCTTTCACATTGGCCACACTTACATTTTTATGGCCTTGATCTCGTCCTTAAAATATTCTACTTTAAAATTGTAGGTTAGGTAAAAATCAAAGCCAAGTTCCTAGAGGACAGTTTGGAAATTATGGTCTCTGGTCTCTAGAGTGGGAACACTGTGAAGGCAAAGAAATAATGGCCTGTTTGGTAAACAATGGAAATAGCAGAAGATAAAGAAGCTTTAGATAGTTTATTATCTTCAATACACTCTCCAAACAGTTCAGGAGGAGTAGAGTGGGGGCAAGCTTAGCATGAACGAACAAATTAGTAAAATAATTATATGCTCCAGAACTGTAAGTACAGACTCAGAGAGCTACAGGAAGAATAGGCTTTGTGTGTTTGGAAGTCAGGGCACACAGTGTGGCTAGCTTATTTAGATTTGGAGAAATCTAAGTTGAACTTTGAACAATGGAAAATATGATGTGTTTGAGCTAGTGTTTAAGGCTGTGTCAGCGCCTCTGACAGACAAAGGGTTAATATCCTTAATCTATAAGGAACGCCTACCAATCAATAAGAAAAAGATAAGCCCAGCAATTGAAAAATGGGCAAAGGACATGAATAAATGACAAAAGAAGAAATACAAGTGGATAATAAATGTATGAAAAATGTCTAACCTCATCAGTATTCAGTGATAAGCAAATAAAAACAAGACACAATTTTCTGCCTACTCAATTGGGAAATAGTTTTAAAGTGGTTTAAATGGAAATATATAGTATTGGATAGAATGCAGAAGATGGGCACCCTCACACACTGCTTTTGGGAGGGCAAATTGATTCTATATTTCTGAAGATATATCTAGAAATACACACCAAAAACTTTAAAATGGTTTTAGACTTTTGATGACATAATAATACCTCTGGGAATTTATTTTTAGGAAATAATAATAGATGCACACAAAGATCTATATACAAGGATGGTCTCTGCAATGTAATTTACAATACAAGAACAACAAAAAAGGAAAGCACCTAAACATTCTATAGAGCAGAGATGGAATGGCACATACAGAGGGTGAATGCTAGGGAAATATTAGAAGTCAGAGAATGTTTAATCACACAGGAAAATGCTAAAGGTTCATTGTAAAGGTAGAAATGTGTGTAAAAAACATTAAAATGCAGTATATATATTGTAAACCTAATTCTGTGACTAAAATAGATAACCTTAGAAATACATTTAAAGGAAATATACTAGAAGATATTAACCATGGATAACTGAATGGTAGGATTATGAGTGATTTATATTTTCATATGTATAAACATTTATTAATAAATATTAATCTATACTAATTTTCCATTCTTTTTTCAAAGAACCATATTATAAATAAGAAAGAAAGGCATGAATGTTATTTAAAAATGTATATATATTGTCAAACATTATTTCAGTGGGAATAAGCAACAAGTAAAATAATTAACAACTTTTGTTGATAAAATAACTGCTCAAGTTAGTACTTGATTTTTCAGCTGGTTGCTCACCTGTTGTGTTTACGCAGTTCAATAAATTTTTTCTTTGGGAGTTTTGAAGTTGCTGGTTAGAGCCAGCTAAGAAGTTACTGTGACATGTACTATGTTCTACAAATTCCTACTCAATCTCCAAGTTCAGGTAGAGCCCTGTCTTTGTGAAGTTACTTTTCAAATTCTTTTCTCTTCTATGCTATCTTTGAGTCAGTTTGCTCCATGTGGTTCTGAGTACTTTGTGTCAGGGACCTTGACTGATTCATCCTTGAATTCAATGGCCTAGCAGGTACCCAGACATATAGCCGCTACCCAGACAATGCTGATTGGATAGTGAATGAATGAATAAATGAATATAGGAAAATGGCTTTCATTAGCTAGTATCTCAGCAAATGAAAATGTGATGCCCATAAAAGAAAGGTGGTGACTCAATTACACTGAGTCAACAGTGTAATTAAAGAGACATTAGACATTGGAATCATCCAGAGTTGGGGTTGAATACAGGCTTTACTACCTTAATGCTTTGTGAAGTTGGGCAAGTCACTTATCTAATCTTAAGTTTCCTGATCTCTAAGATGTAAAATAGATATTATCTATTTCCTTTTGTAAAGACCAAAGGAGCTAATGAGTGCATACAGAAGGCTTAGTATAGTTCCTGGTACATAATTTCTATTCAATTATATAATTCAATTAATAGTAATTAATAATGATAATCACAATAAATGATATCATAATTGATAAAATAATCTGCTAAGTAAAATCCTCGATCACCTGGTTTAATGGGTTTCTTTCTTAAAGTGATTTGTTTCTTTTTTTTTATTTGCTTGTATTGATTTGGATGTACAGTTGGCTCTCCAAATCTATGGGTTTCGCATCCATAAAATTCAATCAAACTCCGAAAATATTTGAAAAATAAGCTACATTGTTGCTGACAGTTACTAACTATGTAGTTAGGTCTACAATGGTTGTGTCTGTATTGAGCATGTACAAACTGTTTTTCTTGACATTACTCCCTAAACAATACAGCATAACAACTATTTACATAGCATTTATATTGTATTAGGTATTATAAGTAATCTAGAGATGATTTAAAGTATGCAGGAGGATGTGCATAGCTTATATACAAATGCTATGCCATTTTATATAAGGGACTTGTTTATCGGCAGAGTTTGGTATCCACAGGAGTCTTGGAACCAATCCTCCTCAGAAACCGAGGGATGACTGTATATCTAACCCAAGGAGACATCAAAGAGAACCACCTCTCACTACCCCTTCCTCTACTTCTTTCCTCCAGAAGATTCCCCCTTTCTAAATATTTGATCCTCAAGATCTGACTTAAGTAATTGACCTGATAGCTTGACCTCACACCCTGCTTTATGCTAGTTTTGCTTTCAAAGTAGCTCAAAGGCTGTGGACGAAGCCCATCCTTTGCCCTGTGCTTCTTCCTCTTTGGTCTGAGCACTAGAAGCTGGTGAGCAGTGCCTCATTTCCTGCATGGCGTTGTGTTTGGCACATTTGGGAAAGAGGGCAGACCTCTGACCCCTTGGCTGGAACATGAGGACTTGGGTTCCCTCCTGCGGGAAGTCCACCAGCTGTTTTTAAGGAGACATTCTGTTTGACATTTGGAGAACTTGACCCTGTACTTTGGCCTCCTGCAGACTTAGCCTCAGAGAAATGTAATTCTGGGGGTTGTGCGTGTGGCAGGGCCCACTGCACAGCCTTTCTCTGAGACACTTCTTTCCTTTGTTTGAATTTCAAGGTTAGAAAAGTCAAGATTCAAGGATAGCTATGAAAGGTCAGCTGGTAAATGTGTTCACAAGTAAAATAAAAAGAAAGCCAAATGAATGTTAAAGCCTTTTTTTGAAGCAGAATAGAAATAGAGCTTTTGATCCTTTATCATGGAACAACAAAACATTTGAATGATCTACACTTGTCCGGCGCGTTCCTATATCCCTCTATGTGCTCACGTGTGTCCATATGCGCACACAAGACAGGCATAGTTGGATTCACACACGCTTACTTTTCTCTAAAAGCTGTATTTCCCTCCCTACGGATTTCTTTCTTTTCTTTTTTCTTCATCTCTCTATATTTTTTGATATTTCAAAGCTGGCAGTTCAGGAAATGGCTGGAACTGCCACATCTCTGTTCTTGCTAAAGAAATCAATGCTAATCCTATTACTGGCAGTTATCACCTATCCCAGAACTCATAGCTAAAAGAAAAAAAACACTGAGATGTCAAAGTAAGGGGAAAAAAGGGCTGGGGAGGAGGGGGCGCCCTTCATTCACTTTCAAATAGTGATTGTTTTCTTTCTCTTCTTTTTGATCATCTTTTTTTTTTTTTCCTCACTTTTCCTCAACTTAGCAGAGAAGCCAAATTACAAAATGCCTGTGCTCACACAACATTATGGGTCTGATTTAAAACCACATGAGTCAGAGTGTAGGCTCTAATTTAGATTTATCTTTCTATAACGTGCCTTGACAAAGCACTGATAAAGAATCTTTATCATGGCTTCCAGTTTTATTAATAACAACAATAATGACACATACCATTTAATGGACACTGCAGGCACTGTGCTAGGTGTTTTCTGCAAATCATCTTATGAAATACAATAAGACTGTGAGGTAGGTGTGATAAGCATTCCCATATTAGAGATTTAGAGATCAAAACATAAGTTTTCCTCATTTGTGCAGTGACCTAGGTAGGAAAAGGTGGAGTCTGGTTCTGCATCCAGTTGGTTACCCATATAGTACCCACATTCTTCCCATCGTCCTCTTCAACCTGCAGACTTCCTCAGCAGGGCAGCCTGGGAAGTGACCAGAAAACATTTAAAGTTGAGAATTTGCTATTTCTGAGCTTTCAGGAAATTTTTCAGAAAGTGAAACCTGATGCTGTTGGATTCCTCCCTCCTTACAGTGATGGCCACTCTGACATATGCATCTCTCATTTCTTTCTCTGATGCAGCTGCATAATCAGGTGAACACAGCTATGTGTGCTTGTGAATCTTTACAAAATAGCAGAAAGAAGGGAGCTAATTCAACTGGATTAATAAGCACCAGCATCCTTAGATTGACAGCATACATATGTATGCTCCGGGTCTGAGGATTACACTTTGAGTAGCCGTGTTAGAGACGAACAGTGTGGATATGACCTAGAAGCTTATTAGAAGCGTCGAATTTCATACTCCACCCCAGAGCTACTGAATCAAAACCTGCATTTTTACAAGATCCCCAGGTGACTTGCATGTACATTTGAGTTTTAGAAGCCCTGGTCTATGACACCCTCCGTCCTGCTGAAGAAAACCTCCCTAATGTTAGAACCCTTTCCTTTCCTCTGTGAGTCCTGCACCCAGAACAATGCTTGGTACACAGCGGGAGCTCAAAAAATGTCCAACGAATAAATGAACAAATGAACCACCTACTTTGTCAATTGATGGGAAAGAACAAGTCACGTGGGCAATTCACATTCCAAACTGTGATATAGTTGGTCCAAGAGTGACTGAAGAAGTGCACGTACTTCATTCTATCACCAGGCTTACTTTCAGGCTCTTTGCTACTTGGTTCGCATCTGGTGTCCCTGAGATATTCGTTGCTTCAGGAGTCCATTAATCAATCCATTGATGTGTATTGAGTTGCCAGGAAATCTACTGAGCATGTGACCATGAGAAAGCAAGAATACTTTATGACATATGTAGAAAACGGCATTTACTTCTCCAGGGGAAAGGATATAAAGTAACTTCCTTTCCGGGTTGTTAAATGTCTTGTGCCAATAGGAGGAATTGTTCTGGGATGAATTCCTGTTCCCCCTGGAATATTTTCTCCCAAGATAAGAATGAATAATTATAATAAAAGTTTCGAGGAACTATACTGAATGTTTTACATGAATTATCCACTTCAATCCTAGTACACCCTATTGCCATTTTGCAAATACAGATACTGAAACCTAGGGAAGGAGTAAATGGCAAAACCAGAATCTGAACATAGGTTTTTCTGATTCTGAAGCTCATGTTCCTAACCACTGCCTAATTCTGATATTGGTCAAAGTTAGTAATATATTTCATATTATTCTTGGTTTCGACTAATAGGAATAAAAATATCAATGTATAACAGGGACAGAATGATCACAGTATCAGTTCTTGCAATCTCCCCTTCTGCCTTTTGCTTCTGAGAAGAAAGGGTTTTCTTTTTTGTTGTACAGAATCCAGGTGAAAAGTAAAGCAGAAGATCCTTTTAAATTAAAGAAACCAAAGATGCTGGAGGAAATACATAATAAGCTGAAAAAATGGAAATTAGAGAAAGGAGAGAGAGAGAGAGAGAGAGAGAGAGAGAGAGAGAGAGAGAGAGAGAGAGAGAGAGAGAGAGAGATTGGTCACATGATATTAACGAGCATATTGAGGGTTGGGTGTTGAGAGTGGAAAAGAGAGAAATATTTGAGGGCAAGCTATATTTTATATGGAGCACACTGAAAAGGTAGTCCTAGAGCTTAAGATTTTCTACTTTAAATAAATTGTACATCTTCCTTTGACATTTTTTTGAGAAACATAGTGAAATTTAAAACAGTTTATGAAGTACAAAGAATGACCCATATGGGACAATGGGATTTTCTCAGGTTATATTCCAATTATTTATTATGAATTCCCTGTGCTGATTAGATTGGCTAATATTTAACAGACATGTACTATAGGTGAGGTCTGTGTGAACTCTGCTGGTAGTGCTGAAATATTTTATTCTCTTTTACATTTTATTTGTGTTCTGGAATTGCTTTAGTGCTAACATTTTAAATCTAATTTGTTTTATATTATAAAATTAAGAGTTTAAGTGCTAGAAAACAAAAAGGATGCCCTTAGGACTTTGTATTTCAGTTTCTTCTGCCTAGCTGTCCTGATTTGAGATGCCCGCCACGTCACTCGTACGTAATATAATAGAGTAGAGAGAACTTTGTGCTGGGAGTCAAGGGTGGGAGAAAATGAGCCAGAACCTACAAGTCCAATCAGTGTCACATTTCCCTGCACAGTCTGGAATTGCTGCCTTACTCAGGTCTCTTAATTTTAAAACCCAAATAAGAAAGAATTTATCATACCAGTGTTAAATGCATGATTGCCTCCATGGGGGAAGATCTAATTCTCAGGACAGACAAGTAGGAAATGCTGTTAAGTGTGACAAGCCCAAAGGCCATGCTGATTGCTGTGATGCATTTGATTTAATCCTGAATGTTGGGGGACTTAGGACGCTCAACTTCAGCTCATGGCCCAAACTCTCCCGACAGCTTACGAAATTCTAACATGGTTAGCAACATTGGGTGATCTCATCTCAGTCAAGTGCACAGAGAAGACCCAGGCTATTGTATCTTCACCGTCCTAACAATAGTACCAGCTGGGATTTACAAACTTTCAAAATTGCTAATATGGATCATTCATTTAACCACCATCATCATCAAAAACGAAACAGAAATACGTAGTTCTTGAAGATAGATACTACTCAGTTCTTCACCTCTTACTTTTACTATCAAAACAGCTTCTTAACTAGTTTCCCTGTTTCTGGTCTTCTGCTGCCTCATCTTCCCAACCCAACTCTACCTTCTATACTAATAAGAGAGTGAAAATAACACAAAAACAATAACAACAAATCCTTTGTTTTAAAATTTCTTTGGCTTCCTATTGCCTGCAGGATAAAAGCCAAAATTTCTTGAATGGTATTAATGGGCCTTGTACTCTAGACCCAACTTTTCTTTTCTATTCAACAACAATAAACTATTGGCTGTGCTTTCTTGTAGGCAATGAATAACCTTACAAATTCTAAAGTAAAGGAATGATATGATCAGATCTGGGTTTTAGATGGAGAACTCTGATGGACAGAGAAGGAAATAGATTGGGGAGGGCAAAGCAGAGACAGGCAGAGTACATAGTTAAGGAGAAACTGCTAAAATAGCCCAGTTGAGAGGTATCCAGGACTCTGTTTTCTATGGCTAGAAATGTATTTTTTAAAAATCTGAGTTCAAGAAATTTGAGAGATTTGTATAGTTTTTTTTGGTTGGATACCATGGACATTAAGGCATGGATGTCTCCTGCCTAACTTTGCAAAGGTAAGTCTGAACCAGCTTATACAAGGATTTTAGCCCCTTCTCAACACTGTTAACAACTCTTACAATATGGTAAAAGAGAACCGTTCTAAGGAGTGACATGAGAAATGGTTCCCTAGTGTGACCTTCGCCTTTGAACTTGGAAGAGCCCTCCTGTATTTCCCTGTGAGATATTGACATCCTATGATACTTCACTCACTAATACCAGAGGATGCAGACTTCCTGATTCCAGTGGCAAAACTTATTTCCTCTACCTTAGCAAGAGGCTAGGTGAGTGACAAAATTATGCAATTGTCCACATCAACCATAGGAAAGGAGACAAAGTATTTTAATGCAAAAGGTATTTGAGATTCTCATCAGGTGACTGTTTAATAGATAATGAAATTGATGAGGACTGAAGCCATCTTGGAAAAGAGGAAGGAAAAAATAGTAACCAGAACAACTTGATCCTATACCTCAACTGTTTAGCATCCTTGATTCCAATTGGTTTCTTTTTTGGTCAGCTGGATCAGTGCCATTGCCCATTATATGAAATTCAGGGAAAAGAAGGTCTTAGAAGAGAAATAGTTGGCTTTTGAACAAAATGAACTGAAGTGCCTCTAGGCTAGTGGGTCCGATGTATAGTCCTCAGACCAGAAGCATCAGCATTGCCTGGGACTATGGTAGAAATCCAAACCCTTGGACCCCTGCCCAAGATCTACTCAATTATTAACTCTGGGGATGGAGCCCAGCAATCAGGGTTTTTACATGCCCTCCAGGTGATTCTGGGGGATGCTAAAAATTGAAACATTTCTCTAGAACATCCAAGTGGAGTTTGAACATCAGGTAGTGTGTGAATGAGTCTGAATGGGAGAGGACAAGACTGGATATGCAGACTTGAGAGCCACCAGTATGTTGCCATTGACATGAGGTCTGCAGCCTCACTTAGAAGAATACTGCAGAATGAAAAGGGAGGACTGAACAGTGAAGAGGAACCACTATGTCCATCTCTATAGAGTTCTATATTGATTTTTTTTACAGTGGGTATATATGTTTTTTTAATTAGAATGCCCTTTTTAATGGAAGTTTTCAAGGCCTCAAAGGAGGGAGAATGCAACAGGTGAAATCTTGAGGCAGAGGCAGGGTCAAGATAAAAAAATTTTGGGATGGGGCTGACTAAAGCATTTTTATGCAGAGATGTTGTACATATTATTTAAACTTTACAACAATCCTGTAAAGTATTATTTTCCCCATGATGAAACTGAGGCTCTGAGAGGGTAAGTCATTTATCTAAGACCACACATGGGTGGTGTCAGGATTTTACCTCAGTGTCTGACACCTCCCCTTGCTCCTTCCACAAAGCAAAGCTATTTAGTATGTCTTGCTCAGCTCTTGTGACCTGAGGTAACTGTGACAATAATGACCCCCAGGGAACCACACCTGATTGTGGCTGAGCATTTGTGAAGTCCCCTCCTACACTGACTCTGGGTTTGGCCTTGTGAACTGCTTTGGCCAATGGGATATTAGCAAGCATGATACAAGTTGAGGCTTGAAAAAGCATTCACCCAATGAAACTTGCCCCTCTCTCTTGCTGTTTTTAGAACCTAACTGCATGTAAAGAACTCAGGGTAGCTACCTGGAGACACAGATCGAGCACCATCCACCAGTCACGCGAGTGAGGCCATCTTAGACTCCCAGTCTATTGCCCAATGGTGGCAGCCACCTGAGTGACTCCAGGTGAGGCCAGCATATCTACCCCACTGAGCCCACACAAATGTGGCCAAGTCATTGTTTTCAGTGATTAGGTCGGGGGATGCTTAGTTACATAGCAATAAATATCCGATATATCTAGGCCTATTTCTGTGGGTGGGTAGAGGGGCAAGAAAGTATGTCCCAATAAGAGTTTTGTTTCTTAGATACTCTTCCAGTAGGAGACAATTTTTCCTGTGATCTTTAAAATAGCCAATTCCATAAAATTATATTATTAATGTAACAAAACGACATTAATAAACTATCTGTTGTTGCTAAAAAAAAATAAATAAAAAATAAATAAATAAAATAGCCAATTCCACATTCTCAAGTGTTCTTCAAAAATTTTCAGGATTTCTCCTCAGCCTCCTAAGCTTTTCTAAATCAAGATGAATATGGGGAATTCAGACATGACTTTTCTGCATCTACGTCTCCTTCCAAAGGAAACACTCAGTCAATTACAAAGTATGCCCAGAGGTTATAACTGCTTTATTAATGTAGGAAGAGTAAAAATAGATACTGTCTGTGGGCAGACATGAAATTCTGATAGATCTTTCCAATTCAAAATACCTGAACTTATTCAATTAAAATTAATAAGCAACATTTCAAATGCACATTTGAGATTAAAATAAGCTAAAAGAAATAAAGTAAAATTAGGTAAAAGAAAATTGCACAGGTCAAAATTAAGAAAACATAACAAAACAAAACTGGAGAAATAGCTGGGTGCTATGTGGGATCAAATCTGGATGTATGTAGGGTGGTGAGTAACAGCTGAAAGTCTTGCAAAGATGTGGGGCCTTTAAAATGCCACTGGCTTGGTCAATGGGAAGACTAGAAAAAAGAAATCTTTCCATTTCCAAGGAAGATGGCAGGGGACTTGTTTATTTTGACCTATGCTCTAGGTTGGAAAAAGTCTCCCTAAGCCTTCATAACCACTAATAAACAAAGAATTATTGTTTTAAGCCATCAAGTTTTGAGATAGGTTTTGGGTTCAAACTTATACATCCTACTTGGTCCAGGAAACCCTAAGTTGAGAAATTAGCTTCAAGTGACCCTAGATTTATGTATAATTCTAAAATTGTAATGACATGTGGGATTACAATTGTGAAAGCATCAAGCAATATGTAAATAAATATAGTTTTCTTATCCCAGGAGACTGGGAATATAAAATTTTAATTTTATTTGTTGGTTTTGAATCAGTTATTCAGCTTGCTTGTGTGACCCTCATCAAGGATCTAGTCCTCTCTGGGCTTTTGCTTCTTCATTAGGTAAAGGAGGGGTCATTTTAGCCCTAACTTTCCATGGTTCTATGATTCTATGAAATTATTACTTCATGAATATATGATATAGCACTGCAAGGTCTAGGGAATAGAAAATTAAGATCTTATCTAGGTCACTCTTTCTGATCAGCAAAGCCATTAGTGCTGGCTCATTTTCCCTACCCTGAGGCTCTACCAACCTGAAATAGTTGGTGAGAAAGGACTCTGCTTTCTCATCTGATGTCTTTCAGTGTTTGGCTTGCACAGATCTCCCCACTATGGTATCCCTATGGATGGCTGTGTAGAAGGCTCTCATGGGCTTTGGGGACCAGGAGCACCTGAGCTGACTCGGGAAGCGACATCCCCATGTAGTTTTCTCCAAGTGTACTCCATGTAGACACTAGTGGCATACAGGGTGCCTCCTCTGGGTGTGAAAGTTAGAGGACAGGGATGATAGCATAGGACAGAATTTGTTTTCAGGTTAAATTTGCTTCATTTTAGAATAATTAGGTAATATGATGTTTGCTGTACTCAAATATAATTGAAAACAATGGATAGACATTTATCTCTGCCCACAAAGAGCTGACCTGGGAAATAGAAACCAAGTTCTAATGATATCCTTTGAACCCTTTTCCAGCCACACATGGACCTTTAGTTATTAAGCTAATAAATTCCCCTTTCATTAGTTTGTGTTTTCCATATTAACTGGTGGTTTGGATTTTCTGCATCTTGCAACCTAGACAATTTTGAATGGTAATGGAAACTATATCTTTCTGCAACTTCACTCCCCAATTCCTGCCACTGCCCTCAGCCTGACTCATCCTTGGTCTCCTTGGTTTCTTGATTGCTGAAAGTAACCCAGGGTAGCTTTCTGAATTTATTTGCTGCAGAGAAGTTTCTGTACCTGGTGAACAAATAAGTGAAGTAGCATATGACATAACTTAGTAAAAGTATCACTCCTGCTCAAGGACTCCTTCCACTATAGAACCTAATTGCTTGATGATGCAAGTTGAGAGGAGACTAGATGCAGAAGATCAGCTAGAGCCCAAGAAACCAACAAGACAATTATTGTAGAGATGAAGGAGAGCTGGAAATCATTATTAAAGATGAACTACAATCCACAAATGTGATTTCATTTAATCTCCCAATCACATTGCTTTTATTCACACTTTGCAAATGAGACTCTGAGGGGTAACTGCTTTGTCCAAAGTATTACTAATGGAGACTATAGTTAATGCAGATATGCCAGAATCTTGTGCTCCGGCTCTCACAATGCTACCATTAATAAGTGAAGTAAAGGGGAACTAGATTAGGCAGATGGTGGTTCCCAGAAGGGTGATAGTAAATAAAGGATATAAAAGCTGTTTCAAAGAAATGAAGGCATCTTCCCAAAATTTGCACTCAATCTCAGTATATTTTAGCGTTCCACGTTCATACAACATGGTGTGAGTGCCAACACCCCAGGCTTTGGAACAGGAGATGTCTAGATTTCCATCTTTGCCACCCCTTATAACAGTGACTCTCTGGGGGGAAATTATCTAGCTCTCTGAGTCTGTTTTTTCTCTGTCAGTTGTCTACCTCTTAGTTATGCAAAGATTGGAGATAATGCTTATAAAGCTCAAATACCGTGTACATCAGGTATTTACTACATGAAACTATTTTAATGTTATGTAACCCCCCCCCAAATTATTAATGCTTAAATAGGATCCCCTCTGAGTAAATTTCAAATGTTTATATTACTCTGATCTGCCTCAGATCATCAGCCCTGACTTCGTGGAGCTACTTATCTTCCAGGAATCAGAGAAAGTATCTTCAACATGTTGACATAGGAAAGGTCAGAGACAGCATGTGAGGAATTTCAAAGATAATCCTATCCTTCCCTTTCCTCTTCTAGACTCTGCTTTCAGCTGGTTCAGAGTAAGTTATATGTCTGGTTCCATTAAAGTATGTGGCATCATTTTAGACACTGCAAATACAACACCAATTTTACTGCAACCTAATTGTGGAGTGACAAGAGATAAATCTAGAAGATACACGTAGTATGAAAAGGCCAAGTGTGCTTTACTTATATAAGAACCACACATAGAGATACATTATGCTGAAAGTGAGGAGTAGCTGAAGTTGTAATTCATGCAGATTCATATATAAATAATACTGTGGACTCCTAGGGTATCTGAAACTTAATCAGTTGTCCATTAACATATTACAGGATAAATGTAGATCTGTAAGTATTGTATGTTGCTAAAACCACCTTTATTTTCATTTAAAATCCTGGTTAAATCTGTCGTATATCTTTGGACACTTTGTCAAGCTTTTGAATTGAGGATATGTATAAGAAATACTGATTTAGGTCAATAAATAAAAGTGCAATATTCTGAAACTGTTAATGGAGCTTTAAAAAAGCCTACAAAATAACCCCAGCTTTGAAATCAAGGGACCATGATTAAATTAAAATTTAGTACAGAAGCAAACGGTCACAATAAAAACAAAAATCCTATACTTTAAAAGAGCTCCAAATTCCAAACTGGAAACAGAAAATCATGATTGTCAACCAACATTTATTGAGTACTATAGCAGGTATGTTGAACTTTGAATAATTGAATCGCACATTTTAAAAATAATCTGTCTTTTATGACAGAAATCAGGCAGTTCCTGGCATAATTTGACAGGAGCATTCTGCCTTTTTCCTGTCAGCACGGTGTGAGGCAATGCAATTAAAATCAAACTGATTTTGTTTTGACCGGTGAGATTTTCTCTTTCTCTCTTATATAGTGTACATATTTATTAATACATTAAGGTTTATTATTAAAGAAATGTAATATTCATTTTAAGTAATTTATATTACTAGTGCCAATGGAGATACTTTTTGAGGATTGCACCCTGACTTTAGGAGTGCAATAACACTGAACATTCTGCCTGCTATTCCCTCTTACTCTCTGGAGCTTCTTTAATCACCTCATCCCTACCCCTTCTACCACCACCCTACCCCTCCTCCCTTCCCCCCTGCACCCCACACACACCCAAAAGTAGCAACCCAGCTGTCCCAGACTACCAATGCCCTCTCCCTGCAGCAGCATGGCTATGTGGCCTTGCTTCTTACCCCTTCCTGTCTCTTCTAAGGCCAGAAGAACATCTTTCTTCTTGGGTTCACTGCTGACAATCTAGCCCCAGGCAATCTTTCCCTCACATACTGATATATTTTCTGTAATCATGAGCCATACTCATCCATCCCCACTACATAAACATATGCATATTTCCGTCTTTTATTTTCTAATCATTGCACAATCATCTTAATGTTGACATTTCTCTCCTTTATCCATTTCATCTTTCTTTTTATAGTTGGTTCAAAATCACCCCAGAAAGAAACTGACATCCAAGAAAAAGAAGCACAATTAGACACCAAAGAAAAATTTTACAGAAATTTAAGCTTTCAAAATTAACTCACATTTACCTTTAGACTCTTCCCAAGTCTATCTTTATATCTTCCTCTTACAAAATTTCTTTTTCTTTAGGTCAGAATTCTCAGTGTAGTTTTCATTTGTATATTTCTTATTATGAGTAGGATTAAGCTATATATATATATATATATATATATATATATATATATATATATATATATATATATATAAATAATAATAATGGTTAAGAGTCATTTGATTCCTTTTCTGGGGACTGTCTGTTCTTATCCTTTGCACATTTGTTGCTCATTAATTTCTGGGAGTATTTTATGTATTAATGGTTTGGCTCTTATTTACAAGTATTTGGTAAGCTAGTTTTCCCATTTGTCTTTTGGTTTTATAGTGTTTTTATTTTTCTTTGCAGAAATTTCTTTTTATTTTGTGGAGTAAATTTTTTATTACTCTTTTTTTAAGGCTTCTGGATTTTAAGTCATAGAAAGTCATTCTTACTTCAAGATAAATTATCTTAAGTTATTCTTTTCTTCTAGTACTTTTAGATTTCATTTTTACATTTAAGTTTTTGACATATTTGGAATTTATCATAACATACAATGTGAAGTCTAAATAAAACTTAATTTTTCTCTAGATGACTATCCAGTTAGTCAAATATCATTTATTGAATAACTCATCTTTCCATCCACTGAAATGCCACCTTTTCATACACTAAGTTTCTCTGTATATTTGGATCTATTCTGCTATGTCTCTTCAGTTCCACTGGTTAGTCGGTTTATGCATGCACCATGCTATATAGTTTTAGTTACTGAGGTTTTATTATATGTTTTAACAAGGTTAGCACACTTTCCACTGCTCTTTTTGTTCAGAATTTTCCTGACTAATCTTGATTACTTTTCCATATGTATTTTAGAATCATCTGGCCTAATTAAAATAAGTGACAGATTTATTGAGATGACATTAAATTTGTAAGTGAAATTAGAGAAAATTAACATGTTTATGATGTTCAGCATCCCTATCCAAAAACACGTTATGTTTTTCAATTTGTTCAAATCGTATTTTGTATCCTTCATAGTATTTTCATGTTTTCTTCATATAGGTCTTTCACCTTTCTCTTCAAGTGTATTGCTATATATTTATATTTTGTTGCTGTTAGTATTTTCTTTCATTATATCTTATAACTTGGTGTTGTGTAAAAACTATTGATTGCTATATATCATTTTGTATTCCACTATCTTAAAGAATTCTCTTGTTGTTTGCAGTAGTTTTTAAATCTAAAAACAAGTTCTTGGATTTTTGTCTCCCCCAAAATCATGTAATCTAAAAATAATATGTTTAACTTCTTCGTTCCAAATTTTATGATTCTCTTCTATATAATTGCGTTGACCTCCAATACAACCTTCATTGTACAATTGTATCTTGAGTATAGTTTCAATAATGGTTCTAATAGTGGGCATCTCTGACTTTGTTTCTGAATATAAAGGGAATGACTTTTGTGTTGTGGTTCTCAACCTTGACTGCACATTTGAATGACTTAGGAGCCTTTAAAAATCCCAATTTCCAGGCCTTACTCCAGACTGATTAATCAGGTTCTCTGGGAGCTAGGACGAGGTATCACTAATTTAAACTGTTTAAAGTTTTCCAAATGATTTCATGTGCAGCGAGATTATGAACTAATGCTTTAGTGTTTTTCCCCTTTAAGCATGGTGTTTGCTTTTAGACTGAAATATATATACATATATTTCATATATATATATTTCATATATACATTTATGTATATCATTTTAAATATATATAATTTAAAAATATATATTTTATCATGCTAAGAAATTGTCATGTTTTACTGAGATTTTAAATTAAAAAATAATTCCTAAATTCTGTTAAATATAATTATGATTTCCTTCATAGACTTATTAATGTAATGAATTATAAGTCCAGTACCATTATATTAATATAATGAATTATATTAGTGGATTTCCTAATATTGACCTATCCTTGCATTTCTTGAATAAAACTTGCTGAGCATTATTCTTTTAATGTCTTTTTTAAGATTGTGTTAAAGACTTTCTACATTGTTATTCATAAGTGAGATTGACATGCCATTTATCTGTGTGTGGGAATCATTGATAGGTTTGGCATCAATGTTATACTCCCATTATACAAAGACTTTGGGACTTTACCTATGATTTAAAGTGACTTGGTTGGGTAGGTAGCACTTTGACGGATTTTACTTTTTCTTCTATAGAGTTCAGTTAGTTTATATTTTCTATCTCTATTGGGTACACTTTGGTAAATTATATTTTCCTAAAAGTTAGCTATTTAATCCAGCCAGATTCTCTAATTCATTTTCAAAATCTTTAATAGTCTTTTTAATTTCTCTTGTTTTGCTATTTGTTTTCATTTTATGATTTCTTATTTCTGCAATTGTAATTTTCATCTTGATTAGATCAGCTAGTAATTTATCTAATTTTTAAAGCATTTTTCATTTAAAAATCAGCTTTTGTATTTATAAGTACTTTTTTTTATTGTTTTCATGCTCATTAATTCTTTGATCTTTTACTGCTCACTGTTTTCCTTTGGTTTATTTTGTTATTCTTTGTTCTCATAGTTTGAGACAGATTCTTAATTCACTTATTTTTCATCCTTCTTATTAATGTATTAAAAGCTATAAATTTGCCTCTGAGCCCTGTTTGACCTGTTCACCGTAGGTTCTGAAATACAATGTTTTTACTGTCATTGTTTTCTAAAAATTCTCCAGTTTGGATTTGTATTTCTTTTTTGACTCAAGAGTTGATTCCCGGAGAGTTTTAAAAGTTTCAGATAGAAGTGGTTTTTTGTTTTCCAATTCTGTTTTTTAATTTTTAGTTTATTGTATAATGATCAGAGGATGTTTTCTATACATTTCCTACTTTTTGGAAATTTGAGGGGTTTTCTTTGTGCCTGAATACATATTTACATATATGAGTATGTTCCGTGGATACTTGAAAATAAGGTGTAGTCTAGTTTCAAGGTGAGAGTTTGATATAAGTTAATTATATCTACCTTATTAATTATGCTAATTAGGCTTGTGTATTTTTCTGTTTATCTTCTTAATATGCTATAAACTGAGAAATCTGAATTAAAATTTCCTATTACTAGTATATTTCTGAATATTGCTGCCTAGATATTAAATGTTTTATCTTCATTGTGAATTGAATCCTTCAGCATTATAAAGTGCCCCTTTTGCATGTTTAATTCTTTGCAGCCTGAATTCTACCTTGTCTGATAAAAATATGAAGTTCTGTGTTATTCTTTTGTTTGCATTTATCTGGTACATGTTTACCAGTTCTTTTGTTTTCAGCCCTCTTGAATCACTTTGTTTCAGGAGTGCCTCTTGTACAGAGCTTGAAACTAGGTTTTATTTTGTGATTCAATTTGAAGATAATTTCTTTAAATAAATGAGTAAAGTTTATTTACATTTATTGGTATGAGATGTTTTGGTGTTACTTTTGTCATATTCTTCTTGTAATATTCCTTCATGGAGGCAATTTATTGACTTATTTATAATTTGTGGTGAAATTCTTGATTATAATGGTAGATTAAAGATGGCTGCAAATTCTCTGACTCTCTTGTCAATCAGAAGTGGGATCTATGTCCCTTTGCCTTGAATCTGGGTGACCTCGTCACTGCTTTGATTAACAGAACATGACAGAAGTAAAACTGTGCTAGTTCCAGTACTCAGGCTTTAAGAAACTAGAAGTTTCTATATATTTGTCTTGGAGCCTTGAGCTGTCAGGCAGAAGGCTGAGACTGCCATGCTGACGAGGCTAGGTAGAGAGGCTTAGAGATCACATGGGGTGGAAATGTAACTCAGCTGAGCCCAGACATCATTGACAAGGTGCTAGGCATGTGAGTGAAGCCTTCTTGGACCTCCAGACTAACCAAGTCACCAGCTGAAAACTACCGAATGACCCCAGTTGAAACCATATGTAGCAGAAGAATCACTTAGCTGAGTACTTCCTGAATTCCTGACCCATAAAAATATGAGATATAATAAATGGTTATTGTTTTACACAACTAAGTTTAAGGTAGTTTATCATATAGCAATGAATAACTGAAATATTCACAATTTTCTTCTGTTTTGGGGGGCATTTTCTTCTGTGTTTTTTGTGTGTTGCTAAGTTTTGCTTCTCTTTTCCATATTTCTTCTAATATCTTTCTCTTAATGCTATATCAATTCCCTTTTTTATCACTCACCATTAAAAGAGTTGGATTGTCCTGGAACAGCTGTGTTCCAGGAGTGGAGGATGTGCAGGGTGGGGAGGCGCCAAAGTTGCTTTCTAGGTTTCACAACCCATAAGAGGCCCCTTTTTTCTGCCGCCAGAGACAAAGTGCTTCCTGAAAATACAAGGTCTGACAATCAAGTTTACAAACTAATTGCAACGATGTTGCTAATCTTTTTTGATATCAGAAGGATTATTCATTATGAATTTGTACCAACTGGACAAACAGTTAACCAAGTTTACTATTTAGAAGTGCTGAAAAGGCTGCGTGGACATGTTAGACGACTTGAATTTTTTGCCAACAATTCATGGCTCTTGCATCATGACAATGCACCAGCTCACACAAGCACTATCTGTGAGGGAGTTTTTAGCTTCACCTGATCTGGCCCCCAATGACTTCATTCTTTACCCAAAGATAAAGGAAATATTGAAAAGAAGACATTTTGATGACATTCAGGACATCAAGGGTAATACGATGACAGCTCTGATGGCCATTTCAGAAAGAGTTCCAAAATTGCTTTGAAGGGTGATTAGGCACTGGCATTGGTGCATAGCTTTCCAAGGGGAGCACTTAGGAGGTGACCATGGTTACATTCAGCAATGAGGTATGTATCACTTTTTCTAGGATAAGTTCACGAACTTAATTGTTCCACCTGATATGGCTTGCCTGTGTGATTTGTTGTACGTCTCTGAAGCAAATAAACTGAGGTTCACTTTGGCCTCTGCCCTACTCACTCTAATTTCTGTACTAATTTTTTGCAAATGAAGAATGTACATATTGATCTTCAGAGTAAGCCCTGCTTTTCTATGATCTTCAATAATTAAAAAGTGTGGCTTCTCCAATCAGTATAGCATTTGTCTTTCTCCTTTCCCTCCTCTATACCTACTACTTTTCCACTTTGATCTTCCTTTTTTACTATTGTGATTACCTTTTGGGTTTTTTTTACCCCCCTCTAAATTCCCCATGCGGTATAATACCTGGGCAGTGGTAGGAGTCATTTTTTCTCAAGACCATTCTTTTTTCATCTTTCATCAGAATATTTTTCTTATCTGATTCCTTCTTCCCTTTCAATTTAATATTTTCCCTTCAGTATTTCTTATCTGTCTTTCATCTCTGCTTATATTCCCTATCTTGGCTTCTCTCTTCAATTTCTTTTTCATTCATTCTTCTTCCCTCAAATTCTCACCATACTCTTTCCAGCCACTCCAAGTGTCATCCAATGTTTTTTCAAGTTTCTCTGCCATGAACTACATTTAATAGGCATTGCTTTTGCATGCTCAGACTGCTATAATAAAATAACATAGACTGGACGGCTTAAACAACAGGAATTTATTTTTCACAAATTTGGAAGCTGTCCAAGATTAAGGTGCTGGCCAATTTGGTTCCTAGTAAGAACTCTCTTCCATTTACATGGTTCTAAGATTAAATCTACAAAACAAATTGTATTCAAAGGCGTCCAACTTCTATTCTTCCATCCAATTCCTTTCTCTCTTCTATACAAAACCATTTTAAAAAATTATGATTTAGACTTTCTCTTTTTAAATATCAGCAAATGTATATTTACAGTTTTTCCTCTTAGAGAAACAAAGCCATTACAAATACTCTTCTTCATCTTGTTTGTTTTTTTTTTTCACTTAACATATCTTGGAGATGTCTCTATAGTAGCTTATTAAGATATTACCCATTCCTTTTATGACTGCATGGTACTCCATTGCATGGCTTTATTCAATCCATTTCTATTGATAGGCATTTGGGTTGTTTCCAATATTTTACTCTTCCAAATAATGTTACACTTATGAACCTTGTACATGTATCTTTTTATTATTTTTGTCAGCATGGCCTTGAACATATCTTTTATTTTTGCCAGTGTTTCTTTATTTGGAAATCTTTTTTAATAGTTCTTTTAGAGAGCATCTTGTAATGGTAAATTCTTTCATTTCACTTGTTTGAACATATATATATATATATATATATATATATATTTTTGAACATTTATATATATATATATATATTAATCTCAGCATTTGCCTTTAAATGATAGTTTTGCTGGGCAAAGAATTTTAAGTTTATTTGTAAAGATGCGAGTGCTCCAGTGTTCATTGCAGCTTTATTTACGGTGGCCAAGACATGGAAACAAACAAAGTGTCCTTCGATAGATGATTGGATAGAGAAGATGTGGTATATATACACAATGGAATATTATTCTGCTGTAAGAAAAGATGAAATAGTACCATTTGCGACAATGTGAATAGACCTTGAGATTATTATGCCAAGCAAAACAGTCAGACAGAAAAAGTCAAGAACCATATGATTTCACTGAAATGTGGGATATAAAACTGAAAACAACAAAGGAATAAGACAAACGAATGAAGAAACAAAAACTCATAGACACAGACAATAGTTTAGTGGTTACCAGAGGGTAAGGGGGGAGGGAGATGGTAGATGAGGGTAAAGGGGATCAAATATATGGTGATGGAAAGAGAACTGACTCTGGGTGGTGAACACAAAATGGGATTTATAGATGATGTAATACAGAATTGTACACCTGAAATCTATGTAACTTGACTAACAGTTGTCACCCCAATAAACTTTAATTAAAAAAAAAGAATTGTAAGTTATTGGTTATTTTCTCTCGGCACATTGATAATAGTACTCCATTGGCCTCCACTGTTGCTAGTGAGCTGTTTGCTCTTAAGATATACAACTATTCCTTTATAGATTACTTGCCTTTTCTGGTTGCTTTAAGATATTCTTTTAGTTTCAGATTTTTTATAATTTTACTAAGGAGTGCCTGGTACGAATTTATTTTTATTTACCTTGTATGGCTTTTATTGTGATACCTTAATCTGAAGGTTCTTCTCTTTCATCAATTATGGAAAAAGTTCTTAGCCCTTTTTTATTATTGCATTTCTTCCACTCTACCTCCTTTACCCACCCCATTTTCTTTCTCATGCTCCTATAAGGTATATTTGTACTTTTTCATCCTACTTTCTATGTCTCTGAATTGTTTTTTCTTTTTTAAAAATTTCTTATAGTCTCTCAGTTCAGCAGTTTGGGGGATTTACTTAAATATTTATTCTTGTTCAGATTTTAAAAACTTGCATTCATGTTCTTATTAAGTTTTTTTTTGTGTGTGCAAAGTATTAATAATTATGTATGTAATAGGATGTTTACTGGAATTTATGCTCTCCCTGAAATAGTCACTGAAGGATCAAAACTGAGGAAAAGGAGGCGTCGAGTATCTCACCTTCTAAAGAGAGCCCCTTGCAACTGGGGTTTATTAAGGGTAGCCTAACTGGCTCTGCTGTCTCCAGAAAAACTCAAGAGCTTAACTACATAATCAGACCATGAAGGAGAGAAAGAAATAATGGGAACCATGAGTCACAAGGCTAGTAGAGAGTGTTCTTCTGCCCCTTAAAGCCAGGTGGTAGGGGGAAACACCAAGCAACATGGGTATCTCATTCCCCAGTTAGGTAGCAGACTTGCTGATTTGCCTTTGTGCCTACCTGAGCAGCAGGGGAAGAGAACCTGAGAAAGATGGCAGGGTAGAGCAGCATGGGAGTTCCAGGGAGAAGTGAGGAACTCTCTCCACTATTTGGCAGGTCAAATTCACTTGGGTCTAGTAGACACTGTGGAAAGTAGCCTTGAATAAATATTTTGCCAGATGCCACCTGGGAGGGAAGGCCACTGAGTGAGGAGATTGCAGTGGCAAGAGGCTGTGGGATGGACCTCCCAGGACAGAAGCTAAGATGAGTGTTGGAAGATATGGGTCACCACCAGCTGCATTCCTAGAGAGGGTACAGCACCCCAGAGGGTGTTCTGGAAAACAGAGTGGGTCCAGCTGTGCTTTGCCTTTCTGTTCCCTTTTAGAATCGTTTGTTTCTTTGATCAGAGGCTTTAGTGTTACTGTATTAGGGTAGGCCCCCTATCTCGTTTTTTACTGTAAGTGAATACATTTAGTGCAATTTGCTGGTCTTCACTATTTTTTATTCATTTTGTTTGCTCTATTCATCTCAACACTGGCCTTTTAACCTCATTAGGCTGTGTTTTGACATACAGCTCCCTGGTATTTGATGTGATTCGTCATACTTCACACTAAAGTGAGTCTGCTTTAGTCCATCCAAAATTTGTTGCTGGCTTCCTTCTCTTTCTGCACTGGCTTGAGCCTTCCTTTGCAGCTGCAGCCACTTTCTGTCTCGATGCTCCTCATGACCAGCCCTCACATACACTTTGTGCTCCAATGAAGGGGCCACTCATGCAATCAGGTGGGAAGAGATCGATTTTTCTGTAGTGATTTATACCCTCTGATAATTGAGCTATCATCAGTGACACTGCTGAGCATGCAAAATAAAGCAGCACCTCTAGTTACAGGGAGAGCTCAGCCTTGGAAGCTTCGGAAAATGGTGACAGGACCATTGGATATCAAAATAAAATGTTAGCATTACCAGGGGCCCCTGGGAAGCATATGTGACTTTAAAAGAAATATTTTATATTCCAGAAAAATCCTGCTAATGAGAACTGAGTTTTAAAAGAAGTCATGGGTGAAGCCAAAGAGGTTTCCTGAACTTTAATATTAACCCCATATGCTTTGTGCTTCTTTCTATAAACAGAGCTGGTTAGGAAAGAAGATGTACTCTCCTCTCCCATGGTCTTATTACATCCTAAAGTACAGATACATGTCACCAACCATTGCAACACCACGAGGCACAAGTGGTTAGGAGTCTTGGACTTGACAATCAGAGAGGCTTGGGTTAGAACCTTGATATTGCTGCTTACTTGCTGTGTGACCTTGGAAAAGTCATTCACCCCTTTTGAGCTTTAATTTACTTATAATAATACCTATCTTACAGAGTTGTGGTGAGGATTAATATGAAAATCAATGCACAGAAACACTTGTCACCTGGCCTATAAACTCATATGGTTGGCTTCTCTTTGGACCATGAGAACAAAACTCACATTAGAATAAACTTGGATTTATACTTGTCTTCTTTTTGCTTTTGTTTTGTTTTGTTTTATTCCACTGACTAGAGAGAAAGTCATACAAATTAAATCGTTGGACAAGTGTGTCATGGCTGTACTTAATAAACATTGAAATTAGAAATTTAAACAGAAGTTGTAAGAAGGCTGTCTTTTGTATAAACAGAGAATCATGGGAATAGATGGACCCTTTCATATTTTAACAGAGTTTCTAGGTCATTGGCCCTCTATTTATTGTCTTACCTTAGGCTGACCCCATTGGATGACAGCTCTAAGAATGATGATTTCTTTTTCCCCTGAAGACAGAGGAGGAAAGAGTAAATCTTTAGATTAGAGTTTTTAAGGTTGGGAACTTTCTGCCCAGGTCTGTCTTCCTGGGTGGAGATATATGTAAAAGGTCAAGTAGTAGGCACATGAAACTTTGAGTTCCCTCTCCCCTTACTGGTAAAACCTGCCAACTCAGAACCTTGAGAACCTTACTGTCTTCCCCTTGCTTCCCGCAGTCAGCATGTGAATGTGGTTTAGAATAGAGATATTGCAATGTAGAGCATGGCTATGGAGTAAAGACAGAACTGGACTTGATCCTGGTGTATGATCAGTGCCCTATAAATTGTCTATTATTATTTTTACTCCCATTCAGCTTTTGTACTTCAGTCACATCGATTCTTAATCTTTCTTTGAATGTTTCTGTGTAGAGGAGCCTTTACGTGATTAGTTTTGGATTCTTAGCTTTCATAGTCTGCATTTTGAATTCTGTCCATGTAGTCAACTTACCCATGCTAATTGCAGTATTCTCAAGAAATACAGAAGTCGTTTCTTAGATACAGAGTCTATTCCAGAGCATTCAGGGAGAATTGACAGGTGATTCTGGGATGGGCTCCATTTTTCTTTCCAAATTTAGCTTTTTTTTCAAGCTGTTCCAGAATCTGTCAGTTTAAAGACCCTCACTTTAGTATCAGGGTTTTATGTAATAATACCCTTCCTTTCTACATATCCTCCAATTTGACTGGGAAATATAGGAAGGGGTCAAAGGACCCTGATGCCTGGTTTTGAAAGTGTACATATTAGTGCTTATCTTCTTTTCTTCTTGTTTGTTAATCAGAGCTTTGCCACCCTCTAGTTAAAGACTCTATTAGGATTTTTGATAGTTTTCATGTTGTTTCATTTTAGCATCTTCCTTTGGCTTCAGAAGATTCCTTTTCTCCCCCTTCTGCTGTGTTTTCTCTTAGTGGACATTCCTCCTTTCCTGGTCATATCTTAAGTCATTCTTGCTTTGGGGTGAGCTATCACTACAAGCCCAGTAATAATTTGAAAGATAATGATAATAGTAATAGGTAAGATTTACTGAGCATTCACCCTGTATTAGACACTATAGTAACCACTTTATATACGTGAACACATTTAATATTCACAACTGCCCCATGAAATGGATATAATTATTATCTCCATTTTACAGATGGGAAACTGCTGTAAGAGAGCTTCAGTATCTTGTACAGCTGCAGCGAGTAGCTAAGTTGGGCCACAGGTCTGCCTGGACATTCAGCAGCTGACTGTGGAGAATTTCCTCTGTTGGCACCTCTAGTTTCTGGACACGAATGTCCAGATCCTGGCTCCGTCAGTCCCGCTCTTGTCGTCAGCAAGAGCACAATGTAAGGACATTTCCTACAAAATTTACAAAATGCTGGACTAATGTGTCATGTTTGCAAATCCCTTTAAAAGCAAGTCTGCCAGACAACCTTTATGACATTACCTTTGTACTCGGAAAAAAAATATTTTGCAGTAATAAAAATTAAATACTAAAATAAGGTCATCTCCCTCCTCGTAGCACAGGGCTGAGAAGGTATTTTAGAGCTTGCTTTCCAAACAAAGGAAGTTGAATGAAAGAAGTCACTTCCATTTGAAAATCAGGTAAAGGTCAACTACATTGTTGCTCATGAAATTAAACAAACAAACAAACAAACAAACAAACAAACCCACAATAATTTCCCAGGGGAGTATCTTTACATGAAAACTAATTTCTAAGATTTAAAAAAAAAAGAGACAAAACTCAGTCTAACAACAGGTAATTTTGAAAAGAGTCAATTTAGGAGCTACCCAGTACGTAGGAATTAGAAGGAAACAATTATTTTTTGGTAAATTCTAAAACTGACTTGTGTAGACATTACCTATGTGGGGAAAGGGGACCATTATTTGAAACATGCTGCTGCCAACCAAACAATGAAATGAAGAGAACAATAAACAAAGGAAACCTTTCCAAAGGCTCTCTTCATTTACATTCTGAGATTACTGGCCTCATCTCTCTGCTGAAATAGCCTTGCGTTACTGGCCGTCCAAAAGCATAATCAGGTGCTAGTGGGAGCTTTTGCTCCAGCAAACTGCGCGAAGAATATTTGAATGCTGCCAAGACTATAGGTGCCTGTTTCAAGTTGTCATATAATATGCTATAACGTGTCATAAATAAGGGAAGTATATTTATAAATCTGACATTAAAAATGTGTTCCTAAAATATCTTGTGGGTTCCCCAGCCATGTCAGCATAGAAATAATGTTTACTATTTGTTTATTTCACTGGACCACCCCATGAACCTGGGGGAAACATGTTAGAAAAAAAATTATAGCTCCGCCAACTATTCTGGGAGATACACGAGCCCTCCATGTTTATCAGGTTGAGGGCACTGTATTTTGATGTCAATAAGCAATTTTTCCAGCCCGGTCTCCTGCCCGACCCTTTTAATCCATCAATATATTATTAGAGATAAAGTTGGTGGATGCCTGCTGCAGTTAGAAGATAAATGACATCTCTGAAGTCAGGCATTAAAGACTAGATTAAGGCCTTGTGACACCGTTTTCAGTGCTCATCTGTGCACTTCTGTTCAACCTATCACACTGAGTGACAAGAAAGAAAAATAATGAACTGGGCCAGGGGAAGAAGAAGGAAAAAAAAAAAGGCAGAAAAAGAGAGAGATTTTTTCCTCCTAACACACAAACTACATCAGTTCATACTCGGGATTAGACTGCATTTAAAGAAAGGAAAAAAGAAAAGAAAATGGGGAATTGGGAAGGACAGGGAAGGGCCTGTTCTATAAAGATGAAAATAGGCAGGCAAAAGGGACATGAAAGCCAAGCATTCCATTTCTGCCTGGCCCACGTGGCTTTTGGTACCCCCTACCTGCCTCCCAGCCTCTCCCATGCAGATGTCTCTTCACATCCAGTAGCTCTAGGAATCCGCTCCATCCCCGAGTTGGGAGTGCTGACATAAATCTTGTTAGAGGCAGTGCTCAGTTCTAAATCTTGGTGAATTATGTCCTTCCATTCCTGCCAAAGAATTTCCTTCACACTGCTACCATTGGTCTGGTTGGAGGTATTAAAGATTTTTGTAACTCTCTACTGATAGTGATTTGAATATGACTCCTGAGTTGACAAATACAAATGTTGAATTTTTCTCTGTGTGGAAACAGCAGCCACAAATTAATTGCAAGTTTCAAGCAAAAGGAAAGGGAGATGCAGACCAGGAGAGAGAGCATTAACCAGTAAAAAAGCCCCAAGTTTGCGGGCAGGGGGCCTACAGTCTGCTCTAAGTCTGATTATGCCATCGCTCTCGTTCTCAATCATTTATGTAGAAATAAAACCACCACCTCCCCATGCCATGCCATGTGTGTGAGGATAGAAGGGACATGACCTCTTTTGCTCCCAGTGCTTCAACAGTCCTCATTAGAATCTAAGCCATGAGACATTTATGTGCATCATGGTGAGGCGCCATCCATGATGGAATACACAGGTCTTCACTGGTATTTGGTAACTGACTGAATGATAACTCTCAGGTACCTATCTCTTCCCCAACCTCTTTCCCAAAGTGCTGTTGAACATCTCACGTAAATTCTTCTACCATCATAAACATCCCCTCTTGCCAATTAAACACTTGGCTTCCTGGCCCTTGGCAAGCTTCTCCTGCAGTTCATCTCATCATCCAGGGGCAATATATTCCCTCTCTTTCCAAGTCCTGGCCTTTTCTTTCCTTTCCTTCTTGCAAGTTCCTTGTTCCTTCCTCACCCCTTTTTTAAGTTCTTTAAGTTCAAGCCCTCTTTGTCCCAGGCTTTACCTCCTGATTCAATTTCTGTCCTTCAAATTCACCACACCAGTTATAACTAGATTGATCTTCCCCAAACTCGTCTTTGACCATGGCATTCTCTGCTCAAAATCTCCCACCATCTAAAAAAAGTTCAATTTCCTTATTATAGCCTTAAAAACCCTCAAAAATCTGATCCAGTTGGTTTTCAAGTCTCATCTTTCTCTCTCCCGCCTCTAAACCCTAGTCTTCAGCAAAGCAGTTTGCATTCTTTCAGACATGGTTATCATTTATTCATCTCTACTTATTTGCTATTGTTCTCCTTTGTCTTGAAATTTCCTTCCTGAAATCTCCACCTGTCCCAATTCTGTACCTCCCTGGCTCACTCTCCTCCTTTTCCACATAGCTGTCATTGTCTTCCCCCAGATGCACAAGGTATCTCATTTTGGCAGATACCTATCATGCCTTCTCTAAGATACTGTGCCTGATGTTGGCAGAACATGCTTAATTATAAGTGACATAGCATAGCTTGGTGCAGAAAGGCAAGTGATTAGAAGGCTTGGTGATCATGGAAAAGGCAAGAGGCCTCTGTGTCTCTAGGAATCCAACCAGAAGATTGTCATATCCTTAGAACTCTTTGTTTTGCCTCTTCTTCTCTGTAAATGTTGAGTTCTTCTCTCCAGCTAATGGTAGGATTCTTCCACATCAATGGTGGGCTTGTAAGGGGGGTAAATTGTTGCTAGCTCTAATCTCATATTTTTCCAGTAAGAGACAAACTGATACTTGGGCTCTTTGACTCCAAAGGGAAAAGTACTGGGCAGGACATCTGCTTAATCCAGCAGTTACCAGATGTCCATCCCTTGGCCAAGAATGTAAGCCTGACGATAGGGGAGGAAGGTAATATAATTTGCTCAGCCTGGGCACACACCCTACAATTTGGCCAGGGGGGTTATGGTTGGTTGCAGAAGTGGCCCTGATCTTTCACTCCTCCCTGTGACTTTATGGCTCTTTCCATCAAGAGATGAAGTCTATATCCCCATCCCTTAAATATGGGCTGGTTGTGAAACTTGCTTTGGTGTCAACAGATACAGCAGAAGTGATGCTATACCCAGACCAAGATGCCAACCCACAAAGTCATGAACTACAATAATGGTTGTTGTTCTAAGCCATGAAGTTTTGAGATGTTTTATTGTGCAATAGATTTAATTGACACAAAGGTGGAATTCGTAATGACAGCTGCTCCCCTTGGAATCACAAAATTTAGAGTAGGAATATTTCCCAGAAGCAGGAACATTGTATTCTGAGGAGACAAAACCACAGAGGGTCAGGTACAGTCACTTCCAGGCACTTAACATGAAACTACTACATTCTGTTTTCTCTACAACTAGACAGTAGACTCCTTAGGGCAGTGTCCAATATGGTTCATCTCCTCCAGTGACTAGCAGAGGCTAATTTAGTAAAAAGAGCAACTAGATGGGATTTATTCTACCATAATTCTAATTTGTGAGGGCATAAGACCTAAAGATTTTATCACTGACTTACCATTAAGTCTTAGAACTCTAAGGATATTCCTGAAAAAACATTACACATGCTACATATAAATGCAAATTAGGTGCCATACCCCAGCAATAGTGCTGTTGAAATTCAGGACTAAACCGCCTCATAGAAAGGAAATGCTTCTAGCAGTGTTTGCAGTGCATTTTTTATCCATTCTCTCCACAGAAACTGAGCCTATTCATTGTCTATCATAGATGAGACATCTATGACTACCATTTGTTAAGCATCCACTATGAGTCAAGATCTTAGTCTATTAGGACTGCTATAATAAAAATGCCATATACTGGATGGTTTAAACAACAAGTATTTATTTCTTACAGTTCTGGAAATCTAAGATCCAGATACCAGCAGATTTGGTGTCTGGTGAGTCCTGCTTCCTGATCCACGGGCAGCCGTCTTCTCATTTTATCCTCACCTGGCTGAAGGGGTGAGAGAGCTCTCTGAGGTCTCTTTTGTAAGGATACTAATCTTATTCATGAGGGTTCTACCTTTATGTTCTAATCACCTCCCAAATGCCCTCCCTCCTAATATTATCACACTGGAGGTTAGGGTTTCAACATATAAATTTGGGGCAGGATGCACACATTCAGTCTACAGCAGCCAGCCACTGTGATTGTCATTATATAAACATTTTCTCATTTAATTTTGTCCTCAAAATAGCCCTGTGAAGTGATTATTATTTTTATTTTACAGGTGAAGAAATTGAGGCTTAGGGAAGTTAAGAATAATTGCTCAAGTTTCCACAGGTAGTAAGTGCCCAAGACATGATTTGAACACAGGATTCTCCTATGCTATCGACTTTTCCATATTTGGGTAGTGTTACTAGGGGATAGAGCGTGACCTCCAAGTTGAGACAAAAACCTCTCTATACTGGTCTTGTTCTCACTTGTGGACCTATATGTTCACTGGTTTCTTCAACCTAGGTGTTTCTCTCTTTTTTTTTTTAACTTCTTCAAGTAAGTCTTAGAGGTAATTATTTCCTTTAGCTTATCATAGCCTCTAAAGCACAGGGACAATTGTCTGTTTAGAGTCATTCTCAGTCATGGCTTGTCTATGAACTGTAAGTAATAGTTACCATTAGTGAAATGCTTGGGGAGTTACATATAAAGATATTCAGATACACAGCTTCAATTCACTATCTTTCTGCATGTAGCTATCGCTAGCTGTGCAAGTTCAGGAGGTGATAGGAAGATCTGGACTCTGCCTTCACGGACCTTCGAGACTGGGAGGAAAGACTGATGTGGACACAATGGCCTCTCAATGAAGGGTGTATGTGAATGCTAGGTGAACAAGTTCATATCCAAGGGGGTCGCAGAGCAGGAGGAGATGACTTCCATCTCTAGGAATCAGGGTGTTTTTACAGAAGAGATGGGCCCTTGAGCTGAATCTTGGAGGACAAATGGGAGTTAGAAAGGCAGAAGTAGTGCAGCATTCTAGTTTATTGCCCCTATTAAAAAATGCTTGTTAGTATGTCCCAGAGAGAGAGAGAAGGAGCATAGCATCGCCTTAGTCTTCATTACCATCAAGCACTGGATGAGGAGGGTTGATGAGGTGGGGATGAGGGTCACAGTAATGGAAGTATTACAGGCTCAGGGAATGGACAATGGGGATCCTCCAAGATGTCGTGCGTCTCTATGTTTCAATGACAGGAACTAGCCTCCCAGAGGGGCATTTTCTGGGAGGACACTGACACTGAGTCTATTTCAAGGTATTTTCTTCATTATAAGGAAAGAATATTTAATTCTGAAAGTGTAAAAGTAAGAGACCTATTGAGGGAAACATTTAGTTACAGGAGGTGAAACACAAAGTAATGAAGGCGAAGTTTAAGGAAACATATTTCATTAGACATGAGACAAATTTAAAATATTCTATAGAGAAATAACTACAAAACCTGCATATTTCTTTTGAAAATGTGGAAGGACTAAAAATAATCCCAATTTTAATTTGAAGACAGGGCAAATAGATTTTCAATAAAGCCAAAGAGTTATGATTGTAGTGGGTTGAATAGTATCTCCCCAAAATTCAAGTCCACGAGAACTTCAGAGTGTGACTGTTTTTGGAATAAGGGTCTTTGTAGATGTAATTATGGTAGAGTTCGAGATGAAATTATACCGGATCATGGTGGGCCTGAAATCCAAGGAGTGGTGTCCTTGGAAGAAGAGAGGAGAGGACACAGAAACAGAGAGAAGAGGAATAGCCCATGTGAACACATATGGAGGGTGGAGTTAAGTTGCCACAAGTCAAGGAATGGCAGGAGCCCTGGAAGCTGAAAGAGGCAAAGAAGCATCCTCCCCTAGATCCTTCAGAGAGATCATGGCCTGCCCACACCATGGCAGTTTGCACTTAAGATCTCCAGAACTGTGAGAAAATAAACTTCTGTTGTTTTAAGCCACCCAGTGTGTGGTAATTTGTCAGGGTAGCCCTAAGAAACTCAGACAATGATTAACTTTCAGGTTTCGGGGAGTGAAGGGATCTGGGCCAGCCAGGGCTTCCTAGAGGTCAGGCTGGAAAACAGAAGGGTTTCGAGAAGTGAAGAGAAGAGGGGCTTTCTTGGCAAGGGGAGCAGTACCCATAAAGGTATTAGGAAGGAATGGGTAAGACGGGAGACTTCTGCATGAAGGCCTGCACTTGGTTTGATTTGTACCTGATGGGCAACTCCTGGATTTCTTTCCAGATATATCACTAGAAATAGCCTCATATTTAGCAATTATAATAAGGAGAAGATTTTTGTTTCTATGTAGAACAATATTAAAAGAGAAAATTAGTGAAAAGGATCCTGAGGGTTGAGGTGGAGGTTTTGTTCCCCATAGGGGAACAAAATAAGGAAAGTTACCAAAGCAGATTTTGATATATATGTGTGAAAAATATTTCCTGACATGACATGCAATGATATGTATAAACAAACTAGCTAACTAACAAAAAACAAGGGAGTAGTGAGATTCAGAGAAAATCTGCATAATCTCTGGATTAGGTAAGAGGAAGTAGAGAAGAGAGATTGAATTAAAACTACTGTAAGAAGTGTGAGGGATATAAATGATAAATCTCTAAGTATTACTTTGTCTTGTGCACCTGAAACTAATAAAAAAAAAAAAAAGAAAAAAACAAACAAATAAACAAAAAACTACTGTTAGAGGGACTGTTCCCTGCTCCAACCACCAGGTGGTGTCATCAGTTTATGACAGCTTGGTTGCCCCACAGAATGGCTGAGAATAGGACAGTGTAAGTACCCCTGTGCATTCAGAAATGTGTAAGGCATGGGATACTTGCCGGCTATGTACTTCTAATTTAGCTGGGGTCTGTAAAATACAGATGTTTTCTAAACTATCTGACCTCCAATTTTACCAAAGTTAAAAATTGTTGTGCAATTTTCAACTGAGTAATGAATGAAAAATAAATAAGGAAAAGTAAGAGAAGGTTTATTAGATTTATAAGTTAATATGTGTATTGTTCTACATTGCTAAAAAGTCACACAGAATTTTAGGGTTGGAAAATCCTTAGTTTACTCATGTCTTATTTTCTGAATATTATCTTGGGTCCTCAGGTATAGATAATCCTGAGGCCCAGAAACTGTGTGTTTATTCATTTCTCAGTCTTCAGCAAGCACAGAATATAGGTGCTTAATTAGTGTTTGTAGAATGAATAAATTCTATAGAATTCTGTAAATGAGATGAAGACTATAGTCAAATATGCTATTCCTTATAATGATATGGTATGGCCAAAATAATTTTTATAAAGAAGTGGAATATAGAAACATTTTTCAGTGGGAGAAGTCCTTGAGCTTCTATGGTAAGCTTCTAGGATTTGGGCTTTTTCACAGCCTCCACACTGTGGGGCTTTCCATTGGCTTCTGGAAGTGCTCGTTCATAGCAAGTGCTCATTCTCTTTGCCTGGCCTGAAAGAGTGAATCCTTGATTTGTAAGCACATCTTTGAAATGGGAGTACACCTTGCTGTCTATAGTCTTAAGAAGGGCCTCAATATTTTTGTGGAAAGAAGAATTGGAGGATGGGAAGAGGAACCTCAAATGAGGCTTTTGGTGGTAACTCCTGAGCTGCAAGTACTGTCCTGTCCTGGCCCATCCCAGGATTAGTCCCAATGTTCACCAATCTCTGATGTTTTGAACCAAGAATAACTTACTGAAGAGCTCAAGGTGGCCAGAATGGGTCTTGGTGAGGCCCATCATGGGGAGTAGAAATGAAAACTAAAATTTTGTGCTGGCTGTGATCACAACCAACAAATTCATATTCTGTAAATCATCCTCCATAATCCAACACTTTATGAGCCATGGCCACCATGACCCCCTGATAACATACTCATATGTGAGCCATTGTCCCAGCCATGTATGTGTACTTCAGTATGTCTAACCTAAAATAGAACATTAACCTACCTTCCAACTAGAAACATGGAGGGACAGTTTTTCTCCCGATAAAGGTCCAGATGGCTCATCTAAAAGGGTGGAGCTATAACCTAATGGAACACAACCCCATCCACCATACCTTCCAAAATTCTTCCAGATTTTCAACTATTTAATTTCATGCATTCATGTCCCAGATGCTCCATGATTATCTCACTCTGGAAGAAGTGAGTTCTCAGTTGATCACGGAAGTCCTGCAGATCTTTCATGAACTGAGCTTGCCAACTGAGCATGGCCCCTATCCTAGATAACCCAAATCCTCAGTACCTATGAGGCAGAGAGCCTGAATTACGGCAGGACCATGCTCAACAGGGCAGATATAAGGTCCTTCAACATGAGCCATTTCACTGGACTGACGTAAATTTAACAACTGGCACCAAGATTCCAGCAATAGAGGCCACTTCTGCACGATAGTGAAGGGCAGGAGAGATCTGCAGAGGGGCAACGGGAGAAAACCTAGCCAGTTCTTCCACAGGCAAAGACCTTTCTAGAAGCAGTGTGTTTGGGAGCTCAGACTTGTAAAATCAGATGCAGGATTAGGTCTCTGCAGGGAACACAAAGCCAGAAGAAGCCATTCCATTTCTCTAGGCCAAGGGGAGGTAGCTAGGCCCATCACTCTGCCTGGGGCAGTGCCCGCCCTTTTCCTTTTCTACTTGCATCTCCTGGGGGCCCTTGGAACCTGAACGTGCATCTCAGTTTTTTCATCTGCATGATTGAGAACTCATAATGTTTACCTCTTGGGTAGTAATACTAAGCAATTTTCATAAAGACTTATGAAAAAAGACAGGTATGTCTAAAAATCACGTGATTTGTTTTTACAACTCTTTATAGTGCAGATACACCTGTGTGCTTATGCCCTCCATATGGTTTCTGACCATCTGTGAGCTTTATCTCCCTTTTCTGGCCATGGTGAGTTATCTCAAACACACCCTCAGATTCCCTAGCTGACATAGAGTCTCCTTCTCCTTCTAGCGCCTTCATCATCACTGTCTCCTTTTGAAGATTCTTTTTTTCAACTCTCTCTTTTTCAAAAGATTACTTTGTCACAATTATTCAGGAAAGGGTTTTGCGCCTGTAGGAAATATTAATAGACTATTATGAGGTCCTACAACTAATTTTTCCACACATATCATCTGTCTTTGCATGGTTATTAAACTTCAACAATATTTCATGCAATGCTTCCCTGCTAAATTAATTTGGTTCCTTCTTTTCTGGCTTCTTCTTTTCTGTCCACAAGCTTTAAAATTAAATTGAATCTTCATAATTATAGCTTTTTGTTGTTCTCCTTCATATCTTTTTCTTTTTTTCAATTTCTCTATCAAAGGAGCAATAAAGACATAAAGAAGCAAAATTATAACTCTAAAAGACCCAAATGGTCTGGAGTTTGATGGGCTTGAGGTTGGGTACCTTTTAAGTAGGAGGCAAGAGGGTGAAGAATTCAGACCTGCCTGGAATGTAGATAAATTAGCTCTGATATATCCTGGGGCATTGGAAACAAATGAGAATTGTTCTCTCAATCATGAAACTTTCATGGTTGCTGTAATGTTCTTATTTGTGTCAAGTGATACTTTTATGTTTTAAAAAATATTTTCTTTCTATTTACACACACACACACACACACACACACACACAAACACACACACACACACACATTTTCACTCCTGGTTAAATTTTTAAATTTTCCTAAAGTTATATGTAGCCTCTCTTAAAATCCTTTTCTTAGGCACCAAGGAATGTTCACTTTTATATTACATATCTTGAAACTGGTGGATGAAGAGCTAAAACAACCTTAGTGCTTGGGATTGACCCAGACAGGACACCAACCAAGGGACTAGTGGGAAGTGGAACCAGGAAGAAGCACCGATAGGAGGTCCTGAAAGCCTGAGGTAAGAGCCAGTTAAAGTTCACTGGGGAAATCAGACACTCAAGCCCAAACACTGGGAAATGTAGGGAGAAGGGACTCTTAACCCCTTCTACCTTCCCCAGGCTTACTGCTTTACAAATTTTCCCAAAAGAAGAAATTGCCAACCTGATAGGTCACATAGGTATATCTGATTGGGCTGTGTTTCCTGGTAGGTGGGGCTACTGTGCTTCAAAGTCCAGTGCCCATGCTCAGCCTTTCTTCAGATCAAAGGAGGGCCTCCTTAGGCAAGGGAGCCATTGCAGTGAGTCTACCCTGCGGCTAAACAACTGGCTATGTAGGGGATCTAAGGTCCATTTTGGTGCTTGGTGCCTCTCTCTGTCCCCATTTCTCCAGTCAAAAACTTCTTTCTTCAACTAAACGTCACAAAAGAGACTTGCGGTTAGCAGTATTGGTGCTAGCTTACTTATTACTAAAGAGGTACTATGATTTCTGTTCTGTCCCTGTGGCAAGGGTGGAAAGGCAGGGCAGGATTTCGTTGTTCCTAGGACTCTGACCATCATGTCATATACAGCCAACATCTTACCTCCAATCCATAAAAGAGAGACCAATCATAAATATAGAGTCAGGCAATATTCAGAGTGGGACAGAGATATGATCAGTGGGAGGCCAGATATAGGACAAGAATGAGCATCCTGAACCACTGGTTTGAACATCAGTAGTTATTTGCTTTTCATAGTAATGGGCTGTGAGTTTTATGGTGTCTGATGTGTCAGTCTGGGTTAAGGTCCAGAAATACTTCTCCATGAAAAAAATGATTTATCACGCAAACAATAGTGTAATCAAATCTCAGACAAATGCTTAATTTACTTAACAAAATACATTGACACAAGGATAAAAAAAAAACTCCCAGTTTTCCCACACACTGGCAAAGCAAGAATTACTCTCCTGTTCACAGAAGGAGAACCTAGAGATGATCTAGTCCATTCTTCTCACACGATGAAGACTCTGAGTCCCTGAGGAGTTGGCTGGAATTAAGACCCCAGGTCTCCCCAACCCAAAATCATATCCTACACCCCTCATTCCTTGCACCATTCTTCTTCTTTAGCTCCTTTAGTCTGCATTTAAACAATAACATTGTATTTCGTTCCTGAACCTCTAGAATTCAGAATTTTTACGAATTTAGCTTTGGCAATTCTGAATTAGTGAAATACTAACTAATGAAAAGTACAATATCACACCCTAATGGGTATGGCCAAAGAGGTGAGAGACTAGCATTTTTAAGAAGTTGATTTGAATAATAATTTTAACATCTGGGGTTTCTTTTGTAATGCTTTACTTCTGAGGGAACAAGCAAAACTTCTACTCATCTATTAATAACAGTCTTATTTGACGTGCCTGTAAATTAGAAATGTATATAATTTCCCCATGTAAGAAAATGAACAAAATAGTTCTTAAAGCAGTTCTGTTATTCCCATGATGATGGCCATTCTGCAGTGGATCACCAGTAAGGCTGGCTCTGCAACCTCATTAGCCCAATGAAGGCTGTGACACGATTGCACAGCACCGTGTTCAGGTAATTGATCCTCAGAGACAGGAGGAGGTGTGGCCCAACCATTGGGTCCACCTGGTCCCACTGTGAATTCAGGCTATAAGTAAGGGTATCTCACTGAGAAGTAAAAGGTTCCGTGCAGAGATGGGGTGAGAGGGGGCCATCAATTACCAACACTTTTGTTAACCTCCATTGAACGCAAATCAGATGGATTTAAAAGCTCAATCAATTTCATTGAATGGATACGAATCAGATATGTTCTCTGGGCTGCGCAGGGGACTCACCTGGGAGGACGCCCCAGGTTGTCCTGGGGCCCGACTCCCAGGTTGATTTCCCTCCCGCCACCCCGTACCAGGCCCTAAGCAAGTTGGACTGTGAGGAGTGATATAGTAGGATTAAGTAATAATATTCTAGTCACTATTTATTGAATAATTGCTGTGTATCAGGCTTTTTTCTAAGTCTTTTAAGTCGATCGTTTTATTTGACAAAGAGAAGTGTGGGGGAAGAGAGAGAAAATAACACACTCATTAGTTCCTTTGTTCCTTCATTCACAAAAACATTCCCAGACCAGCTACTCTCTTCCAAGCACTGTGCTAAGCACTGAAGATGTAAAGTGAGTAGGACAAAGTCAACCTTCAATAGGAAAATGTGAATTATAAAATGCGATGCAAGGCTAAACACTTTGCAGTGTATAATTCTGATGGGAGGCTCTGGAAAGGAAGGGTCTTTACCGAAGAACTACTGTGGCAGCATTCGTTCCTGTTTTCACAGGAGTGGTGAGGGTATACTTGGGTAAATCGGAAGCCCAGTGTCCTGTTAAGCGAAGAAATACCACATGTGAGTCTTGGATGGGCTGCCTGCCAAGGGCTGCCTGTGAGGCATGCAGGGGAACCTGGAGGCTGAGCAAGTGGAGAGGGTGGTTATAGGGCAGGAAAGGTTCAAAATCCCCCAGTGGTTGTGAGTGACACATGTTCTATCTCTACTGTCTTCCTCACCCATTCATTCTCATCCCTTTTCTCTCTTCCCTTTACCAGCCACCCACCTCTCTGCCACCAGCTTAAATTGTGTAAAGCTCAACTTCAATCATACTAATAATAGCTAATACTTACAAAGCCCTTACTCTATGCACCATTCTAAGCTCTTTATAGATGTATAAACTAATTTAATCTGTACAACCCTAAGAGGTAGGTACCCTATATTATTATCCCCATATTACAAATGTGGCAACTGAGACCCTGGGATGTGACTTGTCTCAGATCACAGTGTAAAGAGAAAGGAAGGGAGAAATTGAAATTCAGGTGACCTGGCTCCCGAGGCTGCCCTCCCAGCATCCAGGCCAGGCTTTGCTGCCTTGTGTGTCATCCTCCAGTTCAAACACATACCCCAGTTCTCATTACCAAGTAAATCCAAACTTTAGCTTGCAACTGACTCCCACTGCCCACAGCGATCAATCACTCTACTCTAGCAGGAAAACGGAATTACTTAACATCCTTTAACACTCATTAACACCCTGGGCTTCTTGCTTTGCTTTTCCCCCTCCACCTGGAAGATCATTTCTTTTCCTTTCCAACTCCAAATCCTACCCATATTCAATGGCCAACTGAAATTTCATGTGCCCTGTAAAGACTTCCTTGATTCCTGAGTTGAAAAGATGCTCTCCCTCGTCTGAACACTCATAATACTTTTCAATTCACACAGATCTTTACACCCTTATATTACAGACAGTTAATATATATATATATATATATATATATATATATATATATATTACAGACTGATAATATATAACTAAGGTGCTCAAGTTTTATTTCCACTTGATTTGTAAGCTTCACGAGACCCTTTCCTCTGTGCTTCCCTGACTCCCACCCAAGCTCCCTTAATTGGTCTGCACTCAAATTCCACCCCCCAACCCCCAACTAATATTCACTATAATTCGGCCAGTGCCCATGACACAATGAACACTCATGGCTAACAGTAAGATGTGCTGTCTGTTGGTCAGGACTTTGCCTTTAACGTCTGTGGTTTGGATGTCAGTATCAGCGGTGGACCCTCTCATTTTCCAAAGTGTCAGAGTGTGGAAAATCAATCATGGTTACTGTGCTAAAGGCTACTCTCTAGATAGGGCAGGGTAGCACTGTGGTTAAGAGCTTGGGTTCTGGGGTTAGACTCCCTAGGTTAGAAACCGAGATCTGCCACTTATTAGCTCTGTTAACCCTGAGCAAGTGTGCCTCAGAACATTCTGTAAGTGGGTATAACAACAAGCCCTTGCTCTCTAGGTTATTAGGAGGATTAAAGAAGTTCATGCGGGAGGCTGGCCTGGCATGCAATAATAGAGCTCACCAATAGGGGGCCCGTGTGTTCGGGTATCCACTAGTCCCTACCAAACGTTAATTGTCTTTGTTATAAATCTGTGTGTGACAGTTGTGTTTAATATTGTAACCATGAAATTGAATTAAATGTTACATAAAGTGATGATAAGTGTGAAAAAGGAGAACTGTTATTTCTTTGAACATTAAATTAAATGCTTTGGACTCAATAAAGGTGAGTCACTAAAATAGATGTTGAATTAGATGTGGGGAAAACCACTATAAAAGATTGAGGGAAAAATAATAAATATCTAGAAAGTTTCTGCACTTAGATTGCTTCATCAGTGACTTTAAGTTCTTGCTGTACTTTATAGAGACTGAAACTGGAAATTGGGGGTGATTGATGCATTTCTTTGGGTATGGTTTGTACAAGACACGGAAGGCAGAACTTTATAAGTGCATGTACATGAAAAGAAAAGACTTTGGCCCTACAACAAAATATTGGTGAATAAATGTACATTTGTGTGTTTTGGTTAATATAAAACATGTAATATATGTTTATGTAACTTTTTTTAAAAAAGCTTCATAGCTTTGGTGGACTTTCAAAACCCACTATCTCCTATCTGGAGAGTTTTAGATAAGAAGACATCTCTGAACACTTTTTGTATTAATGAATGAACAAATGCATAGGATTAGAGGGTGATTGTAGAAAATACCTTTAGCTCTGCTCATTTTCTTTCAGTCCTCACCTCTGCATGTCAAACCTGCTTCTAGGAATACCTAGCACTTTTCATCTGAGAGCTTTTATTTTCAGCTGTGGTAATCTCTCTGCTCACGCACAGGGGAAGTCAGAAGTGAGTGTGGGAGAATCAATACCCCAGAAATCAGCCCCTCCAATAACAGACAGGGACTTAGTAAATAAATGACTCAGTTTCCTCACCCCACCATTAAGATATCTCTGAGATGTATTCTACAGTCTCCCAGAAGTCCCCCCTTGCCCACAGTGGTAAATTACTGGATAATGCAGCTTCTACTGGCGGCCTCCTCTTCTCTGCCTCACTTCCTCACTTCCTCAGTGATGTTTCCTAAAATCATCTCCCAAATAAACTGCTTGCTCTTGAATTCTTGTCTCAGGGTCTGCTTCAGGGGGAACGAAATTAAGACACAGGCCCAAGCCTCAGGACCTAGGCCTTTCACAGAGAACTTGTACAATAGATGACGTACAAATTTGATCAAACCAAAGAGCACAAATTTACTCTTTACTCAAATTTACTCTTGCTCAAATTTAGAGCAAGTTAATAAACAACAACACTTGATTTAATAGAGATTGAAACAAAATATTTAGATTTTTAAGTCAATAAAATGTTACCATTTTAGTTGTTATCAGACCAGTTACCAGAATACTTAAAAAAAAAAAATAATTCCAGTTGTTTTCCTGTTACATGCATCCTTTGAGAAGGATGCTTCTGCATCAGGCTTCTGATGCAATCACAAGAAAGTCAGTAAACTCTGCTTTATTTCCAGTTGTCCTGTGTTTTGGTCAAATAAGGGGGCTGTTCTCTAGGAGGTTCTGTATGGGTCTGCTCCCGCCTCAAGTTGGTTAAGATGCAGGACGGTGGGGGCGGTCCCCAATAATGGGCCAGACGTCTGTGGGTCAAAGAACCCTCTCTGAGGTTCAATAGCCTCTTCTGATAAAAGAGCCCAAGCCCTGAGTGGTTCTGATGTTTATAACAATGTTTGAAAACCTCTCACTAATTCCCCAGCTCACCCCACCCTACCCTAAGCGCGTGGGTTAGACTGCATATTCCAGGACGAGCATAAGGCCCCAGGCGCCACGCCAGGCCTGATGAGGTCTGTAGATTCATGCGAGCAGCAGCAGCTGCCTGGGAAGTTATCCAATGCTCCATCAAACCTCAACAACTGTCGTGGGACGGCTGTGCTGGCTGGGACTGCCCGCGGCAGCCCGCAAGACCTCATACACAACCTGCGGTTAATCCCCCAGAGCAGTAGTTCCGGCCCATGAAGAACAGGCGATGTCCGGATTGGGCATGGAAAGGTGAACAAATATTGCCCAGTGTTCTGCCAATCGCCAGTCCCCTCATTCTGTTTTTTTCCCCCACCCTTGGGCAAATTTGGTTTCCTGAAATTAATTATTCAACAGGAGGTGACAGCCGGTGTGTAGCAGCGCTGTTGGAACAGAGAATAAAGAGGCACATTGGACACAGCAGCTGCACCTCCCAGACCCTGAAATTTAAGATCTTTATAAATGATCTGTTAAAACTATAGTGACGATAAGCTTATGAATCATGATCTATATTAATCAGGGCTGCTGATATGGAAAGATTAATTGAAACGTGCAGTTCTACACAAATGATAAAGTGGTAACAATTTAATATCAGACAAGAAGAGTGAAGAAATTACACTCCAAGCTTCATGCATCATTACTATGGATATTAATATTTTACCCAGCGCAACAGCATCAGGAATCATAATGAAAATCCATAAGTGGTGCACAGACATGATTAAATACAACAGTCTTTAGGAGCTGTTTGGTGGCGGCAGTTGGGCCATATTTCACTCGCTGGCTGGTGATTCCAGTGATAGAGTCTAGACGAGGGTGATTAAAAATTGTTCCTCCTAAAGGCTGTTAACCTTTTACTACTAAAATGAATTTCTTTGATTTGTAAATTATGTCGTTCTCGTTGCTCTTTTCAAATCCAAACTTGATCCCAAACCTTGACAGGATGCTGGGTCCTTACTGTAGTGACAATCAAAGCAAACTTTCTCAGCTATAGTCCCCTGCCCTAAGGTGTGGTATTAGCCATCTCATGGAGAATGGAGGGTCATTGTCTACCTTGGCCAGGGATGGCTGGAAAGAGTGATAAATCATCAGAGGCCCTTGGTGGGGGGCGTTCCCAAAGACTAGTAATTGATAAGGCTGACTCCTTCACCCAAACTTATCAGTGGAGATGGAGATGATTTCTTCAGAGATCCTGGTCTCACTGGTGTAATTACTTCATTTGTTCAATCACTCATCCAACCAACCAACCACATGAACCCATACCTGGGAAGTACAAAAATCAGCCCCAACATACATGTGTTCCAGGCTGAGAAGATAAACACCCAAATCAGTGTGAAGCCTTTGAGAATGCAACCAGAGAGAGTCAAGAAGTTCTTTGCAAGACTTTCTTCTACCCTGTGAAATCTTCACTCTCACATATAAATCAACAGACTCTCCAGACCCCTTTTATCTTGAGCTGAGAGAGGTCAGTGTACATTTGCAGTAGTGAAATTCATTACCACCTCAGGTTTATAATTAGAAATGCAGTCTATTCTTTTAAGGACATTGCATCTAGTACTTCAGTGTTCTGGTTTCTTAGGTCTCTAAAGTAATGATTCTCAAATTTTAGTGTGTGCACAGTATCAACTGGGAGAGAGAAGGGATTGTTAAAAACGCAATTTTGGGGCTGGCCCGGTGGCTCAGGTAGTTGGAGCGCCATGCTCCTAATGGCAAAGTCACGGGTTCAATTCCCACATGGGCCAGTGAACTGCTCCCTCTATAGCTAAGATTGTGAACAACGGCTCTCCCTGGAGCTGGGCACACCGTGAGCAGGCGGTGTGCTGCCAGGAGCTGCCAGTGGCCAGCGTGAGTGGCCGACCAATGGCTGGCAACCGACTGCCTCAGCTGGGGGGAGCGCAAGGCTCATAATACCACCATGTGTCCTACACAACTAGACTGTGAAACAACTGCTTGAACTGGAGTGTGTCGGGGGTGGGGGAGGTGGAAGAAGGGGAAAAAATGCAATTTTTAAGAGAAGACCCCCCCTATGGAAATTTCTGGAATTCTTTTGCTGAATAGTTCTCTCCTTTCTGAAGCTCTGCCCTGTAACTTCAGCTACCTCAACCTCCCTGAACTCCTATTTATTTCCTCCACTCAGAGTGACCACATGCTCAGCTTGGGATTCCGTTTGCTGCTTTATGGTGTGGAATGTGTTTTCAGGCAAAGAACTGGAGTGAAACTATTTGTTTTCCTTCTTACACGAATCACAATTCTGCGCTGCTTGTTCACCAATGTCTGAAAACAGTAGTTTCATATATTTTGTCCAGCTTCCTAGTGGTTTATAGTGGAAGGGTAAATCTGGTCACAGTCACTTCCTTATAGCTCAGAGTGAAAGTTGGTACCGTCACTTTTATCTCAACTATGGCAATGATGTCCAGATTTCCATTCCTGCCAACCTTTCTATTTTGTGTTCTACCAATATCTTCTTCATTCACAACTAAAATTTTTTCTGTCTCTTAAACACACCAGGCATCTTTCAAATGTGAACCTTTACACTTATTCTTCTTTCTGCCTAAAATATTCTTCTCATTCAGGTTGCAGCTCAAATGTCACCTCCTTTGAAAGTCTACCCTGACTACTTAGCTAAAATGAACCTCCAATATCCCAATCTACTATATCAGACTATTTTATTTTTCATTGAATTCATTACTACTTGAAATTATCTTATGTGTTTGCTTACATGTTTACTTTTTGTTATTTTTCACTAGAATGAATGTTTCATGAGACAGGAACCATATCATATATCTTTAGGGTCTAGAAGAGTGTGATAGGTGCACACACAAAAATATACTCATTGAATGATGAATGAGTGAATGAAAACATGTGGGAAGATATATGAAAAAGAAAACAAATTCAGGATGAATGTTGTGATGGGGTTTGATGGGAAACCAGTCATAGGGACAGGGAAATCTTGCTCTGGTAGAGAAATAAATTAACCTTACAATTTTTGGACTCTGGTTTAGTTAGATATTTGAGACTTCAATAGCCTTGTAATGCGGTAGTTTGCAGCATAAATTTTGAATCTTGTAAATGTGAGTTTGGTTTTTGGCTTTACTATTTAGAAACTATGTGTATAAGCCTCAGTTTCTTCTTCTGTAAAAAATCCACTAGGGTTGTTGTAAGATAATGTTTGTAGATCATGTGGTAGACTTCCTGGCTCATACTTAAATTACCAGACACAGACTTAAAGCAACTGTTTAGTAGGCTCAAGGAGAAAAACAAAAAACAAGACTGAGATTTTTCACGAAGAACTGAACACAATAATATATGAAATGTATAGAATTGCAAAATTCAATAATCAAATTAAAGAACTGGTTGGACATGTTTACTATTAGACTATACACATATAAGAGAGAATCAGAGATAGGTAAGAAGCAAGCAGCACTAATAAAGCGCTGAGGGACAGAACTACAGGAAATAAAGATTATAAGAGAAATAGACAATATAGGGAGAGATTCTAACATATGTATGTTTGGAGTAAGAGAAGGAGACAAGAGGTCAGAAAAAGTTAATGGATTGAGCTTGTCAAAAACTGGTGAATGACATTGAGCCACAGATTTAAGATGTCCTGCAAATACTGAACCAGATAAAGAGAAATCCATACCTAAGCATATGGTAAAATTGCTTGTCCAAAACCAAATAAAAATATACAAGCTGTTGGGGGGGATGGATTATTTTCAAAAGAACAAAAATTAGACTGACAGCTAACCACTTAATAGAAACAAATGAAACCAAAAGACAGTGAAATGATATCAAAGTGTGAAAGAAAATAAATGCCAACCTATAATTCAACTGAATAGAAACAACTGAAACCAAAAGACAGTGAAATGATATCAAAGTGTGAAAGAAAATAAATGCCAACCTATAATTCAACTGAATAGAAACAGCTGAAACCAAAAGACAGTGAAATGATATCAAAGTGTGAAAGAAAATAAATGCCAACCTATAATTCTATATCTAACAAAAATATCTTTCAAGAATGAAAGGAAAATAAAGACATTAAAACAAAAATGGAGACTTTGTCACCAGGAGACCCAGCAGTAAAGATACTCTTCAGATAGAAAGGCAATGATCCTGGAAGGAAACATGGAGATAAAGGAAGAATGATGTCCAGTGAAATTGATGTAGATGAATAGAAATGAACACTGACTATATAAAACAATATGATATTAGGTTTAAAATGTATAGAACATTAAAATGTATGAGAATAATGGTATAAAAGTCAGGGATGGTATGTAAATGTATCTAAAGAGTTATAATGTCTTTGTATTGCTTGAGTAAAGAGTATAACACCAATTAATAGTACATACTTATAACTCAAGGATGCATGTGATAATTTTCAGTGTTACAATTATGATAGTAAAACAATGCATAATTTATAAGACAATAGTAGGGAAAATGAAATCATAAAAAAACACTCAGAAACTATCTTTTAAAGGCAGAAAAGGAGCAAAAAAGGAAATAGAACAAATATGGTAAATTTAACCCTAACATAGTAGTTACATTAAAATGAAATAAACTAAATGCTTTAATGGAAAGATTTTCAGAGTAAATAAAAAATAAAACATATGTGTTCTATTTATAAAAGACACATGTAAAACAAGAATAAAAAATATTGAGGGTAAAAGAAAATTTTAATTAAAAGAAAGCTGATGTAATTATTACTATCAGAAAAATTAGTCCTTAAGAAAAAAAATTATTACTGAAAATAAAGATCACTTTATAATAAAAGGTTTACCTCATAATAAATACATAATAATTATAAATTTGCATGCACTTAATAACATGGAATCAAAATATGCATTTACAAAGCCATAAGTCCATGATCAAAATGGCTGATTATTTTGTATCTCCAAATGATTGATTTTAAGAAACAGACCAAAAGTTCAGTAAGTCTATAGGAAATATGAATATGTATAGGCATTCTACTCACCATCTATAGAGTAGATGTATTTTTAAATCACCCATGGAACTTTTATAAAAATTGCCTATACATTGGTCCATAAATCAAACCTCAACAAATTTCAAAGAATTGAGACCATACAGAATCTGTTTTCTGATGACAATTAAGTTAGATTTAAAATTAATAATAAAAATATAACTAGAAAATCCATGATTGTTCCAAAGATGTACACTTTCACTACTTGAGAGTTAAGAAATACATTTCTAAATAACGCATGAATATAAACAAAATCCTTATTAAAATTATATGACTACATTTAAAAAACAAGAAAGATCTTAAGTCAACAACTTAACCTTCCATTTTAGCACACTGAAAAAACGAAGAGCAAACTAAATCCAAAGCAGGCAGAAGGAACAAAATAATATGGATTAGAGCAGAAATTAATGAAATAGAGAATAGAATAACAGTAGAGAAAAATCAATGAAGCCAAAATTTGTTACTTTGAAGAAATCAACAAAACTGACAAACTTTTAGTTCAACTAACCAAGAAAAAAAGAGGTAAGTCTCAAATCACTAAAATCAAGAAGAAAAGAGGGGATATTACTATTGAACTTACAGAAATAAATTATGAGAATGTTATATGAGAATTATGAGGATACTATAAACAACTGTATAACACAAATTAGATAACTTAGATGAAATGGACGAAGTTCCAGAAAGACACAGACTGTTGAAACTGACTCAAGAAGAAATAGAAAATCTGAATAGACCCGTAACAAGTACAGAGATTGAATTAGAAATTAAAAAACAAAATTCTCACAAAGAAAATCCCAGAACCCTGATGATTTCACAAGACAATTATACCAAACATTTACAGAAGAATTAACCAAAAATGGATCAAAGTCCTAAATGTAAGAGCTAAAACTGTAAGAGTCTTAGAAGAAATCATAGGTGTAAATCTTTGTGACCTTGGATTAGGCAATGTTTTCTTAAACGTGACAGGAAAAGCACAAGCAACAAAAGAAAAATAGATAAATAGGAAATTTCATCAAAATTTAAAACTTGTGTTTTAGAGGACACTATCATTAAATTTAAAAACAATCCATAAAATGGGAGAAAATATTTGCATGTCATATATCTGCTAAGGGTCTAGTATCCAGAATATGTAAAGGTCAATAAAAATAAAGCAGTAATGAAAAGGTGAGTAACCCAATTAAAAATAGGCAAAGTAACTGAATAGATAGTTCTCCAAATATATAAATGGCTAAGTACATGAAAAATGCTCAACATCATTAGCCATCAGGGACTTCACATCCACTAGGATGACTACAATAGAAAAAACATAATAACAAGTGTTAGAGAAATTGGAACTTTTATATACTGTGGATGTGAACGAAAAATAGTGCAGCTGCTTTGGAAAACAGTATGACGGTTCCTCAAATGGTTAAACACAAAATTACCATATGATCTGACTATATATATATATATATATATATATATATATATATATATATATATCCCAAATAAATAAATAAAAACCTATGTCCACACAAAAGCATTATTAACATCCAAAAAGTGGAATCAACCCAAATGTTCATAACTAATGAATGAATAAATAAATGTGATATATTCATACAATGGAAATGAAGTATTAATAAACTTTGAAAACATTATGCCAAATGAAAGAAGCCAGTCAACAAAGGACCTGACATTGTATGATTCCATTTGTATGAAATACCTGTGTTGGTAAATCTGTAGATACAGAAAGTAGGTTAGTATTTTCCTATGGCTAGCTGGGATTGGGAGATTGCAGGGTGATATCTAAAGTGAGTGGGGTTTCTTTTGGGGGTAATAAAAATGTACTAAGTGCACAACTCTATAAATATACTAAAAATCACTAAATTATATACTTTAAATAGGTGAGTTATATGGTATGTGAATTATCTGTTTTATATTGGGTGAGTTGTGGTTCTTTGTACTTTTTGAGGAATTGCTCCATTTCATCTATGTTGTCAAATTTACGGGTATAGAGTTGTTCATAGTATTACCTTATTATCCTTTGATGCCTGTAAAGTCTGCAATTATATCCCCTATTCATTGCTGATATTAGTAATTTGTGTGATTTTTTTCCCTTTGGCAATCTTGATAAGGTTTATGAATTTTATTAATCTTTTTGAAGAACTAGCTTTTTGTTTCATTGATTTTTCTATTGCTTTTCTATGTTTTCAGTTTTTTTACTAATTTCTGCTCTTATATTTTTTTTCCCTTCATTCTGCTCTTTTTGGGTTTATTTACTTTTAAATGTCTTTAAGTTTTTTTTAGATTAGAGCTTAGGTTATTTATTGGTTTGGGACTTTCCCTATTTTTCTAATGTATGCATTTAGTGCTATCAAATTTCCTCTCAGTACTGCTTAGCTGCATCCTACAACTATTGATATGTTGTCTTTCATTTTCAATCAGTTCAGTGTATTTTTGTATTTCTCTTGAAATATCCTCTTTGATTTATGGATTATTTAGAAGTGTGTTATTTAGTTTCCAACTACTTGAAGATTTTCCTATTTTCTTTCTGTTTTTGATTTCAAGTTTGAGTTCCTGTGGCAAAGAACACTCTCTGTATTGTTCCAAATCTTTTTAAATCTGTTGAGGTTTATATTGTGGCCCAGGATATGGTCTATCTTGGCTTATGTTCTGTAGGCACTTGAAAAGAATGTGTGTTTTGCTCTTGTTGATGGAAAGTTCTATAAATATCAATTAGGATATGTTGATTGATGGTGTTGTTGAGTTCTTCTATACCTTTGCTCATTTTCTGTGTAGATGTTCTATCAATTGCTGAGAGAAGGTTTTTGAAGTCTCTAAGTATAATTGTAGGTTTATCTATTTCTTCTTGCATTTCTCAAGTTTTGCTTCCCATAATTTGACCCTGTTTGGTACATACGGACTTAGGATTCCTATGTCTTCTTGGTAGATGCCTCCTTTATTATTATATTATGTCCCTCTCTATGTCTGGTAATTTTATTTGCTCTGAGGTATATTTTATTTGATAATTTATCCATTCTTGATTTCCTTTGATTAATCTTTTCATGATATATCTTTTTATATCCTTTTACTCTCAATCTGCCTATATTATGATATTTGAAGTTCGTTTTTTGTAAACTGCATATTGATGGTTCATGTTTTTAAATCCACTCTGATGATCTCTGTCTTTTAATTGGTGTATTTAAACTATTTGCATTTGATGTAAGTATCAATAAGTTAGGTCTTAAATCTGCTGTTTTACTTTTTGTTTTGTGTCTGTTCTCTCTGTTTTTGTTTTTATGCTTTCTTTTTCCTGAATTCCGTGGGCCAGTTTTTAAAATTCCACTTTCACTTATTAATAGTGTTCTTGAGCATATCTCTTTGTATAGCTTTTTTTCTTTTTTTTTTTTTTCTCCTGGGTATTAGATTCTCTCTCTCTCTCCACTAGCTCTCTCTCTCCATTTTATATATATATATATATGTTTATGTATATGTATTCACACTCTACTGGTGTTGTCATGCTACCAGTTCAAGTGAAGTGATAATGTGACCTCACTTTATATCCCATTACTCTTCCCAGTTTATAAAATAATTGTCTTAAATATTTCTGCTATATATTTAGAACTACATCATTCAGTGTTACAATTTTTGCTTCAACCCTCAAACATTATTTAGAAACTTCTAGGACAGAAGAAAAGACTATTGTATTTATCTACAATTTTTCTTACTGTGTTCTTTCTTGTCTTCTAATGCTTCAAAGTTTTTTCTTTTTATCATTTCCTTTCTGTTTAGAGAACTTTGACAGTTTCTCTAGGGTAGGTTTGGTGGTGACAAACTCTTAATTTTCCTTTCTTTGAGAATGTCTTGATTTTTCCTTTATTCCTGAAGTATATGTTCACTGGGTATAAGATTCTGGCTTGGCAGTTATTTTTTTTCACCATTTGAGAAGTATTCTGCTACTTTCTTTTGGCCTCATGGTTTCAGGTGAGAAATAGAGTCATTCTAAGTGTTTCCTTTGTTTAGGCAGTGTGTTTTTCTGGCTGCTTTCAAGATTTTTTTCTTTGTTTTTTTGTTTCATAAGTTTAATCCTGATATGTTTTGGTGTGGGCTTTTGGGGCTTATTTTGTTTGGAATTTACTTATCTTCCTGAATATGTAGGTTTATGTTCCTTTCCAAATTTGGAAAGATTTTGGTTGTTATTTCTTTAAGTATTTTTTTTTTCCAACCTGGCCCCTTTGCCCCTCCTTCTGGGAATTGGATGACACAAATGTTAAAACTTTTTTATAGTCCCACAGGTCCCCGAAAGTATATCCTAACAGAGACTCATGAGAACCATATCTTCATAACACCCAAACAAAAACACTATGCAAAACAATCAATTGTTACCAAGTAGAGTTTATTCCAGGCATGTAAGTCTGGGTTTTCTTTATGAAATTATTAATGAAGATCATTTTGTTAAGAAATTTAAAAAGAAAAAAAGTGTGATCCTCCCAGTAGATGCCAAAAGAGACATTTGATAAAATTCAGCACACATTTAAAAAATGATTTAAAAAATCAACATAATACTCATAGCAAGGTGACAATAGTAACATATAGAAATTTTTTAATTTGAAAGGGTATATCTGACAGAAATCTAATGCAAATATTATACTCAGTGGTGAATATTTTTTTACAAGCATTTCTTTAAGGTACGAACAAGAGAAGAGAGGATTATTATTACAACCTTTCAACATTATTTTGGAGGTACTATATAATGCAATAAGACATGAAAAATGGGAACAATTATTGGAAAAATAAAGATGAAACTGTTATTATTTGGAAATAGAATGATTTTCTACCTAAAAACAAAAAAACAAGACAAACTACATAGAAAATCTTAGAACTATTTAAAATAGTTCAGTAAGGCATCCAAATACAAAATCAACACTGAAAACCCAGCAACTTTATTTTAGGTTAACAATAACCACACACAAAAGTTCAAAAAAATGCCATTCACAATAACAACAAAATATGAGCAATAGACCTAATGAGAAATGTATAAGACTCATATAAAAGAGGACAAAACTTTATTGAAAAACTTAAAGGAAATGCTGAATAGAGACATACCATGATTTGAAAGGAAAGACTTGAAATTGTAAGGATGGCAATTCTCCAAAAATTTAATTTGTAAATGCAAATAAATGTCAATCAAAAGCCCAAAATGATATTTCGTGAAACATGAAAGGATGATTCTAAAGTTTGCCTCGTAGAGGAAATGCACATGAAGGAACCAAGAAATGAATTTTAAGGAGAACAATGAAGTTTTGCCTACCAGATATTAACACATTTTATAATGTCATAGCAACTTAAACATTTTGATGTTGGTACTCAAATAGACAAGTTAATAAAAGAATACAGCAACAAAACAAGACACAGTGTAATTAATAGCCTTTTCTACCCCTACTAACAACTTTATATTGAACTTGACCCTACCCCTACTGTCAGCATCAAGAAAGCTGGAGTAATGCAAGCAGGATGAAATTGCTACAACCCCTGCCCAGTGCACACAGGCTATGGGGAGAATGTTGTGGTCCTTGAAGAAATGTTGGTAGGGAGAACAGATGAAGCAACATATGAATTTGGAAATACTGACCAAGTCAGAGGGAAGATAGTAGGCATGTGCAATATCCCAGACTTTTAAATACCACCCGAGTCCATCCACTTTAAATTCTTTCTTTGTTTACTGTCCAAACCAAATGTGTCCAGTACTTTCCTGGGGTGAAAGTGACTAAGCTATCATGGATATTTGTCCTTCATTAGTGTTCATTTAAGTTTTTAGTGACCTTATTATAATTAACATAGAGAAGGGTGCCTCTCATTCAGAGAACCAACGAGTGGACATTTTCCCTAGATATTGTCTGCTTGCGGCTTAGTCTTCTGTGTTTGAAAGTACATGACAATATGTGATCTTCTCCCTCTTTATCTTATTTCTGTCTATCAACTATATCTTGATACCACACAACTACACCGAGTGATTGAAAGCAACCCTGTCCAAAAAAATGTTTCCCCTTCTTAAAAGACTTTTCATCCAAATCCCATCATACACATTCCACTACATACTGCTATAATTTTTATTCAAATACAATAATAATCCTTCAATTTATCAGATCCCCTTCATAAGAGAAGTCACTATATGATTAATATGTCATTTAAAAGTAGTAGAAAAAGGATAGACTGTTTATTAAGTGGTGTTGGGACGATTGATCATTAATTTTTTTCAGTTAGATCACTCCCTCACACAATAATCAAAGTTAACTTGAGATGAACTAAAGAAATACATATCAAAAACAAAAATTTAGGGGGAAACATTTTTATAGTCTTTGAATGGTATGACAGGAGAAAACATTTTTATAATCTTTGAGTTATATAGCACAGTGTTGTTCCATTGTAGAAAATGGAGCTCGCACTAGTTTTCCTTTTTTTTTTCTTGTTTGGTATTTTGGTTTTTTGTTTGTTTGTTTGTTTTTAGCAGAAAAGGATTTAATGTAGAGAATTCGTTGCTTCCAAAATCTATGAAAGGGCTGGATAGGTGGGGTCTAAGTTGGTTCTTCTGGAACAACTCCCACAACTGGTCCTCCAGGGAAACGTCTACCTCTGTCACACTCAGGAAAATGGGGATTCAACTTCTGGAATTCACCATCTGAGGTGTGACCTGTAGTGAAGGAAACTGCCTTTAATGCTTCTGTAGGCAGAGGAACGCCTGTGCCTATCTACTGATACTCGTAAATGTAGTAACAAGACAGCCCAGATTCCAAATCTTCTATGAGGACATCTAATTGGCAAAACCTAAATCACTCCTAGAATTCAATTTGCAGAGGAGTTTTTTAAAAATGTAGTTTTTAGCCTCTCCAATATAGGAAGGCACACTAGAAAGAGGATGAAATGGTTAATACCTAGATATGGAAAGACTTCCTAAACAAATACCAAAGGAAAAGTAATGCTGAATGTTTTCATTGCCCACCCAAAAGCCATTGTGCCTTTCTTCTTTGCTGACTATAGAAGATGTTGATAATAGTTTATTTTATATCCATTCTTCCCATTCCCTTTTTGTATAGAATATTAGCCTCAGCAGCCATGTTCTCAGTTAAAAGACTAATTTTCAATCTCCCTTGAAGCTAGAAGTAGACAATTCGGTGTTGATATTGTTTGGTGGAGCTTTTGGAAAAATCTTTTAAAAGGGCCTGACTCAGTAAGAAGTGGCACCATTTTCCCTTGTCCTCATTCTTCCTGAGTGGAACATGGACATAAGGACTAGAGCTCCAGCAGCCATTCTGGACCATGGGGCAACCTTGGGAATAGAAGTCTGTTATTTTGAGGTCAGATTTTAGCTTGGTTTTCTGTTTCTTTCAACCAAAGACATTCTAATTGCTGTCTAACTCACATTTGACAAATGTGACTACATTGAAATGCAGTCTTTAATATGCCATCATAAAACTCATAGTTGTTGTCATTAATTGAACACTTCCAATGTGCCAGATAATGTGCTATGCACTTTCCATATATTATCTCATTTAATGCTCACAATGCTTCAGTGATTTACGTACTATTGTAATCCCTACTTTCTGAGAGCAAACTAAGTCCTAGAAAGCTTAAGTGACTTTCCCAAGGTTATATAGCTAGTACATTATAGAATTAAGGTTTGAACCTAGGCTGTCTAATTCCAGAGCAAAAAAACACTCTTTTGTGACCTTCCCACTATAAAGATGTTGTAAATAATAATAAAACAAGTGATAAGCGTGGAGAAAATATTTCCCACCTTTATAACAAATACAAGATTAATATCAATAATATCTAAAGAACAATAGGAAAAAGGCAAATTGCCTGACAGAAAAATGGGTAAAGTATTTCACAGAACAATAAATACACATACCCAATGAAGACATGGAAAAAACTCAACATCATTAGTAATTCAGCAAGGAAATGCAATTTAAAGTAACAATGACATAGCAGCTTTTTAACTCTTCAGATTATCAAATTAAAAATATTTTTAATATCCAGTGTGCATATGGGTAAAGACAAATAGCTATTGTGATATAATGTTGGTGAGAAGAAAAACTAGAAAAGCTTTTATTCTAGGAAAGAAAATGTGCAATGCACAGATGAAAAGGTAAACTTATAAACGTTTATGTTTTGTCCCAGCTATTCTGTTCTTGGGACTCTCTCCTACAGAAAGAAACCTATTTCAGCAACATGGATTTAGCATTATTTAAAATAGGTAAATTGGAAACAATATAAGTGACCTGTCAGTGGGGAGTGGTCAAAGAAGTGATGGCCCATCCAAAGTGAACTCGTCAGAGTTTCTCCAGAGAAACAGAGCAAATATAAATCTCTTTACATATAGATTTATTATAAGGAAGTGGCTTCTGTGATTAACAAGACCGACAAGTCCCAAGATTGCAGTCAGCAAGCTGGAGACCAAGGAATGCTGATGGAGTAGTTGTAGTCTGGAAGTCGGCAGGCCTGAGACACAGGAAAAGGAAGGAAGAAAATCAATGTCCCAGCTCAAAGGTAGTCGGGCAGGTGGAGTTCCCTCTCACTCGGCCATCTTGTTCTACTCAAGCCTTCAATTGACTGGATGGGGCCCGCCCACACTGGGGACAACTCACTGAAAGAATGCTGTTCACTGGCACTTGCATTTTCTAAGCAAGTGATACTTGGTCTTCACAGTGACCTGCCTACTCAGTCATCAACAATTTAATCCTGCCCATTTAGGTTGAGGGTAAATTATATTGTATTCTAAGAGTTCTTTTTGAAATTGGTAACCCAAATAAAGTATTTTGCGTCATTTATGTAAAACTGAATACCTCATGTAAATAGAACAATGCATTGATGACTGGCTCAAGAGTTGTACAGACCAAGTGCCTTGCTGTGACAATCTTTGGGGAAAAAATAAATCTTTGTTATTGACCAGCTGAATAATTTTCAACATTAACAACTCACATTTTCCATTAACTAGAAAATATTTCCATTTGATTGGATTTGATAGACATTTCTAGACCTCCCACCATGAGACACCCTAGTTCTCAAGGGTCTCATGATGTCATGGAGGAGACAAACAGGTCATCTAGAATTTCCGTAGAGTGTTATGAGTGCTATGATGGAGACAACATGAATATTAGAAATGTCTTGACTTTTGTAATTTTAATAATAAAAATGTAAAGTGTTTTTTGGGAAAATATTCATATTTCTGTTTAACCAATTTTACAGTTTGTGATTATTTCCAGGCCACTAAATTAGACAAGTGACGGGCAGGTGACCCAGAACAGGGGTTAGTGTTCACCGTCATGACTCCCATAAATTCCACGGCAGAAACGTTCTGGACAGATTCTGGGAATGAGACACTGACATCTGTCTCCCAGAATCAGGATGGTGTTGGGCACCCGAGCAGGCCAGTGGCATGTGAGGAAGGTCCGTGGTATCACCCCTAGCCTGGGCTGGAGCCACCACCTCCATGGGGTGACCAGTGTGTTTGCAGTCCGGTAGTCCTCCACCTCCTCTGTCAGAGCACCCACCACACAAAGGTGTCTCTGCTTGTCCCTGGGCTGCCTTCCCTGCCACACTGTGGCATTCCAAAGGACAGTGACCTTGTCCTGTTCATCTGTGGAGCCCCAGTGCCTGGCATAGCACCTGGTTCATGGTGAGCACTCAATAAATGTTTGTTGAAAGAAGAATGAACAACTGTCATAGGCAAAGTGTATAATCCAGGGATTGTAATCAACTCCAAGCTAATTCCTAGTCAATTCCTAGCAGTGGCTTATGGCCATATCAAACCCTGCATTAGAATGATTTATGAGGCCTGGTTTAACAGGATGACAATAACATACTCAATGAAGTAACAAATGAATTGTGTTTTAGGCACGGTCCATTCTCAAACTAGGAATTAATTTAATTAGTTTCTGTTTTTATCATTGATAATATCACATAGAAATATTTGAAGAGCTCAGCTTCATTCTCTTAAAATACTTAAAATTCAAGCAGCTTTTATTTTCTAAAGAATTTTAATTGAAGTACAACCCTTTCTTCAATTAAACTTTTAGCTTCAGTAAATGGGGTTTATGAATTTACTCTCTGTTTTTAATTGCTGTAAACATTTGCTTAACATCTGGTTTTATAGCCACTTAAATAAAAGGGCTTTGCTGTAATAAAATGTGTATATTTGTCTTGAGTGAGCAACATCACTGTTTATGGGAGTGTATCTTGTACAATGCAATTAAAGTCTTCTATAGCACTGACTTTCAAAATGTACATAAAGTTATCATTCCAAAAGACAGTCACTGTAGAAAGATGTGAATAGATAAAACTATATGAATTGAAAGATATCAAAATTATTTTCTCCTTGGAACCATGATGGTATTTCTATTGTATTATTTGCAAATAGTCAAATATTTTGAGGAGAAAAGGTAATTTACAGAGTGGAATTCCCAAGCCACATGCTCCTCCATCACCTCCCCTCCTCTCTTATCCTTAACCTGTTTCATTCTCAGTCCTGCATCCACGGGAGGATATTATAGTCACAGTCACACGTGAGAATTAACTATTAGAAAACGGATACATTTTATTATTTTCCATTTCTGGTAACTTAGGTGAGGATTGACTGGTAAACTTAGAAAAAAAATTGTGAGTGGTATATTTTAGGCAATATTTAGATATTGAAATATATGTCTATATGTACATATATGCAGACATAATTGTCTACTTTCACACATCCATTGGAAGCCATTTCCAGAAATCCTCCATTCTATAACCATTTATTGGGCTTACTGTCTCCTCCTGGTATTTATTATTCTTTTTACAGCTTCCTGTCATCTTAGTTAAGAGAGCACGCATGTCAACAGTAAACTGACTTGGTTAAATGCCCATGAAACACAACTAAGGCTTCATCAGTAGGACTATAAACATCTAGCTGTTTGAAGAAAAAAAACCATACACCTGACCAAAGTGCTTGTTTTTTACCCAAGAGAAATAGTGAGTTAGAAAGGAGAGTGGTGAGACTCAGGTGGAAAGAAGTGTGATATTCTAAATGGAAGAATATATTTTAGAAGCATTGCTTAGTTTACGTACATTTCTGTTATCCCTCCTTCACATTCCAGGAAGGGGTTCTAGGGATTATTGTAAAGCAATTTAAAATCATCCTGAGGGTTCTCAGGGGTGATTTCAAGAATCTTTTCCCCCAAACAATCTGCATGCATGTGAGTAAAGATGGTCACTACCATTAATTGAGACAAGAGGAAAACAAGTTTGGCCATACTACGTTTTTTTTTGTTTTTAAATAGTTTTCTCAATCCCCTAAAACCCAAAGAGTATTTTCATTGTTGCCTCTCCAAAGCTCCTTTTGTTTCCTTTAGCTTGTGCTGCCTTTAGCCTGTTCCTGAAATTTATGCTATTGTCAGACATCTTAGATTAAAAATCTAGTAATGTGGCTTGATACACTTAACTGTCTTTCTCTCTAGGTGTTCAACACCCTTATCAAGGATCCATCTCTTCATTTGGTGATCTGTGTCTATGTAGATGTGTGCAAGTCACACACACACACACACACAGAGCAGGACTTTACTTTGGTGCCACTTTGCATCATCACCCCTATTAAGATTATCTGAGTATTGGCATTGTGGGTAAAAAAAGATCTATTTCTTTTCCAAAGGGTGAGAAAAATGGGAGGGTGTCAGGGAGAGGGAAAAGAGAGAAAATAAAGTGTGTGTGTGTGTTTTGGATGGAGGGAGGGAGAAAAAGAGAGGGGGAATATGAGTGAGTGTGGAGGGAGGAGGGGAAATGAAAGGATATTATATATTTTTTTGTATCTGTCATTTCCCTGCTATCTCCCATATGACTTCTTAATCCATCAGAATGCTGGGAAGATAATGTTTTGGGCGAAATAACATGAGAGAGAGGATAGACTCCCAAGGACCAATATCTTTATTGCTCGGAGGATAAACGGATTATGTCAGCCATTTTCTGTTGCTGACAGCTTTTCTTATTAACCGATTTTATTTTTTAATCTTCCAGGGAAGAAATATGGTTTTATGTCACAATAAAACGCCGGTCACATCTAATTCTGCCCTCAAACAAACAGATTTCTGAAAGCCTTGCAGAGAAATTTGAAATAACTTTAAAGAGGGGGTTTTTGGATAAAGTCTTTATCCAGGGGCTTGTTCAACTGCAGTGTAAAAGGTTTAGAGAGAGAAGAGAGGAGAGGGGAGAGAGAGAAGTACAGAGGGAGGGAGGGAGGGAAGGAGAGAGGGAGGGAGGGAGGAAGGGAGAAGGGAAGAGAGAGAGAAGAAAAGAAGGGGCAAGGAAGACCCACACTGCTGTTTTGCTTGGTGATCTCTTTTCAAAGATACTCCAGCATAGTCAAGAAACTGCAGTTTGGATGAAAGAGGCCTGGACGGGTGAAGAGAGGGACAATGGGCCTTGTTGGGGCTTTCGGTGTGGGAAGCTGCTTATACACACTCCTCTGAAACAGACACTTGTTTCCCAGTTGTTCTGGAACCATTAGTAGTTGATGGCACCTTTCAAGAATCATAAACAAATCAATGTGAGTTCTGTGAGGCATTTAAAGCTCAGAGGCAATTCTAGTCTTTTTTCCACGATTCCTTTGCCAGGAGATTTCAACCTGCTTGAGGATTTAGGTCCTGTGTTCCCCCCAAGAAAATCTTCTGTCAAACACCCCAGACAGCTTCAGCCTTTGCTCGCTTCTGTCAGCCCACAGCAAGCACATAACCATTACTAATGTATATATATAAAAACCCTCTCGTTTCTTCTCTTCTGTGTGGCACAAAGCAATTTAGCCAGACAGGGCCCCTGCCCACCAGAGGCTTAGCCCAGAAATTGTCCTTAATTTGTGCCTCTCACTTTGTCCGACGCACTGCTCACTGCAACCCCAGTACCTTGATTGATAACAATGGCCGAGTCTTACATCGTGCCCTGCCTGCAAGTATTGATGATTTAGAGCACTTTAAGAATCTGTTAAAAATAAATCGCTTGGTTTTCTAAGGTGTTGTTTTGTATAAGAGAAACTGGCTTTTCAAAAAAAAAAAGTATTCTGAAACCTGGAGCAGTTTGGGACCGTAAAACTCGTCCCAAGGCAAGTCAGCCAAGCTAAGCATCTCTAGCCAGCTGTGAGGAAAGAGGAGGTTCAAGGAATAGATTGAGCCAAACATCTTACCTGGGGACAAAGAGTAGATTTTCCTGCCTCACTTTTTTTGTCTTTTTTCTTTTTTAACCTGAAGAAACAGAGAACTGGAAGAATGGAGAGAAAAAGGTCATTTGAGGTCTTTCCATCTTGTAATAAAATGAATGTATGCCAAGACGAAATCAGAGAGGCATGAGAGGTCTAGAGGCTGCTTTTACTTGAAATAAGCCTGAACTGCCAAAAGTGCTTTTCTAAGCTGTGATTTTAAAAAATAGTTTTTTTTTTACCATGCATAGGTCTTAAATGAACAGTTTTATTGACTTTGATGTTGTATATACCTGTGTGACTAACTCTCCAACTGACACTTAGAACAATCTCTATCAACCCTGATCTAAACAGATGGTGTCCCTGTAGCTGTCACTGAGCCATCTGTGGAGACGTTTGCGCTGGCCCAGCAGCCCACCCTGGTGAAGAGATGTTGGTGTACAGGTAATGAGCAGGTTACTGGGCATGGTAACAATAACTATCACCTTCTGCTTTTCTGTTTATCAAGCACTTTCACATACATTGTCTTAGCATAGTGTTCCAGATGACAAAGATAATGACAATAATATGAAGAACAACAGCAAAAATAACCACAAACACTGACTTACATTTATTTTGTGTCAAGCACATATAGCATTACATTTAATCCTTTCAATAACACGTGAAGGTCTGTACATTTTATAGTTGAAGAAACTGAGGCAACGAGAGGTTAAGTAATTTGCCCAAGATCACACAAGTAAGTGTTAGAGCCTGAAAATTTGCCTCCAGAAACTGTGTTTTCAACTAAACACGCGAGGCCTAGGAAGGGCAGATGACATATTAACAAAGGTCACGTAGCCAATTCAATGGCAGATCTGGATCCTATAGTAGGATTTTTAAGCCTGCGTCAACCTACCCTTTCAGCTTCATTCTCACTCTGTGCCCCTACCCTGTACACCTACCAATCTATGCCTCAGCCCCAGAGCTAACTGGTCTCTCAGATTGCCATTACCTTTTAGGCCTCTGTGCCTTTGAACGTGTTCTTTCCTTATCTACTATTGGGCAAACCTCACTCATCTTTCAAGGCTCAGCTCCATTCATATCTCCTCAATGAATTCTCCTTGAACTTCTGGGTGTGGTTTGATTCCTTTTTGGGTGTGGTTTGATTCCTTTTTACTACTCCTTTCATCCCATTGACTGTGTCCTTGTCTTTGCCAGTGACTATGAGCCCCTCAAGGGCAAAGTCTGTGTTTTTGCTTCCCCCTATTTCTGGTGCCTAGTACTGTATTTGCCTAGTTGAGTGGTTCTCATTAAACTACACTAAGACTTATATCTTCACTTTTAAAGGGGAAGAAGTGCTTGTGTCTATCTCAAACCTCTTGTTTATCATCACTTGAAATCAGTGAGACACCTACACCAAGTGGTGGTGGTATGCCTAGCTTAGGAATTCTTTTTCTGTGAGATAAAGGTATTCTTTCAAAAAGTGTTAGAGTTGAAGATGGTGGAATAAATAAACTGTCCACACCTCCTCCCATAACCACACCAAAATTATAACTAAATTGTAGAACAATGACCCTTGAAAACGACCTGAAGACTAGCTGAACAGAAGTCCTACAATTAAGGATATAAAGAAGAAACCCCATCAAGACTGGTAGGAGGGGCAGAGATGAAAAATAGGCTGTTCCTACACTGATGCATGGAAGTTAAGAATTGGGAGGGACATCTCGGCTGAGAAGGTCCCCATTGAAGAATGAGGGGGTCCCACATCAGGCTCCCCAGCCTCAAGTACCGGTGTCAGGAAGAGGAGTTCTCACAACATCTGGCTGTGAAAATCAGCAGGAACTCAGTACAGGTGAGATGGAGGGCTGCTATGGACTCAGACATCCTCTTAAATGGCCTGAGCACAGACTCACTCTAAGCTCCAGAGACGGGACCATACCTTAAAAGTGCCAAGGACATATGGAGAGGAACTGAACTGTTTGGCTTCAAGGTGAATGCTGGAGGGGCAGCTCTCTCCAGGACCAAAGTGCTGGCATGTGCCATTGTTTCTGTGATGAGCCCTCCTCCCACAGTCTCCCAGTGCAGGTAGGCACCAAATCTGAACTCTCCATTAATTTAGCTAACACGGCTCTTTACCCACCCTGGAGAGTCTCTGAAACCTCACCCTATCCAATTCACATGCCTGGCCCAAACATCTTTCAGAGGGTAACCCACACAAGTGGCCAGCCTGGATCCATGCTGCGGACTTTCCTAAAATCCCTCAAAAGTCCACAAACTCCAAACAAGAAGAGCTAGCCTCAGCACACCCTGTTCCTCTTGCTAAGTGGCCCCAAGCCTGGCGCTAGTGGCAGCTGGCCCTGCTTCACAGCATAACCACTTCCAGGCAAGGAACACAGGCAGTACTAACCACAGATCATTTTGTAGCTTTACCCAGGTGGCCCTGGGCTGGACACAGGCAGCAGCTGACATGAAGCAGAGCCCATCCCAAGAGGCCCCAGAACCAAATAGTGCCACAAATGACACCCAAAGGACTTAGCAGGCACCAGAGTTCTGCTAAAGGAAATCTCACTCTATAGGGTCAGCCCCTGCACAACAGCTTGTCTGCTGAAGTTATAGCCAATCCTCACAGCCAGTAAGTCTGAGGGTCAGTCCCACCCACTGATGTGCCAGCAGCAATCAAGGCTCAACTACAGCCACACAATCCACACAAGGAACACCCTGGAACACCTAGCTCAGGTGAACAGAGAGACTGTGCCACTGGACCCCACAGGACACCTACTACATAAGACCACTCTGTCAAGACGTGGAGATGTAAGAAATCTACCTAATACATAGAAACAAACACAAGGAGACAGCCAAAATGTGGAAACAAAGAAACATGTCCTAAGTGAAAGAACAGGATAAAATTCTAGAAAAAGCAAAATGGAGGCAAGCAATCTACCAGATGCAGAGTTCAAAACACTGGTTATTAGCATGCTCAATGAACTTAGGGAAAGAATAGATGATCTCAGTGAGAAATTCAACAAAGCGATAGGAAACATAAAAAAGGAAATAGAAAACATAAAAAAGAACCAGTCAGAAATGAAGAATAATATAAGTGAAATGAATACATTAGATGAAATTAACAGCAGATTAGATGAGGCAGATGAGGGCTGAATCAGCAACTTGGAAGACAAGGTAATGAAAATCACCCAATCAGAATAACAAAAGGAAAAAAGAATTTAAAAAAATGAGGATAGTATAAGGGGCCTTTGGGACAACATTTTGCATCAAATGCAAAAATGTTCACATCATAGGGGTACCAGAAGGAGAGAAGAAGGAACAAGGTATTGAAAACCTACTTGAAGAGATAAAAGGAAATAGACATACAAGCCCAGGAAGTGCAGAGTCCCAAACAAGATGAACAAAGAGGCCCACACCAAGACACATTGTAATTAAAATGCCAAAGGTTAAAGACAAAGAGAAAATCTTAAAAGCAGCAAGAGAAAAGCAGTTACCTACAAGGGAACTCCCACAAGACTGTCAGATGATTTCTCAACGGAAACCTTTGTGGGTCAGAAGGGATTGGCATGAAACATTCAAAGTAATGAAGAGCAAGGACTTACTACCAAGATTACCCAGTAAGGCTATCATCTAAAATTGAAGCCTTACTTAGAGCTTCCTAGACAAGAAAAGAGCTTCCTAGACAAGAAAAAGCTGAAGTAGTTCATCACCACCAAGCCAGTAATACTAGAAATGTTAAAGGGAATTCTTTAAGAAGAAGAAAAACAAATAAAAAATATGAATAAGGAAATATTGCAAAGAAAAAAATTCTCACTGACAAAGGCAAACACATAATAAAAGCAGTGGATCACCCAGCACTAAAGCTGGCACAAAGGTTAAAAGGCAAAAGTAGGAAGATCATGTGTAGTTACAACAGTAAATTATGGGATAAACACAAACACACACACGCAAACATAAATAAAAATAATGACAAAAATATATACGTGGATGGGGTAAGTAAAAATGATAGTGATTTTAGAATGTGTTCAAACTTAAGTGACCATCAACTTAAAATAGACCATTATAAACATAGTTTGGTATATATGAAGCACATGGTAACCACAACCCAAAAATCTTCAAGAGAGATACAAGAAATAAAGAGAAGTTAATTCAAACACAACACTATAGAAAGGCATTCACATACAAGAGAAGAGAGCAAGAGAATAAGAGAAGAATAAGAAAGAACTACAAAAACAATCAGAAAACAATTAGTAAAATGGCAATAACTACATACCTGTCAATAATTACTTTAAATGTAAGTGGATTAAATGCTCCAATCAAAAAAATGAATAGGTAAAGCAGAGTTGGTACATATATACAATGGAATATTACTCAGCCATAAAAAAGAATGAAATCTTACCATTTGCAACAACATGAATGGACCTAGAAGGTATTATGCTAAGTGAAATAAGCTAGGCAGAGAAAGATAAATACAATATGATTTCACTTATATATGGAATCTAAAAAACAAAATAAGTGAACAAAAAACCAGAAACAGACTCATAAATACAGAAAACAGACTGAAGGTTACTAGAGGAGGGAGTGGAGGTGGTGAAAAAGGTGAAGGGATTAAGAAGTACAAATTGGTAGTTACAAAAGAGTCACTGTGATGCAAAGTACAGCATAGGGAATATAGTCAATAATATTGTAATAACTATATATGGTGTCAGGTGGGTGCAAGGCTTTTTGGGGGGATCACTTCAGAAGTTATATAAATATCTAATCACTACACTGTACACCTGAACCTAATATAATACATATTGAATGTCAACTGTAATCGGGAAAAAAAATTTTAAACCCAAAAAGCGTTAGTGTTGCTAAGATTCCAAATCAGAAGTTACAAAAAATGTCTCAATGCAAGATGAGTTTTATTTACAATACTACGACAAAACGAATATGGTCACAACTGTTTGGCATCAATAAGGACTCAACCTTCTGCCAATGAGCCTTTACCCAGACTTTGCAAAGTGTGGTCATAACCTTCTTCCTGAAATGCTCCACACCATTAGCCTGCTCTTCACTCTCACGTGTGCTTCTCCTGGGCGCTTCTACCTCAGGATTTCATAACTGATGTCCTACATACACTGTTCTATAGGACATTGATAGGAGAGAGAGAGAGAGGGAGAGGGAGAGGGAGAGGGAGAGGGAGAGGGAGAGGGAGAGGGAGAGGGAGAGGGAGAGGGAGAGGGAGAGGGAGAGGGAGAGGGAGAGGGAGAGGGAGAGGGAGAGGGAGAAAGGGATAGATACAAGGTCAAACAATAAAATGTTTAAGTTCCTTTCTTGAGAGCAATACTTCACAGAGCCTCTATTATGCAGTTTCATTCATTCACTTATTTATTAATACAGTGAACTCATTTTGTAGCAGCTCCAATCAACATCTCCTATAATACTGTCCTTGTCCATAGTTTGGTAAGCATTTTTCAGTTCTTAAGCACAAATATCCTTTACTCATTTTCCACCTCAAAGTATATTTCTAATTGGTGCATTCATATATAATACAATGTTGACCACAATCTGCATTAGGTTATGCCATCTCTGAAGACTGGAAACATTTAGACACTATTAGAAATGCCAGTATAACCTGTGGGTCCCTCATACACACCAATTGACTGGCAGGTGATGAAGGCTGGGTCCTTATGCCGACCTTCAAGGGGATCTGCTATGAAAACGACTGACTTTTTACATAGACTATGTTCCCATGGTGTGGGGTCATGCAGAAGAAAAAAGTATGCCCACAGCAGCCAGGGGAGTTTTGTGTCTTTGATGCATTTAGAACAGGGAGAACTATTTGGGCTTTTTCCAAAGACTAAGGTGCTGATGGCTGTCACTAGGTTCTCTTGTATTAGTCCCTCTAACTCAACAGTTCATGAAATGCATCATTGGTTGAGATCCCACTTGAAACCTATGTAACTTTACGAACCATTGTCACCCTAATAAACTTTAATTTAAAAAGAAAGAAAGAAAGAAATGGGGAAGATCCATATAGCCTTATTTCACAGAGTTGTTGAGAGTACTGAATGGGATAGTTCTTTGAAAGCACCAAGCATAGTGCTGGGCATGTAATAGGTATTCAGTAAATGATGACACTTACTAAAAGCCACAATAATAATAGTAGTAATCACAACAAAGTTTGTGCACTGCATTATTTGGGTCATGCTGCATTTTGCCACTTTGCAGTTCCTGTACATAGTAAGCATATAGAAAAAAATTTTTTTTTTTTTAAATGAATGAGTACTAGCTTACATGTTCTCTGATTTTATGGACCAGTTTGTTTCCAGGTACTTATGGTGACAGGTTTCCTTTTTGTTTCTTGTGTAGCTCCTGGGATCTGAATGCACTGCTGTGTTAGTTTCCTAGGACTGCCATAACATATTACCATAATTTGGGTGATTTAAAACAATAGAAATTTATTCTTTCACAGTTTTGGAGGCCAGCAATCCCAAATCAAGGTGTCCGCTGGGCCATGTTCCCTCTACAACCTGTAGGGGAGAATCCTTCCTTGTCACTTCCTTAATTTTTGAACCTTAGTTTTCCTTGGCTCGCAGTTGCCTCATGCCAGTCTCTGCCTCTGTGGTTTCATGGCATTCTCCCTGTATATCTCTGTCTTCACATGGATTTTTCCTCATTTTATAAGGGCAGCAGTCATATTTGATTAGACCCCACCATAATGACCTCATCTTAACTGGATTGTATCTGCCAATAAGGTCACATTCACAGGTACTGGGGTTAGGACTTGACCATCTCTTTTTGGGGGACACAAATCAACCCATAACAATTCCAACCTCTGGGCTTCTTCAATAAGTGAAATGATAAATGTCCCTGAGGTTGAAGCCATTGTTAGTTAGGTTTTCTGTCACTAGCAGCAAATGCATTCCAAGTGATATAACCTGGGAAAGACTGGAGTCACAAGACTGCTCTTTGGACTCAGTCCAAACTAGCATAAGAATTGAGATTAACCAGGCCTGAGACACGTGCCCACCTGTTACTGGTGCTGGAAGCAGGGGGATGCTGGAGGCAAAGCAGTGAGATGAGTACCACCAGCACCATGCATGAGGGAAAGGAAGGATGGTTCTCCAAAGGAAAGGTGGGCAAGAGGATGTAATTACCTGAAGAGGGAGGAAAGGATGATTAGCAGACCAAAACAATGCGCGCCAACTCTACAAATTAAATGTCTAACTGTGGGCGAATGGTGCTGCTTTCCGTTGACTATTATCCAGCCATTAAAAGTGTGTTTAGGCACATCTCTGTAATAACATGTGAAAATGTTTACAATATTGGTAATAGAAAAGTATGTGCAAGACTGTTTTCCAAATTTTCTTTAATAAAGATGGTACTTTAAGAAGAAAAGTTTTAAGACATTAGGTATAAGTAGACAAGTCAATATTGTGCTAGCTATTGTAAGAAGTAAATATGTTATTTTTGTTGGTATAACACTGAATGATTTATTTAGAACAAAGAATTGACACCAAAATTTATGCAAAGCTAAACTTGCAAGTGAGACATTTGGTATGTGAAAAGAAACTTACGGAAATGAAGAGATGTCAAGAGCAAGAGTTCTGACTGCCAGAAGAGTGTAAAGATAATAGGGGACTTCTTGAAAGATGGTGGATTAAAAACAGGCCCAAATTCCTCCTTCTGATTACTGTAACGGGAAAGCAGTAACACCCTCTGCTAAAAAGAAGATCAATAACCCTGTGTGTAAGCTTAGGAAACAATGAACAAATCTAAGTAAATGCAGTGACCCTGATTCAATTAAACAATTCTGCAACACTAGCTGAAGAAGCTACCAGAGAGGCAGCACCAACTCCTGAAGGAGGCTTGAATAAATTGATAAGTTTAAAAGAAATAAACAATGATTGCTAAAAATAAAACCTTACAAAACTGAAGGACTGCAAAAAATGTGGTAATATTGTAAAGAGTAAAAAAGGGTCACAGGAAGCTAAATTCAAGGATGTCTAAATTTCCCATGAATAGAGATGGAAAGCCATGTGCATAGAGGAAATTCATAAATCAAAGGGGCACTAGGTGAAACTGGAAAGACCAGTCCTGTGGATATTAGAATCAGGGACATGGAGGAAACAACAAATTCATTACATGAAAGAAACTTCATCGTGCAAATTGAAAGGTCCAGAGAGTTCCATTTAAGAATAGTCCTCAAGAAAAGATCCCTCTTTCTTTGAACCGTTAGAGCCAAAGACAAGTTACCAAGAAAAAAAATGAAAGAAATGGCAAGGTGACTCGTATGTTTATTCTGAGAGCTGACATTTAAAGGTGTAAAAATAGGCATGGCTCTATCACTTCAACTCTCAGATTTTGAAGAAGAGAAGGACTTTGAAATGGTGTTTGTATTTGCATGTGCTCATGCAGGTGCATGCACCTGCTTTAAAAGCTCTGTTTAAAGGCAAAGGTAGAATTATTCAAATGTGGTTATCTCCCCACTTACTCGTTTAATGTCTCTTTTTGAGGGTTGAAGAATAGTGCTTCACATGTGAGCCCTAAATATAAATGAAATTTTGTACTACTTTTTCCCACATTGAGAAAGGAAAATGGTTCATGTAGCTGTGCTAGGTGAGGGTGGGTGTGGTGGTGCTGGGGCGATGGTTCTGGGAGGCTTCCTGCTTGTATTAGTTTCCTAAAAAAATCGCCACAAACTGAGTGGCTTAAACAACAGAAATTTATTTTCTCATAGCTCTGGAGGCTGGAAGTCTGAAATCAAGGTGACAGCAGGGCTATACTCTTTCTGAAGGCTCTTCCTTTCCTCTTCTCGTTTCTGGTGGTGGTCAATAATCGTTGGTATTCCTTGGCTTATGGCCCCATAACTCCAATCTCTGCTTCCATTTTCACATGACCATCTATCCTCTGTATGTGTGTGTCCACATTCCCGTCTTCTTATAAGCACACCAGTCATTGCATTAGGATCCACCCTAATTCATTTTAACTTGAATCACATCTGCAAAGACCCTATTTCTAAATAATGTCACATTCATAGGTTCTGGGCGGTCATTCATCAAGGGGAGGGCATTGTTTATCTCAGTACACTGCTTTGAGGCATTTTAGAAGAATCTGAATTCTACCAACAATGGGAGCAGCACCAGGGGTACTCCATGCCTCTGGTGCATGAAGGCATGAGCAACAGGAAAGGTGAGCAGTGAGGAAACTCCAATAGGAGAAGTTGGGTGGTCAAATGCATACTGGCTCCAATCCTGCTCCCAGACAAGAATAGTTATGGAGGGGCAAATAGGGACTTACAATTACTCTGTGTTCCATTTCTTTTCACTCACTCAAGAGCCTCAGTATGAACACTATCTTTTCAATCTCCTAAATCCTCAAATGCTTCCTCTCTCCAGGCATCCTTTGTATCAAGATATACTTTAAGAAAAACCGTGTGTGTGTGTGTGTGTGTGTGTGTGTGTATGCATGTGTGAGTGTATGGACAGACTGAAAACTATAATGCAAGGATGTATTTAAGAAGGCAGTCTGGAATTATGGTTTTGGCATTTGCTTGTGTAACCTTGGGAAAATTACTTAACTGCTCTGGGACTAGTGTCCTGGCTTTAAAAATGTGAGAACGGATAGGAACTCCCTCAAGGGGTTTTTTGAGGATAAAAAAAACATTATAGAGTCACCTAAAAAGATGCTGAAGAGAAGTTAATAAAATTCAAAACAAATTTTGTATTTTTTTAAAATTAAATTTATTGGGATGACAATAGTTAGTAAAATTATATAGGTTTCAAGTGTACAGTTCTATAATACATCATCTATTTATCACATTGTGTAATAAATAGCTACCCAAAGTCAGTTCTCCTTCAATCACCATATATTTGACCCCCTTTACCCTCTTCTACCATCCTCCCTCTCCCCTTACCTTCTGGTAACCACTAAACTGTTGTCTGTGTCTATGAGTTTTTGTTTCTTTATTTGTTTGTCTTGTTCTTTTCTTGCTTTCAGTTTTATATTCCACATATCACTGAAGTCATATGCCTCTCGACTTTTTCTGTCTGACTTATTTCACTTAGCATAATAATCTCAAGATCCACACATGTTGTCACAAATGGCAGTATTTCATCTTTTCTTATGGCAGAATAGTATTCCATTGTGTATACGAGGTCTGACAATTACATTCACAAACTCATTCTAGAAAAAGTGCTACATACCTCATTGCTAAATATCACTATGGTCACCTTTGAAGCACTCGCCTTGGGAAGCTATGCACCAATGCCAGTGCCTAGTCCACCCTTCAAAGAAATTTTGGAACTCTTTTTCTGGAATGGCCATCAGAGCTGTCATTGTATTACACTTGATGTCCTGAAAGTCATCAAAATGTCTTCTTTTCAATATTTCCTTTATCTTTGGGTAAAGAAAGAAGTCATTGCAGGCCAGATCAGGTGAGTAGGGAGGGTGTTCCAATACAGTTATCTGTTTACTGGCTAAAGCTCCCTCACAGACAGTGCCGTGTGAGCTGGTGCATTGTCATGATGCAAGAGCCATGAATTGTTGGCAAAAAGTTCAAGTCATCTAACTTTTCCCTCATCCTTTTCAGTACTTCTAAATAGTAAACTTGATTAACTGTTTTGTCCAGTTGTTACAAATTCATAATGAATAATCCCTTTAATATCAAAAAAGGTTAGCAATAGTGTTGCAACAAGTTCGCGAATTCAATTGTCAGACCTCATATGACACTGAAAAAGGATTAACACTGCTAATCACACCAAGAACCTACATACACATTACTGAGAGAAAAACCAACAATCTTCATGGTTTCCTCTGCCTTCAATGTGCTGCCATATATGATATAGCTGACTCCCCTATTGTCAGATTGCAGCCCAAATGCTACCTTCTCTGACCAATCGATCTGAAGCAGCCTGTTAATCATTTCTATTACACTATTCCTATTTTTAACTGTTTGCATACCTCTTACCATAAGCTATCTTTCTTGTTTACTTTTTTTATGTGTTGTCTTCTATTCACCTTTGTTAAAATGTAAGTTTTATGAGGCCAGAAACCTTGTCTTGTTTACCACTCTTTCTCCTGCAGCTAGAATCCTCTACCTAGCTAAAACATCTTTCTAAAATATCTTTCTGATGGTGAAATGACTTTTTTCAGATATACAAAAGCTCGAAAAGGTTGTCAACAGCAAACTTGCATTATGAGAACTGTTGAAGTCTTTCAGGTAGAAAGAAAATGATGTCAATTAAAAATCTGAATCTACGCAAAGGAATAAAGAAATGGTAACTATCTGAGTAAATATGTTTTTTTTTGTATTTAAATCTCTTTAAAAATAATTGATTTAAACAATAAAAAATGAAGTGTGGGGAATATAAAATATGTAAAAGTAAAACATATGAAAACAACAGCACAAACTTGGGGAGGGAAAAAGAAAAGTATACTTTCATAAGGTTTGTATGCTAACTGTGAAGTGGTGTAACATCATATGAAGGTAGACTCCAGTAAGTGAAAGATGTATACTATAAACCCAAGTGGTTTTCAACTCAAATTTTGACTCCCTTCTTCCCTGAGGAATATTTGGCAATGCTAAAGACATCCTTGATTATCATGAATGAGGGAATAGTACTGTCATCTAGTGGGTAGAGGCCAGCGATGATGTTAAATACCCTACAATGCATGGGACAGCACCCACAAGGAATTTTCTGGTCCAAAGTCAATATGCCAAAGTTGAGAAACCCTGCCCTAAAACAACCCCTGAAAGAGGCCCAAAAAGAAAAAAAACTGAACCATAAAAATATTCAATTAATTTTTAAAAGGCAGAAAGAGAGGAAAAGAAAGTTTAGAAGAACAGATGGGAGAAATAAAAATAAGTAGTTCAAAATAGGAAAAACTAATATATGGTGCTAGAGATCAGAATAATGGTTACCTTTGGAGACATGAACTGATAGCTGCCAGGAAGGAGTCTACTAGGGGGCTGAAAATGTTTTATAGCTTGATCTGAATAATGAATCTGTATATGAATATGCCTACATATACTTAAGATTTTTGCACTTCATCCTTTGTAAGTTATGCTTGAATAAAAATAAAAATAATAGAAAGTCTTAAATAAAAAGTAGATTAAATCTTGTAGAACATAGGATAGCTAAAAGTACTTGTAAGGTATAGATAGCTAAAAGTATTAAGAAAAAGTTAAATGACAAAAAGACCAGTCTAGGAAAGGCTATATCTATTTATTAGGAATCCCATATAGAAAAACAAGATAAATATAAACAGGAGTAAATATCTAAAGAAATAATTAAAATAATGATATCTCAGAGTTGAAGAAAAACATGAGTTTTCATTTAGAGTTACCTGAGTGTTGAAAATGATAACCACACATATCTGACTATATTTTAGGACATCAAGAAATAAAGACACTGGAAGTTTTCAAACACAATACATCTTTATATTTATAATTTAGAGAATAATCTATAAAAATTATATTTCCATCAGTAACATTGGATTTACAAAGCAGTGAAGAAACATCTTTACACTCTGAGAAAAAAAATGTTGAATCAGAATTGTATACCAAACTATCATTCATGCAAATTTTTAGAAAAAAAAATATATAATCCAGCAAAACAAAGCAAGATATTAGGTCCAAGGAAATGGAACTAACCCAAGATAAATGTTTCAAAACAATGGGCATGCAGTAGCTCAGAAATCAACCGATTTAAATTACAATACTATAAACCCAAGTGGTTTTCAACCTGAACAATTTTGGAAGTCAGAAACCTCTAAAAATATTGTCTTCAAAATGGAAGACAAACACTATGATTAAGGCTCCAAAAAGATTGTCTTCAAAATTTAACAAACAGTATGATTAAGAAACTAAAGGATTCTCATAATATGTAGAAGTTATATCTCTTTTCTCAACAACTAAACAACAGTAAAATTAAGACACTCAAATTAAATATTTTATGTTGGTTTTCAATTTTTAGAATCTATCAGAGGCAAAATTCAAACTACTGTTTTATTATTCTTATAATTTTAAAGTAATGGTAAAACAAGAAGAATTTAGGGGAAGAAGGGGGAATAGAGGTTTAGGGTGGTATGGGAGCATTAATTTCATCACCCAGCCTAAGGGGAATTAAGAGATACTGTCCAAAGTTGATAAAGTAAGAAACATAATTTAATGTATATCTTTTAAAAGTTTGTCAAGTACAGGCAATTTTCACTTTACATTGTAGTTAGCGCCCCTACCCCACCCCCCAAAAATGACTGCAAACTGAAATCATACAAAGTGATCTTAATTCTCAATAGGAAAAAAATCACATTTGTTCCATGACCTCTCAAAGTTTTTATCAAAATATTAAAAGCTCTTTTATTGTTGTTTATAACTGTATCATGAAATAAAAAATAGTCAAACTAATGTTTATTTAGCCACTAATTTAAAACATAAGAAACATTGAGAATTAGTTTTATTTCTTTTTTAAAAAACTGTCAAGAGAAGTTTAAATTGTGATTGCCTTCTTACAATATGAAGTGAGAATCTTCTATGTTTTGACAAATTGTCATACTCCTTTCTAAATTTGAATCAGCTTTCAACATTTTATCCTTTTCACTTTTGATGTTATGAAATATCTCTGAGAATTTCTTTAGTGTGAAGTTTTTGCTGGGATCTCCTGGGACATCTTCATCCTTTTCATCACATACTCTCATTTATCTCCATAAGCTTGCCTTCATTAATTTTCTCTGGCAGCAAATCTAGAGTTTCTTGAATGGCAGCAGTGTCAATATTCCCATAGTCAGCTATTTCTTCTATAACTTTGTTAACATTTGATTTGAATTTCATTATCATTCTTTTGTTTCCCTTTTGTCTTTGTTGGTCAATTCCTCTTTTAATTTTCCATTTTTGTAAAATGTCATGAGTTTATCATTGAAGCATGAGTAGGCAACAAAACTACGCACTTTGTTGTTTGTGTGTGCACAGTGCAGTGACCAATCCGATTTTGAGAGAAATGATGCACGTTATGCCAATTACAGTTAACATACAATATAATATTAGTTTCAGGTGTACAACATAGTGATGAGACATTTATATAACTTACAAAGTGATCACCCCAATAAGTCTAGTACCCATCTGACAACATATATAGTCATTATAATATTATTGACTATATTCCCTGTGTTGTACTTTACATCGCTGTGATTGTCTTTATAATCAGAAATCTGTACTTCTTAATCCCTTCTCCTTTGTCACCCACCTCCCCAACATCCCTACCATCTGGCGACCATCAGTTTTTTCTCTGTATCTTTGAGTCTGTTTCTGTTTTGCTTGGTCTAATTTCTTGTCAGAAGAATATATTATCCATGGATTCCCTAGTGCTAGCACTTGTATCATTACATATTGTTGAGTTTTGTTCCATTCAATAAGTCACAGGAAGGACAGAAAAAAGATCAAGAGTCAACAAAACATCTATGTACAGGCAATTTCTTCCTCTTTCACTTACTTGAATTCTCATTTATGCCCTTTATTTTGTTGAAATGGATTTAATTTTCAAATTATGTCCTCACGATTTGATTCTTTTGCGTTTCTATGGCGCAATTTGATTAGTTGTAGAACAAAGGAATTGCTTGAGACAGGGGTTCTCAAGCCAGAATGCATATCACTTGGGGAATTTTCTAGATCTGTTGAATCTGAATTTCTCAAGGTAGAAGTTGGAAATCTCCATGTTTGACAAGTTCCCCACCTAAGTCTTAGGCAACCAGCCTATCACCTAAACTGACAGTTTTTTGGGAAACACCAGGTTGTGGTAACAGTTCTCTACTTTTAGAATTTCTGCAGGATGAGAACACTGAAAGTCGTTAGGGATGCCTTCACGGTCCACTCATGTTTTATTTTTTAGATAATTAAAATAATTTTTAAGAAATTAGAATTTGTTTAGGAGACATCAAGCCCACATTTCAAAAGGAATACTGTTGAAGGAAGGTTTAATGAAACGGAATGCATATTTACAGAGGAAGTACTACAGCAGTCACAACCCTAGAGATTTACATATATTGTCTCTGTGATTTGAATTTCTGAAGTTTACCATCCTGTGAATACAGATATGGCAGAGTGGGTATGGGAGGACATTAGGAAGAGAAGGGTCTCCCTGCCTCCACTCTAGGCTTCACTGGGTCATCCACAGCCAAAAGCAGAACTGCAGGGACTGTCCTCACCACCTTCTAGTCCAGCAAGGGAACAGACAACATCTCAACCCACCCACCCAGGCCATCCTCCCTATGGTGTGTTTCCCCAAGAATTCTCTGCACTGAAAAAACCCTTCTTCCTCCTTCTTTCCCGGCCAACCAAATGCAGAGCGCCCCCCCCACACCCTCGCCTGCAAACAGATTCTGTAGGAGGGGGTGTTACCATCAATCTAAAGGGACTGAGCCTGACCTCTGGCCATCTAGAACACTCCCTTTCATCCCATTTAACCCTATGAAGAGCTATGATTGTGCTCGTTTTACAGAAGAGAAAACAGGATCAGAGAGGTCAGGAAACTTGCTCAAATTCACCAGCAGAGCAAGATTATAACCCAGGGAGAGCAGATTCCAAAATCCAACACTCATGCTATTTTTCCCCTCCTCCAAAAAGAAGTAGAAACATGCTGAGGTTAAAAGTGATGAATAAGGGCGTTTGCTTTTAACTTCAGCAGTACCTGGTCACTACTTATGATTATTTTCTTGTCGTTGATTACTAGGACTCAAACTTCAACTTGCCTGCTCTGGTCTGAGAGGGAAAGTTTCTGGTTGAGCAGCTCCTGCTAAGTGACAGAACTCCAGTTTTTGTGCCTCTTTTCCTAATCAGAATCACCCTCAGGGCCTTCCACCCCTGTTGGATGAGCTGCCTTAATTGATTTGTTTGCAGTGCGGCTTTCACATGGAGCACCTACCGTGTTTCCCCGAAAATAAGACCTAACCAGACAATCAGCTGTAATGCGTGTTTTGGAGCAAAAATTAATATAAGGCCCAGTATTATATTATATTATATTATATTATATTATATTATATTATATTATATTATATTATATTATATATCCGGTCTTATATTGTATTATATAAGACCCGGTCTTACATTATAGTAAAATAAGACCGGGTCTTACATTAATTTTTGCTCCAAAAGATGCATTAGAGCTGATTGTCCGGCTAGGTCTTATTTTTGGGGAAACACGGTAGCTTGCTCATCTTGGTTTCTTTAACCTACTTGAATTCAGTCTTCACTCTGCTATTTCTGCATAGTCCAAAAAAGAAAATGAAAGAGAAAGGACTTCTGCCTGCCTCGTCCTGGAATTCTGTCACAACCTTCACTTCCCATTCATACTTGGCTGTTGGGACTACAGCTTTATATAGGTCACCAGACTTTTTCTGACTTCCATTTGCTTACTTGCCTCTCTTACCACACAGTCATGAATTGGGTTCTTACTGCTTTGAGCTGTGTATGTTTCTGTTTCTGATTTCTGCTGCACTCCAGTGCTTACAGAGGCCAAGTTTGATTTTCTTCCTTGGCCTATATAATAGCACAGACCAGAACATCACCAGAATTATCCTAAGCTTTGGAGTTCTCTGATGGCTATAAGATGAAAGGAGAGAACACCATCCCACCAGAAAGCAAATTCGTAAATTTGGACTCTATTTGTACTTCTACTATAAGTCTATGAATAATCTGTTTGCCTTAAAAGGACTCCAGTTTTTCTTAAGCCAAGACTTCTACTAAATAAATGGTTATTGTGGGGACAGAGCCCCAAAAAGCAGTTTCCAGGCTCTCGGCCTCACATAGAAAGGTCTGGCTCAGGTAGTAAATGGCCATCGACTGTGATCAAATGGCCAGCAGCTATGGCTAGTTGGCCGTCAGCTGTAACCAGTGAGCCATTGGGCACTAATATAACTGCCGTGGCTGGGCTAGCAAAGAAGGGGGAGCTAGCAAGAAGATGGTGGCTGAGCCTGCAAGTGGCACAGTGAGGGTTGAGAATTGTGTGGCTCCTGTTTCCTGTATCTCCAACCCAGCCGCCAGTGAGAGTATAGTGGTGTGACTCCCCTACTTATGGCTCCGTGGGTGTTCCTTTTTGGCCTAGCCATGTCCTGTGTTCTTGTGTGGGGAGTGGGACCAGAGACCCCACCGGGCGCCCTGCATGACAGTTATTCATTTAAATTTCTAGGTGTTCATATTTTCCAGGGAAGGATATATTAGGATAAGCTAGTTTCTGTTGTAGTAACAAAAACAGCAAGAGCTTAGTCGTTCCTGATAAGTTCTTTTTCATGCTCATTCTATAGGTCCACTGCAGGTTGAGTGGGGCCTCTGCACCATTTCTCCTCACTTCAGGGCCAACGCTGATGGAGTATCAACCATCTTGAATGTTGCGGGTCACGTCAGGAAAAGAGGGCTCTGGCAAATTGTGCCCTGCTTCTTAAAATTTTCTCCTAAAAGTGTGACCTGTCACTCCCACCCACATTTTATTACCCTTCCTTTCTTAAAGAAAGTCACGTGGCTACAATTAACTTCAAGGGGTCAGTGTGGGGACAGAGTCCCAGAGAGCAGTTTCCAGACTCACAGCCTCACGTGGAAAGGTGCTGGCTCAGGTAGTAGATGGCCATCAGCTGTGACTAGTTGGCCATCAGCTGTTACCAGTTAACCCTTAGCCACTGATATAACTGCCATGGCTAAGCTAGCAAACGTAGATTGCAGTCAGCAAGTGGTGTCAGTTGGCAGAGAAGTTGACGGCAAGTTGTGGATAGTGTGGCTCCTGCTTCCTGTGTCTCCAACCCAGCCACCAGCGAGGATACAGTGGTATGACTCCCCTATCTATGGATCCACTGGTGTTCCTTTTTCGCCTCACCATATCCTGCATTCTTATGTGGGGAGCGGGACCAGAGACCCCGCATGACACCCCGCATGATAGTCAGGGAAGTGCAATTCTATTGCATGCCTGGAACCGGAGAGACCAGAACTATTTGGTGAGAAGCATCAGTAACCACCACTAGGGGTTTGGGTAAGAGCTAATACTCACAGACAATAGTACAAAGGTCTTAAATTTGTGAAAAAGTGAAAGTGATGATCTTTTTCAAGTTCGAAATAAATAGTAAACTCTGATTCAGTTAGCATCAAATTGTCTTCATTACTTTTCACCTGTATGCTCCTCGAGAGTAGGGACTTTATCTACATCTTTGGATTGACACAACGTAGCCAGTGGCTTTGGAATCAGACAGAGTCAGTTCCATGACTTATTTTTTTGTGTGAACCCATTATTTTTCTGGGAGAAAAAGTGGATCAATCCCACAGTTGTATCCAGAGAACAACAGCTTTTTTATTACTGAGTCCCCATGGAATCTAAGATTGGAATTCACATGTTTTGATAGAGACTGGCTAGTTGTTAATATAACTATTTTCTCTTGGACACACAGCCAGACAACACAGTTAGATGTGGTCATAGGACTAATTTCTAGAATTGAAATTAGAATGGAAGTGATGTGTGCTATAGGCAGGCTGGACTATTATATCCTCTGTGCTCTTTCTCCTTCTGCAAACTTAACAGGCTAGCATTGGTGACATTGGAAGCCATGTGTTGGGGATAAGAGGGCCACAAGTTGGAGGGAATCCGAGCCCTTAACTCATTGCTTGAATAAAATCACCTGCCAATCAGGAACAGCCATTTTCAACTTTAATTGTGCAAAAAAGAAACTTATAACATGATTGAACCATTTATTCTTTTTAGTTTAATTATTACAGCTGTCAGCATTTCCTTAACAAATAAAGATGTCTTTGACACGATCTTGATGAATTGGTGAAGAGGCCCTCTGAGGAGAAAATTTGCATGTAGATTTTAGCAGAAGATTATATTTGAAAAAAGGATGGTAGCAGAAGAGGGCTAGAAGGAGAATAAAAGTTCTCTTCTGGATACTCAGACCCTGACCCAACTCCACCCCTTGGGAGACAGCTCATGCTCTGGGGTGAAGGGTGGGATTCTCCTTACTTCTGTGCAAACAGAGAGATTTAGGCTTCCTGGAGAACCTCTATGCCTTAGTGATGGCAAGCTGAGGGCAGTGTGCAGGTAGATAACAGCCAGGTCGTCTGTGAGGCACTTGTGCCCTCACAATTTTCACTGCCACATGCTGGAAATCTCTATTAGAGTAGTTCCTTTGAGCTTTAGCAATGATTCCAGAAGATCCTGTTAAATTGGATTGTAAATTATCAAACAGCATAACTAATAACCCCCCAAAGCATGGTTTAACTAACCAGGCAATATCTACAATGTGGGAAAGCTGGTTATGAACTAGGAGGAGGCTGGACATAGCATATCTGGGAACCTCAGTTTCAGTCCTGGACTGGCCGATTTGATACGTTACTTTGAACAAGTCCTTGGTGCTCCATTCTCCAACTTCCTCTTTTCATGCCTTTGTTTTCAAGACTCAACTCAAATGTCACCTCCTCCGGGAAGTCTTCCCTTGATCCCTGCCTGGGTTAAGTACCCTGGTAAATCACACCCCTCTTCCATGCTCTTACGGAGGAGAATTTCACTGTAGCACTGCAATTGTGTCTCCCCTACTGGACTGAATATTCTGAAGGGGAAGAAGTGTGCCACTCACTGTTGAGTCCCTAGAACGTGGCCCAGGGTTTATCATACCAAAGGTGTGTTAAATACATTAAAAACTTATTCTTCTGGGAGGTTTGTATCCCACATAAAGAAGAGGTCAGGGCAGTCTTCATCCCAAAAGATAGAATCTAAGCAGAAGAAGGAGGAGAAATTCCAAGCAGAGGGAACCATGTGAGCAGGGCTGTGAACTGGTTCCAGAACAGCCTTTACAAGAGTTGTAAGTCCCCTGAATTTTGGGTGGTGTAGGCCAGAGGCCTTTCCGTGTAGACACTGGGGAGTGGCTGCTGGGAATACGATCCTGCACTGTTGTCTCCAGGAACGGCCTCTCAGCTCCTGAGGTATCTGGCTGCTGTCTGTCCTCAGGAATGGGCTGTCATCAGTACCGCCAACATCTAGGGGATGAAATATATAAATAAAGCTATATTAATATCAGCTCCATTAGAAACACAGGAAATAAATTAATGTTTGCCAAATGGGAAAAGAAAAAATCAATAGCGAAAGAAATATTATTTTTAATCTTCTGAGAAGGTTTTTATAAGCAACAGAAAGGGAAAAAAATAAAAACCATGAAAAAGAATCTGCCATCATCCTTTTAACCTTTATTTATTATCACTCATTCTACATCATCCCGAACTGCATGATAATTTAAAATTTCATTTTAATTTCAATGTATCATATAATTCAACCTAGCCTTTTATAGCATTTTTTTTTTAACTGAAAACTTTTAAATGTCTCAAAAGGAAATACAACCAGGGGGAGGGAGGGTAAGAAGGCCTGTGACCTTCTAGAGTAGTCATTTAATTTCTGAGATTAAAAGGTCTGTGCAAAAATACGATAATACTAAAAGCAACAAACATGACCAATGCAAATGTTCCTTAATGGCGTGCTGAATTGCGTGGAGTGGCTGTGGCTGGGCTTCTCTCTGTGTCCTTCTGTGCTTTCATTCAAATTTAGATCATTTTAGATTCTGGGCAATTTGGGTTATTTTAGGAGAATGTTTCTTTTTTCATTTCTACCACATTTGATTCATCTGAGACAGTGGCTTCCTGCTGGGACTTGTCCTTAGCTCTTACCTGAGAGATTTCTAGAGTTTCAGAAAATACCCATATCAGTAGCTAGCATTTATTGAGCACATGCTCTGTGCCAAACACTTAATCAAGTATTGTAAATGCATTTTGTTATTTAATTCTCACCACCCCAGGAGATAGGGATTATTACTGTCCACATTTTGCAGATAAGAATACTGAAGTTGAGAGAAGTAAACTGACAGAGGTCACATTGTTAGGGAGTAGTACAGATTTGAGCCCAAGCCCAGCAGATGCCAAAGGCTGTGCTTTTGGAAACATCAAAGGGAACTCACTAGTGGGAGGAACCAGGGAGATACTGGGCTTTCTTCTTCACCTTGCCCCAGCCAGGCTCCTGCACTGGAGATACCCCTCTACCATGGCTCTGTTAGGAGAGGTACGTATCTTCTAAGCAAATAAATAAGTGAGAGGGAAGATGCTGTGTGGGACCCCTGCCTACACTGTTAGGCTGGACATGTAATACAGTCAATAAGACCTTCACTTTGCCTTGCATCCTCCTTCCTAGGCTCAGTGTCCTGGCCTTGGCCGTGGTCTTATTATCCTATTGGCTATGAGTAAATCTGAGTTGCAAGGGAAGAATGGCTCTCAGACTTCAGATCTCTTCCCCCAAGTTGAGAATATGAAAGACATGGCGGCAGAAGTGAGCCAAGTCCCGTGGCACCTGTTTACAGCAGCTGAGAGCCATCTCCACATGTGATTGCCACAATTTTTCTCCCTAATCATGCCTCAAAAATAAATTCCTTGTTTTTTAACCGAATTATTATTTTTAAAACTCTTGAACATTAATTTGCTTAATGCTGCTCTGTCATAGATGATGTGTTTCACCTGATGCTTTGGCACAAGAGATGGGCAGAAGGCACCTCATTTTTCTGTGTCAGGCTTCATCAGCAGTGATGTTTGTCAGGGGCTGCTTAAGTGACAGCCACAAAACACCTGATTGTGTACCTAGAATTACCTATTATGGCAGAGCAGCTCACACCTCTATCTGCCATCAGTGATTTGTATGTCTCAGCTAAAATGGGCACGAAACAAATCTGGAAGGATGTAGATATCCAAATTAGTTCTGTGACCAACCTCTCATAATGAAAATAGGACTCTGCTGAAAGTTTCGGTGTGGAAGTTCACTTGGGACATTTATTTGCTGTTTCTATTCTCTCTTCTGTCCAAGCATAAACCGTAAACATTTTGGGCTCAGTTAAACCCAGGGGAGGGGGCTTAATTCATGCATTGCAAATAAATTTCAATTAAAGATGATTCATTTCTATTATTTATGAATCTAGCCCAAAATGGAGTTCTACTCTCAAGACCAGAAAAGAGAAATAGAGAAAATTAACATTTGCACAAAACTCAAACTGACATTCTCCCAGATTTAAATCCAAATTATTATGGCAACACAAACAATACATTAAAATAATGCAGATTAAGAAAGGCAGCAAATTTATAGCTCTCCCACTTTCAGAAGCCTGCTGTAACGAATACAGTGCTTATTTTATTTTTTAATTTAATTTTTTGAACAGGTATTTTTGTTTTTACAGGTTTTAAAAATCAAGACAATAGATGTATGTACCTGAAGCAATAATAATTTCAGATACTTTACTTTTAATTTTGGAATAATTTTAGATTTATAGGAGAGTTACAAAAAAAGTACCGAGTTCCTATATACTGTTCACCCAGCTTCTCCTAACATTAACATCTAATATAACCACAGTACATTTGTCAAAACTAAGAAATTAACATTGGTGCAATGCTATTGACTAAATACAGGCTTTATTCAGATTTCATCAGTGTTTTTCCACTAATATCCTTTTGTCTGTTTCAGGATCCCATCCAGAATATGACATGGCATTTGTTGTCGGGTCTCTTTAGTTTCCTCTGATTTGTGTTCTCAATGTTTTCTTGTTTCTCATGACCTTGACAGTTTTTAAGAAGACTAGTTAGATTTTTTGTAGGATGTCTCTCAACTGGGGTCTGTCTGATGTTTTCTTATGATTAAACTGGGGTTACAAGTTTGGGGAAGAATATCACAGAGAGGAAGGGCCATTCTCATTGCATCATGTTAGGGGGCACTGGTATATTAACACTGATCACCTGGTTAAGGTAGTGCCTGTTGTCTTTCAGGTTTCTCCTCTGGAAACTTATTATTTTCCCCTCTTCATAGTCTATTCTTTGGACACTGGTCATTAAGTCCAGCCCCAACTTTAGGAGAAGAGACTATCTACACATAATACTTGGAATTCTTTTGTAAGAGAAATTTGTCCTTTATTCAATCATTTGTTTATATCAATATGCACTCATAGATATTTATTTTATTCTTTGGGTTATAATTCATCACTATTGCATAATAAATCATTGTTCCTCGAGCAAAGCAACAATTAAAGCTTATCACTCTAGCTTTGGTCACTGCGAGCTCTTTCTGGTTGACTTCTTGATCCTTTTGACATGCCCCCATCCTTTGCTTTTTCTTTTCTTTCTTCCCCCTAGACCTACTGGGTGAACAAAACTAGGAAATATATGTATATAGACTAACCCATGTATATACACAAATCTGTCTCTCTCCCTCTTTTGAAATAAACAAGAGTTTACACTGATAGCTCTGCCTGTAACCCAGCACACAGGATCTATTCCAGTCTTCCCTTCTGGATTATTTGTGCCTCCTTGCTATGACAGTGAGAAAACAGACTCTTATCGTCTATAATGTATTTACTTATTTGTTCAATCCTAGCATACATGTAGTTTCATGATTGCTAACTTATACACCTATGAGAAATAAATTTATCAACTTGCATACAGTGTTTATGTACAATTCTTCTTGTCTCTAGCCTTAGTACCCAGCCCAGAAACTGTTTTCCAAAGCTACTTAGGTCAGCTCATTTTACTTCATCTCCTTCAGTGCGCTTGTGTAAAACACTGATCATACAGTTAGATTCATTTGTCTCAGTCTGCATTCTATCCTGGCAACCCCCAACATCCTGGCTTATTGTTTTTCAATAAGCATACAGTGCTGTTCATGCTTTGTGGTGTACAGTACTATGAATTTTGACAAATGTCCAAATTCTGACAAAATTTTGACAAATTTTGACCCACCACCTCAATATTTCCTCTCATCTCTTCGTTCATCAGTGCTTGAAGTTTGTTTTCCAGAGCTGACATCATCAGTGCTTGAAGTTTGTTTTCCAGAGCTGCCTTCATTAAAAAAAAATAAAAAATAAAAAAGTGTATAATCACTTCTTGAGGGTTTTCATGTCGTGAGCTTGGAGTAGAGACTAACCGAGGACTGTTGATATGTGGGCAGCAGCTGAGTGACATTGGGGTTAGTGACTGGCCAGGACCATCTTTGTACAGAACAGCATTCATTCTTACAGATAGTATCTCAGATCTGACTAGATGCCGTGGACATTCGAGTAGGTCAACATGTCCAATTCATGAATGTCAAATCTACAAATCTTGATATAATTGTGGAGAATAATTTCCTAGAATTAGGTACAGCTTCAGAAGGCCCAGAACACCCTGAAATTGTATGCAAAAATCTTATATGAAGAAGAGGAAGCTTTTATTTTTGCTCAGGAGACAGTTGATAACTTTCCTTAGATTCTCAAAAAAGCCTGTGTTCCAAAAGAGTTAATGACTGTTAGTGAATTGTACATATTTACATCCCATCCTGGTCCAGAAAAATGAAGATTATTTACAAAGATGTCCACAACAGAAAAGTTATAATAAATTAGGACCAAGAATTAAAAATGAGTATTGGTTCAGCTGATCTGACTGGTTGGGACCAAGGTTCCTTCCCTGTGACTTTGTCATATGTCTCTCTGGACCATTCATTATTCATAGTCATTGGGAGTGCTGGTGCTTCCAGAGATTCAATCAAGGTCTCTAAAGAGAAATGATGTTGGAAAGGTCCCAAATCCCTGGGACATATCAAAGAGAGGAGAACTATCTGGAGATGCTTTCTCAGCAGCACATTTAGGAAATTGTATGTATATATAGGTATGGGTATATTTATGTGTACGTCCACTTGTAAGTGGGTATATGACCATGTGTGAATGAGTTGTGTGAGCTCAAAAATATGAGTGAATATATAGAGTGATGTTCTCAAAACTAGATATGTGTATGAGCTTCATTATGTGTTTGCGTATGAGTTTGAGTATGCATATAGATACCAGTATGTCACAGTCCAGAAATACACAGAACATGGAGGAAGGGAGATGGCAAGGTCAAGGGCAACCATAAGTAAAGACAGGAGGGAAGAATTCTCTGGGAAGACTGGAGCGTAATTTTAAAGTAGTGATCAGCATGAACACTATTTCAAGATATATTCAATGATCTAAAAATATCTGTGAGTTCTGTGAGTGATAAAGACACAGGTACTGACAATACTACTATAGTTTGTTGCCTACATTAGTAATAGAAAGAAACATTAAATGTTTTTCAGCTAGTGAAAATGAAGATGTCAGTTTTCTTATTATAATTTATGAACCCTCTGAAATATATTCATAGATGCCATGAAAGTACCTATTGATCCTGTGTTGAAAATGCCTGATTGAGAGTCATGACTAACATTTTCAAGGGAAATATAGAATGGAATGGAATGGAAAAAATCAGAAAATATCTCACATAGGAACAAGTATTGTATTGAATATTTTGTTTTAACGACTGTGTGTGTGTGTGTGTGTGTGTGTGTGTGTGTGTGTGTCTCATTCTGGGTCATGCTATGGAAATAAGTAAAAATATAAGATTGGTGCAAAAGTAATTGCAATTTAAAAGGTTAAAAATAAAAGCAAAAACCGCAATTACTTTTGCACCAACATAGTTAGAAAAACATTGTACCAGGGGAATAAGTTTTAAATTAATCCTAAACCTCCTGGAATGTCAGCGAAGGATTTCAAGTTCAGGAGCCAACCTGACTAGAGTTCCATTGCAGTAACCTTCCTCCAAAAGCTGTGAGAAGGATGGACCAGAATGGGGTGCAGTGGAGAGAGGGCAGCAGTTAGCAGGTCACCATGGAATCTGAGGAACAGGACCGTATCTGTATGATGGTGAAAATGGAGGGAGAAGCATATTCCCGGGCTGTTAGGGAGGTAGAACCTAGGGATTTGGTGACTCATTGGATATAGGAGATGCTACAAAAGAAGGAGTATTGGTTTACTCCTGGGGTTCTGATCTGGACCTGTGGTGGACGGGCTTGCCCAGCTGAGATAGAGCTCACAGAAGCAGGAGCAAGTCTGAGGGGGACTGAGTCTAGTTTCAGAAACGCTGATTTTGGGTGCGGCAATTTGTGATGTTGCTTAACCTCTCTCTGATCTCACTTTCATCATTTCTGAAATGTGGCATTTTTATCTAAAAAGAGATATTTTTTGAGGCTTATAAAGAGATTCTACCTCATGAAGGTATTTAACGTGATTACATTAAATGAAATTATGTATGTGAAAAGGACTTCCTAAACTTAATGTTAAAAAATCTTTCTACAAATACGTAATAGTTATCTACTGTATAAGGAAAGCCTTATTTTCTTTGCAAGGGACAAAAACCCAAAGGAAACGGAATTGAGTGCAATGAGAACATAGCTCATTTAAATAGAACATGTAGGGATAGGTCTGGCTTCAGGTAAAGCTGAATTCAGGGATTCCTGATTTTGCTCCAGCTCTTAGCTAGAGTCTTCTGTCACACAAAGAGGCTTTCCCCTTGTGGGGTCAACTTGGTGGTAGCAGCTCCAGCCTCCCGAACTCCCAAGTTCCAATCTAGGATAAGAGAGTCTCTCTTTCTCCTAGTTCCAGCAAATGTATTATTCTGGTTAGATGAGTTGAGCTCACTTACCTCTCCCTGGACCAATCACGGTAGCCAAGGGAAAATGATTGACTACTTTTCTCAGGGTTGGAGACAGTGGACCACATCAGATCACTGTCCTGAAAGAGTCAGAGAAGAATGCACGAATGAATAATGGGGGCTATTGCCAGAAGAAAGTAGAATAGATACTGGGGAGGCAAATATCAAAAGTCAGGATATTTATACCAGAGAAGATTATATCTTTAGTGTAGGGCTGAGTATAGAGAAGGTGTCTAGTGCACTTTTATTGGTCTCCTGTCCACAGAAAGCAGAAATACTCATAGAGCCCCGAAGAATCAGGCTGCTTTTAAAAGATTGACTAGGGTGAAAATTCAAAAGCCCTGTGGTTTCTACAAAGCCCTATTCAGGGAGTGAAGTAAGGATTTAACAGGTGGAGGTACCTAGAAGAATTTTAATTCTCTTCTAGATTATTTAACTGAGAGATTACCAGAATTCTGCATGTGTCAGACAAAAATCTGGAAAAATAGCCTGTTCATCCTCTCCCCAAAGCCTCTGCTCCAGGAACCTGTTCTGGCTGCGATTTGTTTGGGCCAGGGCCCTGAAGATAGGCGGGATGGGCTTTGAGAGGTAAGTTTGTGGTTGGCACTTTAGCTCTGGGCCAATTGACCACAAATAAAATTTTAAGGTTTACATAAAGTACTCCAATTGCCCACACACACACCTACAAGTGTATTTGCACATGTGTGCATATATATTCAGACACACACACGTGCACACACACACATGCACACACACCTCAAAAAGCAATTTTCCCCCCAGAGCATCAAGAAAGTTCCCCTTTCCACTTAAATGCTTTTCCAAATAGTCTTATTTTATTTTATTTTTTTTTATTTATTTCTCTGCTATATCCTTTTCAATCTGGAAAGTGACTTGGCCTCTTTTCCCCCATCTATTTTCTCCCTTCCCGCTATTCACTTTAGGCATGAAACACAGAACTAGATTGAAAGCATTCAATGGCTATTCAATCGGAGAAGAAAAGAGCCCCTTGGAGCTTTATTAGATATGAAGATCCACAATAAAAATCAATTTCTGCCTCTTTATGCAGTTTAAATGACAAAGCACCCACCCATTCTGCAGCCATTGTGCCCGGGAAATGTAATTCAGTCCCCGAGCTGGGCCCAGAGCACCGCGGACTCCCTGACCTGCACTGACAGATTCCAATATGATACAGACCTTCGGAGATAATGACAGCCACTTCATCTCACTGCAAGAAAAAAGTTATCTGATATCTTTGAGGGTTAAAAGGCTATGTGGGCAGCATTTTCAATAACCCACTAAATCAGCATCTTAAAAAATACCTAAGCTTTGTTCCTTAAAAAAAAAAATTTGCCCCTACTCCTGACTCCATTTCTGAGTCCCAGCTGACATAGTCACAAGTGTCTCCTGCCAAAACTATTGAGCCTTCTTTGGCATAGAAGGATACCCTCCTAGATAATTAGTCCAAAGGGAAACAAGGTGAGAGAAATGTCTTTATTCCTCTAAGGAATACAGATCCTCAGGTCTCCACGAAATAAATGGGATGAAACCAGTAAAAACAACAACAACCAGGTCCCAAACCTGGTAATATTTTTAAGTGTTACTATAAAAACTTCTAAAACTAGAAATGAACACAGTCCCTTTAATAGAAAGAAGTTTCTGTTTGAAGAAAGTCTGTGACCGAGTAGTTGCCAAGGGAACCACTGGAAGCACTGCAGTTGGTCATCCATTTCCATGGGTAGAAACTTGTCCTGATGGAAGGGGGAAAGTTAAGGAATGAGATGTGTATTGAGATGTGTATTTCTGCTTTTGTTTACGATGATTTACTTGCAGGAAAACATGGAGTGCAATCAGTTCTGTTGGTTCACACTCTGAGCCCAGGGAGGGACACACCTATATATGTGAACTTCATTTTCTCATCATCATGACCAGGAAGGCAGAAGAGTAAAAGAGGTGGTGGAAAGATACACTGCATCTGTTCTCTGGTCCCTGGGAAGGACTCAGAGGATGAAAGGGCAACAGGATGGTTAAACAAGGACCGTGGAAAGGACTTTTGGCTCTGAGTTGAGAAAAGAATGTATATTACAAAACCACGCGGTAACAGTCTGTAAGTAACACGCAAAATAAGAATGAGTCAGAACAATGATACATTGCTGGAGTAGTGGTGGGGAGTAGTGTGAGTGGAGGTTCTGGGTTTTAAGGGCCCTGTGTGACTTCTGGAAAGTTTCTCATTGCCTGGGCCTGAGTTCTGTAGTTACTGAAGTATAAAGACTCTGCCAAATGATCCTTAAAGTCCCTTTTAGTGTCCTCATAATCTACAATTTGATCCCCAAATTACAAAGTTATTTGCTATATAGTTATTATCCTTTCATTTTAGATTTTAAAAATGCTTTGCAACCAACTGTTCTAATAAAACATTCTTTAAAAAGTCAAGTGGAAAAGTTCAATTTAGCTCCACATCTGGGAAAACATGACACTGCCGTTCAGGTCTAGTATGGCCAACAGGTTTTGTCTTGTGTGCCAACACTTACTGACAGGCAGTGGTTATCTGGAGCCATGCTGTCTGATAGAAATATGGGAGACATAAAGGTGAGCCACATATGTAATTAAAAAAAAAATTGTGGTAAAAAAACACGTAAAGTAAAATTTTCCATCTTAACCATTTAAAATGTATAGTACAGTGGTGTTAACTTGTTAATTATATGCACTTGTTATGCAGCAGCTTTTTATAACTTTTTCATCTTGAAAAACTGAAACTTATACCCATTGAACACTAATTTCCCCTTCCCCTACTTCCAGTTCTTGGCAACCTCTTTTCTACTTTCTATTTCTACGATTTTGACTACTTTAGATACCTTGATATAAGTGGAATCAGATAGTATTTGTCCTTTTGTGACTGGCTTATTTCACTTAATATAATGTCCTCAAGGTTCATGAATGTTGTAGCATATGACAGGGTTTTCTTCTGTTTTAAGGCTGTATAATATTCTATTTTGTGTGCATACCACATTTTCTTTATCCATTCATCCATCTACGAACATTAAGGTTGTTTCCATATCTTGGCTATTGTGAATAATGCTGCAATGAACATGAGTGTGAAAATATCTCTTCAGATCCTGCTTTCAATTCTTTTGAATATATATCCAGAAGTAGGAAAGTGGGATAGCTGGATCATATGGTAGTTCTATTTTTAATTTTTTGAGGACCCTCCATATTGTTTTCCACAGTGGCTGCACCATTTTACACTCCCACCAACAGGATTCCAATTTCTTCACATCATATATATATATATATATATATATATATATATATATATATATATGTGTGTGTGTGTGTGTGTGTGTGTGTGTGTATGTGTGTGTGTGTGTGTGTGTGTGTGTGTAATTTTTTTTTTTACAATGGCCATCCTAACAGGTGTGAGGTGGTATCTCATTGTGGTTTTGATTTGCATTTCCCTGATAACTAGGGAAGTTGAAAATTTGTGTATATGCTTGTTGACCATTTGTATGTCTTTTTCAGAGACAAGTCCATTCAAATCCTTTGCCCATTTCTTAACTGGATTATCTGTTTTATGGTTATTGAGTTACAGTAGTTCTTTATATATTCTGGATATTCACTGTTTATCAAATATATGATTTGCAAATACTTTCTCCCATTCCACAGGTTGCATTTTTACTCTGTTGTTTCCTTTGCTGTGCAGAAATTTTTAAGTTTGATATAGTCTCATTTGTCTATTTTTGCTTCTGTTGCCTGTGATTTTGATGTTATACGGTATCCAAGAAATCACTGGCAAATCCAATGTCATAAAGCTTTCCCCGTCTGTTTTCTTCTAGATGTCTTACAGTTCCAGGTCTTATGTTTAGATCTTTAAAACATTCTGAGTTAATTTTGGGGTATGGTGGGTATGGTGTAAGGTAAGCGTCCAACTTTATTCTTTTGCATGTGGATATCCAGTTTTCCCAACACCATTGGTTAAAGAGACTGTCCTTTTTCCATTTTATAGACTTGGCACCTTTCTCAAAGATCATTTGACCATATATGTGAGGGTTTATTTCTCACATGTAATTTAAGATTTTCTAGAAGTTATTATATTTTTTTAAAAACGAAAAAAGGTATCGTTAATTATACTGTATATATACACACAGAGCAGTCCCCCTATCTGCAAGGTATATGTTCTAAGACCCCCAGTGGATGCCTGAAATTGTGGATAGTACTGAACCCTATACTGGGGGTGCCAAAAAAATGTATACACATGACTTGTATTCATCTTTCGTTATCAGTATATATTGAATATTACAATTTTAGTATAGTTTTTTCCTTTCTTAAAATGTGTATACATTTTTTTGGTGCCCTCGGTATATACTAAATTTTTCCTACATATACATACCTATGATTAAGTTTAATTTGTAAATCAGGCACAGCAAGAGATTAGTAACAATAACTAATACTAAAAATAACATTTATAACAATATACTATAACAAAAGTTATGTAAATGTGCCATTATTAAGTACAATAAAGGTTATTTGAACACATTTACTTCGATACCACAACAGTTGATCTGATATCTGAGCCACCTACTAAGTGACTAATGGGTGGGTAGCATACATAGCATGGATACACTAGACAAAGAGATGATTATGTCTTAGGTAGGATGGAGAGGGATGGCACAAGCTTTCCTTACACTACTCAGAACAGCGTGCAGCTTAAAACTGATGAGTTGTTTATTTCTGGAATTTTTCTTTTAATATTTCAGACCAAAGTTGACTGCAGGTAACTGAAACCATTGAAAGTGAAGCTGTGGATATCGGGGGGACTACTGTGTATATGCAGAAGGTGCCAAAAAAAATGTATACACATTTTAAGAAGGAAAAAACTGTATTAAAATTGTAATACTCAATATATACCGATAACAAAAGATGAATACAAGTCATGTATATACATTTTTTTGGCACCCTCAGTATGTGTGTGTGTGTGTGTGTGTGTGTATAATTTAAACCAATATATCTGAAATCTTCAAGATATGAAATTATTAATGAAACATTTTTTAACTAAGTCTTGAAACTCTGGTGTTTTACATTTAAGTACCTCTCAATTCAGAAACATTTTTTAACTAAGTCTTGAAACTCTGGTGTTTTACATTTAAGTACCTCTCAATTCAGACTAGCCACATTTCAAGTGCTTAATGACCACATGTAGCTAGTGGCTATCAAATTGAACAGCACATGCATGACTAGAGCTATGTGTTAAGACCTATGAGTTGTTTGTTAGCAATCTCTGCGATGACTAAACTTTTAGGAGTGCATCCATCAGCGTGCCACTCTGTATTTGACAGCTTGGCCTAGGTCAGAGCCAGGACTGTGACTAGGCTCCCATTTTACCCTAATTTCAAGTTTGGGTCTTTGTGCTGAGGTGACATCAGAAAGATCTTAGTTTTTGCTGGGGGAAAAAAAATGGGTTTAGGGAGTTGGGGGATTGAAGTAAGTTTTCCTCAGTAGATACAACATCCTCCTTTTGGAGGAAAATTTCTCTGTATTAGAATAATCCATGCTAGGATCCGAAGTCCATGTTTCTTCTCTGTGGTTTGACTTAGCAGGCTGCTTCATTGTGAGGACAGCTAGTGAACACTGCCCCAGCCTTTAATTATATATTTGGAAATTCAAGTGGAACAAAAGCAAATTGTCTTAGGATGCAATCTTATTCTTGCTTACACCTCTAAGCGAATCACTGTGGCATCCCCTTCTAAGCTACAAAGAGCTTTAAAGGAATTAATTAGATTCTCTTTTTAAAAAGGTACATTTTTAGTAACTAAAGCATCTTTCCAGTTATCTAAACCTTTATCTGAGTCTGTGGCCATATTATCTTTTCCTTTTTCAGAGGTCTCAGAGTTCACTTGTGCCCGTTTTATTGTAATACAGTACAGCTAGAACTATTTTTCAAAATATGAGTAGTCATTGTTATCTTCCTTGCTGGCTGTTTCTTTAATCTCTTTGTCTTTGAGGAAAATCATGGCATAATCTTTGACATTTTAAAATTCATCTTTCCAAGTCCAGTTTACTAGAGATAATGGATATTGTTTGTCTTCAAGTTCAAGAAGGCCAAGTAAATGAGGCTGGAAGGGCAGCCAGAGTAATTTATTAGGGTCAGCCTTCCTAGGATTTTGTACTATTTCTGGGTTAATTCTTTGGAGTTCAGTTCATATTGGGAATCATGGTATAAAGGTTAGAGCTACTGTGGCATTGATTCTTAATTTATGGAGTGGTTATTTCCTAGGGAAGTGACCTTCAGAATCTTTGGTTAATGACACACACAGTTTATTTCCTAAAAAATATTTCTTGGGTGCCTTTTCTAAAACCTCACGACTCTTGCTTCACTGAGGATATTACCTGACCATACTACACACAATATAATGCAACTGAGGTAGGATATCAGCTAGGCCAGCTGATTTCATGGAGCAACGTGATTGGGGAAGAATACTTTGCCACATCTCGGGAAATCACAACTGACATTGGAAAGGGCTTTCAACCTAAAGACTCCTGCTTCTACCTCCCTCACAGGTTGTGAGGCTGAAGAGAGAAGACATACTTGGTTAAGTGCTGAAGATAGAAACCCTATGTATTAATTCTGTGACAGAAATTTAACATTGGTTGGATTGTCATTTGGCCAGCTTCAGGAAATGAACTATGGTTGGTTAAGCCAATGATTAACTTTGAGGTGGGCATGTGAACAAGTTCTGGACAAAGAACCATAAAGAGAAGTCTGAGGGGATTTTTAGGAAGATTTCCCTCCCCTATAAGAAGTGAAAGGCCACGAGGAGAAAGCCCCTGCCCCACATCCTGACTGGAGGCTCAGATTAAACCAGTGGTCCTCAAACAGTTACATCAGAATCATTTGGAAACTTGTTAAAAATGTAAAGTCTGAAAAGTTAATATAGCAGGCCTGAGATTGCTTGCCTTAAGAGGTCCTACTTGCAAGGGCCCAGTTGCTTCACCCATTTGGTGACCATTTTTACATATCTCTGGTTCTAAAGTCATGAAGCTCAAACTCACTGAACTGGGCCTCTCTGGGGGTATTTAAGAAAAAGCCGAGCTAGTAAGAGCCAGCAGAAGAAGGAACCAGGTGCAAGCTGGTAGGTAGAGCCTCAGCCTATCTCAGTCAGAGGCCCACTCGTGGCCCTACTAGACCCTGCACTGGCCTGGACATAGGTAGATAGGAAATGGAAATTGCTCCTTTCTCTGCCTGGAAAGCTACTTCACCTGCAGACAATACAGAGACTTGGATTTCCTCTTCTAAATAAATAAAACTTTCCATTTCTCTATTCTGCCAGTGCCTTTTCTCTTTCCCCTGTTCCCATCTTAGATGTGAGAGGGTGCAAAAGAGAAGAAGAGAACATTGTTTCTCCCAGCACTCCTGGCCTGATCAGAATATTAGCACTATCTGGACTAGAAGGAATTTGCATAACTCCCTCACTAGGTCCTCATTCCGTCTTCCTCGCTTTAATTCCGGCCTTTAGAAGCTTTGCAGGGTTTTTAATTACAATCAAAAAAGGGCTTGTACAGTAGTTAAGTAAAATAAAATAACAATACGGAAAATTACAGTTGAGCCCCAAATGATCCGACAGTTTATTCTCTGCCTTAAAATAAAATAGCTTTCATCTTCTCCCCCTTACACCAGCCTCCTCGGCCTAGATAATGCATTGCGTGAGATTTATTTGCTCAGCCCCGAAAACTTGACACTAAGGGGATTATTTAGTTTTAGATTTGCTGTAGTCCATAGGAATAGCCAACAGGGAAAGGAATGAAGCAGCAATATTAGCAGGGCAATAGGAGGGGAGGGCGCTGTGCAGTCTGCAGCTAAGCAAAACTGCTTGCATAAACACCATTAAGAAGATTTAGACATCGTTTTCCTTATCATCAGCACTCCTGGAAGAAATAAAAAAAAAGAAAAAAAAAGAAAAAAAGGAAAAGGGACAGGCCTTGACTTGCTGTGTATGCGTTTCCATTAAAGGTTCAATAGGAAATAAAACCAGCTGAGAGTCCAAATGCGGTGATGCTACAGACCTATCCACGCTACCTCATCATGGTCCAAAAGAGACATTTGTTCCACATGTTACTGGAAGGAGCAGCTGGATAGAGAACAGCACACGCTGTGTCGCCCCATCTGTGGCTGCGTATATGACATGATGGCTGCCGCCTGGGTTGGCGCTGCGCTCCCATTTATCACACCCCCGATCTCTTCTCCTCTCCCTCCTCCACACACACACTCATCCCGGGATAACATATTCCTGATTGTCCATGTTCTACCCAAATCGCTAATGTTCACGTTCCCAAAGACAAGGACTGGAGTTTGAAAATAGGAGGAAACTGTGATGACAAGAAAAATAGGTTAGCCCTGTGTGTGGTGGCAGGGTTGGAAAGGTCACGTGAAAGAAAGAGCAAGGAGAGGGGGCCAAACAGGAGGAACAGAAAGGGGAGGAGTCTGTGGTCAAATCTCCAGAGGGAAAGTAGGAAAACATCTCAGCAGCTGAAAGTGGTTTTAAAGACTTTCTGGAATCAAACAGGCTATTTCCAGAAGAATGTCTTTTAGTCTGTCTGATAAATTCTGTGCACAATTAGGGCAATGGAAAAGTTCCAACTAGGCACTGCATGGCTCATAGAGTACCAAGAACAGATAATCACTCTGCTGTGGGACTCCAAATAGTACATTTGGGATTTTAAACACTGTTCCATTTTCTAGATGCATCCTTGGCAAGGCAGTCGTAAATGGTCAAAGGGTACGTGTGTATAAATCTACACACAGACATAGAGGATTATTGGTGTGAAGTATTTCTAATAATTACAAGGTTTGTAGTACAAATAAAAAAAAACCCTGATGGGTCCTGAATGTTATTAGGAATATACACATCAACACGAGGAAACATTTTCATTACCACACTTGTCCACGAAATATTGGCATCCCTGGGGCTCCACAATTTTTCTCTCCCTCCACTCACTGGATCTTCCATTCTGTGGGTTCATTCTCCTAGGGGCCATACATTTCAGGGGCCATTGAAGAGTGTGCCCACAAAAGCTTCCAAACTTTATTGTTTTTCATAGAGGATATGGATTCTGAGTCCCATGGCAAATTAAGGGCAGCTGGTCATACTCCTCCCACACCAAGACTGAAGCAGCAGACACCACAGCCAAATTAGAGGAAGGAAGGGTTCCACGGGCCTCACTTGGTTAGCTAATGGAATAATAATAATAGAAACGTGATTACAGTTTATTGAGTTCATATTATGTTCCAGATTCTGTAATGAGAGCCACCGTATACTCTCTCATTTCCTTACAGATACAGACGTTGCGTGGAGGAGTAAGTAGGCACAGTCACTTAGTTAGGGAGTGACAGCCCTTTCTGTTTCCTAAGCCTGTGCTCCTAACAATAACTGTTCTGCCCCAGCGAGAGGAGAGGCTGGTGTCTGCAGGACTGTTCATTCTCAGAGCCAAGTCGATTAGCCATGGCAAGCTCTTGCCTGAATCTTTCTTAGGTTCATTAGGCTCTTACAGGGATGAGAGAGTGGGCGTCAGAAATCTTAGATCTTAGACACTCATAACTGTGAGCTATGGGAGTGGGAGAGAGAGTAGTCTGGACAAGAGTGTGATTGTGACATAAATCCACATGTCCATAGGCCAGAGACTGGGGCTGACCAGCCTAAGGGTCACCATCATGCCCACCTATTCAACAGGAACCAGGAAGGTTTGCTTCATTCATTTGGGCATGCTGAATGGGCAGGCTCCTGCTTGGGCTCTCAGCCTTGGGGCACATCTGCCAGGTGTCCAGGGTTTGGTATGGGAGACATGTAGTCAGTCACCTGCGGTTCCCAGGGTCTTCAACCTCCATGCAACCCAGTGCCCCTTGGTCTCCTGGGACACCTGGCTCCACACTCCGAGCTCACTGGGGGTAGGACCTATTTCTGATTCAGCTTTGTATCCACATCACCTAGCATTTCTAGCAAGAACAAGAGCTCAGGAAACATCTGTTGAGTACCACTGTCCTTCACTTCACCCAGAGGCTGCTAGGAACATTTCTTTGTCCATTGCCGGACTGACAAGCAGGACTCACAACCATTTCAGGTAGGCAACTAACTCTGCTATCTTATTTTTTTGTAGTAAGAGAAATAACACATTACAACATTTAATAACCCCCTTGCCAGGAAGTTCTTCCCATTAGCTGACGTCTCTCTCCTGTGGAACCCCAAACCTACTTCCACTATCTGAGCCCTGTAGAGATGAAGACTAATTAACGACACACCATTCCTTACGTAATAATTCTTTACCTGCTTGAAGGTTATTTATTGGTCTTCTAAAAATTGTCTTTCTATTGCTCTAGTCCCAGGGTGCTAGTATAATGTAAAGATAGGGAAGTAAGGAGTGATACAAACCCTAACCTCCAGTTCTTTCCTGCCATGATTTTAATTACACGTCAAATGAAAGGATGGGCAAGTAATGAGGGCTGAGGTCAATACCACTCTGAGATATCCCACAGTATAGAGTTGTTTCTGTGCAGCTGTAGCTCATGCTGACATTCTGCAAAGCCTGCCCGTCCCCTACCTCTGAGTCCCAGAGTATATCCACCACGGGCAGGCCCTGGCCTTTTGGAAGGTCACTGCCATTAGCTGGGATCCTTGAGTTCCACACAAATATCTCAAATGCTTACATCCATGGCCAAATTTGTAAGTCCTGATGCAAAATTGTGTGAGGCATATTCCAAGAGCTTTACATATACCATCTCTTTTGATCTTCACAATTACTTATGAATTTTATTATTATCCCCATTTTATAGAAAAGGAAATAAAAGGTAAGGATGGTCACTTGTCCCAAATTCTGCAGCTTAAATTTGGTAGAGCCAAGATCTGAGCCCCTACTGTCTGACTCCAGAGCCCGTGCTTACAACCCATCAACGTGATGCCACCAAGGCTTAGCACAGGGCTTGGCACCCAACAGGCACCCAACGAGAGTCTGGTGATTTTCAATGAGATGGGTGATATATTTTGTAGGATCTGGTTTTCCAAGAGGATCTTTCTTAACAAGTCTCAGCTTTGCTTTCTAACCATTATTCTGTCAGATAGTCATATAGTCAAAAGCAAAACTTCCAGAATTCAAGAGTAGTAGTGATGCAGGGAATACCAAATCCTTGAAGTCAAAGGATCACTTATTGTGATAGGAAGGAATAAGGATTCTGATTTAAGAGAGAGCATAGAGTAGTTTTTAAGGAGAGTAAATCTGGTGTATTTTAGTGATAATTCACGTGATGAGCAAATAAATTAATTCACAAACATCCAATATCAACTCATCTGGAACCTAGGAAAAACGAAAGCAATGACCACTGACCTCAAACATTATAATATAATCATAGTGACAAAACGAATGCAGTAGAATTTTGGAAGAGGAAAGGTCATAGAGCCATCTAGCCTTCCTTGCATGGGCCTCAAGGTGCTGCCTGATCACAATGCTGCCCACTTCTCCCCCTCACTCACTTGCTCCAACCACAATAGTCTTTCTCCTGTTCTTTGAGTGTAATGAGTAGGTTCCACCTGAGACCCTACTGTATTAGCTGCTTCCTCTGCCTGGAAGGCTCTGCCCTGTGTTCTTAACATATCCCTTCATGTCACTCAGCTGTCAGCACCAATGTCTCCTCCTCAAAGAAGTCTTCCCTGAACTCTTAGGCCCAAGTAGACCTTCTACACACACACACGCTCACACACTCACTCACACATATGGCCAGTTTTAGTTATTTCCTGTTGAAATTACCTGATCTTCTTTGACTACATGTTTATCATCTGTCTCCTCCACTGAATTTATACTCTTGGATGTATGCTGACTGTGTCCCCAGCACCTACATTAGTGCCTGACTAATGCACGTGATTGAATGATTTGATTGTTTTTTAATCAGTATTTTTTGGAGGGTATGATTTACATGCAAAGAAATTCACCTATTTTAAGTGTACAGTTCGGTGAGTTTTGACAAATCTGCACAGACATGTAACCATTACCACAATCATGATATGGAACTTTTCCATCATCCCAAACTTCCCTCATGCTCTTTTGCAGTCAATCCTACTCTTCACTCTGGCTACTGGCTATCAGGGATCATATATTTGTGTGTGGGGTGTGTGTGTATAAAATTTTTTAATGTAATTTTGAAATATTTTAGTAGCTGTCTTTATTAAATCAATGTTATTGGTTTTTTGTTTTGTTTAAATTTATTGATATAATTTACATACAATAAAACACAAATATTTAAAATGACAATTTATTAAATTTTGATATATATATGCACCTATGAAACCATTACCACAAGCAAGATAGTGAACATATCTATCACTCCTAAAAGAGTCCTCCTGTCTTTTTGTAATCACTCCCTCCCACAACACACTTCCTCACCACTCCTGATTTCCCAGGACTTATTGTACTGCTGTCAGTAAGATGATTTGCATTTTCTATAGTTGTCAGTTTTATATAAATGGAATCACAAAGTATATGCTGTTTTTTTTTTTTTGTTTGTTTGTTTTTTGGTCTGGCTTCTTTATCTCAGCATAATTAATTTGAGATTCACCTATGTTTTAGGTGTTTCAATAGCTCATTGCTTTTTGTGGCTGAGTAGTTTTCCATTGTATGGACATACCATAATTATTTATCCACTCTCCTCTTGATGAACATTTGGGTTGTTTCCAGTTTTGGGCTACTTCAGATATAGCAGCTATGTAAATTCATGTACAAGTCTTTGAATAGGCATATGTTTTCATTCTGCGTTAAAGAAGCCAACTAAAAAAGACAAAAAGACAATCATACTGTATGATTACATTATATAAAATTCTAGAAAATGCAGAAAGCTAAAGCTAATCAAAGGTTACCTGAGGCTAGAGGTGGAGAGGACTGTGAGGGAGAGATTGTAAAGAGGTATATGGAAACTTTTAGGGATGATGGATATGTTTATTATCTTGATCGTGACAATCATTTCACAGATATCTATATATATATATATACATATATGTGTATATATATGTAAAGTTATTATATATTATATTATATATTATTAAATTTGTAACTTTAATCATGTGCAGTTTATTGAATTTCAATTATACCACAGTAAAGCTATTAAAATATTGGTCACTCAAAAATAATTTAAAAACTGTGGTGCATCCATACAATGAAATTCTACTCAGCAATAACAAGGAAAAAACTACTGACATGCACAAAACATGAATGAATCTTAAAAGCATTATGCTGAATGAAAGAAACACAACACAAAAGACTACATAATATATTATTTCATTTACATGAAATGTTAGAAAAGGCAAAACCATAATAGCAAACATCTGCTTCCAACCAATAGGGAACAATAGATTCAGATTTACTCTCTTGCCTAAAACAAACAAAAACACAACAACACCAAAAACACAACAGAAAACTATATGAAATGACAGTTTCATAACTGATAAACAAACCTTTTTGCACAATATATTTCAATCTTCATCAAGACAAATGTAGTTCCTTAATAAAGGCAGTGGTTTTCCAGCCACTCAGAACAAAAGTCAAAGTCTTTACAAAATCTTCCCAGGCCATACAAAATCTGTCACGTCCCCAGTGCCCCCACATTACTGCATTCACTTCATGCCAGCAATGCTGACCTTGATGTTTTTTCTCAGATACTCCAAGCCCAATGTCACTTTGGATTTCTGCACTCTGGCTGGGATGTCAGCACCACTGATAGATTCATGACTCATGCCAGCACATCATTCAGGTCTCTGCTCAAACCTCACCGTCCTCACTCACCATTCTGCTTGAAATTAATTGCAACACCCTAACACTTAGCTCTCTTGAGTCACGTCTCCTGCTTAATAACTCTTCATAGCCTTATGATCTGCCACATTCTAGTATTTTACCTGTTTGTTTTTTAGTTAGTCTCTTTGTCCCTCTCCTTGAATGTAAGCTCCATGGAGACAGAGCCTATTTTTTCTCTATTTTCCTTACTGCTCTATTCTCAGTGCCTGGTATATAACAGGCACTCAGTAAATATGTACTGAATAAATGACTGAAACAAACAAGCTAGGATAAATGAGCACATGAACAATATTTATGACAAGGTATTGTTGAGAGAATTAAATAAGATAAATTATAGGTAGTACCCAGCAGGAAAGCAAACTGTAAACCATGTCATTAGTCTGCTTCTTGTCCTACTTGTAGTAAATAAATAAATAATAATAATAATAATAATAATAAAAATAATAGCTAACGTGTATTAAACAACTGTCAGGAGCTATTTTAAGTGCTATGTATTAACTCATTTAATTCTCAAAATAATCTTATGAGATAGACTTATTACTCTCATTGTACAGATGAGAAAACTGAAGCAGAGAGAATTAAGTTAATTTCCCAAGATTATAGAACACAGTAATTTGAACCCAGGAAATTTGGTTCCAGAGCCTATGTTTATGACCATTATGCAATCCTGTCTCTTGAAATCCTAAAATTGAACAATTCCCCTCCATCTAAAGCTTTCTTTAGCTTTTCTATTAGAAAATATTGCAATTCAAACGGGTAATATTCTCAAAGCTGAGTTTTTATACAAACTCTGAGTTTATTTTCCATTAATACCAGAAACCTGACACAGTTTCTCTGTCATCGGTAGCACATCTCACAGAATTGTTCTGACAGTCAGTCATCTGGGTCAGAATGATCACTGTGATTCCTGTTCACAGTGACTAGGAAAGGCCCAGAGGTGCCAAGTGCTGTTCTTCTGCCTTCAAACAAGCCCTCAGAGCCCAGGTGACTATATTAAAGACACAGAAACATCTCTGCTGCTACCATAAGGATTTCCAGGATTGTGAGAATCCGCATTCTCCAGTAAGCTTCCAGAGCTGCATGCTGCTTTTTTATTTTTTTCAATAGTGCCAAGGACTGACTTTTTTAGTAGCCAAGAATGCTTAGATACATAAATGCATTGACAAGAAGCTCCTTTAGTCTCAGCTGAAATACTGCTTCACCCAAGGTCAGGATTAATGTATGCTCCTGAACTGGCCTGAAGTGAAGAGACATGTAGACAGCTTTATTGGCCTGATTTTCATCCCTTTATAAAGTCAAGCACACAGAACCTCTACAGTGGACTTATCCTAGACTTCAACGGAAAGTCGGCATTTGAATTAGGGGTTTTGAACAGAATATGAAATGGGATTTATAGGCATCGTATTTAAGTTTACTGAGTATTTGCAACACAAGAGCCAACATGTAACAAAGTTAAATGTGAATAGAAAATAAAACCAGAGTAAAAATATATTTTGAATAGTGGAGTTTAAAGAATCTGGGGCTGACTTTATCTGACTGAAACATCTCCCTGTTATGATCCAGACTGGCAAATTTATCCCAGAGGCAGACATGCACATAAGAAGTCATTTCTTGATGAACTTAGATTGTCTCCTTCAGACGAGACCTCATACCTGGGATACAAAACCACCCCACTCACACCTCCCCAGAGATTCATTTTCAAGAATTCAGAATTCAGAATATTTTTCACTTCGATATAAATTTGTGTTTTCTAGAACTACCCAAGCGAGAGCAAGACCATCACATAGGACCTGCTCCGAAACTTGTCCTAGGAACAGTGAAACTCAGACGACTCGAAAGAACTGTTTTCAAGCTTCTGTGAGCGTCCCTGCTTACCATGTGACAAACCACTTGATTCAGGGCTAAAAAAAAAAACAAAAAAAAGAAAAGAAAAGAAAAAGAGATTTTTGTCTGAGAAAAGAATAAGACCTGGAGCACCCTGTCACTGTGGGCTTAGGTAGAAGGTGAAATAGAACAAAGTTGTGGAAATGTGTGGGACTTTTTAAGAACCTGGAAGCAAGTAGTGAAGGGATAAAGAAACTCCATGATGGAAACAGATATGAGACCAGATCCTTGTGTAAACCTAGACTGTGAACCCAAGATTTACCTTAGGGAAATTGCATGTGAAAATCATTAGGGTTGTTTCCTTTGGGAATATTATAAGATTGTATTTCCTTAGCTAGTTGAAGTCAGCAGTGGCCATGGGATTTGCTTTCCTGAGTGAGATGAGAGCAGAAACTTTAAGAATCAGTGTGTGCTTCTGTTTTCAACCTGGCATGGTGAACAATAACATTTAAGATGTGGCTACTTCCCTAAACTGGGTCCCTGCCAATCTACAATGGACAGGTAAAGTAAATTAAGAATACTCTTTTTTCTTTTAAATCCCTGAGATTTGGAGGGATGTTTGTTATGGTATACACCCTAACCTACCCTAATTGATACATCAGGAGAACCTAATGATTGAAATATTTAAACATAAAATATATTTGGAATTAAAATAGGCCTTGGAAAGAAGATATTCAGTACTTTATTTCCCATTAGGAAAGGTATTTTTGGCTCACTCTTCTGAATGAAGTAAGTTGAAATAACATGGGGAATAATAAAAAACAAACAAACAAACAAACAAACAGAAAAACCTTCTAAATTAGACGAAAATTGGAAAGAGCCACAACTCTGAAGCAAAGCCACAAAAGTGGCTGCCAAATGTCTTAACAATTGGACATTGTGGGGACAGAGCCCCAAAAAGCAGTTTCCAGGCTCTCAGCCTCACATAGAAAGGTGCTGGCTCAGGTAATAAATGGCCATCGACTGTGATCAAATGGCCATCAGCTGTGGCTGGTTGGCCGTCAGCTGTAACCAGTGAGCCATTGGCCACTAATATAACTGCCGTGGCTACGCTAGCAGAGAAAAAGGGGGGAGCTAGCAAGAAGATGGTGGCTGAGTCTGCAAGCGGCACAGTGAGGGTTGAGAATTGTGTTGCTCCTGGTTCCTGTGTCTCCAACCCAGCCGCCAGTGAGAGTATAGTGGTATGACTCCCCTACCTATGGCTCCGTGGGTGTTCCTTTTTGGCCTCACCATATCCTGCGTTCTTATGTGGGGAGCGGGACCAGAGACCCCGCAGGCCACCCTGCCTGACACCCCGCAAGACAGACATGGATAAAGGAAAATAAACACATGCTTCTCCAGGTCTCAGGCAGTACTCAGGGCTCTTTAAAAGAGGTGGCCCATCCCACAGAACTAACATATGCTCTCTTTTTTGGAAAAACCAGCTCAGGTGTGCAGGTAGTTTGCGGTGGCACACCTGCACCCTGTCTGATTTTTGGTTGAGGTGCAGGCAGGACTGAACAAGGAATCACAGACACACTGAATTTGCAGGTAGTATGCTGAAAGAGCAGCTGGTGACATTGACATTATGATGGCTGATATTGGTAGGCTGGAGAGATTAAATCAGTGATTCTCCAGGTATGATCCTAAAAGAAATGGCTTGCCTTGGGTTTCCTCCCTTTTCCTTTCCCCTTCTGGAATGCACACTTGGCAGAGATCTCATTTGGGGCATACAGATGAAGAAGTCCCCTCAGGGTGGGTAGAGCTGCAGAGGGAGAAGCTGGGTTCTTGAATGACTTTGGGAAACAGCCGGCCCACCAATTGGACGGCTGTGTAAAAGAGAACTAAACTTCTGTCTGGTGTAGGCCACTATACTTTGGGGTCCTTTTGTTATATCAGCTTAGCTTTTATCCTAGTTCAAATGATATCTAAAAGCCAGTCTTTTGAAAAGGCTATGAAATAGTTGAAACTGGGTATTGTAGTCAGGTAAATAGAAGCCAGCATAAAATTAGAAATAAGGGTGGGACAGTAACCTCAAATAATGAAGGAACTCAATGACATATAGCATGTACTTTCTTTGACATTATGCAAATAAATAAGGTACCTGAATGAAATGATGGCTTTTCTATGAAAATATATATTTCGAAAATCTACCTCAAAGGAAGTGTATAACTAAAATGGTTTCAGAGGTGAATGCAATCAAATAATCAACACAAATTAAACTCCAATACTGTGCAAACTGTTCTGAGCCATAAAGAGAGAAATAACTTTTCCAAATTCTGTCTGTAAAAGGTGAATAATTTTGACAAGAGAACTTGACCAAGATGGCGTAAAATAGAAAACTACGTATCAGTTTCCCAGAACATAATTATAAAAATCATAAACAAAATGTTATTTGCCTACTTGCAAATACAACTCAGCAGCACAATAAAAGTGGAGTGTTCTACAACGCCAGAATATTTTGCTACTAGGAAACATTTAGAAAGAATTATCTACATTAGTAGACGAAAGGAGAAAATTTGAGATGGTCAAAGGTGTTTTTTTAAAAAAACAAAACAAAACATAACATACATTCCGGATCTAATATGTCTTACTTCAATAAAATTAATAGAAGGTTTCTTATTATAATTATATGTATATAATTTTATAGATAAATGGCGTAGTTTATTTTGTATGTACTGTAGTGTGCTGTGGTTAATTTCACCAGAAGCACTTCCGTTAGAGTAAGACACAAGAACAGGATGCCACCATGACACTTTTATTTAGCATTGCTCTTGCAGTTTAGCCAGAGAGGAAATAAGTGGTGACACAGAACAAAGGAGGCAAAGTAATTATTTTTAGCATATGACGTGCTTTTTAACCCGGCAAACCTAAGAGCATCAACTGAAAAATATTTTAAAGAAAAGAGAATTCCATAAGATGTCTGGTTACAATATTAAACAAAAAAAAAATAGCTTTTCAATGGACAAGCAAGCTCTTGACACTGATGGGAAAATATGTTATTTAAAAAAGCAGCAAGAAATATAAAATACCAAAGAAAAACTTTACGAAATGTGCTCTACTTACATGAAGGAAACTTTTAAATTTTGTTGAAAGGCACAGATGGCTTGACTAAATGAAAATACCTATTGTGTTCTTGCTTAGAAGAACTAGATATGATAAATGTTAATTATTTCTATATTAATCTATAATTTCAGTAAAAACTCAAGAGGAGTTTTCTTTTAGACAAGAGTATTTCCAATTTCAAATGGAAAATAAATATTTGAGGATAGGCAAAACAAATCTATAAGAGAAGAATTATGAGGGGGCACTCTACCAAATAGTAAAACATATGATAAACTTAGTAATTAAAACAATCTGGTATTGGCACATAAATAAACAGACTACTGGAAAATAGAGTTCAGAAACAGATCCATGCTCATATGGGGATTTAATTTGTTAAATATGGCATTACCATTCGGTGGGAAAGTAATGGATAAATCAGCAAATGTGGTAACTGGGCTAACCATTTGATCACTACGTTATTTGTTACATCAAGAATGAATTACTTGCATCAAAAATTTAAACATAAAAAAATGAAATCATGGGTGCGGCCGGGTGGCTCAGGTGGTTGGAGCGCCGCGCTCCTAAGGCCGACGTTGCCGGTTCGATTCCCACATGGACCAGTAAGCTGCGTCCTCTACAGGTAAGATTGTGAACACCGATTCAACCTGGAACTGGGCTGCCCTGAGCTGTGGGAAGACTGCATGAACTGCCATGGGCTGTTGTGTGTGGCAGGAATGAGCGGCCAGCAGCCGGCAAAAGATGCTGTGAGCTGCCGTAAGCTGCTGTAGCAGCCGACCGCCAGCCATCAACTGACTGCCTCAGCCGAGTGGAGCGCAAGGCTCATTATACCAACATGGGCCACGGAGGAGCCCTGTCCTACACAACTAGACTGAGAAACAATGGCTTGAACCGGAGTTGGGGGTAGGGGAAAAATGAAATCATGAAAATAATGAACAGGAGGAAATTTGTTTGTAATACTGTGCAACCTCACTAATAATTATCAAAATATGCATTGAAGTGAAACCAAAATATTAAATCTTCAGTATCTTTACTACTTTTCTGTCTAGTTGATTTATTAATTACTGAGAAAGTTATAATGGGTGAGTTTTTTAATCTTTCCTTTTAATTCTGTTAATGTAGTTTATAATTTAAAGTTATATTAGTTGAATGTAGGATTGTTTTATCTTCATAGTAAATGCTCCTTTTACCATTTTCAATTAATCCTTTATCTCTCTCTATTTTTCTTTCTTTCTTTTTCTTTTTTCCTTAGTCTGACAATGTTAATAAAATTATATCACTTTTCATTTGTCCAGCATTTGACTCAGACTATCTATTTCCATCCTAATATTGTCAACATTCTGTCACTGTGTTTTAGGGTGTCTATTGAAATTGCACATATGGAGTTAAAAAAGTATCCAATCTGAGGTGTTCGTCTTTAACAAGTGTTATTTTAACTAATTTCCATAAATTTATTGTCATTACTTGAAATACTCGACTATTTCACAACTTTATTTTGTACTTTATATTTACTTAATTTCCTTTATTTCTTTTTTCTGCTTTCCTATATTGAGCTCTTTAAATTTCTTTTTCCTTCAAGCACCATTGCTTCTTGCATCATACACATTCCTTTTGGGTTTAAGTGCCTTCTCCTGAAATACATCCTTTACTCATTCTTTTGGAGGGAGCCTGGGAGTAATAGAGTCTCTACATCTTTTCTAAAATATTTCTTCAATTTGCCCTCATTATTGAATAATAATTTATCTGGGTGTAATATAACTGCTTGAAATTATTCTCTTCTGCTCTTCAGCTTCTCGTTATTATAGAATGCTCATGACAGTCTGTTGGTTACATCCTTCAGGGATTTTGTCTTTATTCTTTGGTTGTTTTCTCTTTATGTACAATGTTCTGTTATTTCACTCCATATATCTAAGTGAGGATTTCTTTGTATTTATACTGATTGACGCTCACAGTATTTCTTCTATAAAAGAATGTATGTCTTTCATAAGTCTGGAAAAATTTCACTCTTGATTATGTCAAAGTATTGCCTCTTCTTATTCTCATTGTAATATTGTTTTTAGACAGTGATGAGTCTACCTGTTGTATCCTATAAGTATTTAACTTCTTTCATGTTTCCAATCTCTTTTTGCCCCTTAGTGCTGAATTCTGGATAATTTCTTCAGATCTACCTTTTAGTTCTAATTTTCTCTTCAACTATGTCTAATTTATGTTCAACCTTCTATGGAGTTTCTAAACGTTATGTTCAGTCCTCTTTCAAATTTATCTTTTTTTTCATAGCAACGTGTTATTTTTCAGAATGAGTCATTATTTTATATTTTTAATCATTTAAAACATACAACTTTTACATTATTTTTCAGATTGTTCTGTTGTTTCAGATTCTTGGTGTTCTAATCATGTTATGTGCTATTTCTGCTGATTCTTATTATAGATTATTTCCTCATGTTTTTAATTGTTTTAAATTGTAAACTCACTCATTATTGGGTTATAATCAGTTAGGTATTATGATAATAATGCTTCACAATAAATCATTTTAGAATTCAGGCCAAAGCAAACTTAATAACAGTTACTGTTAAACATTTACTTTTGTTCACAGGTCTGTGGGTCATCTGGGGTTTGGCTGATCTGGGCTGGACTCTTGCTAGGTTTGGCTCTGAGCTGCAGTTTGGGTCCAGATTGTGCTTCAGGCTTAGGTATAGGTTGGGCACATGTCTATTCCATATCTGTTTATTTTGAGGTCCAAGCTGAAAATGGCAGAGCTACCCAAGAGATGGTCTGCCTTGTGGTGATGGCAGAAATGAAATAGGGCAAGCCCAGCTGGTCAAGTGTATTTTAAGCCTTTGCTTGATTCATGCCCATTAATAATCCATTGACCAAAGCCTAACACCAATGACAAAGTCTAACACCAATGAGGTGGAGAAATATATTCCTCCTCTAATGGAAAGAACTGCAAAGTCACATTGCAAAGGGGGTAGAAATAGGGAGAAGTAAAATAGTGAAAACAATGCAATCTACAACATGGTACCTTCTTTTTCATATGAGAAATCTATGTGGCCTGAATTATGGGAACTTTCCTCCACAGTAGTTTTGCATTTGCTTTTTTTCAAGAGTCCCGGAGGACTAACTTCTATGTCAATTTATAGTGTCAGTTTTTGGGGACAGAGTCCCAGAGAGCAGTTTCCAGGCTCTCGGCCTTATGTGGAAAGGTGCTGGCTCGGGTAGTAGATGGTCATCAGCTGTGACTAGCTGGCCATCAGCTGTAACCCGTTAGCCAATTAGCCACTGATATAACTGCCTTGGCTGTGTTGGTCGGTTGGTTGGTTGGCAGGCAGAGAACTGGAGGGTGGATTACGCATTGTGTGGCTACTGCTTCCTGTGTCTCCAACCCAGCCGCCAGCGAGAATATAGTGGTATGGCTCACCTATCTGTGGCTCCATGGGTGTTCCTTTTTGACCTCACCATATGCTGCGTTCTTATGCAGGGAGTGGGACCAGAGAGCCCGCATGACACTGTTCCGAGAAAATGCTGATAGTATAAATTCAGATCCCACAACCTCATGAGGTTAAGCCCATCTATTGGAATTGTCATGTCTCTTATTGCCTGCATGAGCCCAGTTGAGAGAAAGAAATCTTTATCATCTTCCTGTGCCAGTGGGTGGATTATTTTCCCGATTTCCTTGGGATACAGCCCTTCATGGATCCTTATGAGGACTTATGAGGAGCTTATGAGGAACTTATGAGGAGTTCTAGGTTCTTCATGGATCCTGAACTTATGAGGAATTCCCTACCTGATACAGCACCTGAGTCTCATCTCCTTGAGTCCCAAGTTTCAAGGTTCATAAGACCAACACCTTCTTCCCTCAACATAAGGTAAGCCCAATATAAATTCACCCACTAATCCCTCTCAAGTTTCTTCTTGGTTTCTTGCACTTAGATGTTTTTCTTCTTTATTGCAAATTCACTTATACAATGAAGTTAATATTTTATCCATCATTTCTTGATGTTTGTCATGGGAAGGTTTTCAGTGAATTTAAATTGCTACTGATTATAAGATGCATTGTTATTTTTTGTACCACCACATGGATGGTATGGTAATAATAGTGCTGCCAGTTAAACTACACAAAGTTACCTTACTGCTTATGATTTTTTATATTTAGAATTATTTAGATATAGAATTTTACCATCTCTCACTCATGTACATACATTAAGATGAAAATATAAGTAAAATAAATCCAGTCAAGGTAGTTGTGGGGACAGAGCCAGGAGTACCATTTCCAGGCTCTCGGCCTCACGTGAAAAGGTGCTGGCTTGGGTAGTAAATGGCCATCAACTGTGATTGGATGGCCATCAGCTGTGGCTAGTTGGCCGTCAGCTGTAACCAGTGAGCCTTTGGCCACTAATATAACTGCCGTGGCTATGCTAGCAGCTGATTGCAGTTAGCAAGTGGGGTTGGTTGGTTGGCAGGCAGAGAAGCAGATGGCAGATTGCGGATCATGTGGATCCTACTTCTTGCATCTCGCCCGGTCACAAGAGAGACTGGGGTGCAGGAAGACCCCTTATTGGGGTACTGGCGGTTGTTTGCTCCCTGTGTCTCCAACCCAGCCGCCAGTGAGAATATAGTGGTATGACTCCCCTATCTATGGCTCCAAGGGTGTTCCTTTTTGGCCTCACCATATCCTATGTTCTTATATGGGGAGCGGGAGCTGAGACCCTGCATAACACATGGCGCAGCGAGCAGGGTACAGCGCCGGCCAGAATCCCCAAAGGGCTAATGGAGCAGTTTATACGTATGAAAGCTCAGTTTCTCGAGCAGGGTATGGTGTCTGCCAAAACTCTCCAAAAGGTAATGGAGCAGTTTATATGTATGAACACTCAGTCTCAGGAAGACCAGGAGAAGCAGCTGCCAGAGACCCCCCTGTAGGGATGGAATGTGGGGACAGAGTCCCAGAGAGTAGTTTCCAGGCTCTTGGCCTCACGTGAACTGGTGCTGGCTTGGGTAGTAGATGGTCATCAGCTGTGACTAGTTGGCGATCCGCTGTTATCGGTTAGCCATTAGCCACTGATATAACTGCTCTGGCTGAGCTAACAAGCGTGGATTGCAGTTAGCTCAGCGGATTGCAGTTGGCAAGTGAGGTTGGTTGGCAGAAAAGTGGGCGGCAGGTTGGGGATAGTCTGGCTCCCGCTTCCTGTGTCTCTAACCCAGCCACCAGCGAGAATATAGTGGTATGACTGCCCTATCTATCGTTCCATGGGTGTTCCTTTTTGGCCTCACTATATCCTGCATTCTTATGCAGGAAGCAGGACTAGAGACCCCGCCTAACACCCTGCATGACAGTCGTCTTAAAACTGCTTTATACTCAGAGTCTGACACTTCTAAATTACATAATTATTGACACATAATTATTGACATTTGTGTTTTTATTTAAGCCATTATTTTCTTTTATTAGTAGAGTTGGTGATTCAACTGTTTTTAGAAAGCACTTCATTATTACTTCATTTTTTATTCTAAATTGCTTGTATCCACTCTGCGAATTTTGATGCTGATGCTTTCTTGATCTTACCACAGTGTGTTTTCAGATGACAACAAGGACTTATTGTCCTTCCTTAAATGGTCTTTAAACTTTTGCTGATTAGAATAATAAGGGGCTACAGTTATCCAGTTCTATCATCAAGAATATTCACCAGGTTTGCACATGTGCAGGCAATGCGAACACTATTATTTTCAGATGACAATGTTAAAATGTGAAAAATAAGTTGCTTAGAATCAACAATATATGATTCTGTAACTAGAAGTTGGTACCACTTTTTAATAAAAATAAGATAAGCCAAAAAAAAATAAGTGCTGGTCAAGGAAACATGCACCTATGTACACAAAAAACAAATGTGAAATTATATACCAATGATGACAATAGATGGCGTTTGTTTGGTACTTACTCTTGCCAGACACCATGCTAAGCATTTTACATATGCTACCTCACTTAATCCTCACACAATCCTATTTAACACACAATCCTATTCAAATGATCACTTAATCCTCACACAATCAAAATTGGAACCACTACCATTTGCATGTGTAATGAAAATCTAGCATCCGTCTATCTCTAACTGATCTAAGCTTTATGACTTCTCACCCGCTGACTAGGGGTCTGAATGGGTGGTTGGAGACAAATTCAACTTGCCATTTATCAGTATCTCAGTCTCTTACCTAGTGAAGGGCCTTGCACTTTGGAGGGACTCAATAAATATCAAAGGTTGAATGAATGTTGGCAAAATATAATAATAGTCCAAGTAACTTATCATGAGTTGAGTGTGTGATATATACAAGGCACTATGCTAGGTGCTTTATATAAACATTACCCTTAATCTTCACAACAAACCGTTTGCAAGGCAGGCATTTGAAAAAATAAACTGAGCCTCAGAAAGTCTAAGTGACATGAAAGTTCATACAACCAGTAAATGAAAGAACTATATTTGAATCACATTCAAGAACAGTTTGTTCACTATCTTCCACTAACCTCAAACAAGCGGTGGAATTAGAAGGGAGATGCCCTGTTCTGGAGGTTTAAGATTACCTGGGGAGCCTGCATTTTGCAAGTTAGAATATAAGTCACTGAGTTTGAGTTCTCAGGCACCTCTGAGAAGGTTCTAGGGACAAATGAGGATGACTCTTGCTGAGTCATCACTAGACTGTTTATGTGCCTCTCAGGTACGAAAATGATTTGGCAGGATTTCTATTTCTCTTTTTAAACATCTGACTCATCTGCCTATCATAACCTAACCTATAATTGAATTAGCTCTTAACAAAATGACATACATTTTGAATCTGTCTTGAATGTAGCTTCAGAAATTATTCCTTGACAATTTTTCTGGGTCAAATAACATTTTGTGTCAGGTGATTAATCAGTGAGAAATTCTGATGTCATTCATTTTACTTTGTGTGTACCTCCCAGAAAAGGGAGAATTGGGATAGAAATGAATGTGCTGTAGAAACATTTTTAGCTTAGGTTTATAAGGTTGTAGTAACACATCTTTAAGGTCCAGTTCAAATCATTTCACCCCCAATAAACCTTAGCTTCCCTTACTTTTCCTTTCTTCAAAGTCCCGTAGCACTTTGCTTGTAGTTCAGTACTTACTCTACTTTCTGTTAAAGTTATATATATATATATGCCCATTTCTGCCTAAATCATAAGTTCCTTACGTGTAGAGACCCCTTCTTACTCTTCTTTGGGTCTCTCATGACACCCAGCACCATTCTTTGTATATGGAATTTGCTCAACAGTATTAGTTGATGTGACCCAAATATGTTCAATATTGAACACTAACTCCTATTCCAATTTTGTTTTCTCTATCATGACCTATTATTACAGTTAGCTTTTTATAATAATAGCCTGAAAACATTCCATTCTTTCAGTTTCTATTTTTTAAATCAATACATGTATAACTAAAACAAATCCCAGAACTTGCCATCCTTCTGAATACACCAATAGTTGCTTTGCCCTTTTCAGTTGCATTGAACCTAACCCTTCACAAAACCCAGTGGTGAGAGGTGAGCAGAGTTTGGTGAAATTGTGGGAACTGTTGACGTATAAATGTTCCAAATCACTGATATGAGCTTTCTCTTTCTCACTGTGATTTCTGGAAATTCCTTGCCTTATCAGCCTTTGGCACAGTGTGTCACATAGCAGGCACTCAATTAATATTTAATGCATTGAGTTGAATTACTCTAGTTCTTGGACCCATTTACCAGACTCCAAACGAGTGTACCCTGGGAAGCTCTATGATAAAGGGTAAATTACTCAGCAAGTAGCCAGAGAAGGTTCCTAATTTGTAACCAAACCCACGCCAAATGTAGAGTCTAAGAAGTCTTCTTTAAACCACATATTGCCTTGTTTCCGTTCTGCTACAACTTAAATCCATGTTTTCCACAAGTTGTGGAATTCCTTCTACAACCAAATGATGTTCAAGCATTTTAAAAACAAAACAAAAAGTTAGGTAACTGAAAAGATTCTTGGTATTTATTTGGTTTCTAAATAATTACTGAAATTGATTTTTTTAAAAAAAACCTCAAACAATATATTTGGAAATGATTATGGCCGAGTAGCTTGGGTAGATTTGCCCAATGGGTCTAGATGTCCCCATTGAAAAATGAAACAGCAGTGTACACCTGAAGAACGCAGTCTCTTCTAAATCAATTTTTTTTTTCACTAGCAGATTCTCTGTGAGGCTCCTACCTGGCTGCTGACTTCACATACTTTAAAGGTAGTCATGGGCAATATTAGACTTGTTTCTTTAGACCAAGGCTTAAAACAGGAATCAAATTGGTGGGAGTTACAGAGATACACACTTTGGCTTAATATTTCACAAAATATTTAATTATTGCAAGTTATATAATTACCAAAAATTTAGTTATGTTCATAGACTTTTTTCTAATAGTAAATGTAGAACTTTTTGTAGGAAGAGGGAAAATATGAAAAAAGAAAAGTAACTCACAGTGCTATCAAATAGAAATAAGTCACTGTTATTTTTGTGGCTCTCATATATGTACTGTTTTTAAAAACGTATTTTCTCTCAGAACAATCTTGAAATGGATTGAGCTGTATGGGAAGTCAGGGTACCCCATTTTGGAGGTGGGCAAACAGTAGCTGACCTCTGTTAGGTGGGGAGTTAGACACAGCCCTTCTAAACCTATGGGCTTTGGACCTCTGGGGGTCGTATGCTCATCAACATAGGAGCTCTTGCATATTGAGCCCTGAAATGAACCAGCACTCCCGATGCTGTAACCCACCTGACAGCCCTTTGACCAGGCACTACGTTATTTTGATTTTATTGATGAGGAACTGAGATTTAGGGGAATGAGGTAACTTACTTGCCCCATTCCACGGAGGGGAAGGAAAAACAAAAACAAAAAAACTCTGTCCTCCCGCAATTGTGCAGATTGCACCTTTTGCTCTGAAAAAGTCTGCGATGGAGAGAGACGTGGCGCTGGGGTAGCGCACGTGAACACCCAGATCCATGTGTCTGAGTGTCCTGAGAATCCGCAGTGGCAGGGCCAGCCCAGCACCTTGCCCGCTCGGTTCCCTCAGTCCCGCAGGGCTTCCGGAACCCGGGACAGAGCCTGAGCTTTCCTGGGGCAGGGCAGGGGCCTGATTCCCAGCCCTCTGTCTCCAAGGCTCTCTCGTCTATCTTCCCAGAAACATCCCTTACGCGAAAGACCTCAGGCAGTCTCTAGTCCTTCCCAAAGGTGAGAGTACTCCTGGCCCCTCAAAGCCGCAGAGCTTTCCAGGCCAGGCGCCCACGTGCCTGGCAGTTCCGAGCTGTGAGTCGGCCGCATTTTCCGGCTCACATCACAGCAGAGAGCAGACAGACCTGGGAATGGTTATCGGCCAAGAGCTGCAGGCGAACAGCTAATCCAGTCCTGGAAGGGGGCACTGGTAGTTAAGCCCTTTAATGGCCTCAGTCCTATGATAATTAGTCCTGGCCTGGAGCTAGCGTACAGCGAGCCCCTCTAACCTGAAACCGAGCCTCATCCACTGCTCTGCTCTAATCCCTTGCACAATGAAAGCCGAACTAATTCACTGGGTAAACACCCTCTCCAGTTACTTACAAGCTGTCTTATTTCAGCCCCTAACCAAATAGAAAAGCGGCCAGTGACTGGAGAGAAAATCAAATATTTAAGAACTCATTTTGCCTGAAACCCCCCCTGGGATGCTTGCCTATCACGCGTGGGATCGCTTTATGTTGCTTCTGTTATGACAGGCGGCTACTTTGCAATGGAAACAACAGCTATTCGGGAGGGATTTCCCTAGCATTGTCTTTTTCTGGTCTCTTGCTAGTTGAACCAAATCACAGCCTATGAGCATGGGACCAGACACATAGTAGGTGATTAACAAAGACCAATTTCTGCCGTTATCTGAGAATGCGGTTCACTAGTCTAGACCAGTGGTCCTCAAACTCCAGCATGCATCAGAATCATCTGGGAGGTTATTAAAACTCTGATTGCTGGGCTCTGCATCCAGTGTCTGATTCAGTAGATGAGACCAGATAATTTACATTTCTAACAAGTTCCCCAGGATAGTAAATATTTTAGGCTTTGTGAGTCAAAAGATTTGTCCCAACTACTCAACTCTGCTATTGTAGTTGAGTACAGCTACAGACAATATTTAAATGAATGAGCATGGCACTCAAATGTGAATATCACGTAATTTTCACGTTATGAAAGATTCTAAGGGTAGACATTTTTTTTTTTTTGCAAACATTTAAAAATGTAAATCCATTCTTAGCTTCCGAGCCATACACAACCATGTGGTGGGCCAGATTTGGCTTTTGGACCATTGTTTGCTGACTCATGTCTTAGAATGATTATGATTAGATAATACGTGATTATTGCAGAGACAATGGCTCGAGCCTGGAAACAGAAGAGATGGGCCTGTGAATTAAATTGTGAGCCCCCAAAATTCACATGTTGAAGCCCTAAATATGACTGTATTTGGAGATAGGGCTTTTAGGAGATAATTAAGCTTGCATGACATCATAAGGGGGGAGTCCTACTCTGATAGGGTTAGTAGCTTTTCAAAATTTATTTTTCAATTACAGTTGACATACAATATTATAGTAGTTTCAGGTGTACAACATAGTGACTAGACATTTATATACCTTATGAAGTGATCACCTGGGTTAAGTCTAGTACCCATCTGACACCATACATAGTTATTATACTATTATTGACTATATTCTCTATGCTATACTTTACATCCTCATGACTATTTTTATAACTAGCAACTTATACTTAATCCCTTTCACCTTTTTCAGCCATCCTCCCATCTGTCAACCATCAACCTGTTTTCTGTATCTATGAGTTTGTTTTTGTTTTGTTTGTTCATTTATTTTGTTGTTTAGATCCTACATATGAGTGAAATCATGTGGTATTTGTCTTTCTCTGTCTGACTTATTTCATTTAGCATAATACCATCTAGGTCCATTAGGGTTGGTGGCTTTATATGAAGAGGAAAAAGGTGACATAAGGCCCTGTAAGCACACAATGAGAAAGTAGCTATCTGCAAGCCAGGAAGAGAGTTTTCCCTAAAACCTGACAAAGATGGCACCCTGATTTTAGACTTCCAGAAGATAATTTTCTGTTATTTAGACCACCCAGTCTATGGTATTTTGTTATGGCAACCCATATAGATGGAAATAATTTCACTTTAGAAAATTTCTTCTATACTTTTAAACCTGCTTCACAAACATTCAAGAGTGGTCTATATGCCAAGCACTGTGCTGGGCATTGGGCATACAGAGTAGAAGAAAAACTAGATCTGTTTCCACTCTCCTGAATTCTATGTGTGGGGCAGTAGGTGCCAGCTCTGCACAGAGCTCAAAGGCTGTGAGATATGCACATTTACAGTCCAGGTAGCAGTTTTCATGAGGACACAAAGTTGCCAAAATTAATCAGCTGACTACATTTATGAAACATACACCATGTGCACAGTCCTGTTCTAAGCTCAGTGGAGAGAGACTGAGAAAAACAGAGAAGACTCATTCCTGGGCATGACTACTAGTAATTGCATTTTTCTCAGTGTTAAGCACCTTGCCTTTAAGAAATAGGAGCAGCAACATCCTAAACTTTCAGTAGAGGGTGACATTATTATAGGAAAGCAGATTCTTTGTTCAGGAAACCAAGATGAAAGCCACATCTCACATTCTAGAGCAGGACATAGAATTGTTCTTCGAAAAGTGGTAAGATTTAAAATATCTATCTATATTCCTGTGCTTGAGGCAAGCAGGTAACCCCATTAAATGCTGACCATGTTTGTACTGTTTTAATCTGGAAAATCAGAAGAGCAGCATTGGAACATTAGTCATATTTTTATCTTTCACAAATTTAGCAAAAGGGTTAAAAGGACTTTGGTAACCACAGGAATTACCACACACAGGAGTCATTGTCTTTCAAAAGCAAGCCATTTACATAAAAAGAATCGATTCTTTCCAAAGATATTTTCCATGGTGGCTTTTGCAAATCTTTGGGATTATATTGCAGTTGTTAAGCTTCTTCTGGACCTGCTCTTGATTTGATTTGGGATTCCTTAAGAATAGGGACAAGAAGCATCATCTGCTGGACACAGATGTGGTCTTCAATGGATAGTCGTACATCGATCAATATTTACTGAGCTCACTGGGGCAGGACATTTATGTACATCCTAGATGTAGATTGCCTAGAGGCAAATGAGACCAACCCCTGCCCTCCAGTGTTTTACAGTCTAATGCTCGAGATAGGCAGGCAGACAAACATGGGTAGGTGTCATTGGCATAGTATTAACCTGGAATTGATACATATTTATCACAGAATACTGAGAACCATGGAAAGAACATAGTTTTTTAATTTGGCTGACCTTGGTTAGAATCCTGGCTACTTCCAGCTTTGTGAGCTGGTGCAAATTATTTAACCTCTCCGATCCTCCATTGTGACATCCATCAGATGGAAGAGCACTGTCCAAAGTCACAGGATAGTTATAAGGATTAAATAATAAAATCTAACCAGGGTGTCATCCTGCCAAGAACTCTCTGGGAGCCCTATAAATGATGGTTCTGACTCTTTCAAATAAGTGTCAATGTTATTTGTATACATTATTTATTTTACCTGAGCTCTATGTAATTGCCCTCAGGTGTTTAGAAATGCAAGTTTATTGTGGACTATCCTGTAGGAAATCGGGGTATATCTTGTAGCGTGTCCAAGAACTTGGTATTATGTTCAGTCTTTGCTTGACTTTTCAGAAAGCTATGCATTAGGATGTGGGCCTACATGAGTCCAGTAGAGATGGAAGATACCCTGCTCCAAGCCAGGGAGGGGCTCAATCAGGAGGTGGCAGTTCTCCTTTGTCAAGAGAGGGTAGATCCTGGAGTCAAGAAGTCAGGAAGTCTGCAGTGGCTACCAACACTCAGTCCTCTCATCCCAGTTGGGCATCTGATGGGTATGGATGACCCTAGGTCCAACAGGGCAGAAGTAGAGGGGTGGAAGGAGCTCACATGCCAGAGGGCCAAGCAGGGTCTACAGGTGCCATTACAGGGTATATCAGAGCCCTTAACAGTGAGAACCAGGACAGAGAAGAATAGACAGGATGATAGCATGTAGCTACTTCAAGCCCGCCTTCAACATGTTACCAGTGACGCCCTCTGCGGGCCCGTGGCTCTTGCCATTGTACCGTCAGCTTTGCCACACCCACCTGATGCTAGGATGTCCATTGCCGCCTACATTTATATCTGGGCTTCCCAGCTTCCATTTCTGCCCTTGTTCTGAGACTTTCTTCACTTCACAATTTGACTTTTCTTAATTTTAGTGTCTGATTTGGGTTGCCTGCTTTGAAACTCTACTCTGCTTAAACTTCCATCTAAGTCTTTAAGTCTGGAGTCTTGACCCTGGGGGCCTGGGCTGGTCTGGACTGGGGTTACCTGGCCCTAGTTGTGGGCATGGAACCAATGGTAACCTGAGAGACTATGCCTGGGGTGAAACTGAAAATGAAAACAAAGCCCATAATCCACCCATGGGAAGGAACTAACCAAGAGGCGAGGGGGCAGGCAGAGTGTATTTTTATGGCAGCCCTCAACCCTGGGAAAGGAAGAGATGTGATAGGCACCAAGCTTGGACACACCCATCGCCCCATGTTCTCTGACTAGTAAACTGTGCCAGGATGGATTTAAACAGGACAGAATCACCATTCCACTTCAGGCACCTCAAATAAGCTGTGAGAACCTGCATTCTTGGGCCTGGTGCTGGGGTTGCGATGCTTTTCCTGTAGCTATAGCTGGGCTCCAGCCTGAGCTGATGCTGTCAGTGGAATCAGCTCTTAGCCTCCAGGAGGAGGCATTCTGAGGGCTCCCATTGGTGGGTGATAACATTTGAGACTCTGCTTGTTCACTGGATCATGGGGTTCCATTCTTGGGGCCCACTGTTTGAAACCGCACATTTGAATACTTGAATACATTGAACATTTGTCAAAGATGTAGCATATGGGGATACAAGGAGCTGTCCTTCTGTTTATGTGTTTCTACCTTCATGTCACAACTCTCAAGCGTTGTGGGTACCACTTTCATCAGAGGGCAATTGTGTAAGGTAGTGGAGGCTTTTCCAAATCTCTGATTGTCCGCCTCCTCAACTATGAATTGGATTACATCATTCTTGAGTATTCTTGAGAGGGGCAGGAATAATTGTGGGGGTCTATACTGCTGAATCCTTATTAGATGCCTTCAGGGTACAAGAAGAACACTGGGGTCACACTTTAGCAGTAACAGGGAATCCTGAAAGTCACGGTCACCAGTTGACTTAGGACTGTCACTCCTGCCTTTGGATTCTGTACACCTCATGATCAGATAGCACAGTTGAACAGGCAAGTTACAATGACTGCTAAATCTTGGTCACATTCGTGAGCTTTTTCATGTGTCACCAGACTCCACTGGAGCCCAAAGGGAGGCAGGGTCAGTGTTAAGGGGAGGGCATGGGGGTTGCTGAACATAATCCCGCCACACCACCCCGCAGTTTGGGCCCTAATTTCTGTTGATTCCCAATTTTAGATGCATGACTCATTATTTCCCAGAGTCTCAGTTTCTTCCTCTATGAGAGCGATGGAGCTGATGAAATTGACCTGGGTGTTAGGATTGTGCTGAGGATCGAGTAAGATAATGGATGGAGAGGAGTCTTGTAGTGTAGTACACACATGCGAGGTATTATATTTAAGTGCTTAATAACTAATTTTACATGAAGATAACAATGTTATTTGATACTTAAGTTTTCTTAGCATATTCCAGATTTCTGTGTTAGACAAGTTAATCCTCAATTCTATGTTATCTACTTTGTCAGCCAAAAGAGAAAATCTTGGTCTCCTCAGGAAATTTAGTGAACAATGAAACAGATATAAAGGCACAGTTTGGATATTTCAAGTTCAAAGTCTTGTCTAAAGTATTAACTTCTTATACAGAGCTTAAATCAGGTCTAATCATACAAAATCTCAGATGTTGTGGAGACATTTTGTTTTCAGTTTATAATATAGCAATGATGGGCTTTGGGGAAAAATAACTATTATTATTAATAGAAATGCAAAGTTATATTGTGAGCCTTTTTCATGCACACATTTATATTTGGCCATTTATCTACTTTTGAGTCCATCAGATGGTTCTCACCTAATATTCTTCTGAGTGGGCATCAAGCTAGAGGCCCATCAGATCAGAAAAGACTCCCTTCCTAGGAGCCCAAAGCTAACAGCCCCTTTCCTGATGAGGATGGTCCAGAAAACTCTAAATGCTGGAGGATCAGTGAGTAGCCCTTGGCAATGACTCGAAAACAGTTATCACCTCAGGAAGAGATACAAGACATGGAGCACAATTGCCCCAGTGCTGAACCTTCTGAGGGTTCATCCATACCCCCCCACCCCAGGAGATTGGAAAGAACCATGAACTTGGAGAACACAGACTACACTTGAGTGCTGTCCTGCCACTTTATAGCTGGGTGACCACAGGCAGATCTCTTAACTCCTATGGGAATCCAGGTAATTTCTCTGTAAAGTGCTAATAAAAACTGTCCCATTTTCTTCACAAGAATTATTGTAAGGACAACACATGGGAAACAGCTTTTAAAATTATAATATAAAAAGGACTTGTTGGCACCACTTCCAGCTCAGTGGGTGTGGGGACAGAGTCCCAGAGAGCAGTTGCCAGGCTCTCGGCCTCATGTGGAAAGGTGCTGGCTCGGGTAGTAGATGGCCATCACTTGTGACTAGTTGGCCATCAGCTGTTACCAGTTAGCCATTAGCCACTGCTACAACTGCTGTGGCTAAGCTAGCAAGGGTGGATTGCAGTTAGCAAGTGAGGTTGGTTGGGAGAGAAGCGGACGGCAGGTTGCGGATAGTGTGGCTCCTGCTTCCCGTGCCTCCAACCCAGCCGCCAGCGAGGATATAGTGGTATGACTGCCCTATCTATGATTCCATGGGTGTTCCTTTTTGGCCTCACCATATCCTGTGTTCTTATGCGGGAAGTGGGACCAGAGACCCCACATGACATCCGGCGTGTCAGTGGGGATCCTTGCTTTGCCTTGTCTGGGGCCAGTGCCTGTGATATTATATTATTATTCCCATATTATTATGATGATTTCTAAACACTAGGAGGTCTCTATCCCTAAATCTATTTCCTCTAAAAATGAAGGAAATTATTTTAGCTCCACTATTTTATAGGTCAATTAGGATGGTTACAATGAGATATTAGCTGTGAACAGTCTGTCAACTCTAGGGCCATCTACACATTAGATTCAGAGGCCAGGGCCCTTACTTAACAGGACTTTACAGGCATTATGTGGTACCAGGATCTGCACAGCTGGCTATAGCTGGATGCAGCCAAGAATGGCCGAGATCAGCAGCTACTGTCCGATCTCAGGAAATCATCAAACCCCCAACCATCAGAGCCTGATTCTCCTTCAGAAGTGAGTCACCAGGCTAGGGTAGGCCAGATCCTGGAGACCTCTTTGAGACCATAGGATGGACAGGGGAAGGGCAAAACCCTTTATAGTGCTTGGAGAAATTGCACTGTTGCTATTATTACAATGTCTTCTCTGTTGTGAAACTAATGGGAAGAGGCACACATTGAAATTGGGATGCAGTCAGTCTGGGCTGGAGCTCAAGTGTCATCTGAAAAACGATGCCCAAAATCGGTTCTCTGAAGCCGATGCGAGCTGCCTATAGCACACCACTCACTGGCCCAGGAGCCTCAAAAAGAGACCCTCAGTAAGTAACATAAAAGCATTTGACCAGTATGTGGCATTAGGGGAGACTAAAGCTGGCAGCCATGGCTACCCAGGCCAAGACAGGCATCAGTGAGTTCTACATGGGGCCATGGGGAAGGCATGGTATGTAGAGTCTGAAGACAGGCAGTGAGAAGGGACATAGACATTCACGTCCTGATGCCAGAGAGCCCCCACCTCAGGGACTGGGTATGATAGAATTGGGCATGGGGTAGGCACGGGGAAGGAAGCTCCCACAAAGATCCAGGCACCACGGAACCAGGTTAGGGCCCTTGGGTATGAGACGAGGATTCAGAAACAGAAAACAAAGTTAGAGCTACAGTCCTGCAACCTGGATTCTGGCCTAAAATGTAAACAGCAAGTCCCAGAAGACGGTGAAATCTAGGAGACTGCTGGAGCCTGAGAGGTGCAGGGCCAGGACAGGCCTGAGCCTTGGGTGGAAATGTTGGAACAGAGCCGGGAGGATAATTCAGCCAAGGAGGGGCTTTTAAGCAACACTTACTTCTGGAGAAACGGTCACACAGCGTGAGCCTGGGCTGCTGTAGCAGGGGCAGGGCCGACAGTGGCCGGTTGGTCAGGATAACAACGGGCAGTGAGGCTAAGTAGGTTTAGTGAAGTGAGACTTATCACAGAGCGGGCTAGGCAGGGTCTCCCCTGGGCCCAACTCAGTGCCAAAAAGGACTCCCTGGGGTCTGAGGCTTTTTGTGTCTGTCATGGAGCTCCGGCCTTGTCTACAGGGACCTTCCTCTAGGGATCTTTGACCTGGGGTAGCTGAAGATGCTCTGAGTCTCCTGGGAGAGATGATCCTCCTCGTCCAGCCAGAAGCCTGTAGTTTCCAGATCTTAGGATCCAAGGCTTGGTCCTCAGGGCCAGGATCTCTGTCTATGGCCAATGGCTTATGATTCCTAGTATCCCTTCTACCCTTCGAACTTCATAGCAAACTCCGTTTTTGTTGGGGCTGATGGTATGCTGGCTTAAAAACAAAACAAAACTGATCACATTTCCAAGTTCTTTGATGGACAGGCATGGCCATGTGATGTTCTGGTGAATGAGGTATAAGGTATAAGCTGAAGTTAATCGGGGGAAGATTCCATGAACCCTGGAAGCTGCTGAGTAGCAGGCCTCTAGGCCAGTGCCTTAAAAGGGGGACGGACTGACTCCCTGGGCAGGTGCCTTTTTACATGCCCCTCTTTACCCCTTAACCTTTTCCTTCCTTTTTCTCCTGTTCCCTTTACTCCTTCTCCTTCTTCTTTCTTCCTGTCTGTAATTCTGATGTGATAGCCAGAGCTACAGTAAAAATTTTGCAGCCATGAGGCAACCCTGAGGATAGAAACCATGTTCTGAGGATTGCAGAGCATCAGCAAGAAGAACAGTCCTAGATGCCAACCTCCAGAGTTTACATGAGAGACTGAATCCTTATCTTACGTCACTATAGTTGAGCAGCTGTTCTTTGCAGTTGAACCTAATCCTGACTTGTGCACATATCTTCCCTCGGGACCATTTATGGTAGGGGTTGGAGGTTGAGTAGAGGGAGGAAGGGTCTGTTGCAATTTAGTCCCTATGGATGGATGATATGGTTTTCAGTGAGGACTTTCCTATCTCAGTTGTCCTCTCCAGCTGGGAGACAGGGAGAAGGAGGGCATATGGGAGAAATTGTGTCTAGAGAACCAGAGAACCAGTGTAAAACAAACAGAAGCAACAAGCAAACAAAAACAGAAAAAAAAAACAGTGTAAAACAAACAGTGGCAGCTCCATCCAGAACTCGCCACCTACCTGCTGCCCATCCGTCTCTTGGTTTGCCCAGGGAAGTCTGCTGACAGGGAACACTGACCTGAGCTCCCATGGAAACTGATGAACTGTCCCACTCTGAAGGAATTCTGACAAAGCCTTTTTCTTCAAGACTCCACAGTCTGTGTGACATAGTTAGTCTCTTGATATTACGTATGCATTGAGGAGGGTGAACCTGGCTGATTTGTTTAAATTAAGAACTCCTGGTCTGGAAAGTATGAGCCTCTGAGGGCCTGATAGTTCCTGATCATGTCCCTAGATCTGCGTCTTTTCAACGTTTGGAAATTTAGTTCTCTGACCGTCAATTTTCCTGCTAGTTCTCTAACAGGAAAAGTCCTGCTTTTGCGGGTTGAGGGATGGGGGCAGGAAGGGAATACAGTAGACATGCTAAAGTAAAAGCCTTCCTCGAACTTTCTGCGAGCACTGGGTGACATGATTACAGATAGATGCACATTTGAAGAACACATTCATCCTCCTCTTTACTCCTGAATTAACATAATTAATCATGTATAACATGTATGTGCTATAAATTATGTTTTACTGTCCAGGCTAGTATGTATTACTTTCCAGCAGCACAGCAAACCCCTTCCGGTCCTCCCAAGTCTTCACGTTTTCTTCCTCCCTTTCCCCACCTTGATCTCCCAAGCCCCCACGTCGGCTAAAGGCCCATTAAAGAAATCATTTCCCACCCTGCCCCCAACAACACACACACCTGGTAATAAATAATGTGATCATTGCCTACCAGGCACTCGGAAGAGCCCTGTGATAAATAAGGAGACTTCTCATCTCTCCACAGGCTCTGCAGCGAGGGCTGGCAGAGGAGAGTTCCCTATTAAAGAACTCACATAGCCACAGGCAAATTCTCTTACTGCATCTCCTTGTGGAGACCTTTTCTTAAAAGCTGAGATTGCTCTGATGGTTCAAGGTGCTATTGAGCTCTAACCGGGGACAATTACAAGACTCCAGTCACAGCATCTGAGACGATGCTTGTGTCTGATAAGGTTGCTGGAGAATAATGCAAAGGAGAGAGGCCCGATAATGGGTTGCTGAAAGGATGGGATGAGGCATCTTTACCCAGAGCCTGAAGACAGAAGCAGCAGCTGTTGCGGGGAAGGCTGCCCCCATCCCACCCCCAAATTCTTTTCCATTTTTATTGCATTAAAAAAAAATACTCTCTAAACATGCACTTCAGAAATGATTTTATTTTCCTAGCTCCAAGCTAGTAATACTCCCCACCAACTGATTTTTTTTTATCATGAGAGGTTTTGAGAATAATTCTGCTTTTCTCATTCAGTGTCCCCCCCACCCTTGTTTTCTATTGAGAAAACCAGAGAGGGAACAATTGCATTTGTCCCTTTTTTCTCTGGTTATGTGGTTGTTCCATAGAATTTTCTACCTTACTTTATTTTTGGTTTTCAAAGCCTGTTAAAAAAAAAAAAAAAAGAAAAAAGAAAAAAAGAAAAACCTACAGCCATTCTTTCGTGGCATTTTCTTTTTCTTTTTTCATTTTCCTGCCTGTGGTCTGTTGTCTTGGGGACCTCTCTCTCTCTCTCTCTCTCTGTCTCTCTGTCTCTCTGTCTCTCTTCCTCTCTCAGCTAAAATTTGATGAAAGCAAATTTTCAGGTTCATTAAATTTAGAAATTTAGGTCATTTCAGCAATCACAATTTCAAAGACAAAAGATGTGAATTCAGTTCAAAGACAGGTTATCTTAAAGCAACCTGGAGACAACAGGGAGCAGAGATATGGGAGGGATTTTACTAGTTTGCCTTTCTCAGTATGTCCAGAAGCCTAGATTTCCCACCTGGTCAAGGCAGAACCAGAATAGGTGCTGTGGAATGGTTTGGGGGCTGTGACAACACAGTTGTAATTCTCCCATTTTTTTCTTTTTCATTTTTGGGCTCCAGGAGATGTAGCATAGGTAAGGCCTAAAAACTCTGAATTTCTCCTTCCATATCTCTATTTTTATGCCCTGGCTCCCCATCTCATCCACTGGTTTATATTTTCCCACTGTTTCTAACATTCCTAAGGAGTCTGAACTCTTCCAAAATAAGCCCTGTGTCTGTGTCCTTTCTCACATTGGTGACAGGGACTCAGCTTTCATATGCACCAAAGGAAAGATACAAACCAGCATGTTTAAAATAACAGAATTTATTAGCATAGTTTGGGTGGAAGGATTTGTAAAGAATACTTTACTTGTAAGTCAATTAACCATTTGGGACCTCAAGTCGTTAATACTAACATTAAAAGATAAGATTTATAAGTCCAATGACATTTCTAGGTTTTTAATAAAGATATATGAATTGCTGTTTATCAAAGAACTTATTTTTAAAGAGCCATGTGTCCCTAGGGCTAGAAAACCCCAGGAATTCCATAATGATCATCTCAGAATGCCCAAACCCAGGGCATTAAACAGACTCCACAACCCCTGTTTTGTTCCTCGAGGGTCTTTAGAGCAAGTCTTCAGCATGAAAGCCAATGTTAGGACTAGACAGTGGTGAGGCCTGTATTGTTAAAGGAAGACTGAGCAGCTGCTTTTCCCATGGAGACATTTTCTGTGCGTTCCTAAAGAACTTTTGAATACCAATATCACCCTCTCTCCACGCAGTCCCTAAGTGAAGAGGGTTTCTCAGAGTTGTACAACTTCCATCTAAAGAGCCATGGCTCTTTTCAAAGTGTGCATGTGCTAAAAGCCCTCACTGATTCAAGAGTTTAGTGTTAGAGAAGTCTCTCATGTCTTTAAAAAAAAAAAAGCAAGCAAGAAAAAATAATTCTCAGTTTTTTAGAGTTCTAAAACTTATTCTTTAAATTAAATATTTTAAGCTGAGGATTTTCAAATCAGCTATTATCTTTTCAGAGTTTCATTATAGTTTTTAAAAAATCATAATTACTTGAGGTAGGGGAGAGTAGGGTGTCTACTTTATTCCTAATGGAAACTATACATACAGATGAAGTGTCTATATAAAAAATGGGAGCTGCGATTATATTAATACTGTCTAACTGATATTCAATAACTCACCCTTCTATTTCCTATTGTCCATATTTAAATACTTCAAAAAGAATTCTAATCAAGTGGAAATTAATAGGGGAGGAAAGACCGGGTCTGGCAGGAGAAGGTTCTAATCCCACTATCTCTTAATATTTCAAAGTCTCTTTTATTTTCTTAATAAAAGAGTGAGAGAAAGAGAAGGAGAGAGAGAAAAGGGAATTAATCCAGTGCTCTGAACTGTCCTCTCGTTGTAATGCCTTAAATAAATTCTAAGAAAATATTACACATGAGAAGGCTATTTCTGGCCAATGGCCAGCCTTTACTTTTGCTTCTCAACTTTTTTTCCGTCTTTCTTCCTTTCCTTTATTCTACCTGTCTTCTCTCCCCTCTTTTCTCTATTCCAAGATCTTCAAAATCCAGTGATGAGAGCTAGTATATTTAAAGTCCAAGCTCCTAACATAATCTGGCCACACATCTCCCCCTTTCTTCCCCACTGCGTCACCTGGGGGCACTGCTCCCTTCCACACATCCTGTATTTCTGGATTTGCTTTTCCCTCATGTCCTCTACCTCTACTTTTTCCTTTTCCCTCAAGTCCCATTTATTCTTCAAGTCCCAGCTTCTCCATGAAAGCATCTTTATATAGCTTCTTTAAAATTACAGCAATAATGAAATATTTTAACTGTAAATATTTATTGAGCATTTCCAGTATGCTAGGCAATTTATTTACATTTAATCCTCTCAGTAATCCCTAGAAGATTATCCCAACCTCATGGGTGGTCTGGGACTAGGAAAAGGTTAAGTCAATTGTCAAAGTGATGACTCATGAGTGCCAGAGCCGGAGGTAGGGTTCTAACATCTGCTTCCTCACTTGTCCCTGAACTGTGAACACATTTAAAGTCAAACCCACACAGTTTAACAATGTAAAGTTCTGTAATTTTTTTCATAGGACAACATTATTTTCTTAAGCAAATTAATACATTTTTGTGAAGAGGACAACCATATCGTATATTTTTTTGTATCTCCCTAGGATCTCATTTGGAATAGGTACACAGTAGGTTCTGCGTGCCTACTTCGTGATCAAGGTCTGGATTTCCCTATGAACTTGATCATTTTCACTGTGTAAACCCAAGTTATGTCTTCTAGAGATACACATTATACTGCTTTTCCTCAAAATTGAACTACATGAGATTTTTCTGGTCAAGATGGCAGAGTAGGTAAATGCTGGGCTCACCTCCACTCAGGACCACATCAATTACAACTAAACAGAACAACCATTACTGAGAGTATTCGCCTGAAGTCTAACTGAACTGAAGCTCTACAACTATGGACATAAAAAAGAAGCCACCTCAAGACTGGTAGGAGGGCGGAGATGAGGAACAGGCTTGTCCCACAACTGTGTGAATCTTAAAAATCAGGAGGGATATCTCAGTTTTTCCCTCCTGGAAAAACGAGGGGTCCCAGACCAAGGTTTCAGAGCTGAGGAGAGAAGTCCCCATAATTTCTGGCTATGAAAACCAGCAGAGATTGTGGCTGAGTGAGACGAAAGGTGGCTGTACACTCAGGCACATCCCTTAAAGTGATCAGACATGAACTTACTGATAGACTCACTCTCTCTGAGCTCCAGTGCTGGGACAGCAGTTCAAAAGGTGCCAGGGACGTATGGGGAGGAACTCAATTGTCTAACTTCAGCATGATATATATATATATCAAGGGAGGAGTGAAAGATGGAAAGATGGATTGGGAAAAGAAGCACCTAAGCTACAACTAAGAAAACATATTAGAGAATGATGTAGATGGTACTATCTTGGGAACACCCACTAGCCACTTTAAGTTACTCTAACCAGGACAAGTTTGACTACAAGATTGTCCTACAGGAGTTAAAGCCAATGGGAGAGTATGGAAGCCTAGGTCAGAGGAAAAAAAAAAAATTAAACCAATTTAACTGACTTAATATGACTGAATCTCCAACTTTTTAAATGGGCAAATGGAGGAAGTTGATGGATTTAATCACAGCTGAAAAACATCACTGTGTAAATATTATAGGTACCTAAAATACTAGATAACTTATTCTACTATAGAGTTTTTTCAATTTTCAAGTAATTTAGTTATTGGAGAGACACAGTCATAGAAGAAACTGAAAATTTAATTTAGTGAAATGTAATATTTTTTACAAAGCAAAAGAAATCTAGAAGGAAATGAACATATAAAATATATAGCCAGGTACATCACTAAGGCAGAACTGTATGTAACACATTTTTGGTGTATATCATGAAAAACCGCTTTATAAAGATTGAATTCAGAATTGCTTGCATTCTCTCCTTTTTCTTTCTTTCTTTCTTTCCCTATCTTGCCCTTTGGCCATTGTTTCTGCCTCTGGACCTGATGCCTGTACTCCAGCCACATTTCCTTGGCCTTGCTCTAGTCTGCCTTCTCTCTGAAAAATAGTTTTATGAAAATTCAGTCAATGAAATTGCTCTGTTGAACAATTTGCTCTGTTGAAATTGTTCATGTGTGTTTTGTGAGCCAATTATCTCATTCAAGAGGTGGCTCATGAAATTGACATCTAAATGGGGCTTGGAGAGTCCCATCTAGTCAGGGCAACCCTTCATTTTGCACCTGGGTAAGTCAAAGTCTAAGGAACAAAGGAGACTCACCCAATGCCTCACAACAGAAAGAAATACCTCCTGACTTCTATCAGTATCGATTTTTGAATATCTATTTTCGTTTCCACACACAAGTAGGAAGCACGAATATAGAAGAGGTTTGGTGTCAGATAGGTACTATATTTATAAAGACAATTACTTCATAAATTATATAAATATCTAATCACTGTGTTGTACACCTGAAACTAATGTAATATTGTATGTCAACTGTAATTGAAAAGTAAAAAAATTACTCAAAAAAAGATGCAGTTGAAACAAATATCTTTTATATTATTTATTTATAGCTGCATAACAACTTACCTTAAAGCTTAGTAGCTTAAAATAATAAATATTTATTGCTCATAATTTCTGTTTGTCAGGAATTGAAGAGCAGCTTAAGTGGATGTTCTTGGCTCAGGGTCTCTCATCTTGCATCAAGATATTGGCTGGGGCTGCAGTCTTTTGAAAGTTTAACTGGAACTAGAATTTGCTTCCAACATGACTCATTTACATGGCTGTTGGCAGGAGGCCTGAGTTCCTCAGACATAGGCCCCTATGTAGGGCTGTCACATCTCAGGACATGGAAACTGGTTTCTGCCAGAGCAAATGATCTAAGAGCAAGGTGGAAGCCACAGTGCTCTTAAAGACCTAGCCTTGGAAGCCACATGCCATCACTTCTGTTACATTCTATTTGTTATAGAAGTCAATCCTATTAAATGCCGGAGGGCCCTCCCCAGGAGTGTGAATGTTGACATGTGGGAATTATTTGGGGGTTCATCATGGAGGCTGGGTACCACAATTCCTTTGAATCAAAACTAGATAGTCCTTAACTGTTTAGAAACATAATCTGGTGCTTACCAACTGTCATTATCAAGAAATTCTACCTATGTTCTCTCTAATCAGTTTTCCTGTCTTTTAGTTTTTCAAGTGGCTTTTCCATTTACCACCATACTTGATTGCTACAACAGTCCTTGAATCTAAAAAGTAGGATTAGAATTTTTGCTTGAGAAATGAAAAAGCACAGGCACACAGAGATTAAGTAATTTGCATAAACCCAGGCAATGGCTGAGCTGAGGGTTACAATACTCTTTACTGAATTTCATGTCATTTGATGATATCACTCTCTGTCCCATTTCTTGGTTATCTTTCTTCCTCCTGATCATTACTCATCATTCAGCAAATGCTTCTTCAGCTCATGGTTCAAATTGTTCCTCTCTATCTTATCTGACAGCACCGTAGATGACTTCACTGTCTCAGGAGATGAACATAGGCATTATGCTGAATTCTCAATTCCTTGGCCTTCACATCTCCAATGGTCTTCTTCTCTACACCCTACCTATCCACATCCATGATCACTCCATAGACTGTCATACTGCTCTACCTCCAAATTCACTATTTCAAGCATCTGGCTTTCTGACCACAATCTCCTCTCCTATCACCACCATTTGTGATGGTTAACTTTAGGTATCAATTTGGCTAGGCTGTGGTGCCCCGTTGTTTGGTCAAACACCAGTCTAGATCTTGTCATAAAAGCGTTTTTTAGATGTGATTAACACTTAAGTCAGTAGCCATTGAGTAAAGCAGATTACCCTCCATAATGTGGGTGGGCCTCATCCAATCAGTGGAAGGCCTTGAGAGCAAGACTGAGGTGCCAAGGAAGGAAGGAAGGAAAAAAGAAATAAAGGAAAAGAAAGAATACACTAGGGCTCCTGCACTTAAAGAACTGTCAGATTAGTAGAGAAAACAAACCAATGCAATAGGCTTTGAGGTACAGTGTTAAAGGTGTGTACAGAGGAAAGCAGGATGGTCACAAAAGAGGTAATTTCCATGCATAGGGAGGCAGCTGGGAGGGGTCAAGAAAGCTTTTATAACCTGGCATCTTGCAAGTAGTGGTCTCTGCTAAAGAGTGAGTCTTCTCATTGTGAGGACAAAAAAACTAGATGGTGAGTCAAGGGAATTTTAGTCCCAAACCTATCTGAGAAGCCATGCAACTTTGATCCACACACTTTACCAACTTGGAGCCTGAGTTGTCTCAACTAGGACAAGTACATTGGACTATATGATCTCGACATTCCTCTGTATGTCATGATTTAAGACTCTATATTTAAAATCTTCTCTGCTGCTATTTACTCTAACAGGCCTCAGTAATCTCAAGCAGCTTACAATTATGGCTTTGGGGGTCAAAAAGAAACCCCACATTTATTTACACTGTTATGGTTGTTGCATTTGTGCTTTAACTATTCAAATCAATATTTTCATGATTATGCTGGCATTTGAATTATGCTTCTGACATAAAATAAACCAAGTAGTATTCTTTCTACATTGTTATTATCAGCACTCCCATTTTACAGATGAAAAAACTAAGAAAGAATGAAAAGGTTGTATAATCTAACTTGATAAGTCAAAATAGGCTTTGGATAAAAATCATGCTTTTGAGTACCTGATTCCAAAGCCAGGGTTCAGGCTGGGGATGCAGGTCTTTATCACCTGGAGGACAGAAAGTTGTAATTTTCCTTTCTTGGGGATTTCTTTGAAAATCATCTCAATGCAATAATTCCTGCAGAATGTAAGAGTACAACTGTTCTTTGACACAATCTCTGGGGAACTGATCAAGCCTTTCTCACTGATGGCACTGGTCCTTTTGGGAAAAGAGTCTGAAGTCATTTTTTTCATTCTGTAACAAGAATGAAATAGTCATTCTGATGATTAGTTTAAACTTTTCCCTCTTGAATGGGGACAAAATATTCTGTCGTCTGGTTTCTCCTTCTGAGTCACATTTTATCTAAAAACTAGAGAGTCAATTGAAAAATTTTGCTCTTTAAAATATTTCCTAAGTCTTGAGCTCCAGAATCAGGACTCTTATAAAGTTTTTTGTTTTGTTTTGTTTTGTTTTGTTTTGTTTTTATGTTGAAGATAGAGAAACCAAACAATGACTTAAGTCTAATCTGGGGCTTAGAGAACAGTTTTCCCATTCATAGCATTTGCCTTGACCTCAATGCCGAGGCTAAGACTAAAACAAAATTGTTTTTCACAGCTTCTAGGTCTAGTTCTAGTTGCATCTTCTTTTGGCTCAGGAACTGCTCCAGGTCCTTTATCCTTTGACCCACTGTCTCCTTTGAGCCTTCTTTGTGATCAGCAGCCCCAAGTCTCCACCTTCTCACCTGGATTTCAAATTTCTGGGTAAATTATTTTGGATTTGTGAATACATTTTTCTTTGTTTCTCACAGTGAAACTACTTTATATTTCTGATTTTAAAAAATAATATATCTTCATTATGAAAAGACTGAGCAACATACCAAAATATGAGGAGATAGGTGAAAAACATTCCATGAAATCCAACTTCTGAGGTATCCATCCTCAATAAAATTCTGTTAACCCTCTTTTATACATATATTTATGCATTTACATACAAATATATGATTTTAATAAATTGTGTATCCTACATACTATTTTTAATCATGATCACATTTTATGTAGTCCTTTACTTTTGTGTTATCCTTTTCCTCTCTACAAACTCTTTCTCTCTGCTATCCCCCTCCATAACCAATGGAAATAACTATATATGTATTTTCCAGAACTTTATCTACACATATAATCATATTCAGACATATAAACATATTGGAATTTCTTTGGTCATTTTGAAACATAATTCTTATTTTTTTGCACTTTTCTCTTTCCTCCTTACCTATTCATATAGTTTGCATTTATATAAATATATGTAAATATTTAAACATAAATGTAATCTATTTGTATTATATTTTTGTCATAATTTCAAAAATGCTATAACAAAATATATTTATTATTTTTTTATAATTTTTGGGTTTGCTGTGCTTTTTGCTTTAAATGGTATCCCCAACCAAAGGTTTTATACATGTAATTGCCTATATTTTCTTTTAAGATTTTTAAATTTTATTTTTGATATTTGTCCTTTACCAATTTAGAATTTTTATGTTGTGTAAAGAAATTCAACTTTACCTTTTTTCTAAATGGATTGCCAATTGTGCCAGAACTATTTATGAATGAGACCATTCTTTTTTTAATTTTCATTAAAATGTAGCTAACATACAATATTACATTAGTTTCATAGTTATTCAACATTTACATACCTAAAGAAGTGATCACCGTGATAAGTCCAGCAACCTTTTAACACCATATCATGCTATCACAATATTATTGACTATATTTCCTATGTTGTATATTACTTATTTGTTTTATACCTGGAAATTTGAACCTCTTATTCCCCTTCACCTTTTACCCCTTTTAAAATTTTTCAACTATAGTTGACATTCAGTATTATTTTATATTAATTTCAGGTATATAGCGTAGTGGTTAGACATTCATATAATTTAAGAAGTGATCCCCTGACTAATCTAGTACCCACCTGGCATTATGTATAGTTATTACCATATTATTGACTATATTCCCTATGCTTTACTTTACATCCCCATGACTATTTTATAACTACCAATTTGTATTTACTGATCCCTTCACCTTTTTCACCCTGGCCCCAACCCCCTTCTATTCATCACCCTGATAGATCTAGTCCCCATCTGCCACCATACATAGTTATTACAATATTATTGACTATATTCCTTATGCTATGCCCTACATCCCCATGACTACTGTAAAATAGTACAACCAATTTGTACTTCTTAATCCTTTCCCCTTTCTCATCCACCCCCAACCCCCCTCCCATTTGTCAGTCTTCATAATGCTCTCTGTATCTATGAGTTTGTTTCTGTTTCATTTGTTTATTTTGTTCTCTATTCCACTTACAAGTGAAATCATATGGCATTTGTCTTTCCCTGACTTACTGGACTAAGCACAATACTCTCTAGATCCATCCATGTTGTTGCAGATGGCAAGATTTTATTCTTTTTTATGGCTGAGTAATATTTGTATATACCCTGTTTCCCCCAAAATAAGACCTAGCTGGACAATCAGGTCTCATGCGTCTTTTGGAGCAAAAATTAATATAAGACCCAGTCTTATTTTACTATAAGACTGGGTCTTTATAATATAACATAATAACATAACATAACATAATTAATATAATATAATATAACATAATACCGGGTTTTATATTAATTTTTGCTCCAAAAGACGCATTAGAGCTGATTGTCCAGCTAGGTCTTATTTTCGGGGAAACATGGTATGTACCGCCTCTTGTTTATCCATTCATCCATTCATGGACACCCAGGTTGCCTTCATATCTTAGCTACTGTGAGTAATGCTGCAATGAACATATGGATGCACATGTCCCCTCGAAGTAGCATTTTGAGTTTCTTCGGATAAATACCCAGAAGTGGGATTACTGGATCCTTCTTTGTCACATGTTACAAACAAATAGCCTTTGTTTTAGTCTATTTTGTCTGGTATAACTATGGCTACCTCAGATTTTGTTTGTTTGTTTCCATTTTCATGAAATATCTTTTCCCCATCCCTTTACTTTCAGTCTGTGTGTCTTTTGATCTGAAGTGAATCTCTTGTAAGCAGCGTATGTATGGGTGTTGGATGGATAAGAATCCATTCAGCCACCCTATATCTTTTGATCAGAGCATTTGCATTTAAAGTAACTGCTGATATACATATAGTTATTGCCATTTTATCATTCACATTTTTTATCTTTTTATTTTTTTCTGTCTTGAAGTCCCTCTAAGATTCCTTGTAATAGTGGTTTAGTGGTGATGAAATCCTTTAGCTTTTTCATGTTTGGGAAGCTCTGTATCTGTCCTTCAATTCTAAATGATAGCTTTGCTAGGTAGAGTAATCTTGATTGTAGGTCCTTGCTTTCCATCACATTGAACATTTCGTGCTAATCCCTTCTGGCTTGCAATGTTTATGTTGAGAAATCAGCTGATAGGTCTTATGGGAGCTCCCTTATAGACAACTAACTGTTTTCTCTTACTGTTTTTAAGATTCTTACTTTGTCTTTAACTTTTCGCATTTTAATTATGATGTGTCTTGGTGTGGGCCTCTTTGGGTTCATCTTGTTTGGGATTCTGTGCACTTCCTGGGCTTGAATATCCATTTCCTTCACAGATTAGGGTAGTTTTCAGTCATTATTTCTTCAAATAGGTTTTCAATTTCTTGCTCTCTCTAAAGAGGCCATTGTTATTGTACTGGAATAGAATGTCACTGTTTTTATACATTAAATTCTCTCACATATCAAAATCTATTTCTGGGCTCTTAATTATTTCTCAATGATTTTTTTTCTCTTTTTTTCCCCCAATATAAAAAAAAACTCCCTGAACCTTATCAATTTCATAATAATCTTGGCCATTCTCAAATATTTATTCTTCTATAAAAATGTTAAGATGGTCCCATACCAACCCTCCCTCAAAAACAAAAACAAAAAACAAATTGGTATTGGCTAAACAGATATTTTGGGGTGATATGAAGTCTTCTCATCCAAGAACATGGTAAATCTTTCAGTTTGATCAGATTTTATGTCTTTTATTAATATTTGATACTTCTCTGAACATGTATTCTGTACCTCTCATATTAAATTTATTTCTAGGAACTTGATAATTTTTCTCACTATGTGGATGCAATAGTTTCTTATTTCTTCAAATTGGTTATAGCTAATATATAGAGAAATCTATTAACTTTGTATATGTGTCTTATATTAGTTATTATACTAACTCTATTACTAGTAACAGTAGTTCTTTTACTAACCTCTTTGTTTTCATACATGCAATAATCTTATTATCTTATTATCAATAAGATAATCTTATCAATAAAAATAATCTTATTATCAATAAAAATAAATTTTATTTTTGTTATATTTACTTCATTTTCTTTTACTCTTGAATATACTAGAACTTCTGAAAGAATATTGATTTTAATGGGAATGGGTTTAATATTATACTGTAAAAGTGAAGTTGGTGCCGTGTTTCCCTGAAAATAGATCTAGACAGACAATCAGATCTAATGCGTTTTTTTGGAGCAAAAATTAATATAAGACCCAGTCTTATTTTACTATAATATAAGGCCCAGACATTTATAATATAATATAATAATATAATATAATATGATATAATATAATATAATAACATAATACTGGGTCTTATATTTTGTTCCAAAAGATGCATTAGAGCTGATAGTCCGGCTAGGTCTTATTTTCAGGGAAACAGGGTGTTAGTTTTTGGTAAACAATTTTTATTATATTTAAGGAGTTTCCTTATATCCTAGATTTAGTAATAGTTTTTATTAAAAATAGATGATAAATTTTTATCAACGAATTTTTGAAATTTATTAAAATTATCATACCATTTTTCTTCTTTGCTTATTAATCAATTACATTCATAAATATAACATATAGGATCACCTTTGCATTCCTAGAATAAACCCTACTTCGTCATAATATATTATTCTTTTTATATACTACTAGACTCTCATAGGTAATATTTTACATAGTATTTTTATATTTGTTTTGAGACAAATGAGATTGGTCTTTGATGTGTTTATTTTTCCCTCTATCATTTTATAATGTTTTTGTGCTGAGATTATATTCATCTTTTAAAGTAAATTGTAACAGTTCTCCCTCTCTAACTGGTTCAGAAAACATTTCTTCAGAATGTTATGTAGGCAGTGTATATTCTGAATTTTTGTATTTATGCAAATATTTTTCATTCACCTTGATAGGTTAATGATATCTTGGCTAGGGATATAATCCCTGGGTTGCAGTCATTTTCTCTCATGATCTACAGATATTATATACTTATCTCTGTCTTCCAGTCTGATCTACTCTGATCCTTTTTCCATTGTAAGAAATTTGCTATTTGGAAGCTTTCAATATTTTCTCATTACAGTGGTACCTTGGTTTTCGAATGTAATCCGTTCTGGAAGACCGTTCGAGTTCTGAAACGTTTGAAAACCAAGGCACGGTTTCCCCATAGAAAGTAATGCAAAATGGTTTAATCCATTCCAGACCTTTAAAATCAACCCCTAAAACTGCGAATTTAGTATGAATTTTTCTATCTAATGATACCATAGATCCATGAGATTTACAGCATTTGTAAACCGAAATGTTCGTCAACGGAGACGTTCAAAAACCAAGGTACCACTGTATTCCTGAAGTTCAGGACATTTTCCAGAATGTGCCTAAGTGTATCCTTCCTCATCAATCCTGCCAGAAACTTGGATGTATGGATTCAGTCTATGGTTATAGTCTGTCTTCAGCTCAGGGATTTTTCCCCATTATTTATTTAATTATTGCTTTTCCATGTGTTCTTTTTTCTTTTTCTGTAACTCTTAATATTTTCATTTTAGGACTTCTGGTTCTGTACTTTGAGTCCGTATTTTTATCCTCTCTGTATTTTTGTTCTGTGTGAGATATTCCTTCTACTCGATCTTCTAGGCTACTAATTTGGGTATCAATAGTGACCGTACTCCCAATTCAGTTCATCTTACTACTTTTAATTAATATCTTATTTCTAAAAATTCATTTCACTGCTGTAAATTGCTGTATATTTTCTGTGCAGGGGTTACTTGACTCATCCAGTAATTCTGTTTAACTATGTTTAACTATGACTTCTTGTTTTGGATTTCTGGCTTTTAAAAAATATCCCCCTGTCTACTGAGTCAACCTAAATGTATTGTTAGTTTTCTTGTTCTAGTCTTTGGAACTCAGATTCCACTGGTGACTTTAAGTTATGGCAGTCTCAAAGACTGATGGACTAGGGGTATATCATAAAGCAAGTGGTTAGTCTCTGGTTGAAGTACCAAGATGGAGCCTTTCTTCTTTCTGATCAACTCAGCTCAAATATAAGAGTTCTTCAGCTTCGGGGAGCTCTCAGCCATCTTTACCATGGAGATGGGTAGGTCCTTCCAGAAATATATAAGCTAATGTTCCCCTTCCCTGAGAAGATATACAGACTTCTAAGGATCACAGCTCTTTTCTGATCCTCAACACATGACTGCCTCATCACTAGTTCTCAGGCTCCTAGTAAGCCTACAGAAGAAAAAGTCCTCCTCATGTACTCCAATTGGCCTGGTAGAACATATCTACTATTCTTCATCTATCTTCTGGAGAAAACTGGTGGACAAATTGGAGTTAGGAAAAGTGACAAGTCAAAATTATCTACAGACATAACCTTTAACAATTACTTCTCAGTTCCATGTACAACTAACAAGCACACCAGACCATTCCTTTATGCTCAGTTTGTTCCAATGGAACATCACATTTCCAGAGCAGGAGGCCTTAACTTCTCAGAACCGTCCTGTTCTGGGAGATAGATCAGACAAAAAAATTATCTTTCTAGATAACATTATTCTTTATTATTAATCACTGCCCTGATAATGATGACAAATAGGTTTACTTTTCTTTGTCAACTCCAGTTCATTAATCTACCAATAAACATTTACTGAACACAAAGACAGTTCCAGGTGCTGTCCTAGGAAACAAAGATACACCAGTGAACCTGAATCCTTTAGTAATTTCTAGGAGGAAGCTTGTATTAAAGTTAAGACCAAATGTGAGCTGAGAAATAGAGTGCTGAAGGTAATTAATAGCATCTGGCATAGGCAGAGAATTTGAACACGATTGCTTGAGCGGCAAGTATTTGTTATTCGTGACTTACAATAACACTTATTTTATCTCTGGATTGGAGTAGAATATATCTTCCTATTTAACTTTGAGACTTTCTTTTTGTGACTTGCTGAAATTTTTCTGAGTTTGGGATATCTAACAAATTTTATATTAAATCTGGATCTACACACCTTCTAGTCTCCTTCATAGTGGTTGCTACATGTCTCATCTTTTCAGTCCTACAACTATAATAGCACTTCTCTAGAGGATTTTAGCCTTTTTTCCTTAAGCACAACTTGGCAGAAGCTATAAAGGACAATATATTATAGATTTTTGGCAATACCAGTTGCTAGAAGTGTCATTTTAAAATTTAAAAGAGGGATTTCCTGTTCTTAAAAAAGAAAGCACTACTCTCCTATTAAGCATTTTGAGTCATTTTTGCTGCTGAACTGGAGAGTGTCTCCTTAAATTGTATGCCGCAGGCATTTCACTTGTCTCGCCTTATTCCAAAGCCTGTCTAATTGTCGTTCCTTTGTAAGTGTTCTTTTCTCTCTGGCTGTATTAAAGATCCTCTCTTCTGTTGTAGTTTCACTGTAATGTGTCTATACATAGATTTAATTTATGTATTCTGAATATCATAATTCTTGTTTCTCATCAATGCACCAAATTCTCATCTATTATTTCTTTAAATATTGTTTTTTATCCATTAGCTCAGTTCTCCTTCGGGGACTCTGATTTATTGTGTGTTACTTCATCTGTTTGCCTCTCTGCATGGCATTCTAGATGATTTTTTTCAGATTCATCTTCCAATTCATCAATTCTTTATCCAACTATGTCTAATTGACATTTTAAGCAATTCATTAATTTGTTTTTAGCCTCAATTATTATATTTCTATTTCTGCAGGCTCTATTTGGTTCTCTTTAAAACCTGTCTCCTTCTTGGTCTTTTCTTTGATAATCATAGGTTAAATTTCCTCTTTCACTTCTTTAAATATTTATGCATGTTTATTTTACATTTTAGGCCTGATAATTAGGAAATCAGGTCTTTGTGGTCTCATTTTGCTATCTGTGAATCAAGTAAGGAATCTTTCACTCATGGTGCCTTGTTTTCCCCTAAGAGTTTTATTTATTTATTTATTTTAACTACTTGTTTGTATTTAATGAATTCTCTATGGAGAGTTATTTAAGGTTTGAGTTTAAGATGTGTTCTTTGACAGAGTGTCTTGAAACATTACTAACCAGAGAGTACTTTCAATTAAATGCTTATTTTGGATTTTGGGGGTTTCACATGTGTAATATAAATTTTGGTTCATAAATGGGCCAATTTATGCTTTAAAATCCCCAAGGAAGACATAATTTTCTCTTACTTTAGAACTAGAGACAAAGTTTCTTCTATGTCTCCCTTTGTAGGGCAAGTACTTCCCTCCTCCCAAATTGTCTTTTCCTTCAGGCCATTCTTTGGGAAACAGATTTAAGCAGAGAGTTCTGACTCCCCACCTGTACTGACCTTAAGCTTTGTCTCTGTTCCCAGATTAAACCTTGAAAATTAAATCTCTAATTTCTCTGGAATAAGCAGATATCCCAGCACAGCTATTGGCTCACTGCCCACTTACCTTTCTGAGTTATTGCTTCATTATTATTTTTAGCCTTAAGTATTTTCCTTCCGTTTCTACCAGCTTAACTATGGATTAAGCCTACATGTATTTAAACATTTTATTTAGCATTTTCACATATTTTGCACGAGAGGGGTTTTCTGAATATTTTAGTTCACTACATAACCAGAAACAGATGTCTCCATGATGTTTATATTTATTTTCACTTGTTCAGATTTCACGTTTGTATACAGTTGATTCACGTACACATATTTATGGATAGCCAGGTCTGTTAGATTAAAGCCCTTTCAAAAGGAATCAGCTTCCTTTCTGCCCATACCCACACCCTTCTCCTTCCTTTCACTGCAACTGAAATCTATTAATTAAAGTGAATCTAAACAGAAAATAGCTATGTTGTCAATCAGAGATGTAAATGCTTATAAAATACCTTATGCTAGGAATGAAAAGAAAAACCAGTGCATCTTTATATTTAAAATCTTTTCTCTTTTCCAGCTCTGGTTCTACCCTAATGTTGGTAAAGGGACAGATCACATCCTGGTAAATCAGAATAGCCAAAGATAGAATTTGAATACTTAAGAAATCATCATTATCATTTCAGCACACAACATGTATCTATTCAGTAGACAGTTGCTGAGCACCTACCAGGTACCTACCATGCTAAGTATCAGGGATAACAGAGCAAATGAGGCCCACCCAACCCCTGAGACGACACTGAACATGTTCCGTGTGAAATATTAACATATGCACGAACAAAATCAATCCACGTTGGGCCCTATCATGCTGCACCACCACCAAATTTAACTCCTGGGGGTTCTTCCCTTTATTTCTTTTCTTTCCCTTCCCTAATAAGCAACCTTGACAGTGAAAAATCTGGGAGGAACCTTAACTGTCCCTGTAGCTGAAAGATGAAATAAAGTATACACAATAGCCAAGAAAACTCAGCAAATCCCCCAGTTTTGCCCTTTTGAAGAGAAATTGCTTTCTCTTAAAGAAAGAGGAATTTTAAGTTATATTCATTAAAAATGGCTGGCTGACACAGTTTGTATTTTTGAGAAAGTCCGTCTGTTTAATATAATGTACTATTCAATTTAAAAGAAGTGGTCCCTTATTAAAGATGCGATTTATTCTTAGATAAATCACTGATTTATAGCTCACTGGGGTATATATTTAATACTGTCAAAAAATGAAAGGACACCCCAAACTATCTGCAGTGCCACAGCTACTCGTTCTGAAAAGGATCTAAGGCAGCTGAGACCCCTGGGTGTTAAATGTAATCTTTGCCTGGGATAAAAGCACAGAGAATTGCTGATCTTTATAAAAAGATCTGTTTCTACCCACCGCCTTCTTCCTCTCACTTCTACCACAGTGCAGTTCATCGTCAGAAAGCTCAGAACTGAAAATTAAGGGGGGAAATGTGTTTGTGTTTGTGTCACTTAAAAAAATCTGCAGCCAGACAGGACTCTTTTTTAATGCTTGCTAGAGAAAAGTTCATCACTAAAACAAATATAGCTTCTTGATGGTAATGGATAAATTTGACTAGAGAAATAATGGAAAACCTATAGAAAAACAGGAAATATGTTTCCCCAATCTTAGGCTGTTATCATCAATTGAATGCAATGTAGTACTGGCTGCCAAAAATAACTACATAAAAAACTCATGTAGCACCAATTCCCAATTCTTAGAGTCAGAACTTAAGCCTTTATTTTCACTCTGAGATTTCATCCACTTTTATCTGTACAGATTTGATGTTGATGACTTTCAGATCTACAACTTATATCCTAACCTCTCACCTTCACAATACACCCCCATTTTGAGGCCTCTTAATACTTTCTACTTCAGTACTTAACTGTCACACCAAATTCAATGGGACCAAAATACAGACGTACTCCATTTTCTTTCTAATTGAATTACCTTCCAACTTTACCATTTTACTCAAGGCCACCAGAATCCTTTTGGTCTCCCAGTTGAGAAAATTTTTAGACATCCTTCACTTTAGTCTTTTCATTCATCTATAACCAATTCGTCACAAAATTATACCGTTCCTTTTCTGAAATGCCCCTCAGATGTACGCCTTACTCTCGAACACCCTAGCCCAAGCTGGCACACCTCAAGCCTCATTTTAAAAAGCTTCTTTGCAGAGCTCCCTGGCTCCATCCATTCTAGTCTCCCTGCCTCTTCCAGTTCATCCTTCTGAGTTTAACCCCAAGAACCACATTAAAGAGATTCTGCCTTCTTGCTCGAACATTATATCCAGCTTTCTCCATCATCACACCCATTCTCACCTCTGCCTTTTTGCCCATTTTGCTGTCCTTTCTGGGAATGTCAGCCTTTCCATTTCCCAGTATCTGCCTACCCAAATCCAGCTCATCCTTCAAATCCACATATGTAAATTTAGTTAAAAATAAATTTCATTTATCTTGTATTTAAATAAATTTCATTTATCTTGTATTTTAAAATGCAATAATTAATTGACAGGATGAACAAATCTAGTTATTCCCCTCTCACACACAACCAGTATATTTAAATATTGTAAAAGCATCAGCCTCCCTCAGAGGCTGGGCAGAGCCATATCTTTATTTTAACTTAGTACTGTCTTCCTCTAAAGACGATTCAATTATGTCTATTACAAACTTCCTCGCTGTTATTATACTGATGTCAGATATAACATAATGACCCTATTTTACAGTATATAATGACAGCAATTTTTCATAGACCTTACCATACAACATGAGACAAATGCTGGCTTCCATCTTCTAGGCTCTGGAAGAACATCACAGGCAGTCTTATCCGCAGAGTTAGGGGCCCCACCATTTTGAGTGTCCTTTTGTCTCCCCACAGTCTCTCGTGAAATGGGAGCATCATCTTCTGGCCTAATGAGGCCTGGATGCTAGATGATATGATATGCTTTATGATATGATAAAGGCTGCATTCTGAGTCACTCAGAGACAGGAGAACTTATTTTCCCATAAGATATCCCCTTCATTCTGTCATAAAACCCTCTGATGGGCAGTCGGCATGAACATCTCTTACCATAGAGATATGAAGTAAATTCGGATTTGGACAAACCTCATGGGTTCCTGTACCTATGCTGAGAATCTCTGCTGTGTAGTCCCAGAATTTCAACAGTATACTCTGAGGGTCTCCAGAAACCTAAACAAGAAGTCTAAACTCAAAAGAGGCTAATCTTTTTTATGTCATCTTCTGGAAATCATGGAGGATACAGTCTTGAAAACTGTAATAGCTTCCCATGCTTGCTATAGTGTTTTATACAAACTGGGGAAAAACTAAAAGATGCTCTATATATTTGAGCTCAGCAGCTTGTAATTTCATTTCAAACAAAAACGTAAACTCTAATAAATATATTTTGAATAACTGGCTGAATAAATAAATTTAGGATTGTAAGTATAATTTTATGAGTACATCAAGTTTTATGCATATAGAACTTGTAATATATACCATTCATAAATTAGCAATCTGACTTTAGTGCTATAAAATAGTATAGTAATAGTTGTTAATTATGTTTCCACTTGAAACAAATAATTTTCAATCTTTTTGTTTTGGGCTATGGAAGTTCTGGAAAATGTTTCTCTCCAAATGAAAGTTGTCTTCGGTTCGGGACTTCGGCTCTTTACCATGTAGGACACTCATGCCTGGGAAACATAGGGTAGTGGTTGAAGTAAACATGCATAAGCATTATTAGTCAAAGTCAGAATCAAGGTTAGAGCAGGCTGATTTTGTTGTGCCCCAACCCTCCCAACTTGACACAAAACCCATGCTCTTCACCACTATCTTCTATAAGAACAGCACCTCTACAAGTATATTGTGCTTCTAATCATTTGGATGAAAATTCCCAGAACATAGTTGCATAGTATGTGGCATTTCCCTGGAAAAATCCCCTTTGCTGGGCGTTGGTGGGGAAAGGGACATATCCTATGTCCTCTCTTTCTTGTCCCCCATCTATCTCACGGTCTGGCCTCAGTTATCCTTGTCTCCTTCCTCCTAGATTTCTCAATTCCCATCTCATTTAGTCTTACCCCATGCAGAGCAATGTAACTGCCTTAACTTCTCTGCCTCTGAACTTGCATCCTCCAGTGTTGAGGTCATTTAGCTTATAAAGGGCCGTCCTATTACCAGGAAGCGCCCCAGCCCACGATGCAGGGGGATTAGAAATAATTTTAAATGGTTTTCTTTTTATCCTTATAAACCTCCTTTATCATATCTGTCAGAAGCTGCAAGTGGACAAAGGGTCAGTTTAGATGGCTTCAGCTTCCCATAGGAGACCACACCTGTGCAGGTGGCATGGTAGCTGCCTTTTCTGGCTGGATCACCTACTGAGAAGGGAAGAGCAAACAGTGGGTGGAACAAAGCCTGTATGAGGGGAAAGAGGGGGCGTAGAAGGCAGACTAAGAGGAAAAAAAACTGCGTTCAATCTTTTCAAATACTTAAAAGTGGCAGATGCAAAGAAAAGGCACTGCTCCCGTGATGGTTCTGATAAGAAATGTAGAAAAGCCATTACTTAGAGGTGAGAAGCAAGGTGATGCAACTTGGAGAGCACAGGTGGTCCCACAGTGAGACCAGCAGGAGCCTGGGCTGGCTGGCAGCACTCAGAGTCAGGAAAGGAAGCTCCCACAGCCCCCACTCTGCGCCTGAGCCTGGTGTGCGGAGTTCGGAACTCTGGCAGCCCCAGGGAGCCTTTCCCAGGCCACTCTTTTACCATATCTGATACTGGTCTCAGGAGCAGCTACTAGATGAGAAAACAAAAGATAAATTCAGACAACTAAACCAGGTGGGGATTTCACAACATCTAGCCCTCTGTGCTGGTGAGTTAGCTGCTCTTAGTTGGCTTTTGGAGATGGACAGCTCAGTTAGACTCTAATTAATTAATGTTCAGTTGGTGTAAGTCCCTGTGCTGGTGGTGTACTGGAGGCAAAGGTAAATAACTGACTTTCAGGAATTATTTCACCCCAGGTATTAATTATTTCCACCTATTTCATGTGGTTTCTGACCTTTCTTTTATCTTTATTTTAACCATGACACTTACCACTTATGAGAATATTTTGGAATCTAATGCTTCCTCAAAAATGTTTTAAGTAAGCAGATCAATTAAGACTAAAGAAACATATAATAAACACATGTGAAGAGAACCAAAACATGGTCTTTGCCTTAGGAAATGTGCACTGGGTTGAGGGACAGTTATTTTCAAGGCAGACTGACAAGGCGAATAAAAGTTCCAAGGACAGGTTCCTGAGGTCAGGCTTTAGTGGGGAGGGAGCATTTCAGAAAGGAATGGGTGTTGGTAAGAGGGAGCAGAGGAAAAGCAGACCAGGCAGAGGAGACAACATGTACTGGGGGTGCCAAAAATATGCATACAAGTGGACATTTTGGTCAACGTTGCTCAAGCAGTAGTTCTCCGTCATCAGAAGTGTCTGGACACCAATGGTAACCACTTTGAGCACCACTTGTAATTGCAGAAGTCAAACGTGACTTGTAGTCATCTTTTGTTATTGGTATATATTGAGTATTACAAATAATACAGTTTTCTCCTTTCTTAAAATGCGTATACATGTTTTTGGCATCCTCTGTATATAGCGCCTGAGCTGGACAAGAGTTTGGCTAGTTTGAGAAACTGAGAGCAGACAGACAGGTGCTGCCAGAGCACAGAGATCAGAAGGAGGGTGGCAGGCAGTGACGCTGCCTTGGCAATGACTGAAGGAGACTGCTATGAGAACCATCGGATGGTCATGGCGATCGCTTACAGGAGAGAGGAAAGTGAGACCGCATTCTTCACCTGGACAGCAGGGCCATCCTTGTCTGTTTCTTGGGTACTGCGCCCAACTCCTCGATTATGTATTTTAGAAAACACCTTTTTTGTGGGATCAGTTACTGGTTAACTGGTTACTGGTCAAATGAATTGGCCAGCTGATTAGTTTGGTTCAGATGGCAAGCACTCCAATGCTAATTTTCTTATAAATTCATATCCATTCCTTCACTTATGTATCTATTCGAGACTTATTAAGAAGAGTCACCATCGTATCCTTATTTAGTCACTTCATCTGCACTTAAAACTTGTTTCAGTGTTGTTGTATAACCATCTATCTATACATGGTATTATTCATATTTGGTCAAATCTAAAAACATCCCCATCAAAATCTAAGAAGCAAAAGCTTGGTTAGGAATGAAACCTCCATTCATAAAATAGTCTCAGCAGGACAATCTGGGGATCTTTTTCGTGATCTAAGTGGTAACTACTCTCCAGTAACATAGTCTGTCAATACGCAACGTTGTTTATTTCAGAAAAGTGACTCAATATCAAAAGATATTTCATATACTGGATTATTAAATAGAGCAAATGGTATTAAAGAGACAATGCCTGGGTGGAGGCAGAGGAGGAAATGAGAAATTCTAGTTTTAAAATGTAGGAAATCACCTGGAAGCAATAGGAAAATAAGAAATTGAAACACAAATCCATTTTCAATTGAAATTAGAGAACAACTGAAATCTCCAATCATGATATACGGGAAAATAATGCCAAAGCCATGAAAGTCAAATGCAGACATAGAAAGACACCAAGAGAGGATTCTGATGGCCAGAGGCCATTTGTCCAAAGTAGACGGCACACCCAAATACTAAGCCCTTGTTTAAAACATTGAAAATGGTTGTGCAGAGTGGTGACAGGGCTTTCCTGAGTCAAGTTTAGCCTCAGGTTCTTAAGAATCAGGGAAAGGATTGTACAGGAAAGCTGTATTTTCAAGATGTAAATTGTCAGTGAAGTAAGGTGAAGGAGAGAAACTCAGCGAGCAACCTAACAGTACCAGTCTCAGTTGGCTGGTGAGGAGTAAGGTCAAAAGAGCTCTTAGACCCAACCTTGCCTTATAGAGAAATTCATACAAGCCCAGGAACTTTCCTTATGCAAAATTCTGGTAAATAGCTGGTGTGGCATAGTCTTCATATTTGATGAGTAACGACATAAAGAGAACTTGACCAAGACCTAAGTAGAAATGGCACAAAGGGGAAGGAGGGCAAAATAAAAGAATAAAAGCAAAAACAAAGAAAAATTATTCAATAAAATTTTGCCACAGCATAGGATAAAAAATGGTGACTAACATGTTGGCAAGAATTCTTAAAGAGACCAGACGCTCTATAAAACAATAGCACAAAATGAAATACAAGGGCTCAGGGATGAAATTGAATGTGATTGTTAGAGCTTGGGAATACAGAGAAAGGAAAACAAACAAACCCAGCTGGCTAGAGTAGGAGGGCTATCAAGGAATAGCTAAATGAGGAAGAGAGAGAAACCCCATTGGAGCTGCTTCATCAGAATGGCAACTTTGAGAGCTCTAAAGCCAATGGCATAGAATAGAGGAAAGCATCTAAACCAGGAGTGGCTGTAGGAGAGAGGTCATTATTTTGGTATTTTAAAAAAGAAATCTGAAATTGGAATCATTTACTCTGTGACTAACATTAACATACAACTGTGCATTTATTTCAAAAATCTTATGCTAAGCAAAACTCTACTGAAAGATTACACTGTATTTGAATTTCAAATCAAACAAAGGAACATTCATTTAAAAAGTGTTCTTTTATACTTTCATATTTCTTGAAAGGTAAAATAATATGACAATCAACAAGTAAAAAGCTTTGATTGCAAGAAAATTCTTATTCTAGCTCAAAGATTTTCAAAATAAGTGAGATATAAATGTGATAGTATTGAAACTGATTTAGGTAACTCTAATCAAAAAATTTCTCCGTATTATATGAAATAAAAACAACACAAAAGACAAACCATAAATGCTTTCTTGAAAACAACAACTATAGCTCTTTGATTGATTAAAAACAACTGCAGCCAGAGTTTCACTACTGTCTAGAATGTAGAAAGTTAAATCATGTGTCCTCCCACCCTATCAGCTCAAAAGAGCCAGATAAACCACAAAATCATAGCTTTTCTTTAACGCAACAGAGAGCTCAGGGCAACAAGTAGGCAGAAATTCAAATAAAAACGGGCCCATTCAAGGAGAAACAGACATGAGCGCTGGCTAATCTGGCAGAGTATGGGAGAAAGGAAGGCCAAGAACCATTCAAGAGGGTAAAAAGGATACAGGTAAAGACCGAGTGTAAACTAGTGCGAGAGTCAGAGTATAGAATCCCTACAAACTTTAAATGGAGATCACACTCCCTCACAAGCTATTCTCCACAGACCTCCATTAGGTCTTGCCAAAAAAAAAAAATGAGGATGAGCAAGATCCAAGATGGGAGAGAGCTTCTCTCCATGGTACAGGGCTGGAAGAGGGGAGTGACTGCTACTGCAAGAAGCACAGGAAGACCTACCTAAACCCCTCCTACTGCCTTAAATTGAAAATCCACTGTAGCTAAGGGGAGAATAAAAAAGAATAAACCCGTTTACTCATGAGAAGGAGCAGTCAAGAGTTCTGGTGATTATGAATAAAGCTGCCATAAACATTTGTGTACATGGTTTTGCGTGAACATAAGTTTTCCTTTCTCTTTAGTAAATACCTACTAGTAGGTGACTGGATTATATGTAAGGGTATGTTTAACTTGTCAAGAAACTGCCAAATTGTTTTCCAAACTGGTTGAACCATTTTGTTTTCTCACCACAATGGATGCGAGTTCCAGTTGCTGCATACCCTCTATAGCACTTGATATTGTCAGGGTTTTTGTTGTTGTTTTAATTTTAGGCATTCTAATAGATTTGTGGTGGTATCTAACTGTGGTTCTATTTTGCATTTCCCTAATAACTAATGCTGGTGAGTAATTTTTTGATGGGTTAATTTTCCATTTATATTTCTTCTTCGGTGAATTAACTGTTCATATCTTTGCCCCATTTTTTAATTGGGTTGGTTGCTTTCTTATTAGTTTGAAATTTCTTTACATACATATTATTGATACAAGTTATTTATCAGATAACATGTTTTGCAAATGTTTTTTCCAAGTCTATGGCTTGTCTTTTCATGTTCTTACCAGTAATCATGTCTTTTAAAGAGCAGACATTTGAAAGTTTTGATGAAGTCCAGCTTATCATTTTTAATCTTTTATGGATCATGCTTTTGTGTGGCTCTCTAAGAAATCTTTGCCTAACGCCAGTTCACTAAGATTTTCTGCTATGTCTTCTCTTAGATGTTTTATAACTTGAGGTTTTACACTTAATTCTATTATTCGTTACTTGTTAATTTTTATAAATGGTGGGATCAATGTGATCAATGCTGTGTTTGGTTTTTTTGCATATCGAAATTGAATTTCTTCCAGCACCATTTGTTGAAAAGACTATATTTTCCACCATTGGACTTCAATTGCATCTTTTTCTGATGTCATTTAAACTGTTCCTAAATACAGAAAAAGACGAACTTCCAATTTCCAAATTAATTTTATGAAGCTATCATAGCACTGATGGCATAACCAACTAACACAGCCCTCAAAACATCCCACAGACCAATTTCACCTAATACTGATACAAAAATCCTACGATTCTTCATGTAGGGTTATTTTAGAAATGCAAAGATAGCTCAATATTAGGATATCTGAACATATAATTCATTATATTAACTGATCAAAAGAGAAAAAAAACCCACCAGAAATAAATCATTCCAACTGACTTTAAAACATCACAATGTGTCTGTTCATTCCCTTTGGAATATCCCCTAATTATAAAAGGAACTGTCAATAATTTTAAACTTTTTAAAACTAATCATATTCAGGGGAATACTGTTAGTAATGTTACTCTCTGACTATTGTGTGTTTAGTGTGGTATAAGGAAAATGAGTAATTATATTCGTATTTTTAAGAACAGAGATTTCAATGTAGAAAAAAGGAGGTACAGATGTAAGATCAATGAAATTAAGTAAAAAACCTGTAGTCCTGACTTTGAATTAGAAGCATCAATATGAATTCATGATGTATTTTATCTTTAAAAAAAATTTACCATCTTTATCCACTGAAAAGACATAGAAATAATAAGCAAGCCAACAGCGATAAGCACCCATAGCACTCAAATCATGGTCTGTAAATACTTCAAGGCTCCTTGGATAAATGACAGATTCAAACCTAGGGCAGGATATGTCAAAAATGATCCTAGAACAACTTGTCATATTCAAAGTCATGAAGTTATCAAACACTACAAAAGTTGTATTTAAAGGGTTCAGGAACCCCCTTGAATAAGCTCCCACTAACCAAATATTGGGAAATGTATGTATGTATCAATAAGGATAATAACGACAATAGATTTGGAACACATGTATGTGTTCATAATGATGATAAGTTCATAACAATACTAAAAGAAACATTGGTCATTATTGGAGCATGCTAAGGAATGACTTCATATTTTTGAAACCAGTCAATAAAAGGAAAGAATCAAGCACCTCTCCTGTCTTTCCTTCTGAACTATACCTCAGGGCGTCCTAGCAGTTGAGGGGAAACTTCTCGTTAGCTGGATGGATTCCAGCTAGTAAAGGAAGAAGTTAAAACAGAATATCACTCTTTGTAATGCTTTATGAATTAATGGATCTAGAAAATAATCATCCATGGTTGCTAATATCTCCTAAAGGGAGAAACCAAACGGTATGTACCTCCGGCTGGAGTACCCAACACAATCTATGGATTACAAAATAATCCATATTATTGTTTAATTATTGTTATTATTATTAATTTTTTAGGTAAGATAATAGCGTTGTGGTTATGTTTATTTTTTTAAAATGATTGCTCAACATTGAAATCTTTGCAGATGAAATAATACGATATCTGGATTTGATTAAAAATAATTTGAGGAGAGGAAGAGGTTTATGTAGCGTCTAGATGAAATTCCATTTTCCATGAGTTGATAATTATTGAAGCTAGGTGATGGGTAAGTGGGGATTAATTAAACTATTCTATTTGTGTATATATTTGAAATAGTTAGTTAAAAAACAATAATTTAACCAGGTGCTATAAAAAAGATAAAAAAACATATAAGCATTGATAGCAGCTGAGAAAGCATTTATAAAATTTATCATCCATTCATAATTTTTTAAAATTTTGATATAATACTAGATGAATCCTTCATTAACTTTACTAGAAATATGCATTTATGTATTTATATATATAGTCAACCTAAAAGCAAACCCTATTCTTAATGAATAAACACTTAAACACATTAAAGAAACAAGTCAGGGATGTCCTTTATCACCACCATTATTTAATATTGTTCTGGAAGTATTAGCCAGTATAATTAGGTAAGAAAATAATTTTAATATAAAAATCGGAAAGGAAAAGATAAAAAGGTCATTATTTGCAGATATCCTTTTTACCTAAAAAAAAAAAGTAAGACTCTGCAGTAAAACTATTACAAATAATTTAAAATTTGAGTGAAGTAGCTGGGTAGAAAATTAGTATCCAGAAATCAAAAGTCATGGTGTACACAAAATATAACCAGTCAGAAGATCCTGAGTTAAAAGGGACTCGTTTTATCACAGAATTTAAAAAATAAAAAATACCTAGGGATAAAATAGGAAAAAATTAAATGCTACCGAGGGATACAAAAAAGATTTAAATAGAAACATATACAGTAGCTACCCCCTGTCCCTTATCTATGAGGAATACATTCCAAGGCCCCCAGTGGGTGCCTGAAATAGCCGATAGTACTGAACCCCATATATATTGTTTTTTCTTATACAGACATATCTATGATAAAATTTGTAAGTTAGGCACAGTAGGAGATTAACAATAATAACTAATAATAAAATAGAACAATTATATAACATCCTACAATAAAAGTCATGTGAATGTAGACTCTCTCTCTCAGAATACCTTATTCTTATTGTACTGTACTAACCCTTCTTCTTGTGATGAAGTGAGATAATAAAATTCCTTATTAAGTTGAGAACTTTCATCTTTTCGCTTACAGAAAGCACTTTATAGCTTCTCTTTGGTATATCTGAATTGTCAGCATCATTACTCTTGTGCTTTGGGGCCATTATTAAGTAAAATAAGTGTTACTTGAACACAAGCACCGTGATACTGTGACAATCCATCTGATATCTGAGATGGCTACTAAGTGACTAACAGGCAGGGAGAGTATACAGCATGGAGATGCTAGACAAAGGGATGATTCACATCTCAGTCCGAACGGAGTGGGACTTGTGAGATTTCATCACACTACTCAGAATTCTGTGCAATTTAAAACTTATACATTGTTTATTTCTGGAATTTTTCATTTAATATTTTTGGATTGTGGTTGACTGTGGGTAACTGAAACCATGGATAAGGGGGGGACTACTGTACCATATTCTTGGTTAGAAAAACGCAAAAATTGTAACATCACTTCTCTCAAAGTTAATCTTGAATGTAATGTATATCAATAAAAATGCCAATACAATTTTTTTCTGGGAGTAGACAAACTGCCTCTAAAGTTCATATGAATAATTAAATAAGAATAGACCTCCCCAAAATCTTAAGAAATGTTACTATCACAACCAAATATTCAAATATATTATAATTATAATAATTAAAACATACTGGTGCACCTAGAAAGGACTCAAATACGCATAGAAATTTAGTATTTGATAACATGGCATTTCCAACTAGTGAGAAAAGATTGGATTATTCAGTAAACGGGGTTAGAATAGTTGGGAAGCCCAATTAAAAATGTAGTTTGTTTTCTACCTCACACATTTTACCGAAATTAATTCTAGATGAAGGAAATCTTAAGCATGAGAATGAAACCATAAAAATACACAATAATAATATGGGAGAATTAATTGTTAACCTAACTTATCTACTGTGGCGGGGAAGAACTTTTCAGATATGACACAAAGCCCAGAATCCATAAAATAAAAGACTGATAAATCCAACCAGGGAGGAAACAAAATCAAAAGACAAATGATAAATTGGGAAATATCTGCTATCAACTCACTGAAAAAAAATATCCCTTAATACATGAAAGACTCCTATAATTCAATAAGAAAGAGAATAGTAATGAAAGTTTTTTAAATGGGCAAATGATATAAACAGCTCATAGAAAAGGAGGTACAAACGGCTCTTAAATGTGTGAAAAGAGGCACAACCTCACTCATCACAAGGGAAATCCAAAGTACCATTTTTTCCTTATCTGATTGGTAGATATTTAAAAGTTTAATAGGTCATTGTGCTAATGAGTCTCTAGTGGGAGAATAGTTGTTTCTTGTGAGAGTAAAAATTGATTCAATCCATATGGAAGACAATTTGATAACACTGATTAATAATACAAATGAATTGATCCAGAAATTCTAATTCTGGAGATTTATTCTCCAAATACCCTGCAAACATACATCCACAAAATGTGGCATGCACTAGGTAATCATTGTAACGTTGTTTAAATAGCAAAAAACTGAAAACAATCCAGAATCTTATAGCATAGTGGGTTTTTGGTTTTGCTTTTGTTTTGTTCTGTTTTGTTAGTATCTGGTTTCTTTTGTTTAACATTATTTTTGTGATTCATCCATGTTGTTGCATATTGTATTATCATTCTTGTGTAGTGTTCCACTGTGTGACTGTACCATTCATCCATGTTGGTATGCCTTCATTGTTTCTAGCTTTTGGCTATTCAGAGTGCTGCTCTAAATGTCCTTGTACACCTATGGGTGAACAACTGTGCACATTTATGCTTGGTTTACACCTAGGAATGGAAGTTTCTGGGTCATGTGGTATGTGAACATTTTTAGTAGATATTACTAAACCGTTTTCCAAAATGACTGTACCATATCCTCACAATCGTTTTGTATGACCAATCTCACATTTTAGCCATTCTGCTGAGTTAGTACAAAGCTATTGAATTGTAATTCTAATTTGGATTTCTTTGAGGCTGAATGAGGTTAAGTACCTTTTTAATAAAGTACATGTTTAGGATTTTTGCCCATGTTTTTTATTGGGTTGTCTGAATTTTTATTATTCATTTGTAGCAGTTTGTTTTGTATCCTGCATATGAGCCCTTTGTCAAGTATACCTAGTGCAAATATCTTCTCTAACTCTGTGGCTTGCTTTTTCACTCTTTTAATTAGTGCCTTACATAGACAGTTAATTATATTTTAATGAATTGAAATGCTCTGAAAAATGACAATTTATGAATAATTGCATGCACAATCACTGTCCTAAAAATAAATTGCTAATTGAGTAAAATACTAATTTACAGGAATATAGTTTATACAACTTTCTTTCTATGTATATGTAGGTAGATTTCTTTTTATTGCTATTATCTCCATAAAACAAAACCAAAAGGCCCTCTTTGTAAGCTAGATTTTAAAAAAAGGAAAAATATAAAAAGCAACTAAAATTCATTTAAACAATTCAACCATTATTTATTTACTTAAACTAGTTTATGGGTATATGATTGACATACAAAAGCTGTACATACTTAATGTACGCAACTTGATGAGTTTGGAAATAAGTATATATCCATGAAACCATCACCACAATCTATGCCGTAAAAGCACACATTGCTTCAAAAAATTTCCACCCACCCTCTTTATTTATTATTTGGTGTGGTGTGATACGAACACTTAAGATAAGACCACCCCCTTAGCACATTTTTAAGTATATAGTACAGTACTGTTAACTATAGGCTCTATGCTATAAAGTAGATCTCTAGGACTTACCTTGTATAACTGAAATTTGTACCCTTTGACTAATACCCTCTGTTTTCCCTCAATTATATTTATTGACTACCTACTGTTTTCAGGTACAAACAAGTCTCTGTTGTTTTGGAGATTATATTCTCGTTGAGAAAAACATAAAACATGTACAAAAATAATTAGAAACAAAAAATGTTAGATAATGAAAGACATTGTCAAGAGAATGAGAAGCCACACACTGGTATGGTAGAACATATTTGCAAAACACATCTGATAAAGGACTGTTATCCAAAATACACAAAGAACCCCTACAACTGAACAATAACAAAATGAACAACCTGATGAAAAAAATGGGTAAAAAATGTGGACATCTCACCAAAGAAAATATACTTTGGCAAACACAGATGGCAAATAAGCATATGAAAAGATGTTCAAAGTCACATATCATTAGAAAATTGTAAACTAAAATAATGAGATACCATTACACAACTTTTAGAAGGGCACTATCCCAAACACTAACAATACCAAATGCTGATGAGGTTGTGGAATAATAGGAACTCTCATTCATTGCTGGTGGGAATGCAAAATTGTTTAGCTACTTTGGAAGACAGTTTGGTGGTTTCTTACAAAACAAAGCATACACTTATCATACAATCAGGCAGTTGCGTTCTTTGGTACTTACCCAAATGAATTAAAAACTTATGCCCACAAAAAAACCTGCACATGAATGTTTATAACAGTTTTATTCATAATTGTCAAAATTTAGAAGCAATCAAAATGTCCTTCAGCAAGTGGATGAATAAACTGGTACATCCAGACAATGGAATATTATTTAGTGCTAAAAAAGAAATGATCAAGTTACAAAAAGACATGGGGGAACCTTAAATGCATATTACTAAGTGAAAGAAGCCAATCTGAAAAGGCTACATACTGTATGATTCCAACTATGTGACATTATGGAAATGGCAAAACTGTGCAGACAGTAGAAAGATCAACGGTTGGTAGGAGTTCAGGAGAAAAGAGGGTTGAATAGGCAGAGCAAAGAGGATTTTTATGGCTATGAAACTATTCTGTATGATACCATAATGGTGGATACATGACATCATACATTTGTTAAAACCCGTAGAATGTACAGCACCACAAGTGAACTGTAATGTCAAACTATGGACTTTGCTTGATAATGATGTGTCAATACTGGCTCATTGATTGTAATACATGTACCACTCTGGCTCAGGATGCTGAGCGTGGAGAGGCTGTATGTGTGTGTGGAGGGTTTATGGGAACCCTCAATTTTACTGTGAACCTAAAACTATTCTAAAAGTAAATTCTATAACAAAACTATGTTAGGTGATGACTATATAAAGAGATAATCAGAATTATAAGGTAGGGTGTACAATAGAGTGGGTGGGCTACTTGAGAAATGTGGTCATGGAATTCTCTCTGAGGAAGTGATGTTTAATCTGAGATCAGAATGACAAAGAGTGGGCCAGGTAGAAATGAGGGTAAGGATCGTCCAGCCCAAAGCAAGAACTGTAGCAGAAACCTTGAGTCAGGAACAAGCTTTCCTTCAGAGAACAGAAGACTTGAGTGTCTGGAACATAATGACAGAAGTGAAGAAAGGGTGAAAAATGAAACAGGGGAGGTGGCAGGCGTCAGGTCATATAGAGCCTTATGGGCCAGAGTAAAAGCATTAATTTTATTTTAAGAGTCATTGTGGAGGTGGAGAGTAAACAGAAAGGGAAAAGAGTGGATGGATGCTTGAATTTTCCTGTAGACTTTCTACTTCCTTCCTAAGCACAAGTTCTGGCAAATTCCAGGTTGATCCCAACTAAGCTTATGTTTTGTCTTTACAATTTTTTTTTTTTTAAGCTGGAATTGTGCCCCTTCCATTTCAGGAATTCTGGACTCTTTGCCCAAACACTGCCTTTGATCATCTGCCTGTAGTGTCTTCTCCCTGAATCTGACTCTCAAGAGAAACTGGAGAAGGAAAGGATTATTGGTGCCAGACTTCTCATTATAACAACTCACCTTTGCACACTTCTTGAGAATTCACAACAGGTTTGCATTCAGTATTTTATTTTTAATTGCAGTAAGTACTTTGATGTTTATCAACTACCTTAATGTTTATTTTAAAAGTTATATTATCTAGCTCTTTAAAAAAAACTAAACATGTTGAATAATAAATCTGGAAAACACACACCAAAAATGTGTAAAGAAAAAAGTGGAAATAATTTGTAAATATTATGAATCATAGATAAGCCATTTTCCACTCTTTTTCTTAGCATATCAGATGGGTTACTTTCCTACAACATTCTAGGAAATTTATTTTATTAAATCAAGATTATATTTCATACCCCACTTTATAGGCTGTTTTTCAGTTAAAATATCTTACATATCATACCACTCAGGTAATTCTCACAAAGACTCAGAGTGAGTGGTACTATCTTTGTTTCATAGATGAGGAATTATGATATTCTAAAAATGTGAAAAATGTCCCATGGTCCCAGGGGAGAGCTGCGTTTGCAGTCTTGGTGTTCTAACTATGAGTCCAGGACTCCAGCCATTATATCATAGATGACACCATACTTTCACCACAAAAACCCACCTTTATTGCTCATTCTCTATCCTTTTCATATGAAAATCCCATCATATTTTTTCCTTTGCCCCTAACTTAATGGCTCTCCATTTCTTTCAAAATGAAAGTCAAAATGCCTACAATCTGGCCCCCGCTGCCTCTCTGACTCATCTCTCTCATCTCCCCCATCCCTAATTCACCCTGCTACAGACTCCTTGCTATTCCCCAACACACTGGGCAGGTAGCCAGCTTAGAGTTTTATACTTTCTGTTTCCTTTATCAGAATGCCTTTCCTCCAGATAACCACATGGCTCTCTCCTTCATTTTCTTCATCTCAGCTCAGATGTCACACTGTCCATGGAGCCCCACCCTGACCATTCCATATAGTGAACCTTTACCTAAAACCACCTGACATCTCTTATCCCTATTGCCCTGCTTTGATTTCTCCTTGGCATTTATTACCACATAACATGCTACATAGTCACTTATTTATTTATTTCTAATTTCTTTCCCCCTCCCACTCTAGTCTCAAAGTCCCTATGGCAGTAAATTGTTTTGTTTGTTGCAATGAACTACAAACAGTGCCTGGAATAGAGTGGGTCCTCAATACACTTTCAGTTGGATGAATGGGTATAGGCTAGATTAACTGCTCAGTGATTTATATACATTCTCTTTCTCTCTCTTTCTCTCTGAGTCCCTCTATGAGACATGGTATTTCCAAATTCAAACATACATATTTATGATAACAATTAAACCAATCTATTACCAAGGAGGACTCAAAATTCAAAGTCCCCTTTGACTTCAGGGTCCACAACAATCACTTTGACTCTTTTTCTACTTGTTTCACCATGAAACATCTGCAAAGATGGTTGTTCTAGCACTGTTATGAGGACTGACAATTAAGTTCACGAACTCATCCTAGAAAAAGTGCTACATACCTCATTGCTGAATATCACTATGGTCACCTTTGAAGTACTCCCCTTGGGAAGCTATGCACCCATGCCAGTTCCTAGTCAACCCTTCAAAGTAATTTTGGAACTCTTTTTCTGGAATGGCCATCAGAGCTGTCATCGTATTACCCTTGATGTCCTGAATGCCATCAAAATGTCTTCCTTTCAATATTTCCTTTATCTACAGGTAAAGAAAGAAGTCACTGGGAGCCAGATTAGGTGAATAGGGAGGATGTTTCAATACAGTTAGTATTCTACTGGCTAAAAACTCCCTCACAGACAGTGCCATGTGAGCTGGTGCATTGTCGTGATGCAAGAGCCATGAATTGTTGGTGAAAAGTTCAGGTCATTTTTGTCTAACTTTTTCATGCAGCCTTTTCAGCACTTCCAAATAGTAAATGTGGTTAACTGTTTTGTCCAGTTGGTACAAATTCATAATGAATAATCCCTCTGATATCACAAAAGTCTAGCAACAGCATTGCAACAGTTCTCGAACTTAATTGTCAGACCTCGTACATACCTACAGTGCACACTATTTACCAAATAAATTTAAAAGAAACTCAACCTCCTAGTTTAAACTCTCATTGATTATTTTAAAAATATGATAATCTAATTGAGTCAACTTCCAGAGAGCCAATCACCAAAAAATTAATTGCTTGACTAAATTCACCCTTATTTTCAAAGCAGTTGTGTGAGGGTGCTTATGTGTGAGTGTTAGTGTAAAAATCAGCAAGTATGAAATACAAAAAACATTTTTTATGTCATTAATAGATAGGGAGAATGGAACTTCAGTTATACCCACTCAATAAAAGCGCTACTTTGGATAGTTCTAAGTTGTCTAACAAGCATTTACTGGACATCTCCTCTTTGCACATAGTCCAAGCTTGTTTCCTGAGCTCTCAGAACTGACAATCTAGTGGGGAGAGAAGGTGTATGCCTAAGTAGGTTAGCATATGAGATTACATAACAAACAAAATGTATTTTCTTCCTTTCATCTCAGCCTCAACTTCTGGCTCCAGGTTGACCTGGCCTCCTGATTGTATGCTGAATAAACTCTCTGACTTGAAAAGGGTTAAGTGCAAACAGCACTGCCCTGCTTCTCTCCTAATCCACTTTAGGACATAGAGGTGATAGAAGAGAGTGTCTCATTTATGCAGATGGCTTCATTCAAATAGCTCTTCATTAAGACTGACTTGGGCCCAGAGCAGAAGTTCGGTTTTCTCTCATCCTGTGACTAGGGCCACTCGTCATCATAGTCTCCAAGGCGTTATAGTGCTCACCTTCTGGGTAAATTTACACAAGATTGATGAACACTTCACTTGCATGTTATTGAATTTGATGTATGAGTTTTAAATCATACAGCTCATGGCACTTAGTCAACAAAATACTAAAATGCCTCTTTTTTATAATGATTTGGATGATGTTGCTGAAGTTGCCTAAATTATTGAGACTATAAACCAATTTATTAAATTTAGTGAAAAGTTTCCATATTAAGTAAGATGACTCTTTTTTATGCAAAACCTTCTTATGAAAGGTTAAATAACTTTCTCATCATTCTTTCGATGTCTAAGATAAATGGTCTTAGGTTGTCAGCTAGATGATATTTAAGTCAGTACTCTACCAAAATTAAAAGTAGCCTATGAGAAGAGGAAGAAAGAGACAGAGGAAATGGGGTTGAACAAAATAAATGTTCACACATTCATATTTATATGTGTGTGTTTAGACTCCCAACTAGACTGTAAGTGATCACAAAATGATTGGTTTCTTCACCTTCTTCATACTGTCTGACTCATTGCATAGTACGATGGCATTTAAACAATGAACTACTGGAGATGCACAGCCCACGACAGAAATATTGACCTTTGGAAAAATTGTGACGAGACAATGGTGTATCTTCAGCCCTTGCCTATAGTTATTTCTTCCGTTCTAACCTTTCTAATACCACTTCATCCTTATAAACATTTTAATATTTGCAAGGGTCCAGGATCCCTTCTCTCAGAGAAAAAGAAAACATTCATGGAATACCTACCATGTCCAGGTATTGTACAAGGCACTAGGCTTCCATAAAGAATAAGGAAAATTGATCTTGCTAGAAGAGATAAGATGCGTCATATATAGAATATATACATGTATGTGTGTTTAAAAAGCTATTGAAACACAGTGAAATAATTTACTGATATGATTATCAGGTCCATTTTTATTTTAAAAAATTTAAAAGCCATCTAAAAAGGGTAGTAATTAAGCCAATGTTTGAGACCAGATTATAGAAGGTACTAAATAGCACCTGAGGAAGTAGATGATTACACTATGAGCAAAGGAAAGACATAGAAGGTTTTGGCAACGACAAATGAAAACCAAGATTTCAGAAGAATAATCTGGAACTGATGTAAGGATAAACTGAATTTGAGAAAAATCAGAAGTAAAAATGCCACTTAGGAAGATACTATTTATCAAAACTGGCATAAAAATAAATAGAAAATCTGAACAGACACATTTCTATTAATGAAATTAATTTTATCATGAAATTTTGTGTCTTCTGCTTCTCAACATGATAGATTAAATGGTACAGGACATGCCCTCTTGCAGTGAAAAACCAGACAAAATATACATAAATTATTTCATACTTTGCATACAAGTAGAACAGGATTCTGCTCCCTGAGAGAAAAAAATATGTGATCTCTATGATCACCCTGGAGGCACTTTCTAGACTGTGGTGCAGGGAAAGGGAACAAAACAGCGCGTAATGATCCTTCTGAATTGAGAAGTAGAAAAAGATTGGAGTTGAGAAAGGCTGAGGCAATTGGACTCTGTGAGGTAGAGTATTGGAGAGGAGGGGAATACACAAAGAAAGAACTCCAAAAGTGACCATAGTGGGTCCTCTTGAATATTGCTTAATACTGAACTGTCATACATAGAATGAAACTCTACAAGGCTGAGCTAAAAACTACCAGGGAGCTGAAGCTGAACAATGCCCAGAGCTCACTGTAAGATATTCAAGTTTTGATCAGCTAAAGTAAAGTGACTTTGTTGAACACCAAAGTTATTCAGACTCCAGAAAGATCACCAATATATGTATGTACATGTATTTCCAAGCCCTCATCTCTGATGGGATCCAGAAGCTCTAATACTTCAGAAGCGATGAATATACCTACAAACCTAGCACATAGATCTTGGTTTCTAAATATCATTTTCCAGTATAATGAACCACATGTTCTTGGAGAAGTAGTTAATTCCAACATCAGGGCAAGGAAAATACAAGATGAGCCTGGAACGTTTTATTGAATCAAAGGGTAATACTCAAAAAATAATTGGGACATGCTGAAAGGATCTAGGGGCCATTTTGAAGGAGTCCCCACTGGCCAAATCTGAGTATCAGAATAAATATTGGCAGTAATGGATTATAACTTATGGAATACAATAAGAATCTATGAATTATAATGATATAAATAAATTCACACATAAAAAATAAGAGAGAGAAGCAAAAATTCTTCTTTTCTCAATAGAATTCCAACTCATGATTATATAATGAATGATGAATTAGGAAATCAATGGATAGTAAGGGTAATGGGTGAAAGTCTGATGAGGATAAAATACTTGTACAATTTCCAAATATCTCCCCATAAATTACATATTATTTACAAAGGAGAAATGGTAATTTTAAGTAGAGAAACCTGGGAGACACAATCTGAACAGTGTGATTAAGGCTAACATCACCAGTATTGGCACAAATTAAAATCATGTGTTTCCTAAGGAAACATACCATATACCCAAACTGAGGGATACTTTAAAAAATAACTGTACTCTCAAAAAAAATAATAAAATCAAAGTCAGAGAACAAAGAAAATCCAAGGAACTGTTCAATATTAAAAAATCTTAAAAGATAATGATAAATATCTGATCATTTGTGGACTAAAGGACATTTTGGTATAACTGATTAAATTTGAATATGAACTATGGATTATATAACAGTGTTGTATCCATGTTAGAGTTCCTGATTTTAATAACTGTTCTGTAGTTATATAAAGTAATTTTCTTGTTCCAAGCATAAAAAGAGAAAAACACCATACCAATGGTGAAGAACCATTATTTTGTTGTTTCTGTTGTTGTTATTAACCCAATGTGAGTTCAGGACAATGTTCCACCACACTATGGCCTTTAGACAATCCTGACATTCAAAGGTCTTAGGTTGAGATATGTGGAGCATAAAACTTACCATTAATTTATAAAAATTCTTGAGGATAATTTATAAAAATTCTTGAGGATAATAACAATATGTTACAAATCAGCCTGAACTTACATTTTAATTCCTTTAAACATCAATCCTGGACATATTCAAAAAAATCTAAGCTATGAAAATTAGACTTGAAATCAGCTAACAGTTCAGCTATAGGGGAAAGAAAAGCTTTGTAATAAGGGGGCATCCCCATATTAAGTCCCATTTGAAAGCAAGAGACAGAGAAAAGAGATGCATTACAATATGTTCTCTTAACAGCTTTTGTGTACTATCCACAACCACTACCCACCTCTACCCCATCCTCCTGTTCAACATACAGGTTCCATTTGGGAATGGACCACAGTCATTTATTGTGTATGTTTTTGTTTTTAATCTGAGCAGCTAGTGAATATTATTATATGCATTTTAAAGCCACACACCCTGGCAAGAGTTAACAAGAATTCCAGATACTATCAAATATATTTAAACATGATGCTTGAGTGGTCTTTGCAGCTGGTAGGTTATACATAAAATATGTTCAGCTAGTGATAGCGTCCTTATCTAAAGACAGAAGCTAGCAAAATTTCATCCTGTGTGCTCGTCAGATTGTTCCCTTGGACAGATGGCAGAAGACTCCTGATGACAAGTGTGAGATGCTATCTGAGTGTCATGGCAGTGGTTTTCTCATTGCCCTGGACAGAGTTCCCTGGCTACTCTCTTCATTTGAAGCGTGCAAATGAGTAGATGTGGATAGCAGAATGTGTGATCAATAAACTCCTGTAATTAGAATCTTGCTGAAAAGAGGAGTCTCTCTATGAAAGAACTTCCATTAATGCTTGGTTTCCCTGCCTACACAAGGGCTCACATTTTTTCACTTTCTTGTGTATTTTTCCCAAGTGACAGTAAACTGACAACACAAATGACTGATTTTGAAAGTGCTTCCCACCTTGTTCTGAACGAGGACTTTAGTTCTGTGACTCGTGGAACCAGCTAGGAGCTCACTGGGGAAATCCAAACCCAACAACTTCCTCAGTACACTGTCTGCTTTTATCTTATCTCATCTCCCTGCTGCTAAAAGGCACTGCTATTCAGTGCACATGAACCTATGCAGCCACAATACAGAAGCTCCTCCCTTAAACCCCTACACTGTACCGTTCTCATAGCCATATGCACAGGCTCCCTCTTTTAACCCCAGGTCAAGTTTGCACGTGCCCTTCAAACTCATCCCTGTCTAAGCCTTCCCACGCACCCTAGTCCCTGAATAAATAGTAAATGTATTCTCCCAATGCACTTTTGCATTTACATACTTCTATAATCACGCGTGCGCGCACACACACACACACTTATATAGTGGTAAAAAACACATAACATAAAATTTACCTAACCATTCTTAAGTGCACTGTTCAGTAGTGTTAAATACATTCATATTCTTGTACATCCAATCTCCAGAACTCCTTCCATCTTGCAAAAAATGAAACACTATACCCGTTAAACAAAAACTCCCCATCTCCATCCCCAACGTCTGGCAACTACTAGTCTACTTTCTGTCTCTATCAATATGACTACCCTAGGTACCTCATATAAGTGGAATTATGCAGTATTTGTTTTTTGTGACTGGCTTATTTCACTTCGTATAATGTCCTCAAGGTTCACCCATGTTGTGGCATGTGTCATCATTTCCTTTAAGGATAAAGAATATTCCATTATATGTATATACCATATTTTGTTTATCCATTCATCTGTAGATGAACACTTGGTTGCTTCCACCTTTTTGGCTATTGTGAATAATGCTGTCATGAACATGAGTGTACAAATAGCTCTTCAAGACACTGCTTTCAATTCTTTTGGGTATATATTCAAAAGTAGAATTGCTAGATCATATGCAATTCTACTTTTAATTTTTTGAGGAACTACCATGCTGTTTGCCATAGTGGCTGTTCCAATTTACGTTCCCACCAACAGTGCATAAGAGTCTCAATTTATCTACATCTTCACCAAAACTTATTTTTCTATTTTTAAAATTTTTTTGATAGCAGTTGTATTAGCTTCCTAGGGTTGCTATAACAGAATACCACAGACTGGGTGGCTTATGCAACAGAAATTTATTTTCTCACAATTCTGGAGACTAGAAGTCCACATCAAAGTATCAGCGGATTTGGTTTCTCCTGAGGCCTCTCTGCTTGGCTTGCAGATGTCTGCCTTCTCACTGTGTCCTCACATGGCTCCTTCTCTGTGCATGCACATCCCTGGTGTCTCTTCCTCTTCTTATCAGGACACTAGTTCTATTGGATTAGGGTCTCACCCTTATGACCTCATTTAACCTTAATTATCTTATTAATGACCCTATCTCTAAATACAATCACATTCAAGATACTGTGGGTTAGGACTTCACATATGAATTTGGGGGTGTGAGGGGTACACCATAACAGTAGCCATTTTAACAGGTGTAAGATGATATCTCATTGTGGTTTTGAGTTGCATTTCCTAATGATTAGTAATGTGAGCATCTTTTTGTGTGCTTAGTGGACATTTGTACATCCTTTTAGGACAAATGTCTATTCATATCCTTTGCCCATATTTTAATTAGTTTGGTTGTGTGACTTTTCTTTGTTGTTGTTGTGTTATAGGAATTCTTTATATATTCTGGGTATTAACCCCTTATCAGATATATGATTTTTCAATTATTTTCTCTCATTCCATGGGTTATCTTTTCACTCTGTTGATTGTGTGCTTATATATTTTAAAAATTCTTTTAGTTTGCAAGTGTTTTTAAGAGTAGAATCCAGAAGCCACTCTTTAACTGATATTTAATGTTGTTTACATATTGAATAATTTGTCTTAAAATTCATGACATTGATAATGCTGCAACTACTTGAGAAAAGTATCCAAAATCATGAAGAACTTATAAACCTATTTTTCTTATATTTTTCCTTTTTTCCAGAGTGCCTACCTTCCTGATATGTTCAAATTGTACTACTTAGTACTATCACCATGTAACCACGTGTTTCTCCAAATATATCTATGGCCTTGAAGACATCAATAGCTCCCTTGATAATCCCCTGACTTCTTTCTAAGCCTGAGAGGAAAGGTATTAATAGCTTAAAAATTGTATTTGCTCAAAAAAAAAAAAAAGGAAAAAAGAATAGGAGATTACTCATGAAATTAATCCAGTTGACAATGTACTTGGCTAATAATAATGTTGATGGGCTACATCAAAAGGAAATAATATAGGGCTTCAACCTCAGGAATGGTGGAGTAGGGGCCTCCAAAATTCCACTCCTCCATAAAAGCAATGAGAACACTGGCAAAAAACTGTTAAAATCAACTTTTTCAGAACTCTGAAAATGAACTAAAGGCTTCCAACAATCTGAGGAATGTTAGTTCAAGAAAAATGACTGAATCTCTGCAAGAATAGAAATCCTTGTGGCATTTTAACTACTCACGTGTCCCTTTCCCCAGCTCTATGGTAGCTACAAAAACCAACAGCCTCACAGATATATAATAGCAGCAATGAGAATCAGCAGCCTAACAGCCCTTAGGAAAGGGAGACACAAATTGGTGTGGAGCTCTCCGAAAGTCTTGTCCCCACAGAGAATTGTCACCATTTGGCCTGTCTAGCTGCTTATTGAAAATTCCCATTCTCGGGGCTTATCTTCATTTTCCTTCAGTCAGAGATCACTCCGGTATGGTGTCAAATGGGTACTAGACTTATCGGGGTGATTACTTTGTAAGTCATATAAATGTCTAATCACTATGTTGTATACCGGCAGCTAATATAATATTTTATATCAACAGTAATTAAAAAATAAAATTAATTAATTAAAAATTTAAAACAAAATACTATGTGAACAGCCCTACCGACAGAGCATTTGACAAAAACAAACAGTTGGAATTGTTTAATATCACAGCTGCCTGAGGCTGTAACATGCATGCACAGGGCTGTCTGCATGTACAGGACTGTGTGCAAGCAAGGAAAAATCTTAGGCCCTGAACTCTCACCTCTGGTGATCCTGAAGCTCTGCACAAATTCTAGCTCCATTGGATCACTGAAAGGATGCCCAACACATACAAAGAGCCCCTTAGCAATGGCTAAGAGACTTATTGACTCAAGGTATCTAAGGAAATCTCTGTCCAATTATTGCCTGACAAAGAAGCAAACTGATGGCCATAAACAACAAAAAACACAGACTTTCAGACTAAGTCCAGGAAAGTCACCAAACAAAGCAACAACAATAAATAGTAACAACTATAAATCCTGAGTAGGAGGAGAGTCTGATTTTTAGAGTTGACACATATTATTTAAAATGTCCAGTTTTCCACAAAACTTGTACAAGACATACAACAAACGTGGAAACCTATACACTGAGGGTGGGGGTGGAGGAGAAGGAATCAATAGACACTATCTCTAAGGAAGACCAGAAGTTGAATTTACTAGACAAAGATTTAACATTAGCTATCATATGTTCAAAAACCTAAAGGAAATCATATCTAAACAATTAAAGAATGTAAAAGACTGAGGTTTCACCGAATAAAGAATACCAATGAGACAGCAATTATTTGAAGAATATAGGAAGAGGAAGAGAAGGGGAAAGAATTAAGAATTCTGAACTTGAAAAGTATAACTGAAATTTAAAAATTAATTAGAGGAGCTCAATAGCAGATTTGAGCAAACAGAATAAAAAATTAGCAAACTTGAAAACAGGTCAACTGAGAATATCCAATCTGGGTGATAGAAAGAAAAAAAGAATGAAGTAAAATGAACAGACACCTGGGGCACCATTAAGCATGCCAACATACACAAAATTGGAGTCCCAGAAAGAGAGAAGAAAGAGAAGGGCATAAAAAAAATATTTGAAGAAATTATTGCATAAAACTTCCCAAATTTAATAGAAAATATTAACCTGCACATCTAGAAAGCTCAACATACTTCAAATAGGATAAATTCAAAGATATCCATATCTAGGCATATCATAGTAAAATTGTCGAAAGCTAAAGACATAAAGAATCTTGAAAGCAGCAAGTGGAAAGTAACTTAGCACACATAAGGGATTCTCAATAAAATTAACAGCTGATTTCTCTTCAAAAAAATAGAGACCAGAAGTCAGTGGGATAACATTTTCAAAGTGAAAGAAAAAAAAAAACTGTCAACCAAAACTGTACATTCAGCAAAACTATTCTTCAAAAGTTAAAGAGAAATTAAGACATTCCCAGAAAAACAAAAGTGCACAAAATCCATCACTAGCAGAAATTGACAAACTAATCCTAAAACTCATAAAGAAATGTTAGAGACCCAGAACAGCTAAAACAACTTTGATAAAGTAGAACAAAGTTGGAGGAGTCATACGTTTCAATTTAAAAAAAAAAAATGTCACCTATTACTACGCGTCACCTACTGGAATGGCCAAAATCCCAAACACTGACACTAGCACTCATGCTGAATGCTGGGGAGAATGTGTAGCAATAGGAACTCTCATTCATTGGTGGTGGGAATGCAAAATGATACACAACTTTGGAATACAGTTTGGCAGTTTCTTAGAAAAATAAACTGACTCTGCGATCCAGCAGTTGTGCTCCTTGGTATTCACCCAAGGAGTTCAAAAGTTATGTTCACAGAAAATCTGCACACAGAAGTTTATAGTAACTTTATTTATAATTGTCCAGATTTGGAAGCAACCAAGATGTCCTTCAGTAAATGAATGAATAAATAGTGGTACATCCAGACAATGGAATATTATTCAGAACTACAAAGAAATGAGCTATCAAGCCATGAAAATTTAAATGCACATTACTGAGTGAAGAAGCCATTCTGAAAAGGCTAAGTACTGTTTGATTCCAATTATATGACATTCTGGAAAAGGCAAAACTACGGAGGACAGTAAAAAGATCAGTGGATGCCAGGAGTTGGAGGGTGGCGAGGGATGAATAGGAGGAGCATAGAGGATTTTTCGGGCAACGAACGCACTCAGTACAATGTCATAATGGTGGATATATGTTATTATACATTTCTCTAAACCCATAGAATGTACAACACCAACAGTGAGCCATAATGAAAACTATGGACTTTGGGTGATAATGATGTGTCAATGTAAGTTCATCAGTTGTAACAAATGTACCACTCTGGTGGGGAAAATTGATAATGGAGAAAGCTATGCTTGTGTGGGGGCTGGGAGTATATGGGAAATATCTGTACCTTCCTTTCAATTTTGGTGTCAACCTAAAACTGCTCTAAAAAGTAGCCTTAATATAAGGAGGAGAGAGAGAGAGAGAGAGAGAGAGAGAGAGAGAGAGAGAGAGAGAGAGAGAGAGAGAGAACAAATATAAAAGAAAACAAATAAAATAACATTAAACCTTGAGGTGCCAAAACAAAAAAACTTACTGCAAAGCTACAGTAGGACAGTGTGGTATTACTGGCATAACTATAGAAATATAGACCAATGGAATTCAATTGAGAGTCCAGAAATGAACACTACATTTACAATCAACTGATTTTGAAAAAGGATGTTAAGGTAATTCAATGAGGAAAAAAATATTCTTTCTACAAATGTTACCAGGACAACTGAATCTAATGCAAAAGAATAAAGTTGATCTCCTACCTTATAACGTACACAAAAATTAATTCAAAATGGATCAGAGGCCCTAAGAGCTAAAACTATAAAACACTTAGAAGAAAATAGAAATAAACCATTATGACCTTGGAATAGGTAATAGTTTCTTCGATAAGACACTAAAACCAGAAGCATCCAAAGAAAAATATAGATAAATTGGACTCCATCAAAATAAAAAATACTTGTGCTGCAAAGGACATCATTATGAAAGTGAAAAGACACGTTTAAGAATGGAAGAAAATTTTTGGAAGCCATATATCAGATAAAAAACTTGTATCCAGAATATACAAAGAAATCTGACAGGAAAAAGACAACTCAATTTTTAAAATAGGCAAAGGATTTGAATAGAATTTCTCCAAAAAAGATATACTAATGGTCAAAAAGCACATGAAAAAAAGTGTTTAGCATCATTAATAATTGAGGAAATGAAAATCAAAATCACAATAACATACTACTTCACAATCACTAGGATGGCTATAACAAAATTTATAGATACTAACAATTGTTGGCGAGAATGTGGAAAAATTTGAACCCTGGTCATTGTTGGTGGGAATGTAAAATGGTACGGCTGCTTTGAAAAATAGTGTGGCAATTCCTCAAAGAGTTAAACATGAAGTTACCATATGACTCAGCAATTCTACTCCTCAATATATATCCAAGAGAATGAAAACATATGTCCACACAAAGACTTGTACATGAATGTTCATAGCAGCACTATTATAACATCAAAAAATAGAAATAAAATGTCCATTAATTGATGAATTGATAAACAAAATTTGGTGTATCTATACAAAGAAATGTTATTCAGCCATAATTTTGATACTTGATACAATGTGGATGAACTTTGAAAACAATGAAAAATGAAAGAAGCCAGACACAAAAGACCACATATTTTGTTTCCATTTATATGAAAAGTCCAAAATAGGCAACTCTATAGAGACAGAAAGTAGGTTGATTGTTGTCAGAAGCAGGAGGAGGAGAAAATGGGAATGACTACTGATGGGTAGGGGATTTCCTTTCGGGGTGATGAAAACGCAATGGAATTAGGTAGTGGTGATTAATGCACAACTTTGTGAATATTCTAAAAACCACTGAATGGCACACTTTAAAAAGGGAATTTAATGGTATGTGAATTATATCTCAATACAGCTATTTTTTTAAAAAAAAGGAAATTACACAGCAGGGCACAAGCAGGGGCTTTATGACATATGAAGAAGTATCAATACTGATGACCGCAAAATGATCTCTCCAATTCTACCATCTGCTGTTTGTGATCAGACATTGCTTTCTAGTTATCCTCTGATTGCACCTCAAGAAATATTTTCCAACCTTGTCTCCTGCTAAGTTTATCTGGACTATTTAACCAACATTTGGGTAAACCTGGCCTTTGTTCTTCTAACATCACATTTAATAGAGCCTGCGTGCGAGACATAGGACTCTTCCTCATATTGTAGAGTGGATTAGAATTGTGTGGCTAATTTAGCACCTGCTAGGAATAAGGTTGCTTCCAATAACTGTCCAAGGGACACGCCAAAGAGGGACTCTATTTCCAGACAGTGTGTTTCTTTGTTACCATCCTTCAGCTATACTTCTTTGTGGTATAATCAAAGTTTAGAATATCTCACATTTTAAAAGCACAGTCCTTTATATCCCTAAGCTCTAGACCTCTTTAGTGCTTGGTTTCCTCCTAGGCTCATTGCCAGATAGTGTTCTCCATAAGAGCCAGGTGGGCCATTTTGGTGCCTGTTCCATCATAAACCATTTATAGACTTAAAAGCATCTTTGTGACATTGTCATCAGTTAAATGCAGTTTTGTTGATCTTTCCTTAGGCTCTGTGGGAAAAATTAATGATGGGCTGATATACCCACAGTGATCCTAGTTATAGACACTAAATCTGCACATAATATTCCCATGAGACTCTGAGAAGATCAGACAGTTGCCTGACAGAGCAGATCATTTCCAATGGAATAAAATAGGTTTGTACTCTGCACTGCATCACCACCTCTGTAAAAATTTTACCATTATGACTTGAAAGCATAGTTGCCTCAGCCCCCTGCAAACATTTCCATCCACCCTCCACCCAACACTCCACAAATTGGCAAAAGCTTATGTACAGATAAAATTATTTTATCACCATGAACAGAAAAGTATTCTGTAGACTGTTGCCCTTGCTTTCAATCTACTACCAGAAAAGAATAACAAGATCAATTATTCAGAAATTAAACTCATTGATTTGGGTAAATATTTTTCATGTTCTAACTGGTCTGTAACTAAAATGAATAAGCAAAAAACCTATATCAGGGATAAATTAGACCTAGTGGTCTAATTTAACATCTTTGTAAATGATTTCGTAACCTGTTAGAGCAAATGTTTTTGCTGCCAGCTTATCCTGGATAGTTGACCTGGAAATACATTGTTTAAAGTTAGGGGTGCTTTACAGTTTGCGTCTGCATTCATTAACCTGAACTTAGAGACATTCACAAGCCAAACTGGTGTGGCCATTCTCATCTGCTCACCCAAATATTGATTTTGATCTCAAATTCCTTTTTGTGTAAAGACTTGTCTCCACTAATAGACATTTCGTGTGGAGGAGAATTGGTTTTCTTTTTAGTCGAGGTGCCAGTAGAGTTCCTCCACAGTCATGATTGAACATAAACTCTTGTTCAGTTGATTGTTAAAACACGGGGCCCTGCATTTAACTGGCCACATAGAATATCCGCAGGCCAGCTATTTGTCAGGGAGGATACTCTTGAACCCATTCCTACTCAATACTTATTGGAAGCTCGAGTCATGCTGATAACTATTCTTACCAAACGATGGGTTGCTATTTTTGCAGTAATCCTACACTGGCAAACACACTAGGAAATTAAAAGGTAAAAAATGTTAAATTTCCTGTAAGAATGTTATTGATAATGTTATCAGGACCAAAAGGAGAAAGTTTGAATCTCTGAAGAAATTTTTGTGGTTTTTCTTAAGCAACTGGTTGAATTCTACCTCAGAGAAACTCTAAGCCATGTAGTTGATCCTACTTCCTTCTTCATATTGGCCCCGAGGAAACTCTGAGGCAGCTTTATAGCATACTCCAGCACTCAACACTTATGATGCATGAACTCATTCTGGCTACATCTTGTTTTTCTACCCTTATTTTACGTTGCCCCTATATTCTCACTGACTCGTGTTTTGTTTTTTATCTTTGTGTGTATTTTTGCAAGCTGCTTTAAATACATCTCGCAAAGAGGATGGATATAAATAGATAGATTTCTGTAATAGTGCTGTGTGAAGGATAGTTCTACAAAGCAGTAGGATAAAAATCTTATCAGAAAAAGGGACTTCTGTAGAATCTCTGTGGGTAGAAATTCCATTCTCACATAATTAAAAAGTCATGATAGGGATATGTTACAGCCCACCTGACCAGGAAACCGAGATAGAAATGTTAATTGAGATTGTGGACGCTGTGAAATTAGGCCAGGTAGTAATAATGAGAGTCTTTAATTACTCAATCATAGATTGGCAAAACGCCTCACTGGGACAAGGTTTGGAAGTGAGATTTTTAGATAAGAGAAATTACTGCTTCCCAGGAAAGGTAAAGAAGGAGCCTGTGCGGCAGGAAAATATACCAGACTGAGTTCTGACAGTGAACGGAAATTGGTCTGCAAGGTGATGCAAAATCATTAACAGTGACCACCACACAATTTAATTCCATAGCCTTGTGGGCAAATTAAAATCCACTATATATCTATTTAATATTAGAAAGTATCCTATAACAAAAATGAAAGAATTTAAAAACTCAATAACAAACAAGAACGAAATCAAAAGAATACTTTCAAAGCAATTTATCAGCAATCCAGGAAAACATCCAGAAGATTATAATAATCCTCAGTGGCTGGTTGACTGAGTCAAAATGTAACTTCTGGGAGCAGGGGAGGGGAGATGTTTTCATAAAGCAGAAAAAGAACAAAGGAAAGAAAACATGTAAACCCACAAAATATGACAGATTAGGAATAACTTCAAAATTAGATAAACCAAAAGAAAAAAAAAATGTGATGCATCTTAAAGAGGTTTCCAGGAGTGGGAAGAGATACTTTAAATCTGTCAAAGGAATAAAAACAACTTGAGAAACAATGGAATCTCTTTGAAGTAATGGCACTGAAGTTGAACAAAAGGAGAAAGAGATAGCAAATGGCTAAATATAGTATTTGTCTCAATTTTCAGAGACCTTCTCTTCTAAAATATCCCTTAAAATCCAGATTAGAATTAAGACTTCTGCAAATAGTCATCATGAAGCAGAATAATAAGCTAACATCCTAAAATAAATGTAGATAATCTGGAGAATTGGGGGGTGAGAAACTTAAAGAAGAAATAAATCAATTTTTAGTTATAGTGTGTACCTATAGTGTCATTATAGATGGCCTCAGTCCTAGAAATATTAAGACTAATTTCTTTGTCTGACAAAGCAGGGGAACTATAATTAAATTGTAGACTCATTGGATCCTTTCTTTTTTTCTTTTTTTAAGAAGGGAGGAGAATATGGTTTAGGAATGGACAAATTAATATACTGCCATGTTTGGTGTCAGATATGTATGTCAGTAATAGATACATATGTTAAAAGTGGTTAACCAGGAATATATTTTTTAACTGAATTAAGATTGGGGGAAAGGACTACAAGGAGACTATTTTAGGCAGAAATGTGAAAACACTTTGTGTCATGGATTGTTTGCAGGCCTCGTGGTTTAAGTTAACAATTTTATAAATGATTTGAGAGAGGCAGCACACAGTAAAGTCTCTATAAATTCTGATTATTAAAGAGACATCTGATGAAGAAAGATTCTATAAGTATTTTAGGGTATGTAAGGAGAGAAAAATGCTAGATGAACAATATCTGTAGACATAAATAAGCCAATTTCCCTAACAAAGAAGAGCTCCAATTTAAGAAATATTCCAAATAAAATAACATTCTTCTTAATTCCAAATAAAATAACACTCTTCTTAACTTTACACCCAAATTTTTTCCTTCTAACTCACCTGCCCACCGAGGCAGTTAGTTCACAAGGAGCGGAGCCAGTTTTGCAGCACAAGATGAAATCTCAGGGCTGCTGGGTCCGAAAAGTTGGCCCCCTTTAGGGCCCAGTTTGTTTACAGAAGCAGCACAGTGCGTAGTTGCGTAGTATTCAGCCCTTACAAATCATGCTCATACCCAGTATTCCACTGTATCCTGAAACCAGTCAGCGAGCTGTTGTTCACTTCCCTCACAGATTAGGAAACTGAGGGTTGCAAGCCCAACTGTGGGCTACCTGGCTCACCTCCACTAGTAGATGTGTCTGCAATGCGAGCTCGTGCCTTTGCCAGGCACCCTCCCTACAAATGTTAAGATGAGTAGGCAGCCCCTTGGAAACTTGGAAAAGGAGAGTTCAGAACAAATAAAAAAGAATACAGATCACACAACAGGTAACAAACTTAGAAGATTCATTCCCCAAGACGCAGCGCTGAGAGAAAATGGAAATAAAGGGGTTTGGGTCACTGTGAGAGTAGGGGATATTTCAGGTTAACATTTGGGGGGGCCCATCTTCCCCTACTCTAAATCCCATGAGAAGCTGCTCCTACTAAATGAGTCCAAAACTGAAGGTGGTTCTTTGGCCTTGAACATCTCACTTCTTTCAGAAGCCCATTTCAGCCCTTGAGGTCTAGACTGCTCTGTTGACTGACTTCCACCATCCAGCACCACAGTCTCCTGAGTATGGCCTTGCCCTGTGCCTTGACTGGGCTCTAGTTCTTTTGACACCAGAGAATCCCCAACCTGCCCTCCAGACGCCGCCGACTCTGCCCCGCAGCGCCCAGGCCTGCTGCCACCATCGATTCCCTTTGCCTGTCTTCTTGGCTGCCTCCCCGATCCTCACCTCAGGTACTGTCTCTGGCCTTTGTTCTGCACTGTTCTCCTGTGGGCAGAGGAGAGGCAGCCACTAAAAGTCTTTATTTCAACAGACTGTAGGAAATGAAGGTTTTGCAACTGTTTATCAACCTGAAATAGAAGCTACCAATCAATTCAGAGTCTGTAATCCCCCTGATTGCATCTCTTTAGGGGTTTTTTTTAAGTGAAGTGATTTGAAGGTGGTCTCTTTGATGCAGATACCTGGGATAAATTGCAGAGCCCTGATTTGAAGAAGTTGGACTGTGAAGGATTCGGCACTCCTATCACATACTGAAGTAGATATGGCATACACCAAAACCTTTATTCTGGATCTGCCTTTTTCTCCATCCTGTAAAGAAACTACTAAATATCCTGGTTTTGAAATGGGTTTGTTTAGTGTCCTATATAAGAGACAATGATTGTTCAAAAAGGAGCTTTCAAGAGGAATAAAAGGAAATAAATGAGCACTTTATACTGCTGAATTATGAGGAGGTAGGTAAGGAAGTTTTTACATTAAGTACATACTATGTTTCCCCAAAAATAAGACCTAGCTGGACAATCAACTCTAATGCGTCTTTTGGAGCAAAAATTGATATAAGACCCGGTCTTATTTTATTATAATATGAGACCGGGTCTGTAATATAATATAATATAATATAATATAATATAATATAATATAATATAATATAATATAATATAATATAATACTGGGTCTTACATTAATTTTTGCTCCAAAAGACACATTAGAGCTGATTGTCTGGCTAGGTCTTATTTTCGGGGAAACACGGTAGGAGACCCTGAAACAATAAAAGGCATTATAGTCTAACTTCATCTATGAAGAAGGGCTGAAAGTAAAGTTTTCTCTTTTGAGCTGAACAAGGAAAGTAATTTGTTAAATAATGATAAATAATAGGGATGGTGGGACATGTACCTAATGCCTAAGTAAGAGAAACCTAATTATAAGAACGTTATGAAGGGACCACAAAAATGATCTGATCCAGTATCTCCCCAGGGCAGTGTGGTAAAGTGTATAAGAATGTGGACTCTGGAGTTAGGAAACCTTGGTAAGTCTGATACTTACTAGTTATGTGACCTGGGGCAAGATATTAAAGTCTCTGATCTTCATTTTCTCATTTATATGAAGACAATAACAGTCCCAATCTCACAGAGTAGAATGAGTAATATTGAAAAGAATCATAAATAAATAAATGCAGAAAACTTACTACCTCACAAAGTATCCAGACCCCTTTCTTTGCCTTACATTTAGCAGAAATTAGCCTCCTTATAAAATTCCATGTATTGGCCTAGTTTGGCAATATAAAATATTCACTTTTCCACATGACAATCCTTTAATATTCAAAGACATATTATTTTCTGGTCAAGGTGGCCAAAAGTAGGTAAACACTGTGCTTACCTTCTCTTATAACCATATCAAAATTACAACTTAAAACCAACAATTATTGAGAATCACCTGAAGTCTAGTTAAACCGAAGCCCTACCACTAAGGACATACAGAAGAAGCCAACTCGTGACTGGTAGAAGGGGTAGAGATGAGTAACAAGCTAGTCCCACACCTGCATGTAACCATTAAAAATTGAGAGGGATATCTCAGCTGTGGAGTTCCCCCAGAGGAGTGAGGTGTCCCAGCCCTACACAAGGCTGACAGCCCAGGGTTTCAGTGCTGGGAGAGAAGTCCCCATAACTTTTGGTTGTGAAAACCAGCAGAGATTGTGACTGAGTGAGACAAGGGCAGCTGCAGTCCCAGGAGCTCCTCTTAAAGGGACTGCACACAGACTTACTTGCTGATGGACTCACTTGCTCTGAGCTCCAGAACTGGGGCAACAGCTCAAAAGGTGCTAGGGACATATGGGGAGAAACTGAATTGTCTGGCTGCAGGGCTAGAGGGGCAGCTTTCTCCTGGATGGAGGAGCTGATGGAAGTCATTATTTCTTCTTTGTTGGGCCCTTCCCATTCCCGGCATGCAGATACAGGCAGCAGCCGTATCTGAGTTTCCATGAACCTGGCTAATAGCGTTCGTTCTCTCCACCCTAGTGATTCTGAGACTCATCCCACCCAACTTGTGGGCCCACCCAAGCCGAGGAGTGGGTTGGGGGTGGATGAAAAGGGTGAAGGGATTAAGAAGTACCTTTACGGTCAATTAGTTATGCCCGGTCAAAATGTGTGCAGTGAAAATATTTGTTGCGAAATTACTTGCAGCAAAGATGTTTATGGCAAACATGCTTACAGTGAAAACACCTAGATCCAGTTCTAAGATCCTATATTTAATATTTTTTAAGTTTTAAAACTTTATAATAAATGTGATATTTATGATATGGATAAAATTTATCTATAACTTGAAATATGGTGCCTTTAGAAAAATAACAAAACCTGAAATCTTATATAAAATCATACTAGTGATAGATTAATGATCTAATTTTTTATTAGAAAAGTACTAGAAGAAAATATAAAAGGATTTTTTTTAGCTTCTAGGATTAAGAAGTTTTTATGCATATGAAGAAAATTCTAGAAGCCTAAAGGAAAAATAAAGAGATCTGACCACATAAAAACCAAAGTTTCTACATATAAAAAAGTAAACATAAGTAGCAGAGGAGAAAACAATATATGAAATGCATGTAGCAGAAGAATTACTGTTGATAACACATTTAAAAATTCTTATAAGTCAATATGAAAATAGATAATCTATTAAAAATCATCATCCAACTCAGACAGAAATATAAATATCCAGAGAAAACATAAGCTATAGCTTTGAACAGGCACTTAACCTAAGAAGATTGACAGATGGCAAATAGGTATGAAAAAGATTCTTAGGATTGTTAGTCATTAAGAAAATGAAGATTCAAAACATAATGAGATAACACTTCAGGTACTATTAGAACGTCTATATTAAAAAGACTGATCATACCAAGTATTGGCAGTGATGTGGAGCTACTGGAATTCTCTTACACTGCTGGTGGAAATATGAAACGGTACAAAAGTTTTGGAAAAAGGTTTGGCAGTGTCTTAAGACATTAAACATATACCTACCACATGACCCATCATTTTACTCCTAGGAAATGAAAGCACATGTCCACACAAAGACTTGTACATAAAAATTTATAGCAACTTAATTTGTAATGTCTCCATACTGGAAACTATGCAAATGTTCTTCAAGGTGAATGGACAAATTGTGGTATATCCATATAGTGCATTATTACTCAGCATTAAAAAGGAATGAACTATTGATACATAAAGCAGCATAAATAATCTTAAAATAGTCTGAATGGAAAAGCCAACCCCTCCTCCAAAAAAGAGTGCATAGTGTATTTTTATATTTATGTAAAGTTCTAGAAAATGCAAACTAATATACAATAACAGGAAGCAGAGCAGTTTGGGCCTGAGGTTGGAACTAAAGGAAGGGAAAGGAGTGTGAAGGGATTACAAAAGGCTACAAAAAACTTTGGGAAGTAATATGTTCATTATCTTAATTGTGGTGATAGTTTCATAGATGTATAAACATATGTCAAAACTCATCAAATTGTACAAGTTAAATATATGCAGTTTATTGTAGGTCAATTATACCTCAATAAAGCTTTAAAAAGTAAAAGGAGAGAGAGAAGGATGACACCTACTTGCAATGAATGCATGGTTCTGAATCCTGAACCAGAAAATAAAATTGGTGTAAAGGGCATCATTATGACAATTGGTAAAATTGTAAATTAGATTATATTATTATGATTTAGATAATAGTGTTGTATCAATGTTAAATTTTATAATTTGCAAAGTGTACTACAGCTATCTAAGAGAAGATACATGTCCTTAAGAAATGCACACTGAAGAATTTGGGAAGGAAAGAGTGTGATGATTGCAACTTATTCTCAAACGGTTCTGAAAAAATAATAGCATAATAATATATCTATATAGTATACATAGAAAGAGAAAAAGTGGCAAAGTGTTCAGGTATGATGGATCTGTAGAAACTCTTTGTACTATTCTGATATATCTGTATGGTTGAAATTATTTCAAAATAACAACATGTTAGCACGCATGTCTATGAAAAAGATATTGCAACACTTGTTTTTATGACCCAAAGTTAATATGACCTAAGTGGACATCTTTAAGTGAAGTCTTCAATTATGTACACCCATATTAATAAGTATCTTGCAGCCTTTGAAAAACATAAGGTGTATCTCATTCATTCCTGACATGAAAAGTTCTTCAAGATAGATTGTTAAGGGGACTTCCAGTCAAGATGGCAGAGTAGGCAAATGCTGTGCTCACCTCTTCCCATGATCACATAAAAACTACAACTACATTATAGACCAGCCATCCTAAGAACCACCTGAAGACTAGCTGAACAGACTCCTATAACTAAGGATATACAGAAGAAGCCACATTGAGACTGTTAGGAGGGGCAGAAACATGAATTGGGCTTGTCCCACACCCACATATAGTGGTTAAGAATTAGGAGGGATATCTTGGCTGTGGAGGACCCTCTGAGGAGTGAGGGCTTCCAGGCCCACACTAGGCTCCCCAGCCCAGAGCACCAGTGCCAGGAAGAGGAGACCCCACAACAGCTGGCTGTAAGAATCAGCAGGGACTCGGTCCAGGTGAGATGGAGGGCTGCTGCATACCTTGGCATCTCTTAAAGGGAACAAGCACAGACTCACTCACTCACAAACACTCGCCCTAATCTCCAGAAAAGGAACAGCAACTCAAAAAGCCCCAGAAACATAGAAGGAGGAACTGAATTGTCTGGCTTCAAGGAGGTCTGGAGTGGCAGCTGTCTCTGGGACTGAAGTGCAGGCAGATGCCATTGTTCCTGTGTTGAGCCCTCCTCTCACAGCCTGCAGGTACAGGTGGACACCAAATCTGAGCTCTCCATTAACCAGGCTAACATGACTCTCACCCCACCCTGATGATTCTCTGAGACCCCACCTATCCTGAAATACTTTCAGGGGCTAATCCACTTGAGCTGCCAGCTTGGGCTGGTGCTGCAGACTTTCCCAAAACTTCCCAAAGGTGCACAAAGCCCCCAAAAGCAGTGTGCCCTGTACCTCTTGCTAAGTGGCCCTAAGCCTGGCACTAGTGGCAGCCAGTTTTGGTTCACAGCATAACCTCTCCTAGGCTCCTCCAAGCCCAGCACAAGCAGTTACCAACTGCAGATCACTTCATAGCTCCTACCTGGTGGCCCTGGGCCACACAGTCAGTAGCTGACCTTGGCCTATACCAGAGCCCACCAAAGAGGTCGCAGAACCAACACATCTGATGGCTGGCTTCAGACCACACCAGAGTACCACCAAATTAGTGCCACAAATAACACACCCAAAGGGTGGACTCAGGAGACACCAGAGCCCTACTTAAAGCAAATCCCACTCTGTGGGGTTAGCCCCTGCACAACAGCTTGTTCACTGCAGTCCTGGCTAGTCTTCACAGTCAGTCAGCAGATGTGGAACTCACAGGTATGAAAAGCCGCCTGTATGTAGAAATCTGTGGGTTTTTTCTAGGAAATGATGTTATATTAGGGAGGGAGATGAGAGATTTGGTAAAATAAAACTTTTTTACTGTACTTTGAATTATTTTTCAATTGGTATGTGTGTGTGTGTGTGTATGTGTGTGTGTATACTTATAAACAAAATTTCTCTTTCTCTGTCATATGTGAACATTGCACTAGCAACCCTAAATAATGCACATTGCTCAAAATTTGTTAGGGATTAAAAGGTAAGGCCCATTCTGAGTTTTGTTCTCTGTGGTGCTTTTTGATAGGGTTCTGCTCCTATTTCTAATTCATCCTTATATTGGGTACTTTTATTATTGTTGTACTTATCTCCCAGAATACAAATCCATCAAAGGTTCTAGGAGAAGCCTTTGTAATCCTTTCCACTACTTGTCCCTATTTTCCTCACTGCAGCTGTAAAGGATGTTAGGAAGAGGCTCAGTTTAGACCCTGCAGGCCCCAACTCAGGCCATAAGACTACAACCCTAACTGGGAGAAATAATTGTCACTGTCAAATTCAAGTGAAAATGTATCTTCTCTTCTCTTGCAGGAAATACATGGAAGCAACTACACACATTTTATAGCCTTTTCCATGTTTTCTTTTTTTAAATCTCACAAGGGTGTTCAAAACATGTTTCTTTCATTTATCATCGCTTTGTGTTTCCTGATTAAAATGAAGAGAAATTCACATGAAAATAATGACAACTAATTACAGATATGAAGCATTCAAATGTGTCTCCATTATCTTCTAGGAGCCCTTAGAATGAAGTGACAGGCATTCAGGACAGTGGACGGAGTTGGCAACTGTAGGACTGCCTTCTCTTCTCATAAGCAAACAGGCGAGCTGGCTACTATTACAATTCCACTTCAAAAACTGCTGGTTTTCAAATCTGCCAATTGCCCAATATAAACAGATACATTTCCCAGAAGGCCTCCATTGCCTTTTTCACTCTCTGTGTTTTGGAAAATTCATAACAATATTAGTCTCCATCTTACTTAACTATGTAGCAGTCAAATTACAGTCAAATAACTATAAATACCTCAAGAGTATTTGGAGTATCTACAACATTCAGTTGCCACCAGTGAGAGAAGCAGGAGAAAGAAGGAAGACAAATAAAGGAAATTTCAATACTTATTCTTTTTGACTTCCCAGAGGTAGAGAAAGACTGGTTGCAAGAACTAAAGAAATGCATGTAATTAAGTGCTCTAAGACACACTTCTACCTCCTTTCTCCCCTCTCCCCACCTCTGTTCCTCTCCCTCCCTCATTCCTCACTGCTTTCCCCTACCTCAGAAAGTAATCTCATCCTTTCGTCACATATTATTGAAATCCTAGTTCTTAAAAAAACTCTCATTTTTGCCCAGACTGAGAGCATGTCATTTGGAAGTGATGTGCAAGGCAAGAGATAACCAGGTAGAACTCAGCGATTCGCCACAGAAAATGGTTCCATGTTTGGCCGTAATGCTATCAGAGTCCGTCCCTCAATAGCTCTTTACTGCTCTGAGCTCAGAATCTGCTGATTCAAGACTTTGCCTGCATGGGGAGGTGTGAGGGTGGCAGAGAAAGGGAAGCCTCGCAGTGCAGGAGGAGTTAGGAAGAAATATTAATAGTCCTTCCAGAACACATAAGAAGTCAGAAGATTTTTTTAATAGAAATAGTGCCCCCTCCCCTTCTCTTCCTCTCTCTTTCTACCTCATTGCTTGTCTTCATTTCATGCTATGGTCGTGTTGATTGGGAGGGAAGAATCTCCTCAGCTAGCTGCTTAGTACCAAGCAGATGCACTCCAATTGAAAATGGTTAGCAGCTAGGGGTTAGCCAAATACAGGCAGCAGACATGATAAAGGTAAGTATGGATGTTTGGGTGGTACGGTAATGGAAATTCAAAAAAATGAAAGACTTCAAATCACCCAAAACCACATTGGTGCACACATATATTTCCATTTGTACAGGTTCCAGAGAGAATCAACACACTCCCCAAATGAGGTGACAGAATAGAAACATCAAGGAATAAGTTAGATAAGTTTCCATTTCTTTAATAACTTTTCTTCCAGTTCCAGCAATTTCACACAAATTCAGAGAGAGATAGCAAACTTTCATTGTCTTTGAACCAAAAGAATTTTAAATGGTTATATTTTCATTTATCAATGATTCTCCTGCTTTAATGGTGGCTCCTAAACTTTCCTTTTATTTGCATCCAAAAGTATTTTAAATTCATAGAGTAAATAAGTTGTCCTTTTTCACAAATGCTTTTTTTTAGTAATAGCTTTCTAACTTTTCCGTGTGCTTGAATCATGGACTTTTAGCATCATAGACATATTTAAGTCCTGATTTACCAATAATGCTCTTGACAGTATAGAGCCGGCTTCATCAGAGTGAGATTATAAATTCACAAATTATATTTATGTTTCCACATATTTTAAAGTGTCTCATTTCACATAAGGAAACCAGACTCCTCAGATACTTTTCTGTGATGATGTCCTCAATCAAAAGAAGGCATTAATTAAGGAAACTGATAAGGAGATTTGCGGGTCAAAGCGAACATAAAGGTGTAAGCTGTTAATGTTTACATTTTTATTAATTTCTGCGGACATTAGCTGATCCTAACTATTGAATTATGCAAATAATTTATTTAATATGCAGGGGAAGTGAGATAGGGAAGGGGAGAGTCTAGTCTGTATTGTTTCCCCGTCTAATAAATCCGCCTGATCTTAATGCTGATCAGCTTTTCCAACTGATTCTTATCTTTACTTTATATCCAGCCACGCCAACACTTAGTAGCCTCCAGTACTCTTTCTTTTTTCTTACAGCTTCAAACCTAACACCAAGCCCCACCTATGTTTAAGCTCCCTCAGCACATGCATGTATATTCACACCATGACTAATGATAAGTTACAGATATATGTAGGAACCAGAATTATCTGTGAATGAGAAAAACTATAAGCATCTTTACACTTTAACTCCTGAAAATACTCATGTATTCTGAGGTGTGGTCTTCACCATCTACTACTGCTAGGCAGTAACGATTATTTGAAGTAAGGTGGTTAAATTTATATTTATGTGTGAATGGCACAGAATTTGTATTTTTTATCTGGGTTCCTGCTCCAGGTAATTTTCACAAAATCTGAAATATATGTGTGATCTTACTTAAGCGAATAAATCAAAAAGTAATACTAACGATAAGAGACTAATTTGTGAGTACACCTTTTTCTATCTACAATTATTCATTGATTTTCAAAATTATTGAATCCTAATAATTTCAGTCTTAAATAATTTATTTTATTTCAACTATTTCACTCTTGGGTCAGCTATTTTAACATGGCCCTCAGACACCCCAGAGTCCCAGATTTCCTATAATATACCCCTTTTTGTTTTTCTAATATAGAGAAAAGTGAACATAAAAACTGCTAAAATACTCAAAATTACTGGTATTATCATTATCATTGCAGTATTTAAAAAGAAAAAAAAACTAAAAAGAAAAGATGAGTGTATTCAAATTTTTCATGGATTAAGGCCAGAACAAAAATAATGGTTTGGACATAAACTCATAGAGGAAATCAGACAAGCCACATTTTGAAGATGTAATGGAGGCAGGAACTAGAAATCCAGTCAAAATAAGTTTAGCTGTGTTGAAGATAGCAGTGGGAAATGGTACAGAGAATAATTGGAGAGCTATTAGAACTCAAGCCAAGATTTTCTCAGGACAATAGACAGCTCCTTCTGTACCCCAGTTTATATTAATAATCACCAGTAGCTGTGCTATGGCTACCTTTTTCATAAGTGGATGGGGAATAAGATAATCAAATCCATATGCTAGAAACTCCTAAATGACTAGGACCCTCTACCAAGAGTTTCCAATGTTGTCAATCTCTGAGACTCACCAAAAGAATTTCACCATCACTATTATCATCACCACCACCACCATCATAGTTGACATTTATTCCAGATATTTTACTTATTTTATTCAATCCTCACACAGTCAATAGGTAATTGGTAGTATTATTTTTAAGATGAGGAAACTGAGGTTTTTAGAGGGGTTTGTAATACCCAACAGAGACATACGGAGGCAGGAAAGCCTATCTTCATTATCATTCAGCTACATGACTCCAATCCTGTGGCTCTCTAGACAGAGTTTCGTCCTCAAGAGGTCTAATATTCTGAGTTAGACCCCTGACACCAATATTCATGTCTATTTCTTCATTCACCTTCATGACCTTTCAGTTCCTTTACCTCCCAGTTTCACATGCATCTTCTGCTCAAATCAGCCCCTCTGTATCTCTGCACACATATGTGCCCCACCAATATGGGCACATCTCTTTCTATACTCCATCCTCTAGTTATTAAATTAGTGTTATCTCTGACCTCAGCTCTCTCACCTTTCCTACATCCTCATTCCCACCAAACCTCTCTGTCCACCTCCTCCTTCCTAGATCCCTCCCTGTTCTCCACTCATTTGACTTACCATCAGTTCATCAGACTTCACCAACTTCATGAGCCCCCTTCTAGCAACACTTAGTCTTCACTCTTTGTGAGGATTTCCTCCCTCACAAACCACAGTTCACAGTACTGCTCTACATGATGTTGCTGGATACAGACAGACCAAGTCCACTTAAATTTACATAAGATGAAATCAAACACCAGCCACTCTCTTTTAATATGAGTATGATGCTTGGCTTGAAAAACTTTTCTCATCTCTTCATTTTCCCGTACTTCCTAAAATTAATGTTATAAGCCCTTTTTGTTTTCCTGGGCCCATATTTCAGGACTCGACAATAAGAGCATAAAGGACCCCAATCCCACTTACAGGCTATCCAAGTTGCACTAAGTTACCCATTGTTTTCATCCCTCAACATTTATTCTTTTATCTTTCCTTGATTTCTAAGATAAACAAATTGTCTTTTTACTATTTGTTTTACTAATTGTCTTTTTGTTTACTAATTGTCCTTTTATTTATTGTTCCAACTGTGAAATCTGTGCTCTGCAGCTCAAATATTCCCTCCCCTCAGGAACCTTGTTCCCAAATTAACCTCAATCATTATTGGCAGCCTCTTTTTGCAGGTTCCTTTTCTTCAAAGACACACAGGTTTCCTCCATCTTGGAGAACTCTGCTTTATCTGGCTGTGCTCACTCTTCTAAAGACCTCCCTCCTCTCCCTTTTCATTCTCTAGCATAGTTTTTGAGTGAATGATTCTCTACAATTTGATTTCTATTCCCACCAATCTCCAGAAATGGCTTACTTCTCCTCTAATGACTCTAACAAAAAACAGTCCTTTCTCAAATTCGGTGGCCTTTTCTCTGTCATCATTTTCCTTGATCTTTTTCATATAAAGTATTCTGTTTTCCACTGAATTTTTCTTATAGTCCCTTCCCCTAGCTTTCCATTATGCTGTATTACTTTGTTTTCCTTCTATTTCTTTAGCAGTCCTCTATTTCCTTTACTGGTCCATCTTCAGCTCCATACTCACTTATTTCCCTATGCATGGGTCTTTAATGACTACAGTCTTTTCCTGTGTTAATTAACTCCTACAATTTCAATTGTACAGATAAAATAAATCCTTCTCTTCCCTCAACAGTGCACCCGACACTAGTACCATTGCCCCTACTATCTGTAGGACATCTCCTTAGATATTCTCTACCAAACTCAAATCAATATACAAAACCACTCTTTCTCACAATAGTACACACATATAAACACACACACACATATCATGAGTTACCATTCCTCAACACCATTTCCTGTTAACAAGTATTGTTGATTCTACCTTTAAAAAATGACTCTCACATCAATCCCTCCTCCCTTTTCCCAGACTAGTTCAGCTTGTTGTGATATTGTAACATCATCTTAACTGAATTCCCTCATTTCTGTCCTCTCTGATTTATCCTATATTCCTGCCCACCTCAATCTTTCCTTTGTAAAATAGGTTATTTTTATTACGGAATTAAATCATTTTTTTAGAAATTTAGAAAATAAAGATATAACAAAACGACAAATACCATTTATAAGCCTATCATCAAATATAACTACTGTTAATAGTTTGATGTATAGCCTTCCAGGGTTTTTAATACATACCTTTTTAATTTTTTACAAAATGGCATCATATGCTATTTTAAAACTTAAATATGTATCATGAATAATTTCAATGTCAACCAGAACCCTTCTCATCTTCACATCATTTTAATAGCAGCAAAGCATTTCCTCATGTGGATGGGATATATTTACTTACTCATTCCCCTTTTTCTGAATATTCAATTTGTTTTCAAGTGCTTAAATTTTATAAACAGTACTGTGATAAGCATCCTTGAAGTTAAATCTTTGTGTACATTTACACTTTTATTTAAGTACAATTGCTGAGTCAAAGTGTATGAGTATTTGTAAGGCTTTTGACATAAACTGCAAAATTGCCCTTCAGGAAGGTTATAACAATTTGGAATTCAACTAGCATTCTATGAAAAATGCCTACTTTCTTGTACCTACTTTCTTGCACACTGGGTTACATTTTTAAAAATATAGGTCAACCTGGTTAGTGAAATGGTAAATTGAAGTTGAATCTCTTTTCGTATATTTGTTAGCCATTTGCAGTCAAACCTACGGAAAAAAAAACCCAGTGTGTGCTTACTGCATGTCATGTGGAAAGGAAGAGAGTAGAGAGAAAGCTAGAAAGCTAAATTAGAGCTATAGTCCTCGTGGCAGAGTCTCAGGACCCTCTAATCCCCCTCATCTCTTAACTCATAGAATATTTAAATCCTCTCCATTAGCTATCTCCCCGCTTCCTGCCTCCTTGCTAACCCAACTAAATAATAATATCTAATATTTGGAGGTGAAATATAGAGAGGCAGCACATGTGTACTGTTTCTTCATTCCTTTTATTAGCTTCAAAGCATCCTTTAAAACGTGCCATTTCAATGAGAGTTATACAGCTGTCAGCTGGCAGTCTCCTCTAGCTTTCGCACAACAGAGTGAGATCTTCAGCTATATGCTCATTATAGAACTCCACTCCAACTAAACAACTTGGATACACTATGAAGTTCACTGAGCAGGTTTGACTGATAGGGAAATGTATTTGCCTTTGATCCCAGCAAAATATGTTTGTTGGAAATTTGGGATCTGTCAGAAAGGGAGGTGGATTTAAATGAAGGTGAGGTGAGGTGGAAAGATATGTCTTGGGGAAGACAGAGAAGAATTATCAGGTGGAGACATGAGAGAGGCCTGAAAACACTGGAAAAAAAGAATAGTCATCATTATCACCCAAAGTAGTTTTACTCACTTCATCCTTTATAAAGCATATTATTCTACACATAATCAACTTTGGATGGGTTTCTTATTATAATTGAAGGCTTAAATTCTACTTTCTCCTTTGGTGTTAGATTAGGGGAGTTTTTAATCCTCTCTCCCAGGGGTTGCCAAAAATGATCTGGGATTTGAAATATGACACAGCACATTGACAGAGCTGCGGAAGGAGAGTTGAAACAATTTTTTGTTTCTGAAATCTGTGATACTGACTCACTTCTTTCATTTGTAATTTCACTTAACTAAAAGGAAAAAGTAGATCTCATAAATTCTCTAAAATGTTTAGGTATGCTTCCATTGGTAATCCTGAGCTGGGCTTTTCAATTCTAGAATTTCAAGCTTAGAACGAAAGTCACATGGCCCTGTATTCTCATTCTATGCTTAAGGTAACATAACTCTCAAGATGTTAGGATGCATTCAGGCTCCTTCTGCAACCATGTGGAGGAGTGAAAACTAGAATACTAGCTCCTGAATCTGTGTCTAGTGCTGTTCAGGACACAACAAGTTTCCTGGTATAACATCCTAGGAAGGCTTGTTCCCTTTATGGTTATGAGGCTGGAAAATGAAGCAGAAATAAACTCCATCGAATCAGGGACAGATTCTTCTATAAGAGGGCTTCCCTTTTCTCCCTTCCACCAGATTCTCACCAAGCTCATCATTCCCTTCGTCACTCCATTCAAAGGACTTGACCTGAATGTGTTCAGTTTGTAAATTCAAAATCTGGAGTTAGAGTGACATTTCCCTTTGAAGACTATTATTTAATTATCTTCATAACTCTACTTGTAATGCCTAAATTTTCTGTAGCAATTTTTAGCTTATATGTGGTTAATCCTTAATGATAATTTAACAGTTAAACTGGCACATTTATAAAGACACTGTAATTAATTTTAATGCACAGCTCATTTTTTTTCTCATTTAACACTTACATTGATCTCATTATATATGTTGGATTAAAGATATTAATGCTCCACTTGAGCAAAACATGTATGTTAAGTCTCATGTTGCTTGAAGGAAGTAGGGAAATTTGACAACATAAAATTACATGTTTCAAAATTTCTCAACATAAAATTTATATAAATTCTCATCCTCCAACTATATTTATTACACTTAATGCAAAACAAAATTAGAGACTCAAAGCCTAACAAAAATCCATTTCAGTCCTCAGACTAAGAACAAGGTCTTGTGGGTCTCAACCCAATTCTCTCTCCCCCCTGCCAAACACTTCTGCAGCTTTACTGTGATTATACAGCAGCTTCCCTAAAAGTTATCACATAGTGAAATACACATCATTGAGGGTGTGGGCTGATGGATGTGGGGCAAGCATCAAGAAGAGCAAGAGAGGTTTGAAATAGAAGCTTCAGAGAAAAGAAGCAATAAACATTATCAAGAACTAAGTCAGAGGCCAAGGGCAAGATAGCACAGAGGGCTGATGTCACCATTAAAATGTCATCCTAAGATTCCAGGAGGGTGAGAATCACTAGAAGGAAACTCACCTTCTTATTTTCCCTGACCTCCTTCTTGTTCCCACTGCATAAGGAGCCCTCCTAGTTACTGCCATTCCCACCTCCTGCAGCTGTTTCTTCTGTACATATTTTTGAAGTGTGCTTTCATTTTCAACATGATATTGTGAGCCCTGCATCTTTCAGGAAATCTCTCACAATTCCTAATGTACCAAAGGATCTTCTTACTTTTTCCAATGTGGTTATTAGAAGATATTCTATTGACATGTCATTTTAATACAAAAATGTGTTCTCAGACAAGAATTGCCAAACACTTGGTAAAACCCAACACCATGAGAGCCAGTGGCTTCAACAAATGGAGAATTTGTCACCTAAGGAGGCATAATTAATAGAACTAGTAGATAAGAATGGTAGATTAACTTCAACTAATTTCCTCAAAGATATGTGAAAAAATATAGCATACACACACACACTCGTACACACATGAGTATTTATGTGAAATAATCAAAGGCCCCAGATATTAAAAATTATATTGTTGAAGAAATTCAATAGATGCTCTACAAAGCAAAATGCACTTGGAAGAACAATGATTAATGAGCTGAAGTTTAACTGGAGGAATCTTACCAGAATACAGCAAAAATAAATAAAGACATAAGTATATAAAAGTAAAATGAAGAAACAGGGCCAAAAGATCCAAAAGTTTCGCCATCTAATTAAAAAGAGTTCAGGAAAAGAAAATAAAGAGAATATAGGGTGGTAAATACATGAATGTTTAAATTTCAAAAAAAAATGTAAAAAAATGACAGAAACCCACTTTCGAAGGGATTCGAAGGGCTTAGCAAGTAGCAAGTGCAATGAACATTAAACACATGCACACACACGTGCACATACACACCTACTATTCACATCTTGGTGAAACTTCAAAACACCAAGATAAAAGAGAAGATGTTAAACGCTTTTATGGAAAAATTAAACAGATTACTTACAAAAGAACAAGAATAAAAGAATCAGCAGAGCATACTGGTTAAGAGCTGGAGTGCATGGATTTGAATCCTGGTTCTATTGCAAGCTAAGTGACTTTAGACAAGCTATTTATCCCTTGGTTCTTCATTTTCCTCATTTTTAAAATTGGATAACAATAATACCTTGCTCATAGGGTAGTAGTTAAAGGGATAAATGAGTTAACATTTAGAAAGCACGTAGAAAAAATATGACACATAGTATATTCTATGTAATTGCTTGTTAAATAAAATTAAAATCAGACTTCTCATCAGTAATAATGGATGGAGAGAGACAATAAATCAATATCTTCAAGGTTCTGAAGAAAAATCCTTCTGAATGATATTCCCATCCAAACTATCATTAATGTGTAAATAAAAACTAAATATATCTTCAGAAAGTTAAGAACCCCCAAAATTTACTATATATGGACTCTTTCTGATGGAAAGTTCTCCGGCAGGAAGGATATACTGTAACAGTGTAGGACTTGAAACAGATTTCCTATTTCAATGTCTCCATCATACAGATAAGAAAGCTAGGACCCAAAGTGGTCAAACAATTTTATAATAATCATGTAGTTATTAAATGTAAGAGTCAGGGTTGAATCCAGATGTCTGGACTGTGGCCCAGCAATTTTTTTCTCACCTTTCTGTAGCAGGAATTCATATATAAATAGGTCTGTTCAGGTTTCAAGTTTCTTCCATGAGAGTAAAACCCAATGTTGTAGATTGTAAAAATAACAAACTCCACATGGATTTGAAAATTTTAAAAAAGTTATGCTTGGGTCTTATATTTAGGTCTTTCATCCATTTTCACTTAATTTTTTGTGTAAACCCTAAACTGAATCACGAAGAACTGGAAAATCTAAATAGACCAGTCAACAGCAAGGAAATTGAAACTATCATCAAAAACCAAACAAAAAGTGAAAGTCCAGGACCATATGGCTCTACTAGTGAATTCTACCAAACATTCAAAGATGATTTAATACCTGTCCTCAAACTCTTCCAAAAATTGAAATAGGAACAATATTTTTTAACTCACTTTATGAAGCCAACATTACCCTGATACCAAAAGTTGGTAAGACTAACAGAAAAAAAAGAAAACTACAGACAAATATCTCTGATGAATACAGATGAAAAAAAATCCTAAACAAAATACCAGCAAATCAAATAGAACAATACATTTAAAAGATTATACACAACAATCAAGTGGGGTTCATTCCAGGGATACAATATATGCAAATCAATCAATGTGATACACCACATGAACAAAATAAAAATCACATGATCATATTAATCGATGCAGAAAAAGCTTTTGGTAAGACACATTGATTTATGATTAAAACACTTAATAAAATGGGTATAGAAGGAATATAGAAGGAAAGCACGTCAACATAATAAAGGCCACATATAACAAACCTTCAGCTAATATACTTAATGGTGAAAAAGTGAAAGCTTTCCCTCTAAGATCAGGAAGAAGAAAAGGATGCTCCTTCTCACCACTATTGTTCAACACAGTATCAGAAGTCCTAGCCAGAGCAATCAGGCAAGAGAAAAAAATAAAAGGCATACAAATTGGGAATGAAGAAGTCAAATTGTCACTTTCTGCAGACAATATGATTCTTTATATGGAAAACCCTAAAGACTTCACCAAAAAACTATCAGAAACAATAAACAAATACAGTAAAGTTGCAGGATACAAAATCAATGTATAAAAGTCCATTGTATTCCTATGTACTAACAATGAAATTTTAGAAAAAGAAGGAAAAAGGAAATTCCTTTTGCAATTGCAACAAAAAGAATAAAATACCTAGGAGTAAACAAAGAATGTGAAGGACCTATGCAGTGAAAGCTGTAAGACATTATTAAAAGAAATTGAAGAAAGTCAAAGAAATGAAAAGATATTCCATTGTTCATGGATTGGATTAATCAACATTGCTAAAATGGCCATATTACCCAAAGTAATATACAGATTTAACGTAATCACCATCAAAATCCCAATGGCAGTTTTTAAAGAAATAGAACAAAAATCAACAGCTTTGTATGGAATCACAAAAGATCCCGAATACCCAAAACAATCCTGAGGACAAAAGAACAAGGCTGGAGGCATCACACTCCCTGACTTCAAATTAAACTATAAAGTGACAATAATCAAAACAACATGGTATTGGCAAAAAAACACACACACAGACCAATGGAACAGAATTGAGAACCCAGAAATAAATCCACATATATGTGGGCAGATAATTTTTGACAAAGGAGCCAAAAGCATACACTAGAGAAAAGAAAATCTCTTCAATAAATGGTGCTGAGAAAATTGAAAAGCCACATGCAAAAGAATGAAACTGGACTGCTGACTGTCGCCATACATCAAAATTAACTCAACATGGATCAAAGACCTAAATATAAGACCTGAAACAATAAATTGCATAGAAGAAAACACAGGTACTAAACTTATTGACCTTAGTCTTGGGGAAGATTTTATAAATTCGACCTCAAAGGCAAGGGAAGTGAAAGCAAAAATAAATGAATGGGACTATATCAAACTAAAAAGTTTCTGGATGGCAAAAGAAACCACCAACTAAATGAAGAGGCAACAACCAAATGGGAGAAGAAATTTGCAAATGACACCTCCAATAAGGGACTAATATCCAAAATATATTTAAAAACCACGTACAACAAGAAAAAAACAAGCAATCTAATTAAAAAATGGGCAAAGGACCTGAACTGACACTTCTCCCAAAAAGACATACACGTGGGCAACAGATACATGAAAACATGCTCAACTTCACTTGCTGTTATAAGGAAATACAAACCAAAACCATAATGAGATACCACCTCACACCTGTTATAAAGGCTATTATGAACAAGGCAAGTAATAACAAGTGTTGGAGAGGCTGTGGAGGAAAAGGAACCCTCATACACTGCTGGTGGGAATGTAAATTGTTAAAGCCAATATAGAAAACTGTATGGAGGCTCCTCAAAAAATTAAGAATACAATTACCATAGACCCAGCAATCCCTCTTCTGGGTATATACCAAAAAAATATGAAAACATTTATCAATAAAGATATATGTACCCCTGTGTTCATTGCAACATTATTCACAGTGACCGAGACAAGGTAACAACCAAAGTGTCCTTTAATAGATGATTGGATAAAGAAGATGTGGTACATGTATACAATGGAATATTACTCGGCCATGAGATGGAATACTACCATTTGTGACAACATGGATGGATCTTGAGATTATCGTGTTAATCAAAAGATGTCAGACAGGAAAAGTCGAGAACCATATGATTTCTCTCATATGTGGGATATAAAACTGAAAGCAACAAATGAACAAGACAAACAAACAAACAAAAACTCATAGACACAGACGACAGTTTAGTCGTTACCAGAGATAAAGGCAGGAGGAGAGAAGGTAGAAAAAGGTAAAGAGGGTCAAATACTCACATATGGTGACAGAAGGAGATTTGACACTGGGTGGTGAACACACAATGCAATATACAGAATTGTACATTTGAACCCTATATAATTTTATTAACCAATGTCACTGCAATAAATTTAATAAAAAGTTCTAAAGTTATTGTCAGTGATAAAGTAGAAATCTAGTCAAGAAAACATTCATTGTCAACCTCAATGACATCAATATCTCCATTTTCCTATATACTAGGGAGTGTATAAATATAGTATTTGCACTAAGAAGTTAGGGTATTCATTGTGTAATGTGTTTAAATGAGCCAAGTTGTTCCTCCAAACTCTGATAATTAGTCTTAGGGAAACTTGACTAGTATTATTGTTGTAGTTATTGTTGCTTTATTTGTTTTACTATTTATATTGAAGGTTTATTTACTACCTGAATTACTATAAGCAATTTACTTCAAATATCTAGCCTCAGTTTTCTCAGCTACAAATTGGGTATACCAATACTTGCTTTGCAGGACTTCTGCATGGATTTAATGATTCAACGTAATACAGGAAAGTGAAAAGAGGAGTGCCTGCCTGAGGGTGGAGAGCAGCCAAATAGCCATTCCCTCCTCATTCTTTGTGCCCATGCATAAAACAACTCCTTTCCCAAGCAAAAGATTTCTCTTCTTATTTTCTCCATTCTTTCCTGCTTCCATTCTCTTTATTTTTTGCTGCTGGAATATGGAATTTTGTTTGTAGGTATTAATAAAAATATGATATTTAGAGATATTTAAGGTCCTAATCCTTTTTCTTACCTCAGTTTTCAAAATATCTAGGTGATCTTTGAAGATAAAAGGAAGCAAATTGGAGACATGAGCTGAGATTCACATGTATAGAAATAAGAAGTAAATTAAGACAGTGAAGTCTGTTTTAATATTAATATTTTGAGTTCCAGATAAATGTGAAAGTGTCTAGGAGCTTTAATATGTTCTGCTGGTCTCACATTATAAACTGTTTCAAGATTGTTCAGAATAAAGAATCTCCACTCCCAACACAGATATGAGACTGCTTATTCAATATTCATATGAGAAATTCATGTGGGACACCCTGACTGCAGCATCCACGTTGAAAAGTCACTGGGAAGTGTCTGCCTGAGGGAGATCATCTCTCAATGGCACAAATGTCCATCGAATTAATGAACACTCTTTGCTTTAGAACTAAAGAGAAATCCCAGCTTGAAATTTTGTTATAAAAGAGAATGGTTATTGGGTGTTTCTTCTGTACCTGCATGGATGTGACGTATTTTAAGGAAAAATTTTACCTTAAAATGTTCACCTATACTTTATGCAAGGATTTACTACTGTGTTTCTCTTAAAGCAAGCTCCCTTGGGCATCTAAAAATGTTCATTCATCCACAAAAATCACTTTCCTAGTCCTATTCACTTTATTTACAAGAGTCATCCTAAACAGAATTGGTTGTAGACTACAGGGTACATGCAAATCTATGATATAAGCTTGTCTGAATTTGAGGGTTTAAAAAATGAGAAAGAGAGACAGGTTTTGTCCAACACTGAATACATATTCTCACTATGTCTAGGAACATGTCAGCACAGAGCCTGCCCCTATTCTTTCCTTTGTACCCTGAACTAGCTGGTCCTCTACTGCTCCCATGAAAATGCAAGAGGCATGAGGAAAAGAGGCTAACTGTGGCTGCTTAGTATCTATTTTCTTACCTTTAAAAGTGACATTAAGATGTTTTCACTTATCTCTCCACTTAAAAATCTCCCCCAAATACCAAGGAGAAAAAATAAACAATCAAACAAACTTTATTTTCATTGATACATGAAGTAGAACATATAGTGAAAAAGCAGATGACAAGTAAAATAAAATACTTAGAGGGATGGAAAGGTAAATCCAGTGAGAAAGGGTAACCAGTGAGAAGAAGGCCAATGCAACCACAGAACCCCAGAAAGTCTCAGTAAGTATTATGTACTTCAGAAAACAGGGTGCATGAAGACCTGAAAATAGAGGAATTGTTTGGTCTATATAAGAAACAATTAAACTCTCCAAGCTCAAATCACTTCATAGCAGAGTCAAGTGACCAACTGCCCACCCCTAGGGTACAAAGTATACTCTCTGGAAAAATTGAACAATAGAACTCCAAACTTTAGTCAGCTAAAATGAAAAATGTAAAGGGTAAGATGCCAAAAAGAACGTGGGAAGGGAAGATTAAGTGAAAAGCACTGAATAGAGAAACCCTGCTCAATGTTCTTCCCCACACAGTTCCAGAATGCTACCAGCCAGGCTCATACAAGCAGGCAAAAGACTGAAGAACTTTTCTCTGGAGAAAGTAAACTAACCTAGAGTCAAGGCCTCACCCATGTACCCAGAACTTTTAATACATTCTTTAGAACCTCACTGTTCAATAGAAATGGATACAAACATTTACCATGAAAGCGTGGACCAAGAAAAAGAAACAAAAGAGAACTGAAGGAAACAGAGACAATGCTAGGAACAGAAGAAAACTTCCAAGGAACCATAATTAATGTCCTTAAAGAGAAAATATTGCACCCATGAAATAAAACTAACATTTTGAAAAAGAATAATCAGAGAAAGAAAGAGGTCTTAGAAATAATCCATATGATTAGCCAAAATTAAAAAGTTAATAAAATGATCAAATTTGAATCAAAAAGAAGAAAGGAAAATGGATGTGAAAAGATTAGAAAATTAGAAAATCACTTCTGGAGGTCCAATATACAACTAAGAAAAATTTCAGGAGGAGAGAACGGACAAGATAGTGAAAAGGAAATTTGTTTTTTCTGATATCACAAAGTAGTCTAGAACTAAAGGACATGAGTTCTTAGATTGAAAAACCATGCTCAGTACTTGCCCAGTGAACAAAATTAGACCCATGCCAGTGCACAGTATCACAAGACTTAAGGATATAAAGAGGAGACCCAAAGAATTTACAAAGAAAAAAAGCAGATTACCTACAAAGAAAAAAGCAAAAGAACCCATGGGCCTTCTTAACAAGTAACTGAATGAATATGGTTTTCAACATAGAATTCTACACTCAGCCAAAATATCAATCAAAAGTGAAGATAGAATAAGTATATTTACATACCTGCAAAGTATCAAATTTTTACCTTTCGTGAACCCTTTCTGGATATATCCTAACAATATGAAGGAAAGATATGTGATCCTGGAAACATAGTTTCTAATATAAGAGCATGAAATATCCATGATGATAGTACAGCAATTGTCAGGATGTACAACAGGACTACAGAGGAATCAATCCAGGATGAGCTGGAAAACAGGATTTCAGGTGGAATGCCTCAGAGCAAAGAGATGATCTATGCATTTTCACCATATAGAGAGGTAGATTATTGGACAGTTGAAAAGTGTTGGAAAAACACAGCCATAGAATCAAAGGAAAACAGGCAAATGAAAAAGAAGACAATAATTAATTCCAAGAAAAGCCAGAAGTTGTACAAGAAAGAAAACGTTTATTCTACATATGAAAATACACTATAATATACAATATACTATAATACCCTGCCATCCAAAGCAAGAAAGAGTATTTTCACAGTTATAATAATAAAAACACTAAATAGGTAGTTAACTGAAAATTGTAGTCCATATATGTAGGGAAGAAAATGAGTGGATGATGGAAATCGTTGAGAGTGCTAAAATCTTCATCTACTGTAATACAAACTCAATGTGTAACATGATGAAATAAGGACTATCTATAGATATGTGGATTAAGTACCATAAAAAGGTGCTAGAAATTTTAAAAGTGTTTCTTTTTTACAGTCTAGAGAAGGAAGGCGGAAGAGATGGCCAGGTGACTGCTATTTTTTGTTATAAGACTTTTAGCACTATTTGACTATTTAATGTTATATACTGATAAACATAAAGTTTGGGTGACAAACACTTCTTTTGCTCTTTTTTTTAATATATTGACTTTTCAGATTCCCAATGAAATGCAGGCTCACTGAAGAAGATTTGGAAAATACATAATAATTTAGAAAAGGAAATTAAACACTATCCAGTTAGTGTCATCTGCTGCTAGCCATTCTTTATTCCTATGTATATTATTTTATGCAACCGAAGCCATTCTCTGAATATAACTTATATCTATTTAAGCTTGATATGATGTAATCAGGGATTTTCACACCTTTAAACATTTTTCCTAAACATTTTTATTAGCTGCATAATAGTCCATTTGACATAACTCTTGTCATATTTTTGGACCTTTTTTTTAAAGATGTCCCAGTAATGAATAATGCTATTTTTAAGTATATTGCATATCTTTTGTGGGGGGGCACGATTTATCCCACTGTAGGGAGTTCAGGTATTGACTTACAGGCAGTGGGGAGCCCCAGAGGCTTTAAGTAAGAAGAGATGCAGGCAAATTTCTATCATAGTAAGACACCTCAGTAACAGCTATAATAGGAAGGATGGAGAGAAAGGGACAGACATAAATATTTAGAAGTTATGCTCAGTAGGACTTGATTGCTTAGATGTGGTGATTGAATAAAAGGATGATCTATGATACTTTCCACATTTCTGGCTTAGGTGAATTTGATGATTATAAAGAGACACCAGAATAGAGAAGTGCTTGGAAAAAGATAATTTTTCTGGTTTTGACATGTTGATTTTGATGGCCTCTTATGTAGCCTAGTGGAGAGATCCAATGGGTTGGGCTAGAGATACTAATTGAGGAATTATCACTGAATAAGTGAAGATAAAAGCTGATGAGTTTTCAACAGTATATTCAGGAGCTGAGAATATAAGGTACATTGTTTAGCCTCAGAAAGGGACTGGAAAATGTAAACCAAGTATCAAAAATATACAGAGTTCAAGTCAAAGAGGCCAGGAAACTAGACCAGATGCTTAGACCTCTAAGCAGACTGACATGGTGGACATTAGAGAATGGACAGAGGCCTGGTAGGATCCAGTGGCCAGGCTGCTCCTAGTATACCAGACAACCACATCTATGCTCCATTTGCCCATGGAACAAAGTGTGGACCAGGCCTGAGCCAATGGTGATTGTTGTAAAGTCTCTATGTTTAGAGCTTCAGCATTATTTGTATAAAACCACATACTACCGTATGGTAATATGAGCCAGGAGTCCATAAGAGAGAGATAAGCCACATTCCAGACAATAAGGGACGGCTTGCAAAGGAAGAGAGAAAACTAGCTTCTGGCTGGGTAGATAACTGGAACTAAGAACTAGAGGATCCAGTGGGAATCATGGGTTTTTTTCTGATATGTTCTCCCGCCATGTGTGCCAATGTTCCTTGTGTGTGAAGATGGACCAAATATCATCTAAGAAGAGGTGTTTCCTAAAAGGATTATAGAAGTCACCGTGCAATGCAATTTCCTGCCAAGATACTCTGCTGAGCTTGGATGAGAGGACCCCTACCATCACTCCAAACATAGATGTACCTGATAAAAACTTTTGTTAAAAGAAGAAAAAAGAAAAAACTTTAAAATACATATCTAAGCTCAAAAGAAAGAGAGAAATAGAAATTTCAACTGATCACAAATGACGAGAAAATAAAAGTTCATACTCACTTTTGGGTCTGGTTTGAGGCCTACCTGTGGAAGACAGGTTAGACCAGAGGCCTCAAGAAAGAGCTGTCCTCCTTCAACAGAGACACTGTTCCCAAGATCCCAGGATTCTGCCCTAAGCAAGTTGCCTCTTAGAAGCATGGCCCACAACAGCTCAGTCATGTATCACCTAATTTTTCATTCATAACCAAATTCCACCAGACCTATGAAGAAAACAATGGCATGCATGAAAAAAACCCAAGATGACAACTGGTCCCAGAGGAAGCAGAAACAATTCAGAAAACAGTAAAGGGCTTTAAATCGCAGTTTTTTGAGAGAGATGTGAGAAGCTGCTGTGGCTGCAGAGTAAGTTTAGGCTGCTATATTGAAGAAGCAATAGGAAACAAGAAAGAAATTTTGGAAATTAAAATATAGAACAGCTGGACGGCAAAAACGAAAAACCAAAAACTTCTGCAAAATAGAACAAAAAGACAGAAATTGAAAGAAAGTATGAAGGAAAAGTCAGGGGAGACTATTTTTATAGTTTGTATTGTACAATATCTGACATATACAAAAGCATATATGTAACATAGATGTAAATTACAATAATCAAACGAATACCAGTGAGCCCACCACCCAACTCAAGAATCAAAGCTTTACTAAACACTTAAATAAGAATTAACACCAATCCTTCTCGACTTCTTCCTAAAAAATCAATAAGGAGGGAACACTCTCAAACTTATTTTATGAGGCCAGCATTACCCTGATACTAAAAATCAGAAAAGAATACTACTGGAAAACTACAGGCCAATATCCCTGATAAATACAGATGCAAAAATTCTCAATAAAATACTACCATGTTTCCCTGAAAATAAGACCTAGTTGGACCATCAGCTCTTATGCGTCTTTTGGAGCAAAAATTAATATAAGAACCGGCATTATATTATATTATATTATATTATATTATATTATATTATATTATATTATAAAGACCCGGTCTTATGTTATATTAAGACCGGGTCTTATATTAAAATAAGACTGGGTCTCATATTAATTTTTGCTCCAAAAGATGCATTAGAGCTGATGGTCCAGCTAGGTCTTATTTTCAGGAAAACACGGTACCAAAAGCCATCCATTGATTCAGTGCAATCCTTGTCAAGATTTGTGTTTATCAAGTGAAGTAAGTCAGACAGAGAAAGATAAATACTGTATGATCTCATTTATATGGGAACCTTTTAAAAAAAACTCATAATAAAAGGGATTAGACTTGTGTTTATCAGAGGTGAAGGGTAGGGGAAAGAGAACGAATTGAAGGAAGGCAGTCGAAAGGTACAAACTTCCAGTTATAAAATAAATAAGTACTACATACGTAATGTACAACATGCTGACTATAGTTAACACTGTTGTATTATATAGAAGAATGTTGTTAAGAGAGTAAATCCTGAGTTCTCATCACAAGGAGAAATAGTTTTCTTTTTTTCTTTCTTTTCTTTTTATATGCAAGATAATGGATGTTAGCTGAACCTACTGTGGTAATCATTTCACAATACATATAGTCAAACCATCATGCTGTACACCTTAAATTTATACAGTGATGTATGTGAATTATTCCCTCCCCCAAAAAAAACAACTGAAAAAATAAAAACAGAGCATTACCAATCTGCTTACTCCCTCAAGTTCCCATCTCCTGCCTCCCAATGAGAGGTAAGTGCAGTTGTGAATTTTCTGTTAATTATGACCTTGTGTTTGAAATTCTATTTTTTGCACATATGAATGTGTCCTTAAACGATACTTTTAATTTTTGAACATAATAAAAATGGCATCATACTGAAAGATTGATAGAGAGGGATAAACAGACATAAGGCAAGACTGGCATTGTTAGACTTACTAATTTTTCCTTTTCAACAAAGCTAAATTTTCACTTCATTATCTTAATTTGCATTTCTATAATTTTGAGTGATGTTGAGTATCTTTCAATATATGTATCATTTATGTCTCCTGTTCCATAAAATCCTGTTTATGTGATTTGCTCATTTTTCTATTGGGTTTGGGCTTACTAATCTTTTTGATTTGTAAGAGTTCTTTACATATTATAGAAAAAGACACTTTGTCAATAATATGCTATGTGAATATCTTTTCCAAGTTTAGGGCTAATCTTTTCACTTTATTGATATTGTGTTATGATGAACAAACGCTCTCAAATTGAAAATGATCAAATTTATCAATTTAAATTAGCATTTCCTCTATCTTGAGGTTAAAAAATATCTCCTGCATTTCTGATAAAAATTTTAAAATTTTGCCATTACATTTACGTCTAATCCATCAGAAACTTAAATGAGTTTGTGTGTGTGTGTGTGTGTGTGTGTGTGTGTGTGTGTGTGTGTGGTGTAATTTAGAGATCTAATTCCATGTTTTTCCACATTCTTATTATATATCACATCATCCGTTATTAAATAGCTCTCCTCTCTCCACTAGTTTGCAACATAAGTGTATTAGACTCTTAAGCTGCCATAAAAAATTACCAAAAAATTGGTAGCTTAAAACAACAGAAATATATTGTTTTATGGTTCTGGAAGCTAGAAATTTGAAATCAAGGTATCAACAAGGTTGGTTCCTTCTGGAAGCTCTGAGGGAGAAATCATCCTTTCCCTCTCTCCTAGCTTCTGGCTCTTTGTGTTCTTGGCTTGTGCATGCATCACTCCAGTTTCTGCCTCCATCTTCACATCACCTTCTTTATTGTATCTGTATCCTCTCTTCTTGTAAGGACACCAGTATTGAATTTAGGGTCCATTCTAATTCTAGGATGACTCCATCTCTAGATCCTTAACTAATTATATCGCAAAGACCCTATTTCCAAATAAAGTCACATTCTGAGATCCCAAGTAGACATAAATTTTAGAGGAGACACTAGTCAACTTATTATAATGGTTAAATATCAAGTTTCCATATAATGAAGTGTCTAGTTCTAGGCCCTTTATTCCATTCCATTCACCTGTTTTTCTGTCCTTCAACCAATACCATACTGCCTTCATTGCAAATGCTTTAACATTTTTATAATAATTATTGACATCTGAAAAGCTAGTTCCCCCCTTTCCTTCTTCTAAAATGTCTTGGCGATTCTTGTGGCTTTGCGCATCTATGTAAATTTAAGCATCAAGTTTTCAAATTCCTTTTTAAAATTCTGTTAGTATTTTTTACTGAAATTTCACTGAATCTATGAAAACTTTGGATGAAATCTGGCATCTTTACATTATTAGGTCCTCTATTTCACAAATATGAGATATCTCTTCCTTTGTTTCAGCTTTCCTTAATGTCTTTCAATAAAGTATTTTGTTTTCTTCATAGAGTTCTTTTGCATCTTTCGTCAGTAAGCTTTTTAGTTTGGAATAAATTTAGAATCACAGAAAAGTAAAAAGGATAATACAAAGGGTTTGGATTTGCCCCTCATACCATTTCCCCAAATGTTAGTATCTTACATACATCTTTTGTTAGATTGATTCCTGGGTAATTTATATATTGTATTGCTGTTGTAAGTGGTGAAACATACAATATCAATACAGGTGGTTTAGCAACCGTATAATAGGAGTCCCCAAAAAATGAAAACAGAGAAAACAAAAGGGAGGAAATTATCAAAGAATACATTTTTTAAAAGCTGAAGAGACAACAGTCTTTAAATTGAAAGTGCTAAGCAAGATGAATGAAAAGGAGAATCGCACCTAGATCCTTCCTTGTGAAATTTCAGAATGCCAACAGAAAGAGAAGACCTTAAAAGCAATGTAAGATTGTTTGCTGTAAAATGTGTTCTCCTGGAAAGCAGCTTCTATATGTAACTCAGAGTCTTCTGAAAACATGATCTCTTTTTATGCCCTCTGTAGTTCTGAAGTGTTCTGGTGTAGGTCTTACATATTTCTTGCTAAGTTTAATCCTATGTGGTTTATATTTTTGTTGCTATTGTAAATTATATTTTTATTTATATTTTCTGGTTATCACTGGTGAAGGAAAGCTATTGATTTTTGTTTCCATTGATCCATATACTGGTCATTACTAAACTTATATTATTTAAAACGATTTTTAGTTGAATCCATAGTGTTCTCCTGTTAGATAATTACATAATCTGCAAACAATAATTTTATATTTCTTGTCTCTTTTGTTTTTCCTTTTCTTATTACTCCAGCTGGGACATTCAAACATTTTTTAATAATAGCAATGATAGTAAGTGTCCTTGTCATTATTCTTTGCCTGTAGTACTGAACTCTTAAGATAACAAGTGGTTATCTTAAGCTTTTGGTTTCAGAGTCTCTATCATCTTACAGAAGAAACGTATGAAGTTTAACATGTCTTTTACATTAATTAATTAAAAAAATTAATTTAATTTAATTAATTAATTAAAGTAGAGATGATCTACTTTAACCTTTTTTTTTATTCATTCATTCATTTATTCTTTTTTTTTTCACTTCATTTTCATTACTGTTATTTTTTTTTTTTTTTAATTTATTGGGGGTGACAATTGTTAGTAGAATTACATAGATTTCAGTTGTGCAATTCTGTATCACATCATCCATAAATCACACTGTGTGTTCACCACCCAGAGTCAGCTCCCCTTCCATCACCGTACATTTGATCCCCCTCACCCTCATCCCCCACCCCCCAACCCCCTTACGCTCTGGTAACCACCAAATTACGTTCCCCAGATTAATTTTCAAACCCCGTGGCCATCCTGTGGTCACCGACTGCCCTCCAATCCCCTCACCCTCCCCCCCACCCCCCACCCCCCCGCCCATCTAGCAACCCTCAGTTTTTCCTCATTGTCTCCCAAACTGTTTCTGATTAGTTCATTCACTTATTCTTTTCTTTAGAATCAGCAAATAAGTGAGATCAACCTTTTAATTTGATGAATTTAATAAAAATATTCCAACTATTGAGTCAACTTTACATTCCTAGTATAAATCCTACTTAGTGAAAGTGTGCTACCGACTGAATTATGTCCTCCTCAAATTCACATATTGAAGCCCTAACCCCCAATATAGTGGAATTTGGAGATGGGGCCTTTGGGAGCTATTTAGTTTTAGATGAGATAATGAGGTTGGTTTTTCATGATGGGATTAGTGACCTTATGAGAAGAAATACCAGAGAGCTTGCTCTGTTTGTCCCCTTGCCATGTGAGGGCATACCAAGAAGATGGCCATCCATGACAGAAAGAGATCTCTCACCAGAAACAGACCAGGCCAGACTCTTGATCTTGGACTTCAAGCCTCTAGCACTTGGAAAATAAACTTCTGTCGCTTAAGCCACCCAGTCTATGGTATTTTGTTATGGCAGCCCGAGGTGAGCTAAGACAGAACTCCTCCTGCCTGACTGCCTCAAGCTGGGACATCAGTCTCTTCTCGCCATAGGACACTAATAGAAACATTGGCTTTTCATGAGTCTCAAGCCTGCTGGCCTTCAGACTGCAACTTAACACCATTGGCTCTTCTGGTTCTCAGGCCTTCGGACTTGGCCTGGAACTACACCATCAGCTTTCCTGGGTCTCCAGCTTGCTGACTGCAGTTCTTACAATTTGTCAAACTTCCTGATTACATGAGCCAATCTCTTAGGATAAACCTTTTTGTGTGTGTGTATGTTCCATTGGTTGTTTCTTTGGAGAACTCTGACTAATACAAGATGTATTGCCCTTTCAATACATTCCTGAATTTATTTGTCAGTGGTTTATTTATACACCGTTAACTGCTATTGTTCTGTAGTTTTTGTATAGATGCATACTACTTTAGCATAAAGCTTTGGCATTGGGTTCATGTTAATCTTATAAAATTAATTGGAAATTTCACCCTTTTTTTCTTTGCTTGGGGCAGTTTAAATAGCAAAGAAAGCAGTATATGTTTCTTGCAAGTCAGCTGAAATATTCTTTAAAAAGCATCTGAGCCTACCATGTTTGTTATGAATAATTCTGTGACAGTTTTAAACTTATTATTATTATTATTATTATTATTATTAACTTCTTCCAGAGTTATTCTTCCACTCAGATTTTCACCTTTTTGAGTTGATTTTAATTTTTTAAAATTTCCCCAGGAAATCATCCATTCCATCTAGCATGTGTTTTAGGATCAAGTTGTACATTGTGTTTTCTTTAAAAAAAATTTAATCTCATCTTTTTACACTGTGATATTCCTTAACATTGTGGTTATGTGAACTCTATTTTCTATCACAGGTTTGTATATCTGGTTGAATTTATATAACTGGTTGAGTTTATATACACTAATATTTTGAATAAAACTAATTTCTGCCTTTTTGCTATTTTTAATGATGGTATTTTTAAAAATACCACTATTTTTGCCCTCATTTTTCTTCCAATTAATTTTTTAGGCCTAATTTCTAGAATTGAAAACTAATATTACTTTCAAATTTTCCCATGATCTAAAGCATTTCTGGTTCTATTTAGGCCTGTGGATTTGCCTTAGGTTCAGATTTGGTCATGTCCCACAGATTTTAATTTGCAATCTTCTCATTGTTCCTAATTCCTAAATATGCTGCATAGAATTAAGTTTAGAAAAGTTAGGAAATTCTTGAGAAATCCTGGGGCAAGAAAATTAAAATATTATGGATACCTGTTTGGAAGGGGAATAGGGCCAGGAGTTGAAAGATGGGTCAGGGAAAAAGGGCGAAAAGAATATAAATCACCATGTCAATTTTGCTACCAATAATTGTTTGGTGGATGGGTAAATGTTTTGTCCATACTTTAGATCTTGATTTTTAATCACTTCTTACTCCATAGCAACACTTCTTTTCAGGCTATATAGTGTCTGGTTTGAGAATCTTCATGAATTGGCCTAAGAATCCTTTCCTGTTGCCTTATTTGAAGGGGATAGAAAACCCTTGGGTCACAAACTCACTCAAAACTTTTTAGATACTGCTTTATCATTTTCTGGCATTTAGTATTTCAGATGAAAAGTCCAATGACAATAAAATTTTATTTTCCCTTTTAGGTATTATTTTTCTGACTCTATATTACAGGGTGTATTTTTATTCTTCCTATTTTAAAAAATTCACCAGAACTTTTGAATTTCAATGAGACAGACTTCAAATTATTCCCTTTTCATAAACATAATGTTCTCTCTAATCTCATAGGAATTTAAAATAAAGCTTTTCTTATATTTATTCTTATGTCTTAGTACTAGTCAATATCAATTGTACTTTTGCTCTGGCCCCCTTTTGCTATGATTATAGGTCTTTTCATAATGTTGATGACATTTTATTGCCCATTCTCACAGAAAAGGAAAATTTATGTTTGTCCAATATTGTGAGTGCAAATGATCTTTGTCACAGTTTCAGAGGAACCTGTTTCTGTTATTTTAGTCTCAGAGACTGTGAACATTTTTATTTTCTGGAGTTTCATTATAGAACATGAGGAAATAGTTGGTCATAAAAGGTATGGTGAGAGCCACTTTTCCAGTGGTTTCTTTTCCAGGTGGTATGAGTGGCCACCCAAAGACTCATGGATGTGCTCTGCCCCTTCTCCAAGTGGCATGGCTGCAGTACTCAGGACTCTACTGGCTCCTGCAGAAATCGACTGGCATTGCTTACCATGTGGTCCATGCTAGCTGGTGTCTAGGGATGAGTCCCACTGTCAGTAGCTTAGAAAATATCCTCATTCATTTATGAAATGCTTCATGAGTACACATGATATAGAAATGAGTGGGCTAGATATTGGGATAGAGCAGTAATGAAGAGACATACCTACCAGCCCTTTCAATAGAGAAGACAGACATTGAACAAGTATTTATTCAATCATTTTTAATAATATTTTTAAATTCTGGAGCTTACAAGGGAGTTCTTGGATGAAGACATAAATTTTGGAGTCATTAAGTTATAGGGTAATTAAGGTTATGGGAGTGGATATTATTGTCTAAGTAGAGAGTATAAAATGAAAAAAATAAGAGGGGCTAGCACCAAGTTTTAAGGAATTCTAACCCTTAAAAGTCTGGTGGAGAAGAATAAATTAGAAACTAAGAAGAACTAGTCAGAGAAGTAGCAGAAAAGGTTTGAAATATATTTCAACTAAATGGAATGCCTGAGTTGGACAGTGTCATTTGCTTTCTTGATTCCTATTACATACTTATTTCCTCATTAACAAAGCTTAGCTTGGTTTGGGGTAGCCATGTTCCCAGGCTCACTTTCTCAATCTCCTTTGTGTATAGGAGTAGCCATTAGACAGTTCTAGCCAATGACAATGAAGTTTCCTGTATGTTTTTAGAAAAGCTTTTTGATTCTGATTTTTAAAAAGAGGGAAGGGGGTTTCAGATGCAGTTGTTCCTGCTCATTGTCCTTCTCTCTTCTTCCTGTTTTGAAGACAGACTAGCTTTCTGGATCTTCAGCAACAACCTTGCCACCATGAGGTAATATGCATGGAAATAAAAGTCTACTCATTAAAACTGTGAAGGTTCAGATATGTTCCCAATGGGATTACTTACCAGCATGACAAATGCCAACAGCCACCCACCTCCAGGTTTATTGTTAGATGAGAAGATTAAAGTTATTTTTGTTTTAGCCGTTGTAATGAGCTTTTCTATATTTGCAGTTGAACACACTTCTAATTAATAAAATTGTCATCTTAAACTTAAAATGGCTTCTCTACTATAAATATAATTATATTTGATTTTGCAAAAGTAGAAAAAATAAAGTCTATGTAATCTGAAATATTTTTTCTATGAATTGCTCAGTTCATAATAAAAAATAAAATAGCAGAAAACAAAACAAAACAAAAACAGTCCTCCTGTTTTCATCTGATTTTCTCTCATCATGAAGAAGTAAACTAATTTTTTTTTTTCAGTTTTTCTACCAAATGTCCAAAACTCAGTCTCCATTCAATAATTGAATGTGCATTGCCCATAGAGGGTGGAACTAAGGAAAAGTTTTCTGAAAAGGGAGATCACAGAAAGGGAGGAGCTCAGAAAATTGACTCCTTGAAGTTGTTTATAAAATCCTGAGCTTACCCATGAGTGATGCATGTATTGATTTGACCCTAAACAGCATATCTAGACTTTGATGACAGACTTACAGAATAGATTGCCATCCAGACCCCAGGCTGGCCACTGGGTAGCACACACAAGACAGATCTGAAGAGTACAAAGGCTTTTTAAATTGAACTGACATTAGCACTACACCCATAGAAGGCAAACCTGAAGATGTGGCCTCAATTTAACAGAGTCACTTGCCGGCTAAGACAAAAATATCAATATTCTCCACATGCTTTAAACAAGATGCTGAATTTCAAAATATACTATTAAAATGTCCAGAATACACGAGAAGAATGAGGGAAATCTTAACTTACACGGAAAAAGAAAATCAGGACACCAGTGCCAAGATGACACAGAAATTGAAATTATCTGACCATGATTATTATAAAAATGCACTAAGATTTCCACTTCTGGGAAGATGGAGTAGATGTACTTCTCCCCATTCCCCACACTAAGTACAGCCAAGCACGCTGAACATTATATAAAATAACCTTAAGTAGATTAAAATGTGCAGAAAACAAATAAAATTGGCCAGGGACCTTGAAACCTAAGGTGGTAAGTTCCTTGGGTTTTCCTTTGCCTCATATATCCCACTGGATATTAGAGAAGTCAACAACCTGGAAATGCCAATGGGCACAGACAAAACCCAACAACAATGACAACAAAACCCTGCTCTCTTTAGCCAAAGGACCAGGAACACCTACAGCTAACTTCATACTTAATGATAAATGACTGAATACTTTTCCCCCAAATCAGAAATAAGGCAAGGATGTCTGTTTTCCTCACACTACGATACAACATGGAAAACCTAGCCAGAGCAATAAAGCAAGAACAGGAAAGGAAGAAATAAAACTCTCTATTTGCAGATGACATGAATGTTTACATAGAATATCACATGCACAAAAAAGAAAAAAATCTACAAAAAAAAAATATCTAAATCTAGTAAGTGTGCATTCAGGAAGGTTACAGGATGCAAAAATCAATTGTATTTCCATATGCCAGAAATGAACATGTGAAAACCAAAACTGAAAATACAATACAATTTATAATCACTCAGAATAAAAGGAAATTCTTAAGTATAAATCTGAAAAAAAAATGTACATGGCTTGTGTGCTGATAAAAGAAATGAAAGATTTAAATAAATGCAGAGACAGACCCTGTTCATGAATTAGAAGATTCAACATACTCATTGTAAGGACACCAATCCTCCCCAAATGATACACAGTTTTAATGCAATTCCTATCAAAATACCAGCCAGATTCTTTTGTAGTATAGACAAGATTATTCTAAAATTCATATAGAAAAGGAACTAGAATAGTTAAAACAGTTTTGAAAAAGAATAAAGTGGAAGGAACCACTCTATCCAATTTCAAGACTTTTTATGTAGTTACAATAATCAAGATTGGTATTGGGAGAGATAGACACATAGCTCAATGGGATCTGCTACTTGCTACAATCAGTGTTGGAGAAGGTCTTCAGGGGGATCTGAGACCAAAACAAATGATACCCTAGTCTCCTGCAATTCCTTGGCAGCAAACTCTGTATACTCTAGCCCAGCTTTCTTAGTGTACCATCTGCACTACGATCACCAGGCTTTAAACAGAAATCTTCTGCCACTGACATTTGTATCCCTTAATTGAAGAAATGTTTATGAACAACTTGCTCATTCCTGGTAGTGACAGAGGAGCCTCCAGTCTTTGAGCCTATCAACTGGACCTGCCCAGGGGCAAGGCCAAGAACACAAGGTCTCAGTGAGGGTCTCTGACTTGAGCCTCCCTTATAACCTACATGAGGGGATTCCCCAGGTCAGCCGGTCCAGGTGCTAGGTAAATCTAAATGCAAACTGATGAATAAAGTTGCTCAGGAAATGATAATGGAATCCATGTGTCATAGCACAGAGTGTGTATGTGAGTGGTTAGCTACTTGTGTGAGTTTCCTATTGCTGATGTAACAAATTACCACAAACTTAGTGGCTTAACATAACACAAATTTATAATCTTATAATTGTGGAGGTTCGAAAGTTTTAAATGAGTCTCACTGGGCTGAAAACAAGGTGTCAGCAGGGCTGCATTCTCTCTGGAGAGTCTAAGAACGAACCCATTTCCTTGCCTTTTGCAGTGTCCAGAGACCTGCATTCCTTGGCGTACGGCCCCTTCCTCCATCATTAAAGCCAGCATCCGTAGCATCTTCAAATCTCTCTCTGACTCTGACACTATCTTATCTCCATCTTTCATTTATAAGGAACTTTGCGATTGCATTGGGCCCATCCAGGTAATCAAGGATCATCTTCCCATCTCAAGGTCAGCCAATAAGCAACTTTAATTCCATCTATAACCTAAAATTCTCTCTTGCCAGTCACAAGTTCTGATGAGTAGGATGTGAACATATTGGGGGGAACCATTATTCTGCCTACCACACTACTGATGAAATTATTTCGATAAATTTGCTCCACAGTTACATAATACTATTTTCAAGACCTTCCAAAAATCTGTGCATATCTCTTCAGGTGTCATGGAAGCTTACGGTTCTTGTATTTTCCTCATCTACACCCCCCAGCACTCAAAAGCAGTGGTGCTTAAAGTGTGGTATCCAAACCAGCATCAGCATCACAAAGGAACTTGTCACCCACCCCAGACCTACAAATTCAGAAATTCTGGGGGTGGGGCCCAGCAATCTGTGTTTTAACAAGCCCTCATGGTGATTTTGATGCACACACATGTTTGAGAATCACTTGGCTGGGGACCATTATGCGTAGAAGCTTCTTACACTAAACTGTAATTCTAAAATACTGGAGGTGCCAAAAAAATGTATACACATGACTTGTATTCGTCTTTTGTTTATTGGTATATATTATTACAATTTTAATACAGTTTTTTTTTCTTTTTTAAAATGTGTATACATTTTTTTTGGTACCTTCTGTATATTGCTTTCAAACTGGAATTGTCTTTACTATCTACCGTACAAACAAGTTCTGGCATTATGGAAACTCCATTCTAATATCCAGGAAGAAATGGAACAAAACAAAGCACACATACCGCAAAGAAAAAGTCACCAAAATTTTAACAGTTAGTGCTTTCTGGGTGGTAGAATAATTGATTTTCCCCCTCACTGGGCTTTATTATGTTTCCAAATATTTTATATTAAACATATATGATTTTACAGTGGATAAGAAATAGATCGCAAAATGGAAGGAACAATTTGTAGTCAAAATACAAACATTCAAGAAAATACCAAAATCCTCTTCAGCCATCTCAATAGTCAGGGCTATTGAACAGTAATATTAATTTGGCTGATTCTTTTTTCATCCCTGAAGAGTCTCAGCTTTTTGTTTGATCATTGTGTGCAATAGCCATGGTCTTAACAGGTCAGTATAAAGCAGGACAAGTCATTTTAGAAGAGTAGAAACATCTAGAGATCCTCAGAGGAGAGAAGCCAAACCTCCCTAATACGCCCAGTCTTAGATGGGGTGGCCAAGTCACACAAGTCGTCACCTGTTCTCAGGACGCTGATAAGCCCAGGACCAACAAACTCCCCTCAGTCCCACTCAGTCTAGCAACACGCTTCACCCCCCACCCCAGATTTTTTTTTTCCAAAGCAGACAATGTGGTATTGTGATTAGATATAAACTGAAAGTGTATTTTCTGCCCTTCAGTAATTACACTGCCTTATGGTAGCATTATTCAGTGTGAAGCCTTATTATGCTGCAGAATGAAATTCTGTATAATTTTCTTCTCCAATGCACAAATGGAAATCATATTTTGGTCTGAGTTGGGAAGAAAGGCTCAGTTATCACTTGTGAGCGTGGTGTTATTTTCCCCAGAATTAAAAAATCCATCTGGGTGTCCGACCTCGCTCACCCCGCTGCCTCTCCATTCAGCCTTTTGTATGCAGATGAACCTTATCAATTTCCACCGCCTCAAAAGCCCGCACCCAGCTTGGTGCCTCCCCCTGGTCTGCCAGGCTTTAATGGAAATGCATGAGGCTTTTTTTTTTTCTTTGATGTCTGTGCAATATACGCATGTGGATAAAAACCTGTGCTTTTATTTAGGGGGAGGGGAAGGGGGTTCAAATCAAAGTTAAAGTCTCTACCCTATCGCGCCTGGCTGGCGATTAGCGGAGGAGAGAAAGGAACGGCAAATCCAACACAGAAGCTATGAAACTGGGGTTATTCAGATTATTGACTAACAAATAAAGGGGCATGGGATGTCACATTTGTATTCTAAGGGTTTTCATCCCGCCACAGGCCTCATCAACAACTTCGTGGAGTGCGGCTAAATCCCCTGTGTTAACACGCGGGGCTCCGGGGGCTGCGTGTGATTAACGCATTAATTGCAGCTCCCTCAGGCCTAGCGCTGGCTGCGTCAGTAATTCACTTAAGGACAGTTGGCCCTTTAGTTATTCTACAATCTAATGTAAACAACTCGCAAATAACACCACTCAGCCGTTTACCCAGATCCGAGGCTGTTTCCCAGGCTATTAGCAACTTCCAATGAATGATTCATCCGCCAGTGACAAAGCCTGGCCACGGAACTGTGTGACACCACCAGGACTACAGGCGTAGATCAAAACAGCCTGGCTTTCACCCCACGAAGAGATAGACTCATGCGCCGCTCAGAAATGCAGCTTTGCCAGGCCAGGTATACACAGCACCTAGTAAACGGTTGTTTAAAAAATGCCTACAGCCCTTTCTCGTCACCAAGGTAAATCATTTAGGAAGAAGGACTAAAAACAAGCAAACACAAATTTTCTTTGGCTCTAAGTACCTCACCATCTCATCACATTTGTGACAGACAAGTTTGATTCTGTTGATGGAGATTTTATATTGTGACCTAATGATGCAATTCACGTTGAGTCTTGAGTTGAGAGTCAAGAATGTGATTACCTTCCCTAAGCTAAGGCGAGCTGGCTTAGAAAGAGTGAGCAGCTTAGCTGCTCTGACTCTGAAGTAGAGATAATATTTGTTTTGTTTGCCTAACAAGATTGTTATAAGGATTTTAAAGTAATGATAAATAAACTTGTAAGTTTTCAAAACTTACTAATAAGGTAAGTACTAATCAAATGAAGAATTACAGCTCTTACTGATTAATACGCTAAAATAATAAATGTTTTCGTAGCACTTTAAATTTTACAAAGAGTAGTCATATACATGGGTATTTATAGAGAATTTCAAGTGTACAGAACTGGCACAACAAGGATTAACCTACTTTTTAGATCTGAATGATCAGGTTTAAGGAAAGAAGCAGAAACCTCAGGGTTAAACTGTTTATCCCTTGCTGGGCTCATCTAACTTCTGCCTGAAGTGGAAACAACTGCTTCAACAATCAACAAGGTTGTTGAACAAGATATCTTTGGCTATCTCTAATTTGAAGAAAGTTTTCCTTAGAGGGATATCTCCACTGGTCCCTCCACTCATTCTTTATAGCTCTGCTCCTTGGGATCCCAGAAAACAAATCTTTCTCCAAGTCAGGAAGACACTTGACCCCACAAATGAGAGAATCAACTCTTGGAGAGGGTTCTGGAAATCAGATCCTAGATCAGCAATCAATCAAAACCACTGCATTCTTTCCCCCCCTTTTTTAAAAAAAAAAATGTAAATGTAAACACACAGTCAAAAAGAAAAAAGTCCAAACAGAACTCATGGTATAAAATGACAGTATATGTTTCCACTACCCCACTCCACTACACCCAAATAGTCCATTTCCATTGCCCAAAAGTAACCTCTATTAACCGTTTCTTGAGTAGCCTTCTGGCAATTTGAATGCAATTCATAAATTTACAAGAATACACAAACACAAAGTTGGATAACTGTGCATATTTTTCTAGAACATCTGAACAATATAGCACATATAATATACAAATGGTTGGTAATGACCTTTTTTTTTTTACTTCCTTTTCAGCTACAAAATTATTCACAAGCATGATTTTTAATTTCCAGGGACAAAGCTTTCCTTTGATTGTTAATTTATATTTCTATTGCCTTGTGATCCATAAATATAAGTCATATGATTTTTGCTTTCTGGAATTTGAGATTTCTTGTGTAACCTAAAACATGGTCAATTTTTGTGAAAAACCTGTTTGTGTTTAAAAATAATGTTTTCTCTGTTAGAATAAATCAAGATTTTTAATTATGTCATTTTATTTTCCTACATCCTTCAATTCATTTTACTTCATTTTTCTGCCACATCTAATAATTGAATGCAGTAAGTTAAGGTTTCTCACTATGATTATGAATTTAATGATTGATTCTTGTGTTTCTGTTTGGTTTTGCTTTGTTGTAAGGTAACTAGTATCTCTAATGACCTAGCCCCCAATTTCTATCAGATGTATTGGAACATGTGCTATAGGTCTTAATTTTTCTTTCACACTTTGCTTTCTAGGAGAATTTCTAGGTTGGTCTTGTAGCTTACTCTCCTGCTCTTCAATTGTTTCCATTCTGCTATTCAAACTGTTAATTTTTCACACACCAAAATTTTAATTTCCAAATCTCTAATTGATTATTATGTATCCAATATCCCCTATGACTCTCTAATGATTTTAATTAAGCTTATTCTAATGCCTCATTCTTTTTGCTTTTAATTAGCCCAGCTTCCTGGTATCAGTTCATCCACTTGTTGAGCCCGGTGCCTCACTTGCATAATTTTGGCTTTCCTCATATATGTGTTGAATCTTGTTTGTGTGCTCATGTCTGTATTTCTGATTCCTGTTAGACTACAGATGAAAGCCTGCCTCCAGAGGTTGTTGGAAAGGCATGGAACATGTGCTGGACAGTGTAAGCCCATAGCTGGATCCCTGAATATCAGAGCCTCTATGGTAGCACCAACCTTCTGAGGCACTGTCCTTCATCTCTGAGCAAAAGCCCACCTTCCGCATCTGTGGCTTGTTGACTGCTTTGACAGAGGAGAGAGGGGTGGGAGTTGAAGATATTTCTCCTGCCAGGTGAGACTCCCACTCTGCTCCCCAGCAGCCAAACTCTCCTTTGTAGCAATGCTCTTCTGCAGACATTTCCTGCTTCTGTCTGATTTCAACTGCCTTTCGTCTCTCTGAGATTCCCCATAGTTTTGGATGCATCGGTGACACCTCTTATTTTCCACTCTTGTAATGGATTCCCCCCCCACCCCCGCCAAGAACTATATCCCTTTTCTAAGATTTCCACAGATTTGGGAGTGAGAGATGAGTCTGCAGTGTGTGCTTAGCTGGCCTCTTGATCCACTCTCCGACAATTAATTTTGAATTGCTTATTGACTGTTTGCCGTAAAATGGGCACCTTTCCTAGACAGTACTTACATGTCTTTGAAACAAAGGCATAAGATGGGTTTGAGGATTGATGCTGGATGAAGTGTGGGAAGAATGAACTCTTATGGTTGTTGGATATTAATTCTTAGGGAAAGTATTTGCATATACCAGAATACTAGTGTTTAAAAAAAAAAGTTGAATGATTGGTATTCATTTCTGTTCTCTGGTGACTGCTGTAGGAGGAGCCACAGAGGGCTGGGCGTCATGGGCTATTCTAGGAAACAGCTGCGTCTATTTGAATAAGAGAGAGGGAAGGGAGGGCCCATCTATTTACAGGTCAACAGTAGCCTCCATATCTGATGCCTTGTGGAACTAATTCCTAATTGGGGCAGTGTTTGTCAACACTGACAGGACCCTAATACACTGTAATCGCTCCAGCCACAAGCTCTGATAGAGATCTTAATCTCCACACTGTCCCCTTCAGAGGCAGCAAGCCTACTGCACGCCCCCTCCTTCCCCATTCTTGGCTCTGTCTCTCTCTTTCTCTCAATCCCTTTTCTCTCCACTCTCACCATTTTTTGTACCTTTTTTGTATTTCTCTATTACCACTGCCCTTTGTCTCTCTTTCACAGCCTGGTTCAGTCCTTCTTTCATCCTTTGTAGGGTCTTGGGTCTCCCTCTCCATCCTTCTATCTCTCGTGTTCTTTTTTCTCTCTCATAAACACCCATCAAATTTAAATCCTCAAGAGTTCCCAGGGAGTTTAGGCCACATTTAATCTTAATATGTGGATAGTTATTCATTCAATGTCCACAATCTCTGAAATCATTAAGAAAGTTAAATTACACTTTGGCAAATTTTCGCAAATAGAAACAGAGGGTTAAGATAAATGTTTGTGGCAAAGAAAGAGTGACTTTTTTTCTTGGTGTCTATATTTTGTTAATTTGGCAAAATAATTGTCTCACCTTAGCTAGAGTCCTGGTTGGTAGGTAATCTCTGCAGTACAGTCTGAACCAGGCCTGGGAGCAACATGTTTACATAGAGCCAAACAAGCAGCAGGAACCAGTGAATCAGGATGAAGCCCTCCTGTTAAATACCTGTGCCGGGAGACCACATGGGTAATGTCCCAGTTCCAAGAAGATCTGGAGAGACCTGGGTAGAAAGCAGTGGCCAAGCGGGTACCCTTTCATTCCATTTCATTCAGTTTTCAATTGTGCCTCCAAAATAGCTGGTTGCCATTTGAATCACAAATGGTGCTGCGTCTAATTCAGCACTAATTCCTCTCTCTTATCCTTCAAACTCCTTCTCGGAAATGTTCTCACACTTAGGGTCTCAATTCAAACATTTTACCTCTTCAGAGAGGTAAAAGTCTGACCACTCTAAACAGAGTATTAGTAGCTCTTCACACATCAGTTACTCTCTATCCTAACCTGTTTATTTTCTCCGTAGCACTTATCACAAACTGCAGTTATTTATTTATTTCCCTCCAGGATCATAGGCTTCATGAAGGTAGGGGATGTCTCTTTACTTGCCCTTGATGTCCCCATTATAGTGCTTGGCACATAGTAGATCTTCCATACACATTTGTCGAATGAAATAATGGATGAATGAAGGAATGAATGAAATACAGAGCACAGAATGGGGAGACCATCCTGTAATTTCTCTCCTTCCTAACAATAGTGATCATAATTTCACTGCCTTAATTTCCTCTCTTCTCAAAGATTCTCAGTGACCAATATAAACAAATCCAATCTTCTGATTTTCTCCTTTGAGTCCTAAATTTTTGTCCCAATCTCTCTAGCCAGCCTCGTTGATAAATTTCTTAAAATTTCCTTTGGCGAACCCTCTACTGGGACTCATACTCTCTCCTACATGCCTTGCATATCCTCACCTTTGCTCAAACTGTTCTTCTCCCAGGATGTCAGCATGCTGAGAGCAAGCCATGCTTTGTCCTTCTCTGTATCACTAAACTCAGAGCAGACTTTCCAAAACCCCTCTATGTTCTGGTTATTGGCACCAATTCTTGTGTGATTCTTTAGAGCTGGCTCTCCACCTGTATTATCACAGTCTTCAGAGAAGAATGCCCTCTTTTCACCTATGGGGACGACAGGTGTCATGGAATTGAACTTACAATCCAGTTAGCCTCATACCCAGTTCCACTAAAAACTCCCTCTGCATTAGTGAAACCTCTGGGTTTTCTTAGGGCCAGGCTATAGGAAGGAATTTCTGACCTGACGCTGCAGAGATGTCTGAAGAGTTAAGAAAAATGTATGAGGAGGTGGGGGCCGAGGGAGGGAAGAATGGGAATCACTGAAAAGGAAGAAAAAAGACATAAAGGAGATTCTAGAAGTGGAGGAGACATAAGCAGATCCCCTAAAGCGAGGGTTTAGTGGTGGAAACTGGCGAGCCAAGGAGGCAAGCAAAAGCCGCTGAGGGCTAAGAGTCAGTAGGGAGCGAGCCTGAGAGTGGGACTGGGGCCTCTGGCAAGTGCCTGTGGCCAATCGAGGCTTCGTCAGAGGTACACCAGGCGTGAGGAATTCTCCCCCCTTTCCGCTGTCTCCCCCTCTCTTTATTCCTCTGTCTTCCTCCATTCACTCCTCTTCCTTGTACCCCCTCTCCTCTCCCTCCTCTTCCTCTTTCTCTTCCCACTGGTTGTCTCACACTAAGCCCCCTCTTTCTTGTCCATACTAATATTGTTTCCCTGCTTTTGTGCACTTTCTTCTTCATACACTTCCTCTCCTCAGAGAGGTGAAACTCTCCAAATGTTGCGGAGTTGAAGGCACATCATCAAACCCCTACAGAACTCCCACCTCCTTTGAATGGATACAGTCGATGCTCTGTTTCTGAGAAATCCCCACAAGGCCCCCAACAAAGTAAGTCCTAAAAGTCCAGCACTCCCTGAAGTGTCAGCTATCTCACACTTTTTGTTTTTCCTTTTCCCAGTAGCTCCTGAAGTCTTTCTGCATCGGTCCCAGCCATGGATACGCTTACCTGTGATTTATTGATGATAATCATAGGAAAGCCATTTGTAATCAAACATTAAACAAAGACATTCTCTCGCTGAGAGGGAGTGATAACGCACCATTTAGTAATTTTTGTGCAGCTGGTAATTTGGAAAATGAATGATAATTTCTGAGCCTTGAAAAACTACATTGACAATGCCTGGTGTTATTCACCTAGTGAATAAAGACACCTTCCTCTCCATGTCTTGTGATAAATTTCTTTTATTAGGGCCACTTACGCGGGACTTTATCTTAATGGTCTCTTATATGGAGCAGTTGTGCTTAGGCCGTTAGGTTGTTTTTCATCACGTCTTAAGCACAGGGCTCAGAGAAAATAAATAGCAATAGTGGTTCCAGGCAGCTCAGCTGCTATAGAAATTAGGCCCTGAAGCTAACTGGTTTACCCAATCACAACTCACTGGAAATGGACAGAGAGTATTTGCCCTTCTCTCTCCTGTATGGGCCCTTCCTAAGTGACTCTCACCTTCCCTTCTTGATCTACACTCCCTAATTAGTTCCCCTATTTGCACTTTTCCCGGTGTTAACTCAGTATTTCTTTCAGTGTGGAAGGAAGCGGTAGTACATCGAGTAACTAAATAGACATTATGTTGTCCTGTACATGTTCTCTGCAACCTGCATCGACCAAAGAGAAATCCCGGTAGGTGGTCAGGGGAATCTGGGGAGGAAGAACAGCCACCCACTGTACACTGCACACCAACATGGCCTATGACAGCCACGCGAATGTCCCATCAGTGATTTGCTTCAGCTACAGGTTATATAGCTCACTGCCTTCTGAGACCCTTCTGAGACCAGGCTGCCTCTTAGTGCTGTTCCTCTGAGTACTATTCGTCTGAGTGCTGTACCTGAGAGAAGCGGGCTGCTTCAGGGTGCTGTTCACAAACTCAGGGCCTCTCTACAGGCATTGCAGCCTGCCTCCACCAGGAGGTCCCTAGGTTCTGTCACCCTGGGGTCTCAGAAGGCAGTGAGCTATATAACCTGTAGCTGAAGCAAATCACTGATGGGACATTCGTGTGGCTGTCATAGGACATGTTTAAATGTCAAAAGATGTCAATGAATACTCAGGAATCCTGTCCTTAGGTGATTTCCCCTTTCCCACAGTCCCCAGTCCTTAACCCTGTCTCCAACCACCGCTATCAGTTCTCACCTACAACTGTATCACAGACCTCAGAAAAGGCTGTCAGTCATTCTCTGGGGAACAGAGAGAGGAACAGAGGGAGGCTATCTTTGTAAGCCAGTGGCACATCTAAAAGTCCGTAAGACATCACAACTTGTCTTACTGTCCTAAGAAAGTGTCTCCTTCTCAGCGTTGAAGTGAATTACAAAGAGCCCTCTTTCGTTGCTTTAACCTAGGACACACACAGCTCCAGGAGGGAGGGGGGATAAATATTATTAACAGCTGACATTTAATTCATATTTACTATATGCTAGGCTTTGTGCCAAAAACTTTGCATTGATTACCTCATTTAACCTTCATAAATCCTTAGTATGTAGGTACTGTTATTTTCTTTCTAGCTTTATTGAGATGTAATTGACATATAACACTGTATAAGATTAAGGTGTACAATGGGATGACTTGATACACGTATTTATAATGAAATACCTTAGGTACTAATATTGTATTTGATTTTTACTGATGGAGAAAAGGAAGACAAGGGGGCCTGAGCTACTTGCCCAGAGCCACGAAACGGGAAAGTCCTGGAGTTGGAGTTGGAACCCAGGCCATCCGACCTCAAACCCCTTACTCCTCTCCTCGCTGTTCTCCTGACAATAATAATCCCATCCAGCCATACTCTTGAGTGGTCTGAAAGGGGAGAATATACACCCTTTTCCACCACAGGTGGGTAAAGGGAGATGGTATCTCTGAGTCCATTCCACTGCTCCCCACACACCAGGCAGCTTACAGCCCTAGGAGAGCCCCTCCCTGGAATTCCATGCCATCATACATCCGAGACGCAGGGTGGATTTCCAAGCACCCTCAGTGGGCAGCTAACACTCATTCATCTTCCTCAGGAAGATGCTTAGAACTGATTATCATCTATTTCTCAGTAATACCCTTCTCCTTATCAAGAAAGTACTGGTCGTGTCCCATGGGCTCAAATACCACTCTCTCTAAACATAGTTCATCCAAAGGGAGTCTGCCATCCAACCCAAGAAGTCTCTGCCTCCCCCATGTCAAAGAGTGACAGTCCCATCACTGCCCTCTACTCTCTGTCCATCTCTCCTATATCTGGCCACGGGGTTGCTTTTTGGTCCCATTTGAACATGGTCTAAAATTTCTGTCTTGAGTTTCAGAAGCAGTGTCCCATAGGAGGACAAATTCCCTCCCACTGGTTCCTGAGTGGAGAAACTACTGTGATGTACTCCCCTACTTCTTACCTTGACAGATCCCCACCCCACCCCATCCAGTCTCTGGCTGTCTTATAAACTAGCACAGATCCTAACCAGACGACTTCCAAATAATGGATCTCTTTTCAGTGTCAAGAAACCGCAAACCCCATAGCTCTCTCTGATCTGTTGTTCCTGGTGCGGAACCACTGGATCACGATGTCTTTTCTCTCTCGCAGTGCTGTGTTGAACTGTGGATTTTAAAAAGAGGTTCTTTCTATGGAAAGTAATCTTACAGGGTTGTCTGATCATAAATTCCTAACCGGGCAGGTCATGGTGCGCAGTTACATCCCAGGCATATAACTTCTTTAGTGAAAGGTTTTAAGTAAGCCCTGTTTATTGTTCTTGTGCATCTAGCTTAACACACCTTTGAAATAAACCATAACCACACTTAAGAGAGCACATAATCTTAACTATTTTGTAATTCCATCTTTTGCTTTCTCCTATCCTCATATCATCTTCCTTATGTTCCCTCCTTAACCTCATATGCATAAAAAACAAACAAACAAAAACCTTCTAACTTATTCTCTGAAGCATTTATCTCAGTCTGTTGGGATCTTGCTTCCAAGTGTATCCTCTATTTGGCTCAAATAAATTTTTATAAAAATTCTCTACAGGTTTGGATGTTTCTTACACCAACAGACTACCGGAGTACCAAGCCATCCTTCAGCTTATTGACCTGTTTACCCTTTCTGCCTCCTTGTCTGCCCCAAATCAGAGGTCAGCGGGCAGCCAGGACTCCTGCTGAAACACCAAGAAAGCAGGGACCACATAAAGGTGGCATTCTTACTGTTATTACGACCATAAATATGAATCCCATGTATTATCCCTATGGCCTTTACTGGTCCGGGTGCAGAATTTTAAATATTCTTATTAATGGTCTATTAAATCTCTTGATTCATTTATAAATCATTTTGGGAATAATAGGGAATTTCTTAACATGAACTAGGAATGACCTATCATGCTCCACCACATTCAGAGCTCTCTTCAGGATTCCTATTTGAAAAAAAAACCAGAAAGACAGACAGACGAAGATGCTTAGACAAAAGGAAAACAAGCAGCATCAAAAAAAAAAAGCAAATAAAACAATGTGGTTGTCTCACCCAGTGTTAATCTCTGAATGAATTATGTCTCAGAACAAATACCCAATCAAGACTATGATAGTAGTAAGTCCTTTCAGTTGGTCACAAAGGCTCAGAGCGATGATGACAGGGTATGACTTTCCTACCTAAGCCTGATAGACTCAAGATACTCACATTAAAATAGAGAGAGAGAGAGAGAGAGAGAGAGAGAGAGAGAGAGAGAGAGAGAGAGAGAGAGAGATGGGAGGAGTTGAGGGAAAACATGTAAACGTGTTTGTTTGTTTGTTAATTGTGGGTGTAGGTACTGGCATACAAAGCTGATTAGAATCAAATAGATAAGAAACTGGCTAATTTCTTGAGAGTGCTGTGTTTATTTCCCCATTCTCCCAAATGTGCCTGGACCAAAATATTGAGGGTTGCTAAAGACCTAAATCAACCACTTCCAATATTCTATGGGAAGGAAGTGGGCTGCGAATGCTGCTGAAATGCTAAGGAGGGCAGGAACACATATTCTTCAATGCCCACTTCAAATGTAGCCAAGGAGGATAGGGGAAAGGAAGAACCTTAGAAAACAATAGATGGGGAGCTCCTCCCCTAGCACAGAACCAGGATCATCCCTCACCCCCAGGAGTCTGATTCCATGCAGCATCTACCAACAAGATGTCAGAATTGCTATAGACATGTGTCTGCGCTGTCTCCCAATTTTACCCCTACTGAATGACAGTTTATATTTTGGTTGTCCTATTTGTGTTCCATCATTGTTAATTGGGCATAGAAGGGTACATTTTTCTTTTTAGCTCATACGTCTCTGAATGAAGAGGCATATTTTAAAGCAATTGATAAAATGTAATAGTTTGTTTTTATCTTAATGCTAGAAGCATCCTTTATCTAATAGCTCAGTGATTGTTGCATTGAACCTACAGAGAAGGAAATAAAATCCTAGGCCACTACTTGGCCCAGCAAAGTTTGACATTTATAATAGTAATAATATGAGCAGTATTCATTACTTATTGTTTTAGAGTCACTCTATGGACAAAGCACAGAAGACTTGCTTGTGATTGCAGGATGAAATGTAAACATTAACAAATTTAACAATGAAAAAGAAAAAGTGAGCTGACGGAAGGCAGTAGAATTGGGTAGAAAATGTGAAAGAAATGTAGGGTTACTATTATCCATATTTTCAATAAAGTTAGTAGTAGAGAGAAACTGTCACCTGTTGACAGGACAAGATATGACAGTTTATTACATTATTTAAAGTAATAATACATGAACAGATAATAAAATTATAAACTGTTGGGTATAGTAAAGGGAGAAATTGTGTATGTGAGCCAAATCTTTTATTTATAGTCAAAAATCCATATATCTTAAATATAGAAGTCAAGAAATTAAAATGTAAAAGAAGAAATTAAAAGAAGACATTGTTTTAAAAAATTGATCTGGCAATTAATATTAGAAATAAGGAAAAAGTGCTACATATCTCATTGCTGATTATCACTATAGTCACCTTCAAAGTATTCCCTTTGGGAAGCTATGCACTGACGCCTGCACCTAGTCCACCGTTCAAAGCAATTTTGGAACTCTTTTTCTGGAATGGCCGTCAGAGCTGTCGTCGTATTACCCTTGATGTCCTGAATGTCATCAAAATGTCTCCCTTTCAATATTTCCTTTATTTTGGGGTAAAGACAGAAGTCATTGGGGGCCAGATCAGGTGAGTAGGGATGGTGTTCTAATACAGTTATTTGTTTACTGGCTAAAAACTCCCTCACAGACAGTCCTGTGTATTGTCGTGATGCAAGAGCCATGAATTGTTGGCGAAAAGTTCAGGTCTCTAACTTTTTCACACAGCCCTTTCAGCACTTCCAAATAGTAAACTTGGTTAACTGTTTGTCCAGTTGGTACAAATTCATAATGTATAATCCCTCTGATATCAAAAAAGGTTAGCAACATCATTGCAATATAGTTTGGGAATGAATTGTTAGACCCGAAGATACAAAGTATCTTCTACTTTGTGGCATATCTTTTCAGTCTTACAATGTCTTTTGGTGAACAGAAGTTCTTAATTTATTGAAACCCAACTTATCAATCTATTTGTATGGTTACCACTTTTTGTGTCCTATTTTGGAATTTTTGTCAACTCCAAGGTCATGAGGATACTTTTACAAATAGTCTTCTGGAGGCTTTACTGCCTTACCTTTCGTATTTAGGGCTAGAATGCATCTGGAATGTCTCTTTTTAAATTTTTTTCTTTTTACTGAATCCCAACAGGCTTCTTTTGGGGGGAAATACCAAAACGGGTGGCAGACAGACCATAAGGGAGAGAAGACGTGACCTCTACCAGCTTGTCTACAGCTGCTGCATGGACAACCCAGGCTCAGCCAATCAGATGATCCTGTCTGAGCTGAGTTAGCAGCCAGTGCCACAAAGGCACGGGAAGAATCAGAGAGAGTTCACTGAGGCCCTGAGGCAGCCCAAGGTCCAGAATAACAGGGGTGAGTTTCTGGGAGGGCAATCCAATGGCCAGAACTAGCTGCCTGTTAACAGTGGTGCCAGAATGGTGTCATTAGAGGACTCACTAGTGTGGCCTTGGTTGTGAAGTTTTCCAGTGTAGTTCTCCAGCCTTCCTGTAGATTTTGTGATCTACCCCATATCCTTCTAATAAATTCCCTTTCTTTGCTTAAGTTAGCTCGGATTTTATTTGACATCAAGAACTCTGCCTGGTAAAAGCAACAAATTTAAAACTCCACAAAATATCATAGTAAAGAAAACTACATGCCCACTGGAAGCTTAAGAGTTATACATATCCTTATTCACTGGGATTAAAGTATTTCTCAACTTTTCCTTAAGTTTCTCTGTGGCTAGAGACAGCTAATGGGAAGCCTGTCCGAGGGTTGGCAGAGGCTATAGCACAGTGCTGACAAAGACCTCTGCAGCACTAGTTTATGGTCTTATACCCACGTGTGAGACAGTGGCTAATTTGGAATAGAAAACCCCATTCGTGACCCCATCCCCAATCATCCAGGGATTGCTGCAGACATTTTGCTGCACCTATTCTCCCCAAAGAAAAAATCAGTAAAATAAAATTCCTTAAATGACAAACTACATTAAAAAAATTAACGGAAAATTCTAAATGGTGTGGAAATTATGTCTTTATTAGAAGGCCATTTTTAAACTTCTCTTTATAAGACTTTGGAGCATTAATAGCAAGCAGTAGGAGGTGAAGAACCTTGTGAGGGAAGGAAATACCCCTGCAGTTGTGGTATTTTTCTTTCCTTTTTGCTAAGGGATTCTCTGCAGCCTGAGATGTGATGTAGGTAAAACTCCAAACTTTGTAAATGCCATATTGCTTCCCCCACTTCCCTAAACCATTACTCTAAATATATTGACCTCATAATACCACTGTTTTCCTGGAACCTCTTCTGAAAACCTTGTGTCCCCTCCCCAGATCTATCTATACGCTTCAGTCCCCTCACACATACCCTCAGGTAGAGCCCCGCCCCCTCCACTCTCCCTCCTCTATATCCCTGTGGCATCCTGGGCTAATCCCTGCACAGCACTGATCACACTATTCTATAATCATCAGTTTACTGTATGTCCCATCCATAAATTTCTTGAGTGGGGATCACATGTTGTTCAGTTCTGTGGCCTCAGACCAAATGAATAAACAAGTAAATGAAGCAGTTCAACCGGCCATCTATGCTCACACAGGAGCCTTAATTAAGGTGATCAAATAATTTGTTCTAACGGTGACCCTATTGAGAGTGAAAGGGGTCACTCACTGGACAGACCACTGGAACAATATGCATTATCCAGGACTGGGATGGCCACCCCAGGACTGGGATGGTCAAGGACAGATGGTCACCCTAGCTTTAGCCCATCTTACCCAGTCTGGTTTTCCCTCCTCTGCCATTGTACAATGGGAGGGAATCACTAACACTATCCTAGGTTGTTTCTGAAAAATGAAGGTTGTGTCCATATCTTTGATACTGAGCTCTCTGGGTAGTGAGGTAGGAGTGACATTGGATGAGAGGTCAGAATCAGAGATGATGATTGAAGAGGCACTCTTATTCATGTAGAAGGGGGAAATGAAGCCACAGAAAGGATGAGATCCAAAAGACAGGGTGTTGGCTGAGATGTCAGAGGCTTACATTCAGAGACCTGGACACAGGACATACTTAGAAGGAAGAAAAAGGGGTTGAGTGGATGGCTTATTACATCATTTCACAGATGTTATCGCACTTCATCCTCACACTACGAGGCACTGTTAGACACGGAGTAATGTTATTCCTACTTTACGGTTGAGCAAAATGGAAGCATCAAGCTGACGTGGCTGCTTCCTGGCTCATAAAGTGGCAGAGCAAGGATTCAAACTCAGTTTGGCTTGACACTAAAGCCCATGATCTTAACAAGGACAGGAATGCAAGAATGGAAAAGAAGGGTTAGGAAGAAGGGAGTGTTCATCACTGTCAAATGCTCCAAGAATATTTTGGAGAACATGTCCTCTGAATAATTCAAGGACAATAAAGAACTGGAAAGCATTGCATTTGACAACTGGAAAATTAGTCGTGACCTGTTAATGCTCATATGACAGGAGATTCACAGAATGAATTAATGGGGAGCAAGGAGAGACAATAATTCAATTAAAGACAATTACAGGGTTATATCTTCATAAAGCATTACATATTTATAAATATATTTATACATTATAGATATCTGTATGTATATGTGATATATATACATATATGTACACATGTGGTACCTATATGTACATATATGCATATATGTGTATACATGTATGTGTGCAGATATGTGTATATATGTCACATATATATACAGATATATATAATGTATATGTATGTGACATATATACATATATGTCTATTTTTAAATATATATATATGTGTATATATATATATATATATATATATATATAATTCTTAAGCTACATTAACTAGCCTCATGGTAGGATTTTGTTGAACACTTCTTGGATAATACTCTGTCAGGAAACATTTTAAAAACTGAATTATAATATGAAATCAATGGTTCCCAGAAGATGCACTATTGAACAGATGCACCTTTTGAGATAGAGGACACTTACCTTACTGTCAGGCACTTAGCAACAGAGAAATCAAGGAAGGGATAATTACTCTATGAATTTGGTGGTGGGTCCCAAACAAGCAGAAATGGAAGACCTTAAATATAGTCCCAGTAACAATGAGTGAGAGGAAATTGACAGAAACCAACTCTTACTAAGATAACACATGCCCAGAATCAATAAAAGGGCAGCAGGAATTAAACAACTAAGCTGATAAAGGACAGATCACCAAGGAGTCTGGGTTTTGAAAAAATCTCTAGGGAATGTAGCATATTAAAAGGTACTGGATGGATCTGTTTTTCTTAGAAATAAGTAATTCACCTTATTTAGTACACAGCTCTCTATAAACCCACTTCTGCTACCCCTACTCCCACCAGCTAGGCCTAGGCCAACAAGATCTTTTTTATATAGTATTTATCAATTTGCTATTTATATAATGTTTTTAGGTAAAACACTGTACTGCAGGTCCTGCCCAAGAATGTTAGTAATTAGAAAAGATATTGGAGGGAGGAGGAAGGGGAATAAAGGAATATGGGAAAGTAAAGCAGGTAAACTTCTCTAACTTTCCTATTTTATTTAGCCAAAGGGTGGGTTTGATGGATACGACTTGCCTTGGGTCTTATTGGGGCCACCAATATCATTTTATATGAAACTTTATAAAAGTCTTCATATAAATATCTAGCATTTGTGAACACCTCCTGTCCCCAAGCACATTCACAACAAGAGCTACCATGGTACTACCACTAATAATAGCAAACACATATAGTACTTACTATGTGCTGGGCTCTGTCCTAAATGGTTTATATTATATTAACTCACTCTATCCTCCCAATAACCCCGTAATTGTCTCCATCTCACAGATGAGGAAACTGAGACACAGAGAGGTTAAATTATTTGCCGAACATCACACAGATAGTAAATCTTGAGCTTGAAAATTCAAACCAAGCATTGAAACCAAGCCTTTGCTCTATATTATGATTAAGGTATGGTCCAGAAACAATTTTTTTCTTTTTGTATGACTTCCCTCAAACACCCCATATTAGAACTTCCTTCCCAGTCTCTGGGTAACATCACAGGAAGATTTCACAGTCTGCTATTCATTTTCATCTATTAAAATTCTCTCTTTCCTATTGGAAAGCCTAGTGAAACTAAACGTTAATGCATACTTCCTGATGGAAGTATATGACATGTGTAGTGTTGGGAAAATCAATCTTCTTGGGAAAAATCAAACCTGAATGAGACCAAGCCTCTTGATCTAATTACCAGTTTACAGAGAAATGTACTCAATGGCACTATGGGAATGCATAGGAAAATTCAGAATGTGAGAAGCTCTATGGAACATATGACTCGTTTCTTTAAGAGAAAACTGTAAAGAAGAAAAAAAAAGGATGGGAAATCAAAACTGAAAACATCTTAAAAGTCTATTATGTTGCAACAATTATGTATAGTGCCAGGTGGGTACTAGACCAATGAGGGGGAATCACTGAACAAATTATATAAATGCCTAACCATTATGCCGTATATCTGAAACTAATATAAAATAATTTTGAATGTCAACTGTAACTGAAAATAAACAAATAAATTTTTAAAAAGGAAAAAAAAGGCTATTATGGATTGAATTATGTCTCCACCCCAAAAAAGATATGTTGAAGTCCTAACCCCTGGTACCTGTGAATGAGACCTTATTTGGAAATAGGGTCTTTGCAATATAATTAAGTTAAGATGAGGTCATTATGGTGGGCTCCTAACCCAATATGACTGTGTCTTTACAAGAAGAGAAGCAAAAAGACAGAGACATAGGGAAGGACAACCACATGAAGATGGAGGCAGAGATTGAATTTAAGTTGCCAGAGCCAAGGAACACCTGGGGCTTCCAGAATCTGGAAGAGGCAAAGAAGGATTCTCCCTAACAGGCTGTGGAATGAGCAGGGCCCTGCTAACATCTTGAATTGGTACTTCTAGCCTCAGAATTGTGAGACAGTAAATTTCTGCTGTTTAAGCCACCCCGTTGGCGGTACTCTGTTACAGCAGAACTAGGAAACTGATACGTATAAAGACCAAGAAACCAAATACAATATATGGACTTTGGATTCTAATTCAAACAAACTCATTATAAAAAAAATTATAAGACAGATGAGGAAATTTAAACACTGACTAGACATTTGATGTTATTAAGGAATTGTCAAGTATTTAGGTGCAAAAATGATGTAGTAATGCTTACATGAAGAGTTCCTGTATCTTAGACATACTTGAAAACTTTATAAGATAAAATGGTATGATGTCTAGGATTTGCTTCAAAATAATACAAGAGATGAGGAGTGGTTAGGATTATAAATGAAACCAAATTGACCACAAATTGATAATTATTGAAGCTAGGTCGTAAGTACTTGAGAGTTTATTATACTCTTTGTTCTACTTTTGCATATGTTTGAAATTTTCCACAATTAAAAGTAAAAAGTCAAGTCCAATTTAAATAAAATCTTTAATGCATTTTAAATGATGTTATTTCATTTATATCTTTTCTTCTACCTCCCTGCCCCCAAATGCAAACTCAGGTCTAAGCTCTGTATGTGTGTGTGTATATATATATATATATATACACATGTATATATATACACATATATATATACACATATATATATACACATACATACACACACACATATATATGCATGTATATACATATATATGTGTATATACATATTTTGATGCCACCCTCTCTACCTTCTAACCTCCCTGGAGTCAGATCAGGAATTAGAGGAAAAGTAGGCAAATACCTTTCTAACTTAGGTAGGACTGTTGGTAAATCTCCTTTGGTTGTTAAACGTCCTTGTGAATACAGAAGCTCAAATCCCATCTCTCTTTTTCACAGAGGGCCCAGCACACAGGTGAGGACTGTACCACTGTCTCATTTCCTGATGAAGATGATGTTCTCTTTAGCTGACCTCTTGCAAACTAGGCTCTTGCTTCAGTTATGAAGTCCTAGGGTGTTCAGTCGACTCCCTGTTCAGAAAATAGCTCTCTTGCAGTGGTCTTTTCAAGACGACTCTTGCCTGGTCACCTCCCGAGGCATCCTGGTAGCCCATAAAGAAGATCACTAACCCTTGGCCACTGAGTGAAGTGAAAGTCACTCACTCAGCTGTCCTCTGTCCAGCCAGTCTTCCCTTTCATTTCTCTGGGCAGCAGTTTCCAGGCCCCTTGAACTTCAGGTGACATATGAGGGTCTCCCAAGAACTCTCTGAAGCCATACTCTGCCAGTAGCACAGGGAGTGGAATGAGGGTCTCCCCTTCTCTTGAGCACCCCCAGTCTTTCTAAGTCATTCTTTTGGTTTGTTCCTCACTTGGCTAAGGTTGGAGAAAAACACTCCTGACGCTCCCCTCTCTATCCTCTCTGCCTACAAATTTCAATCCAAGATTCTTCCTCAAGACTCCCTCTAAGCTTCTATTTTTATAGGCTGTTGGAGGAGATGGTGACGACATCAGTTTGGCCACCTCTTAGCAGCAAGCCTTCTCAGATCTTTTAAAATATATCACCTATTTTCCCCATCTTTGTCAACCATTCAACATCCTGCCACTCTCACTTTCAATCCTCATCACACCCTGAAAGGTATTTTTCACAGGTAAGTAAACATACTCAGAGACTTGTCCAAGATCACTCCATTTGCAATGGGTGAAACTTGGACTTGAACCTGAGATGCCTGACTTCAAACCCAGTACACTTTGCACTATGCCTCAAAATGTTCTGGCTCACAAATTAAACCAATCAAAAAGCATTTTATTTTTTATTCTCAAGATAAAATATTGGACACACCCCCAACGAGCTGCATAGGACTGCTGTGAGTCCTCACCTGTGTGCTGGGCCCTCTGTGAAAAAGAGAGACGGGATTTGAGCTTCTACCAGAGAGATATAGTACCCAGAGTCCAACTGTCCAATTACTGGGACGAAAACAAACAAACAAAATAGCATCTGCCAAGGAACACAGCAGCAGATTAAGGGCAGTCATTTCTGCTATTTTCACAACATTGGTATGAGCAAGATATTGAGAATATTAACCTTCATTCTATAAACCTCTATCTGGAAATTTGCCTCATTTTTGTCCTGTCTTGCTCTGCCTTCATAAACATGTCTGGTTACATGTCAGAGAGATATTCCAAAACTAGAGGAAGCACTCTCAGGGGACAAGGGGGTTATGATCCCCATGTTTTCATTACAACAGCCCATTTCTTGGCCCACAAGAGATTCACAGATCTTGATCCCCAAAATGTGTAACTCTGATCACTGCCACAGCTATCATCACCCAGCCATCCCAGACCACTCCTGTCAGTCTCCCACCTTTAGACTTACAAACCAAATACAATATCTTTTACCCCAAACTGCTGCCATTATGTCCTTTCTAAGTAAATGGCACACAAAACTGGCTACATAATTTGTAGGGCCTGGTACAAAATGAAAATGCAAGGCCCTTATTCAAAAACTGTTAGGAATTTCAGGATAGCAATAGCAGAACATTAAACCAAGTACAGGGGGGGCCTGTGTGACTTTAATTATGACCTTCACCTGGTCTGTGATGGGAGTTTGTTGTCTGCTCATCAGTCGCCCTCACTCTACTGTGGGTAACTCGAAGTCAGAGAATGTGCCCAAGTAAGCTTTCAATCTGGATTGAATGAATAAATAAAAAGAGCAAGAGCGTCATGTGTCTTCTAGAAGGCCAACACCTCAAGCTCACTCTGCCTTTGGAGAAGAAGGAGCAGAGCAACCCCTCTGGAAGTTTGCCGGGATGGGGGCCTATAGAGGTACATGAAGCATGCCCATGGAGCTGGTCCTGGGCACCACTGTCCACCAGTCACTCAAGCCAGAAACCAAACCTTCTCACCTCCTCCCTCCCCACTCCCCCACTCTTTCTCTCACACATGTAATAAATGACCATATTTTGTCAATTCTAGCTCCTTAAAGGTATTTAAATCTGGCTCCTCCTTTCTGCCTCACTGCCACCACCACACTTCAGGCCTGAATCATTTTTTACTTAGTGTATTAGTTAGGGTAAGAGGCTGAGCTGTCATAGACAGGCTCAACAATGGTATGGGCAGAATTTAAAACCAGATTTGTCTCACTCCACAGCACAGGTCCTTAACCTATATCAGTATTTTCTAAGTCGTTGAAGAAGTTCTTAGAAGTAGGAATACAAGAGTTTATTGGTGGTCGCTGGTTAGCTCGATTGGTGCTCTTATCAACAAGGTTGCCGGTTCGATCCCCACATGGGCCACTGTGAGCTGCACCCTCCACAACTAGATTGAAACAATTACTTGACTTGGAGCTGATGGATCCTGGAAAAACATACTTAACTAAAGAAATGTTTAAAAAAATAAGGGAAAGAGAAACCCATAGGGAAAGAGTTTATTATTCAAGGCTCATTTGGATGCAAGTGTTAAAACTCAACTTAAACAAAAAAGAGTGGAAGGAATTTATCGGTTGCCATAACTGAAGAGTCCAAAGGATAACTATTTTCAGGCACAGCTAGGTCCAGAAACAATGTATTCAGGGATCCAACTCTTGACTCTGCTTTTCTTTGTTTGTTGGTTTTGTTCCTTCCTTTTGCAAATGGATTTCTTCAGGCAGCAATGAAAGATGAAATACAAGCAGCTCTGGCTCATATGATCCGTTAGGCTCCAAAATCTGGTCATCAGCTTTGCAGACTTGGATATTTGATCTGACCAGGGACAGGAGACGATGGGCTTCAGGGAAGCCAAGTATGACAACTACATGACCCTCACAGAGTCACAGGATGTTGGTACCTTAATTTACAGTGGGCATTTCAGGTCAAGACTCCCAGTCTGCAGGTACAAGGTACAGGCCATGTCCACTTCTCTGACTGAGCAGTGGTCCCTGAAGCTTCCCTGTAAGGCCGCACGTGCTTTCCCGATAGACACCGCCATCCCTGGCAGGCTAGAAGGCGGGCTGCTTTGCTCCTTCCATTCTCTGAAGGCAGCATGAACTCGCAATATCAAAAACATGTGACACTTCCACTCATTTATTCATTCATTCAATCCTTACGGAAAGCCTACTGTATAAAGCATATTCTCTGCCCCCAACTTGCTCATGGTGCAGTGGGGAAAACCGATGAGGAAACAATAAACTCCAATACAGAGCAGTTGAAGTTCTTTAAGTACAAGATACAGTGGGGAATGCTCAATGTGATGAGGTTCTGGGTTGTTCTAATATTTACCACACTGAGCTGTATATCACATGTTCATCTGTCTGTTCCCTTATGAGAATGTGAGCTTTCTGAAGGAAGGGACCATATCCTATTTCTCTCTGTATCCATAGCATGTACTACTCAGTATGGACTTAGTAAATGCTAAATCCAAATAAATGGGAGTAAGACTGTAAGATGGAAAGATTCTTTTCAACATTTCTTAAATACCCACTAAGTCCAACACTTGGAAATGGTTGTGGGGGATGATGAACTTCTGGTTCTTATAGGGAGAGGGTCCAGGGGAGTGGATTTTTGGGAAGTCAGATGAGACTTCTTAAGAACTGGATCTTTATGTCTAAAGACCAAAAGTTCCCTCCTACTGACTCCTAGAAGAGTGGCGCCTGAGCCAGTGAACTCATTACCCTTCTCTGCCCTGCAACTGAATAGACAAATAACTCTTTAGTTAGTCATTATGTTCTAATCAGAGTAATTTCCATACAGAGAGTGGATTGAGTTTGTTCTCCAATTGTAACATTTGTGAAATTCAACCACAATTCCACTTATTAATAGTCATTAGTGGTCTATAAATAAAGCACAGTCTTTTAGATAGGAAAACCAAGCTATGAGCTTGTTTGAAATGTAAACAAGATATTCATGAATTTGCTAATTGCAATTCCGCGCTTGGCCTTTGGCCAACCTTCATTCTCTGGAAGTGGCCACTGATTGAAATGTTGTATGTTGTCTGATGATGAGTCCTGGGGGGTCAGAATCTAAGATTTGTGAATTTATATTCCAGAAGTCTGGGATATTCTTTCACTCATTACTTACATATTTACGGAGTCCTTGCAGTGTTGGGTCTGTGAGTTATCCAAATATCTAAATATGAATACAGCACAGTTCCAGCCAGGTGAATATATAAATTCTGATGTTAGACGTGGACCCAGACATTAGCAATGCCCGGCATGACCATGAGAATGGCCCAGGGAGTTCTACAGAATGAGGGGTGGAGGGTAAAGAGGAAGGAGGTGACATCTGAGAAGGATGGATGGAAAGATGAGATAGATGGGTTTTATTGATAGGATTAGAAGTGTGAAGAGAGGAAAGATGTTCTAAATGGAGGAAAAGTTGACATCAACAGTGTAAAGCATAAAAATTGAACACTGTAAAATATTCCAATTTAAAACTGGGCAGATTTTTACATAAATGTCCATATTTCTAACTTCTCTTGCAAAGTCAGGAGATCCAATAGCACTATACCCACCCTCATTCCTTCTGGCAACAATAAGGTGAGTCTGAGTCACAAAATTTCCCATAGATATTTATCTTTGAGATTCAAGAACAAGAGAACTTGGAATTCCTGGGAATTCTCAGAAATCCCCTCCAAATCATAAATTACTCTTAAAATAATCTTCAAAATTCTTCATAATCATTATTATTGCAGATATTTTAAAACATTTTGTCTAGTAAGTAATAAATATTAAACTTAGCAGTATTTACAAATAAACGTAAGCCATAGTAAACACTGGGAAAAGCCAGGGAAAATCACTGATAACATTCAAATAGATTAGCTAGCAAGGTTACTAACACTACAGAGTCATATGCCAAAATTGCCAACCTAAGGACTGACTTTGCTTCCAAACATGTTCGTTTTTGAAACATTATTCATATAATTTATATTAAATTTATTTTATTTGCAAAACTGACTCACTATAAGCAGAAGCCCAGGCCACAATAGCACACCTAAAATATGGTGACAAGCTATAAGCAAGACCAATTGATTAAATGATAAATATTAATTAGATCTTGATCAGTTCTCTCCTACATGTTCCTGTCCTGGTTCCCTGGCAAAGTCAACCTTAACCTTTGATTTCACACACACGTCAGCATTTCCTGCTCGTTTTCAACTTGACATCAGTGGATGCCTTTGAACCAGTTACGTCTTCCTAAACCACATACGTTAGGAAGATAAATCTGGTGCCAGAACGTAAGACAGCCTCAGAGGCCATAAATTCTCGGCAGGAGGCTCATAACGGGGTCTCTTGAAGGAGGAGATGAGACCTTGAAACAGGTGCAGGCAGTAGATGTAGAAAGGAAGTGATGTACTCCAGGTACATTGTGAGGGAGGGTAGACAACACGTGGCCCCTCATTGGAAGGTAGTGCTAAGAGGATAGGCTCTGAGGTTTTTAAATCTACCAAGTCTGAGCCATCCAGCTGGTCCAACAATAAGGACATCAGGTAGAGTGCCAAAGCCACAGCAGAATACAGGTCCATTTGTCCAGCGTCCCACTGAGGCGTGTTCACAGGCAGAGGGGTGAGCAAGATGTTCTGACATCTTCCATGCCCTAGCCCCTTTATAAAACGCTCAACTTTCAATCAACTCCAGCTTCACATCTGCCACCCACAGGAAAGGAGATAAACTTTGTTTAAAAAAATGGTTTTTAAAAATTGCTCAAAATGTTTTCTTTTTCTTACTACGGTCTCTGTTCCAAGCAGGTGGAAAGATAAGATTCTCTTCCCACTGTAAGGAGTTGCCTTGTCTAGATTTTTGTATAAAACTTCAACCAGCACGTTGCCCTCCAGACCAGATCACCAGGTACCCTGCTTCCCTCCAGGCTGCCCCACATCAATCACGCCCTTTCTGAGCATTCCCTCTCCCTCCCAGCGCCGAGTAATTCCAGTCCTCCCCACAGCCCAAACTGCAGCTGCCCATTACCTGGGAGAGTTAATAAGAAATTCACCTTCCCTCCCTGGCACAAATGAATTCCAGTCAGTTCATTCTCACAGGAAATAAATTTTAAAATGGAAATTAAAGAAAACAATTGCTGGGAAAGGTAATAACGTGTTGCCCCTGAATTCTGCCTCTGAGAGGAATTTATTACCGTTCCCAAGATTGCAGCAGCGGGCTCAGAGAACCCCCTGTGGGCACCAGGGCTTTGCAGGGTTGGGATGGGCAGGCTCTCCAGTCCATTCACTGCTGTCCCATCAGGCTGTTAAACGGGTCTCAGAACCACATCTCTACCCCTCAAAATGCATGGGCTACACTCACTTCAGAATTCTGTGGTCTGGAGTCACCACGCCTTCGTCCCCACACCAATCAAGACACTGTGTGCTTAACACAGTGATTAAGAGATAGGCTTGAGGGGGATACAGCCTCTTGCATTTACTAGCTGTGTGACCTTGGGCAAATTACTTAAACTCTCTAAGCTTTGGTTTCTTATCTGTTAAATAGAATGAAAAAAGGAAAAAAAGAAAAGAACTTTTCTCGTAGGATTACTGTGAAAGCAAGTATATTAATGCTTGCAAAGACTATGCTTCACAGATCATAAGTGCTCAATAAATGTCAGCTTTTATTATTATCCTACTTTTTAAAGGTCTTCAGGGGTGAGATAGATATTTTACAACCTAAACTAGGTCCTATGTGATTTATTGTTTAGAAGTGTATATTCTGTTTAAACATTTAATGTGTTTCTTTAAAAGGCATTTTGTCTTTAACCAAAACTTAGAGTTAGAAATCTGAGTCAGGAGTTGGTAACAAAATTGAATAGAGCTCTTCATTGAATAGTTTAGATCACATTGGCCAGAAAAATCACAAAATTCTGGATTGAAAGGTTACTATAGGTGGTTCGAGGCTACATACATGCAAATGTGCAGGCAGGATGCTTCCTTTTTGCTGGAGGAGAAAACCAGGCATGATACTGTGAATCCTAAAAAGGAAGATACCTACCTACTAAGCAGGGGCTCCTACTGGCTAACTGGGCTCAAATTTTAAAAAAAGAAAAAGAAAAACAGAGCCTAGCAGCCATTTCTACGCAGGGTCCTCTTATGTAAACTGCACTTCAGAGAGAAGCCTACACTAAGCTGCCCGTCACCCGCACTGAACTGCCTGCCTGCACTGTGTTCCTGCCATCTGAGCCAGCCCTAATAAAGGAGTTCTTGGAATAGTATTTCAACCAATAGGACTGAGGCTTTCCCTGTCTAGTTGAAGCTGTGCAGCTATATCCTCATCAGCATCTTTATGGACCAATCAAAGCAGGTCCATTCTGACCAATCAAGACAGTGCTTTTGGACCAAACTGTGAGGATTTGGAGTTCTCATTTGCATAAACATGGATCAATCAGAGACCAGGAGCTAGGACTTCTGCCTATATAAGTCAGTTCCCCTCTGGCTCAGAGAGTGCACTTTCCCTTTCACCAAAGACTGAAGACTGTGCTTCCCAGTTGGAGATGAAACACCAAAGATGGAATACCAAAGATGTCTCACCGAAGCAGAGTGGAGCAGACCCACGCAGTGCAGAGTGGAGGGAACCAGAGCAGTTGGAGCAGAGCCCGATCAGGTCCTGGCCCCACAGCTACCTCAAAGCCATGCTGCTTCGTAACTGAGTTGTAACACTATTGTTCCACAACCCCGTGCTGTGTCACAATTGAGCTATTTGCCCTGAATAAAGTTTTCCTCTTCACTGCACCCCAAATTGGGGATTCCTGTTGGTGTTGAACTGTAGCCAATGACCATCGGTTGACATTCCTTATTTAAAAAAAAAGACAAAAACTATAGTAAAACAACTACCTGGGAGTACTAAGAAGACAACCTAACTCCTACTCATATAAGCAGGTAACGAAAAAATATTGAAATGGTAGGAAGACTCTTATAAGGAATTCAGATGTTAAACTTCCCCCGTGTTCCACAATGCCAGGCCTGTGAATGGTTTTATTCTCTTGTGAAGTTTCATCATGAATCAAGGTTGCTTTTCACTAAACCTTGGGAGAAAGGATCAGAGTTAGTTTTAGGACAAAGGTTTAAGTAAAAGCTAAATGAAAACCTTGAAGTTTGACATTCATATATCTCCACCTTGTGAAGGAATGCTATGCAGGCACTAAAAATGATGGCAGACCTGTTGGTGGGGATGTACATACAAATTATCTGGCAGGCAATTCAACAAGGTTTATTTAAAATTCTTATAAAATTGGACATCCTTTGATAAAAGAATTCCATCTCCATTACTTAATTTTAAGGAAATAATCTTGACAGTGTAAAAAGACAGAAGTATAATGATATTGAGATGTTTGTCAGTGTGTTTATAATAGTTAAAATTGTCTTCTAGTTAGATAATGAACATTAAAACATATTATGAACTGTTCAGTTCTCGCAGACGTGCTTTTATTGCTATTATTTGCTAAATGTTCTCCAGTCATGTATTACCTCTTTGATTGAGTTTCCTCATTTCTACCAAGTGCCAAACAAGGAGGCATTTTAACACAGTGGTTAAGAGCTCAAGCTGTGGGGTCAGATGGACATGGGTTTGAATCTTGCCTTTACTTTTTATGCTAAATTGTCTTGTGCATGTTCCTTAACTTTTTGATTTCTTCACCTGCAAAATGGTAATGGTAATAATGCTTACCTAATAAGGTTATTATAAAGATTAAATGAGTTAATCTAATATCAATTACATAAATTAGGGCCTAATGTTTAGTATGCTCTCAATAAATGTGAACTATCATCAATACAGCCCATGTTTCTGGCCTCATCACACCACGTGCATTTGGACTCTTAAGTCCCATGAGCCTTCAATTAAGTCAAATCACTTGTAAAATCATCAGGAACATGAGCCAGATGGACCTGTCACCTTTAACTACAACCCTGAGGATTCTTCAGTGCTTACAGTGATTATTTAGAATTGGTGATACTTGACAGGAAATCAAATGTGACACACCCCCTCTCCCCCGCAATATGAAGTTCAACCTTCAGAACAACCTCAGGTATTCCTCAGTCTGAAAGACGCAAGCCTGGAGTCTACAAAGTATGGGCACCCAAGGACAGAGTGCTCAACCTGCCTCTTATAGGAACCTTCTGCTGGACCAAATTCTGGAAATAAGTATTCCTTTAGAGCAGGGACCTAAAGGTAGAAGACCCAGCCAGAATCCATCCTGCCATTTAGCCCATGCTGTTTTTAAATTTTTCTAAACTGATTGTCAACAATTAGTTGGTATGTTCCAAATTAAAACTTCAGGCTTCTCTTAAAGCCTGACCACATTGGACCCAAGTTCCCAAAGGCATCGTTGCCTGGAAGCTGGATAACAACTGCCCCCTTCAGGCAGGGCATGGGATCTCCAGTTGGCCAGTCTCCATCCCACTTACTTCACTCATCTCTGTTTCCCGCCTGGTCTTGTGGGCACTTGGTTTTCTGACTCTGCTCCACTGCTCCATAATGTGTGTGTGTGTGTGTGTGTGTGTGTGTGTGTGTGTGTGTGCGCGCGCGCCTGCCTGTGCGAGAGGGGGTTAGAGGGGGGGAGGGTGTGGGCTGCAGGATATTTGCTGGAACTCTCTTGGGATTCAGGAATGTTTTAAAAGAAGGAGGCAGGCTTTAGCAACAGCAACGGAAGTGCTTTTAGGTAAGCAGGATGTTTGGGGCTGTAGTGTTTCTGAACACTATTTACAGGCTATGTCTGTTTGGGCCAGGTCATAGGAAGCCCCACAAGTCTGGTTAAAAGTTACAGAATTCTTGTACTGTCCCCTGTCAGCAAAGTGCTGAGACAACAAACTTAACCTCTCTGTCCAGCATGAGCCTATCAGCCATGGTTATTAAATCCCACAAAAGGGAGAAGAGGAGAAGTGAATAGGGCTGAAAGAAAAAGCACTTTCCCCATTTGGATAGCTGTGCAGAACAGGAGCTGCTGGAGAAAGGCAGGGAGTGTAATTGCTGGCCTGAAAGAAAAAGAAAAACTATAAAAGGAAAGAAAGAAAGGGGGGAATAAAATTGATAATGAACAATTTATCCTCACAGCTAACAGTTAATTAATTCTGAAAATATCTGTCAGGCTAATAGAAGTGGGGTGGGGGGGAGGGCTATGCCACATACACAATTAATAAAATAATAATAACAAAAAAGGAAAGAAAAAAAGATTTTTTAAAGGTGTTACTATCTTCTTACAGGCTGGGCCCTTGGCTTCCCAATGTCATTTTCAACACAATTTTTTTCCCCTCCGTCTCTTTTCAGAAATTGTTCTCATGAATGATTTATATATGTCTAGTTATCTGGAGTGATTTCTATGGACCCCGGCGCATTGCTGCATAATTGTTAATTTTAACGCCATAATAGCTTCAGATGGAGGAAGAGATTAGGCATTTATTGCACAATTAAATGAAACATACTTGAGAATCACAAAGGGTTCCGTAATTATTTCAGACCATTAATAAAATGGGCATTAAATTATATGGGACACAAAAGGGAAAGGAAATAGATTTTCATTACAGCAATAGAAGCTGAGAGTAGTAATAGATCCTTGTTGAATTATCTTTCTCTCTCTCTCTCTGAAATTAATTGTTGCCCAGCTTATTTCAAAGCAAAATAAAGGAGGGAAAAAAAGTGTTTTAAAGAACCTCTGATGAAAGGGCTTTGTTTGATGGGGACAATAGCCAGTGATACACTCCAAAAAACAAGGTAATCTTTGATTCTGACTCCCTGCCTTTGGTTCCGAAGACTTTAAAGGCAGTTTTGCAGCAAAATTGGGTTTTCCCACCCCTCCCCAACTCCTAGCACATGAGGATTCAGGTGGGATATGGGAGGGTGGGGAGGTCAAGGAAGGTGGGGCCCTGGCTTCTCTCCAAACTGCTCCTGATGGGAAAATTAGGACCATTGCACACAATCCCACACAGTTTGACAATATTAAGACCATCCAGCTTGAACTTATTGAAAGGGAATAAAAATGGAAGGAAACTCATTTAATTCATTGTGTAATTCATTCAACATCCACTTATCTCCAAAACAACACTATGAGGTAGGTACTATTATTATCATCCCCATTTTATAAGGCCCCACAGCCACTAAGTGGGGGCAGTCAGGATTTTAAGACAAAGAAAAGTGTCCCTGCCCTGAAATTACTCTTATTCTGGTGGATGAAGACAGACATGCACACGGAAAAGTATGATACCATGTCATTTACTGCTGGACATGCGAGCTACACCCAGACACCAACACATCTCTACTGTTGCAGTTGCAGAAAATACTTCCTCTTCTTTTCCTCCCCTTTACCAATGTCACATCTTCCCAACAGAATTCAAGCAAATGCTCCCTTCCTTACCTTAATATTTCTTTTGGGGGCCCATGAGCAGAATCCCTGCCCAACATGCTATGGCAATAATGACAAGATGACAAGAGGGAGCCAGGGTCCCTGGAGTGACCAGAACCTCTTGACCCTCCCTTCGTCCACATAGGCTGCCTCCGCTACGGAGTAATGACCATGAGGAAGCCAGTGTGGCCACTACTTTAAACCAGAGGCACTGGAGCAAAGAATAAAGGTTAAAAAATCACTAGCTTAAAACCTGCATAAGGCTTCAAGCAACAAAGAAGCTCCTGCCTGGGATGTTGTGCTATCACCTCTGAAATCGGGTGGGGCTGAACTGCAGAGTTCAAGACCACAGTCTGAACTTCTTTGTCCTTACTCTGCTGCCAAGCTTTGCAGGGAAGGCTGCCCACCTCACCCACACCAGTAATTTATTCCTCAAGCTTCAATTCTTGTGGCCCAGACCATATTTTATAGCACTTAGCAGGAGCCTCAGTTTGTAGATCAGATCCAAGAGCTCCATGACTCCACCAGCAAAAGAGAAAGCTTGGTAATGGGACGCAGGCATTGGGAGAATAGAGCAAACTGCACTTTAAGATAAACTCACCCAGAAGTAGAAGGGACAGCCCAGAACGGGAGGCCAGGATCTGCAGATGCTCCAGAAAACCACCCAGATATCAGCGTAATGCAAAAGGTCAAGTGAGGAAAGACACACCCCAACTTAGATGACTGAGAGTCATATGAGCATAAGACCTATAAATTTCTCTTATCTGCAAGGTGAGCCATTCAAAAGCTATTACTTCATCTGCCAACTCTTCCACAATTTGTGTATTAATAAGAATTCTACCTTTTCTATTAAAAAAATTATCTTCAAGCAAGTTGTAATAAAAATTGAATTCCAAGAGAGACAAGGAGATAACGTGAGAATACTTCCAGATCCAAATAGGTTGTATAGAAGGGACTTAAGAAAACAGTGGTAGGAGTGGCCGGTTAGCTCAGGTGGTTAGAACGTGGTGCTGGTAGTTCCAAGGTTGACAGTTTGACCCCACTATGAGCTGCACCCTTCTTTAAAAAAAAAGAAAGAAAAAGAAAGAAGACAGAGGTAAATACCAATTTTACCAATAGCCAATTTTTATGAAATCATGGAGAACAGGAAAGTTGTCAAGAGATTAAAGATGGACTTATATGGTCTCAATTTTGACTGAAAAAATAGATTCTGGAAACTGTAAATCAGTGATTTTGAAATTATTTCATCCACATACAAAATTTCTAGATTGTTATTTAGTTTCAACAAAGAAACTATTAAGACGATATGGTTTATTAAATGAAAAAATCTAAAGCAAGAGATTTTCCTTTTGACAACCTGGCAGACTAGAAATTCCAAAATGCCTTCTCATTGTAATATGACTAGATCCTGAATATGTTACAGTAAACATATATTTAAACATAACTGAGCTCAAAATAAGGAGAAATTCCTTCCCAAACAAAAAAACACAAGCTGAAATTAAAAAACAAACAAACAAAACAGAAACAAAACTGTGATAACCAAGAGCAAAATCTTGTGAAGCCCAAAGAGAAAATGCCAATTCAGGAACTAAAGTTTTGGGGGTTAACTACCATACAAGGAAATGGAAGAATAAATCTTTGGCTCAAGAAAAATGTGGGAAATATGCCCAAGATTCTCACATCATGCCAAAAACTCTTGAAAGGAATGGTACCATTGGTGAAATAAGGGGTAAAATTATCAATCTGCCAGCAAAGAGAGGCTGGAAGAACTCTGCTTGATCTGATGGTTCTGGGTAGAAAAGAGCAGCAGCAACAGCAACAGCAACAGCAATAATCACAGTAATTATATCAATCTCCCCAGAAAATCTGCTACCCTAAGGCCTCTTACACTTAGATCTGGAATTTAAATTTATAATACTCATAGCAATCCACTCTAGAAATTAAAGTAATTCAAGATTAATAAAACCCTGTGGCACCTGATAAAAATAAAAAGAAACATTCTCTAACTCCTCAGGGTTCATGCAGATTAAGTTGGACCAAACATGAACTCATCATTTAAAAAAAAAAAAAAAAAAATTACACAAGGAAATAAGTCACCATGAGGGAAATTCAGCAGAACTAACAAACCAATATGTAAACATTCTGCTCCCACAGGATCTTCAATTATTGAAATTTTGAATACACTTATAAATTATCTTGTATGAAATGTTTAAAAAAGGAGATAGAAATTTTAAATGATCAAAGAACAAGAAATTATTTAAAAAATATTTGATAAAAGAGTCAAATAAGACATTAAAATTTGAATATAATCAATTTTTAAAACTCACTGGAAGGATTATAAAGCAGATTAGCTGAAAAGAAAATGAATTAGAAGATGGAACTAAAGAAATTACCCAAATTGCAGCACAGAGAAACAAAGGAAGTAGAATTTACGAAAAAGAGGTTAACAGATATGGAAGAGAGAACATGTTTAACCAGAGTTCCAGAAATAAGACGAGAATGAAGAAGAGAAAAACAAAAGACATGAATTTTCCAGACCTATTTTATAACATGAATCTACAGATACAGGAAGCCCAACAAATACCATATAAATAAAAAGTTCATTCTTGGACTGAAATTACAAAGCACCGAAGATAAAGAAAAGATCTTTAAAGCAGCAATAGAAGAGAGATCACCTTCAAAAGAATGACAGACATATAGCATATTCCTAAATATCAATGATTAACCCAGAAAGCAGTGAAACCAAACTTTCAATGTGTTCAGAAAAAAATATTTCTCAATCTAGAAATGAATACCCAGAAAGACTATTCCAAACATGAAAACCAAATAAAGACATTTTCAAATAAAGACATTTTGAAAAGACATTTTCAGATCCATGCCTAAGTATGGATTTTTTAAATTTGTATGACTTAGTATATGTTGGATTGCCTATGTCTGTGGATTATGTCTAATTTTCTTTCAGTTGAAGGTGATCTGCCATTTTTCTGTGGCTGTTTTTAAAATTTTCTCTGTATCTTTGATGTTTTATTATTTCACTAGGAAGTGAAGGTAGAAAGGAAGATCTGATATGTAAGAAGAAATGCTGAGTGAATAATTACCTAACATGAAAATAAACCTTAAAAATTAACTCTATGAAATGATGATGTTTAATTTGTGAGGTTGAGAAAAAAAACACAAAACATAGTCAAATATTTAACATTAATAGCAAACATGTCAGAAGTGGGTGAATAGAATTATTGTTCTAAATACCAAGAGGACAGTATAGGATAGAAGTGGAGTATTTAACTTTCAAACCAGTGGAGAGGTGATGAGGAAGGCCTTGATTGATCCAAAAGAAGGGAAGGAAGGAAGGAAGGAAAAAGGATAGGAAAGAAATTGGGGGAAAAAGAAAAAACTAAATAATATAGCAGAAATTGCCAAGAATTATGAAAAGTCTGAGATTTTCCCCTACTTGATTTAGCCTACCACAATTTTATGGATTCTGGTTGAAAACATACAACTCATGGGTCAAAGACCAAAAATGATTTATTGCTCATAGCAGTAGCAGTAGCCAGTGTATTAGCATTTTTGTGTCTATTCTCCACACCACAGTTGCCAGAGCATAACACGAAGATAGCCAGGTGACACTTGCACAAGAAGTGGGTTGTGTTACAGGAGAGGAACCTTGAGCATAGGTAACCTAGATCTTTTATGGATAGTAAGCATTCTTGCTCTTTGCTCTGAAGGGAGATACCATCTTTATCTCGCAAGGCTTTAGGTAAAACTGCCCTCTGCTCCAAAAGAGACACTATCTCTGTCTTCTGAGGCTATTCACTACACAAACATTATTGAAAAGATAGTTAAGAACAAAAGGCACTCAGGATCTCTCTTGCAAGATGTGCATAAACTGATGTAGAATTATCTCCTAACATAAATAAGTCCAAATATATTAGTAACCACAATAAATAAATTTATTAATTAAATACAGAGATTATCACACTAACTAGGAAAAAAAACTCTACCAGTATTACTATTTTTTTATTAGTTTCAGGTGTACAAAACAATGTAATAGACATTTATACCCCTCACAAAGAGATAACTTCCCTCCCCCAATCTACTACTCCTCTGACATCATATATCGCTGTTACAGTTCCACTACTCTGTTCCTTATGCTGTACTCCACATCCTGTGACTATATATATATGTAAAATTATAGCTGACATTCAGTATTATTCAGCTTCAGCTTCAGATGTACACTGCAGTGGTCAGGCACCTACACTGTCCATGAAGTGGTCTCCCTAATAAGGCAAGTGTCCATCAAATACTCCACAAAATCTTTGCAACATTGTTGATTATATTCCCCAAACTGTCTTTTGTATCCCCGTGGCAATGTTGTGGTTACTGATTGTGCTTTCTAACCCCCTCACCTTCTCCCTCATATCCACCCACCTCCCATCTAGCAACCCTCAGTTTTTTTCTCTATTTTTCTGAGACTGTTTCTGATCAGTTTGTTCATTTATTCTATTGTTTAGATTCCACATATAAGTGAGATCATATGTCTTCCAGAATTATTTACAAGAGAAAAAACACAATACATATGGCTCAAAACAGCTGAAAGTATAAGGATGAGAAAGGGCATTACAAGAAAATTCAAAACAAAAGTAAGCCAGAGTAGTTATAGTAATATCAAATGAAATAGACAAAAAAATTTACTAGGATCATATGTATATCACTACATAATGATGACAGGTTCAAAGATATAACAATTCTGGCCATATATGCACCTAGCAAAATATGCTCATATTATACAAATCAGAAACTGACAGAAATATAAAAAGAAACTGACAACTACAATATACTATCATAGATGAAGATTTTGTTACACATCTATTGATTAAAGACAGGTCAAACAGATGAAAACATCTGTAAATACATAAAAGATACAAACCACACAGTTAACAAAATTAACATTAGACATACAAAGAACCCTACACTCAATAATTAGAACACCAATTCTTTTCAGTAACACATGAAATATTTAAATATTGACTAAATACTAGGCAATAAAATGTCTCAAAAAATTTCAAAAATTGATATCATTTAACCACAGTGTTTGCCACAATGCAATTAAATTAGAAATCAATAACAAAAGACATTTTACCAACAGAAAGTACACTTGGAAATGTAAAAAGATTCCTATAACTAACTCAATAAAAAAATTACAATGAAAAAGTGAAAACATTTATAACTGAATAATATTGTAAAAACTACACATCAAACTTGTGAGATGAAGCTAAAAAAGTACTAAAAGGAAATTCTGTAGCCTCCAGTGATTGCATTAGAAAAGAAGAATGAGATAGGCAACCCACCTAAAAGGTTAGAGTTTAAGAAATTTTATAAAGAACAGACAAATACAAAGAGAAATGATAAGTCCAAAGAGAAATGATAAGTCCAAAGAGAAATGATACAATAAAGATAGGAGCAGAAATAATGAAACAAACAAAAATATAATATAGAAAATGAACAAAGCCAAAAAATGTTCTTTGAAAATACGAATACAAAACAAATTTATGGTTAAAATTAATCTAGGTTGGGAAAGAGAAGGAAAGCACAAATATTCAATTTTAGCAATAAAAAGGAGACACAACAGAATCTGCAGACATTTAAAATAATGAGAATATACCATTGAAATCTTAACACCAATAAATTTGTAAGCATAGCTAAAATATACACATTTTTCAAAACTATAACTTTCAAGAAACAGTTTCCAAAAGAACCAGAAAGTCTGACTTGACTTTATAATTACTCTATTATATAGAAACTGAATCAATAGTTTAAAATCTTCCCACAAATAAAACATGAGACCTGATGCTTTTATATTTCACTCCTACCAACCATCTAAGGAACAGATCAATTATAGAAATTCTTCCAGAAACTGGAAAAAGAAGAAATAGTTCCTACTTCATTCTGTGAGATTATTGTAACATTGATAGTAAAACCAAGCAAGCAAATTAAAGACTAAAAAAGGAAACAATAAAAATTAGAGAAACTAGGGATAAATCCAATAAAAGGTGTGTAAAATTTGTGTATAGATAATTGTAAAATTGTATTGAAAAGTATTAATGGAGAATAAAATATATGGAGAGCTATCCTATGTTCACAAACAGGAAGATTAAATGTAAAGATTCCAGCTCTCACAAAATTGATCTACAGATTCAATTAAATTTCAAACCAAGTCCCAAGAAAGTTCTTTCTAGAACTTGACAGTCTCGTTCTAAAACTTATATTGAAGAGCAAATGTTCACAACAAATGTGGCCAAGACATTTCTAAAAGCAAGGTAAAACGACTTGCTCTATCAGATTTCAAGATTCTAAAACAAGAATTATTGAAAGGGCATGGCATTGGTTCAGATACAGCCAAGCAGGCAAATAGAACAAAAGAGAGAGCTCAAAAACAGACCAATGCATACCTGGAAACTTGGTATATGATTAAGATGGCCATGAGAATCACTAGGAAAAGGAAGTACTATTTAGTAAAATTCAATCCCTTACTACACACACACAAAACTCAAATTAAAGATGAAAAACAGAACTTTTTTTAAAAGTACGGAGAAAAGATTTGACTTCCTTTTTAGTTGATGAAGGTCAGCCAAAGCCATAATTTGCCACTAACCATCTGTATGCCTATCTACTATCTATCCTACTGCATGTCTATAAGAATTCCAGAGAATAGAAGATGGATATAGATTTCAGACTTCTGTCCACCTATCTGGCCTTGAAAACCATGGAGTAAAAGGTCTTGATAGACTGGCATTCCAAAAAAGACAGTATTTGCCTTGAGTCACCATCAAAACCTGTTAAGAACATTTCTCAGTCTGGTCTGTGTATCAGAATTTGGCTTTGTGAGAGCTCTTCTCTCCTACGCTCTACCTGCAAAGTGCTGCTGATTTCTTGAGTCAGAAATTAGGATCAACGTGATCTTAGGGTCAAACCCACTGTCAGCCAGGTCTGTTAGTAAACTGTGTTACCTCCTGGAAGAACTTTGGCTTATACATTCGCATTCTTGCATTTATCTTTCTAAATGTTATCAATTCAGCAAGGACAATTTTGAATTGCAGCGGCAACCAGAACTATTTATTGGAGAGATTCTGCAACAGACGACACTGAGGTGCTCAGATCTAACTTGAAGAGAGAACTGCCGAGAGGCATGCAGTCAGCTGAACTGCCCACTTTGAGGACCCACCATATTTATGTCAAGGCCACGCCTTCCCTAGGTAGCTTCTAGCCAGTAACTTAGCACTGCAGGGGTACTGGATCTGGGAAATTCCTGCCACCATAGGACTGCCCTAACAGGCAATCTTTGCTCTGGGACTTGCCCGTTGTCTGGCTGACATATTTCTAGAGTTGTACTGTAGGCTGATGCTCTTTATCCCCAATTTCCCCACCTTTCCTCCCCCCTTTCACAGGTATCAAACTTATACTATCTGTTCCTGCTCTTCCCTCACCCTCTAAGAAAGTTTCCCCCAATAAATATTTTTTACTTCTAATTCACTTGTGTTGTCTGCTTCTCGGAAGACCAGAAATGAAATGCGTGCCTTAGAACAAAAAGGGAAGAAACCCCATGAGGAAATTCTCTGCTTTGGCTGACTGAAAGACATATCACTTTAATATGAAAGATGACTCTCCTTTGGGAATTAATAAGTATCAGATATTATTCATATGGTTCTCAAGAAATTATCAAGGTCTTGAGTTGTTTAAACCAGCTGTAGCTTCACTCTAAAAACATCTAAGCCAGATAAACGTACCCAATATAAATTAGGAAAAAACCAGATTACAAAGTTTCTTAAAACCAATTGGGGCCGCTCTATTCCTATTGACTTTTAGGGGGGAAATGATATTAAATATTCACATCAATTTGAAAAAAACCTCAAAGGTTCCCCAAAGGAAAAAAGTTAACTACTAATATTTAGTATATTTTGGCTCTTCAAAGGAAAAATTTCTATTTCTAGGATAGCTCTGGAAAATAATAAAAAGTTTACCTGTGAATTAAGTTAATGGCCTTGATTACCAGGTTACAAGATAAGAAAGAGAGGTATGCAGAGCTGTTTAACATGACATAAATATCGGGGGATCATGTCATAAATTATATAAATGTCTCACCATTCACTATGCTGTACACCTGAAACTAATAACATAATATTGAATGTCAACTATAATTGAAAAATAAAAATAATTGAAAAGGTAATAGAAAGGAATTTAACATTTAAAAAACAGAATCATTAAAATCTGGTTTATAAATTCAAATATATTTGAATTATATTAGAAAAAGTAACAGCCTCATCAAGATGCTTTGGGCAAATTAGACTAATATAACTTTAATTTAAAACTAACTTCATGTGTCTGTTTTTAACCACCTTATAAAAATAATGTAAGTACAATACCTAGATTGTGCAAGATACCGTTTATTTTCCCATGATTAAAATTTTCTATATTGGTTTTATAAGTCAAAATTAGCATTGCTTCCATAAATTAAGATTACAAAAATGTGTGTAAATGAAGTTGTAACTACAGATGGCTTTTAAAAGCATTATGCTAGTGAAATTTTTTCATCTTATGTGTGAACTCAAACTTATAATTTTCGAAATCTTGGTTAATTTTAAAATCTTGAATTGATACTAATTTTTTAATTGATAAATAATGTTTGAATACATGAACAACATAATTTTCACTTAACTATATTCTTTTGTCTATGTAATAAAGTAGACATTAGTTAATATGTCAAAGAAGGATGCACAAATATATTTGAGTTTTATTAATATTCATGTTCATTTTGGAAGAAATGTAAAAGAATGAGTATACTCTATGGAGATGTGTATTCAAGCTAATGGATGTGGTTTTGTTTATGAAGAAAAAGGAGAGAATCATTTTGCCTTAAAAAAGAATTGGCTGGTTATACACAAAGCATGAAAGATCACAGAAATGAACTTTATTTGCCTGAGTTTCAAATATATATAAATAATAAGCTTTAAGGGATAAATAAAATGTGTAAAATTATTGAAAAAATATGTTAAATGTAATGGATTTATAAATAAGAAAGAAAGGACTAGAAACTTTGTTTACTGCAAATCATTAGAAAGATGACTGAATTTTCCTTGTGTTGAAATGATTTATAATATGTGCTTTGGTATCTGGTAAATCCAATATTTTGTCCCTCTCAGAGACAGTTTACTGAAGATTTTTTCTCAATGTGGACCACACTTTCCTACTTCGTTGCATTTCCATAATTTTGGTTGAAAACTGGACATTGTAAGTAAGATATTGTAGCAACTCTGAATTTGGTCGAGTTTAGAAATTGTTGGATTTTTTTCTATTAATCAGTTAACATGTCTGGACTCAAATGGCAAACTGTACCCCGACTCTGCACTATAGTTGATATACCTTTGTTCAATTTCCACGGCTTCCTGCTATTGCTTTTTTAGCCTGGGGTCTTTGAGACCGCCTCTGAAACTCTGTTAATTTGGAATATCAGAGAAAAATCAGCAAGCTCCCTCGCATCAAACGCAAAGTTTATTGAGAAAAACAAAAAAGTAAGCAGACAATATCAATATAATGTGACTAATTGTATGATAAAAATATGCACATATTTTTATCATACAAGCAGGGTAAAGCAGAAAGCAATTAACTCTCAGCACAACCAATAATCCAGAAAGACTTCATAAAAGAGGTGACTTCTAGATTGGGTTTTGAAAGATAGTGATTTACAGGTGGATGTAGAAAAAGAACATTTCAGGTGGAGGAATGTGTAAGGGTAGATGAGTATGATATACCATGACATGTTCTAAGAGTTATAGACCACTTGATGTAGCTGGAGCATAAGACATTAGGGAAAATAAAGATGGGAATGTAAGCAGGATGTAGATGATAAATAGCCTATACACCAAGTTAAGGGGTAAATGAATGATCCTAGTTATGATACTAATGAGCCATTGAATGGTTTTAAACTATGTTAAGGGTGGAATAGGGCAATCCACGTAGGAGACAATAATGGCACGGTCTAGAATAGTAGTTGTGAAAGTAAGTGAACAGCAATGAAAGGTAAAACAGGAGGCAAAACAGATGGAGCTTGGGGAGAGGAGTGAAGCATGATACTAAAGATCTTTGCTTAGGCAACCAAGTAGAGGATAGTGCCATTATCCAATATACAAAACGCAGGAGGAACAGAGGTTTGAAGTGGGGAGGAGAGCAGATGGTGTGTTTAGCTTTTGACGGACTGAGGTCAAAGTGCTGGGACAAATCAGAAAAGAAGTCTGACAGGCAGCTGCATATACAGTTACCAGCATGCCATGGAAACGAAGTGTGTGAGTAAGAATTCCTGAAGAAAATACACAAGTTGAGAAAAGAGGTGGTCTGAGAACAACACCTAGGGGATGCTGAAATTTAAAGTGTGAGCCAAAAGGGTGATTGACAAGAGAGGAAGAAGGAGTTGATGGCAATAGACACAGTGGAGGAGGTCATAGTACTAGTGGGAGTCGTGATCTTCCCCTACAGACACCAGTCCTGCTGCAATCTTGAGAAGGGCTGGCCCCACCAGCATCTTTTCCACACCTATTATTGGCCCCTCTAACTCTTGCTCCTAATACAGACTATATGTCAGACCTCTGCCCTTACTCATTAATTAGAATATTCCTAATAGATACATTATGCCCAGAAGTGTTATATAGTCTTGCTAGAGACTTTTGTCCAGTTGTAAATCAATTGCACTTCGCAAAACAGTCCCCTGGTAACTTCACTCCATCCATTCAATGTCATCCATGAGGTACTCATGATGAAGACCTGCAGAGTCTCAGGGTCAGGCTCATTAGCCAGAGCTTCTTTCAGACTAATTCTCTATGGACTTCCCTTAATATTAGGTTGGTACAAAAGTAATTGCTGTTTAAAAGGTTAAAAATAATTGCAAAAACCACAATTACTTTTGCACCAACCGAATAGCTTTCACCAGAGGGGCTTGCAGCCCTGGGCCCAGAAAAAGGTGATAGAATGTCCTGGAGAGGATTGACCAACTAGAATTCCCTGCATTTCTAAGGAACCAGAAAATGGAGGGATGTTCCTGCCCTAAGAAACACGTTCACGCATACACACAAGCAACATGGAAAATACACTTAAAGAGAGAAGGTAAAGAACGGACAGGGTATGGATTTAAACAAATGTTCTTGAAGGATTCAGAATTCACTTATACCAGTCCTTAACATTACATGAATCTCCAAACCAAAAAGAGATATATGTTTTCTAAGAGAAAAATGAGTTACTAGGTAACAATGAAAGATTAAATGTTGAGCCATATTATATTTCTTAAATTCTAGAAGAAACAGTCAAAACTTATAACCAAGCAGGACGATTTCAGTAAATATCTGAATAATCCTGAACTGGAGACAGAATAGACTTTGAAGTAGGAATAACAGAGCAGTTGAGAAGAGGGTAGAGGAGAGGCTAGAGACAGTGGTGTATGGAATGAAAGTGGTGTATGGAAAGAGGGAGTTTTAGACAGACTTGCAGCTTTTATAAAAATTGAGGTTTTCTAAGGGCAGAGAAGATCTCCCCCACCCCACTTTATTGAGGTATAATTGACAAACAAAATTGCATGTATTTAAAATGTACAATGTTATGATTATATATATATATATATATATATTGCAAAATGATTACCACAATCAAGTTAATTAGCACATCCACTGCCTCACCTTTTTTTTTTTTTTGGTGAGAACACTTAATATCTATAGTCAGCAAATTTCAAGTATACAATATTGTCAACTCTAGTCATCATGCTGTACATTAAATTCATAAAGCACAATTCATTTACCTCTTCCTAAGCTTTCTATATGGTGATATCACAAATTTTGGCTTATTATGTTTATATTAATATTATACATAGTTAAGAAATGTATTGTTATTTTTTTTTGCAATTGTCTTTTTTTCTACTGCTTAGTTTTCTATGTACCATCACTAATTCATCTCAGTAGACTCAGACAGACCCAGAATTCCAGCAGTAGTTCTCTTTCCCATCTCTCCTGAAGCCCTCTGTTTTGTTTTTTGCTTTGTTTTGTTTTGTTCTGTTTTGTTTTGTTTTAAGGAGGGCGCAGCTCACAGTGGCCTATGCAGGAATCAAACCTTGGAGTTATTAGCACCATGTTCTAACCAACTGAGCTAACCAACCACCCCTTTTTTGTTTTGTTTTGTTTTGTCTTGTAGCTGCAGGTGTAGAAAACAACACAGTGATTACATATTTACACACCTCACAAAGTGATAACCCCAAAAAGTCTACTACCCATTTGACACCATACATAGCTATTACAATACCATTGACTATATTCCCTAAGCTGTACTTTACCTCCCATGGATGTATATATATATATTTTTAAGTTATAATTGACATTCAATATTATTTTATATTAGCTTCAGGTGTATAGCGCAGTGGTTAGGCATTTATATAATTTATGAAGTGATCCCCCAATAAGTCTAGCACCCAACTGACACTATAGATTTACAACATTATTGACTATATTCCCCATACTATATTTCACATCCCCGTGACTATTTTGTAACTACCAATTTTACATCCTAATCGCATCAACTTTCTCACTCATCCTCCCAATGCCCCTCCCATCTAGCAACCATCAATTTATTCTCTGCATCTATGAATCTATTTCTGTTTTGTTTGTTCATTTATTCTGTTCTTTAGATTCCACATATGGTATATATGAGACCATATGGTATTTGTCTTTCTCGATCTGACTTATTTCACTTAGAATATATCTTCTAGGTCTATCCATGTTGTTGCAAATGATAAGATTTCATTCTTTTTCATAGAAGAGTAATACTCCAGTGTATGTATACATACATACATATATATATATGCCACAATTTCTTTATCCAATCGTTTATTGATGGGCATTTCGGTTGTTTCCATATCATGGCTATTGTGAATAGCACTGATATAAACATAGGGATGCATATATCTTTTTGAATTAGTGTTTTGAATTTCTTTGGATAAATACCCAGGAGAGGAATTGTTAGGTCATAAGGTAGTAGTTTTATTTTCAATTTTTTGAGGAATCTCCATACTGTTTTCCATAGTGGCTGCACCAAATTGCAATCCCACCAACAGTGCATAAGGGCTCCCTTTTCTCCACATCCTCGCCAACACTTGCTGTTTGTTGATTTATTGATGATGGCCATTCTGACAGGTATGAGGTGATATCACATCGTGTGTTTTATTTGCATTTCTCTGATGATTAGTGACATTGACCATATTTTCATATTTTCATATGTCTATTGGCCATCTGTATGTCCTCTTTGGAGAAATATCTATTCAAGTCCTTTCCCCTTTTTTAAATTAGATTGTTTGAGGTTTTTTTGGTATTGAGTTGCATGAATATATATATATGCATGAATATATATATATGCATGAATATATATATATATATATATATAGTTTGGGTTTTTTTGGGTATTGAGTTGCATGAATATATATATTCATGCATGAATATATATATTCATGCAACTCAATACCCAAAAAAACCCAAATAATCTAATATATATATACACACATATATATGTATATATATAAAATTTTGGATATTAACCCCTTATCAAATGTATCATTGGCAAATATCTTCTCCCATTCAGTAGGATGTCTTTTTGTTTTGTTGAAAGTTTCCTTTGCTGTGAAAAAACTTTTGAGTTTGATGTAGTCCCGTTTGTTTATTTTTTTCTTTTGTTTCCCTTGCCTGAGGAGTTATATCAGTAAAAATATTAAGGATAATGTCTGAGAGCTTACTTCCTATATTTTCTTCTAGGAGTTTTATGGTTTCAGTCTTATATTTAAGTATCTAATCCATTCTGAGTTTACTCTTGAATATGGCATAAGAGGTTAGTACAGTTTCATTTTTGCATGTATCTCTCCCGTTTTCCCAGCACCATTTATCGAATAGACTGTCTTTACCCAATATATAGTCTTGTTTCCTTTGTCATAAATTAAATGACCATATAGGCATGGATAGATTTCTGGGCTCTCTATTGTGTTCCATTGATCTATGTGTCTGTTTTTCTGCCAATACCAAGCTGTTTTGATTACTATAGCCTTGTAGCATAATTTGATATCAGATAGCATAATACTTCCAGCTTTGTTGTTTTTCTTTCTCAGAATTGCCATGGGTCTTTAGGAGTCTATTTGGGATCTTTTATGGTTCCATATAAATTTTAGTATTATTTGTTCTAGTTCTAGTCCTGTGAAAAATGCCTTTGGTGTTTTGATAGGGATTGCATTGAATTTATATATTCAATATAAATCTTTGAATATGTATTGGGTAGTATGGACATTTTACTGTATTAATTCTTCCTACCAGTGAGCATGGTACATGTTTCCATTTATTTGTATCTTTTTAATTTCTTTCTTCAATGTCATAATTTTCTGAGGACAGGTCTTTAACTTCCTTGGTTAAATTTATTCATAGATTTTTTTTTTTTTACGCAATTGTAAATGGGATTTTCTTAATTTCTCTTTCTGGTAGTTTTTTATTGGTGTATAAAAATGCAACCAATTTCTGAATATAAATTTTGTATCCTGTTACTTTACTAAATTCATTTATCAGTTCTAATAGGTTTTTGGTGGAATCTTCAAGGTTCCCTATATATAGTATCATGTCATCTGCAAATAATGACAGTTTTACTTCTTCCTTTCCAATTTGGATGCCTTTTATTTCTTTTTTCTCGTCTGATGGCTGTGGCTAGGACTTCCAGTACTATGATGAATAAAAGTGGTGAAAGAAGCATCCATGTCTAGTTCCTGATCTTAAGAAGAATGCTTTTACCTTTCTCCACTGAGTATGGTATTTAGATGTGGGTTTATCATATAAAGCCCTTATTGTGTTGAGATATGTTCCCTCTATTCTGCATACCAGGAATGAATCCCAGTTGCTTATGGTGCATGATCTCTTTAATGTATTGCTGAATTCATTTTACTAATATTTTGTTGAGGATTTTTGCATCTATGTTCATTAGGGATGTAGGCCTACAGTTTTCTTTTTTTGTAATGTCTTTGTCTGGTTTTGGAATCAGGGTAATGGTAGCCTCCTAAAATGAGTTTAGGAGCCTTCCCTGCTCTTGAATTTGTAGAACAGTTTGAGAAGAATAGGTGTTAATTCTTTTTTGAATGTTCGGTAAAATTCACTTGTGAAGCCATCTGGTCCAGGACTTTCCTTTGTTGGGAGCTTGTTAATTACTGATTCAATTTCATTAGTAGTAATTTGTCTGTTTAGATTTTCTGTTTCTTCTTGATTAATCCTTGGAAGATTGTATGCTTCTAGGAATTTATCCATTTCAATTTGTTGGTGTATAGTTGCTCATAGTATTTTCTTAAATTTTTTTGTATTTCTGTGGTGTCCATTGTCACTTCTCCTCTTTCATTTCTGATTTTATTTATTTGGGTCCTCTCTCTTTTTTCTTGAGGAGTCTGGTTAAAGCTTTGCCAATTTTGTCTATCTTTTCAAAAAACAGCTATTGGTTTTATTGATCCTTTTATTGTTTTTATAACCTCTATTTTATTTCAGCTCTGATCTTTATTATTTCCTTCCTTGTACTCACTTTGGGCCTTGTTTGCTGTTCTTTTTCGAGGTACAGCTTTTATCTAATCTGCCATCTTAGACCTTCTTCAGCCCTCTGCTTTGTTGTTGTTTTGGGGGTTTTTGTTTGTTTGTTTTTGTCTAATCTGAGCTATTTGCTCTCTATACCTGCCACCTGGCCATCATCATGGGACCATCATCCTGAAAATTTCTTTCACTTCTCTCCTAGTTTAGATTCAAACTTTCCTGCATCTCATATCTTTGACTTTCTTAGTCCCATCTCCCATTTTGGAAGAACCTGTCCTCTAGTGGCTTCCTTGAAATGGTTCCTTGAAATGAAAGGTAAATTGAGAACTAAATACTGGGGGAAAAAATTGTTCTACTCTCACACTTTTGAAAAATTGGCTAAGTATGGGAATTTAGATTGGAAAACATTTTGCTCTACTGTTTTTTAGCTTACATCGTGCCTGTTGAGAAATCATAATCCTTCTCATTTGTGATCCTTTTCATAGGACCCATTTAGCCTCTCCAGAAGTTTTTAGGATACTTTGTCTCCAGGGTTTTGAAATTTTATGATAATACAACTTTGTATAATCCCGTATTTCTTTTCCTTCACTAAAATGGGTTCTCAAAGGACCGTTTCAACCTGGAAACTTATGCCCTGTGGTCATAGGAAATTTTGATTCGTTTCTTTGATCATTTCCTCATCTCTGATTTTTCTGTTCTCTTTCTGAAGAGACTTTTCTTTGAATATTGGATATCTTGGCCTACTTCTCTAATTTTCTTATCTTTTCTTCTATTTCTTTTCTATTTTCTATCCTTTATGAATTTGTGCTACTATTTTATCTTCTAAATCCTCTATTGAATTTTTCATTCCACTTTCACATTTAATTTCCAAGAACTTTTTTTCTCTCTGAATGGTACCTTATTATAAGCTTTCTGTCCTTTTCTGTTCTGGTATCATGAACACAATATCTTCCTTATCTCTCTGAGGATATTTAGCCACATGGTTTTATTAGTCAGTTTCCTTTGGCTCGCTCTGCATTGTCTCTGTGTCTTACACTTCCATTTTTCTATTTCTTTATGTTGATCTTCATATTTCACATGAAACGTTTTCCTCAAATACCTGGTGATCCTTGGCTATATTCTCAGACTCAAGAGAAGACAGTGAGATGCTGATAGGAAACCCTGTGTGAGGGGGATGTGCTTGTCCAGGGACAAGAGAACTCCCGGTTTTCAATATCTACGCATCTTTTATCCTAGGCAGATTGTTCTCTAGTCTCTGGCTGGGGCAGAAAATCCTGGCTGCCAATGTTCTTGGAGTTGGTGTCAGAGGCGTGGAGCCTTAGGAACTAATACAATCTTCTCCCTGCCTCTGTCATATACCTGAAGTCCCAATGTCCAGAGCCCTGAAACCTTCCATTTTCTATCCTGTGGGGCTGCAGATATAAAACCTTTCCATCTTTGCAGAAACTTCTACTGGATAGTGCTGTTGTAAACCACCAAAAACACTTTTAAAATATTCAGAAGGAGAGGTGAGAGGTGCTACCATTGTTTATTACTTATTAAAATGTCTCTCGTTACCAAAATGTTTCTCTCTCTCTCCATATATTGTGTTTCCCCCAAAATAAGACCTAGCCAGACCATCAGCTCTAATGCATCTTTTGGAGCAAAAATTAATATAAGACCCGGTCTTATATACTGTATAATATAATATAATATAATATAATATAATATAATACGGGTCTTACATTAATTTTTGCTCAAAAAGACACATTAGAGCTGATTGTCCGGCTAGGTCTTATTTTCGGGGAAACAGGGTATATGGAGAGAGAGAGAGAGGGAGAGAGCGAGACATGTATATATACATACATATACACACAGAGAGACTCTCTCATATACACACACATTCTAAACTCTAATAACATATTTGAAAATCACTTTTTATTTCACAAAGAATTTTCCCACCCATAATATTATTTTATCTCCACAGGAACCTATGGTCACACAAGATTAATTATGTTCAGGGTGATGTGGCCAGCAAAATAGGTAGTATTATCTCATTTCACAATTGAGAAAACTAAACCCAGACAGGTTAAGTGACCTGTCCATGGTCACAGAGCTAGAAGTTGGAGGGGTCAAGATTTGAGCAAAGGTTTTCTAATTCCAAATGCAAATCTTAGTTTAATATGTCACAAATTCATACCACTTATTCACACACTTATTCACCAACATATATTAAGTATCTATTATGAGCCAGCCACTGCAAATTCTAGAATACCAAGACTAATAAAACATAATCCTATTCTCAAGGAACTCACAGTATAGCATATAAGACAGACAAGTAAAACTGGCAGTAACAATCCCCAGTGACATGAACTACAGAGCGGAAGTAGGAAATGGTATAGGAACACATAGGAACAGCACCTAGCCCAGTGGGAGTCGGGGATGGGGAGGAAGAGATCAGAAGAAACTTTTTGGAGAAAATATCTAAGCTGAGAACAGAAGGGAGAACAGATGTTGGTGAGGTAAAGATAAGGGTGAAGAGTATCCTGGAAAACAAAATAGCATGTTCCAGGGACTAGAGACAGAGAAATATGCAGGACAGATTCACGGAATTTGAATTACCAAGTCAGATTTTCTCATGTACTCTGATTTAATTTCTTTCCCTCATCTCATTGTTCTCTTTCATTTCCTAGTATGTTTAATCCACAGGGCAAGTTTTCTTTTTCCTAATTTCTTCCAAATACAATTCCCCTGCTCCACCGTCTCCAAGTTGCCCAACTCATGATCCCTCTACTGCTTCTGCTGCCTTCCTTCTTTTTAACCCCTGAATTCTTGGTGTTGACATAGACTTCTGGCATTCTTCTCTTACTCTTTGCCAGATGATCTCGAAAGTCTTCTCCAAATATATACACAAATATTTGTGAATATACATAATTACATTACCCAGACAATGGATTAGTGCACTGTATGTCCGTTATTTCAATCAGCAATTATTTACTGAGTGCCCATCATGCCATAGGCACTGTTCTAGGCACAAAATATCCCAGATTTCTTGGAGTATACATTCTAGTTGGGAAGCACACAATAAGGGAAGAAGTAAACATATATCCAGGAAATTATGTGTATTTAGATATATATATGCACATTAGTACATAAATGAGATCATATCATACATGATTCTATAACTTGCTATTTTGCACTCTACTGTATATTAAGCATTTCTTTCTTCATTAATACATATAGATCTATGTGGTCTTTTTTAACCCCTAAGGGGACCTTGAGCCGTATGAAGAGGCAGCCTTATTCTCCCTTCATTGTATCATTTTCTGGCAGAAGGCTTAGACTCCCAATTCCACACCACACATCATTGCTTGGCTCCTCTTTGAACACAGATGACATTGTGAGACACATATAGAGTGCTCTCTCAGATATTCCAGCTTTGTTTGTCTGTGGTGGGTGGGGGCAGGTGTACCCTCTATCTTTGGTCCCTAACCCATAGAAATCAGGAGGACCATAATATCTTAGACTAACTTTTAGCCACATCCAAGCAAGTCCACACTCATTTTTCCAGCCAGGAATCACAGGGTGTATAGTCCGTGCTTGTCCTTTTAACTCCCTCTCTCTGGATATATCATGAAGACATTTTAATTTTCCTACTGAGTTAAACAATTTTTCTTTGTTGTTTGTAAACTAATTCAAACAATTAAAACTAAGCATCTTTTGTTTTTCCTAAATGATCAATAATTAAGGTTTATAACCTCCAGCCATCGCCAGACTGCACTTCATATGACACATGCTCCAGGAGGCAAACATTCACTTTGCTATCAGACTGAGCCAAATCCCTGTTAAAGAATCCACCACCTACCTCCCAGCTTGGTGACCTAGGGCAGATTCCTCTATGGTTATTCTCCCACATCTGATCTACCTTCTAGATACTCTAAATTACCAGCTTCCTGAACATGCATTACTTCTTCTCACACATAAATCTTTATACATTGTTGGTCCATCTGTCTAAAATGACAACAAAAATGGCCATCATTTATTGTGCATCTGCTATGTGCCAATCCCTATGTCAGCCACTTTATAAACATTGTCTCACTTGATCCTCAGAAAAACCCTTGAAATAAAATAATGGACTATTTCTTATAACCCAAGAATGAATCCATTTTCTTTTTCTATACTTTTATTAAGATATACTTTACATACCATGAAATTCACTTATTTTAAGTGTGCAATCCGATTACTTTTAGTAAATTTACAGAGTTCAGCAACCATCACTACAATTGTAGAACATTTCCATTACCCCAATAAAAGATCCTTCATACCTATTTGCCATCACTCCTTATTCCCAAACTCAACCCTGGAGATTATTTTCAATCTCTGTAGATTATTCTTCCTGGATAATTCATATAAATGAAATCATACAATATGTGGTCTTTTGTGTCTGGCTTCTTTCATTTAACATAATGTTTTTGAGGTTCACTCATATTGGCCAAAGCATCAAAACTCTATTCCTTATTACTACTGAATAGGAGTTCATTCTAGGGATATGCCACATTTTATTTATCTATTCTCTGGCTGATAGACATTTAGGTTATTTCCAGTGTTTTGTGAATAACGCTGCATACATGTCTTTTTGTAAACATACAATAGGTTGAAATTACTGCTCCCAACGCTTCACTCTCTTACAATAAAATAACACTTTCACATCCTTTGCCTAAGCTTGCAGTGTCTCTCCCTGTGAGCAGAGAATACTGCCTCCCATTAATATTGGGCTTGGTCATATGAATTATTTTGACCAATGGATTATCAGCAGAAATAATGGTATGACTGTTCCGAAATGAGGTGCTAAGTCGCATGACAAGTGTCCACTCACCCCTTTTAAGTTTCTGCCATCTCCCATGAGAACATGCCCGCATGTATGAACTTGTGGTTCATAAATGAAAAGACATATGGAAAAGATCTGAGCCCAATCCTCAGTCTCTGACATTTAACCCAATTAAACTCAGCTGAGTCCAGCATTGGCTCTGCCAGTTGCAGACCTATGAGTGAGAAAATTATGTGCTAATTGTTTTAAGCCACTGACTTTTGAGGATGGTTTGTTATGCAACATTATTTCAGCAACAGCTGACTAATACATCTAACTACTTTCCCATTCCTAATCCAAATTACAGTTACCTGTCCTTATACCATACAATATCTATCTATCTACTTATCTATCTATCTATATCTATATCTACATCTATATGATATTTAACAGGACTTCACATATAATTTATTAAAATATCCTTTACGTCCATCTCTGTGATAATTTCATGACAAATATGAAATTCCAAGGGGCTGTCTTTTATACTAGAGAAGTTTCTTAAAATGTTTTTGGTATATACAACGTTTTCCTGGCCATAAAAAAAACACTGAGCATTATCTTATGAACAAAATAAACTCTCACTTTTATTTTCTCCTCTCTCTCTTCTCTTTTCTATAGTCTACGTTCCTTTATAATTTTAATAACCTCTTTTACATCAATTCTCTCTGGATCCTCACAATAACCAAGTTTTATTCCCAATTTATAGATTAATTTATGGGAGAGTATGTGACCTACCCAAGGTCACACAACTAGTAAGGAGACTTAGAAAGTTCATGCCTAGGTCTGACCATAGTTCCAAGACATCATTCATACACCATGGGCCTCTTGTCATCTCTCACCTACATCTTTGTTATGCACATATTTTGGCTTTTCTGCTCTACCAGGCAGTCCATCTGTCAGTGGGATTATAAACTTCTGCTCTTCCTGTTTCCTTTTCTATAAATCTAATTTTGTTTCCATATTATTGGGCAGCCAACTTTCAAAGTATTCTTCTATATTAACACTCACAGACTGAGTGTTGACATGTTTTCTGTTCTCCATACCCTTGCTTTAGACTCATGGTGTTTTTATTACACAAAATCTGATTCTAGTTATGTTTTTATATCCAGATGTTTTGATGTGAAATAGTCCGTGAGACTTCTCTACTTGACCAAATTATTCTATTTCCTGTAGCCTCTACAAACCTTTTTTAATAACCTCATCTACTCCTCCATCAATTTCTATTTTATGGGTATGGATCTCCTTTGACATTTCTTTGTGTATAATGTTCTTGGGTCTTTATAGGTTTTCAGCCTTAGTCCTTTCCTTTTCCTTTTCCCCGACACTTCCTTTTCAAAGACTAACACTTGTAACATTTTGTGTTCCTGTGTATGAATTATTTCTAAAAAAAAAATAAAATAAACTCCTCCATCCTGTATGTGCTGTCTTGGTTATTTGTTTGAGAATTCAAGGAGTTCACAACTCTTGAAATAAGTTTAAATTGACAAAATCTGGGTCAGTAGAGAGAGGATAATAAAGTCACTCTTCCACTTATAACACTCTTCAGAATGAATTAAAAATCATGTGTTGAATGTTAAGAGTCAAAGAAGCTAGGAAGATGGCAAAAAAAATGGTAAGAAGCACTCTTTTGAACATTACAGAAGCTTTCTTAGCGCCGTAGGAAAAAATGGAAAAAGTAGATCGTTGATTTGACGATATTTAAGGCAACAATCAGCATTAATTCCTATTGACCTTTCTGCAGCTTTTATTCATCTATCCATTCAACATATATTTGTTGATGTACTACTATAATTTAGCAATATCAAAGTACCAAGCCCATAAATTAGCATTCAATAAATATCCAGTGAATAGGATTGAATTGCTTATGCAATGAGAATGCAGAAAAAATGAAGATAGTATGGTCTCTTAGGCTTACAATCTGGAGGATTCAGAAGAGACTTAATATTTACTAGAGAATGTATTAGGTACTGGAAGATTTTAACCTAATCTCCCATTTGATCCTAATAGCTCATACTTCAAAGATAAGAAAATTGGAAAGTAAATCACTTGGGAATGCATTAGGTAAAATAGCAGTATACCCAATCAACAATGGCCTAAATGTAGGAATTTATGTTTTGATATAACGTGAAGGTAACTGAATTGCTGGAGATGACATAATAGGCTAAAATATCAGGATCTACATTTCTGTGGTTCTTTTGATCTTTCTTCCTGTAGCTTCATGGTCTGCTGCAGCTCCACATATCACATTCACATTAAGATATAAATAATGTGAAAAGAAGACTGGTGCTAGGAATTTCTATCCCATTTAAGAGTAGATAAAAAGCAGATTTAACATCATCTAAATGCTTCCTATGCATTATCTTATTTAATTGTCTTCTTTTTAGAGTACATCTTTTAGAAGTTCTTTTGGTGAGGATCTGTGGTAGTAAAATATCTGAGTCCCTACTGTCTGAAATTTTACTCATTGAACATGTGCACTTGAATTACAGCTGGGCTGGGTATAAAAATAAGTTCAAAATTATTTTCTATCAGTGTTTTAAAGATACTTCTCTACTGTCTTCTTGAATTCAGTTTGTTGAATAGAAGTCTGGTGTCATTCAGATTATAGTTAGTATGCCTTTTGTAATTGTTATCTTTTAAATTTTCTATTTTTCCTTAATGTTCTGAAGTTTCATACAATGCCTCTAAGTATAGGTTTATTTTTATTTATACTGTTCTGCAATTGATGGGCTCCATAAATTTGAAAAATTGTGACCATCTTGGGGATAAATTGGGATAATTTGTAACAACAGAGCCATAAAAAGGTAGGGGATAAAAGGGAAAGGAGGTAAGAAGCATGCAGAAGAAAAAGGACTAATGTATATATGAAACTTTCTTTTACATAAACTTAATGGTAACCACTCAAAAAAAAAATCCAGAACTGAGGCACATATCACACAAAAAAAAAGAAGAAACAAGAAAAAATCATAGAATACCACTAAACTAAAATAGACAGACAGAAACACAAAGGCAAAGAAACAATGGAGACATGGAGCTATGAGAAAACACAGGATAAAATGGCTATAGAAAATCCTGATATATCAATAATCACCCAAAATGTAAATGGACTGAACTTACTAATAAAATGACACAGAGTAGCAAATTGGATCAAAAAACACAACACAACCATATGCTGCCTTCAAGAGACACATCTCAGCTTCAAGGACAAATAAAGATTCAAAGTGAAAGGGAGAAAAAATGATACTCTAAGTAAAAGGCACCCAGAGAAAAGTGGGTTTAGCCATACTTATATATGATGCAATAGACTTCAAGATAAAAATGGTAACAAGAAACAAAGATAGATATTTCATGATGATAAAGAGGACAATACATCAAGAGGACATAACACTTATCAATATATATGTTCCCAATCAGGGAGCACCTAAATATATAAAGCAATTACTAACAGAACTAAAGGAAGAAACTGACAAAAACACAATTATAGTAGGAAACTTAAATATGCCAATGACATCTATGGACAGATCATCCAAACAAAAAATCAATAAGGAAATATAGCAGCCATAAATGACAAATTAGACCAAATGAACATAATTGACATTTATAGAGCAGCAAATTATACATTCTTCTCTAGTGCACATGGAACATTCTAAAGGATAGACCATATATTGGGACATAAAACTAGCCTCAACAAATTTAAGAAGATTGAAATCATACCACTTATATTCTCTGACCAAAATGCTTTGAAATTGGAGAGCAACTGCAAAAAGAAAGTGGGGGAATAAACACAAAGTGGAGATTACACAACATGCTACTAAAGAACAACTGGGTTGAAGAAATAAAATGGGAGATCAAAAGACACATAGAAACAAATGAGAATGAAAATACAACGTATTAAAATTTGGAGGATGTAGCCAAAGTGGTAATAAGAGGGAAGTTTATATCATTACAGGCCTTTCTCAAGAAACAAGAAAAATCCCAAATAAACAATCTAACATTACATCTTAAAGAACTAATAAAAGAAGAACTAATAAAACCCAAAGTCAGCAGAAGGAAGGAAATAATAAAAATTAGAGCAGAATTAAATGAAATAGAGAACAAAAAGACAGCAGAAAAAATTAATGCAACAAAGAGCTGGTTCTTTGAAAAACAGATTAAAACTGACAAACCCCTGGCTAGACTCACTAAGGAGAAAAGACACAAATGAACAGTATCAGAATGGAAAGAGAAGTTACAACAGATGCAACAGAAATAACAAAGGATCATACAAGAATACTATGAAAGACTATGCCACTAAATTCAATACCGTGTTTCCCCAAAAATAAGACCTAGGCAGACAATCAGCTCTAATGCGTTTTTTGGAGCAAAAGTTAGTATAAGACCCGATATTATATGATATTGTATGATATTTATGATATTATATATGATATGATATGATATGATATGATATGATATGATATGATATGATATAAGACCTGGTCATATATTATAGTAAAATAAGACCGGATCTTATATTAATTTTTGCTCCAAAAGACGCATTAGAGCTGATTGTCTGGCTAGGTCTTATTTTGGGGGAAACACAGTAGAAGAAATGGGCAAGTTCTTAGAAATATACAACCTTCCTAGGCTGAATCACGAAAGACTGGAAAATCTTAAAAAAATGATCAACAGCAAGGAAATTGAAATAATCATCAAAACCTCTCAAAAGCAAAAGTCCAGGACCAAACAGCTTCACTAGTGAATTCTACCAAACATCAACGATGATTTAATACCTATCCTTCCCAAACTCTTCCAAAATATTGAAGAAGAGACAATACTGCCTAACTCATTTTATGAGACCAACATTATTCTGATACCAACACTTCATAAGGATAACACACACACACACACACAAGACTAATATTTCTGATGAATACAGATGCAAAAGTCCAAAACAAAATACTAGTGAATCAAATAAAACAATACATTAAAAAGATTATACATCACGATCAAGTGGGCTTCATTCCAGGGATGCAAGGATGGTTCAACATATGCAAATTGAACAATGTGATACACCACATAAACAAAATAAAGGATAAAAATCATATGATCATATCAATAGATGCAGCAAATGCATTTGACAATATACAACATTCACTTATGATTAAAATGCTTAACAAAATGGGAATAGAAGGAAAGTACTTCAACGTAACAAAGGCCATTTAAAACAAACCGTCATCTAATATTATACTTAATGGTGAAAAACTGAAAGCTTTTCCTCTCAGATCAGCAACAAGACAAAGATGTCCCCTCTCACCACTGTTATTCAACAAGCACAGAGTTTACCTACTCTGCAATCCTGCCCAGATGTTCTCCTAATCCTTAAAAGTATACAAGTCCTTTGTTAGGAAATGACAGTAGGTAGTAGTTGTTTTTAGATTTAATGTATTTAGCAAAATAAAAAGTTATTAAAGTTATGTCTTTTAATTTTTGGGTGATATATTTCTTGTGTTTTGTTTGCAATTATACTGTTCCACACGTGGGAACCACTGCTCTGGAGCACATTGAGAGCCCAGTGAAGAGTTTCATGTTAAGTTGCAAGAAGATGAGAATGGGGGAGAAAAAGAAATAGAAATGACATAGAGGGTGTGAACATGAAAGAGTCCATTGAGGATTCTCAATGCAAATTTGAAATATAATTTCTATTAAGACAGTGTGTTTTAGATAAGTTAGTTATCCAAAAATAATAATGATACAGCTGTGGTGCCTATTTCAGGGCAGCTATTATGGTCCAACTCCCTTAGTGTTGGTTCTGGTGTACTGTCCTGAGAAGATCCATCCTCACTGGCTTGAGGGCAAGAAGCCAGCTCTTATGAGTCACTAGAGACTTCTGAAAAATATGCAGAAATATTGTTAGGATGAGGGTTACACATTAATTGCTCCTGTTTTAAGCACATAATTTTAGGTTTATTATAAAATAATATTTTGAAAGTTTCCTATCATTCTGCTGCTTAATAAGTGCCAGTTACTAGTTATAAAATCACTTTTTTTTGCCTGGTAAAGAGTTTATCCAAAATGGCGAGATATATCTTTTGAAATCATAGGATAAGAAGCTGCTGGGTTCAAGCTGTCAAAGTTTCATAAACCACATCTATCGATGATACTAAAATACTTCATATATAAATGAGGTTTGATTACAAGATAATATGATTGATTTATATGTATCGTTGACGAAATCTTTCTCATTTCTCTATAGTAATATTTAAAAGACAGAAAGTAGAACATAGTAACTTTGGAATCAAACTGGTTTAAATTTCTCAAACTTAGGCAAGTCATTTAAACTTTCTGAGCCTCAACATATTTTTGGAAGACCTAGCCAGAGCAATCAGGCAAGAGAAAGAAATAAAAGACATCCAAATTGGGAATGAAGAAGTCAAATTGTCACTTTTTGCAGACGACATGATTCTTTATATAGAAAACCCTAAAGATTCCATCAAAACACTATTAGAAACAATAAACAAATACAGTAAAGTGGCAGGATACAAAATCAATGTACAAAAGTCTATTGCATTCTTATGTGCTAACGATGAAATCTCAGACAAAGAAATGAAAAAAAAATCCTTTTGCAATTGCAACAAAAAGAATAAAATACCTAGGAATAAATTTAACAAAGGATGTGAAGGACCTATACACTACAAGATATTATTAAAAGAAATTGAAGAAAACACAAAGAAATGGAAAGATATCTTGTGTTCATGGATTGGAACAATCAACATAGTTAAAGTGGCATTATTACGCAAAGAAATATACAGATTTAATGCAATCCCCATCAAAATCCCAATGGCATTTCTTAAAGAAGTAGAACAAAAAAATCATCAGGTTTGTATGAAATCACAAAAAAAACCACATAGCCAAAGCATTCCTGAGAAAAAAGAACAAGGATGGAGGTATCACACTCCCTGACTTCAAATTAAACTATAAAGTGACAATAGCCAAAACAACATGGTATTAGCAGAAAAACAGACAGACTAATGGAATGGAATTGAGAACCCAGAAATAAATCCACTTATATATAGGCAAATAATTTTCGACAAAGGAACCACAAGCATACACTGGAGAAGAGAAAGCCTTTTCAATAAATGGTGCTGGGAAAATTGGAAAGCCACGTGCATAAGAAAGAAATTGGACTGCTGTCACCATACACCCAAATAAACTCAAAAATAGATCATAGACCCAAATATAAGACCTGAAGCAATAAATTGCAAAGACATAGGTACTAAACTCAAGGACCTTGGTCTTAGAAAGGATTTTATGAATTTGACCTCAAAGGCAAAGGAAGTAAAAGCAAAAATAAATGAATGTGACTACATCAAACTAAAAAGTTTTTTCATGGCAAAAACAAAACAAAACCATGAACAAAACAAACAGACACTCAACTGAATGGGAGAAGGTATTTGCAAACAATGCCACCATAAGGGGCTAACATACAAAATATATAAAGAGCTCATACAATTCAACAGCAACAAAAGACCAAACAATCCAATTTTTTTAAATGGGCAGAAGACCTGAACAGACACTTCTCCCAAGAAGACATACAAATAGCCAACAGATATATGAAAAGAGGCTCAACTTCACCAACTACTAGGGAAATGCAAGTCAAAACCACAATGAGATACCACCTCCCACCTGTTAAAATGGCTACTATCAACAAGACAAGTAATAACAAATGTTGGAGAGGTTGTGGAGAAAAAGGAACTCTCATATACTGCTGATGGGAATGTAAATCATTACAGCCACAATGGAAAACAGTATGAAGGTTCTTAAAAATATTAAGACTAGAATTACCATATGACCCAGGAAGCCCTTTCCTTAAATGTTTCCAAAATAATCTGAAAACATTTATCCATAAAGATATATGTACCCCTATGTTCGTTGCAGCATTATTCATGGTGGCCAAGACATGGAAACAATCAAAGTGTGTTTCGATAGATGATTGGATAAAGAAAATATGATACATATATACAATGAAATATTACTCAGCCATAAGAAAAGATGAATTACTGCCATTTGCGACAACACAGATGAGTCTTGAGATTATCATGTTAAGCAAAATAAGTCAGAAAAAGTCGAAAAGCATATTATTTCCCTCATATGTGGGATATAACACTGAAAGCAACAAACGAACAAGACAAGCAAAAACTCGTAGACACAGACAACAGTTTAGTGGTTATCAGAGGGTAGGAGGGGAGAAGGGAGGTAGAAGAGGGTTACGGGGGTCAAATATGTGGTGATGGAAGGAGATTTGACTTTGGGTGGTGAACACACAATGGAATATATAGATTGATGTATTATAGAATTGTACACTTGAAACCTATATAATTTTATTAACCAATGTCACCCCAATAAATTTAATTTTTAAAAAAGGAAGAAACCTTATATCTACTTTTAACGTAGAGTTCCCTAAAAGAATTGGGCTTCAGGACCTTTGTTTGTTTATAACACTTAGTAACATCTAATGGATGCCAGGGTCTATATACTTTGGAAAACCTGGGCTAAGCACCAGATCTGTCATTCATTCCATTTTCACCCAATTTGGAGATCTTCTTCGTTCTATTACTCAGTCCATATGTTGACAACAGAACAAAATTTCTTCCAGGTAGAATTGTAAGGTCTCAATATAATCAGAAGAGCAATTAGCTATTGCTTTTCAGATACTGCATTTTCACTCATGAACCACATTTGTACCATGTGTCATGTAGCATCATGTGGCATCTTATACATGACATAACTACTCTTGGACTTTGACAGCAGAAGTGTACACTTCTCATGCACCACCAACCATGATGCTTTGCACATATTAGATCTCAGAACAAATTCACTGAATTGGGTGTAACTGACTTGAATTTTCCACCATGAACAGGTCACTCCTCATCTTTGGGGCTAGTTCTACGCTAAGCAATTACACAGGCTACCTGTTGTCCTTCCCATAAGAGCTCATTAAATTCAACAGCCAATTACTGAGTGGCTATCAAGAGCCAAGTTCTGCTTCATACAGTGTCCATTCTGCCCTCCTCTGGATAAGCCCTCCCACTCCCACTGGCAAAGGTAGCCTGGCAGTGCCCTTGCTAATTCCTTCTTATTTCTTTACCTTGAATATTCTCCAAGCCCTTGGAGGAGCAGAAAGGAAGAAGGAGCAAATAAGAACTAAAAGAGGAAGTGTGCAATAGGTTTGAAAGATATTCTAGAACAGTTGTTCCTAACTCTTTAGTGGATGCAGACCTCTTTCTAACATCCAAATATTTCATAGACGTCAGCATGATTGGGGATATGCTTTGACTACCTGTTAACTGAGAAAATGTAGAACAAAAATTTACACTGAATTCAGTAACGATTTGAAACAAGGTGTTTTCAATGTCAAGATCTAGAAATCCAGACTCAACTGAGCTTTAACAATATGGATGGATGGATGGATGGATGGATGGATGGATGGATGGATGGATGGATGGATATATATCTCCAAGGTATTTGCAAGCAATGCCGCCATAAGGGGATAATATACAAAATATATAAAGAACTCATACAACTCAACAGCAACAAAAGACCAAACAATCCAATTTTTAAAAATGGGCAGAAAACTTGAACAGACACTTCTCCCAGTGAAATCATTGAGATATATATATATCATTGACCCGGGGTCTTCTCATCCCGCCACTCAGCAGCCGCACTTTGGATTTTGTTCCCAGACTGTCAGCATAACAACTGTGGCACTCCAGGTGTCACATTCAGACACACATCAGAAAGGTAAAAAAGTCCATCTCTTCCCATAGTTCTCTCTTTTGGAAAGCACATAGTCCCCAGAAACCACCTGAAAACTTTCACCAAAAGTTTCATTGGTCTAAATATATACACATGCCCACTCCTAGACCAATGTGAGCAGAGAGTAGGATTAGACTGAAATAAATCAGGTTAACTCTTGGAGCTGGGAGTGGGGTCGGGTCGGCTTCCCCAGGCACTTAGCTGCAAGGGAAAAGGGTGGATACCTGTGGGGGCGGAGGAGGAGGGGAGAATCAGGGTTCTTTCTTGAAGAAGAAGGGAAGAATACATGTTGGGCAAGCAAACAGTAGTGCCTACCACATCCTTTTAAATGAATTTGGAATTCATGAGCATACATTTGAAAAATGTGTGAATAAATATGTGTAGTAGTATTCTATATTCATCTACAATCAAATGGATTTATGGACTGTGTCTTGTTAAAATACTTTCAGCTGCAAATTCCATAATATTCAACTAAAAGTGGTTTAAACCATTGCAGTTTACCTTTTTTACATAACAAGTATCTGAGGTAGATTATTCCAGGGTTTGTTCAGTGGCTCACCAACATGAGCACTCTGGATCAGCTTCTGAGCAATTCTCTTGACTTTCTCCTCATAGTCACAAGGTGGTTGCTGTTGCTCCACACACCTCATCCCCACAGGACAAAAGGAAGGAAAGGGAAGAGTGGGAACGGGAGGGGACGTGGGTGGAAGAGATAGGAAAGGATGGCAATTCTCTTTAAAAGATTCTCTTTGTCTAGGCTTTTCTGAATGAAGAACCTGAGACAAAGACTTGTATGCAGGTAGGTGCTTAGAGAGTATGATTCCCTAATAAAGAATAGGAGTTTAGGATATGGATAGTGAAATAAAAATCGAGGGAAAGGCAATGTAGGATGCATTATTTATGTGGCCAACACTATGGGAAACTGGTGCTCTCATATATTGGGACTTTCTGAGGAGCTTATGAAATGAATCTCATAATTGTCCACCCAAGAAACAAAGGAGAAACAATTTATCACCTGTGACCTACCAGTAGTTAAGGTTTGCCTCACAGGAATTAAGGTCCCCCATACCTCCAGGTTCTGCTTGCATGAGAGCAGAGACCAGGTTCCGTTGGATTTCCAGGTTGCGTGTCAGAGAAAGCACAGAAAAGGAAGTGAACTACACTGCGTGGGCACAAGTGAGGCCCCCTCAGACTGCACCTGCAGGTAGGCACTAGCTTGCACAGAGCTGATCGCCCCAGCAGAGGGGCCCAGGCGATTCTAAACTGGTGCACCAGAGGTGCCCAATGCAGGTTCTCTTTACATTCGGAAGAAAAATCATTCCACAAAGTCCTCAGCAGACACCCACTGTGTGATGTCTCATGGTTTCACTGTCCATGACTGGGTGTCATGCTCACCCATAAATACAAAGGAGGCTGTAAATGAATGTATTTGCCATTTTTATCCTCTAGAATAAAAGGTGGGCTTTGCCAGCAAGACCCAGAGGGTGAGCTATGTGTTTCTTGATTCACGTAAGGTATTCTTATGAACTCCTGTTTAAAATTCTGTGCCCAAGAAAAGAGAGGAGAGAAAAAAACAACAACAAAAAGAAAGCCAAGACGATATATCAGAGGCCCCCGCTTGTCCCATAGCACCATCTCTTCTTCCATAGTCACAGAGTATTTGAGACAGCACTTGTCTGCCCACAACAAAGACTGCAATTCCCAGCCTCCTCGACAGCCAGGTTGGTCATGTGACTCAGGTCTGGACAATGAAACGGAGCAGATGTAGTGTGTAACTTCAAGATGAGAGAGAGGCCATGTGGAGACATGGTGAGGAAGAGGAATAATGGAGAAGTGATAACACTTTATTCTGCTCCTAGTTTGTTCCAAACCGGGGATGCTACTTAGATGATTTTTTTTTTTTTCCTCACATCAACCTGTGAGGAAGGCATTATTACCTCTGTTTTATAGTTTAGGAAACTGAAGCTTAAGTAGACTTTTGAAATTTACTTTAAAGACAGAGGGATCACGTAACCTTTAAAGACAAGGTTATTTTCTTTAGTAACTGTCCCTGTGTTTCAGCATGTGTCCCCCTTCCCTCCACTCTCACAAGAGTCCTGAGGGTCTTTTCCTCTCCCCAGCCACTCCCATAGTTGTAAGAGTCACTCACTTGGGAAGCAACAAAGACCAAGTACCTCAAAGCAAAAGTCAGAGGATTGGGATGCTTGTTTGCCTAGGGAGGTTTTTTCTACTACCTGAATCAAGGATCCAGCAGGAGAAATGAGAGGAGGAGGAAGCCTGGGGCCACTGAGACACATGGGAAGGGGACATACAGTTCTCTTGGGAGGAAGATTGGTGGACACTTTGCACCTTCGTGACCAGGGAGCTAAGAGTGAGCTGCAACCTGCTCAATGTCACCATCCTGAAGACACTGCCAGGTCCTCCATGCCCCAGCTGACTCGGTGTCTACATAAAATCCACCACCTCACAATCCCAACACTTTGGGATGCAGATGGGCAGAAGGGAAAGGCTCTCCGTCAGCAATAGAAGATTGGGAAAAACCAATTGGATATTTCCCTGAGCCAGGAGAGCAGTGGATATCTCATCCATGTTATGGAAAGCACTTTAAAACAGGCATGACACGTGGAGTGTGAAGTCTGGTTTTAAAATAGAAATGTGGTTATGTGCATTAGTTGGAAGCAAAGGGAGCTCTTGTTGGTTCAGGCATGGAGTGACAAAAGCTAAAAATGTGAAAAGAAAAGGGGGGATGAATGTGCAGGTATTAAAAAGAAAGATTAGGCAAGGATCGGTGGTTGGTGGCATATGACAGAAGAAGATAAATGAAAAGACCAGCCCCAGTGAATAAAGCCACTACAGGCAGAAATAAACAAGAAAGAAGAGTGAGGAGTTGGCGTGGAAGGAAAGATAACTTCTGCTTTGGACAGAAGGAATCAGAAGCAATACCCAGACTCCTACATGGAAATGCCCCCAAGCATGGAAGCTGGACTGACACTTGGTGAAGAGGTCAGAGCAGAAGACAGGTCTGAATCCATTCAGCAGATATCTGTTGAGCTATTAGATACAAGACCTTGAAGTGTCCTGGGTACAAGATTAACCAGATTGTTCTTAGCTAGAAGCTCATCTGAACGCAGCTAGTATGTTTCCAGTACATGACTGGACTCTCCCAGGCAGAAAGTGAAAAAGGAAGAGGCACGGGCTGACGTCAGTGCCTATTGGACAAAAAAGTTTAAAGGATGGACAGCAGCTCCAACTGTTTTAAATGGTGAAAGGAAAGCAGGGCCAAGCAAAGTTCATACATCTGCAATTAGGAGAGACTAGCTGCCTTTGCAAGTTCCCTTTTCGTAATTCATGGGAGCAGGGAACAGAAGGCAGGGCCTTCAGGACCAGAGGTACAGGAAAGACATGGAGCCAAAGGCATGGGCTTGCCACCCTAGAAATCTGGAGCAATACCTATTATTCCAAGATCATTAGAGGGAGAAACTCAGCACAACTCCTGTTTCTCCTGGAATGCAAAAGCAAGGCAGATTCTGTTAAGGGAAGAGGGACTCTGAAAGGGTACATTGAGGGAGCAGAACAGTTGGCTTGTCTTTTGTCCCAGAAAAAAATAGAATACATCCCTAGGCAGGAGGGATGACATTTTTGTGGAGGTGTGTTAATATCTCCCTAGAACAGGAAGAAGATAGAGGAACAATGCAGTGGTAGAGGGAACTTTGGAGAAAAGGAAGGGTACCTCTTCCTCTGAGACTGGGAGGCAAGGAAAAGATGGAAAAGAAATAGCCAAGTTTGAACATGGACAGATGCTAAGAGAGACCTGAGGGGGGAAATGGCTACAGTCTGATGGATCTTTGTGCAGCCCCACTAAATGGGAGTGTGGTCAGAACAATAGATAAATAGAGGGACTGCTAAGCAGCTACTCAGCAGCAACAGGACTGGCAAAATCAATGCACTCATAAGACTCAGGACAGGACCTAAGAAGCTACACTGTGTGTGGGGCGGGGGTAGGTCTCCAGATCCTCAGTCACACTGGGGCTAGCTAGCATCGTGTTTCCCAGCAGCTGTAAAGGGAGTGCAGTATTTACTGTTCCAAGATCATTACAGGGAGAAACTCAGCCCAGCTCATTCCTATTCCTCCTGGATTGCAAAACTGAGGGGTCATTTATACAACAAGCAGAAGCCAACCCAAATAAACTGCTCCGTAACAATAGTCCCAATTTACTACATTAAAGTATGTGAAAATAGAGTTTAGCTGAACAGAAAATCCATAAAAAGAAGATTCAGATGTGCATACCAAAAGACCTTCAACCTCTACATGTAAAAGCTTAGCCGTCGTTGTATAAATTCAGCTAAGTCCAATTCTAGACAAAACGTGAGCTGGTGAAGAAGGCAGGCTTTGCTATCACACAGGAAGCTTTTGACTGTACCAACAGAAAACCTAACCAGAAAGGACTTAAACTAAAATAAGGAAAATGAGTTCTCTCACATATCAAGAAGTTTCAAGGTTGGGTTCCAAAGCTGGTAATTCTGCAGCTTTACAAACGCATCAAGAAACTAGATTCTCCCCCTTTTACCACTCCCCAGCCTCAACTTACTGACAACGTGTTTTCTTTGGCCATTCCCTTCCTGGTCCCAAGGAGGCTGCCCTACTTCCAATGGTGAAGTGGTAACACACAGACAACATCCCAAAACAGGAAAGCTGGGAATCATTTCCTCTTGTGCAACTCTTTTGAAGAGCAAGAAAACCTTTGAAAATTTTTCCCAGAATCCCACTCCAGAGAAGACTTCTGTTCATTGACTAGACTGGGTCACCTGCCCACCTTTAAACCAATCACTGGCAGATAGGTGGAGAGTCCTTTATTGGTTTAATCAAGCAATTCCTGGCACCAGATATTAAAAAAAATCAAGGTCTGAGTAACAAAGAACAGGGGAAATGACCGCCAGCTGGGGAGTCAGCATCGTCTGTCACAAGTGAGAGAATCATGACAGGATGGCTCACAGAGGAGGTGGGCATTCTGTGCCACCAACAGGACCACAAAACAACTTCAAGGTATCTGACCTAGTTACTCAACTCAAGTCCATATTTACATGTCCAATAACTACGCTCTATGTTTAGTCATCTTTAAACAAATATTTCAGCATGGCAGTCTGATAGAATAGGATCAGAGAGACCTACGTACCAATCCTAGCCCAGTGACAGGCATGTATATATGTGACCCTGGCCACGCCATTCCAAGGTGGCTTCTTTCTCTCATAATCTTGTGTCTATTGTGAGGATTAATAAACAAAGAATCTCAGTGTGTAATAAGCACTGTGAAATACAAGGATTGAGATTATCTTTTAAATGATAATCCAAGGATTATAAATAAACTGCCCTGATTTACAGTGAAGACTAATCATTGCTAAAATTATCCTACTGAATGTCGCTCTTGAACATAGTTTGATAAGGGGATCAATCCACTCTAGCATAGTAAGTTCAAATCTAAAATTATTTTTAGCAAAGAACTGCTGCAAGATATATTTGGTTAAAACCATAATAACAGACCAAAATAAATCCTCATCAGCAGACTGGACATTCTGCTTTCTGATACAAGTAAAAATTTAGAGGACTTTATTGAAATAAATGTTGCATTAACAGAGACATTGCAAATGCTTACCCAGAATAAATAGGGACAGTAAAGAAGTAGAGGGTATCTTCCAATTTTTCCCATTTCCACCCATCTATGTAAACTTTCATATTGAACTTCATGTAGTCCAATTTTGAATCTTTCACTCCTCATCTCCAAAACATACTATTTTTGTTGCCCATCTAATAGATTGCCAGCCTTTCATTCTGGCATCCAATGCCATAGATATCTGGTCCACCTTATCTTCCACCTTTTCCTAGTTTACACTGAGTCATTCATCCCATCTCTACCTGTCCCAATACACACACCTCTCCCCCTGAACTGCCTCCTTCTTTCTCCTCAGCCTGTACAATCCTTCCCATCCTTTCATTAAGGAAAGAGGGTCAAGGCCCCTGCTGAAGGGAACTTCTGTTAAGATGTAGACCTCAAGGATCCACGCTGTCCTCCTCCGCCTTGTGCCATGCTTAGGGTCCATCCAAGTTCACACTGGGTCATTCTGAGGGGAGTTGGGATAGCAAGATAAGGACTCTTGAATCAGACAACATGAGTTCAAATCCTGGATACAGCACTTACTAGCTTGACTTGTGACAAGTTCTATATAAATTTTGGGGGCCTCAGTTTCCTTATCTTCAAAATGGGGATAATAAAAGATTTCTCCACCTGGGTTTATTGAGTATTAAATAAAACAATGCCTATAGAGAGTTTTTGCATAACACCTGGAACATGGTATAAGAAAAGAAAAGTTCAGTGATTGTTTGCTGCTACCTGCTATAATTGTCTGCATTCAAATTGCTTTCTGAATCTGTCTTGCCTCACTGGTTCAACTGCAACACCTTTGGACAATGACATGGAAGGACAGATCCCTTCCTCTGCTCAACTCCTCCATCAAATCCTGTTGGACCCTTCAACACCTAGGCTGGGGAAAATTTGCTAAGTTTGGGTTATGACTGAACTTTCCCTCTCACCACTACTAACTCACAGGAGAATCAGAGATGCCAGCGATATTCAAGACGGTGGAGCAGATACACACTGTGCCTGCTACCTTCCATGAACACATTAAAATTACAACTAAATTATATAACAATCAACCTGGAGAACCATCTGAAGTCTGGCTGAACAGAAGTTTCCTAACTAACGATGTAAAGAAGAAGCCATGTTGAGACTGGTGCAAGGAGTGGAAACGCGAACGGGCCGGCCGCAGACCTCTGTGTGGCAATTGAGAACAAGGAGGAATATCTCGGCCACAGAGATCCCCCCCGGAGGAGAGAGGGACCCCAGCCCCACACCAGCCTCAGCAGCCTAGAGTAGTGGTGCCAGGAAGCAGAGCCCCCACAACATCTGGCTGTGAAAAACAGTGGGGATTCCAACCATCCAGGTGGGACAGAAGGCTGCAGGAAACCCAGATATCCTCTTAAAGAGCCAATGCACAGACTCTCTCACTCGCAGGCACTCACCTTGGGCTCCAGCGAAGGCAGAGTAACTCGGGGGGCATCAGAGGTATACCAAGATGTCATGCAGGGTGAAAGGTAGGTTCTCTAGTCCCGCTCCCCACATGAGAACGCAGGACACGGTGAGGCCAAACAGGAACATCCACGGAGCCATAGATAGGGGAGTCATACCACTATAGTCTCACTGGTAGGTGGGTTGGAGACATAGGAAGCAGGAGCCACACTATCCGCAACCTGCCGTCCACTTCTCTCTGCCAACCAACCTCACTTGCTAACTGCAATCCGTTGTGCTAGCTGTAATCCGCTCTTGCTAGCTCAGCCACCATCTTCTTGCTAGCCCCCATCTTTCTGCTAGCGTAGCCACAGCAGTTATATTAGTGGCCCATGGCTCACTGTTTACAGCTGACGGCCAACTAGCCACAGCTGATGGCCATCCAATCACAGTTGATGACCATTTACTACCTGAGCCGAGAGCCTGGAAACTGCACTCCTGGCTCTGTCCCCACACAGGAGCAGACTGAGGTGTGTGGCTTTGGAGTGAAGGGTGGAGGACAGTTCCATTTTCCCTATAAGGAGGCCTCCTCCTGTGCAGGCCAGCGCCATCTTTCCTGTGTTGAGCCCACCTTCACAGGCCAAATCTGAATCTGATTGGTTTGGTGAGCTCTGCTGCTCCACTCTGCTGACTCATTGGGACCCCACCCCATCCAACACACCTAACACCTGAAGCAATTTCTCCTAGAGCAGCCAGCCCTACCTGCATTGCATTCTTTCTTTAAGAACTATCAGAGCCTGCAGGACCCTGGCAGATGGCAGCTGAACCACAGTGTGCTCTGAGAATTTGCTGAGTAGCTCCAGGCTCAGCACCAGCACCAAAACAGACTCTACATTAACCTGTTGACCATAAATCTTCCCTAAGTGATTAACAATTCCCTAAGATCCTGCCTCACCCAACTTATCTGCCACATGGGCTTTATTAGGGTCTGAACCTTAAAGAAGCTTGAACGAGGCAGCATGCCTTGGGGTGTCCTGGGTTTTTGTGGAGCTATCCCAGGCATGGTACTGGTAACAACCATCCTCGGTTCATAGTGTGGCCTCTCCCACGTACCTCCAGGGTTAGCACAGGCAGCAAACAACCACAGATTGGTTTGTAGCTCCTACCAGGTAGTCCCTGGCTTGTCACAGGGAGTGGGTGACCTGGGCCTACACTGGAGCCCCTCCCAAGAGGCCCCAGAACCTCAGGCTCCTCATGACTATTTTGTAACTACCAGTTTGTACTTCTATAAAGTACAGCACATGGAATATAGTCAATCATATAGTAATAACTGTCTATAGTGCCGAGTGAGTACTAGACTAGTCGGGGGATCATTTCTTAAATTATACAAATGCCTAACCACTATGCCATACACCTGAAATTAATATAAAATAATATTGAATGTCAACTGTGATTGAAAATTTAAAGGGGGAAAAGGTGAAGGGGTCCAAATTTCAAGGTATAAAACAAATAAGACATGGGATGTAATGTACAGCATAAGGAATATAGTCAATAATATTGTGATAGCATGTTACAGTGTCAGATGGTTGCTGGACTTATCATGGTCACGTCTTTAGGTATATAAATGTTGAATGACTATGGTGTACCCCTGAAACTAATGTAATATTGTATGTTAGCTGTATTTTAATAAAAAATCTTTTTAAAAGAATCATTTAATTAATTATTTTTTAAAAAGAATCAGAGATGCCAGTTCTCCAGAACTCTAGTTCAGGGCTGTTCCAGATATAACTGTTCCCTTGTATGTTTTCAGAGTGTTCTAATAAAAGTAGAAAAGCATGTGTTACTTCTCAGAGAGCAGAACTGCCACAGAGCAGTATGAGGGCACTGGCCCCTCGAAGGCAACAGAGAAAGAATGCCAAGAGGTAAGACAGAGAGAAGCTCAGAAAGTTCAAGGTAGGGTACTAGAGCCAAGCAAAGGAGAAAAAGTGAGGCCAAGACATTCTTGCAACTCAAAAACACGAAAGATGAAACCTAAGAGGGGACGACACAAAACAAAAACTGGAGCTCCAACACAGGAGAAATAAAGGGAATATTCTGGGTGAAAATGAAGGGAAACCTCAGGCACCAAGCAGAGAAGCAACCATTTCATATCAGAACAGTAGGACTTAAAGAGACTCATGTTGAGGACTACCATTTTCTTCAAACCTGATAAAAATACTGGAAGTTACTCTCCAACGAAACATAGGAGTAAACAAAAAAAGGGGGAAGATGTGAGAAATAGAAAATAGGAAAGTCAACCCAAAAGGAAAGGACCTCCTGAAAGGAAACCCCAAGAAAGAGATGAGAATAGTAGACTACCTGACATGGCTGACCTTGTGGGAAATTGTGAGAGTGTATGGGAAGGGTGAGAATCAGTGATAGTTACAAAGCAAACTAAGTAAGTGGGAAATAGGGCAAGTAGCTGAAAGTAAGAAATGGAAATAGTCATAAAAGACTACAATGCTCAACTGTGAATATTTGCATATTTAAATAAAATTTAAATAACAGAAAAAGGTCAAATTGATCAGCATATTCTAAATCAATGCACTGGCTTCTCATCAATTGATTGCTAATTAGTTTTTCATTTACAGATATTTTCACAGTTTTTTTCATTGTTTTCTGGGGGGTTTTTTTGTTTTGTCTTTTTGCTTTTTTTTCTTTATTATTATTTCACTCTTTTTCTTTAACTGGGAGGGTTTTTTTTTCTTTCTTTTTACCTTTTGATCCTCTGGCAACCACCTATCTGTTGTCTGAGTTTGGTTTTTGTTTTGTTTTGTTTTTCAGGTCCCACATATAAGAGAGATCATACAGTATTTATCTTTCTCTGTCTGACTTAGCATAATGCCATCAAGGTCCATCTCTGATATCGCAAATGGCAAGATTTCATTCATTTTTTATGGCTGAATAATATTCCTGTGTGTGTGTGTGTGTGTGTGTGTGTGTGTGTGTGTGTGTGTATCACAGTTTCTTTACCTATTCATCCATCTATGGACACGTAGGTTGCTTCCATATCGTGGCTATTATAAACAATGCTGCAACAAACATGGAGATAGATATGCAGTATATCTTTTTGAGCTAGTGTTTTTATTACCTTCAGATATATACCCAGATGTGGAATTGCTGTATCATATAATAGTTCTGTTTTTAATTTTTTGAGGAAACTCCATATTGTTTTCTGTAGTGGCTGCACCAATTTACATTCCTACCAACAGTGCACAACGGTTCCCTTTTCTCCACATTCTCACCAACACTTGCTATTTCTTGTCTTTTTGATAATAGCCATTCTAATAGGTGTGAGGTGATATTTCATTGTGGATTTGGTTTGCATTCACCTCATAATTAATGATGTTGAGAATCTTTTCATATACCTATTGGCTTCTTTGGAAAAATGTCTATTCAGATTTTCTGCCCACTTTTTAATCGGATTGTTTGTTTGTTTATATTAAGTTGTATGTGTACTTTATATATTTTGGATATTAAACCCTTATCAAATATACTCATATGATTTGCAAATATTTTCTATCCTTCAGTGGGTTTTCATTTTGTTGATGGTTTCCTTTGTTGTGCAGAAAATTTTTAGTATGATGTAGTCCCAGTTATTGATTTTTACTTTTGTTGCTTTTGGTGTCAAAAAATTGTCACCAAGACCTATGTAAAGGAACTTACCCACTATGTTTTCTTCTGGGAGTTTTATGGTTTCAGGTCTTATGTTCAAGTCTTTAATCCGTTTTGAGTTAATTTTCGTGTATGATGCAAAATAGTGGTCGAGTTTCATTCTTTTTTGCGTGGCGATCCAGTTTTCCCAACACCATTTACTGAAGAGATTGCCCTTTCCCCTATTATCACATTTTATATCACCGTAGGTATCAGGATCAGGACTAGCTAAAGAGCAGACAGAGAGTGAAGCGATATCATTTCAAGGGTGCTTCAAGGGACTCTCTGCCCAACAGTATTTGCAACTCTGCCTATAATTACCCCATCATGGTCCCACTGACCTGGGTCTTCAGCAGTTCTCTTCTAAAACCCAGCTCCTCAAGTCCTTTATTAGCACCTTATTAATTAGTAAGCACCTTAGCTTGGATTCAACTGACAGAAGTTAATAGGACATAGTTTAGGGATTAGAAAGGTGAGGGACAGGATGGTGTTAAAGAAACTGGGGAACGGGCAACAGCCAGCCCCAACAGGGCTAAATGTGTGCTAACAGAGGGGAGTGGCAGAATTTAAAATAAAATGGGGTTCTCTGCACAAATCTGCCAAGAGCTAGCTGTGGTTGTATCCAGAAGAAATAGCATCAGTGAGGGTAACTTAGAGTGGTGTTTCGCTGCCTACAAAGCTCTTCCCAGGGTGTTATCCAGTTGGAGCCTGTGGTCAGAAGCCCCTAGCACAGCCCCCAGTGATCTCTCCTGCCATTCTCACTCTTGTGTAGTCCCCTCCCACACTGTACCAGGTTTCTGTCTTAGTCCCTCTCAGATCATTTGCACAGTGGGAATCAAGCTACCACATTGTGACCATTCTTTAGGGAGAAACCCACGGGTGAGAAACTGAGGCCTCCTCCCAACAGCCACGTGAGTCAGTCTGGAAACAGAGCCTCCCGCTCAATCAAGCCTTCATGTGACTGTAGCCCCAACAACATTTTGATTGCACTCTCATAAGAGATCCTGAATCAGAACCACCCAGCTAAGCTGCTCCTGGATTCTTGACCCTCAGAAACCATAGGAGATTTAAAAAAAAAAAAAAAGTTTCTTATTTTAACTCACTAAGTTTTGGGGTAATTTGTTATATTGAGGCCAAGATAAGTCAAGTAATTTGCCCAAGGTCTCGCAAGGTCTCACAGTAATTTCCGTGTTTCCCCAAAAATAAGACCTAGCCAAACAATCAGCTGTAATGCATCTTTTGGAGCAAACATTAATATAAAACCCGATATATTATATCATATTATGTATATTATATTATATTATATTGTAATATATTATATTATATTATATTATATTATATTATATTATATTATATTATACCTGGTCTTATATTATAGTAAAATAAGACCAGGTCTTATATTAATGTTTGCTCCAAAAGACGCATTATAGCTGATTGTCTGGCTAGTTCTTATTTTCAGGGAAACATGGTAGAAGCCCTACGTCTTGAACTCCACTGTCATAGTTCTTTCTATTTAACCATCCACTCACTCAACAACTATTTCAATGACTTTCTCATTAAATAAAATGTTAAGCTTGTTGGTCTTCAGAACATGGAAAATTGATGCTTTAAAGAAACACCAGGTACATGAAAATAAGTACGCTTAATGTAGCACATTTTGCAGCTGCTGAGTGCCCTAATATTTCCTGCTATTTAGGTTGTGGGCAAAAGCAGGTGCCACAAAAAGAGGAAGTGTTTTTCTGATCCTTGATTGGGGCTTGTTGCCAGAGTTTGGTCTTATCCTCTGCAGTGCATAATTTCTGATAAAATTGGCAAGAGAATGTATGCTCCAATAACTTGGCCGATTGCATTAGCAAACACAGAGCCTTAAAGAGTATTATTCATGATAAAAGCTGACCAAGGATTCTTACATTAGAAGAATGGAGGTGGGGGAGCCCTAATGCATGTGAAAAACCTGAACACAATAAAACCCAAGGCAGAGGCATACAATGTTGACATTCTTTTGGCTTTTATTCTTAGAAACAAAATATGTCTTTCCTGTTCTTATAACCACTGGGATTTTTTTCAAGCCTAAGAAACCTCATTTGCTCATGTATTTCTCAGTTGGAGATATTGAAGATGCCTATATGTAGACTCAGTTTCTCCAAAAAGGGCCAATTTAGAGGCCTGGGGCTCTCCACAGGGAAGTACGAGAACTCCACTTGGTGGGAAGTGGTAAGAGTAAGTCAGGGACACATCAAGCTGCTAATATTTATTGCATATCAATGGACATGTTTTCAGAACCATGAACAGCTGTGACCATCTCTCGTTTTATTCCTTGGCTTCCTAGAGGCAAAGGAAAGAGTCCAAAGCATTCAGTAGGTATGACCTTAATCCTTAAGGGATGGTCAAACAGCTGACCCTAGGGCCAATAAAAATCTGTCCATTTATAAAGTTTCTGGCCCATAATTGCAGATGAAAGTCTTTCACAAGTAGAGCATCCAGTAACCAACATTTTTTGTGTGTGGTTGCTGGCTCTGTTGTTAAATAATTATGGGGTGTCCCATTCCAGTGACTTCCCAGCACATGTGAATAAAACTTACACGCCTTATGGAATCTCCAAGGCCCTAGATAATCTGAGCCCTGCCGACCTCATCCAGCCTTTTCCTGAGATTTTCCCCAGGATCATGGCAAAGTGTCAGCCACATTGGCTCCTGAAAGCTTTCAGGTTCCCTCAGTAAGTCTCATCTCCAGCGTTTACTGCTCCTCCTACTTTACCATCCCCATTTCCTTCAGAAGGATGTCTGCTGTTGTGCAGGGCCCTGACCAATGCCAAGTAAACTCTCTCCTTACCTCAGCTCCTGTCTTATCACCCTGATTCACTGTTGACCACTTATCACGATCAGAAATTAACTCCTTATTTATTTAATGATAACATATTATAATATAATCTGACCATTTATTGAGTGGTTTCACATGCCAAGCACCGTTCTAAAGGCTTTCCTCATAGTAACTCATTTAGTCCTGATAACAATCTATTATGACCATTACAGACAAGGAAACCAGGACACAGACAGGTTAAGAACCTTGCCTGAAGTGATGCAACTACTTGGTGGTAGAGCCAGGAATCACCGCAGGAATTTGTTTCTTGTTTTTTGTCTGTCCCCTATTGAGCTATGAGCACTATGGGAGAGGGACTTTTGCAGATGTTGTTTACTGCTGTATGCCAACACCCAGCACAGGGTCTGTCTGGCACATAGTAGGTGCTCAATAAATAGGCATGTAATTGATTAATGAATAAAATTTCAAAGCCCTGCTTCATCCCTTCCATTTTCTGGGAGATGTGTGTAGGTGTTAACTTGCAGCACATCGGTGATCACGTGATCTGTGCTTCAACCAGACCCCAGCTACTCAAGTTAAAGCAGTTTGAACTATCAAAAAGACTCCTTACCTGGGCGCGCTCTGGTTGTTGAGACAGAAGTGTCCTTCAGCCCAGCCAAGCAGCTATGCCGGCTCTGCGTAGCAAACGCACTCTGTTGCAGGCGCTCCAGGCGTTGGTCCTGCGACGGGGTTTTGTGGTTTCTCATTTTTTCTTGCCGGAAGCCGAGCCTTCTCGTGTGATCTGTGTGAGGGCCCCATAAGTTTTACAAAATTTCAAAACATTCCTAGGGGACTGGACTGGGTTCTGGAAAGAAGATTTTAGGACACTCTCGAGAGGTAGGATATACAAGTTCTCTGAATTTGAAAATAGAAAACTGGGGGGGAAAAAGGAAGAAGCAGGGTTGCCAAATATTAAGATATTTTGGTAATAAGAAAAATTAAAAGTTTATGATTTAACCAAAGTGCAGTATTTCCCAAGATCATTTGATCATTCTCAACGTTGGCTCCTGGATTGTAAACGCTCAGAGGTGGGCTGGGTTAATGCTCCTGTAGCTGAACACCTCCGTGTGCCTCGCGCTCACACTCCCTGCAGAGAGCTGGAGCCCAGGCTATGCGGAACCTCCCTCAAACCGGCACCTGGAACTGCGCTCAGCTCCTCTCCGGAATCCCCGAGGGGCCTCAGTGAGCCGGCAGGACTCTCGTCCCGCGAGCGCACAGCATCTCGGCCCGTCAGGACGCAGGCGACTCTCTTGGCCTCTCCAGAAAACCTACTTGGCGCGAGCCTCCTGGCAAGGTCCCATCTTCCCCTCCACCTCCTCAACCACATTCTCAAAGCCACGGTCTGCGCCTCTTCCTCTCCGCGCTCGCTGTCGCTCAGTCCGGGAGGCTTCCGAGCCGAGACTTTCTGCCCACTAGAGAGAAGCGGATGGTGCATGGAGGGCGGGCAGGTGGGTGCGGGCCTGGAGGCCCCGGAATTCCGCGCTTGGCTCTACCAGACTACGTCAGGGGTCCTGTCCCCGCAGCTGCAAAGCGGGGAACGGCCTGGTGGAAAAGTTTAAGCCTGGGCACAAGAAAACTATGGAGCGTCTTTTTTGCGCTCGGAGTTGTACTGACACTGGGCGCTCAAAGATGAACAACATGCAGCCACCGCCTTCGAGGAGCTCGAAGTTTGGTGGACTGCAAGCGCTGCGACAGGATTCCACACGAGGCTGGGGCAAAGGGCATGAGGCGGAGAAGGTGTGCGAGTGAGAGCATAGAAGGCGGTCTTAGCCCAGCTCCGGAATTAAAGAAGGTTCCAAAGAGGAGGTGAAGCCTCGAAAGAGACTTGAGGTGCGCACAGGAGTTGAAGAAGGAGAGAGGAGAGGCTCCCCACAAAGCCCGGGAGCCAAAGAGAGGAACCCGAACCTTGGACCTTGCTGGGGCGCCGAGGGGCGGGGCGAGATGGAGTAGGGTCGTGACCTCCGAGGTGGTGACATCTCCTTCACTTCCACAGGAACCGCGACTGTTCTCTGTCAGAATCTCTGATATTCAGGGGTCCAGACATTAGGCTTAGGCAGACACGCTGAGAGCCTTGAGTAACTGCTCTGCGTAAAGACGCGCGTACTGCGGCTGTCCGCGGATTCTCTAGGCAAACGCCGAAGCAGAAAGGCCACATCCCAGGGACGTCTCCAGACCTGGAAAGTGGCCTGGTGGCCTGAAGCCTGAGCTTCGGATAAAAAAGGAGACGCGTTTAGGCGACTTTGTCCTAAGGCTTTTTCCAGCGGTGACCAAAGCTGCTGGTTCTCCCCAGGGGACACCTCTCCTGTACGTGTGCCCTGAGGTCTAGGCCTGGAGAAGAGGCAGAGCTCAGAGGGACGCGCAGCGCAAAAGAAAGGAGAGGCTAGAGACAGGACCAGGCCAGGCCCCGGGATCACGCGAACTCCTGCGAGGAGGCCAGCTCTAAGGAGTCCTTAATAAACCCGTGACCAACCAGCACTGTGTAAGGGGTGTACGCGGCTGCGCGGTTAGCCTAGGAAACGCCAAGATGCCAGGCAGGGAGCTACCTGGCAGCTCAAGAGTTCAAGTCCCAAGGCCAAAAAACGCAGGGGGATACTGGCATCCGCAAGGGTCAGTGCAGCCTGACCCAGACACCCTGGGGCTCCAGAACCCTGGGAGGTCAGGAGGTGCCTTGCTCACAGATTGCCACCCCATTATTTTGAGCCCTTTCTACTAATACGCTCCAGCCTCTTGGACTGAAAAGTAGGGCTGATGCGCGAGTTGTTTAGAGGGGAGTGCGGGCAGTAGGAGGAGTAAGAACATGAGGAACTAAAGTGGGCGGGGGGGGGGGGGGGCGCACTTGCCCGGAGTTGCTTCAGGGCAAGCGAAATGAGTTGACCTGGAAGCTGGGAAGAGAGAAAGGGGTCTACTACCCTGTGCCAGACCCCCTCCTCGAGCAGTTTCCCAGAGGTTGGTTTGCACTAACCCAAACCTCTGTGTATGGGTTTGGTGTCCCCTGAGGGTTCCAGTGTGAGAGTTTGGCGGTCCCGGCCGATGCTGGACCTCTCTGCAGATTTGAGCATTTCTGTCATACCCCAAGCTGTTGAGATCTCCCAGTGGAACTCGAATCTCCTGACCCATAGACCTCTGATTCCTAGCAGGCTCTGAAAGCAGCGCTCAGTCCGCAGGCTAGTTCCACCTGAGTAGGTGTTGCCGGCGACTCTTGGAAACCCTCCCCCGACTGGACTGAAAAGCGCTTCTACTTCTTGGTACCCCAAGCGAGATGAAATTTTCAGAGAAAACAGAGGTAGAGGGCAGGACGAGACCAAGCCTGGGGCTAAGGGGAATGTAAAGACCGTGCACGTGCTGGAGAGCCCAAGCCGAGGTGGCACCCTTGGCGCTAAGTGTATGCTCAAAGAGGCCAGGTCTCAGACCAGAGACTAAGTAAATCAAGAACAAGCATGAGAATCAGTCTTCCAGTTCGGTTTATCTGCATGGCAGGTTTGGATGACTCCAATAGTCTCCTTGAGAGTTCCGCGTTTGGCTGCAGCACCATCAAATCCGCAGAAGTGGCGCTACGTGGGGTGGAAAAAAATTAGGCGTTTTCAAATCCTATACACCTGGTGTCACTACTTCCCACCGGAGTCACTTTTTGCAAATCATTTAGCCTTTCTCAGCCTCAGTTTCCTAATCTGTAAAATGGGCATAGCGCCCACCTCTCTGAAGAGCTTGCTAAGGGTGAGATTCCACGCATCTTTCTAATTGTAGGAAGGAAAAGCAAAGTCTTCACCTCAAACTTGATACACTATCAGCTAAAACAAGACTCTCTCCCTGCCTTATAGTTCTCTGCCTGGATCTCCACCACCCCCACACCCTCCAAGCCCGCAGAGCAGTGCGCCTTTCTGGTCGGTCCTCCCGAGAGAGGCTGGTGCAAAAGCCAATAAGCCTGGAACACACGCAGGTCCTGCTGGGCCTGGGACAATAGTTTCCATTTAATAAATATTTCCCCCAAGGGCATTTCACATTGGGCAGGCAATTATTCAAACGAAACAGGCGCGCAGGTTAGCTCTGCGGGTTATTTCGTCCTCTTTACCCGAAGAATACTCATCTAACGCAAGAAACGAGTCTCGCATTCTCGCCGGGTGGGAAGAGGCGCCCAGGGACAAACCGACCCTGGGTGCGAATACAGCCTGAATGCAGACTCTGCCCTGGCGTCGCTGCAGAAGGGGCAACAGGAAAGCCCTCACGCCCCGGCGCGCGCCGGTGGGCCTCCAAGCTTCCCTTGCGTTAGGGCAAATGTGGAGGGAAAGTTGGAGGTTTAAAAACACTAAATAACATAAATAGGAATCGTGATGGAAACCCCATCCCCGCCCCCTCCACGAAAGTGAAGAGCAGATCACAGTGTTCTTCAACGCTCACCAACCCGGGTTTGAAACCTCTGCACTGCGGGACGCAAGGCCTTTCGGCTACGGCTTGGAACGCACGGCTGAACTAGCCTGGCGCCCAGCGTTCCGCCGGGGCGTCGCATTCTGGGGCAGGGGTAGAGGCGGAGCCCAGGGGCGTCCCATGAGGACACTGCCCAAGGACCGCCGAGAGTACGGCGCTAAAAGTTTATTTCGCTTTTTAACCTGAGTTTGACATATTCTTTTTCTATTCCAAGCATCTTTGACAAGAGGGGAAAGTGCTGTCCTTGCATTTTGTGGCGAGGCTGTCCTATTTATCAACACGTGCTCTCGGCTCGCTCCCGTTCCTGCCCCCTCCCCGGGTCTTTGTATTCGAAGCCTCGATTCTCCTTTGCACCGCCGGGAAAGAAAACAGGCATGAAGAGTTTTATTTGTTGACAGTGCCAGAAACAATGTGCAATCCAAGTCCCCAGTCCTGAGCTGGCCGCTCAGCGCGCCTCCGGATCTCAGTCTCTCCTTCACACCTCTCCCCGCCCCCAGCAGTCGCGCTCCCCAGGCCTCCACCCGCGCGTGGGCAGGTGCGCCTCCTCGCCTTCTCTGTTGCTGATTGGCGCCCAGGTTGAGGAGTCACCGCCCAGCGCTTATGTCAGAGTGCGTGCTGTCCCGGCCCACCTCGCCTTTGAACTTCGCCGCTTTTGGCTCTCGTTCACCAGCCACCCCGCATTCTCAGCCAGGTACTGCGTTAAGCAAGGCAGCTACGGGAAAGCCACGGGAGGGGGGAGGGAGCTACGGTTGTAGACACAGGAGAGAAGAGAACCAGAGAAACGAAGGTGGAGAGAGGGAAAAGGAGGAGCTTCCAGCCCTCGCCAGCAAATTACCTGGCCACTTAATCCCAGAGACTCCGGTACTTGGGCCCCAGCCTCTGGTGCTGGCAGCCCTCGGGCCGGCCGCCCTCTCCTACCCCGCCCTTCCTGCACCCACTCGCCCCCCGGGGCCTGCCTGGGTGCCGAGACTGGCATGATCAGCTGAACTTTGCGGGGTTAGTGCTTTTCTCTGGCTTCCCTCAGCGGTACGGAGGCGAGGGGAGCTCAGAGCCCCGGCTCAGGACGGACAGACAAGCAGACAGACAACCGCGCCCAGGCTCTCCTGCAGAGCCTCTGCACTCCCCACCCCCACCCTCCTAGCCTCCGGGACCATGTCCAAACCTTCAGACCACATCAAGCGACCCATGAACGCCTTCATGGTATGGTCCCGAGGCCAGCGGCGCAAGATGGCCCAGGAAAACCCCAAGATGCACAACTCAGAGATCAGCAAACGTCTAGGCGCCGAATGGAAGCTTCTGTCTGAGGCAGAGAAGCGGCCGTACATCGACGAGGCCAAGAGGCTACGTGCCCAGCACATGAAGGAGCACCCCGACTACAAGTACCGACCACGGCGCAAGCCCAAGAACCTGCTCAAGAAGGACAGGTATGTCTTCCCCCTGCCCTACCTGGGCGACACGGACCCGCTCAAGGCGGCCGGCCTGCCTGTCGGGGCCTCCGACGGCCTCCTGAGCGCGCCCGAGAAAGCTCGGGCCTTCTTGCCGCCCGCCTCTGCGCCCTACTCCCTGCTGGACCCCGCGCAGTTTAGCTCGAGCGCCATCCAGAAGATGGGTGAAGTGCCCCACACCTTGGCCACCAGCGCACTGCCCTACGCGTCCACCCTGGGCTACCAGAACGGCGCCTTCGGCAGCCTGAGCTGCCCCAGCCAGCACACGCACACGCACCCGTCCCCCACCAACCCGGGCTACGTGGTGCCCTGTAACTGTACCGCCTGGTCTGCCTCCACCCTGCAGCCCCCCGTCGCCTACATCCTCTTCCCCGGCATGACCAAGACTGGCATAGATCCTTATTCGTCAGCCCACGCCACGGCCATGTAACACCCATCCCGGCCCGCCAGACCTGGAGGGCGGCCTGGAAGCGGGGTCTGCACCCTGTCCTCTGCGCCTAGCCTGGGCCTGCAGACGCCTCGGGGCCAGCCCTGCCTGCCGCCCCCTACCTTACCCCAGACTCTGCATCTCTCTTCCAGGGGGATGATAGGGGCGTCCTACCGGACCCAAGGCGCAGACAGGTGCCAGAAACTTGCGAACGTTATGACAGCTATACAGTTGCCCCTACCCCAACTGTCCCAAAACAAATCTCCGACTGTACCCCCTTTGGACAAAAACAAAAAACTAGGCAGTTTGCTTTATTTATGTCCCCTCCTCTCTCCTCTGATGGGCTTTGGACTCCAGAACTCCCACACTCTGGTATTATATCTAGAATATGCATATTTTTTTCTTTTGCACCCTGAAGAAAAGAGTTAGCTCTGTGTTTTGCCATCAGACACAACTAGGTGCCATTTGCTCTTCATGTGTGGGGGAGAGGCTTAAAAGTTTAAAACTACAGAAAGGGAAACATTTCTATTTAAAATCATGCTATGATAGTGTTTGCTTCTTTAAAGGTAAAACAAAGGACCCACATGGTTATTTACTTTGTATAAAGCAGTGCTCCTAGAGACCTAAGTTTACTTTTAGACAGAATGTCGGGTTATGAAGTCAGGAAGTAGAAAGTGAACAAAATTTAAAAGAATAAAAACATCCTAAATGGTCATAAATGTTTTGACGATGTCTTGGAAATGTACTTAGAAGGATTTTATCTCCTTACTCTGTTCATTTGTTGAACAAAGACGTTTCGAATAAAGACAATCTGTCATTGCAAAAAGTAACCTTTGATGTGCCTAAAATCTGAAGCCAGGAGGCCAGGGCCGCGGGGCGGAGGCGTTGGGTCGCTGGGAGGCTGAGAGTGCATAGAGTGACTCTAGCAGTGGTGGCAGGTGGCTGGCCTGCGTTGGCCGAGCCTGGTGGCCTTTGGCCTGGGTGCAAAGGGGCCCAGAGTCTGGGATTTGTCCCGATCGCACCCTCCGAACCCGCTTTTTGCCTTTAGAGGCTGGACAAAGGTATCCATCCCTGGTACATCACTCCTTCCCTGCGTTCTTCACAAAGTGGTCAGACCACTTTAAGGAGCGGATGAGCTAAGACAAAACCAGAGGTCTGAGTGCGTTCTCTCTTTTTTAAATAAATAAATAAATAACTCCAAAGGAATGGAGAGGAGCGCGAGTCTACTGGGAACAAGTTGCGCGTGGAGCATCCTGTCCTGCGATGGGTGTTTAAGTTCAATGTGTGGGGGAAGCCTGGTGGAATCGATTTTTTTTTTTTAAACAGGTGTTTGGGACTCGATGCTGGTTCTTAAGTTAAAAAATAAAAGTCTAAGAAACGCAGTGGGGAGACTTTTTACTAAAACCCCGTGTGAGCAAAGTGAAAAAGAAGTCGATAGAGACACGGCTTGGGCAACGAGTTTTTAAAAATCAGTAACTCATAGCCCTTGGTGTTTAACAAACAAGGAAAAGAACCTCCCTCCTTCCCTCGCCCCCAATGGGTGAATGTTAGCTTGAAAATTGCTGTTTTTCGTAGAGAGAAAGGACCTTCTGATGCCTTCCAGGACAACTCTTTGAAACTTATTCTCAAAATCGAAGAGTGTTACCCCCGAGCCCCCGTCTCCTCCCCCAAAAGCCGTGCTCACGCGTGTTTTCCGTAGGTCGGGTGCTTTTCCCACTGGCTTTACTATGGTGTGGGATGGGGGTGGGGGGCAGCCTAGCGGCTGGTCTGCTTTCTGCTGCTGCTGAGGGATTTGTGCGCCTGCCTCTGCCGTTTCCAAAGGAGTCGGTGGCTGGAAGTGCACTAGAAATGTTGTGAACAGACCCTAAAGCCAAAACCCACGGATTAGCATATTGTCCTCAAAACAATTAGAAGTGTTTGAGGTGTTATTTGGAGCCTATTCATCCGAGCCCCTTTGTCAAAGGGGGGTTTTCATTATTAAAAAAAAAAAAAGTTAGCAGTTGTCCATCTGGCTGAGCTGAATAGCAAAGTGATCCGTGTTGTATATGCTTTTCTCATTAAGAGCTCTTTTGAGACCGATGTTAGAATTAAATGGTATAACACAATTAACATACACGGGCGCTGAATAGGAGGGGACGCCTATAAATAATAGATAGATAAATAAATGAGCGATCAGGCGAAGGTAAACAAAGGCGGGCTGGGGGACGTGTGCGGGGAGACCGGGCGGGCTGCGCCACGCTTACTTAGCATCACAAAACCCTCTTACAAATCGAGACAATTAGGAAGTGACTTGCCTCTGGTGGCCGTCGGGTCTGGAGGCACCGGGCGCTTAGGGAAGGCCCCTCCTCCCGCCCCCTAGGAAGCCCAGGAGGCTAAGGGCGGAGGCGCCAAGGTTTTGCAGTCTGATATAACCCCAACTGACAGTCCTGTCAGCTGCTCTGATCTCCCTCATAGCTCAGTGTCCCTTAACATCTCCTAAGATGAAGCTTACAGGGGTCTGGGTGTCTCCCCGCAGAGCTCGGCGCTCCAGCGCCCGGGGTGCACAGAGTGCCTCAGCCCGGAAGTAACCCCGAGCGTTCGGCCCCACCAAAGATGGGCCAACTGACACCGAGATGGGCTTAGGCTGGGAAGAGGCACCAGGTGGGTCCGAGTGGGGAAGGCTTCAGGAGGCGGCGGACTGGGAAACGGAAACCAGGGTTCCACATTGCGCCTGACTCGGAAGGGAGCTCCAGGAAAGTGGGGTGCGCTGTAGCGGGGAGGCGCTTGTGCGCCGCGGCTGGGCGACTGAGACTTCTTTATAGCCGGCAGAGAGCAGGGGACCCAGCACAAGTCTCGGGACCTAACGCCACGGATCTAGATCGGGCCGTTTCTGCTTGGCACACCTCGTCTCCTTCCTTCCCAGTCTGGCTATGTCCGGCTGTCTGCCCTCCTTAGGCCTGGCCCCATTCTGGGCCCCGAAGGGCCTCAGCTCAGCCTCCCCGCGCCCTGGGGCCGCAGAGGCTCTGCCGAGGTGTGCGGCCGGGACTCGCCCTAACAAACAGCCCAAATCCTGCTCGTCACGCCGCTGACAGGGGCCTATTACTGACTTTGAAGTCAGGCGCAGACAAAAAGAAATCCCCTGGGGTGTGTGGAAGGGTTAGGGGGGAAGCAGTCCCTGTCAAACCTGTTTGCTCACAACTGTCTCTTTCTTTCAAGAAAATCATTAAAGCAAACCTGTAGGGAGAGGAGCGCCCCGCCCGCCCGGAGTCAGGAAAGCGGATTCTCCCGAGCGCGCCTCGCGCAACCCAGAGCAGCCAAGAGTCTCCTTCGACAGACTTGGCATGTTCGGGAAACCGCGAACTCCCGTAGCGCGCGGGGCGCGGGGGACTTTGCAGGAGGAGATTTTATCCACCCCTCTGCGCTTTGCTCCAGTCCCGCAGCCCAGGGGTCCGGGACTTCTGCCCGAAGCTTGGGCTGCCCTCGAGCAGTGGAGCCAGAGGATGCGATTGTTTCCAGGGGACAAAAAATTTTGACCCAAATACGTGCCGCGCTCGTTCCCACCTCTCCTCTCCTGGGTGCTTCCCAGGACCGCAGAGACTTGACCAGCATCGTGCTCCGGCGGGCAGCCGGCGGCTCTGCCGCGGCAGTGGCAGAATTGTTTGGGTTTTAGGTTTTCGTTCTTCACCTTGGCAACCATTGGCTCAGAGGCACGCTGGCCACAAACGGGAGATGGGATCGTTGGCCCCCTTCCGCGCCTGTCTTTGGGTGGAGAGCCTCTGTAGTCTTTCATGTTCTTCCCCAGCTTTGGATCCGACCCCCAAAACTTTTGATTCCCTTCCAGTTTCTGAGTTTTCCCATTTAAATATCAATTTCCTTAGAACCGCTAACTTTACCGTTTGGAAAGACCAGTTACTTAGAGTACATCATACTGAGGTGCGAGTGATTGACATCTGAGACAGCCTTAACATTTGCATTTTAAAACAGGATCTAGATGACATTCAGGAATCTCCAGTCATCTAAAGCAGGGTGATATTTCAGTCATGGTAGGACCTAGGAGACTTTCATTACATCGTGCTATTTCAGGAAGCGTCTCCCGCTCGGGCAGCTTCTCCGGAGAGATCCGAGAAGACTTCCAGGGCCCGAAAAACTTGGCGAGCGGTGGTGCCAGGACCGCCCTGGAGGACTCTCTTTCGGTTCCTCCCCAACTTGGGCCTGTTCAACCCGACAATGAATTTCAAGTCATTTGAATATCATGTAATTCACAAGATTCGTGTTAAGAACTCTCATCTCCTTTTTTTTTTTCTGAGTGTATATCAGTGTGAGAGAGGAAGAAAGACAGGCAGAAGGGGCCCATAGATTTGGGTGCTGGAGATGCCTGGGTGGGTGGTGCTCGCCTCCGCCGAGAGGCGCGCCCTCATAGCCTCTGGCCCTGCCTTGGCCTTGAAGACCCTCGCAGACCCAGCTGTCGGAGTACTACTACCTGGGCTCGTTTCTTTCTTGGCGCTATGGGGATGGGCCATGTCCTGGAACCAGATGCGTTGGCACTGGGCTGCTGCAGAGTAATTAAGAAAATAATGAACGTGGGGGAGCATGGGGGGCCACTAAAAATGAGGATTTTTAGAACCAGAGAATCGAGGTCGCCACTTGCCTAACCCCGGCTGTGCGCTCCTGGGGCCCGCGCGGCCTGGTAGTGTCGGCTCTAGCATTGGGAAAGGGACTGAAGGCGAAAAGAGGGATCCTCGACACCCCCTCCTCGCCCAGCCTCCCGCCCCGCGTCCAGCTGAGCTGTCACCCACTGAATCCTGGCCAGACACTGGGGCCAGGTTGTGGGAGTCGTGCTCTCAGCAAGCAGGAAGGGCCACGGGATCGGGACCTTCTTAGGCCGCCTTCCCAGATGCTCCGTCCTCTCCGCTTGAATCCCTGTGCTGGGTATCCCCGTCGGCCCCCAAAAGGCCCAGAAAGTTTGGCTGGAGTTGGGGAAGGGAGCGGGTGCCCAGGCCCGACACAGACCGAAAGAATTCCGCAAGTTTTCTCCTTCCTGCAAAGTGGAGGAGTTACACCACTCTGGCGACCAGTGGCCATTTCCAAACTTTTTCATTCTTGGGTCGGAAAGAGAAGCAGTTCATTACCGGGTTTGTGACTTCGGGCCTGGGATAAAAGGGACTTCAGAAAAACTTTGCCAGCCGGCGGGGTCGCACTCGGCCAAAAGTTGGAAGAAGACGGAAAACCAGAGCGGATGGACGCGTGCGGGGCGACCCTCCGTTCTAGGACGCCGGGACCCCCTTCGGCCACCAGGCCGCAGCGCCGCCTGCAGCTCCCTGCTCCAGAGCTCAACCTCTCCTGGGTGCCTCTGGGCTGGGCGGTACCTCTGAGCCCCAGGCTCTGCGGGGGCTAGAGCGGCGTAGAGAATGAGGAAAGGTGGGTGTGTGGCGCGTGCTGGGTTCTGCTGGAGAGGTGGGCGCGGAGCACCCACCTAGCTGGTAGAGAACAGAGGGCTGGGAGTTGCGATAGTCGCTGAGCGGCTCCCAGCTTCCTGCAGCAGGGCCAAGTCCGGGTGGGCTCTTCTGACGCCCCGCCCGGGGACCGAGGGAGGAGGGAGGAGGAGGGAGGGAGAGAGACAGCGGCCCAGGCGCAAGTCGCTGGTCCCCGTTCGCCCGGCACCCCCCGTGGCGCGGCGAGTCAATGGGATTTGCACACTCGAGGTGTAACAGCATTACTGCATTAATTACCATTTCCATTTCACGTCCAGATTGTTTACTTATCTGCGGGAAACATATGTCGGGAGAAGTTCACATTCCGGATTCTGCTCCGCTGCCCAAGGTGCAATTCCAGGGAGGCGGCGAGGGGGAGGGGAGGGCTTCAGATTTTTTATTACACCCTCTAGCCTTATCTGCCGCTGTAAATTACGAGGATCCTCCATTGAGCGGCATATGGAGATTATATACTTTTTTTGAATATCGTTTCCCAAAGCCTGCAGATTTTCACTTTGAAATGAAACAATCCTCCGCCGGCTCCCCGGGGTCTGGGCGCCTGCTGCGCTCCCCCGCGCGGCCCCAGGAACCCTTTCTGCAAGGCCCGGCGCGCACCCAAATCCCCAGTGCCGTGCCCAGTGTCCAAGTGCAGTCCTGTTTCCTAGGGTCTGAAATAATTCATTGGGAAAACCCATCCATCCGAACTGTTTGAGAACCAAGGCGGCGCCCCCACTCTGTTTTCTGCACCTCACCCCCGGACTTCTGCGCGGTTTGCCTTTCTTTTTCATTTTAGATACCCGCATAGACGCGAGCCCACTTCTGCCCTCTTCCTACGCTGGGAGACTCCAAACACGCTGCGAGGGTTTGAGGTGCCCACACCTGCTCACAGCAGCCAGTGTCGCCCTCACGCACCTCAAAGCTTCCCAAGCGCATTGGTCTTGGGACAGCCAATTCTGCCTTCTTTGTTTGGGGGTCGGTGGAGGTGGAGGGCAAGGGTGCTCCCGCTCGTACCGCTTATTGTGAACCCCGAACGGAAATGCAACGTGGAAGGCAATTGCCCCCCTGCTCCGGGATAAGCAGGACACACTAGGGCAGCGCGGACCGAATCCCATCTTTCTTATCTCTCTGAGACTCCTTTCAGGCTGAGATCAGAGAGGGAGAGAAAAGGAAGAGGGAATCATTGTTCTTCTTCTCTCTCTCTCTTTCTTTTTTTTTTTTTTTTAATTTAATATACCAAGCCACCCGTTCAGGTCATTTATATGCTTAATTTAGTGATAAAAGTCAATAAGCAGAATCACAGGAGTCTCCCCTCTTTTTTATTTCTTTTGACCACATTTTCCCACAGTAATTGGGAAAAAGAAAAAATGCACGTGTTCCTGTTTTTTTTTTGTTTGTTTGTTTTTTTGCCGTTCAGTGCTTTGTCTGCAATGCAATTATAATAGGTGTGCTCTTGTAATGTAGTTTGTTTGCTTTTTTAAGGATGTAAAGAAAAATATGCCTTTTATGTGATTATTTTCCATCTGTCTGGGTTCGGTTTGCAGGATTACACACGCTCCATATATAGACACCCACTTTCAAAAAAACAAATTCAGAAATTTCCTTGAAATGCCTGTTTTTATGATTGTAAATATCCCGTGGGAAACCTATTGTAATGTTACAGCAGAAACAATTAAATGGACCAAAGCAATGCAATTAAGGCAAAGGAAAAATAGGAAGCATGGGGACATAAACAGATTCTTTTCCATTAAGTATTGTTTTGGGATTTCTAATATTTTCAAGACCTATAAGAAAATTGTAAGGTGTCACTTCTCTCTTCTGGATCTATCTGTAATTGAATCTAGGTCACTATTCTAAAGCAAGAAAAGTCTGCTTCCCACTTTCCTACATCAGGCTGAAATTTGGGGGAGGGACAAGGGTCTTGCAATTTCATTTAAAATGTAATGGTGGATGAACTGATAAGCAAATAGGGAAAAAAGAGTCTGCTTAAAAGAGAAAAAAAAAGGCATGGTTTTAATATGCTCCAGATGGGGGGAAAATGATTTACATGAGAGTTTATTTCCTCTTTGCTGATATGAAAGAATTACAGATACAAAACCCACTGATCTATAGAATAAAAAAAGAAAAGAAATGTTATTTTCCTGTAAAGGTGTCAGTTCATTTATATTCATTTAACCATCCATCCATCAATTCACTTTCTCACTCCTTGCACATTCTCTCTGGCTCTGTTAAACCTTCTTCTACCTATATACTTTGCTAGAATATGCAATGAAGTTTTTTTTCTTTAAAATAATGTGAGATTGAGATGCAATAGGGAAAGATAGGGAAAGAAGGAAGATTTTGTTGTTTTTAAGTATCCCTGATAATTTAACATTATGATTTTAGGGCAAAATTTTAACCATATTCATCTTTCATTCTTGCTTCAGTTTGAGCACATGCAGTGTGCCTAAAAGATTATATGCAGAGGATATACAATTATTTTTCTGTAAAATATGCATGCAATAAAAAGACATTTATCAGTTGAAAACCCTCCGGTAACCTAGAAATGTACCAAAGGATGAATCCTTATGTTGGGTCAATAATCAATAATGGATTGTTTCATTAAAATAGATGTTATGGGTAAGAACAAGTTCACATTTCCCTGATGATTTACTGTTTGGTTGAGGTATGAGCAGGATCAACTCTTTTGTGTTAAAAGTTGCAGGTCTAAATAATTGTGTACTAAAATTTGCTCGTATCGATTAAGAAAAGAGAGGTGCTGTCAGTTGGGGGCTTCCAAGTGGAGAAGATTACTTAAGAATAGGTTTTACTTTTCTTGAAATAAAAGATAATAACCAGCATGACACACTCTTTCCATATCCACCCCAATAGAAGGGTGAGGTAGTGTCAGCCCCTATCTTAATGTCACCTCAATGGATGATTGGAGACCTACAGACCTAAGTAAGAACAAGATCAACCATAAACATCTGATGATAGTTTCCACAAGTAAGAAAAACAGAAAATACATTCCCACAGGATGAAGCTTCTTCAGACTGAAGACTAATTCTTTTTCCTTTTCTATTCTTTCTCCTCCCTTTCCTTCTCCTCCTTGTGTTTAGTTTTTCTTTATAAAATGTGAACACTATTGTCAGATCAGAAATTTCCCTTACAGGTCTTCACAAATTATCAGAATCATTCTTTGTCATGTCGGTTTCTTCCTGGTCTCACTTCCTTCCACTGTGATAATGCATTATCTTACTCGATTTTTAATTAAACAAACGGAGTGAGACAAAAGGAGTCATAGTTTGGTAAGAAGTTGAAATGCCTCATATATATTTCTTACCTCAAACTCTGCAGACTCATTTGGAATGAGTATGATATAACTCAGATGGATGAGAGTACTACTTTGAAGACATTTTAGAATTTCTCTTTATCATTGCCTCTTACCTTCTGGGTTCTCTGGAATGTTTGTGATACACCTAATAAGAAGGATCTGTTTGCTTTGAGTTATCTTTGAGAATGGAACTCAGAAGAAAAAAAGCCGAAGGCCTGAAGGTGTGTCATCTATAGAAGAGGTGAGCTCTATAGAGGTGAGAATTTTTCTCTGTCAAAATATACTTTTTTCAATGAGCCATTTACATATTTGTGTAAATAGGTTACACCCTGAGCTAATGTGAGGACCATGTGTAAGTACAAATGACTCCCTATCAGCTGCTGTGGCAGCTCCAGCTGACACGAGGAGTTCAGACCCACCTTGTTACCACAGACTTGGTGAAACTCAAAGTATCACACAGCTATAGCAGTATTCATGGCGAACGTATAAGGGTAGAGAGGATTTGAATCAGATAGGAGGTCAATTTACTGTCAAATTAACAACCCTAGCTCCTTTGCGGATGGTTGAAGATGCCCCCCAGCATTTCTTGAAAACATATTTTACAAAAAAATAGGTAAAATGAGTGATAATGAAGATGGGTTTGGATTTTTTTACTTTAAGAAGAGAAATTCTAACGGCAAATCTAAAGCCAAGTCTTGTGATTAGGTCTCTCTCTGCCACAGCCCTGTACTTCTGCAGGTGGCCTCTTTTGAAGCTCTCTTAGCACATCAAGACTGCACATCTCTTTGGGTGCAGCCTCTTGCTCTCTTATGTCAACTCTCAGAGGACATTCTACAGGGACATTTTGTTCTTGTCCTCCATTTTTTTAAAAAATGGAAACAGAAATTAGATTATCTCCACTGTCCACCGATGTGTAATGCGATGGACATCTGAGTCATTAAACGCACTGAGAGAAGGAGTCCTTGTCCCTTTATGAGGTAACCTGGAGGCAAAAAGGTAAATTTGATTTGTGACAGACTGTTGCCAAAAAGAAAATTACTATTACGATTTCAACCTTCTTGGTTGGGGAAGACTTAAAAGTAGGGTAAACTCAGAAAGAAAACAATTCTTTGGATTGAGACCAAAAGGGATATGTATTAATTTCTGTCTTCTGGTTATCCTCTGAATTTCAACTAGAGGTCAAAACAACATTCATTTCGTTAATAAAGGGGAAATGAGTTGAAAAGACTTTGATTCATGAACCCTTATGGTTAAATTTTCTTACTTTTCTGAATGGCAGCTAATCACCACTACCCAGGGGAACCCAGACCCCTTATGCTAAAGTTCCACACCACTATCAATGAAACACGGTGGGAAAAGGATGATGAAGGGAATGGCTGATTGATCATAAAGTCCTAATAATTGGATATTAGTCCCCTACTGATGGTATCAAGCTCACTCATATACTTGTTCTACTGGTAAGGAGGGCAGCTTCAAAAGCTCTGACTGTCTTACTAGGAGAAATCCATGATACTGAAAGACACAAAATCAAGATTATGATCAGATGAACCTGGAAAACTCCCAGAGCCCAGTGGGAGCTGTTGTCTGTCATAGAAGCCAAAGTCTAAGTACCAAGCCTCAGACCATTCATTTAATGAAGTCCCTGGCTTAGCTGCAGAAAAAGGAAGTTAGGGAACTTGTATTTTACCCCAAAGAGCATTGACTGTGCCTGGCTTGACTGTGCAAATGGGTAAGATTTTGATCTCTTTGAAATTAGTGACTGAGAGGAAAGCCAACATTTAGATACCGTATCAGCTAGTGAATTAAATGAGATTGCTTTTTCTTTCAGTAAAATGTGTTTTAGGGATATGTGTTAATTGATTGTATTTTTTTTTCCAGGACTCTGAAGACTTGTCTCCATCTTCTCTGGGGATATGTACTCCGTTTGCAATAAGAGATGCCACAATTGTTTATCAGGTGGATGTTAATTGAGCACTCTGTCCAAAGAAGCATGTGAGGTGCCTCAGGGATTCCATCTTGTTAAATTCTCCTCAAAGCACCAGGAAGTAGGTACTGTTATTACCCCATTTCACATTGGAGGAAATTGGGGCTCAGAGACATTGAGTGACTCACCAAGGGCTCAAGGCCCTCACAATAGAACGTCATACTCATGCTCACTGTCTGCCCACTACTATCTAGAAAGTGAAGAACTCACTGGAGGTGGGTAAAGGAGGAGGCACAGGACCCACAGAATTCACATCTGGGGATGAGACCAAGGATGAGGAGAAAATGGTTTCAGGGTTAGGGGGAGGAGCTGTAACACTTTCCCTTTCTCAGGTGGATGCATAAAATATGTGGAATCTAAACCAGCCAGCATCTCCTCTGGATGGAGCCCTCCACAGGGCCCCCCCATCACTGTAGATGGAGCCCTCTTACTAGCTGGGCCCACACTGCTTCAGCCTTATTGGCCCAAGTCACACTGGCTGCTTCTAAGTCTTGCAGATACAGCCAGGGACCAGGATATCACCAAGCTAAGCTGGAGTCATCACAGATTTGAGGGTCACACTCACAGACACAGATTTCCTGCAGAGCCAACCAGATGAGCCCCCAGCCCTTTTCAGACTCATTTCATGATGCTTATTCCATAGGGCGCCCTATGCCAGGAAGCTTAGCAATTGAAGGTATAGTGTGTTGGGAAGGGAAAGAAGAAATATTTTCCCAAATCCTGTTTCTCATCCTCCCGCCCCTTGTCAGGTTTAGTAAATCTGTTACCCTTACCATCTCCCTGAATTCCTCAGCCAGATTCTTTAAATCTGCTCAGCCTCTGTGTCTTTGCCTTAAAATGCAAACGATGATTTTTGCTTGCTCATCTTACATTGAGCACTTGTGTACCAACCATTGTAATAGCAAGTGGCTTTGCATTTCCTTGCTAATAATAGTTTGTATCTGTCACATCTTTCTGGGAAGATCAAAGCTTGCCATAAGAAAAGTTACTGGACACAATATTTATGTTTAAGGCAATATCCAATATCAGAACATTCCAAAGCCTCTCAGTTGCCCAGTCCCTCCTTTGAGCACAACTTTTACGTAACTGCTCAAAAATACGCTCTTTTACTTCTTCCTCTTGTAGCATTAGAATCGCACCCTCAGTTGGAATACAAATGATTCCTAACAAGTCACACTTAAAAATAATGATAATAATAGTGAGTAGGGCTGCTGAGGACAGGACACTGTGGACGTCACTCATTCATAGGGTCACCAGGAGTCAGAGGTGACTCAACTGCATGTAACACACAAACTTTATATTTTTCTTTATGTTGACCCATTTCTTTCACTTTAGCCTCATTTTACATGAATCATGAGTTTGTTGTGGTAGTTGAAATTTAAAATTTTTCCTTGTAACATCATACTATCTCGAAGTCACACTCTTTGGGAAACACTGATGTGAAGTGCCCACTTTACCATGGAGGAAAATGAAGAAAGAAAAGAGGAGTAAAGGGATTTGTCAAAAGTCATGCAGCCTGACAGCAGGAAAGGTTAGTCTGTAGCCCAAGTCTTAATTGTTGGCCCACACCCTTTCCTTCTATGTCTCTCATTTTTCTCGGAGGCTAAAAGAAAGCAGTAGGCAATCAGCACTTTTTCTTGTGGGAGGAGGGCATGAAGATTTACCAGGTTCTCTCCTAACGTTTTACTGCTTTCTTGGTAGTGCCTTATCTCCTTATTCAGAATGTCTTCAGTCTGTTAATTATAGTGTATAAAACCTAGCACATTTCCATGGGAATCGTGGGGAGTAGGGAGTCGAGGGGATTTATGGGAAGGAAGGTCTGAATGGGGTTTGAGAGCCACATCCTCTAAGGTTAGCCGGGCAGGAAGTGGTAAAAATGGAAGGAAAAGGCCACTAACCATAAGCAGGCCAGGCATGGCCATTCCCCAGTATCTCTGTGCCTTGTAAAGAGGCAGCAAGTGAATGCAGTCTCCTGAGTCAGCAGGGGTCCCAGCGCTGGCACTCCACCCCACCGGCCTGACTTCTCAGGGTATGTTTTACCTTGTGGCCCTAGAGGGCTGAAATCTTAATCTGTGGCCTCGCAAAGTCTGAGATTGTTTCCAAAATCATGTAGCTTGCACCCTTGTGTTTGTCCGTCTCAGCACAGATTCCAAAGTAGCCTTCAGGAAAAGTTCAAAAAACAAATAAATAAAAGCCAGTGAAGCAGGTTAGCCCCATGGAAGGAAAAAAGCAACCTGCAAATCAATTATTTTGCTGCACTATGGTACTGGTTTTCGTTGTGTATTCTACAGCAGGGTCGGACATCTTCTCACATACTAGGTTTTTCCTTTAGCCACATTTCTCATTCAGAACTGCTTTGTGGCTCTACACCTCCTGTGGTGCTCTACTGTTGTAATGCATGTGTGAGTGCCAGGCCTCCCAGCTTAGCCCCACTTCATAAAGTTAACACACTCTCAAGCAGTCCTCAGGACACCACCCTCTCTGTAGCTATTTTCTCAATTTTACACAAGAAACTGGAGCATTGTGAAGTTAAATGACTTGTCTACAGTCACAAAGCCAATAGGAAGAGGATCCCAAACTCAGGTCTTTTCCGTCCCAGTTTGGGGCTCTTGCTATCACCCTATCTATCGACCTGCATCCTCGGCGTCTCTTTCTTTCAACTTCTGCAGCGATAACTCATTTATTAGGTCTCTTCTGCCTTGCATTTATTTTGCCTTTTGGGTCTTTTCCAGGCATCAGACTGTCATTTTGGTTAATCACTTGGGTGTTAGAGTCAAATCCTCGAGACCTGAATCCTAGTTCTGCTGCTTGCTAGCTGTGAGGATTCTCTGTGCCTCAGTTTCCTCATCTGCAAAATGGACATAGAAGTAATGCCATCTTCACAGGATTGTTTTGAGGACATTATGGTTACAAAGTGCTTAGTACTATGCCACACACTTAATAAGAGTTGGCGATAATTTTGGATTTATTACTTATTTTCTTCCACTTAAAAAAAAATCCATTTTCCATATACTGGGGATGCCAAAAAAATGTATACACATGACTTGTATTCATCTTTTGTTATCAGTATATATTGAGTATTATAATTTTAATACAGTTTTTTCCTTTCTTAAAATGTGTATACATTTTTTTGGCACCCTCTGTATTTTTATGATGAATGAGAATATCAGCTGAGGCTCTGTTTTGTCTACCTCTTTAAAGTGATGTCATATCTTTTCTTTATAGAATGACACAAAGAGCATCCCCAGCCTTTTCCCTCTTCCCTTGTGGCTACAGTTTGCCCATCATTATACATGCTATTTCTTTTCTTTATAAGCACAATTTGGGGCAAAAACTCAGTCTACAAAGTTTTAAATTGGCAAATCTTGTTTCCTCCCAGTTGTATTGAAAAGAAAAAAAAATCTCTCCTGTTTCAGAAACATTGGCTTCTTTGGTAGCTGGGAGTTGGAAATGGCAAGGAGGATTTCAGTGGGTTTCTTAGCTCCAAGGTCACAGCTAACATTACCCATCTCCTCCTGCTCCCACATCCAGCATCTGCCTGCCTCCTGCCTTCATCACAGTCCTTTTATGTCACGGCATCCCGGAGGGCCCCGCCCCTTCTTTCTGTGCTCTCAGTCTTCTTCCCAGAGCCAGCTTCTGGGAACCTGACCCATCCATGCTTTTCTCTCCCTTGGTCTCACTGTGGTCTCCCTTCTCTCTCTACCTCTTATTCCAGTTTCCTCCTCTTCCCTTCCCTCTTACACCTTCATTCATTCAATCCAGAGTCATGGAGTGCTAGTCACATGTAAGCACTTTGGGGCACTAAGGATTGAGAGGGAAACAAGGCCAACCCCTGGAGACTACTGTCTTCCCTTTAGTGACGTGGATGAATATAATTCCTGTTCTGAAATCACTTATTTTTTTTAAGCTCTGTCTAGTTTTCTGCCACTAACGACCTGTATATTACAGGCTATTTACTATACCTTTCAGAGTTGGTTTACTCATCAGTTAAAAAGGGTATTAAAATAGCAATCCCAAAACCTTGCCACAGTTGTGTTATAAGGATTAAATCAGTTCACTTGCGGGGTGCCCAGCTGAGTGCCTGGCACATACTAAATGCTCAGGAAATGTGCCAACTGTCATTAAACTGTATTATTAAACTGTATTATGGTGGCAGAAACCAATGGGGTGGGCTACTGTATGAATTCAGATGTTTTTATTTCTCTTTTTTCTTTCCTATGAAATTTAAGCAGGAAAGCAATATATATATTTAAAGTCAGTTATCTAGTAATTGCTTATACAACCTAGAGTCTGTTGATAATCTCTTCATGTTTATGTATAGACCAAATAAAATGTCATAATAAACCAAAGGAGAGGGGTTAGTTCACAACAGTGTCAGCAGTTTCAATCCAGATAGAATGGGGAACAAATGTACAAGAACTTACTAAATTCTAAAGCTGTGGTATATGAGAAACCTTTGAGAGCTTTGAGGTCAACCTCAAATTTTCATGTAAAAACAAGGCCCAGGGAGGCCAAGGTGCCGTGGTCAAGGTCACACAGGGAGGCATGGCAGAGCAAGGTCTTTTGATGCCTACAGTTATGTGGGCCCCACTTCACTATACTGCCAGGACACTAGATGAAAAAAGGAAAAATGTAGTCCATTGTTTTGAGCCTTTTTGATACCAAATAATTTTTTGTGCCTGTACATATATAGAGGCCTCTGATGAAATGGTCTATGAGCTTTTGTGATGGACAAGCAGATGTAAATGCATGTAATAATGAGCACTCTTACTACTGATACCTCAGAATAATAACTGCCTGCATATAGGCTACCTACTCTGTGCCAAGGACTTTGTGTCCATCCTCCCGTTTCATCCTCATGCCCACTCTTCAGAGTAGATGTTATTCTGCCCTGAGGAAATTGAGGCTCAAGGAGGCTAAATATGCCCACAGTCCTAACAGATACCGGATGGTACCGAGATCTGTGTGTCTTCAAGGAACATGTGCTTTTCCCAGAGACGTGCTGCTTAATTCGTGCTCAGACTGACTTCTCAGGAAAATGATAAAAAAATGAGGTACAAAGTATGGAGGAAAAAGGACCAGAGGGAGAGAGAGGATAAAGACATTCTGGAGAACCGATACAAGAAGTCTTCCTGGAAGAAGTAAGTTCGTAAAGCACTGAGGGAAAGTGTGTGTGGGGGAGGGAGAAGATGAGGGGAGTGTGACAACAAAAACAGAAAGTCTTGTTTACAAGTGGGTTTTTCCATACTCCATTTTTGTGCCAAATAATTTTTAAAAGGTTTGCTTTCTTTAAGACTATAAAGTAAGGCAAGGCTGGCTTTATCACTCAGCATAATTTCTGCCATTCATGTGACATTCTTTGAAAGACAAAAGTATGGTTGCTGAGGGTCGAGGGTGGGGAGAAGATGTGGCTAAGAAAAGGGGCAGCCGCAGGACATCGTCAAGTGATGGCCCTGTTCTGTATTTTGACTGTTAGCAGTGGTCCCGCCAATCGGTACACATGTTAACATTCGGAACTGTACATCCAAAAGGCAAGTGTACTGCATGTTCCTACTGAAAACAAAACAAAATGTTATGAAAGAAGTCACAGCGACTCATTGAAGGACACTTGGGTTGTATTCACGAGAATACCAAAGTCTCTAGTTAAATCGGCCCACTCTTTGGTCTGTCATCCCTGATGCCTCTCACTGTACAGCCTGATGTCCAGCTGATGTTGCTTGGTACTGGTGGAGGGCCAGGGGCCTGTCCACGTAAGTCCAGGCTCCAACTCTTCCACAGGCTCCACCCTTCCATCTGAACAGTTGGAACAGGAGTGGGTGGGGATGAGAGTGAGGGGGAAATCACAGTTAGGTGGGAATGTACGTCTTATTAACAATGTCTAGTTTTTGTAAGAGGCTTTTATCACCACAGAGTATGGATGACATTTCCCCTTAACCTGGTACTTTCTGAAACTAAATATAGGTAAAGAGATTCTCTCAAACAGGATGTTACTCTAAAGTAGCATTACACCCTCTTGCAACTATAATAGCAACTGCTTCGTTTACTGAATGCCTGCTCAAAGTATCGGGAATTTTATCTCTCTGCGTTGTTTCGTATCTTCCTCACAATTATCCTTAAAGGAAGGAAATTAAAGCTCAGAGAGGTGGAGCCACAAGCACAAGGCCACAGGGCTGATCCTTGACAGAGCTGTGGTTTTAATCTTGGTCTCAGACTCCAGGAGCCGGTGTCGTTCCTCTGAGCTCCAAGGGCCACTTCAGCTGGGGTTGCCCCGTCCTACCGAGGAGCCAGCCCTGCCCTACCTCTTCTCCTCCTCAATCCCACCACTGGTCACCCCATTTCCCACTCCGCCCACTTGTTCTCACCACACCCCAAATGTGATCCCACTCTCACCCCGCCCCTTAAATGGTTTGTCCCTGCTTTGAATCCATCTACTTCCAGCCTTCCCATCATCCTTCACCCCGTGCTCTGGGAACCACCTCCATTAGCTTGGAAACAGGGAAGAAACACAGGAAGTTGGAAGATAAGCCGCTGGTTCTCCACGTCATCATCCACGCTTGTCCTTACAAACCTTGTATAAACGGCGGGCTGGCTTGGAATCAGAGACTGGTATTCTCTCTCTTTTTCTTCATAGATATGAGTGTTGGAGGGAGCCTCAGCCCTTAACTTGTCCAACCTCTAGGGATTGCAGAGATTTTGTGGGCTGACCCGGGGATCCAGTCATCACAGAGCTCTGTGGTATTTGACCTGTGTGCATCAGCAACTGGGAACTTGTTGGAAATGCAAATCCTCACACCCCAGCCCAGACTTACTGAATCAGAAATTCTGGGGTGAGGCCCAGTACTCTGGGTTTTAACAAGGCCTGCAGGTGACTCTAAAGCAGGCAAGAGTTTGAGATCTACTGATCTAGACCAGTGCTTCCCAAACTGTAATGTACATAAAGATCACCTGAAGATAGGGTTGCCAGAATTAGCAAATGAAAATACAAGTATACGCATGGGACATACTTATACTAAAAAACTTTTCACTGGGTTTATCTGAAATTAAAGTGTAACTGGGTGGGCCTCCTGTTAATCTGGCAACTCTGAGTATCATTTTAAAGCGCAGCCTCTGATTCACGAGGTCTGAGGTGAAGCCTGAGATTCTGCATTTCTAACAAGCTCCCAGGTGATGCCAGACCTGCCAAACCACACTGATAGCAAGGATCTAGAGTGACTTGTTAAATACAGAACCCTGGACCCTCCCTCAACTTACTAAATCAGAATATCTCAGGGAAACATTGACTGGGAATATTGGAACCAAGGGACTGTGTGTCCTAAGTCACAAACATCCCATTTACAAACTTTGGGGAGACCTTGTGTAAGTTCAGATCTTACATATACATGTAACGCCACACACTCACATTAGTGGAGATGAGCCAAGAGTGGGGTGGTTCTGCTGAGAAGCAGGGAGGGGGAGGGATGCTGGGTGAGGTCAATGGAGAACTTACTAAGGGACTGGAGGACCCAGGAAATTGGAGGCTAGGTGCTCCTGAGGGGAAGGAGCCAAACTCAGGGCTGCTGATCCCACAGGCTCACCAAACCCAATCATATTTTCTCAGTGTGGAAAATGCTAGCAGGTACATTTATTGAATCCTCTTGTATTGAGAACTCCATTATATCTCATTTCAGTTGATTCTCAAACAATGCTTTAAGTTTGAAACTCTTTCCCCCATTTAGTAGATGAAGAACCCAAGGCTCAGAAAGCCTGAGTAACTTGCCTAAGGTCATACAGCCGACAAGTCCTGAGGGCAGGATTTCAACACAGGTCGGCTCCCAAAGCCCCTCTCTACTGCATGGATCATTCTATTGTTGGTATGGAAGGTTCTGGAGCACACGATGGTTCCAGACCTGCCCACTGCCTTCTCCAACGGCAGCCCCTGATTCCTTTCTTCGTGGCATCTGCTTTCAGCATCCTGCCAGCTGGACCTCTCCATTCCATCAGACGATGACCCAGAGCCTCACCTGGACAGACCCAGCCTGCTCAGTGACTCACCTACTGGCTTGTTTCTCTCCAGGGGTGTGCCCTGCATGGTGGGAGCTCCTGGAGACCCCCCGACCCCCCACTTCATTAGGCCCATTTACTTCCTCCTTTTGCTGCAGTGGGGTTGGTCATGTATTTATTCCTGACTCATTTTTTCCCCCTTTGATCTTTCAGAACAGGCACTTCAATTTAGGTTTCTACCAGGACATGATGAAATTCCAAACATGTTCACAACTCCATCCCAGGTTTCAAGGTGCATTAGTTTAAAGAATTCCTCTCCATGTGAGCAAATGATATTGGTCTGAGCGATGCCGGACAGTTGGAGGTCCCTGACTCACCATGGGTAAGATGTTAGAATTTCAAACTCCTAATCCTATTGATTCCTCATCCTTTTGATCTTCCCAGCACTTGTCAGAAGAACTAAATTTGTGTAATTTGGAGGGGAGGGGGTTGATTGGCTCTGGTTTTATGATGACCTATTTGTGTCATTTAATTAATAAGAAAAGCAGCAGCCAGCTGCCGAACCACTTAAGGACATCTTTGCAGTTTCCACTGTTACAAAACCCAGGCAATTATTTAGGTTTTAGAAAAGTGACTGAATCAGATCATCAGCCTGAGATGGATTTTGTTTTGCCTTTAAGCAAGCTCCAGTCGTTCTTTGTCAAGTCCACGAATGAATAGAATAACCAAGAAACACACAGACCTTTTCAAGGACAGGAAAGGGGAAGAAAAGTAATATTTCCTGAGTGTTTAGGTTGTGCCAGGAACTTAACTCACTTAATCCTCTCAATAGCTTTAGGTCGTAGATCTTATTATCCCCATTTTACAGATTAGAGAGTCTAGCCTCAGAGGTTAAGAAACATGCCCCAAGTTCAAACAGCCAGAAAATGACAAGCCTGGGATGAGAACTCTAGTCGTCTGATTTCAAAGTCATTGTGTTTTCACGATACGAAGGTTGGAGAATTTCTTAACACATACTGAAAAATAAGAAAACTGGTTTGTTTTATTGTTGCTGTGTTTTTTAATGAATACAACACGTGTTGTTTAAAAGTACTGAGTTCTCACTCAACCAGATATCAATCCTCACTCGAAGCTCTACTGGTAAGTGGCAAATATAAATAGATCAGTGGAATATAACGTAGCGATCTGAGAATCAGCCCAACACAAATCAGTGGGGGACGTAATAGAATAATTGATAAATGGTGTTGGGGCAACTGACTTTTCATGTTAAAATAAATATAAATTCTTACCTTACCCTTACTGGAGTTTATGCATAAAAACGAACTCCAGATGACGTTAGTCTAAATATTAAAACAAAACAAGAATATTCTAAAGAATCTTTAAAACGATTAGGAAAAAAGTGTATAGGAGAATATCTTTGTGATCATAGGGCAGGGAAGACACAAAAAAATAGAAATCATGGGAAAGATTGATAAAGGCGGCTATTAAAAAATTTAATGTTTTTTGGAGAACAAAAGGCCTCACTTACAAAGTTAAAAGATCAGAAACAGCCTGAAGAAGATATTGTCAAGATGTATAACAGTCAAGATTAGCATTGAGAATGTTTTAAAAGACCAAACAACAAAAAAATTCCTACAAATCAATATGCCAAGACAGACAACGTAGTAAATAAATGGGCCAAGATTCTAGAACAAGAAGTTCAAAGAGGTTCAACTTCACAAGGAAAAAAAAACAACGAAAATACTACAATTGGCAAAACTTAAGTAATGTATGATCAAGTGTGAGTGAGAATATGGAGCAGTGGTAAGTTCCACATATTACTGGTATTAGTGTAAATTTGTACAGCCATTATAGACTCCATTTTGGTAACATCAGGTTAAAATTGACAATGTGCATAACCACTCAGAAAACCACTTGCACACATGGACCCCAGAGAAACTGTCAGGCAATTGCAGGTTCAGCTGTGTGGCCACGTGCAGTTTCACAGGGCTCTGTTCTCAGGAGGACCCTGTGCTTGGTTTAATGCTTGGCTTTCACCATCGTCAAATTGTTAATAGTTTTAGTTTTGAAACTGTGCTTTTAAGTGAAGTTCGATGGGACAATGGAGCATGTCATGAGCAGAGGAAATGGGTACAATGTGCATACCCCCCCAATTCACATATAACACTCAAGATGCCCCAAGAGCACAGAATTCTGGCGGACCCATGCTGCATGGGAATTCAGCGGGACTGAGTGAGAACAGGGTAAGCACGCGATATCTAGGACTGAGTAAGCGGGGAGCTGACAGCCCCCAGAGGCCACGTGTCCTATCGGAACCAGAACTCGCTTTAACTGCAGAAAGAAGGCATGAACCACCAAGGCACGTGAGCAAACAATGCAGCTTACTGTATCCTTTTTACTCATGTTACTCCCCCATATTAATGAACCAGTTAGGATGAAAATGATTATACAGAAGGAAAGGGAAAGACAGAGCAACTCAGTTCCTTTTCCTTTCAATCTTTTCTTACTTATTAGTAAGCTGAAGGCAAAGAATGTGGGTAGAAGGTGCATGAATCAAGAAGTGAAATAAAAACAGTTGAGTTAGTTCTGTGCAGTGTTTCTACTGTTCTGGTAAGAATTAAATACACATGCATATAAGAGCTACAAATTGCAAGTTATATAATTTCAGTGATTCTCCATATGAGTTAAATATGCTAATATTTGCATTTAAAACTGGCATTACACGATATAACAATGAAAGGCAAAATTCATGATAATAATTTACATCTTTAATGTTTCTTAGCACAACATTAGGATGGCAAATAAAAAACCCCACGACAAGTTGAGAGAGAGAGAGAGAGAGAGAGAGAGAGAGAGAGAGAGAGAGAGAAACCATGGAAGAAAGGAAAAAGCTTTATATTTTAGTACCTTTAACAGCACTTTTTTTCTGCCTTTTGAACAGGGTTGGAGGATGGCTCTGCCTTTTCCTCTTGCACTGGGCACACAAGTTATATAGCCAGTGCAGTTTCACATGGGAACACGAACAAAACTGTCCATTTTAGCATAGTTGTAAATATTTTTAAAGTGGAAATAATTTAATGTCCAGAATAGGGAAATGGATAGATTATGGCATAGTCCATACGATGGAATAAACATGTTAATTAACCAAATCCACAGGTACCTGGGTAGCGATCAAAAACAACATTGAGAAAAAGTTAAACCTGAAGAGCATTACATAAGGTATGACAGCATGCATCTATACCCACAAAATTCATTACTTATAGATGCATTTTTTTAATTAAAAAATGGTAAAGTATTGACGAGGAGTACATCAGGCGTACACCAAGTTCATGACAGTGATTTTATTTAATGAGGGAGAGAGAAAATGGGACCAGGAAGGAAAAAATGGGGGACCTTAAAATTATTTTAAATCTTTTATTTCTTAAAAAAAATTACAACAAAATGTTAACTTGATTAAACTGAGTGCTGGAAACATGGGTTTGGTATATTGTTCTTAGTAATCTCAATCTTTGTTTAACTTTAAAAAAATCATCCTAATTTAAACAAGATAGACCAGCCATGTCTTCTCCTATTCCACCATTTCAAAAGCAATTTCCAAAGAGAAAAATAAAGAACATTTTGTGAGAATGCAGAGTACAGCCCTCTATACGTCTGCTTCTTTGAACAAGATTCTAAAATATGATTCTACTTACTTATCAGTATGGGAAAGATGGCAGAGAAGCCCAGAGTAAATCTCTGGTGTTTGTAAGCAGAGGTTATGCACAGACCATTAGCTAATCATCTGGCTGGCACAGGAAGACACATCACACATCTAATTTCCAGAGTGATGCTTGTTATTTTTTGTTTTGTTTTGTTTTTACTCCTTGAACCAACTTTTAGTTTTTTCATGTGCATGACTTTTATATGCTGAATTTGCTAATAAGAAGTCAGACTTTTGGAATTTTCTGTTGCCTTCTGGAGGATGATTACATTCTTGGCCTTGGACTAGACCAGAACACAGTGGTGATTTACTAATGCATGCAGCCCCTGAGTCCTGGCTCCTACACAGAGCTGTAATAGCTCTTTAAATTCTGAAGACTTGAGTTCCAATTCCTTCACCATAAGCACAATAGAAGATGGAAAGTATGTTGGTTACAGAATCATGATATAGTCCATTTGTGTATAAAACCATTGCAATAAAAGGAAAAGAAAGTTATGCTAGGAAAGTGATCTCTTTTTTAATTTTATTTTTTAATTACCTTCCTTTCTAGGTGCTAGGCTTATTACTGGGAACTTGGCTGCTACTGGAGGCCTGGCCCCCTGGGAGCCACAGGGTGATGACAATAGTCCCTGGAATGTGACCCTTTCAAGTTCAGCCCAATCTCCTTCTGTCTTCTGGCCCCTGTCCCCCAACCTCCATCGTACCGCCTAGTCCACTCCCCTATGAACAAACCAGACACAGGTAAGAAGCAGGGAGCCTTCATGCCACTTTTCATTGAAATAGCACTTAATTTACAACCTTTACCTCTATCACTTTTCTACTCAAACCTCAAAACATGAAAAGGATTAAACATGACCATCATCTAAAGGACAATTCAAAATGTAAGTATCTCTTAGGCTGAGAGTGGGAAGAAAAATAAAAGTCTCTACATAAAATTTAGATGGCATTTAAAATTATTTTAATAACTTGCCAGCAATTCCCTTTTCATTCAAATTGGTTATAAAGACAGAATTAATCTTTTCCAGATCATTTATAGTATTATTCTAACTTACAAAGCAAATAATTCACAAAACAATTAAAGCTTCTCTCACTGATGTTTGTAGACAACCACAACTGACTAGAATTTTCTTCATACTAACTGTTCAGCCAGTGGAGGGGGCTTGGCAACAGTAGGATTCTAGTAAATAAAGCTGTAGGCTCCATTTTGGGTTTCAAGGTGAAAAACTGATGTTGAAAAGAGCTTGCTGAATCAGGGGAAGCTCTTCCTGTCCTGCTTTGACAATAATGGCTATGTGGTTAGGAATCTGGAAGTTATCAGCTTATATTATACTGTATCTGCACAAAAATCAATCTACAATTAACTGTCAATTACTTGGACTCCTGAAGAGAAGAACTGACCCAAAAAAAAAAAAAACCTTCCCAGGGAACTTATAACCCTATCCATAAATCATCAATATTTGTCTTTGGAATACGTGATATGATTTCTATTTTGACCAATTTGCCTCCTTAATTGTGTATGATTTAAACTAACATGAAACTTCACTGGCAGTTTGTGCAGATAACAAAGGGAGGAAGGAAAGAAGTCTGTTAGATGATAACAGGAGGGCAATCAGTCATGGGGACATCACATTTTCCCTAAATAATCCCTCAGGTTGTTAGTCTGCAAAGTGGACGCTGCTTTGTCATGAGGTAAGACTTGATGTTCCTTTGCTTATTTGGGGTATTTTTTGATCCACTGACTCAAATCAGTGCCAGGTGGAGGTGGGAGATAGAGGAGCAGTTTTGATTTCTTTGTTTCCATTTTGCAGATTGTGCTCAGCAACAGGAGAGAGTTCTTAGAGACCATGAGAGTCCATGAGACCATGTGGCCAATCACTTGGAAGCCGAGTCCACTGGCATGGATATTTTAACACGAACCTTACTTCTGCAGCAAAGCCAACGTGTATTGACTGGGCACACAGATGCTGATTACAGGACTTGCTCTAGGGACAGATGTACTCTGAATCTATTTGCTGCCCCTGAACCTACTGGGCACTGGGTAGAGAAGTGCCCAGTACTTGGAGTACAGGAGAGAAGCCCCATTGCTCCTTCGAATAGCCCTGGCCGAGCCACACAGGGTCTGTGCTCCTTGTCTTATCGCAGGTCATTGCTTTTCACTATACTTCCTGAACTTAGCATTTTAAAAATGTTGTTAAATGATGTTTATATTTATTGTTAGTGCTGCTTAATGTTTCACCTAGTAGCTAGGTATACCATAATTTGTTTAATTACTAATCATATACAGTATTGTATTTAACATTTAATTTTTCCAAATTTTTCGATTTAGAGATAATACTGCAAAGAATATTTTTTATGGCTCCTTTTCTTTTCTGTTGAATGATATTTTAGAATATTTCTCATTCATGTTCTTACCAGGTTAAAGTCTAGAAACATTTTAAGGTCCTTTGCCTATTGTTTTTATAAAAGGATATTCCAATGTACACCATCAGTAATAAGTGGTATTGTTTTAAATTTTGTTTAATACATTTTTTTTAATTTATTGGGGTGACAATTGTTAGTAAAATTACATAGATTTCAGGTGTACAATTCTGTATTACATCATCTATAAATCCCATTGTGTGTTCACCACCCAGAGATAATACATTTCTTATCTCACCACCCAGAGATAATACATTGCTTTCCTCGTTTTTAATTTTGATCTTCTCAAAATTCCAGCCCTAGCCTCCAGGGACTACACTGTCGGGTTACCTGAACTAACTCTCCTCTGTTCCCACATGGATTAGAGCCCACATGAGAAAAAGACAGTTGCTGGTTTTCCCTGGTAATCCATCGCACTTCATCAAAAGGGACTAGAATTCTCCTTTCCTAAGATAAAAGCAGGGCTCTTCCTGTGGAAAATAGAATCAGTATGGTCGGACTTAAGGTTGCTGAAAACTATCTTCCTGTTGACAAATCCTTATGCTCTGGAGGTACCCAGAGGTAATAAGGCTGGAGGAGGTGAAGAAAAAGGATCCACAGGCACCAAGGACACCTTGGCCTTTAAAAAATAAATTTCCCAGCATAACAGAAGCACGTGCACACACCAACATACATACCCCTGAGCTTCCCAAGTGTTGAAGCATTGCATCCAGAGCCCTAAAAGCTGACAGGGATCAATTTAGACTAAGAAATGAAAAAGAAGCCACCATATCCAGAGATACTATAATCATCCAAAGTGGTAATAGTATAGATAACTGCCGTGAATATTTATTAACGAATATTTATTAGTGTATAGCTTTGCCTTGAAATTTCTTCCTAAAAGAAATCCTTGATTCCAGTTTGCTTTCTTGGCAAATAATAATAGGATAAGCCATAAAAAAAAATTTTTAAATCTAAAAGTTCAAAAATTTCACCTGCCTCTTCCTCAAGAAGTGACCAAAACCTAGTTGTATAAAATTAAAGTATTTCTACAAACGCATTCCTTGAATTCGAGCTGACCAAGATTTCTACTTCCTGAGCTTTCTCCATTCCCTGTGCAACCGTCTTCATTCCTGTGTCTTCTGTCCTTCAGCTTCACCAGTATCCAAAATGTTCCCGTAATTCAGGCTCCGCAGCAGTTGCCCAATGCGCTCCAACACGGCTTCATTAACGTGCCAGGGCAACAGTGCCATCTTGTGGACACTTGGAATGCTGCGAGTTATTCCCAAAGTTGCGTTTTCCCAACTATAGGCACAAATGAGAGTTTGTCTTCTTAGTGCTCTGGCACTTCTAGACAGATGGGCCTTCCAGGTGACTGAAGATGTCAGCAGAGTTTGGGGTAGACAATTTGTAGTGCCTACCAGTCATGTCCCTTGGGATCTTGAATAAACGTTGGGAACTTATTGTGAGAGTTGTTTGAAAACTGTGTTTACAAGATGCATTATTCATACCTATATTAGACTTCATAGAAAAAATGTTCCAATAAGACATTAATGTGGTGACATTGTACCATGGGTGAGCTGACATGCTGTGTGACTTGATTTACCCTTGTAAAACCATCAGTGTACTGGACATGGGGTCTTCAGACAGAGTAAGCTCTGTGATTTACCCTTTTAAACATGAGAAATATTCCTACCACAGAAACTCACCAACATTTTTTTGAACTTTGTGGAATTAGATTTTCCAGTTGAAATATGTATTAGAGTTTGGGATAGAAAACACAGGGTTCTAGTGATGCAAGCAAATAAACAAACAAAAACAAACGAAAAAACCAAAGATATTTGGGGGAATGTTTGAATCAGCACAGAAATTATGTAATTTAGAAAATATGTTAATAATAAAATAATTTCCTGGTGATAAAAACATTTTCTTAAAAAAGCTTATAAACTTTCTCTTTGATGAACCTCCTTCTTATATGGTTCGGCAAAAGACTAGACTGCCTGTTATTATCCCTTGGGAAGAAGAAAACTGTGCATCTAAATTACTCCTAAGGAAGCTGTTTGTTCTACCAAGATGTGATGTCTTCGCAGTGCTGTCACTATCAGAAAATAATCTCTGATTCTGTCTTCTCGGTGTGGATTCTCCACCAGTAAAACTCTATTTTGAAATGCAAATAAGCTCTTCTCACAACGAGCTTGTAAAAATCAAAGCATCTCACAAGAAAAAATATAATTGTTGCATAATTAAGTATCTAAACAGAAAGGCTGTGCTGATATTTTAATTTTGCTTCATTGCAATGAAGTATATTCAATAATGAGGCAAGATAGGACAAGATGTTAGGGAAGAAAGGAGCTAATAGCAAAGGAAAGGAAGAAAGGAGCTAATAGCATCCCCAAAAGGGGATGCCCCTGAACCCAGAGCCTGGCAGAAAACAGAACGGACTTCCTGGAATGATCATAATGCTTAAGAAAAATAAACACTACTTAGGGAGCCCTCTTTACTCCCTGGTTAAATTAAATTAACCAGAACCCAACAAACTATAGCTGGAAGCCTGAACTGCTTGTAGAAGAAATATATGAAAATCAGTCTTTAAAAAGAGACTAATTATATCTTGGGATCAACATGAATTTAGTCTAATTCCTTCAACCTTCATTTTCTCTACAGAATGGTACTTTCGTTGTTGTTGTTTATTTTGTTTTAGTGTTTGTAACGACCACCCTGCAGCACTATAGGATCCTGAATCATCAAAGAAAGATCAAATGCTGTTCCATGAGGACAGTTACTAGACAATATAGTGGGTCTGTGTGTTACAGAATGATGTTTGACAAATGTGGAAGTGACAAGGGTTAGCTGATCCACCTCAATTAATCAGAAACTTTAATTAAACAGAACCCTAATTCTGATAGCATTCCATTATGATGATGAAGGAGGAGGAGGAGAATAATTACTCTGGCTCCCTCCCAACCCATCCCTACTTTATTGAGGAATCACCCTGTGTTCAATATACCTGTATTGTGGCAGGACAGTTGAGCACCAAAGTTAGGAGGCAATGCTGCGAGCCCGAACTTTTGATTGCCTTCTTCTGTCTTCCAGTATGGAATATATTGTATTGACATAAAAGTTGTCCCTTCTAAGACACCTTGAAATAATTTTTTCAATTACATGTTGATACCAAGAATATTCTTCTCAAGAAAATTCCTTATACAATTGGGGGCTAGAGTGTAAATATGATCCACTAATGATGCTGTAGCTACCCAGCATTTACTGATCACCTACGAAGTCATAGGTGTCTCATAGGCATTATCTCTCATTTTTAAGGCACTTCTGCTGGATTGGCAGTATGATCTGCCCTGTCCAGGAGGGAGCAACTTCAGGGAGGCTAAGTAAGGTCACGTGGCCAATAATGCACAGGCAGGATTCGAGGCCTCATGGTTTGTGCATTGCTGAATTTTAATAGAAGAACTGTCAGGGTTTTTTTAGTAGGAAAGTCTATTTTCTCTCTCCTTTTAGCTCAGTGATAAACAGTATGAAGGGTGGATGTGTCTGTATTGGACACTAACTAAACCGAGATCTTTGCTCCTTTTCTCAGCATTTTTATTGTTTCCTTCTGTTCTGGATTCTTTCTTTCTTCCTTCAAAGAGATAAAGGTTATTCTTCTATTTAAAACAACACAACCTCCCCTTATTTTTGCTGTCAATTCTACCTACCAGTCTAAATGTGTCTTTATTTCCAGCTAAACGTATCAGATGAATATCCTAATTGCCCTATTTCCATTTTTCTTTCACTCTCCTGACCAAATGTATCTCTATTTCCCATCACAGTAATGAAGCTGCTCTCTTCAGACTCACCCATGACATCTGTACTCCAACTCCACGGCCCTTTTCCATTCCCGACTTTCCAAAATTCTCTGCAGGATCTGACACAGTTAACTACACCCAGCATCACCTCCTGCCAGTATAAATGCTAGCAGCTGACACATGTGGAACAGTGAATTTGTGCTAGGCTGTAGTTGAGTACTTTACGCACATTATCTCATTTAATCCTCACAACTCTATGAAGCTGGTCCTGTTATAAGTCCCCATTTTACAGATGAGGAGACTGAGTCTCAGGGAGGTGAAGAAACGTGTCCAATATTACAGAAGCAAATATGTGGCAAAGACAGATATTATGGTATCTTCAACAAATGTTACTGAGTCTTAATATTAAGGTTGATGCAAAAGTAATTTAAAAGGTTAAAAATAAATGCAAAAACCGCAATTACTTTTGCACCAACCTAATATTTGCTGGGCACAGAGCTAAGTTCCTTATAGTTGTTATCTAATTATTTTGTGTTTCATCCTCTCCTTTTATACCTAACCCTGAGCCTACGACAATGTCAAGTTTGTAATCTTATGCCTGAAATAAACTCTCTCTCCCCTTGACTCCTTCAAATTTTAACCTCTCTGATTTTTAAAGTTTTACTTGTATCAAATAGTTACTGATGTACAGGACATGGTGGCAGGTTCTAAGCACAGGAAGGTGAGCAAAGCTGTCTACTTGGAGCCAGCTGTGTAGTGGGAGGATGGAGAGACAGACTGGTACACACTGTTACCAGAGTCAATCAGTGGCCCACTATGAACACACCCTCTGCCAGTCTGTGAGATTTTAAGTAAAGTGACACAACAGTCCCCCCGCCCCCTACTCCTCACTCCAGATTCCCCTTTCTGGAGACTTTGGGCTGCTCTCCAAAGCCAAGCTCTCAAATAACCCCCAGCATCTGCCCACGCTGCCATTTCAGTGATGGACTCTAGGAACCAGGTAAACTCTGCTCATTGGCCTTACTGATGCAGGAGACAGCCCTGACCTCCCCTCCCCCCAGCCCCAGGCGCCAGCCCCGAGGCATGTGTCAGAGCTCCCCCTCCCTCCTGATTATGTTTGGATCTATGTTTGATTAACAGTCAGCCCAAAACAAATAGTCTCCTCCACTTCTCCCTAACTGCACTTGGTGCCAGTCATACCTGAAGCACAACTATGAGCTTCTTACCAGCTAACGAGAAACACACCTTTCTTCTAGTTCTTTCACAGTACTCAGCTTTGGGCTAAGTATGTAAAGGCATGCACTATACACACCTGTGGAGTAAATTGCTCCTCTCAATACCTAGAGGAAACGAATGGGATTTACTCACTAAAAAACAAGTCTCTTGAGCCGGAAAGGAAGCAAACTTTCAGAGAAAAACAAGGTTATGTCAAAAATACAGGTATCAGCTTGAAGGGTCTCCTACTGGTCCAAGCTGAGGCAATGTAAGCACCAAATACATAATTGTAAATTGAATACATCAAAAGAATCCATTAAAAAAAGAAAAAGCCAAAAAAAAATGATTTATCATCATCAGAGGAGGCTATTACATCAACTCCTTACGTGTAAAATTTGTAATTAATTGAAAAGAACTAGGCATTATCCTGCTTTTCAAATGGGAGCTATGTTTCAGGGTAACCAACTAGTCCCAGCTGATGAAAGAACATTTTTCTTTACAGTAAAACCCCAGCTAATAATAGATAGACTTAAGAATTAGAAAATCACTATTTTGCATCCCCTCATAAGAGAAATGATGTAGGCGTGAATCATCAGTGGATGCTAAAAGCATAAGGGAATAGTTGTCTGGTGCTAAAATGTCACCCCGTAGATTACAAAGGGTAACTTTACAAAGGAGGACTCAGAGCCCCATCTTAGCAGCAGTAGCAGTAGGACCACTGAACAATATGCACCTTCTGTAACAAAGCAATATAAAAGTGCAATAGCAACTATGACACATTCTTGCCCAAACTACTTAGATTGAATCTAATCAAGCCTTTTGTTCTTACTTTTCGTTTACAAGAAATACAGGGACTAGAGGAACAAATGAAATGATATCACAAGGGACCAAAAGCCCATAAGGTGGTATATTTTAGAGGACAGCTGTCCTAGTCTCAACAAATTATTCTTCAGGAAAACAAAGGGAGGAGGTTGTTGTACATTAAAGGAGGCTTAAGCATAACAGTGATGCAATGTGTGATTCTTGATTGGAATCTGGTTTGGATAAAACATTTTGGAGACAGTCGGGGACTTGGCATTACATGATGTTCAGGTATCATTGTTAATTGTGTTAGCTGTGATAACGGATTTGTGGTGATGTCGGATGAGTTTGCTACTGATCATAACTTGCTATTTTCATTTCTTTAAATCTTGCTCTAATTGAATTATAATTTAAGGTTTAGTGTTTTATTGTTCTAGTAAAATAAAATTGAGGAAGGTGATTAAATCATTAAATTCTACACATTTCTTGTCAATGTAGTCTATCATTGGGGGATTAAGTGACAAAATATTTTCCTTTTCAGGCTTTGGGGACTTGGCTGTTGGATTAGCAAATTGAATATCATTCAGAATCATCTCACAGGTCAAGGTTATTGCCTTGTGGCACCAACATTTATTGAACCACCTGATTTCTTCCAAAGCCTTTGAGAAACTTTATAAGGGGGAAATGACACTGATATAAGCCTAGATCTTCTTACTATACTAAGTCTTAGTCTCAATGACTCTCTTTCTTTACCTTTTTATTCCATAAATACTTACTGAACATCTGCAATGTGCCAGGCACTAGTGAATATGATGTTGAACAAAATACATGTGGCCCCTCAACTAATGTATAATTATAGTCTATTATTCAAAACAGCACACAAATAAATGTGAAGTTACAACTGTCATAAGTGATATGAACGAACGCAGACTGGTGCAGCTGCTATGGAAGACAGTGTGGAGGCTCCTTTAAAAATTAAGAATAGAATTACCATATGACCCAGCAATCCCTCTCCTGGGTATCTACCCAAAAAAATCTGAAAACATTTATCTGTAAAGATATATGTGTGTTCATTGCAGCATTATTTACGGTGGCCAAGACATGGAAACAACCCAAGTGTCCTTCGATAGATGACTGGATAAAGAAGATGTGGTATATATACACAATGGAATACTATTCTGCCATAAGAAAAGATGAAATACTACCATTTGCAACAACATGGATGGATCTTGAGATTATGCTGAGCAAAGTAAGTCAGACAGAAAAAGTCGAGAATCGTATGATTTCACTGACATGTGGTATATAAGACTGAAAACAACAAAAGAACAAGACAAACAAATGAAAGAACAAAGACTCATCAACACAGACAATAGTTTAGTGGTTACCAGAGGGGAGGAGAGAGGGGTGATAGATGAGGGTAAAGGGGATCAAACACATATGGTGATGGAAAGAGAACTCACTCTGGGTGGTGAACACACAATGTGATATATAGATGATGTATTACAGAATTGTACACCTGAAATCTATGTAACTTTACTAACAATTGTCACGCCAATAAACTTTAATTAAAAAAAAAAATAAGTGGTATGAAGAAGAGGTACCTGGTGCTTTGGAAGTTCGAAACAGGGTGATGTAAGTTTTAAAGAAGGCATCAAATTTTTCTCCTTTAACTCTTCCAATTGCCTTTTAAAGTAGGTGTGAGTAACATTTCCATTTTCCAGAAGGGGAAATCGAGGCTCAGGACCTTATAGTTATAATTGGTCCCCAAACCTAATACATAGTGGGGCCAAAAGTCAATATCAGGGGAGGTATCTTTGAGGAAGTAACATTTTAGTTGAGGACCAAAAGATAAGAGTTTGCTATTGAGTGAGGTGGGGTATGTGGAGAAAGAATTCTAAATAAAGGGAATAGCAAGGGTCAAGTTTCTGTTGCAGAAGGAAGTATCACAGATATTCAGGAGATAATTTGATAGGACTTGATGATGAGTTAGCGTGGACAATGAGAAATGGAGCCTGGTATGTCTCCTAGGTTCCTGGTTGCAGGATTGGATGGATGGTGTTGGTGCCACTCACTGGGATGGGGAACTCTGGAAGAGGAAGAATTTGGGAGAAAGAGTGAGAAATAATGGATTCTGCTTGGACAAGGAGAATTTGAGGGCCTTTCAAACATCCAAGAACATATCTAGAATAGGGTCTGGAACATAATAGGCTCTGGAAAACTATTCATTAATGAGTGAAACTATAATGAAAAGGAAGTTGGATATATGAATATCTGGATCTCAAAGGACAGGTATGGCTGGCTGAAGATACAAATTTATGAATCACTGGCCAATAGGTAGTTTTTGAAGATGTGGATATTGAAGAAAATGCCTTAACATGGAATATAGTAGGATGAGAAGAGGACTGAGTACTTGAGGAATTCCAAAACTTAGGGCTTGGTGAAATAGGTAAAACTTACCAAGGAGACAGATGAGTGGATGGAAAGATTGGATGAAAACAGGAGAGTGATGAGTCACGGAGGCCAGGCGAAAAATGTGTTTCAAGAAAGAGGCAATAGACATATATTGGCACATGAAAAAGAGGTGATGAAAGAGTTTTAATGAAAAGATTATTTGCAAAGAGGTGAGCAATGTTAAGGAAAACCAACAAGGGATATTGAAGCACCTCAGGGCCAGCAGCAGGTCAATCTTACTACCTCTAGGTCAGGAAGGGGATGGGGAGAGAAGGGTTACCTAGATTTAGGAGAGCTGTGACTGTCTCAGTGGGCTGTTCAACAATTGCCAAACTGTAGCCTGGTGGGGGAAGAGCCAGGGGAACAAATACCCTGACTTATCTCTCCTCCCTTCTTCTGATCTCCTGCCTGGACTTTCATTGGCCAAACCTAACTGTTAGCCAGAAGATATGGGAACCTATTGCCATAATCTTTAGAAGGCAGACTGAGGTGTGTGGCTTCGAAGCAAGGGCTGGAGGATAGTTGCCAGTTTCCCTGTGAGGGTGCCTCCTCCCATGAAGCCAGCAGGCTGGCACCATATTTCCTGTGTTAAGCCCTCCCCACAGGCAAATCTGAATCTGATTGGCCCGGTGAGCTCTGCTGCTCCAACCTGCTGACTCATTGGGACCCCACCCCACCCAACTCACCCAACACCTGAGGCACTTTCTCCCAGAGCAGCCAGCCCTGCCCACATTGCACTCTTTCTTGAAAAACTATCAGAGACTGCAGCACACACCGAGGCCATCTGGGCAACAGATGGCCTCAGTGTGTGCTCTGATACTTTTGCTGAGTAGCTCCAGGCTCAGCACTGGCACAAAACTGGAGTCTACATTAATCTGCTAACCACAATTCTTTCTGCTGTAGTGACTCCCTAAGACTCTGCCTTATCCAATTTGTGTACTGCATGAGGCTTTATCAGGGGTTGAACCTTAAGGGGGCTGACAGGTAGCAGCAGGCCTCGGGGTTTCCTGGCTTTTTGTGGAATTACCTCAGGCCTGGTACTGGTGGCAGCCATCCTCAGTTCATAATGTGGCCTCTCCCACATACCTCCATGGTTAGCACAGGCAGCAAACAACCACGGATTGCTTTGTAGCTCCTACTAGCTAGTACCCAGCCAGTGACAGGCAGTAGGCGACTGGGGCCTGTACTAAAGCCCCTCATAAGAGTCCCCAGAACCAACATACTTGGAGTTTGGCTTCAGACCACAGCAGAGCACCACCCAATTAGACCCACAAGTGGCACACCCAAAGGGTGGTCTCAACAAGCACCAGAGCCCACTGAGTGAATCCCATTCAGTAGGTAAGCCCCCCTCATAGCAGCCCATAAGCTGTGGACATGGCCAAACCCCACAGCCAATCAGCCCGAGGGTCAATTTCACCCACTGATGTGCCAATAGCAATCAAGACTTAACTATGACAGGAGGGCACATGCAGTCCACACAGGGACACTGCTGAAGCACCCAGAGCAGGTGACCAATGAGATTGTGCCAGAGCCCCACAGGGAACCGACTATATAAGGCTACCCAGCCAAGACTGGGAGACCTAGCAGATCTATCTAAGACATAGAAACAAACAGAAAGAGACAGCCAAAATAAGAAAACAAAGAAATACATCCCAAATGAAAGCACAGGAGAAAACTCCAGAAACAGAACTCAGTGAAATGGAAACAAGCAACCTATCACATGCAGAGTTCAAAACACTGGTTATAAAGATGCTTAAGGAATTTAGTGAGAATTTCAACAAAGAGATAACAAGCATAAAAAAGGACATAAAAACCATAAAAAAAGAACAAGTCAGAAGTGAAGAATACAATAACTGAAATGAAGAATGCACTAGAAGGAATCACCAGCAGACTAGATGAAGCAGAGGATCGAATCAGCCATTTGGAAAACAAGGAGCAGAAAACGCCCAATCAGAACAGCAAAAAGAATCCCCCCTACCAACACCCCCCCAAAATGGAGGATCGTTTAAGAGAGCTCTGGGACAACATTTTGTGTAACAACATTCACATCACAGGGGTACTAGAAGGAGAAGAGAGAAGGCAAGCGGTTGAGAACCTATTTGAAGAAATAATGACTGAAAACTTTCCTAACCTGGCTAAGAAATAGACACACAATTCCAGGAAGCACAGAGAGTCCCAAACAAGATGAACCCAAACAGGCCCACACCAAGACACATTACAATTAGAATGGCAAAGTTTAAAGACAAAGAGAGAATCCTAAAAGCAGCAAGACAAAGGCAACTAGTAATTTATAAGAGAGCTCCCATAAGATTGTCAGCTGATTTTTCAACAGAAGTTTGCAGGCCAGAAGGGATTGGCACAAAATATTCAATGTGATGAAAAACAAGGCCCTACAACCAAGGGTACTTTACCCAGCAAGGCTATCATTTAAAATCGAAGGACAGAAAAAGAACTTCCCAGACAAGAAAAGCTAAAGGAGTTCATCACCACCAAAACCTGTATTACAAGGAATGCTAGACGGACTTTTTTAAGATGGGGCAAAAAAAAGATTAAAATTATGAATAATAAAATGGCAATAGCTACGTGTCTATCAACAATTACTTTCCATATAAATGGATTAAATGCTCCAATCAAAAGACATAAGAGGGCTGAATTGTTAATAAAACAAAACCATTACATATACTGCCTACAAGAGAATCACTTCAGACAGAAGACACACAGAGACAACAAGTAAAAGGATAAAAAAAGATATTTCATGAAAATGGAAATGAAAAAATAAGAAATCTGGGGTAGCAATACTTGTACCAGACAAAATAGACTTTAAGACAAAGCCTATAACAAGAAAAAAAGGACTCAGTAATCCCATTTCTGGGTATTTATCCAAAGAAACCCAAATGCTACTTTAAGGGGACCTGTACATCCATATATGTTCATTGCAGCATTGTTTACAATAGCCAAGATGTGGAGGCAACCTGGGTTTCCTTCGATGGAAGAATGAATAAAGAGGTGGTGCTACATATGCAGAGGGTGCCAAAAAAAAATGTGTACACATTTTAAGAAAGGAAAAAACTGTATTAAAATTGTAATACAATGAATGACGCTAGCATTAATTTGATTAATGCCTTTTCTTTTTTTTAATTGGGGGATATTGGGGAACAGTGTGTTTTTTCCAGGACCCATCAGCTCCAAGTCAGGTAGTTGTTTTCAATCTAGTTGTGGATGGTGCAGCTCACTGGCCCATGTGGGAATCGAACTGGCAACCTTGGTGTTATGAGCTCTGCGCTCTAACCACTGAACGAACCGGCCACCCAGATTAACGCCATCTTTTGAGCAAATGTCATACTACACATTGCTACCATAATTCAATTCAACTTTGAAAAGTAATACATAGATAACATCTCTTAAAATGTGTACATTTTTTGGCACCCCTTGTATACACTGGAATGTTGCTTGGCCATGGAAGGGAATGGGTTCTTGCCATCTGTGGCAGCATGGATGGACCTGGAAGTTATTGTACTGAGTGGAGTGTCAGACAAAGAAATACAGATGTAATGTGATTTTGCTTATATATGGAATCTAAAGAACAAAATAAACAAACAAAAAAAAACAGAAACAAACTCCTATATAAAGAAAACATCTTAATAATTGCCAGATGGGAGGGGAGTTGGCGGTGTGGGTGAAAAAAGGGAAGGGATTAAGAAGTACAAATTGGTTATTATAAAGTAGTTCTGGTGATGTGGGATATAGCATAAGAAATATAGTCAATAATATTGTAATAACTATGTATGGTTTCAGATGGGTATTCAATTTGTTGGGATGATAAATGGGAGGGTTGGGGCCAGAGTGAAAAAAGTGAAGGGATTAAGAATTACAAATCTGTAGTTACAAAATAGTCATGGGGATGTAAAGTAAAGCATAGGGAATACAGTCAATGATATGGTAATAACTATGTATAGTGCTAGGTGGGTACTAAATTAGTCAGAGGGATCCCTTCTTAAATTATGTAAATGTCTAATCACTATGCTGTGCACCTGAAATTAATATAAAATAACACTGAATGTCAAGTGTAATTTAAAAATTAAAAAAAGGGGGAAAGGGTGAAGGGGAATAAGAGGTCCAAATTTTCAGGTATAAAACAAATAAGTCATGGGGATGTAAATTTCCAGGTATAAAACAAATAAGCATAAGGAATACAGTCAATAATGTTGTGGTAGCACGTTACGGTGTCAGATGGTTCCTGGATTTATCCTGGTGATTAGTTTTTTAGGTATATGAATGTTGAATAAGTACCCCGAAACTAATATGATATTGTATGTTAGCTATATTGTTAATAAAAATCTTTTTAAAAAAAGAACTTTAAATATAAAGAAATTATTGAACTTAAAAAAGAAAAGGAGAAGACAGCACCCGGGGGCAAGGTGGAAAGGATGAAGAATGGATCTGGAGCAGCAAACAGAGACAGTCCAATGCAAGTAAGCAGTGAAAGGCTGCTGCTGAGAGGGCAGGTAAGGTAATGACTGAGAAACATCCACTGGAAGACACAGAGGTCCTGGTTAACTTAGAGGGAGCTGTTGGGTAGAGAGCTGCTGTGGAAGTCAGAACAGAGTGGATTAGAGAGTGAATGGCAGGTGAGGAAATGAGTAGATTTCACAAGTTGGCTGAGAATGGGGAAGAGAAAAGAGAGCCACAGCTGGAGGGTGATGTGCAAATGAGAGAGATGGTGTGGATAATATTTCAAAGAGTTCATTGATGTGTTCCGTTCCACTCCCACCTGCTTGCACTCAATAAATTTCCCCTCGTACCCGGAGGGACTTTCCATTATCCCAGCCAACCCAGTTAGACAAGAATCGTATACTCTTTTGAGACAAGGGGTCACTATGAAACCAGATAGACAATGGCAGCAAATTATGGCTCTTAAGTTCAAAACTGACTTGTCTGGGTATAAGACAGAAGACTCAGATGCTTACTTGCAGAACCAGTTTATCCTACTCCCAACTGCTGAGATGAAAGACCCTCTGAGCTGCTTTATCTGCACTTAGTCCCCTCACACCATGAGCTGGGTCTGATAGACCCCCCTTAGAGATAAAAAATTAGAGAAGTGTCATCCTCATGCTAAGGTGAGACCCAGGGAGGTGGCAAGCCTTCTAGAATAGTCTCCCAGGCCATCCTGGTGCAGCAGCTGTGTAGTGGAAGGATTTCAGGTATATTGAGAGCTCACAGAACGTCATCCTGCTTTATTGCATGAATGACAGGATGCTAACTGAACCCCTGCTAAGTAGACCTCAGAAGCAGCAAAACCCCGAGATTCCTTGGCATCTCTGATTATCAACATGAACCTCAGGACCAGCTGTAAAAACAGGGACTATAAAAACTTTGCTTTACGTTAATTGATTGTTCCTCCTCTCCCATCACCCAACACCACCAATACATGAAGAATATTGGCAGTGACTAATATTTTAGTTTTCAGGAGGGAATGTGACCAAATTGACATTACTCCCCAATAATATGGTTTCTGAGGGGACTTTCAGTGTTCCCTGTGTCAGAGACAAGAAATTTTCACCTGAAAGAAGAATATGAATGAATACCATGGGGCAAAGGGATGGATTCTGCTGGTATGTTCCATTTGCTCTTCCATATCTATTATCTACCCATCTCTCCTCTCGTGGGAGGCTGAATGATGGCCCCCAAAGATATCCAGGTCATAATTTCTGGAACCTGTGAATGGTACCTTCAACAGAAAAAGGAACTTTGCAGATATGATGAAGCTAAGGATTTTGAGATGGGCAGATTATCCTGAATTATCCCAGTGGGCTATAGTGCAGTCAGAGTATACTTATAAGAGGGAGACAGAAGGAGGTTTGACACAGAAAAGAAAGAAGATGCCATGGGAAAGACCCCAAAGAAGCAGAGTCAGGGAGAGAACATGTACATCGTTGGTTTTGAAGATTAAGGAAGAGGCTATGAGCCAAGGAATGCAAGGAATGCAGCTCTAGACTCTGGGAAAAGCAAGGTACTGATTGTCGCCTGGAGCCTCCGGAGGGTGTGCAGCTCTGCTGACACCTTAATTTTAGCCTTGTAAGATTCATTTTGGACTTCTGACCTGCACAACGGTAAGAGAATACCTTTCTGTTGGTTAAGAACTAAATTGGTGGTAATTTGTTACAGCAGGAATAAGAAACTAATACAACCCTGTTCTCTGCCCTGAAGATGCAGACCTGAATGGACTATACAAAGGTTCCTTTGCCCTACAGTTGGGTTTAGCCCAGTTGGTTACTCTGGCATAACAGGAAATAAGGATACAACCGGAGTGAAAATGTTTAGTTGGGCTAATCCGGGATTGAGATTTTGTATAGTAGATTCAGGGTTGTGTTAGAGTTAGGTTATACCATCTCCTAAGAACCAATTGTGTTCATGTCTTCCTTGAAATCAGCCAGCCACAGTGGGAAAATTCACAAGATGGAAATCGGCAAAGGCTACAGATCAGCCTTTCTGTTGTTATACATCTTACACGTCAGCCTCTCTGAACCTCAGTTCTTATTGAAGACACAGAATTTGTGAAGATTAAATGAGTTAATTATGCAGCAATTAGCATAGGGTGTGGTATTGGTAAATGCTCCATCAGTGGTGGTGACTACTTTTACAATTAATATGCATCAGAAGCAAAATGATCCTTCATTTATCTGGCAACACTGGGAAGTAAGATGTTCCATGTAAATGAATTTTTCTAGAATTTAATGCCACATTGTCTAGTATTTGTTTTTAAACTGAGGTATAACACACATAACGTAAGTGCACAAACCTTAAATTAATGTCTCAATAATTTTTGATATAACCACCATATCTAGATTCAGATAGAAAACATGTCCAGAAATGCCCTCACAGAAATGCCTACAACTTTTTGATTTTCAACATTTTTATCACTAAATTTCTGAAAAGTTTGACATGCATTTTTGTCTTCAGGAAGGGAGGACCAGAAACATAACTTAACCGTGTCTTGCTGGCTATTGTCAAGGGGTGATATAATTTGCTGTCTTCTTTTTTTCCTTTTCTTCTGTATCTCTTTTAGATACAAAAATATAACATGAGGTAGGATAAGTTTGGTTAAGCTTTCCATCTCTCTTTTACCTAATATCAGGCTAATTTTAAAGGTCCACACCTTCTTAATATATGTTTTTTAAAGGTCCACACCTTCTTAATATATGTTGTTTTGAATTTGTTGTAGAGCCATATATAAGTTACTGATAACTGTATATTACATAAGAATCATATTGCAAATATCAAAGGCAAATCAAAGGCAAACAAAGCCCAATGAAGGATTTGTTGATGGCAAGACCTTAGGACAGCTGTTTCAGGGGTTAAAAGGGATTTTGTTTGTTTTTGACAATTTTTTTCTCTTCCTTGAATTTCACATACTTTGGACCTGAAGTAGGGTATTCTTACACGTTGATTTATTTATTCTTATAGCATCCTTCCAAGACTGTAGTAATTTGATTCTTTCTTATAGATGAGGAATGAGGCACGGTACATAAAGGCTGGTCTCACACCAGGGCAACATTCACAGTCCAAGGTCTTTATTCTCCCAGCTGGGCACTTTAAGTTTCAGAAATATCTCTTTTCACTTCTTTAGGAACCAAGTAAATTTGAGAGTTGACAATTATCTGAACAGCCCGCTAATCCCGGTAATTATTTCCTTACGGTGGACTATGGTCCGATAGAGACACTCCAGATGACTGCTTGATCTTGACTCACTTCCTTCTGTTTGGTCATGGATAATTCTAGAGTTCAGATCACATCAGAAAATGAGTTACTGGAATGTGGTGGATATACTCTGCATGTAGCACAAACTCATGGTTGAGTGCCAACTGTTCACACTTCACCCCCAAGGCCTTTGGTGAAGATTTAGCCCAGCAGATTCACTTGATTCTTAAACAGAAACTGAACAAATAAAGGATTATTGAGACTAATGTTGGAAGCGTGTGGATCTCACATTCATTCATCCATCCATCCATCCATCCATCCACCCACCCACTCACAGCTTACCATCTGTTGCCAGGTGTTAGGCACTGAGCTGCTACTTCTGAATGAATGTACTTTCTTGGCTTGGTTTCATTTCTCTTTTCTCGGAGACCCATCATCTCCTCGCAGTGTGGACCCAGTTTAATCTTGGCTTGGAAATAAGCTCATTTTTCTCCTCACTTATGGAGAGGATTCTCCACAAGAGAGAGGCAGTGTTGTTCGTAGGCCGTGGGGGAAAGATCATTGCACTGCTTGAGATGGCTTTTCTTCCCTCTGCAGACTCTGAGAGTCCCACTTGGACTCCAGAGTCCCATTGAGAGCATGACAGCAATGTTTATGTGCAATTCTAATGCTGGTTTTAGCAGCATAAGTGCTTTTTAATGCATAGCATTATAGCGAGTGGGCCCTATTCTCTCAGCCTCTGAATAGCTGTCTAGAGGGGCGTAATTCCCAGCTCTGCCTCCAAGCACAGTTATTTACAAGCTCAGTTACACGTTCCCGTCAAGTGTGGTGAAAGCCAGGATGGAGATGGGCTGAGTTTAAAGCAATTTGGCAAGTCTTTATTCCCTACATAATCACTCAGGTCCCTCAGGCGCCCCTGACCAGAGCTTGCTGTTCACATATGTCAAAGGCAGCCTGGGAATTTCAGGAGAACTGCTGCAGAAGTAGAATTTCTTCCTTCTGCCTCTCTCCCTCTGAGGTTCCCCACCCCCCAACCCCTTAGTTGCCCTTTAGAGCTCCACTTCAATTTAGATTCCCAACCCAAATCTGTCCACTGCTCTCTGTCGTCACAGCTTCAATATGTCCCAAATTCTGTAAGAGTCTCCAAATTAAACTTCTTGTCCCACTTTTGCCTCCCCATTCCATCTCTTGCCCCAATCTTCACCCCGAAACCAGACTGATTTTTTAAAAGTGTAAATCAGATCCTATCATTTCTCTGCTGAAAACTCTCCAAAGACTTCCCATCAAACTCAGAATAAAATCTACGTCATGTGAGTACTTCATATCCCTTATCATATGCTCCCTCCCTATTGCTCACTACAATCTGGTCACACTGGCCTCCTGACTATTCCTCGAACACACCAAGTTTATTCCTACCTCAGGACCTTTTCATGTTCTGTGACCTCTGCCTTTCCCATGGCTGCCTCTTTCTTGCTCAGGTCTGAATTCAAACCTCACTTCTTTAAAGAGGCTTTCCCTGAATAAATAGTCCAAATAATCATTCCTTCCTCCCTAGTCAGTTAATGGGCTAGTTACTCTCTAGCCCTTTATCCTTTATTTTCCTCAAAGCACTCAACATTATAGAAAAGCTTATTTTTTTTATTGTTTATGTGTTTTTCTATTTACCCCACTAGAATATAAAATCTATGAGAGCAAGAACGTTGACTATCATGATTACTATGGCCTGGCACGTAGCCAGTCCTATGTAAGCACCTACTGAATGAATGAACTTTCTCAACAAAGTGTGAATTGACAGATGCTGTCCTGGTGTAATTGATATCACTATTACTACTGTTGTAATAGTACTACTGTTGTAATATTTTGTGGCTGGTGCTTTTTCTATAGAGTCACCTTAGGACAAATGAAATTGGGTCAGCCTCATTTATTTTTCTTTCATTTTCCCCTTTACAATGTTGTTTGTTTCTTTTTAATCACACACACGCCCAAAGTTTAAAGTGTCATCTAGTTCTATAAAGTATGTTATTTAAAAAAATAAACCAAACAGCAGACCTCTTCTCCATCTGTTTCTTCCCCCTTCCCACAGGCAATTACTTTCTTCTGTTTTAACTGATTATCTTAAGGTTTACCTTTATGTTTCTAAATAACAAATTTCTATGGCTAATTCATGATTTTTCTGTTTTAGACATTATTTATAGATTTACTTTCCACTCATAAAAATGAGGATTTATTGACCTCTTTCTATGAGAGATGGGGATTCAGGTGTCTTTCCCACTTTCTTGTCAACTGTACACATGCACCTTTCTCATCCATGAACCTCCCAGTAGAGTTAATCTTAGTTTTGGTTAGATTAATATTCTGTGTTAATATATATTATTACAACCATTTAAACACTATTAAAGCTAAGTCACATAGTAAAATATGAATATTTTTCCTTTCCTGCACAACCTCTGGTCACCAAGTATGTGCCCAGGTGTTCCCGTCCAAGAGCCATTTGTCTCCACAGGAATCTTCACCAGAGAACTAGAGATTTCTCCTCCAACTTCAGAATTGTGACCCAGCTTGGAGAGTCTTTTTGGAAAACATTAACAGAAAACCCTGCTTAAGTCAGTTTCCTGTGCCTTAATATGTTGACTCATTCAAATCATTGAAACCTGGTAAATTGGATGTGATCTTGTGGAATGCATCTGATTGGCTGTCTCATGTATCCATCACACAGCATCCCTCTCTGGGGAGCTCTTCTCTGCAGCAGACAGTTGTTAACAGACACTGATAGCTGGCTGACAAGAGCTGTAGCTTCTACTGCACCGTTTCATGGGTGGTTCCAGGTTTGGCTAACATATGTTCTTCAGTAGGAAGCTCTGAGGTATGTATGTTTTGGAAACAGGACCATTTGATCATTTGTTTCCCACTAAAGTTAAACAGAACATAAAGTAGAATAACTCTTTGCCCATCACTTGTGTGATGCACTGCATTGTGCCCCCCTCCCGTTCATACACTGAAACCTTAACTCCCAATGTACTTGGAGATAGAGGATTTAAAGAAGTAGTTAAGGTTCAGAGGGGCATAAGGGTGGGGACCTAATCCCATAGGACTGCTGTTCTTACAAGAAGAGGAAGAGATAGCAGGGGGTGTGCACACAGAGAAAAGGCCATGAGAGGACACAGAGAAGATGGCCATCTGGAAGACTAGGAGAGAGGCTTCAGGAGAAACCAAACCTACCAGCAGCTTGATCTTGGATGTCTAGCCTCCAGAACGGTAAGAAAAGAATTTTCTGTTGTTTAAGCCACGCAGTCTGTGGTATTTTGTTAATGATAGCCAAAGCTAACTGATGTACCTTGTGATGTCCGTGGTGTTTTGGAGCCAAGAAGGGCTCACTCTGGCAGAGAGGAGCATCTCTTCCAGCCCAATATGCTCAGCCCTTGCGACTTCTCAGACCGCACCAGCCCTTTTGGGGCCATACTGGGCGTATGCACATACTGGGTGGAATTTAAAATCCCTTTCTTATTGACCTACATGCTGTTCAACTGCTTTTTCTACAAAGGTTGAAGTATTTCACTTTTAGGATTCATCTTGATTCTTACGGATTTATATGCTGAGTCACTTGAAGTTGAAGGAAACCAGAATATTTGTGACTTCATGCCTCCACCAAGGGTGGAATTTACAGCATTCTAAAGGCTTTTCGTGGTCTTTGTAAAATTTTAAAACTGTTAAATTTTAACTTTAACAACTCAGGTTGTAGGTGGAAAGAGACACCCTATATGTATTCTCGTAATGAGCAATGAATTTTCTTCTGAAATGGATAGAAGCTCATTTTTGCCTGATGCAGTTTCATCTTTTCTAAGGAAGCCATTTTTCATTTGTCATAGGATTTAAAAATTTTTTTAATTGGCTGTATCTGTATTGCATAGCTGTCTTAATCACAAATACATCGGCTCCCAAATGCTATTTACATACTGTTTTTCTCATGCCTCAGCTTGAGCTCATTTTTATTGTTTTCTTTATTTTTTTATCAATCTAATACATGCACATGTTTTTTAAAAATTGCATTCAAAGAAAACAATGGTTCTTTATCCTAGCCTTTCCATCTCCATTCCTGCTCCCCGGAGGCCGGCATTTTAAACTTTTTAAAGCTATTTCTTCTACTGGTCCTTCTACAGTTCCAGATAATGTGATTCTACTACCATTTCTTGATTTATCCACTGTTGACATTATCTATCGATTACAATGTTAAAATTAATGGATATTTAACTCTCTTGGGCTGTCCCCTCCTCCTGGTCTACATCCTCCTAATATAGTTATTTCACTATTTTTGTTAAATCCATAATCAGTAGTTTGCATCATTATGACACAGTAAATGTGTTTTCTGCAAAGCAAAGGAGGCACCATGACTACATTTTCTCTCTTTATAGGTTGTTTTTCCTGGTGTCTCTTGCTGCCTTTCTAATTTCCTGCTGTCCTTCTGGCATTACCAGACACTAATGATTTGCAAATGCTTCATCATAATGGGAATTGTATCGAGTCCCCTTTTTCTTTTTTCTTTTTTTAAATTAGTTTCAGGTATACAAAACAACTTAATTATTAGATATTTACACCCCTCATAAAGTGATAACCCCCCAATCTATTACTCCTCTGACATCGTACACAGCTGTTACAGCACCATTGACTATATTCCCTATGCTGTACTTTACATCCCGTGACTGTATATGTATGCATATATATATATATATATATATATATATATATATTCATACATATATACTCATATATACGTATATATGTATATTTAATTATAGTTGATATTCAATATTATTCTACTTCAGCTTCAGGTGTACAGTGCAGTGGTCAGACATCTTCACAGTCTAAGAAGTGATCCTCCTGATAAGTCCAGGGCCCACCTGACACCCTACATAATCTTTACAACATTACTGATTATATTCCCCATACTGTATTTCATATCCCCATGACTATTTTGTGACTACCAGTTGGTACTTTCTAATCCCTGCACCTTCTCCCCCATCCCCACTCCCCTTCCCTTTTTCTTGAAGGCCCCCTACCCAGGGCCTTCCCTTTGTCTGCACCAGTTACTGTCTGGTCCTGTTGTATAGTGCTGTCCTGGAATGCTCCTCCACTGCTCTGCTGGGTGGACTCTGCTGCTTCCTGAATCCAGTTACTTCTTCCCTCTTATTTCATGCCCGGCTCTACTCAAGCACATCCTAAGACAAGAAGTTGTCTGTATCTTTGCATAAATGAAAATGTCTTTTCTCCTTGTATTTTATTAATAGTTTGGGTGAAAGTAGAATTCTAGATTGAAAATTATTTTCCCTCACAATCGTGAAGACACTGCACCCTGCCTTCTAGGGTACCGTAACACTGTTGGGAAGTTTGATGCTATTCTGGTTCTCATTCATTTGTAGATGTTCTTTTTCTTTCTGCTATGGGAGCATTTAAGATTGTCTTTTATCCTGGGGCTCTGAAATTTCCTAACCAAAGGCCTGATGTAAGCCATTTCACCATTTGGGGAATTTAGTGGCATTTTTAGATAAGAGTCTTTACTTCTATCCTTCATCTCTGAAACATTTTTTTGTATTTTAAAAATAATTTTATCTCCTCATTCTCTCTAAATTCCCTTTCAGAATGATGGATCAAATGTTGGCCTTCCTGGATTAGATCCTCTAATTTCTTATTTTCAATCTCGCTGTCTTTTTGTTCTCCTTTCCAAGAATTTTTCTCCATTTTATCTTCTAACATCTATTGAATTTTTTATTTTGGAAATAATTTTTTTAATTTCCAAGAGCTCATTCTTCTTTTATTTATGGCCATCTTCCCCTACTTTGAGGATACCAATTAAAATTGTTTGTGTGGGTATTTTTGTTTAACTTTGAGTTTTATTTTTTAATTCCTGAATTATCCTTCTTGCTCAGATTTAGTCTTCATTTTGTATATATACGTATATTGGTTGATTTCTTTTTCTTTTCCTGCCAGAGCCTTCTTCAAATGCCTCGTGACTTCATTCATACTTATGGAACAATAAAAGAATAACTGGAAGTTGAGGGTTAGTAGGGTAGGGCTTGCTAATTGGTGGGCTCTATTCTAGGCTGAGCAGGGTTGCTGGGACAGACACTGCTAAGTGTCACTACATAGAGCTATGCAGTGAGAAACCTCGGATCTTCACAATGGGATAGACATCTGATTTCTGACATTCTACAAGTGAGGTGCTAGGTGATGGGTGACTGGAGTTGACTGGTATATGTGCTCATCTTTTAGGTTAATTTCTTGTCTTCGGCCCCATACCTCACCCTTTACATGGCACGTCTAGATCTGTCTCTGGGGTTCTGAGGGCAAAACGGCTCTCTGCTCAATGCACAGTCCAGGTTGTTTCTTCCCTATTTAACTTCCAGCATCTAAAAATGTATTGAAATCTCTTGTCACTGATGTCTTCTCCACCAATCTCTTTGTCTCTATGGGTTCATGTATTACATTCCTGTGTGTGTTTGTGCGTGAGGGGGTGTCTTGGAAGAAAGAGCACAGAGTTCTCCACCTTTAATCAAGAGGCAGCTGAGTTATTAATGTTGCTAAAATACATAGTAATTATGTAATTCCATTGATATGAAATATCCAGAATGGGCAAATCCATAGCGACAGAAAGCAGATTAGTGGTTGCCAGGGGCTGGGGGAAGGGCAGAATAGAGAGTGACTGACTTCTCAATGAGTATGGGGCTTCCTTCCAGGGTGATGAAAAGTTCTGAAACTATATAGTGGTGGTGGCTGCACAACACTGTGAATGTACTGAATACCACTAAATTATATGCTTTAAACTTACTAAAATGGAAATTTACATTATATGTATTTATCACAATAAAAAAAATACAAAGTAAAATATGTAGTGACCATGAAGAACTGACAAAAGATTTTCACAAAGAGTATATTCAAACTATGTTCCCATAGAATCCTGGTGTTCTGCAGTCAGTGGTCACGTGGAAATTGAACAATAGCAGTCTTCCCCAGTCATATTTGAAAAAAAATCAATTCATGAGAATATTCTCAGTTTTGAGTTTTCTTCCCACATGTTTTTCTTCAATTTCTGACATCTGATGGCTTTTATCTAACCTGAAACCCAATAAAAGATGTTCTCCTATTTACTGAAAGAATAGATATATAAAATTATTTTAAGTTGAAAATATCAGTATCTCTTGTTGTTCTACAAAGAGCCCAAGCCATCCCTAAATTTCCTCTGTTTCATTTTCTAGGAAAATATAATACTCAGTTGTTAGTCAAATGAGTAATAAAATGATAACTTTGTATGAAGAATTAGTGTAAGACGTTGAAGTACTTTATTAGCTGGATCAGAAAATGCATGTAGCACCTTTGCTACTGAGGAGCCTTGAGTGTTTGGAAGAAACAGGCCCACAGAACTAAAGTGATAGCTCATTGAACAAAGGTGGTCAGATTTCCCTGACCTCATCACCCTCTGGCCCTGACCAGAGGCCAACTCCCGTTCCTGGTGCCCCCTCTGACATATCTTTAGGTTACCCTCACACTACCTTAAAACCAGCAAATGTTGGCTTTGACTGAGCAATTACCGTGCTTTACATCAACTGTCTTTTTGAGAACTTTACATCAACTGTCTTTTTGAATCTTCACAACAGTATTGTTTCCAATTGACAGATGAGAAAACTGAGGCCTCGAGAGGTTAAGTATTAGGTTGGTGAAAAAGCAATTGTGGTACTTTACTAACAGTTGTCACTCCAACAAACTTCAATTTAAAAAAAAGTAATTGCGGTTTAAAAGTTTAAAAATAATTGCAAAAACCGCAATTACTTTTGTACCAACCTAATAACTTACTTGCCCACAGCTTTATAGTTAGTAAGCAGCAGAGCCTGAAGTCAAACCCAGGCAGCTTGGAACTAAAGTCTAGTCCCGTAGCCATTAGGTAATATCTCCCGCTTTTGCAAATTAGAATTCTCCCATTTTGGGCCCTCTGGTAACTGCACAGTTAACAGATGCTAAAAAAACTAAAGAAAAAAGAAAAACGCGGCATAAAACCTCTGGAGGAACAGTTGTCAGAAGACCCCAGTTTTCCTTGTAATGTCACCTTTACATATGGTGCTAACAAAATAGAATTGTCAAAGGGGCAGGGAACCCAGATGCAGCCGAGCAGAACTCAGCAGGTGGCAGGACCTCCACGGAGTGGGGGGAATGGTCTGGTGCTCTTCCTGGGCAGTCCTCCCTGGCACTGGAGGATAGGTTGTGGCCACCTGCCAAGGTACATATACTTGGGCTGCTGATCTGGGGCAGTCGGCTCAGACTCCTGTGATAGGACCTGTGGAGCCATTGAGGAACTGGCTATTTCAGGGCTCGAGTGAAAGGCTATGCTGGCCAAGGTGCAAGTGACAGACTTTTCAGAAGTCTGGAGAGAGAGCCAGCCACCCCTCACACCCCTTCACAGGTAACAAAAGAAAATATTAGAATCTTTCAATAGATTATCTCCATAGGTTCAAAATGAATTACTAATAACCTATATTTAACTTTAATCTAAAAAACAGATGAAATAAATTAACCTTTTAATGTATGGCTTGACACAGGCACCCTCACTGGTCCACTGGTCACAGGGTCACTGTCAGATGGGGTTCTCCTGGTTCCCTAATGGGAGCGAGTGGGCACCCCACAGAGCTCTACAGCGATGTCGTCATCTACCCATCACATCAGCCAAGTATGTTCTGTGTTCACACGTAGCAGATAAACAGAAGCATGGACTGGATCACAGTTACTAACAGTGGAAGCACATGAGAGCAATGAGAAACAACAGAGTGAATGGACGCTGTACACCTAGGGCAAGCTCAACAGTAACCATGTCAAAATAGTGGCAAGCTCATCGGATCTGACAAGAAGTTGGTGTTTAAAATAAAGTAGAAACTGGGAAGAACACTACACTAATAATTTTATACTCACTATCATTTAAAACGAATCTGACCCCAGGAGTATACGAGTATTATAACTTCATGTGGTACCTAATGGTAAAGCGATCATATTAGGAAAAAAATCACCTATACTTTCTTCAGCAGTGTTTACAGTTAAGGGAGACATGATATCATTCTTTATAAAGTGAAACTTTATAAGAGTTCCACTTTATAAGGGTTTCTTATTGAAAGTTTTCTTAATATATAACTACAAATGTAAGTAAATGAACAAACATTTAAGACGCAGACGCAAAAAGGTTTTAATTGCTACCGTGTTTCCCCGAAAAGAAGACCGAGCCGGACCATCAGCTCTAATGCGTCTTTGGAGCAAAAATTAATGTAAGACCCGGTCTTGTATTACATTATATTACATTATATATTACATTATATAAGACCGGGTCTTATATTAATTTTTGCTCCAAAAGACGCATTAGAGCTGATGGTTCAGCTAGGTCTTATTTTCAGGGAAACATAGTAGAAGTGTGAATTAAAGGGAAGTTTGGAGGTCTTAGCTCAGCTAGAATAGGTTCTAGAACCTTAACAAGAAATACAACGCTATCCCTCACCTGATATTGTCCCACTTACGGCAGTCCTGCCTCTCTCCTCTGTTTTACATACTCTCTCTCTCTCTCTCTCTCTCTCTCTCTCTCTCTCTCTCTCTCTCTCTCACACACACACACACACACACACACACACACACACACACACATACACACACATCAGGTTGTTATATGGATCGTGTTCTCTAAACATATTTCTCCATAAACCTGGACATACACCTCTTTCTTCATCTATTTTAAGACTAGCTATGCTTCCAAACTTATAATAAAGGAGCTGGGAACATATTTATCAAAACCTACCTAAGAGCACAAAAACGAAACACAGACTAATTATTCTATGGATGGTAATACACAGACCCTAAATAAAATATTAGCAACTAGAATATAGTACTTCTTTAAATGAACAACCCACTAAAAAGTAGAATTCATTCAGGACTTCGAGGAGAGTAAAATATTAGAAAATCTTTTCATATAATTCATTATATTAATAGGCCAAATGAGGAAAACGAGTGATCGTCTCAATATATATAAAGAAGGCATTTGGTAAAATTCAGTGTGAATTACAATAAAAATTCAAGTAAAAATATAAATAGATAGAAATTTTAACTTGATTAACATGCAGATATGTTTGCATGGGTATATATGCAAATGTGTATATATAGATGTATGCTGATATACATGTGCGTACTAAACACATACTTCAAAAGCCAGAATTATGCTTAATGTCAAAGCACTAAAAGACTTCCCAATGGAATAGATACAGTATCACTATTTTTAGGTTCTATGATTTTATATGTAGAAAACCCAAAAGAATTAAAACTGTTAGAAACAGTAGGAGAATTTAGTAAGATAAATGACTGCACAGTTAATAGAAAAAGTAGTTTTCCTATATTCAAATAATAACCAGTTATAAGATACATTAAGATGAAAATACTCCATTTAATATTGCAACTAAAATCATCCTTCCACTCCCATTCAACCAAAAGGAATAAACTTTGAAATAAACGTGAAAGACCAAGATGAGGAAAAATTTCTACTCACTGCTGAAGAAAAACAACAACAAAAAATATTTTAATAAGTAGAAAGGAATGCCTTCCTATTGAATGCGACGTTTAATGAATGAAGTTAATTCTTCCTAAGTATATCTCTACATTATGTGCAATTCCATTCAAAACACATGCAGCACTTTTTATTCAACGAAATTATATTTAAATTTAACTATAAAATTAAATAAGTAAAAATAGCCAGAAAAATCTCTGAAAAGAAAGAGTAATGAAGGGGACTAACCCAATTACATATTAAAACATATAACCAAGCTACAGTAAGTAAAAATTAGTTAGGATTGGATGGAAAATTTAATGTAACAACAGAAATTGGAAGAAAAAAAACCAGACCTAGTACATGTGGGAGTTTTGTACATGATAAAAGTAGCACTTCAAATCAGCAAGAAAAAAGATGGATTATTCAATAAGCAGTGTTGGGACAACTGGCTAGCCATTTGGGAAAAAATAAAACCTGATCTCTATTTCACTCCTTACATTAACTTGAATTCCAGATGGAGCAAAGATTTAAACATTAAAAAGATAAAACCATAAAAGCACTAGAAGGACATTTTTTTGTAGAGGGAAAAACCTTTCTGAGCATGGCAGAAAACCCATAAACCATAATGGAAAAGATTAATAAAGTTGACTATATACATTTTAAAGCCTCTACATTTAGCAAAAGCTATTAAAATTAAAAACAAACACATACTTTGACGAGCAATTACATTTCTAAGAATTTATCCTCTAGTTGTACTCAAAAATGTGATAAACAATAAAAGAAAGAAAAAGACCCATATGTGTAAGGATGTTCATTGCAAGACTATTTACAATAACAAAAAAACCTTGCAGCAACCTAAACATCCATCAATAGGGGACTAGTTAAGTAAAATAGAGTACAAGCATAGAATGGACTACATGCAGCCATTAAAAAGAACTTGGTAAGTCTATAAGTGCTATTATGGAAAGCAATCCAAAATGCTATTGATTGAAAAGAAGCAAAATGCAAATCACAAAAATGGTTATTATATACACTCATTGTAACAATTTCCTTCTAGTGTTTTTATGGTTTTTGGCTTTTTTTAATGTTTAAATCTTGGCTCCATCTAGAATTTAAATTAATATAAGGAGTAAAATAGAGATCAGATTTTATTTGTAGTACTTTATAATTTATAAAAACTTTATATCCATTAATTTTATCTCCTTTCCCCCCAGATCATAACCTCTTCCTCTACTAGCTTTTTCCTCTCATCAGGTAGAATGTGTTTCAGAGCAGAACTCCCCAGGCCTCTTGATGGCATGGCACAGAGAGGGGAGGATAGTGGGCATTTGGTACACTGAGGGAATGGGAAGAGGTTGTTCGTGCCAGAGGCAACCCCGCGGGGAGCTGTGGTGGGGGCGCTCCAGGGTCCTGGGCTGGGCTGGAGGTGAGCAGTGATCAGCAGTTCTGTGTACCTATAGCCTATTCTCAGTTGCTGGTACACTGTGCAGGAGCGTTTCCTCACCAGTTCCAGCAGCTGGAGTCTCGAGTTGCAGAGAGAAGGTGTTGGCCTGGGAGGAAAGAGAAAGGCAGATCTTGTCCTGCCACATTCTGGGTCAAGGAGTGGGGGAGACAAGGCTGTCACAGGAGGAGTTGAAGGTTGGGCTTGTGCTCTGGCTGGGCAGGTTCTGGACCTTGGGCAGAGATGCCAACTTCATCCCCTTCAGGAATTGCAGACAGGCTGATATACATAGAGGCTTTTTGGTTTTGTCTGATGATGAGCAACTGAGATGGGGTGGGGACAGGGTCTCCAAGAGAAACCACTAACCACCAGAGCTGGAGGCGAAAAACTAGTGAACCAGGATGTGGAACAAACCAACCAGAACCGGCCAAAACCAAGACAGTGGTGTGATTCACCTCCAAATAACCTCCAGCCTCATCATATGGTCATTATAATATATTTCCATGCTAAGCAACACATCCCCAGCACCATGACACTTCCAAGAAAGACCATATAAAGACAAAAAGGGGGGTATATCCAAATTCTCAACAGGGGTCCATCTTTCTGAGAACTAATAGGAATATTCCTCCCCCTTATTCTCATATTAAAAGGCCTGACTAATAAAAACAACAGCTGTAAGCAGGGTGGGGACCATCTCTCGTACAACTGCAACCTCTACTCTGGTTGTGGAGTAGACTACCTCTCAATAAACTGTCTGTGCTTTATTACTTGGCTCACACTTGGATTCTCTCCTGCGCGAAGCCACGATCCCTCTTCCTGCAACACAACCTCTGGCGACATGAAGCACTGGACAAGAGGTGCCTGTGGAGGTGGAGAGACTGAGGTAGGACTCCAGCTGTGCCACTTGTCAGCTATGTGAACTGGGACAAGTTACTTCAAGTCTCTAGGCAAAGCGACCTCATCTGTAAGATCAGGTTAGTAACTATCTTGAAGGATTGGGGAGAAGGAAACAAAGATGTGTTGGTTTTGCTTCAAACATAGTATTCTCTTTTATTTTTATAATAATCCTGCCTCCGAGACAACCCTTATAAGTAAGTATATCAAATTTCAGGGGTACTAAGAAGGTTCCTTAATCCCTCCAAATCTCCCCACATGTCCACATCATCACTGACGCCTAAAACACCTTTAATCCACAGGCAGTTCCCCTCTCCCTTTTTCCCCCTCTCTTCTCTGTCTCCCTTCCCCTCTCTCTAATTATAGGGATAAAGTATAATATGCAAATGTCTCTGGGGAGAAGCAACACATTGAGTCTCATTCTCCCTCAAATTCAAGCAGTCATTACACAACAGGACAAACATGACTTTATACTGTTTTTCAGTTTCACGGGACCAAAGTAAGCCTGACTGAACTGAGGTTGAATCTAAAACCCAGAAGGCAATATCTCTGTCTTTAGCAGATTCAAAACAAGGCACCAGGAGCAAAACATCTAATGTCCTGTAGCAAAGCTAAATCTCAGGAAACCAACAAATTTTATTGTCACTCATGTGTGTCAGGCAACTTTCTGGGGCAGCTGTCTTGGATGGCATCACCTGGCAATCTAGACTGCTTCCATCTGAGGTTCAGCCATCCCAATACAAGGCCTCCACACTCACCAGAAGGGGAGGAGAGAGGCTGGAAAACCACGCAGGGCTCAGCACTGTCTCAGCCGGGAAGTGACCCCCACCCCCACTCCCCCCAGTCATCACTTCTCCTAACAGATCATTGGCACATGATGTCGCATAACTGTTGGGGGAGGCATATATACCTGGAATTGCTGAAAGGAAAAGACAACCAGACACTGGAGGTACTAGTGAGGGACTTGTTGACTTTCCACTTCCAATAGAGCCCAGTTCTGTTGAATATCAGCAGGGCCCAGCAGTGTAGACAGGGCTAGGCTTTGGCCTGAGGGGCACCTATGGGACAACCTCCTTTACGTGGTGCCCACTCCTTCCCAGGCTCCTCACTAGGCATATAGAGGTGAAGCCTTGACTTTGGGGAACTCACACTCACTCTAGAAGCAATTTTAAGTTCAAGAATAAGGTCTTGGTTTATCAGGTCAGCAGAAAGCATGTTTCTAAATATGCAAGGAACCCCCAGGTTTCTGCAATTGCCTTTTCCTAGTGTAACCTGAGGCAGTTTACCTCAAACCGAGACCCTGGGCTGTATCTACCATGGCAAACGCTGGCATCCACCAGGCTCAAAAGCACAGTATTCACTGCTGAAGCCCAAGTGGTGCCACCGTAATCTTAGCTATAGCAGCAGCTCAGTAATAACCAAATTTTGACAATTGGAAATGTCAAAGCAGCTATTGAACATCACACAGACCTCAGAATTTAACTAGCTGAAATTGTCATGTGTTTGCCAGTGGTCCTCAAAGTGTGACCCCCAGGCCAGTAGCAGCAGTATCACCTGGGAACTGGCTAGAAATGCAAGTTCTCAGGCCCCACCCTAGACCCACTGAATTTAGAAGCTATGGGGTGGGGCCCAGGACTCTGTGTTTTAAACAAGCCCTCAAGGTGATTTTGGTGCATGCTCAAGTTGGAGACTCAGTGATGTATGAAGTAGAGAAGCCACCCAGAACCAGGCTTGAGGCTGGAAGTCAACTTTTCATACCTGCTCAGAAGAGCCCATCATTGTAGCCTTAGGAAGGTGGAGGGCAAGATATTAGAGGGTTATTGGTCCTTGAGGTTTCATCCCATTTGTTCCATTTGACCAGATTTCAAAGATAGCATATCCTGGAGGTGCAGATTAGAGTCATTCGGGGAATTTTTTGAACACACCTGTGCCCAGGTCCAACTGCAGAGTTTCTGATTCAGAGATGGTGGGCTAGGGCCTAGGCATGCACAATTTGTAAAAAGCTTCCCAGGTGATTCTAATATGCAGATGCGCAGACAGGTTAAGGACCATTGGTTTAAACAGGAGTGAGGCTGGGAAGTGGGGATGATAACTCTCTTGGCAGATCCCTGCCTAGGTCTTGGCTCTTATGCCTTTAGTAGATTGATATCCTTGGAAACTCTGCATTTGGGCAGAAGTGTGGAACCTGTTTAATTCCCACTAAAGGCTCTATACATACCTTTCCAAACATCCATGGTAGAGCCTCACAATAAAGACTGTGGATAATCTGATCCTCCCCTACCCTCCCCCCCAACTCCCTACCCCCACCACGGAACCCAACATACTACATTACTGCTTTGCATGGGGCTAGCATTCAAGTTTTCTGCTACCTGGATAGGATACATTTCTTGAAGATGAGAAGAAACATCAAATTAATATTAATATCAAATCAAGCCTTCTCAATAAGAGTCACTCTGGTGTGACAGGTTCTATCTCCAGCCCATGCCATCTTCTAATTCAAGATATTAATGCTGTGTTGACCTTCCTAACCCTATCCGGTGCAGTCGGCCAGGTACCATGAATAATAAAACAGGCACAGGACCAGCAGAGAGTAGCACCCCTTCCTCCACCTGGGACTAGGTTTTAGGCCAAACTCTGCTGTGGCCTGTGCCTTCCCAGCAAGTTTGGTGCATTTCAGGTTTTCTACTGGGTCAGAAGCAGAGACCCCAGACTTCCCAGGAGAACCCAGTTACATCATCATCAGATAGTTTCTTGACCTTCACCAAAAATTGAAAGGAAAAAAAAAAAAGAAAGAAGAAGAAGGACTCAGACCAACCCCCTGGAAGGCAGCGAGAGTTCCACTTGATAATGAAGAGTGTTTCCTAATGCTTTCCCCATCAGTCAATTAATTTCTTGAGGAACTATGACACAATGTTCAGCAACCTGACCGCATTCCTACTTTCTCTGCTACCACATTGAAGACCTGAGAATTCCTTACAGAGTACAGCATGAGAAAATGAGGCTTTTCCATTGAGTCTCTTAGGGGAAATAAGAATCTCCCTTCAAATCTTCCTGTGTGATGGGACAAGTTATCTAAGCTCTTTGCATGTCAGTTTTCTCATCTGTAAAATGGGGAAAGATTAGGAGCCCAACTTAGTTTGACATATAAGTTGTTGCTCACTAAATAGCTATTGAATGAAAGAGAGAAGTAAGGGATATGAGGATAAACAATGCCAGCTCTATCTAACCCAGAGTCACAGGGCTCAGTCTTGCATACCTGCGGTTCAGTCTTAAAAGGTCTGACAGTTCACCTAGCCCTTTATTCCAGACCACACGTTGGCCAGGCTATCTGAGGGATATGGCTTCTTTCTTGATTCTCCCCCCTTTTTTACACAGCTCAATGCCAGAGGCCCCTTGTTGTCTGGGAAGCAGGCACCTTTTTTGTCTTCCTCCCCGAGTTGGGCGCAAGGTATGGCCTCAGACCACAGCTATACCTGGCCTCCTGGGCTCTCTTGCTCCATGACAGACATTCACCTTCATTCTAGGCCTCCTTTTCCCTCAAGCCTCTCCTCTCTCAGGAACACCTGGGTCCTCCCTTGCCTTTCACTTTGGGGAGAGTACTTGGATCCACAGCTCTTGAGAGCTCTTAGCAGATACAATTGATTTTGAGACAGAAATTTAAGATAATACTCTGCCTTTAGGAACCTCTTAGCAGTAGTCAAGTGCAATTAAATATAATAATAACAATTAGATTTAACTATTCTATGAGCTTTATATGGATAAACTCATTTATTCCTCAGTGAAGCAGGAAGTATTATCACTGTTATACAAATGAGGAAACTGAGGCACTGAGATATTACATAACTTGCTCAAGGTCAGACAACTAATAAGTCATAGGGCTTATAAGGCACAGGGTTACAAACCCAGGCAATTTGTGATAGTTAACCGCTATACTATGGTTGCCTCTTAATGTGTTACAGAGTCTTCTCCATCCCTGATAATGTGAACTTTAATGATGGCAAGGAGGCCTATCACCATATCCAAATCAGTTGAGAGCAATGATTGGTGACTCTAAAATTAAATGGGGAGGCTGGAAATGTTTCAATTCCAGCACCCTGTTATTTTTCAGACTCTCTGACAATTGATTCCTGGGAACACGTTGTATAGTGGAAAGACCACAGACCTGGCCTGCGCACCTAAGGAGTATCTTTCAACAGCTGGCCCTTATGAGCAACCAGTGGGTGACATTAGGCCTAGGGAGCCCTGGGCCTTTTGCTAAGCTGCCTCAGACCTACTACTGGTGGCAGCCAACCTCGGTTCATAACGAGGCTTCCCACACATACCCCCAGGTCCAGCACAGGCAACAGCCAACAATATACAGCTTTGTGACTCCTACTAGGTAGACATGGGCTCATAACAGGCAAGGATGAAATTGGCCTGCATGAGAACCCCTCCCAAGAGACACCAGAAACAACACACCCAGAGGCCAGCCTCAGACCACACCAGACTTAGACCCACAAGTGGCACACACAAAGGGGGATCTCAAAGGCCCAAAAGCGCATGGGGTAGAATCCTCCTCTGAGGGGCCAGCCCAACAGAGCAACTCATATACTGTGGGCATGGCCAATCCTCATGGTCAGTTAGCCTGGGAGTCAGTCCCACCTACTGAGGCATCAAAAAGCAATCAAGGCTCAACTAAAACATGAGAACACACACAACACACTCAAGGGACACTACTGGTATGCATGCACAGATCAGGGAGACTGAGCCCCCTGGACCACACAGAACACATACCACATGAGGCCACCCAGCAAAGACTGAGAGACATAGGAAAATACATAGAAGCGAACACAGAGCAATAGCCAGAATGAGGAAACAAAGAAAGATATCCCAAATAAAGGAAGAGAAGAAAACTCCAGAAATAGAACTACATGAAATGAAGGCAACCAACCTACCAAAGACAGAGTTTAAAACACTGATTATAGGAATACTTAAGGAACTTAGTGAGAATTTCAACAAAGACATAGCAACCATAAAGGAGGACATAGAAACCATAAAAAAAGAACAAGTCAGAAATAATACAATAACTGAAATGAAAAATACACTAGAAAGAATCAGCAGCAGATTAGATGAAGCAGAGGATCGAATCAGTGATTTAAAGACAAAGAAGCAGAAAACATCCAATCGAAACAACAAAAAGAATAAAAAACAATGAAAATAATTTAAGGGACCTGTGGGAAAACATTAAGTGTAACAACATTCGCATCACAGGAGTACCAGAAGGGAAGAGAGGGAGCAAGGGATTGAGACCCTATTTGAAGAAATAAAGACTGAAAACTTCCCTAACCTGGAAGGAAATAGACATACAAGCCCAGGAACTGCAGAGAGTACCAAACAAGATGAACCTGTAAACAGGTCCATACCAAAAACATCATAATTAAACTGGCAAAGGTTACAGACACAGAGAGAATCCTAAAAGCAGCAAGACAAAGACAACTAGTTACAAGGGAGCTCCCGTAAGACTATAAGCTGATTTCTCAACAGAAACTTTGCAGGCCAAAGGGAGTGGCAGGAAATATTGAAAGTGAGGAAAACAAGGGCCTACAAACATGACTACTCTACCCAGCAAGGCTATCATTTATAATTGAAGGAGAGATAAAGAGCTTTCCAGACAATAAAATCTAAAGGAATTCATTACCACCAAGCCAGTATTGCAAGAAATGTTAAAAGGACTTGTTTAAGCAAAAGAAAGGGAAAACAAACATCAAAAATATGAATAATAAAATGTCAATAACTAGGTACCGTGTTTCCCCAAAAATAAGACCTAACCGGAAAATAAGCACTAACATGAATTTTCCAGATGCTCGTAATATAAAATAAGCCCTAATGCGTCTTTTGGAGCAAAAATTAATATAAGACCCAGTCTTATTTTCGGGGAAATGTGGTAGGGCTTATTTTATATTACGAGCATCCTGAAAAATCATGCTAGTGCTTATTTTCCGGTTAGGTCTTATTTTCGGGGAAACACGGTACCTATCAATAATCACTTTAAGTGTAAATGGATTAAATGCTCCCATTGAACAACATAGGGCAGCTGAGTGGATAAGAAAAAAAGACCCATGCATATGCTGTCTACAAGAGACCCACCTCAGATTAAAAGACACACACAGACTGAAAGTAAAGGGATGGAAAAAGATATTTCATGCAAATGGAAATAAGAAAAAAGCTGAGTTAGCAATAGTTATATCAGACAAAATAGACTTTAAAATGAAGACTATAATAAGAGACAAAAAAGGACATTACATAATAATAAACGGATCAATCCAACAAGAGGACATCACCCTAGTAAACATTTGTGTATGAAACATAAGAGCACCTAAATATATAAAGCAAATATTGACCTACATAAAGACAGAGATCACCAGTAACAGAATCATAATATGTGACTTTAGCACCCCACTAACCCCAATGGACAGACCTTTCAGACAGAAAATCAACAAGGAAACAGTGGCCATAAACGACACATTAGACTAAATGGATTTAAATGATATTTTTAGAGCATTTTACCTCAAAGCAGCACAATATACATTCTTTTCAAGCACACATGAAACATTTCCCAAGATAGACCACATGTTAGGTCACAAAACAAGTCTCAATAAATTTAAGAACATAGAAATCTTATCAAGCATTTTCTCTGACCACTGTAGTATGAAACTAGAAATCAATACAAGAAAAAAAACTGAAAAACACACAAACACATGGAGACTAAATAATATGAATGAGTCAACAATGAGACCAAGGAAGAAATCAAAAGATAACTTGAGACAAATGAAAATGAAAACACAATGACCCCAAATCTAACAGACACAACAAAAGCAATCCTAAGAGGGAAATTCACAGCAATGCAGGCCTACCTAAAAAAAAAGAAAAGAGAAAAAACAAGTAAAATCTCAAATCAATAGTCTATCTTTACACCTAACGGAACAGGTAAAAACAAAAGAGCAAACAAAGGCCAAAGTGAGTACAAGGAAGGAAGTAACAAAGATTAAAGCAGAAATAAATGAAACAGAGACTTAAAATAAAGGTGTTTTTTTGAAAAAATAAACAAAATTAAGAAATCTTTAACCAGACTCATCAAGAAAAACAGAGAGAGGACCCAAATAAATAAAAACAGAAATGAAAGGGAAGAAGTGACAATAGACACCACCGAAATACAAAAAAAAAATTTAAGAAAATATTACAAGCAACTATATGCCAACAAATTGGACAATGTAGGAGAAATGGATAAATTTCTAGAAACATACAATCTTCCAAGGCTGAATTAAGAAGAAACAGAAAATCTGAACAGACTGATTACTACCAACAAAATTGAATGAGTAATCAATAAGCTCCCAACAAACAAAAGTCCTGGACCAGATGGCTTCACAGGTGAATTTTACCAAACATTCAAAAAAGAATTAACACCTATTCTCAAACTGTTCCAAAAAATCCAAAAGGAGGGAAGACTCCTAAACTCATTTTAGGAGGCCACCATAACCCTGATTCCAAAACCAGTCAAAGACATTATAACAAAAGAAAACTATAGGCCTATATCCCTAATGAACATAGATGCAAAAATCCTCAACCGAATTTAGCAATACATTAAAGAGATCATAGACCATGAGCAAGTGGGATTCATTCCTGGTATGCAAGGTTGGTTCAATACCCACAAATCAATTAACGTGATACACCACATAAACAAAATGAAAAATAAAAATCATATGGTCATATCAATAGACACAGAAAAAGCATTTGACAAAATCCAGCGTCCATTTATGATAAAAACTCTCAGCAAAGTGGGAATAGAGGGAACATATCTCAACATAATAAAGGCCATATATGACAAAGCCACAGCTAATATCAAACTCAATAGGGAAAAGGTAAAAGCATTCCCCTTAAGATCAGGAACAAGATAAGGATGCCCACTTTCACCACTTTTATTTAACATAGTACTGAAAGTTCTCAGTCACAGCAATTAGACAGGAAAAAGAAATAAAAGGCATCCAAAATGGAAAGGAAGAAGTAAAATTGTCATTATTTGTAGATGACATGATACTATACAGTGAGAACCCAAAAGAATCCACAAAAAAATCTATTAAAACTAATAAATTAATTTAGTAAAATAGTAGGATACAAAATTAATGTTCAGAAATTGGTTGCATTTTTATACAACAATAACAAACTATCAGAAAGAGAAATTAAGAAAATCCCATTTACAATTGCATCAAAAAAGAAAAATACCCAGGAATAAATTTAACCAAGGAAGTAAAAGACCAGTACTCAGAAAATTATAAGACATTGAAGAGAGAGATTAAAGAAGATACAAATAAATGGAAACACATACCATGCTCATGGATAGGAATATAGTAACAGAACTAGAACAAATAATCTTAAAATGTATATGAACCATAAAAGACCCCGAATAGCCATGGCAATCCTGAAAAATAAGAACAAAGCTGAAGGTATCACACTACCTGATATCGAATTATACTGCAAGGCTATAGTAATCAAAACAGCATGGTATTGGCATAAAAACAGACACATAGATCAATGGAACAGAATAAAGAGCCCAGGAATACATCCATGCCTATATAGTCATTTAATCTATGACAAAGGAAGCAAGAATTTACACTGGGGTAAAAACAGTCTATTTAATAAATTGTGCTGGGAAAACAGGACAGATACATGCAAAAAGAAAGAAAGAAAGAAAGAAGAAAGAAAGAAAGAAAGAAAGAAAGAAAGAAAGAAAGAAAGAAAGAAAGAAAGAAAGAAAGAAAGAAAGAAAGAAAGAAAGAAAGAAAGAAAGAAAGAAAGAAGGAAAGAAAGAAAGAAACTGAAGCACTTCCTTACACCATATACAAGAATAACTCAAAATTGATTAAAGACTTAAATGTAAGACCTGAAACCATAAAACTCCTAGAAGAAAATATAGGAAATAAACTCTCAGACATTACCCTTAGTAATATTTTTACTAATATATCTCCTTGGGCATGGGAAACAAAATAAAAAATAAACAAATGGTACTACATCAAACTTAAAAGTTTTTTTCACAGCAAAGGAAACCATCAACAAAACGAAAAGACATCCTACTGAATGGGAGAAGATATTTGCCAATGATTTATCTGATCAAGGGTTAATATCCAAAATTTATTAAAAACTCATACAACTCAACACCAAGCAAACAATCCAAATAAAAAATGGGCAGAGGACCTGAATAGATATTTCTCCAAAGAGGACATACAAATAGTCAATAGACATATGAAAAGATGTTCAATGCCACTAATCATCAGAGAAATGCAAATTAAAACCACAGCGAGATACCACCTCACTCCTGTCAGAATGCCTATCATCAATAAATCAACAAACAACAAGTGCTGGCGAGGATGTGGAGAAAAGGGAATTCTCGTGCACTGTTGGTGTGATTGCAAATTGGTGCAATCCTTATGGAAAACCGTATGGAAGTTCCTCAAAAAATTAGAAATAGAACTACCTTATGACCCAGCAATTCCATTCCTGGGTATTTATCCAAAGAACACAAAAACACTAATTTGAAAAAATATATGAACCCCTATGTTTACTGCAGCATTATTCATAGTAGCCAAGATATGGAAACAACCTGAATGCCCATCAATAGATGATTGGATAAAGAAACTGTGATACATTTATACAATAGAGTATTACTCAGCCATAAAAAAGAATGAAATCTTACCATTTGCAACAACATGGATGGACCTAGAGTGAAATAAGTCAGACTGAGAAAGACAAATACCATATCATCTCACTTATATGTGGAATCTAAAGAACAGAATAAACAAGCAAACAAAATAGAAAAAGACTCATAGATACAAAGAACAAACTGATGGTTGCTAGATAGAAGGGGAGTTGAGGGATGAGTAAGAAAGGTGAAGGGATTAGGAAGTACAAATTTGTAGTCACAAAATAGTCATGGTGATGTCAAATACAGTGCAGGGAATACAATCAATAATGTTATAAAGACTATGAAGGGTGTCAGATGGGTACTGGACTTATGGGGGGATCACTTCACAGATTATATAAAATTGCCTAACCACTGCGCTATACACCTGACACTAATATAAAATAATATGGAATGCTAGAATGCCAGCTATAACTATATATATACCGAAAAAATGCATACACATGACTTGTATTCATCTTTCGTTATTGGTATATATTGAATATTACAATTTTAATACAGTTTTTTCCTTTCTTAAAATGTGCATACATTTTTGGGATCTATATACATACATATATATGTATATATATGTATGGCTATACAGCATAGGGAATATAATCAATGGCACTGTAATAGCCATGTACCGTGTCAGATGAGTAGTAGACTTGGTGGGGTTATCATTTTGTGAGGGGTGTAAATGTCTAATCACTATGGTATTTTGTAAACCTGAAATTAATTTAAAAAACAGTTTGAGTATTAAAAAAATAAGCTAATTAGTAAGTGTGGGTCTATCTGACTTTTTCCTCTTCTCCCCTCTACTTCTCACCCTCTTTTCTAAACACACACATGCACACACACACACATGCACACTGATTTTGATACCCATTCATTTTAATGGGAGTCACTTGCAGATATCAAGTCCCAGTGAGTTTATCAGAGAGGGAGTAAGCCTCCTCGGTTAAAATAACACTGTGCAGTAGAACAGAAAATAAGATGTCACGGCAAAATAAACATCTTCACTTTCACAACATACAAAGAAGCTGCATAAGTGTAGACTTGAGCTGGCCAGAAGTTGCCAGAATCTTTAGCAGGGGCCAGGTGTTGGTGAATTTCACCCACCTGCTCACCTGACCCCCAGGGAGGCCCAAAACATGGGGCATGAAAGCCGGGTCTCCTCCCTCTGGTCATTCCCCAGCCCCTCTCCATGGTTCAGTCAACTTAGATATTTGTCCAGAAAGTGAAGATGTTTAGTTTGCCATGACATCTTATTTTCTGTTTCACTGCACAATGCTATTTTCACCAGGGCAACCAAGCTCTCTGATAAACTTTGAGAACATTTGAGCCAGCTTGACAGTGAAAAGACTCAGTGCACTCTGAGTTTTATATATTTATTTATTTCACTTTATTCCATGTTTAGTATGAGTGAGTAACCAGTTCAATAAGAAAAAAAATAAGAAAAAAGAAAAAAGGTGGGGTGGGAAACCAGTGTGGATTGTATAATAAGGCAGGCCTGGTTACTGCAGACTATATCCCAACAGTTCCAATATTCCTTTCAAAGTACAGATTCTTAACACAGAGATTAAGTATGATGGGCAGCCGATATTTCACCCCCATTCACATTATGGCTCTGAATAGGAACAAGCAAGGCTGTACCTCTTCAGATAGTCAGAAGGCGCATGCCTCGAGGACCGTGTTAACCAGGCAATGCAGAAGCAATAAAAAAGATCTCAGGAAGGGCTCAGTCCTCACTGGCACAAAAACAAAGACATCAAAGATCTGCAGCCAGCCTCCTTTCTTAGGTCCGACCACAGGAGTGTAACCAAGAGTCAAGGCAAGCCCACCTCTGTGCCTGCATTTTCACCACCTGTGTGGGCGGTCCCCTTCAGTGTCTCCCATTTTCCTTTCTAGTTTTCAGAGGGCTTCTTTTTCATTTCCTATTTCATTTAAGAGAGATTGAATTTGAATTTTATTTTACCTCTTTGTCTTGCAGTCTGGGGACCGGGTAATGTAGAATTTAAAAACTGCAAATTGAAAGGGGCTTGAGAGGTCATTGAGCATAATTTCCATCCAATGTAAAAATCCTTCTTCTTGAATACCTAACAATGATGATAGTCTTACTACCTTATATTGCAGCCTACAAAATTGTTGAGCAGTATCTTCCTGTGTTGAGTTTCTAGCTGTGTGATTTCATTTGAATTGTCTTTGTCTTAAATAAACCTTCTTACAGTTTTACCCATTTAACACCTGGGATACTGTCTATTTATATTACCAATGATAAAATGACATGACCATTTTCAGTACTTCTGTGATGGGCTGAATTGTGCTGTCACCCCCAAATTCTTATGTTGAAGTCCTGACACCCCACTACCTCAAAATTTGACTGTATTTGGAGGTAGGTCCTTTAAAGAGGTAATTATGTTAAAATGAAGCTATTAGGGTGACCATAATCCAATTTGACTGGTGTCCTAATAAGAAGAGGATATTTGGACACACAAAGAGACACTAGGGGTGCACATACACAAAGGAAAGTCCACATGAGAACATAGTGAAAAGGCAGCCATCTGCAAGCCAAGGGATGAGAGAGATCTCTGTAGAAATAAAACCTGCTGACACCTTGATCTTGGATTTCCAACTTCCAGAACTAGGAGAAAATTAATTTCCATTGTTTAAGTGACCCAGTCTGTGGTACTTATTTATGGCAGACCTAGAAAACTAATACAACTTCCAAGTCAAAATTGAATGCAGACCAAAATTTATTTTTGTTGTTTTCTTTATACTTCCAGATGAAATCATTACAACAATTACAAAGTTATCAGTCCATACTTCCAATATAATGAGACTTCCATTACAAAGGCTATTTCTAATAGATGTACATAAAGTTGAAGTCTTCATTCATTCACTCAACAAATGCTAATTCATCACCTGCTATAGACCAGGCCCTGCACTAGGCACTGAGACCTCAAAAATGAATATTACCAGTCTCTTTTCTCTAATTTCACATTTGACTATACAGCAGCACTACAGTTGAATCAATGCCAATATGGAGGTACATGTTGGTAAGAGGTAGCATAGGGGTGAGTGGTTAACTCTTCTGGGGTAGGAAGGGAGAGAGCAGAGAGGTGCTGTGCTAAATAATCCAATTACAGAAGAATAACCAAGAGATGGCCAATGTGCAAGAAGGGGAAGAGCTCTCAGGTGTGTGTGGTAGAAAACAAATCCCAGAAAACTCAGGTAGAGCCAGACCATGTGGGCTCCTGTGAACCCTGCTCAGGGACTTGGGTTTTATTCCCCAGTAACAGAGAGCCACAGAAGGATTTTCAGTAGGGCAGTGGTTTGTTTCAATTTACATGGTCACCGGGTCACAAGATCTGTGAGTATCCTGTTGTTCTTCCATCAGCATAGGGAGGCTGCGGCATCCTCCGACAACAATATTGTTTCTATTTCCCTCCTTTAAAAATTATTTCACAGTCATTGTAAAAAAATTAAACAATACGGTAGTACAGAGACAAACATGAAAGAAGGTTTTTGCCCCCTATCATGCCTCATTCTCTTTCAGGGACAATTTGCTGAGCCTCCTTCCAGTCCCCTGTTTATGGATCTGCATACAAACATGTGTCTATCTAGACAAGATTTTTGAATACCTAAGTGAAACCACACCGTGTGACTTGATTTTTCACACGGCAGTATTCTTGGAGACCATTCCATACCAATTCTTACAGACTTTCCTCTTTTTGCCAGCAGCATACTATTCTATACCACAGCTGTACCATATTCATTTAGCCACGCCTTATAGATAGACCTTTAAGTTGTTGCCAGTATTTTTCTATTAAAAACCATGAAACAATGAATACTTTTCTATAATTTTTTATCTCTACTTTGCAGATGAGGAAACTGAAGCTTAGCGAGCGTAAGTAAATCATCAAAGTCACATAGGGCATTGCAAAACTGGTTTGGAGCCTAGCTCTGACTCTTCCCAAGTCCAGAATCTTCATCTTCGCACCATACTAGTTCTATATTTACACATCTTGGATTGCAGGTTTATAGTTTTTATCATATTTAGAAAATTTTTCTAATTTATCATATTTAGAAAAATTCTAGAAAAATTCACTAATCTTTTTTTCTGTATGGTCCATTCTGATGTTAATTCCCTACATGTATTTTGCATCACAGACATTGTATTTTTCATCTCTAGAATTCAATTTGAGACCTTAAAAAACCTTTCATGGCTGTCCTTATCACATTTCTACTACTTTTTTAAACATATGGAGTATATTAATAATATAATATTAATTAGTAAACATATGGTTTACTAATTCTAACAATGGTGCCATTTCTGGATCTGTATTTATTAATTGATTTTTCTCCTCATGGATTATACTTTCCTGCTGCTTTGCATGCCTGATAATGTTTTGTGGATGTGAGACACTGTGATTTTTATGTTGTTAGATACAGGAAGTTTTTTGTATTCCTTTATATATATACTGGGATGTAGTTAAATTACTTGGAAACAATTTGATTTTTTCCAAGGCTTGCTTTTCAGCTTTGTTCAGTGGACCCAATACATCCTTAATTGAGGGATAATTTGACCCTATTGCTTAGGCAAACCGTCAGAGGACTCTACTCAATGACTAGTGTGTTAAGAGGTATTTTATGTCTGGCTGATGGGAGCCCAAACTACTCATGGCCCAGTGTGAGTTGTAGGGATTATTCTGCCTGCTCCTTTCCAATGGTTCTCTCCCTGGCTTTGGACAGTATCCTCACACATGTGCTCTGACTAGTACTAGGTTGAAGACGCAAGAGAAATCCTCTACAGGTGTCATGAGCTCTCTCTCCATGCAATGCTCTCTTCCCTGGCACTCTGCCCTGAGAATTTTTGCAGCCTTGGTTTCCCTGAACTCTGCATTATTCCCTCAACTCAGGGAGACACTGGAGTCTGGGTTTCCCCTTCCTGTGCTGGAAACTCCAAGCAGTAAGCTGAAACAATTGGGCTTACCCCATTTGTGTTCATTCTCTCAGGGATCACTACCCAAATTGAGAGACTTTCTACAAAATATCTGACCAGTATTCCTCAAAATTGTCAAGGCCTCAAAACCAAGAAAAGTCTGAGAAACAGTCCCATTCTAGAGGAGCCTAAGGACACATGATAACTAATTGTAATGTGGTATTCTGGATGGGATTCCGGGACAGAAAAAGGACATTGGTAAAAGCGAAGGAAATTTGAATAAAATATGATCTTCAGTTAATAATAATGTGTCAATATTGATTCATCAGTTATAATAAATGTATCATAATCATGTAAGATTTTAACAATAGGGGAAATGGGTGTGGGGTAGATAGGAACCCTCTGTATTATCTTTCCAACTGTACTATAAGTCTAAAATGATTCTAAAATTAAAAAAAAAATTAAGCAATAATAAAGCTGACTAAAGACTGGCCTACTTTCTGTTATCTGTGTGCACCTACCACTGCAACTCTAAAGAGTGTCAGTGATAACGTTCTCCCCACTGGAGAGCACCACTCCTCAACTACCCACCCCCACACTCCGTCCCCGGCCTCCCCAACCTTGGCATAGCATTGGTCACACTAATCAATGCTAGTAAAGCCACGGAAATAACTTCAGGTTCCTATTACCAATCAAACTGAGGCCCAAATATTCCTGATGCTCCAATAGGGATGCGTTCCTTAATCCCACACCCAACTCACAGCTCCTTGTGCCGGCACCACTCAGCCCATCGAAGAACACACTTTCTCAGTACAGATTGCCCGTGTGGATTCAGCATAAGAATCACCTGGGGCTCTAACTCAGCGCTGTGGTTCTCAGCCCTGAGCGCACAACAGCATCCGGAGAGGTTTAAGAAATCTGACCCCAGCCCAGGCTAGCGACATCAGAGTCTCTGGGGTGAGACCCAGGCATCAGATTTTACGGAGATCCCTGGGTGGTTGCAGCATGCAGCCAGGTTCAGAAACACCCACAGAGCTTTACAAGCCCTCCCTTGGAGAGTCCAATTAAGGCACTCTGGGATGGGATGTGGGAACTCATCTTTTTAACACACACGGCAGAAATTATTTTTTTCATCCAGCAAGTGTGGAAACATTGCTTTGCAGGACCAGCTATGATGCCGTTATGGCCCACAGCCTTTGCGTGGCTCCTTTTGTAGTTCTGTACTCTCATTCATGAGTAATTAACTATATCTTTTAAAAGTCCTCTTTAAAAAGCAACATCATAGACCTTTAAAGTTGCCATATTAGAGTAGACTTTTAAAGAAACTTGATTATCTAGACAGGTTTCATCTACCTGTCAGTGTGACAGCCAAAGCCGCTCACCCACATTTCTAAATGACCCCTAGGAAACAATGCACTATCTTCGTTGAGAATACCTTGCTTGGTGCTCAGAGTCCAGCTATGAAATCTACCAAGCAGGTATCTTAGGAACAGAAAGCTCACTATTTCCATAGGTAGGCCATTAAGTCTCTGGACAGCTCTGGATAATAGAAAACTGCAAGAACTAATTTTTCCTCCTTTTAGAAGATGGGAGAAACTCTGGTCCACATACAATCTCCCAGCCGCTTTTCCATTCTTGTTGCCACTAATATGGAGAAAATTGTCTAGCACTGTTTCAGTTTTCTCAGGCTACCATAACGAAATACCATAGATTGGGTGTCTTGAACAGTGGAAATTTACTTGCTCACAGTTATAGAGGCTGGAAGTCCAAGATGAATGTGTTGGCAGGTTGGTTTCTCCTGAGGTCATTCTCCTTGTCTTGCAGATGGCTGCCTCTCGCTGTGTCTTCACAGGACCTTCTCCCTGTGCACGGGCCTCCCTGGTGTCTCTTCCTCTTGTTAGAGGGACATTGGTCCTATTGGATCAGGGTCCCTCCTGTACGACCTCATTTAACCTCAGTTACCTCTTTAAAGGTCTTAGCTCCAAATACAGTCACATTGGGGGTTGGGGCTTCAACATATGAATTGGGATGGGGGGACAAAAATCAGCCCATTACAGACTTTCTTCCATCAATTCTCTCAGTATGGGCTATGTACTTTTGGGTTCAGGAGACCTGCACTCACTTAGGTAATGCTTCCCACTTGTTTCAGGCTCGGAGCTTGGGGACACTTTGGGGCTGTCCTCTCCTTGCAAAGGAGGTGGGGCAGAAAAAGAGATGGAGGAGTTCTAATTCTTATTTGCTGCCTGGAAGTCTTAATATACCCACCCAAAATAAGCTTACACTGTACTCTGATGATTCCATAGAGACCCATCTTCCATTTAAAACAAACAGGATAAGAAATCTCTGTGGGGTCTCATTACCAGGTATTCCTAAGTGGGATCTTAGTAATCCAGTTTTGGTGATCCAAATCTCTTAAATTTTCTTACTATTGCCTTCAAATCTTTTCTTTTTTTCTTTTACGGATTGCACTCATGAAAATGAGCATTTTGTGAATTAATAGTTACTCTTGGTGAACTTGGATATAATTCTTCCAGAAACTAGTAGGGTTTATATTTTGTTTTTGTTTGTTTAATTTTGGGTGGTAAAAAGCTTAAACACACACACATTTTTGTTTTACATTTACAGGTTATTTTACTTGTTTGTCTAACTCCATGAATACATGTTTGAGAAACATTTGTAACAGGTAAGTAGGTAAACATAAAATGCTCAAATGAAACAGCAAGTCACTGCACACAAAATGACAAATGATAATGCAGCCAAGAACTAAAATGAAATAAGGCCTTTATGGAAATGAGGGAAACTGTTAGAGGTGACACTCAGATTGGAAACTCTTCTCTTCCCGACAAAAAGCCCAGATGGTCTAACACACGGCTCTGAGAAGAAAGTGGTTCCAGTACCCCCAGCTAGGGGCTCAACCGGAGGAGAGTCGTGCTCCAAGGATTTGCAGGATCTGGGCAGGAACAATAAATGAGTTAAGGGAAAATGCACTCAGGGACTGAGAATTTCCTGCAATTACTACATCAGCCTTTAGACCAAGAAGCCACGCCTCCAGTCAGCATCGATCACAATGACAGACAACACAGAATGCAGGGGCAAGGTCAGAGTTAAGCAAAACCAGGACTACCCTAGAACTAGAAAGCCCCAGACCTGTCCCAGAGAGAGAGATAAAGGTGCTACAGGGAGGTTGGGTAGGTCACGCTGGAGAAGCCAGTAATGTCGGTATTTACATATACGACCGATGTAAGTGTGTGCATGTTCAGGTTGATTGTTTAGGACATGACATCTTGTTCATTTCATGCTACGCTCTCAGGCCTCCTTGAGTTTCCAGTAAGAATTCCTGCATCATAAGGGCCATTCCAAAAAATGCTGAAAAGAAGGATCTGATGGAAGAGTGGGAAGAGGGAATGGCAATTAACTATCGCATTAAAATCTGGGGTCCTGAATACAAATAGAGGGGACGGGAAGCACCCGTCCTTTCTCTCCTCCTCCCTCTTCCTCTGTCCCATCCCCTGCTTCCTCAAATCTACTTCTCATTCAGGAAATTCTTATAAGCCCAGGCACTGGGTTAGTCAGGGTGGGCACCAAGGGTGTTTTCCCTGCGGATCCTGGGCTTACTGCCCAGAGGAGGGGTAATGAAACCAGCCAGAGAAGGAGAGGGGAGGGTTCCACGGCAGCTTCACAGAGGAGAAATTATATGTTCAGTCCAAAGCTGTTTGATTCACCAAGTAAATCAGTTACCTGAGGTAACCCAATGCAAAGTGCTCCGTGAAAGACCCCTCCCACTGCTCAGATGTCAAATGATCCTATTTTAGATTTATCAAAGCAGCAGGGATTAGCAGAGCCATACACCCTTCAGTTCTGCTCCCTTCTTCTTTCCACTTCTTTGTTTGTCTAAGTAGTTGTTTTAGTGAGTGAGAAGAAAGAATAGGAGGTAATTAGTGTTTCTTGTAATATTCCCTGTTTAGTTTTGTAATCCTTCTGTCAGGTTTATTTTCATGTTAAGCAAAGGAAGTCCCATTGGAATATTATAATCTCTTCTTAGTGTTAGCAGAAAGCCATAATGTTTAAATTAATAAAGAATTTTTCAAGGACACTAAGGCTTTCCTTGAGAGTGTCAGTTTGCCCCACAGTGTTTAAATTAAGGCTGAAATAAGAATCTTTCTAAGAGACTGGGTAGGGGTTTTAGGCTTGAATTGTATGATCTGGCAAAGGTTACATCTATGAGGTGTGATAAAAATAAATATGGTGCATGTTTAAATTAAAAAAAAAAATTATTACAGTAAAAGACACATTGCCATTAATTCCCCTCAAAGTATCCCCCTTGCTTCAAACACACTTATCCCCACGTTCTGAAGCAGCTCTGGAAGTCCTCTTTCATGATTGTCTTTACTTCATTCTTCATCATGACAACACTCCGTCCGTGTCACATGTCACTTCTGGTATGGCAATTTCTGTCAAATAAAAACATTACAGTGTGTCCTCACATACCTTATTCACAGGATCTGCCACCGTGCGACTTCTGGCTCTTCCCCAAACTCAAAATGATTCAGGACATCGAGGCAGCCATGACAGCACAACTAAAGACACTCCTGAAAGAGGACTTCCAGAACTGTTTCAGAAGTGGCGAGAATGATGGGATAAGTGTGTTGAAAGCGAGAGGCAGTATTTTGAGGGGGATTAATGGCAATGTGTCTTTTACTGTAATAATTCTTTTTTTATTTAAACATGCACCATATTTTTAGATCACACCTTGTATACCTGGCATTCTGTACCCCTCTTCAGGCTTACACTCCCATCCCCTTCTGCCTGTTAACTTCTGCTCCAGTGCAGCCCATCCCAGCCCCCTGGGCCACTGTAATAGCCTCCTAAGTGGACTCTCACCTCCTGTGCTGCCTGCGGCTACCAGCCCTACAGCTCTCCTCATTTGCTCTAAAGCCCCTAAAACCCTCAACCTAGCTCCCAATGACTGGTCCTAATCCAACTTTTCTCCCTGACCCCGAGTCTTTCCCTTCACACACTCATTCTGAGCAAACTATTGCTCTTCCCCTTATCCATCCTATACTTTCCTATCCCTGTGCCTTTCCTCTTCCCTCTCCATCTCAACAAGGCCAGATCTGGCCCATCCTTCAACTGGGGACTGCCTCCTTCACGAAGTTTCCTCTACTGCTCCCAGCTGGAAGTGTTCCATGCCACCCTTTGTATCCCACAGACTTCAGCTCTGTCTATAGCACTGACCAATTTTCACTTTGTATTACAGATTTCTAATCCCTAAATAATTCATGAATATATTCTCTTTTTAAGAAACTGGAACACTACAGATAAAGCTTAAGACTTCTTTACCTCCATCCTCAATCATTCTCTACTCCCCACTCTGATGGCATTGGTGTGTTTCCCTTTTAAGTTTATATCTACATCTATACATCTATATACAAATATAGATATAAACATGTAATATACAATTATATAAAAACACATATAATTCTGCAACTTGCCTTTTTAACACAGCACTGTTTTTTGAGATCTGCCCATGTTGATACATACAGATTTGCAGATTGGCTTTGCAATATTCTACAGGATTTTATCATATGACAACATGTCACATTTTATTTGGCCTTTTCTCTATTCATAGACATTCCCTCTGCCTGAATATTTTCCTGCCAGCTAGCCCAGTTAACTAACAATTAGGTATTATCTCTACTATAAAGTCTTTTCTGTCCCCCACCCTGAACTGAGTTTCTCACCACTCCTTCAGTTCTTAGTGCCAGAAAGACTGGCATCAAAATTCTTCCCCACTGTCATGTTGAATAGTTGCTCCTCCCTTGAAACCCTTGGCATCCGATGGCCAAAGCCCTGGAGGCTCAGCTTGCACCCCGGCAAGAGCAGCTCTTTTTCTCACTCTCCAAGGAACCAAAGTGCTGACTTTTAAAATAACAACGCATTCGGTAGTTGGTATACACTTCTTTGTTCTCACATGAGCTCAGTAGAGTGGTCATTCATTGCTGTGTTTCTGGAACCCAGTACAGAGCCTGACACATGGTAGGTCATCAGTAAATACAGAGGGTGCCAAAAAAATGTATACACATTTTAAGCAAGGAAAACTATTAAAATTGTAATACTCAATATATACCAATAACAAAAGATGAATACAAGTCATGTTTGACTTCTGCAATTACAAGAGGTGCCCAAAGTGGTTACCATCAGCGTTCAGACACTTCTGATTATGGCGAACTACTGTTTGAGCAACGTCGACCAAAGTGTCCACTTGTATACATTTTTTTGGCACCCCCGGTATATGATGAATTAATGTCTTGTTTCTCATATATGACTGCAAGTTCCTTGAAGTCAAGATTTGTATCGGATTCATTTGACACTCCCTTAAAGGTCTTACATGGGGCTTTACCAACATGTGCTCAATAAATATTAAATGAGTGACAAAACAAGTCAATCTGGCCATTTCAGACAAAGAACTACCCCTTCAGAGAAAGGGGTAAGAAGTGAACTGGAAAATTTGTCAGTCACAAAAAAAAAAAAAAAAAATGCAGGGGAGGAGACAGAAATAAGACCAGCTGTTGAACCTACCCCAGCAATGACGGAGGGATGCTGTCCAGAGGCTGTGCCTATCATGGGCAAGGTCTGAACCTGGGCCTGGCACATCTCTCAGCGTCAGGAGCCCCTCTTCCTGAGTGGAAGAGGCTAGGAGCTCCAGGCCAGCAGCGTGGGTTACAAAAACATTTAAAAAGCAAGCGCCTGGACTGAGGTTCTGTTGGTCTGTCCTTTGTCAGTATATGGAGTCTCATGGTAGCTGTGAAGTGTTCCTTAATCACTTCTCTTAGCCTGCTTTGGCCTTAGCCACCGCCCCCACCCCGCCGCTCCAGGGTCTCCAGCACTCTGCCCTGGATCCCAGAGAACCTCTCCTACATCTCAGGGAGGCAAGCATTAGCTCTCAGAAGAGCTTTCTGAAGAGGGTTAATTTTTTAGGAGTCTTCTTCTACCAGATTCCTATGTGCCTCCAGGGCTATCGAGCCCCAACCCTTCTCCTCAAAGAAGGTAGACGCTGTTTAAAATTTTCAGTGACCCCGCCCCCCAATGTCCCCAGAAAAAAGTTTTAACTCAAGCTGTCCCTGAGCCGGTTCCTGCCTCATCTTGCCACACTGTCTCCTGGTTGTCTACACTTCAGCAACCCCAGACTCACAAAGCTCCTTGGATGCATTGTGTTCTCTCTTGCCTCAGAACTTTTGCACAGACAATTCCTTTCGACTGGAATACTCTACCCTACTCTTCACACTGCTTCATGTGTCAGGTCTCGGCCCGTGTAGAACAATCCTCCCTGGCTAGGTGAGGCCATCTTACTGTATGGTTCTATACATGCAATAATCCCCACTGGAGCTCAGTGAGTATTGTTGCTAGTTTAAAAGCGCACCATCAGAACTCCAAGGGCCAAGACCATATCATCTGGATCACTTTGGTATTCCAGGTGCCCAGCACAGTGCCTGACATACAAGTAGAGTAAGTGCTCACTAAATAGTCAGTGAAGAAATAAATAAAAGTGTGCCTTCCCCTGCCCTGGATCCTACAGTGCCTTCAGGGATGAGTTCTTCCTGAACTCTTTTATTGGATAAGAATCCCTGGGGATTTCTGATTTAGAGTCTTTTCCTTGAGGGCTGCACTATGTTTTAAGAAAATGCTTATTCCCAGCTACACAGTTTAGGTACATAAAATTTGCGTATTGCAATAAATACTTGGCCTCATGAATTTCCAGCCTGTTAAATAACAGAACTTAAAATGCTAGGTAAGCATGTAAAAGAAGATAGCATCATAAATACCAGAAAATTACAGGTTGGTGATTTTTTTTTCCCTTTGATCTTGTAACTTTTTACCAGAAGAAAAAATGATTGCCTCAAGAGAGTCTTGGGGAGAGTTTTTCCTTGTCTTCCTTGTTGTTGATCAGTCTGGGGCAAGGAGGCAAGCACCCACTGTAGTAGACACCAAGTAGGATGGCGGTTCCCCAGTTCACAACAAATCCTTTTCTAGGAACGTCCCCAAACAAGGGGTGGGCAATCAGTGACTACATTTCTGCTGTGTGAGAGAGATGGGTTGCAGGATAGGCCCCTGACCTAAGCAAAGCCAATGGTCTCTTCTGGAACTTGAAACTTGAACAGTTTCGTATACTCAGAAGCTGGAATACTGGAGTAGAATTAACATAATGGCAGCGCCTAGAGAGGTGGTTCACAGATCCCTCTGCTGAGGTCTCCTGAAGTTCTGGCCCTGGCTCTTGCCCTTCCTGAGATTTGAATTCATTCTTTCCTTGATCCTGTGAGCCACCCCAGAATCTTTCCAATACATTATCTTTTTGGATACACTAATAGATCCATAAACTCATCTACCTACTTCAGGTTAAAATTAAAATTTCATTGCTCAAGCATGCTATCACTTTCCCAGCATGACGTAGAGATGTCGTAGAGCTCAGCTGGATTGGTCAGTGGTCATCAGTCACACAAGATTTCCTGGCAGCTGGGCAAGATGGGGGAGCTTCCGCTAAGAGGGAGCTCCAGGGGAAAGCTTGTTCTACTAAGGAAAGAACATTTGACTTGCCTTTCTGACAACTATTTTGTTCTAAAAGTAGAGGAAACAATGAGTGTAATTCCTATTTTGCGTTTGCTAATCAGCACAAGAGAAAAAAAATCAGTGGTGAGGAAGTACCCCATCATGTCAATCATGTGAACCAAAGTGGTGCCCTAGTCTTTAGGAAATTAAACACTTGAATGTTCTCAGGAGAGATAGCCATGACTGTAGAGCTATGCTTTGAAAGGAAATATGCCTCAAGAGGGTTTAAAAAAACGAAATTCTGTCTATAAGATTGCAAATAGCTACAAAGAGAAAGAAAAAGAAAAGTGGAGAAGCAGTGTAGTTTCATTGAGAACTCCGATAAGCCCAGATTTTAAATATGAAAGAACATGGTCCCCATCCTCAAGGTCATCATAGTTTGGTGGAGAAGATAAAATGCTTAACCTAATAATTCAAACCCAAAGGGGAAAATGTTGAGAACCCTGGGAAAGGGACAAGCCACTGGCTACTGGGAGTGGGAGGTGATAGTAGATATTTCCAGTTCGGGGGATAATATCTTGTCCCGGTCACTATTTGTTTTATATATACTAGGTTGGGCTCTTCATCACATTCTTTTTTTTATTCTCTCATGTTTGGGGGCACAGAGAAGTGGTCAGTAAATACTATATTGTCTGAGTAGCTGACCCACCAATTGGAGATTGCTGGCATTAGTAGAGCCCTTAAGAAACTACCATTTATTTATTGCCTGCTAATGAAAAGCACCTTGTGGACATTACTTCATTCCATCCTTACACTATGTCTATATATAAGTTGTATTCTTCCCATTTTACAGATGAAAGAACTACCTTTTGTGAGAGATAAGGTGAGTTCCCCAAGACCACACAGCTAGTAAATGATCAGGATTCAAAGCCAGATACTGAAGTCTTCCCATTCTACTCTCTGTTTTTTGAAAGATGTTGCAGAATATCAAGTCCAACTCTTCATTTTACCTATAGCCATGGAAAGAAGTTCCCCAGATGGGCAGATTTAATTCCCCAAACGGGGCACAGAGAGAGAGCCCAATGCTGAAACTACAGCTGCCTCCTCAAGGGAAAAAGGCATTAGTTGGATGTGGGGTTGAAAGCTCAGTCTACAGTTGGTGAAACTGAGGCAAGCCTGACACCAGCCAGGCTTTTGTTTTATTCAACTGGTTTACCCTTCTAGTTTAGCTGGCTCTCAACCTGTCCATCAGAACAGACTGTTTCTGTTTTTGTGCCGTCATATATTGTCTTTACCTCTATTTGTCATTTGTTTTCATCCATCATCTGTTACTGTTATGTTTTCATTACACCTTTAAGTCCTTGAGGTCAGCAATCTAATCAAATGAGTGCTCAATATATGTTTGTTGAATAGGATTGTTGCTGTTTTGAAAAGATGCAAGATACTTTTTTATTAGTACTTTGAAAAAGAGCTCATTTTGTAAAGATTTCTCAGAATGCTATAGGAAATGCATCAGGACCTCACTACTTGCTCTAACACCAGCTTGGAAAAACCTAAAATCTGTTTCTTGCTTAGAGTTTTCCATTGGTCCTCTTCTAGTCTCGCTCATTACCCAAAAGCTTTCTCGTCAATTTGATATGAGATTATTCCCATAAAGACAGAAAATATGAACACTCCAAATAAAAAGATTGCAATATCATCATATTGCTCCATCAATTGATGAATGATTAAACAAAATATGGTGTATCCAGATAATGGAATATTATCCAACCTTTAAAAAAAAAAAGAGAGAAAGAGAGAGACTGGGGCGGACAGGTGGCTCAGTTGGTTAGAGCGTGGGCTCTGGGCAATAGGGCTGCTGGTTCGATGCCCACATGGGCCAGCGAGCTGTGCCCTCCACAGCTAGAGTGAAGTCAATGAGCTGCCGCTCAGCTCCCAGGTGTCCAGATGGCTCAGTTGGAGCAGGGGTTCTCAACCACAAGGTTGCGGGTTTGACTCCTGCAAGGATGGTGGGCTGCGCCCCCTGCAACTAACAACGGCAACTGGATCTGGAGCTGAGCTGCGCCCTCCACAACTAAGATTGAAAGGACAACAACTTGACTTGGAAAAGTCCCGGAAATACACACTGTTCCCCAATAAAGTCCTGTTCCCCTTCCCCAATAAAATCTTAAAAAAAAAAAGACTAATTCATGCTACACATGGATGAACCTTGAAAACATTTATGCTATGTAAAAGAAGTCAGACACAAAAGGCCACATATTCTATGATTCCATTTATCTGAAATGTCCAGATTTGGCAGACAGAAAGCAGATTAGTGGTTGCCTTGATTTGGGGAGATTGGGTGTGTCATAGCTAAAGAGTACAGGGTTTCTTTTGAGAATAATGAAAATCTGTTGTAGTGATAGTTGCACAACTCTATGAGTATACTAAATACACTCTATGAATATGTTAAAATCCATTGGATTATATACTTTAAGTGGATGAATCGTATGTAAGTGATATCTCAATAAAGTTGTTACAAAAAAATCCCAAAATAAAAAAAAAATCATAGTCTTATTTCATTAACTGAATGTGTTTCTCTTGTTAGCTTTACCTCTCAGACTGAGCTTTGACAGAAGCAGCACAACAAAAAAAACTGGGGCCCTGCCCAACTCTTCAACCCCAACTTCATGCAGGAAGTATTGCCTTTGTTTTACTCTTGATTAGTAACACAAAGAGTTCTGTCTTCACCTGGAGAGATAAGTAGCAAGGCAGACTGCATCATTTAGGGGGTGCTAGGAACCTTAATGAAAGGCCAGATTGTCACTAACCACTCAGGAGGAATTGAAAAGGGCCCCCGGTTAAACCTAAGATTGAACAGACCAGAGAGATGAAAAATTGGGAGATCAAATCTGTGATCCACAGGCCTTGAAAACACCCAAAGTTAATCTCACTGCTATGGCATTCCTTTTTACTTCTTCCTTTATTAAAGGAGACTTTCTTTCATGTGGTGTTAACTTAAAGCACCACTAACAAAGTAATTGCCACTTCTGTATTTAAATTTTTTTTGTCCCAGACTACAAAAGACAGCTGAATTTCCCCTCACATCATAAATCTTGGGCTTGTTATTGATGAATTACTCCTGGTGTGTGTGTTTTAAATACAGCTCCCATTTCAGTTATTCTGCCAGCTTCCTGGAAGCACTCTGTTAGGTGGTCATAGCGATCAAGCGCGCCCAAGGCTTAACTGATACTTGTTGGACAGCAGCTTGCAAGGCAAGGCAAGAAGGAGAGAAGCGATGGTTTACAAGCCACATGAATAATAAAGCTTTGAGGCTGGGAGGACGGCACGCAGAGGTGATGCATAATGCAGCAGGTACATTAATCAAGTCCCCTTTCCTATGCCCATTGCAATTACTGGGAACTCGCGGAGTCATCAGCTTTCTCGCCCTCCCTCCGCCCTTTCCCTGGCCCTGGCAGCTCCGGGAGAGCGGATGGGTTTGAGTCCCGGGCTGCTGAGGTCTGGCATCCTGGGCACAGGGTACCTGGGATCGCGCGTCCCTCTGCCTCTGCTCGGCGAGGTTTTCTCCAACTGTCACCAAACTGGGGAAGCACACGCAAGGGTTTGGTGTGCAGTAGAGCAGAGAGTGGGGACAATTAGTTTTCTTCATGCTTGGCTGAGCCTTAGTGTAGGGACGGACCGGCTTAGAGGGTGAGGCAGATCTCAGATAATAGAAGCTTCATTTCCAACGGACCCTCCAAGCGTTCTGCCAGGCCCAGGAGGGAGGAACAATGCCGACCACCACGAGAAACGCTAGCGCTGAAAGAGCAAGGCTCCAACGAAACAAGGAGGGAGAAACAAAAGCAATAGACAGGGCTTTTCCTTGAAATGGTTTCTATAGTCCCCACCAAGAGAAAAAAAGAAAAGGAAAAAGGCTCCATTGAGGACAGAAAATAAAGTTTGGTAATGAAAAATACATTTCTCACACAAGCAAGAAGCAAATACACACACACACACACACACACACACACACACACTCATACACATGGGACACTGTGTAGGCAAGTTCCTTCTGGCCCAGGGCTGTGTCTCTGAGGAGGGAAAAAAATGGCTCAAATAGAAGAGCCCTCACTCCATGGCCTTGCAGCTGTGGTGAAAGCCACCAAAACGGATGTGAGTGACTTGAGATTAATGCCAGGCACAAATGGAAGAAAACAAAAAAGTTTTCACCACAGAGGGAGGAAATGAAACACCCCTATCATGGGTGCTTTTAGCCTTCTCCTGAGGTTATCTGTCACTGTGTAATAAACCACCCCCAAAATTTCGTAGCTTGAAACAACACTCATTTTATTACATATGTTTCATGGGTTTTGAGTCCAAATTTTGGATATTTTCCTTTTACTTCATGGGATGGTGCCATGGTGTGAATGTTTGTGTCCGCCCCACAATTCATGTGTTGAAATCCTAATTCCTCAGGATTATGATTTTAGAAGATGGGGTCTTTGGGAGGTGATTAGGTCATGAGGGTACAGTGCTCATGATTGGGATTAGTGCCCTTAGAAAAGAGACCCCAGAGGACACCCCTGTCCCTTCTGCCATGTGAGAACACAGAGAGAAGAAGTTCTTCATTTATGAACCAGGAAGAGAGACTTCAGACACTGAACCACTGAATCTGCTAGCCCTTGATCCTGGACTTCCCAGCCTCCAGATCTGTGAGAAGTCAATGTCTGTCGTTTACAAGTTACCCAGTCTGTGGTGCTTCGTTATAGCCGCTAGAATGAACTAAAACCGGTGGGTTTTTTTTTTTTCTTGTTTCTCTATATTTTACACTTTGAGGGAAGAGTTCAATATCTATTGTTTACAAGACTTGTTTTCATGGGGACCGTGAGGGTTTCTAGGCCCCATTCAGGGACTCTGAGGACACAGCCACAAGGGGAATGACTAACAGTAGAGCTGGGAAATTCACCCCTTTTGTTCGTGCTTTGTATCTGTCAAATGCCAATTCAGACTTCCATCAACAGGCATATTTAAAAGGATACATGTTAGGGAAATTTGTTATCCACGCAATTTCAATGACAGCCAATTCTATTAACTCCTCCAAAGCCCACGCATTATGGCTGGGCTTTCAGGAGTGAGCCTTGAATAAACTTTTCAGTGATTTCACAACACTTCCATTATGGCTGTTCCATTATGAAGCAGATGAACATTTTCTTGAACAATTAGACAGGGTTGTGTAGAATAAAGAGTGAGGTTTGCCTGAGATCACAGAAACCTATCTGCTTAGGTGATTCATTTTCTTCCAACAAGGCAGCCCATAATAAGCTTTTCTTCTGGAGCCTTGTCTTGCTTCCCATTTCAATTAGTGACAATGACTGGAGAAGGGGAAGAATGTCTTCTTCATGTCCTTGTGCTGCAAACAAGGCTGGCCAATGAAGAACAATGAGGGAGGGAAGGGAAAGCAGCTGCAAGAAAACCCAGCCTGCTTTCCCAGAGAGGCTCCAGCGGGGGTGGGGGTGGAGGGCTGGGGGTCTGGAGGAATCAAATGGCAGAGTTAAGATGGGGAAGAAAGACTTGGCAACCAGGTCACTGCAGGAGCAGTGGCAAGTATAGTCTGACACTGAACATCACTGCCTCTCTCCATGACTGAGGTTGGTCTGATTCTCAGGCCTTGGCCTCTAATATTGTGGGCATATTAAACTGTCACACTTTCTACAAATCATCTGTACATGTATATGTCTTGACATAGTTCTGCCATGTTGTTGTTTCGTACACAGAGAGTTTCATCATTTCTTGCCACCAGGCATATCAATTGCTCGTTCTTTTAGATACAATGTGAAAATGAGAGAAATCCCATATCACAAATTCACTCATTCATTTATTCATTCTCATTGAATGAGTACTTACTGGGCATATATATTGTATACATTGATTTTCAGGCATCCAACTACTGGGCCATGAAGTAGAGAGGCAAACTTTTTACTTTTTTGTATCTGCTGTCTCCTCCATCACATTTCTCTTGTCCCCTATTTCCACATACAATTCATCTTTGGCAAACATTAATAGTTCGCCTCTTCATTCCAGACTCTATTTTAGACACTTGCAATACAACAATGACCAGAACACAGCTCCTGTGTTAATTTCCTAAGGCCATTGTAACAAAGTGCCACAAACTGGGTGGATTAAAACAACGGAAATTTATTTTCTCATAGGTCTGGAGGCTGAGAAGTCTAAAATCAAGGTATCAGCAGGGTCATGCTCTCTCCAATCTCTGCATCCATCATCACAGGACATTCTCCCTCTGTCTTTTCACATCATCTTCCCTCTGTGTGGGTCTGTCTCTGTGTCTCTTCTCTTCTTATAAGGACACTAGCTGTCATGTGGGGAGTCATGCGGGGTCTCTGCTCCCACTCCCCACATAAGAACGCAGGACATGGTGAGGCCAAAAAGAAACACCCACGGAGCCATAGATAGGGGAGTCATACCACTATAGTCTCGCTGGCGGCTGGGTTGGAGACACAGGAAGCAGGAGCCACACGATCCGCAACCCTCACTCCACCGCTTGCTAGCTCAGCCACCATGTTCTTGCTAGCCTCCATCTTGCTATTAGCTTAGCCACGGCAGTTATATTAGTGGCCAATGGCTCACTGGTTACATCTGACAGCCAACTAGCCACAGCAGATGGCCATCCAATCACAGTTGATGGCCATTTACTACCTGAGCCAGCACCTTTCCACGTGAGGCCAAGAGCCTGGAAACTGTACTCCTGGCTCTGTCCCCACACTAGCCATACAGATTAAGGGGTGGCCCTACTCCAACATGACCTCATCTTAACAATTTATATTTGCAATGACCCTATTTCCAAATAAGGTCATACTCTGAGGTTCCAGGAAGAACATAAATTTGAGGTAAGGGGACACTATTCTACCCAGTATACTGCTCTTCTGGAACTCAGAGTCTAGAGGGGAAGAAATGCGAGTAAAAAGGAACTGCAGCCTTAAGTGATAGATGATATGAGGAAAAGTCTGCACAAAGCCCAAGGGGAGACACAAATGAGACATCAGCTCTGGAAACTGGTCTAGAAGTTGACGTGAACTGTGTGTGTGTGAGAGACAGAGAGACAGAGAGACTAAGTGAGAGAGAGAGAGAGAGAGAGAGAGAGAGACCTAGTTCCCAACCAGCTGCCCATTACCCCTACAGATCTTGAGGAGACAATGCAGGAGACACAACTGTTATTTTCATTTTGTGGAATGCCAAAACTGTGAGCTTGGGTCTTTGTGCCTTGGCCCAAGTCAGCCAGGTGGCCTGCCCCGGCTTCTTTCCCTCTGTGCACTCCTAGTCTAGGCCCTCCACAGTAGATCCCTTCCCAGCTAGAAGAATCAAAGCAAAGGATGTACAAGAGAAAACAAGTGTTTCTCATCAAGGCCCACTCTTTGCTGAGCTTCACAAAGAGGCAAACCAAAGCAAACATATCACATAATGATTTGGGGTCTTAGCCTCTTCCTAATTTCCAGCCCCCAGCACCATCGTCTAGCAGTGCCCTTGGCTCCAGCCTTTCCCAGGGCTCCCCCTCCTCCTTTGGGGTTCAAAGAAGATGACAGGAGCCACAGATTTTCCTTAAATATCAACAAGAGGAATCAAGAAAAGGAGCTATTTGCATGGAATTGTTTGAGTTCTCCTATAAAATGAGAAGAGGATTGAGGGGCAGACTGGGAGGACCTAATATGCAAAAGCAAAGTGGCAGCCTAAACACTAGCACACCTAGTGTCACGTGGGGTCTCCGGGCCCACTCCCCACATAAGAACGCAGGATATAGCGAGGCCAAAAAGGAACACCAATGGAGCCATGGATAGGGGGTTTCATACCACTATAGTCTCACTGGTGGCTGGGTTGGAAATACAGGAAGCAGGAGCCACACAATCCACAATCTGCCATCTGCTTCTTTGCCAACCAACCACCCCTTGCTAACTGCAATCTGCGCTTGCTAGCTCAGAGACGGCAGATATATCAGTGGCCAATGGCTAACTGGTTATAGCTGATGGCCAACTAGTCACAGCTGACGGCCATCTACTACCCAAGTCAGCACCTTTCCACGTGAGGCCGAGAGCCTGGAAACTGCTCTCTGGGACTCTGTCCCCACACCTAGTATCTACGCAATGACAGAAACTTGTTCATCCTTGGTAGGATGTGCGTAGGATTCCTGACAAAAGTGGTTTGTCACCATGAAACCTGAGGTTTTGACTCTCAGGTTGTATAAACAAAAAGTTGATTCATACTAGTCGTTGTTCTTCACTGATCTGAGTGTTTAATCCTCTTCTCCTCTTCCTCTTCTTCCTTATCGTTCTCTCTCTCTCTCTCCTGTCTTTGAGAGTAGGTATTTCCTGCACATATATTGAGTGGGAGTGTCATAATTTCTCTAAATTTTCCTTGGCCCACGGGAATCGACTCATATTTATTTATAGCTTCTTCTGCTTCCCCTATGTCTGAGGTCGTCATGTCCCACTCAGCACTATGGGGTGTTTTTTCCAGGACAATAGTACCTAAATCTCCACCCACAACCACACCTCCACCCACACCCAAGAATGCCAACTTGGATATGACGTCTTTTTCTCAAGCAGGATCAGCTAAAGCTCTTAATTTGGGTCTAAGCTGAGGGCAGCAGGTAGACAGGAAACAGCCAGTGGCCATTTCCGTGAACGTCCACTTGTGCACAGTACACGTTACCTACCATTTTTTACGTTTGCGCTTTTTGTGGCAATGTTGACTTACTGAAAAGTACTGTTATTTATTAAGCTCACAATACTATGACCCCCATGTTTTACAGAATTGAAAAATTGGGATCCTGCTTACCGAGTTATGGTGGAGTTTCTCTGTAACAATTTTCATAGCCTATAGCTCTGTGATGCAGATATACTGCTCTACAAATTGGTCACAATTTGGGCCATTTTGCAGCAGAGCTCTTACAGTTTTCTCTTTCATAGCTCTCAGCCTCCTGAAATTTTCCCACTGAACTATCTCGCAAGCCTCAACCCCATCCCGGAGTTGGGACCACAGACCGAGAGTTCTTTGTTTTATCACTGCTATGGAAGCATCTCTGGAAGCCGATAAGTGTGTTGGTGAGTCCCCATCCCAGGCCAATCCTCAGGCTCTTGATTTTCCTGAATGTCACTCCCTCTCTGCAGCTAAGGCCCTACTGATAAAGAAAGTGGAATTCATTGTCCACTAGACCTCCCATCCAATGCTGCCCTGTAGCATGCAATTTACTGCTGATAAGTGAGGAGCTGTTATCAGTCCACACTCAAAATTCTATTCCACACTTACCTCTTAAATGTATTCTTGATAGCCCATTTCAGCTCTAAAAACTACAGATATGAATGGGGATGTGAATGGGTATCAGGCCTCACTGTCAGACAGAACGCAAGAGGTTTCTGCTCTCTGCAGTTCTCTTGGTGCCACCTTCCACCCACAACCACCTACAACCTTCCAAACCAGTTGGTATATGATAAGAAAGGCTACTGGGTCAGCGAACAGTGGACGGGGGTTGAATGGCCATTCCATTCACGTTGGCATACTGATCAACCCTCACCAAACAGCTCAGAGATTGGGCTCTGCCCTTCTCTTTCAGTGCCCAAGGTTGCCCGGTCCATCTGCCCTCTGGCAGGATAATACCCTCCCTCTGAGCTGGAAACATCAAGTTAAATTAGTGAGGAGCTTCACAAATCACTCATTGTGCCCATCAAACTCCCAAACTCTCCTTAGTTCTCCAGGACAGAAGGTGAGACTGAAGTCTTAGCCCCACTGATATAAAACACAGTAGAATAGGCGTCAGAGAAGGTTAAGTCACCAGATCCTTAAGCAGTTCTCCTGCCCCCTGAAGTCCTTGTAATACAATATGTCATTCAGAGACATGAGTGCTTCCAAGGAGTTCCTAATCCCAACCTCCATCTCCACCCTCACCCCACTCACCCTACTTTACCTACACTGTCCTAGAACACACTCCCTTCTTACCCTGCAGCCTGTGCACTTGCCGCTTCCCTGCCTGAAATAATTTTTCCCCTGGTCTCTCCATTGCTGGTCCTTTTTTATCTTTCCAGTCTCAGCGCTCCTTTGAGAATCCCTTTGTGATTTCCCTTCCTAATGTACCTCCTCACCCCACTTGCTTTCAATTTCTTCACCCTGATTATTTTCACAGTTTGCTGCTAGTTAACGCATTAAATATTGAATATGATGGCCTTGGTCTGACCCCCTGTCCTGTCCCCATGAGGTCAGATACCTTATCTATTTTGTTCACTACTATCCTCAGGCCCTCACACACTGCTTGTAACATGCTTAGTGGTGTCTTTTTTAGGAATTCTGCACAATATCATGGAATCTGAGGATGCTGGTCTTTCTTTAGCTCTGGAAAGATGGTCTAGTCTGACTTATTTGAGCGACCCACCACCACCACCGTGCATTCTCTCTCCACTGTTTTCTCCTCCTGGAATTTCTACTGGACAGATGTTGGCCCTTATAAGTCTATGCTTCACGTTTCTTAAATTTCCTTTGCGTTTCCTGGGTCTTTGCCTTTATGTGCTGCTCTGGTTTTCAAATTGCAAATTTTCCCTTCAGCTATGGCCACTCTGCTATTCAGTCCATTTATTGAGAATTTCATTTCAACAATCATATTTTTCATTTCAGAAATTCCTATCCATTTTTTTACATTAAAAAAAAACATTATTCTTGTTCTATTCTTCTTCATGGCCTTTGTTACCAACTGACATATTTGTTTGTCATTTCGTTAGTTATTATTTCTTGCTCCCCCCATAGAATCTAAATTCTAAAAGAGCAGGAACTACTATTTTGTTTCATTGCTGGAGCTCAGTGCATAACACAGGCCTTGGCACATAACAATTCTTAAAAAGCACTTGTTGAATAAATTAAAGGAATTAATGTGATATCTTTCAAACCTTTCTAAAGTTAATATTATATCTCTTTTAATACATTTTATCGTTTCTACCACTAAATGTTCCTAGGATGTTAGTTTTATTAACTGCTGATTTTTTGTCTTCTTTGTGGTGTTGGTTTTTGTCACAGTTTGATGATTCTTGTCTTTATATTTGCAGAATCTGTCAGCCTGTCTGCATTCTGCTTACAACCACATTCTTCTTTTGGAGGTTGGGTTGGGGGATGCTGTGACAGTTATGGATGGGATAGTAACAAGCTGCTCCTGTGGGGACCAGGCTCTGGGTGCTTCCTGGGTGTGCCCAGCCACCTCAGGTGCCTCCCAGGCCCTCAGTCGGGAACTCTGTGCTCCTGCCCAGGTACCAGATCCTTCTAGTCACCGCACAGTATGGGAGACGGTGATATTGGAGGAGGAACCAAACATGCCAGCTATAGGCTCCTCCTATAGACACTCCCTCTAGGACCTGGTAGTTGTCCCAGGCCTCCCTTCTGCACGTGTATCTGCTTCCTCTGAGCCCTTTGAAGCCTCCCACCTCCTCCAACCATGCTTATCTGAGTGTGATTTGAGCTGTGGTTTCTCTATCAAGTTCCATTTGCTTTCTGACTTGCAACAATTCCTTGCAATTTCTGGTCAGTTCATATCATCTTTTCTTGTTTTCCAGATTGTTGTATATGAGTTTTCAAAATATTGTTTTCTGTCATTTCTAGAGTTTTAAAGTGAGAAAAGACGGCTGAAACGTGTGTGTAGTATGCCATCTTGATCCAATCTCTCCTCTCCATTTATCAGATGCAGCAAATGAGTCTCACAGAGGCTAAGTAACGTTTCAAGTTCACACAGCTAGGAAATGCAGTGGGGCTGGTTGGTATCCTGATGATAATGAATATCTGCTGGGATTGGCATGATGATGGTAACACAGAGGAGGATAAGTCCTTGTTTTGTGTCCTTGTTTTGTGAAGTTAGAGGTCTCTCTAACTTCAAACTATTGGGTCTATCTGGATTTTCAGTCTAAAAAAAATGAGATATGGCTGTCATAGGTATCATAAAAAGGCTCAATCCACCAATATTCCTTTTATAGAATATGTAGTCTATTTCATTAAAAATAGTGTCTCTAATGAGGATTACTTTCTGATCTGAAGATCAGCTTTGTACATATTGCATGCTGTATTATGAGGCAGCATGGTCCATACTGTTTAATTCCAAATATAACTAACTTTGAAATTAAACACACCCATCTCTTACCAGCTGTCTGATCTTAGGTTTTGTAAAGTGAGAATTTTAACTGCAGTTTTTCAAGGTTATAAGCAATACATGATAGGTTGTCATTAGTTAGTAGTTACTATAAGCATTAATAGGTAGTCTCTCAATAAAACAATATAACACATACGCCTTTACTTTGAGCAAGATTTCTGACCACCTTGGATTTTATTTTGGAACTTTGATCCAAAAGATCCTTTTGCTTCTCATACTTTTCCCACAAAACTTCTGCTTCAGTTAACATTGCCCTTTGATACACGTTCTTTTTCTTCCACCCTTAAAACTTTTATCTCTTGCCCCTTGGAAGCTGAGAACTCTATCCATGTAAGTTAGATGAGGACAGTTGATTATCAAAACCAATTAATAAACTTTAGTTAATTGTTGCTGATTCTAAGGAAATAAGAAAAATCATTTTCCCCAAACAAAACCCACCATAAACAAAGCTTGCCTACATTTCACACAGCAATACATTAGGAGGAATTGAATACATGGAAGGTACAGAAGAAAAGAAAGCTACAGAAATGTTTTCATGAGAAGAAATGGCAAAACTTATGGGGGATATTGAGAATGTAAGTCCTTGAACTGAGATTGATTGGGGGAAAAAAAATTATGAAAAGATTGTCTGCCTGAATAATAGAGTTACTAGCGACCTTGAACACAGGAGAGTAGAATAGTAGTGAAACAATGAAATCTTTTTAGAACAGAGAATAATACTCATAAGAGGCAATTTTTAAATGAAAGACAGAATGTTCTATAATAGAAAATATTGGGGGCCTGAACCACCTTGTAATTCATAGAGAGGGGAACACCAGTGGCCTTGCCTAGAAGCCCGTGGCTAAGAGAAGGAAGAGCAGCTTCAAATAAGATTATTAATTTCCTTGGAATGAGGCCAGTCTGACATCCCCTTTCAAAGCTTGGCCAGATTCTTACAAGATCACTATGAACAATGAAATATAGTGAATACACAAAAACAAAAGCCAAGGCACATCTGGTTACACTAACAAGATGTTGAGTTGTTGGCTCTTTAAAATAAAAACACCTTGTTATCCTGCTTTCCATAGACTGCAATATTTTCCCTGATTAATAAAGATATTTTCACCCAATTTCAGGCAAGAGCAATTGAGCATGAGATACTATAGAACTTCAATGGTACAAAACATAAACATTAAGTGATATCAGAAAAACATGATGATTTTACAGGCTTCTATTCAAATATAGCTTGGGAAACTATAGTAGACATTTTTGTTTCTGTGGTCCCTCCCCTCCTTTGGGGTACTCTGTCCTTCTTCTGGGTACCCATCTCTCCCTTTGGGGAACTTCTGGCCTTTTTCATGGGAGCTGGTGAGATTGCCACACAAAGACTTCATGCAGTGGTTCCCCGCTGTCCTCACTTTTCTGAGTTGAAAGTGATGAGAGTTTGTCTTTTTCCATTGGTCACAAGCTTTAAGGAAGTGACTGTAGAACTGCTAGTGGAAAGGTTAAGTTCAGTCTGTGTTGTCATTGTTGTTGAAAAATCTTATCGGCAGTTTTGCCTAATGAGTTTTCTAAAAAAAAAAAAAATATGGAGCCTAATTAGTTAAAAAGGGGCGGGGGGCACAAATGCATGTTTGAGAACTCACGTATGAATGACATGAAATTCAGAAGGATGATGAAAACATAGGATTAAAAAAACATCTTGGCAGACCAGAAAGAAGAAACACTACTAACAAGATACAATTAAAGAGACTTTTCCTTGAAAAGAAGAAACTGGAGTTGTATGTCGAAGGGGAGATTATAATTCTTATCTTCCAATGTATGAAGGGTTATCTTGTGGATGAGGCACTCGCTTTGTTCTAGAAGACTCTTAGGAGTAAACCTGTTATTGTGTTTGAACTCAGTGATCATATCTACAGCCACAGCTTTCACAACCACTGATGATGGCTGTTCTGGTTATCTATTGCCGTGTAACAAATTACTCCAAACTCAGTAATGTAAGACAACAACTATTTTTTAATTTTGTGGATCAAGAATTAAGGCAGGAGTCTGCTGGATCATTCTTCTGCTGCACATGATGTCAGCTCATCTCACACGCCTGGTGTCTTAGGTATGTCTCGAAGGCTGGGCTCAACTGTGCACCTCTCTCCCTCCAGGTAAGTACCAAAAGTACAAACATTTAAACAACATAGAAATTATCTGGTTTTTGAATTTTTATTCAAACCCAGCTAATAATAAGTGTGGTATGAATCTATATAGAGATACATCTTTTATTTCCTCTTTAATTTCTTCTATTGTTTGTGTTCTTTCAGGGTACTTTATGTTTTCTTGGGTAAATTTCCATAATTTACATGTTTCTAAAATAGCATTTCTATTATCCAATATAGTATTTTATATTTTACATATTATTTGTTTATGAATTCATCAAATGAACACAAGTGTATAGCTCAATAAATGTATCTGTATGTGTACACTCACATAACTAACAACCAGATCAAGATAAAGAATGTTTCTATCAGTCCAAAAAGTCAATAGCCTTTCCAGTCAATAGTCACTCACCTCTTGGGGTATAGTTAAATTTTCAGATTTCTATAGATAATTTGTGAGGATTTTCTTGTCTTCGTGAATGATGGGGAAAGGCAAACACTCGGATAGGCTTCCCTTTGTGATTCCAAGCCCTGGAGTAGACTAGAAGTCCACTGCCCACCCTTCAATCAAGGTCACTGCTTGTGGAGATTCACCTATAAAAAAGCACCAACCTACCCAAGGCAAGCCAGAGGCTTCATGGTGGTCAGCCAACTTGTATTCAGGCTTTAAGGCAGTTCCCGAGGTCATTTCCTATATTTCCTTCTTGAAGATTCCTCTAACATTTGCTGGTGACATCTAAAATGTGTCTGGGTCTTATTAAAGACTAATTGCTGTTAGAAAGAATCAAAGGCAATGCATGGAGTAAAATGGCCTTTAGGAATTTCACTGTTCCGTCCAGTTTTGTTTGATTTGTTTTGCCGCTATTGTTGTAACATCTAAAATAAACTATAGCCCTTTCTCTTTTTTTTTGAACCTACTAGCAATGTTAAAATGGCTGTAAGAAAACCCCCCATTTCTTGAGTATTATAAATAACAATGGTTGCCAGGTGGGAGGAGTTATGGAGGGCTGTGTGAAAAAGGTGAAAGGGATAAGAAGTACAAATTGGTAGTTACAAAATAGTCACAGGGTGTGCAGTACAGCATAGGGAATATAGTCAATAATATTGCAATAACTATGTATAGTACCAGGGGTGTACTAGACTAATTGGGTTATCACTTTGTAAATTAAATAAATGTCTAACCATTATGCTGTAAACATAAAACTAATATAAAATAATATTGAATGTCAACTGTCATTGCAAAATTTTTTTAAAAGTTTAAATTTAAAAAATAAATTAAAAAAAATCTAAAAGGAAAAGAAAAAGAAAAATCTCTCATTACTTAGCAAGACTCCTGACAATTGAGACCAGACATTGAGGGCTAGAGGCAGCCAATTTCTGTGTGTGTGTGTGGGGGGGGGGGGGGGGGTGAGGAGAGACAGTAGTGATGACAGTTTTCTTAGCAACCCCCTCCAAACAATATCCCAGTCCCTCTTGCTCCAAGCTTTCAGCTTTTCTGAAACTCAGGGAAATCCATCAACTGATTTCTTTTTTGTAGATGCTGATTTATGGACTCTGTAAGCATGGATTGATTTTTCTATTAGTTTTGTCCAAACCGTTTTCTAGTTTTCAGAATTTCTTCAAAGTTTTAGTCTGTGTGTGGTATCCTGCATCATTTCCCACAGCTGTCATAGGAATTTTTTGTTTTTGTTTTTTTCTTTGTTCTTGCATTTTAATATACTTTTAGGATTTCGATAAGGAAGTGAAGTCACTATAGTGATTCAATTTCCCAACTTGAACCTGGAAGTTTGACATGAATATATTTGAAAAACTAATCTAATAGGGCTCCAAAAAACCAAATACCCCATTAGGAGCAATTAGTTTGACATATTCAGACCTTTCTAGAAAATGCTTGGCTCTTGGTCCTTTTGAACTAGAAAAAAGGATCAAATTGACTCTCATCTGATCAAAGTAGTTAACCAATTCTTAGAAAAAATATACTCAAAGAAATTTCAATATTTCTCAGACTTTTGGAATCTTTAAGAACTCTCCAAAGGGAGAAGAGCTGATTCAAACCTTCATTTACATCCCCTAAAACTCACCAAAGTAAGCCGTCTCTTACTTTGTATCAAGTTTGTCCTTGATTTTCATACCACAAAAGATTAAAGATAATACTACTAATTATGATATTTAAAAAGAGCCCTTCCTGAGAATGATCTGCCACTGGTATTGTACTATATAAAGACTTTGAGAAATAGCTTTGATAATTTATGCTCATTAACAGGAGAATGCAGGAGATTAAAGGTAGCAAGGGTGAATAGCCTCTCATTTTTGCAAAACTTGTGAAACCTTTTATTCACCTACTAAAGCCATTATTATGTAATAATAAAAAAAGGAGGTGTGCTTCATATATGAGCTCAGAGAGGGAATAAAGACACAAGGAGCTATTTTCTCTCAAGAGATCTGTAGTGTCATAGATTAAAGGTGGAAAGGCAGCCATCATTTAAAGCAGCTCACATCTCCAAAGGATATTTATTCACAAATTGATTAGAGTTGGAAATGAAAATGATTCAGTTGGTGGGAACATTACAGCAGCCCTTTAAAGTATGATGGGAAAGATGAAAAGGAGGCTCACTTACCCTTTTCTTAGCATGCAGACCGAGATCAAAAAGACCAATGTCCCATTGATAGCCCTAATGAGCCTGCACTTCTATTTAGCTCTTCATTTATTTCCAGTGATTTGGGGGACATGTTCTGTTTGATAAACCTGAGTATCCCATTGCTGGAGACAGCATCACATCTCCTAAATATTTTTTTGGGGTGATGTGATTGAGTTTTCCAAAATGGTAATATACATTGGTGGTACTCACTTGGCAGAACCTTTTATTTCTCTCCAAATACTTGCTTCGTCTCCATTGCTACTCATCCCAAAATCTTTACTATCATCTTCTGCTTCTCTTTCCTCTCTCACTCCCCATTAAATCTACCAGCAAAACCCGTTGGCTCTATTCTGAATCTGACCACTTCTCTCCCCCTCCACTTCTTCAGCTCAAGTATAGCTAATCCATTTCCATTGCTGTTAGACTTTGCATCTCAGTCAGAAACTGAGAGCTCAGAACCATGCTGCTGTCCAAGTGAAAGAGATAAAATCAGCTAATGTGTGGATAAATTGAGGGTCAATGAGACTTTTTGCTTTTGAATATAATTACGGTGTTTCCCTGAAAATAAGACCTAGCCAGACAATCAGCTCTAATGCGTCTTTTGGAGCAAAAATTAATATAAGACCTGATCTTATATTATCTTATATAAGATCAGGTCTTATATTATAGTAAAATAAGATCGGGTCTTATATTAATTTTTGCTCCAAGAGACGCATTAGAGCAGATTGTCTGGCTAGGTCTTATTTTCGGGGAAACATGGTAAAAGGAGTAATAAATTCAGAAAACAGTCAATCACCAAAAAAAAAAAAAAAGTCAAAACTTCTTTAAAAATTGAAAGTTCTATATCTCCAAAATTAAATTTGTTTCCTTTTATATTTCATCAGAAAAGTGAAAGAGTCAACAACTCTTACTTTATTTATTTCAGATGTCAAATTCATAGTTAAGGTACCATGGGGCAAAAACCTCTCTACACATGAGGGTGGCTCCTTAAAATCACTCTTTGAATCACTAAAATCACCCTTTTGAGAAAGACAGAATTCATTGGTTCATTCTTATGGAAATTCCCACATTCATGTCTCCATCTTCTGTGGTTTCCACAATTTCCAACACATGCACCATTATTTTATGTACCATTAAGAAAGGGAAAAAATGCCTAAGATGGGGTATAAAGCTGAGATATGAAAGGGCTATGCCCTCAATGCAGAAATAAACAAGAAATACACTTGCCTTTCTTAATATTGGCACTGGCTGAAGAAAGGGAAAATATTTCTGGGAATTTAAACCATAAATGGAGATTAAAGCAAGTGTGCAGTCTAAATTCTCCTTAGCAACAGTGCACAAAGGTTCCCTTTTCTCCACATTCTCGTCAACACTTGTTATTTGTTGACATTTTGACAGTAGCTGCTCTGACTGGTGTGAGGTGGTATCTCACTGTGGTTTTGATTTGCATTTCCCTGATGGTTAGTGAGGTTGAACATCTTTTCAAATATCTATTGGCCATCTGTACGTCTTCTTTCGAGAATGTCTCTTCATATCTTCTGCCCATTTTTTGACTGGATTGTTTATTATTTTGTTATTGAGTTGTATGAGTTCCTTACATATTTTTGATATCAACCCTTTATCTGATACATCACTTTTGAATATATTCTCCCATTCGTTAGGTTGTCTTTTTGCAGATACTGTCACTATGGAAAACAGTACAGAGATTCCTCAAAAACCTAAACTAAATCTATCTTTAAACCCAGCAATTCCACTTCTGGGTATTTATAAGAAAATGAAAACATTAATTCAAAAAGATATATACACACCTATGTTCATTGAAACATTCGTTACAAGAGCCAAGACATGGAAGCAACCTAGATGTCAATCGATAGATGAATGGATAAAGAAGATGTGACATACAAGGTCTGGCAATTAAGTTCGCGAACTAATCCTAGAAAAAGTACTACATACCTCATTGCTGAATATCAGTACGGTCACCTTCAAAGTCCTCCCCTTGGGAAACTATGTGCTGATGCCAGCACCTAGTCCATCCTTCAAAGCAATTTTGGAACTCTTTTTTTGGAATGGTCATCAGAGCTGTCGTATTACCCTTGATGTACTGAATATCATCAAAATGTCTTCCTTTCAATATTTCCTTAATCTTTGGTTAAAGAAAGAAGTCATTGCGGGCCAGATCAGGTGAGCAGGGAGGGTGTTCCAATACAGTTATTTGTTTACTGGCTAAAAACTCCCTCACAGACAGTGCTGTGTAAGCTGGTGCATTGTCATGATGCAAAAGCCATGAATTGTTGGCAAATAGTTCAGGTCGTTTTCATCTAACTTTTTCATGCAGCCTCTCCAGCACTTCCAAATAGTAACCTCGGTTAACTGTCCAGTTGGTACAAATTCATAATGAATAATCCCTCTGATATCAAAAAAGTTTAGAAACATCATTTTGACTCTTGATTTGCACTGACAGAACTCTTTTGGTTGTAGAGAATTGGCTGACTTCCATTGTGCACTTTGACGCTTTGTTTCAGGATCATATTGGTACACCCATGTTTCATCACCAGTGATAACAGGGCCCAAAACATCGTCTTGCCTCTCCAAAAGGTCTTGGCAAACTTTGACTCTCCTTTGCTTTTTTTCATCAATGAGCTCCTTTAGGACTATTTTTGCACACACCTTTCTCATGCCAAGATTTTTAGTTAAGATTTTCCTAAGTGTTTCTCTATCGATGTTTACTTGGTCTGCTATGCTTCTCAGTCAGTGATTATTTTGACGCACAATTCAATGAATTTTTGCAATGTTTTCATCAGCTCTGCTTGTTATTGGCCGCCCTGACTTCTCTTCATCATGGTTGGTAATAGGTCACTGTATAAATGTGTCCAGTGGCTTCCTGTGTGAGTCTTCCATTATTCCAATCAGGACGTTTAAGAAGAGAGGCTATTTATAGTGCTTTCTCTACTTCTTCCCATTTAAAACATGGCTCCAAACTCACGAAGCCTTAAAAAAAAGGTCTATAGTGCCACATAGAAAGTAACTTTAAACTTCAAGTTTTCATATTTAATTGACAGCTATCATCAAATTAACATACACAAAAGAAGCTTCTTGAATTGGATAATGATTATGTCAGAGAAGATCTTCCAAAACCTCCTGAGCAGGATGGTATATTATTTTGTCTAATAAATCTAGACTTTGCAATATTAGTCTATAACTTTCAGCTAATATCCATGATTGAGATATAGCTATAAAATCAACCAGAATTAACTAAAGGAATTCTCTACTCTAGTTTGACAGGCGGGGCTATTGACAAATGCTCCATCTAATTAATAGTATGGAACACATTATCCAAAAATATATAGCTGGGTTTTTTAAATTACTAAAATAATGTAATTTAATTAGAAAAATTACCTGTTCAATTTGAAAATGGAAACAATGCCTAAATATACAGAAAACCACAGGGTAGCTGAGGTGGGGGAAGTGCTTATGAATGGGGTAAGTTGACACTGATATTTCCTAAAAACAATATGGCAGAGTGTTCCAGACACGAGAGTGGCATCTTTATGAAATCACCATGCATACTCAACTGTCTCAGAACGAAGATTCCTGATCTGTGTGTAAATCATTTTTAATCAAGGTGCATGGCAATCAGTCTCACAGATTTAAATCCCATATAACAAGGTATCAGTGTACTATAAACAGATTTTAAATTCATTGTCTGCATAATTTTGCAATAATTTAATCCTTATATGCAAAAAAAGGAAAGAACACCATAGTAATATACCATTTTATACCTTTTAAGTTAGCAAAAAATACAGTGTGAATAAGTATTTGAGAGAATGTAGCTCAATAAGAACTCTCACACTCCACTTTAGAAAACTGGGATTTCATGTAGTCAGATACTCATACTTTTTCCCTAGAAATTGTACTCCTAGATGTATATCCAAGAGAAACTCTTGCTCATGTTCACCAGAAGAAGCGTACAAGAATGATCACAACAGCACTGTTCTCAACAGCAAAACCCTGGAAACCATCTATAGGCCCATCAACAAGAAACTGTTGGAATAAACTGTGGTTTAGTCACACAATGGAGTATTATATAGTTGCCAAAATGAACAAATTCTATGTACATGCCACAATATGGAAAAATCTTAGCAATATAACATTAAGTGAAAATAGTAAGACCCGCAAGATTACATATAACATGATATTTTCTTAAGCTGTAAACAATTTTAAATTATATACACTTTTGTAAAACATATCATATAAAAATGTATTAAAATCAAAGAGAATGCTAAGCTCCGTGTTCAGAATGATGGTTTTGTTTGTGGGAGGGGGAATACAGGGAGAGGAGGAAGGGAACAGGCTGCAGGGGAGTAGATACAAATTATCATTAGAATTCTAGATTTGTGTTGGGTTCACTGGTGCTTATTGCATTATTATGAATGAATGAATGAATGAATAGCCATGCATAAAATGTAATGAACTTTATGACCGATAGATGGATGGATAGATGGATGGATGAATTGATGGATGGATGAATGGATGGACAAAATATTTCTTCAAATGGCTATACAGCAAAAAAAAGTTCAAGAAATCTTTCAGAGTATTATAATATGGGGACATTTCAGGGAAATGGGCACCCTCATACACAAAGGAAAAAACAATAAAATGTCACAAATTTTCTGGAAGACATTTGGCATATATGTCACAAGCTTTTTAAAAATCTGTTGTGCCATTTTATCCCATGGTCCCATTTCTAATCGTTTGTCATGGGGACAGGTAGGGGTATGAGAGGGATAATTAGTAAAAGTAGAAATGTTCACAAAGAAATGAGTATGAGAACATTTGTATCAGCCTTATATATAATAGCAATATATGAGATACAGTTTATATGTCCAGTAACAGATTTTGAATTATATATGATATTAAATTACATATTCATTACATATTATCTATCTCCACCCTTAAAAATGAGAAGCAAATTTTTTTGTTCACTGTGTTATCCCCAGCAGGTACACTGCAGAATCTATCTTCCTACTAGTCTATCTATCTATCTATCTATCTATCTATCTATCTATCTATCTATCTACTATTTTTGTAAAGATTTTTTTTATGGGTACTATTTTTTTTATAGGTATAATCATTAAAATTATGTTCATAGAAGTTTTGCTTATGACACACATATGAATGTGGCGGTCATTTAGTTCTGAATCTTCTCCCTGCTCCTAGAGACCAAAAGGAGCAACAAGGAAAATGGGGAGAGAAACCTTAGCAAACACATTGTTAGAGAAACTAGGAGACAGAAGAAACCTGAAAATTCAAGTTGCATGTAAGTGCTGTGAAAGGCGGAGCTGAACCACAAGACGGTGCTGGAAGTCTCAGAGGTGCCCAAGGAAGAACCGAAGTATGGAGGGGGCAGAAGGGCTCAGACATCTTGGAAATCTCCAGCAAATATTCCCTTCCAGGAGGAGAAGAGCCTGCTAGAATAAACTCAACTGGGCCAAAGACTTAATACAAAAAAATGAGACTATAAAAGCTCTAGATTAGTAACATGAATTCCTTTATAAACCTGGAAAGAGAAAGATCTTTCTAACTATGACTCAAAATTCAGAAGCCATTTTAAAAATTTAGTAATTTGATTATATGCAATAAGACAGTTTTTCATAAGATAAAAAGATATTTGATACACTAGAAGAAGTAGTTATAATTCATATTTCAGACAAATAGCTAATTTCCCAAATACATAAAGAAGTCCTTTAAAAATGAGAAGAAAAAACAGCCCAGAAGAAAAGTAAGCACAGGAGTTGAACAGATGGTTCACTGGAAAAGAAATGTTAAACACATGACAAGAAATCAATCTCACTCAAATTAAAGAAATGCAAAGAAAGGCAACTCTGAGCTACTCTTCTCACCTACCAGAGTGGCACAGAGGAGAAAGAAATAGTTTGGGAATATACTTCCATGGTCAAGACCATGGGGAAACAGGTCCTCTCATTCTTTACTGGAGGTTGTCTCAGTGGAACAATAGCTGAGCAGTTCGAGGAAGTGGATTCTTTGATTCCTGCCTTTTGTGTCCTGTCTCAAAACTTTTGCCTAGCCAAAGATCACCAAGAGTTTCTCCCATATTTTCTTATAGAAGTGGCATAGTTTGGGGTTTTACCTTTAGGTCTGCAATCTAATTTGAGTTTATTTTTATATATGGTACAAAGTATGGGTTAAGGTTTATATTTTCTGCATATATTTACCCAATGAAGAAAAGATAGGTTCCAGCACAACAAATAGTGCTGGAACCTATCTTTTCTTCATTTAAGTATCTTGACCACATTGTTAAAAATCAATTGTCAATATCTTGTGGGTGGTTCATTCATTTTTATTGCTGTATCATATTCTTATGTATGAAAATACTTTACAATTTATTCTTTTGGGTTATTTACAGTTTGGGGCTATTTTCATAAATGCTGTGAACATTCATGTACCTGTCTCCTGCTGTGAATGCCATCAGCTGAGGTCATATACAAAACATCTGCATTTTTATCCAACTATACAAAAAATAACCCCAGCTGCGTGATTTTTTTCAATACCTGTTTAGTCAAATCTTCAGTAATGTTTTCTGTATCTCCAATCATATTTGTTGCCAAAGAAAAGGAATATGTTTTAGTTTGTCACTATATTGTATTAACTTTTTTTTTCTTTTACCGTGGCAGGGAAAATTAAATGTTTTCCCAATAATATTTGACTTTCTGTATTCACTCTGAAAGAAGAAATTTAAGATGCTTCTTATCATCTTTATTATTAATTTTAAAACGTTAGAAGGTGAATAGAATATTGCAAACTTTAAACATTGTCGAAAACCACTTTCAATATTTTTAGAAAAAAAATTATAGAGGCTTGCCCTCAAGCTCTAAATATCTGGATTTTACGTCTTGCTAATTTTTAGTTCTTGTTAATATCTCAAGGTCAATGTATAACATGGGTAAAGATTTTTCGTGAATGATAGTGGATGCAATTCATATTTCTAATAGTCTTTAGAATTTGGAGCTTGTATGTGCTTCTCTTCCTTTCATACTTGATTAGATTTTCATTCTTTTTACCTCATATGGTGACTGATGAAACACTCATTCAAGGAAGAAAGAGAAGGGTTGGCTCAGTCATTTTCTTGTTCGCTTATGTTTCTATTGTTAGCAACATCTTTAACCAACATTTCTTAGTCAATTAAAATCATATAGTGTTATCTTTACATTACTTAACCAGGCACTCTTAAACTGCAATGTGTTGCAACAGCCTGAAAGTGAAGTAATGAGAGAGAGTTCACTCTCTAATTTCTATTCCCCACCACCCACCGCCTGCAAGCCAGGGGGATTAAGGAATCAGGTTATTCCTGAGACAGATAGTACAATTTGCCTTTGTTAGGGACAAAATGAGAAACCAGAAAGCCTCAGGATCTCAAGCCCTACCCCACCATCTCTTTCTTTACCCCAATGTCTCTGTTTCTCACGCCATATCTTTTTCTTTCTACTGATTTATTTTTACTGCTTGAGGAGGCTCATGGTCAAACATGATCACCTTAAGTCTTCTGAATTTTATGTCCTCAATTCAAGGGGTCAGTTGAGACTATCTAGAATCCCCATCCAAATATGCAAGAGCCGAATTCCAAATAGCTGAACTTATGTCAGAAGTCCTATCCTGGTGCGATCAACTCTGGCCAAGCCCAGGCTTATAGGTGGGTGGGAGAGATTCTCAGAGAAGGGAATTTGGGCCTGAGAAGATGATCTAAAAACTGGCTTTTACAAATGGTCCTAGCTAATGTATCCTGATGCAGCCATTTCACTGTAGGAATGGTCTACCTCCTATCCTTTGGCTATATGATTTCTTCTCCCATGGGGCTGGAATGGAAACACCAAGATTTGTTTCTATGATTTTCCTTTTTCTCAACTTCTGTATGTGACCACCGAATTGACACATTTGTACCTTAATTGGTGAATGCATTAAATCAGGTTGTAGTTAATTCTGCTAGCCTCAGAACATTCTCTTCTTTATGGTTAGCTTGCATATCTTTGTTCTAGTCCATCATGTGTTGACTTTACAATTTAACTCTCAGAAGGTAATATTATTCCCTCACTGTCAAATTTGTTGTGCACATAAATCCTCAAGAGGGGTCAGAGATACTAAAGCAAGAGTGTTGCAAAGAGTTAAGAAATACAAATACAGTTAACCTGGAAAAAAAAAATCCATGGGCCGGCCCGGTGGCTCAGGCGGTTGGAGCTCCATGCTCCTAACTCCGAAGGCTGCCGGTTCGATTCCCACATGGGCCAGTGGGCTCTCAACCACAAGGTTGCCGGTTCAACTCCTCGAGTCCCGCAAGGGATGGTGGGCTTTGCCCCCTGCAACTAAGATTGAACACGGCACCTTGAGCTGAGCTGCCTCCCGGATGGCTCAGTTGGTTGGAGCGCATCCTCTCAACCACAAGGTTGCCAGCTCGATTCCTCGAGTCCCGCAAGGGATGGTGGGCTGTACCCCCTGCAACTAAGATTGAACACGGCACCTTGAGCTGAGCTGCCACTGTGCTCCCAGATAGCTCAGTTGGTTGGAATGCGTCCTGTCAACCACAAGGTTGCCGGTTCGACTCCCGCAAGGGATGGTGGGCTGTGCCCCCTGCAACTAGCAACGGCAACTGGACCTGGAGCTGAGCTGCGCCCTCCACAACTAAGACTGAAAGGACAGCAATCTGAAGCTGAACGGCACCCTCCACAACTAAGATTGAAAGGACAACAACTGACTTGGAAAAAAAAAGTCCTGGAAGTACACACTGTACCCCAATAAAAGTCCTGTTCCCCTTCCCCAATAAAAAAAAATCTTAAAAAAAAAAAAAAAATCCATGTCGTTTCTTGAAGGTGAAATACTAAGCCCTCTCCCCAAAAAAAGAAAGAAAATGGAAAACTCACTTTAAATAATTATGATAACCCATATGCAATCTATGGTCAATTCAGGTATGTGACATATAAAAACAGCTATGGAGATCCTTTTGGAATTGGAGGTAGAAATGGACAGAGACATAAAGCATAAGCTCAGAAACAGTAGGAGCCACTGTGTGTGGGTTCCCTTTAGAGTATCTAGATTACCCCTCCCAGGACAACTTGACAACTACAAAAGCTAGATTTTGACCGTGACAGAGGCACTTGACAATCTAGAAAGAGCTAATAATAATCCACCAAAACTCCTGTTTTGGTTTTCTATCTTGGATCAGAGCCAACAGACTCATGACCTTGTTCAAATCAAAGAGAAAAACCGATTTGACCCCTCCTTGTCAGAGAATTACATGGTAAATAAAAATGTTTAACTCTACTTCAGCCTAAAATGGGGGGGAAAGAGAAAAACTATTTTGTCTATAGACAAACCGGGAAGATGGGGAGAGACTTGAAGACTTCGGAGCATTAAAAGTGATGCAAAGCCCATTTAATGGGCACCCCTAGAGCTTTTTTTTCCCATGCACCGCAATTGATTGCCATGAGATTATGATGCCATTAAAATTCACTCTGCCCATAAACTAATGCTGCGGAAAATGCTGACGTTTATAGCAGTTCCTACAAGGGACATATTTCAGTGTGAAAGTAAGTCCTAATGTAAGAACTTTATCTCGGTAAAGCAACATCTAGGAAGTGGGGTGGGGGGAGGAGGAGAAAGAGAGGCCGTCCAGGAGTGCTGGGAGTTTTATTTCTCTCAATAATGGGTGTATGGATGCTAAATTTCAAAGACTTTTTAAAATAAATCTATTGGCCTTTGACAAAATCAATCCAAACCCCATAAACCAAGAAGTCATCCACTTGATATTAATGAGCCCACATTTGCATTTATTTGTCTCTTACACTAGACAAACCATTAATTTCGTGTTTATGCTTCCTTTGAAGTCTGAATGCTCATAGATAGATGGCCTCATCGAATCTCCTGCTGCTACATTAATATTTCGCTATAAATGATAAATTTTATCATTTTCCACAACACCCCTTTTTACTTTAAGAAAGCTGTGAAAATACAAGCAATAAGTCTTAAAGCCTGAAAGCACAGCTTTTTTTTTTTTAATACTCTTCAGCAGGAATCATTAAAATAGTGATATCTTTAACATCAGGATACCTTTGATGGCCTCTAGGACTTGGAAGCCAAGATGATGTACATCTCATCAACTAATCAACCATGCTTGGATAAAAGATGGTTCAGTCGGCTAGAGCTGACACACAGGTCCATTTTTGACCAACACTCGGTGCCTAAAGTTTCTTCAGAACTTATCTGACAACAGTTTAGTTTCAAATATGAGCCTAATGCATTTGGTTTTAAAAGGAAAAGTGTTTTGAAAGGTTTGAGGTAGACATGGTTACCACCAGGGTGGTGTTCTTGCTTGGCAGGGTAGAGGAATGGCAAAGAACCAGGTGAGAGGGCAAAGAGTTCTAGATTGAATAGATTGATGCTAAATGATTTGCAAGGCATCATGTTATGGAGATGGTCACAATCAGTTCAGTTATTCTGTTTGATAATTGTAATGAGGAAGAATATTATAAAGATGATGATGGTGATGATAACTACTTATTGAGCCCTTCCTACACATCAGACACCGAACTGTGAGCTCTGCAGCCATCCTCTCAACGATCCTGAGAGGTAGTTGCTACTGTTATTTTCAGCTTACAGATGAGGGAACTGAAGGGAACAAAGCAGTAAATAGTGTGTGAAATCTATAACTGCTACATAGAATGATAGGTCTATTTGCCCCTTTGTCCCTTTGCTGTTACAGTCAGATTCACCAGGATCTCGCAGGAATGGTACTATAAATGACTAAACTCTCTTAGTTAGATCTATAGCTGACCTTTTTAATTCTGCCTTCATAGGAGTGGTATGGATTTCACAGCCAGGAATTTCCAGGTGATTAAATTTGGTGACGTCACCTATAGTCATAGCCTGAATCAGGTACATGGAAGAACAGGAACATCTCTAAGCCTTTGGACCAGGGTGTTTTCTTGGAACATTCTCTCCTTGCACATTATTCCCTTCTGTCCTTCAAGCAGCCTCTTTCCCATTTCTGAAAGAGCTCCACAAATCCAGTCTCATCCACAGACTGTCACCCACCTCTCTTAGTTTCCTTCTATTGTTCTCCCTCACCCCCACTTCCTAAATGTACTTGCTCTTTGCATATATATATATATATATATATATATATATATATATATATAGTCTTTGCTACAATTCATGTTTTGCTTTGATGTTTCATTGAAATTAATGTGTAGCATTTTATATTTCTTATAAATATGCATTTACATACAGGTTTTTTTTTTGATTAATATTAACATTCTGTTTTGGTGGAGAGTGGGCAGAAATTCTATCTTTGACCAGAATCCTCATGTTCAAACTGATTCAATAACAGAAACTATTTGCATTAGCTAAAATGTCATCATAATAAAAATGTTTATAAATCATTACAATGCCAGATATTTCATTTGATTTTTTTTTCTTTTCACTTGAGCCAAATCTGTAATTAAGGACTGCAGTAAAATGTTTAACATGCAAACATAAGCTTTGTTATTAAAATAATGTATTGACCATGAATGAGAAAGGCAGCTCATTCATAAAGTCTCTGAGACGTCTTCCTTTGGAAAAAGTGGTCGTGGAAATAAGTAGATCAGGTACTGGTGAACTAGACTGGTCTACATGGGATGATACAAAGCAAGGACATAAAAGAGTGCAGCCAGGCTTCCTGGCCACAGGGTAGCTACAAGAGCAACTAGGTTGAGTATGTTGCTAACCAGTGACTTGGGTGAAGGAAAACCATCAACCACAATAAGAAACAGTGAGAAGACTTATTTCAGGTCTTTGATATCAAGCTGATCTGCATTTAGCAGCAGTTAAGGTGTATTGAGGCTTACTGGGTACAAGGCACTCTTTTAAGTGCTTCACATTTGATCCCACAACTACCCCTTAAGTGGACACTATCATTATCCCCATTTTACAGACTGGAAGTAAGGCTCTGGGATGATAACTAATTTGCCTGAAGTCACACAGCTACTGAGAGATGGACCTGGGATTCAGACAGTCTGACACTAGAAGTCCCCTCTTCGCTGCAATACTGTATTCCTTTTTTAATGGTCACAGAATAATCCCAGAAAGGAAGCCTGTTTCAATATACCACATATAGTTGCTGTGATTATCTATTTGAATAATTTTTTCTTTTTTAAATGATTGAGAAAACCATGACAATCTCTTGGTTAATCATGGCTACACCTGATACCAGTCTTTTTAGACCTGGAGACACTAATGAAGTTCCTATCCCATAACTTCCCACTTCCCTGTAAAGGATCGAGGAGAAAATAATAGTCTCTTGAGTGCTGGGCATGCTTTCTTAAACTTGAGAGTGGTACCAAAATAACCCAGGATGCTGGATGGAATTTGAACAACTTAATCTTTAAAAATTATTTGGTTATCTCCCTTCTGAGCAGCTACACTAGGTAGGACAAGTTGGCTTGTCTGTGACCAGAATTAATCAGATTAGATCTAAGAGAGTTTTGTCAATACAGATCTAAGGCTTTGGCAAAATTTTGGGGAGGCAATAAGGTGAAGAATTGTGGTACTGAGAGAACACTCCAAGATGGCAGAGTATATAAACACTGTGCCTGCCTCATCCCGTGAACACATCAAGATTACAATTAAATTATAGAACAATCAACCTGGAGAACCATCTGAAATCTGGCTGAATAGAAGTTTATAACTAAGGATATAAAGAAGAAGCCATCAATACTGGGAGGAGGGGTAGCAACACAAAACAGGCTGGCCCCAAACCTCTGTGTAGCAGGTAAAAATTGGGGGGGTTATCTCAGCTATGGAGTTCCCCATGGAGAAGCAAGAAACACCAGCCTCACACCAGGCTCCCCAGCCAGGAGTTCTGGTGCAGGGAGGAAGAGCCCCCACAACATCTGGCTGTGAAAAACAGTGGGGATTCCGAACATCCAGGTGGGATGGAAGGCTGTGGGAAATCCAGCCTTCCTCTTAAAGGGCCCGCGCACAGAGTCAATCGCTCACAGGTACTCACCCTGGGCTCCAGTGGATGGACGGTGACTTGGGGAGCGTTGGAGACAAATGGGGGGCAGACTGAGGTGTGTGCCCTCGGGGGGAGGCTTGGAAGACAGTAGACATTTTTTCTCTGTGGGGTCCTTCTCCCCTGCAGCTGGCAGGCGGATGCCATCTTTCCTGTGTTTGGCCCACCCCCTACGCTTACGACCTAATCTGAATCTGATTGGTCTGGTGAGCTCTGCAGCTCCTACCTGCTCACTCACTGAGATCCCGCCACCCCCCAGCTCTGTACTCCATAAGGCTTTGTTGGCAGCTGAACCTTACAGGAACCGGCAACCAGCAAAAGGCGGCAGTAGGTGGCAGCAGGACTTAGTATGTCCTGGCTTTTTGCAGAGCTATCCCAGGCCCAGTACTGGTGGCAGCCATCCTCGATTTGCAGCGTGGCCTCTCCCACATGCCTCTAGATCCAGCTCAAGCAGAGACCAACCATGGATAGCTCTGTAGCTTCTACCAGGTAGTGCCTGACCATTCACAGGCAGTGAGTGACCTGGGCCTGCACCAGAGCCCCTCCCAAGAGGTTCCAGAATTAACATACTTAGTGGTTGGCTTCAGACCACAGCAAAGCACCACCCAATTAGGCCCAAAAACAGCACAACCAAAAGGTGGTCTCAGCAGGCACCAGAGCCTGCTGAGGCAAATCCCATCTGCGTGGTAAGACCCCAGCACAGCAGCCCATAAGCTGTGGACATGGCCAAATCCCACAGCCAATCAGCCTGAGGGTCATTCCCACTGACTGACGTGTCAATAGCAATCAAGGATCAAATATAACAGGAGGGCACACACAAACCATACACGGGACACATGTGGAGCACCCAGAACAAGTGACTAGGGAGACTGTGCCAGGGCCTCACACGGCTCATAATACATAAGTCCACCCAGCAAGAGACATAGAAGATTTACCTAATACATAGAAACAAACACAGAGAGGAGCCAAAATGAGGAAACAAAAAAATACATCCCAAATGAAGAAAACTCCAGAAATAGAATTAAACGAAATGGAGGAAAGCAACCTACTAGGGACAGAGTTCAAAACACTAGTTATAAGGATTCTCAAAGAACTTAGTGAGAACTTCAACAAAGAGATAGCAAGCATTAAAAAAGAGAGAGAGAGACAGAAAGAAACTATAAAAAAGAACCAGTCAGAGGTAAAGAATACATTAACTGAAATGAAGAATGCACTAGAAGGAATCACCATCAGACTAGATGAAGCAGAGGATTGAGTCAACGATTTGGAAAACAAGTTAGCAGAAAACACCCAATTGGAACAGCAAAAGGAAAAAAGAATTTTTTTAAAAATGAGGATAGTTTAAGAGACCTCTGGGACAACATCAAGCGTAAAAACATTTGTATCATAGGAGTACCAGAAGGGTAAGAAGGAAAGCAAGGGATTGAGAACTTTTTGAAGAAATAATTACTGCAAATTTCCCTAACCTGGTGAAGTAAATTGACATACTCATATAAGCCCAGGAAGCGCAGAGAGTTCCAAACAAGATGAACCCAAACAGGCCCACACTAAGACACATTATAATTAGAATGGCAAAGGTTAAAGACAAAGAGAGAATTCTAAAAGCAGCAAGAGAAAGGTAATTAGTAACATATAAGGGAGCTCTCATAAGATTGTCAGCTAATTTCTCAACAGAAATTTGTAGGGGAGAGTAATTGGCACAAAATGTGATGAAAAGCAAGGACCTACAACCAAGATTACTCCACCCAGCAAAGCTATCATTTAGAATTGAATGACAGCTAAAGACCTTCCCAGACAAGAAAAATCTAAAGGAGTTCATTGCCACCAAACCAGTATTATAAGAAATGTTAGAGGGACTTCTTCAAGATGGAAAAAAAAATCAAAATTATAAATAATAAAATGGCAATAGCTACAGGACTCTCAACAATTACTTTCAATGCAAATGGATTAAATGCTTCATTCTAAAGACATAGGAGAATAGGAAAAAAAAACATATGCTGCCTACAAGAGACTTGCTTAAGATTGAAAGACACACAGAGACTGAAAGTAAACATGAAAAAAGATATTTCATGAAAATAGAAAAAAGCAGAAAAAGGTACGGTAGCAGTATTTATACCAGACAAAATAGACTTTAAAGCAAAGGTTGTAACAAGAGACAAATAAAGACCTAGCAATCCCAGTTCTGGGTATTTATCTGAAGAAAACCAAAATGCTACTTTGAGGGGATGTGTGTATATATTTATTGCAGCATTATTTACAACAGCCAAGATATGGAAGCAGTCTAGGTGTCCATCAATGGATGATGAATGGATAAAGAGGAGGTGGTACATATATAAAATGGAATATTGCTTGGCCATGGATGGGAATGTGTTCTTGCCATCTGTGGTGGCATGGATGGACCTGGAGGGTATTGCGTGGAGTTAAGTATGTCAGACAGAAAAAGACAGATGCAATATGATTTCACTTATATGTGGAACCTAAAGAACAAAATAAACAAACAAACAAACAAACAAAACAGAAACACACTCACAGATACAAAGAACATTTTGATAGTTGCCAGATGGGAGGTAGGTAAAAAATGTGAAAGGATTAAGAAGTACAAATTGGTTGTTACACAGTAGTCATGGAGATGTAGGGTATAGCAGAAGGAATATAATCAATAATATTGTAACTATGTATGGTGTCAGATGAGTACTAGATTTATCAGGGTGATAGGTGACAAGGGGTTTGAGGGACAAGGTGAAAAAGGTGAAGGGATTAAGAAGTACAAATTGGTACTTACAAAATAATTTACCCACTACTAATTTACTCACTAAGTGAAGAACCATAGTGTTTGTTAGACTAATTCCCAAGGTCTTGTTGCAATGGGGATGTAAAGTAAAGCATAGAAAATATAGTTAATAACATGGTAATAACTATGCATAATAGCAGGTTAGTGCTAGACTAGTCAGGGGGATCACTTCTTAAATTATACAAATGTCTGAACACTATGCTATACACCTGAAATTAATACAAAATAATATTGAATGTTAATCATAATTTAAAAATTTGAAAAGTTGGGGGCGGGGGAGACGAAAGGGAATAAAAAGTTCAAATTTCCAGGTGTGGAACAAGTGAGTCATGGGGTTGTAACATGTAGCATGGGGAATACAGTCAATGATACTGTGATAGAGGGGTATGGTGTCAGATGGTGCGCACTTCTTTAAGTATATTAATGTTGAACAGCTGTGGTGTACCCCTGAAATTAATATAATATTGTATGTTAGCTATATTTTTTAATACAAATCCTTAAAAAAAAATTCTGGTACTGACGAAACAGGCTTTACTTTAATTCCTTTTTTTATTAGTCTTCTATGGTCTTCACTTTGGGGGATAACAGTTGCCATATTTTGATTACCTATGAGTCGAATACTAAAGAAGATATCAGCACAAGATGGGCTGCAAAAGTTAAGAAATTTCCTTAGAAGAGATAGGATAGGTGCTGGGCTTGAAAGATGGGGAAACCCACTAATTTACCCACTAAGTGAAGAACCATAGTGTTTGTTAGACTAATTCCCAAGGTCTTGTTGCAATGCTTGGTTCCAGATAGAGTGTTTTCTTGAATTTGGTTACATGGCCATAGGTCAGTTGTGCCCAAATGAACCAAGAACTACCCCAAACGAGTCAACTTCCAGAAAAAAACTAGTTTCAAAACACATCAGGAAGCTTTGTACTGCTGCTTGACTGAATACAAATCAAAGGAAAACAGATTATAAGTTAGTACAAAACTTAAAATAAACAAGTAAAATTTGACATAATAAATTTGAGTAAACACAAAAGCATTGGATTTTCCACAAATACTGATACACAGATTTGCATTTGTCTCCACAGCAATGAAGTATCTCTAAGAGGAATGAGGATTTGAGGGCTTAGATTCTCCCCTAGTGGAGGCAAATTCTTCCAGCTGGGTCCTGCCTTCACCCATTAACAATTTATTAGTGTTGTCCTAGAAGTACAAGTTCTTCTTGGTCATTACTGTTCATGGGTTCCAAGCTTCAGACAGTGACCTCACCTACATTTCCCCCTTCCTCACTAAGAATATGATTAAACAGATTCAGTAACTGAGAGCTTCTCTAACTTGTTACCTCCATCCACGCTCTTCTTTCCTTACCAACCATTTCAAGTTCTCCATTGGATTTCCTGATTCTGGGACCAAGGCTAAAATTCACTTTAGTTCATTCACTTTGGAGAGAGACGTAAAGAAAGAGAAAACAAAATTTAATTTTTTTTTTTTAAAGAAAGAAATGTTAACACCCAAAGCTCAGTGGATACACAGGAGACAAATTTCTTTTTGTTCTGTGACAATTACCTGGAGAAGCGGGTGCCATCGTGTTAGGCAAGGTCACAGCAGCAGGGCCCATTGTGTGGGAGGTGAATGAGTATGTCGGCGCCTCGACCGTCAGAAGCTGTTCTGTGCTCAATATGGTGTCCATTGTGCCCATGTGCTAGAAGGCCTCAGGCTCAGCAATGGAAAACGCTCGCTCTCACCTTCCCCCAACCTCTGCTTTGCCGTCCAAATCTACCGTTATGGATATAATGCGGACCTCTGGTATTCTGGGTCCTCTTGCCCTGCACTTCTGAAACAAAAGCTATTATACTACACATGAAAGCATGGACACAGAGAAAGAAAGCAGCCTGAAAGACTAGCCTGAGAGAGGGAGTGTGAGCTCCATTTAAAGTTAAAAACCCATGGAAAACAAAACACTTCCGATTAAAAATGGGTTTTCATGTCTTTGTGTACACACATATGTGTATTCTTCAGAACATTTCATCCAAATGTTCATGACAAAAGCGAGTGACCTGTCCTTGCTTTCAGATGCCAAAAGAGGTGTAGCTGGAGAAGAGGGGCAGAAAAGAAGGAATTCTAAGCTTGCTAGATAAAGCTTGTTCTAATTAATGGGCCCCAATACAGAGCAGGGAAGGAGGAAAGGTGTCTTTTTACTAAGAAATGGCAGGCAGGGATTAGAATGAGTTTCATGCTTCTGTACAAATGAAGGATGCAAACAGAGCATTTATGTACAGCGCTCCCGCCCTTTTAGGAGAGAAGTAGCAGAAAGCAGGAGTTTTGCTTTCACTGAGAGAAATGAGGTGTGCGCCAAAGATGCTGAAGGCACTGCTAAGTGGCTGATGTGTTTGGATTCGTCATCTAACTTCCTGAGAAGCCCAGTGTGCTTTAAAAATTTGTGTCAGGGAGAAAAATATTCAGCATGCTCCTTAAGTCTAGAGCAACCTTGTGCAATTATCTGAGCCTTCCCGTGGTTTCAGGCAGCATGCATTCTACACACACCCCAGGCAGTTTAGATGCGGCCTTTCTTAATCCTGTCCAGGGCAAATCATCTCACAACTTCCTCCAATCATCCATCCTGGTCTCAAACTCACCTCCATTGCCTCACTCATGCTGTTCCCTCTGACTGATATTCCTTCTTTCCTGTCTTCACCTATCTAGCTCTTACTCGACGCTTTATAACTCAGTTTTAACCCACACCATGCCCTCCAACTCCGAGGCTAGGTGAGGTGCCCATTCTCCCACAGACTTCTGCCTTAGTCCTATCAGAGACCCTACCAGGCTGTGTTGAAAGTCTTCCCTACTCCTTTGGGAGCTGCTGGCTTCATTTCACCTCCATAGTGCTAACAACATATATAGTAGTTGACAAAGGCCTATGTTTAGTAAACATTAGATGAGTAAATAACTGGTGACTGAAAATTATTATCACAGTTCTAAATCTCTTTATGTCATCACTTAAAGTCAAGAAAACCAATTCAGTGTCTCATTTTCTTCAGGAATGAAGCGTCCTCTTCCACAGGCTACAGAATGAAACAGACTGAGGTCACCTTTTGGTAGCCACAAGCAAGGCTTATCTGTTTTAAGCAAGACCCAAATGTAGGATCTATGAAGATGCCCAGGGGATGGAGGAGGCCCGCATTCTAATCACAAGAGTAAATCCACGGGTCTTTCATCCTGCTGGATTCATGTCCATCAATCCAGAAAGAATCACTGAGACTAGGGTTAGTCCAAAGGAGTGAGTACTGTAAAAGGAAGCCAAAGCAGAGTCCAGAACTTGGATGCCAGTCTACATGTAAATGTAGCCCATTGAATGCCAGGCTCTCACAAGGTAACTTAGGTAGATAAGGAGGTGGAGCCCTCCTTTGCTAAGGCAGGAATGGAGGAGCCATTGTTTCATATTCCAGCTTTCAGGAGAAAGAATTACATGGACCTATATTTTCCCTCTAGTTCTATAATATGAATACAGTCTACAATTCAGTAGAATCAAACCATTAAGCCAGCATCAGAGTCAGAAATGAAGCTACACCAAGATAAGGTGCATTTTAGGCATAGAAGGTGATAAAATACGTAAGTATGTGTGAGACATACTCACACAGGGAAAGACTTAATTCTTTCCAAATCAATCCAGAAAGCTTCAAAGTTGAGGTGGTATGTTTAGAAGTTTTTAAGACAGCAATATCGAGCAATGCCCACGTTGGGGAAGAACAACTGAGATGGAACACTTCTATAACAAGAAATGCCTAAGCAGAGACAACTCAATGAAACAAGCAACTTTTATATAGCAAACAACTTTGGCAACTGTAGCAGATCAACTTAAAAATTAAGGATTTAAAAAATGTTTATATAAATAGAGTCTGAAGACAATTCTGTCTTCCTAAAGATTCCAGAAACAATTCATCGTCTTCCTCCCAAATTGTTCCCCATTTTGGGTTCCCTAATGGTATGATCGCCACTCAAGTCAGAAACCTTGGAGCTTGCTCCTGCTCTCCCAACCTTCACTTCCAACATGTGATGCAAGCCTTATGAATTTCATCTTCTAAACACTTCATACATTTATTTTGTCCCCTCCAACTCCGTTGGCAATGCATGACTCTAGGCCCCCATCTTCTCTCCCCTGTCTCTTCCTGTCTCAAGTATTGCCCCTCACATTTATTCCAATCTCATCATTCTACACCTAAAGTGAACATTCTCAAATGCAAAGGAATACCTCTGATTTAAAAAAAAAAAAAAAAAGTTTTCCCTCAGCTTATAGTAATGGCTTTAATCACACCTACTAAATAAGAAATGTCCAGGGGTCATAAGAAAACTGTTTTTAATAGGGATACAAATAGTTTACTATTGGGAACAGAAGAGGGACAGACTGATGGTACATACAAGGGCCGCTAAACTGGGATGACCAACCTGCTGAGATGGAAAACAATGCATTTTAGTGCTATCTGCAGAGTTACAAAATGGCATTCTGTTGGAGTTGAGATGGTAACAGATTAAATGAATCTCCATACAGCCATCAGATTAACTTCTCTAAATCTTAGGACCAATTGCGTCATCCAGTGGTTCACCCGTTGCCCAACCAGCTCAGGACCTTACACATCATGACTTTAACGTACCATTCCAGCTTTACGTCCTATACAGGCAACTCTCCCAACAACTGGACTCTTTTCTGTTTCCTGTGACAGCCTTTTTTATTTACGCTTTTGCTCATGCTCTTCCAGCCATCTGAAAAATCTCCCTCTCTTAGTCACTTTACACCTCAAGTCCCTGGGACTGACCAGTTCAAAAATAGGACTCCCCTCTGATTTCTTGCCAAAGTGTAACAGGAATTTGTTGAAATATTTGTTGTGGTTATCACTATGCCTTAGTAGATAAAGAAAAAGAGCAAAAGGTTGTTTTGTTCATGTGGGCCAAATATTGTAAAGAATCAAAATTAGCAACTTTATACTGGGCAAGTACTTACACAAGAATATTTTCATTCCTGTGTTTTACCAAATTTACTAAGGAAGATAATGCGATAGAGCCTATGACATTTAGGCTTTTACTGGGTGGGCCTTATGCATGTAACAGCCAACAAGACATGAGGATCAGCTTCTCAAATAACTACCCTGGAAAGAAAAACACTGTAAGAGAAATGAGCCAAAGTGGCATCCCTATAACCTGTATCCACATCCTGCTTGATTGGAACATGTGCTAATGTCTCTGAAGGTGGAGGGACCAGCAGCTGTCAAGACCCAGTCTTTGAGGCCATCCCCATCATGTCTGTCAACAGCCACATCCATTCTGGACAAGATTCAGGGAGATTAGAGAGAGTGTAGATTAGAGTCTTTGCTTCTTTCTTTACTTGCTGCACCAACAAAGAGGCCATATTTTGGTTTGGTTTGGTTTGGTTTAAACGTTCTGATATTAAGAATATTGGATTAGACTGGGCCATGTGTGTAGGTTAGGGAGTAATAAGTTTCCTCCAGCCCTTAGCTCCCCTAGATAACCTTAGCAAACAGCCTCAGTGACTTTACCTTCTCCTCCTTGCAGAGAGCGTAGCACTTAGATCACAGGATGTCAGAGATACAGACACCCCAGTCCAATTCCATTAAATCTGACTCTTCAGTCTGCCCTCTTCTTAGGACAAGACATATTTGAAAGCACATTTGAAAAACAATGTTTTCAACTAAGATTATGAAATAATATCTGCGCATCTCACCTAATGGCCCCGAGTTATGGCGCCTCAGGCAGTCCATAGTCACCTGCTGTACATTGCTGAGGCCGATGACTAGAGAGTTCAAAACTCAGTCCCTACCTTTAAAGGGCAACAGAGTGGGCGCAGAGAGGGATGTAGGCACGGGGAGGACAGGAGGTAGTGAGGGCAGGTGAAAAGAGTAGTGTGATACCAGTGATGACAGAGGAAAGCATGTGAAGGGAGCAGGGCAGGAAAGACTTCCCTGAGGAGAGGGTGCTCCAGCTCAGCCCCGAAGGAGGCCCCGGATCTTCTGGAAAGACGCCTTAAGCCCAGATACAGACAGGAAATGGTCATGCATATCTTTCAGAAGCATCTTCAAGTCCTCCAGAGTGAATTCCTGTTGTCTACAATAAATTATTTAGTTAATTGGAATACATGCAGATACTATGACCTGCACCTGGGCCAGAAGGATGGCTATGTTCCTTGATAAAGAAATATTAGCTTATGCACCAGTTAGCTCCACTCACTATTGAAATGTCTTTCTCAATACTGTTCTTATCACATCAATTTCTTGCTCAAGAATTTACCGGGCTCACAACTGTCCTTTGCGACCCAACTTTCAATGCCATCTCCATGCATACACACCCAAATTATTGTTTTGCTCCTACCCTCATCCTTTTGTTTAGCCAAACTTATTGCCATGCCAGACTAGCCCCCTGCTCCAAAAATGCTTCTTTCTTCCTCTTTATCTGTGATTAGACTGTCCCCACCATTTGGACAGGAAAGAAATAAAGGAGGGAAGGAGGAAGAAGGGAGAGAGACAGAGGATAAGGTGGTAGAGAGGGAGAGAAGATGGAAGAAAGAAAGAGAAAGGAGAATAATGTGTTCCCAGTGAGCTATCTAATTCCTCCTGGCATGCATTTTGCCATTTCCCTACCCTCAGCCGGGAGGCAGATCAATTGTTTGACACATTTCTAGTAAATACTAAGTATTCTTCCCCAAGGTATTTTATCTGTTCTGGTCAATTCTGTTCTGTGATTTCCACAGTCAGCTCTACCATGAAGAAAATGACATAGAAAGAAGACAAGTTAACTTTTAGCTGGAGATTCAGAGAGCAGAACAGGTCCTCTTAGAGTCCCTATTCTTCACCCAACACTGGATCCCTTGTGCATCAATGTTTCATTTTGTTCATTCCTCATACTCAAAGTAACCACATATGCTAACTTGAGTTATAAACTGAAGCAGAGATGCAATATACTGGGGTTTAGCAGAGTTCTCTCCAAAGCAGTATTTTTCAAGTGAGTTCAAGAAATGGAGCCTATATCCATAATCATTCTCCTTTCCTTCTTGGATTTGGCACGCCACCAAAATCCTGCCCCTGAAGCGTCCTCACATGTGTATATGTGATGGCAAAGCACCAAATGAAAACGCAAATAATGCAATCTAAAGCCAGAGCCAATTCTAAATGATTTGTCTCGACAGAATTAACTGAATTTGCCAAATGCTCTGATGGTCTATAACTATAATTACACTTCATAATTTGCTGCCACACAGTCACTTGGAGACAGAAGTGCTGAATTAATTATACCATTTTTGTGACCTCTAGACTTTCTCCATTAAGACCAAGTTAATTTCTCAACATGGGAAGATTCATTTTTTTGTGCAGAATAATATCAGTAATAAACCCAGAGCGTAAGTGAGCAGTGTGTACAAATGGCTGCTATCAAACAGCTATGTGATCACACCCTTGTTCCGCTTAAATACAATTTATGTCAAATACATTAATGGAGGATGTGATGAGTATTTGATTTGTTTTGGGTTTGTGGGCAAATAGCATAATTTCTCAAGGATTTGGATATGTGTGCGTGACTAGGCAAAACTAATGAGTAGGAATGTTCACCCAGAGGTTCATTTATGGGGTCTTGATGCATTTATGGAAGATAGCCTTCTCCAGGGAGACACCTGGGGGCAATTTTTGTAAGAAGTACTCCAGATCATCAAGAGGCCATCAGGTATGTGCTGTTTTTGAAAACATCTCTTCATCCTTCAGGTTTTCCCTGAGTATGTGGACAGCAGTTGGACAGTCCTGAGATGGTCCAGGTCAACCCTTTGGGCCAATGCTTTGACCCCAATGGGCCTGTGTGGCAGGTAGGATGGTGGCCTGGTCATCTTGCTGTAAGAGCACTTTAGCTGACAATTTGAGCAACTAGGTTGTTTCAGAGAATAATTGTACTGCAGATTGAGAAGTGGCCCATGTACTGACCAGGTAGGTACTGATCGAGCTCCATCCATTTCTCTGCATAAAATTCAGGGTGACAAAGTTTCTCACTTATGGGTAATGCCAATAACCAGCAGAATGGACTTAGAACTAATCGAGATAAATGCTCAGTGCTCAGTGATATCTGAGGGACTGACTGATTATGCTTTAAATGATGTGTTATCTTTCAAAAGCTAATACTAATCTGATTTGATTTTAATATAAGTGAGGAGTGGGGGAAAATTATTCATAGCTTCTTCTAAGCCAGTTAGAACTAGTTTTTCAGATGCTGTCTACTATTTAGATATTTTTCTATTGATGATCTTGAGTATGAATGCTAGTTAATTCTAGTACATTACACTGTGGCAAAATTTATGTTATTTCTACTTATAAATTCTACTTAGCTCTAAACAGTAAAGAGTTAGTTTGCATCAACAAAATTATTGATGAAAATGATAAATAAGTAATAATATGGCTTTAAAAGTGATTTAAACGTACATTATGAAGGACTCAATTATTCAAGTGTTACTGTAGCGGACATTTATAAAAAACTTGGGACAGGTTTGCAATCAGTATAGTGTTCTTTCTTATTTCTCCTGGAAAGTGGGAAATTAAGCTAAATATCTGGTACACAGCAAAGGTCTGACATTACCATAAACCAGAGGTTTCTGGGCAGCCATCAGCAACCACAGGCTGGAGGGTGGAAAACACGTAAATGTTTACAGAGAGGAAAGGATGCTCGTCGTAGTGATCCTCAGAAAAAGCCCCACACCATTAAATCTCAGGCTTGAAAAACGGCACCTTTTGATGAACTGTGCTCTGGCTGAGAAATATCATTACTCTTTGAAAACGTAGCTTCATGAGAGATGAGAAAATCTGCATATATGTACTCAAAAGCCAGAAGAAAATATGGAGTAAACAACCCATAGGGGGCTCAAGACTGAGTAGTTACTGGAAATAAAAAACAAGGCTGGGCTTAGTCATAAATGAATATGAGAACCTAGTTACTTAGATCTGAGTACAAGGACTTGTTTGAGGGAGGATTGCGCCCAGAATCCTAACTGGGGCCAACTTACTGGTACTAAGTTGACAGGCTTAAAGAAGGACAAGAGCAGTAAGCCAAGAAGGTTACTATACTTACTTTGACTCTCTGTGAATCTTCTATTGTGATATTTGCCTAATTTTTCTTGAAATGGTAGCAAGGCCTGGAACTGCAATACAGCTAGTACATTTAAAGATGCGAGGCAAGATGTCACCAGCTGGGTTCTCCAGAAGCAGACACTTGAGATAGAGTTTGAGGTACAAAATGTGTATTGAGATTCAAAGGGAGGAAGTAGGATTGAACAGAGAGAGGAGTCACACTAAAATATAGCCATAGTAAAGCCTTAACCAACTCAACGAGCAAATATTGTTGGTCATAATTGCCCATATGAGGTCAAAGTGGGCAAGCTTTCATACCCCTGCTTTGCTCGGTCAACAGATGCAGGCTGTCCAATAAAGGCTTGACCTCTGACAACATGGCTCTTTATAGCTGAGGCTGACTCTGAAGGAGCCAACAGCTGGAAGCTTTCTGGCAACTGCACTCCCCAAAACTAAATGATGAGCTAAATGATGCATCTCTGTGTCTATCACAGCCCCTTGCACTGCTCAAACCCATTTCTCATATATATTTAGGGGGCAGCTACTCAAAGGTTCTATTGAGTCTCTCTTCTTGAGGAGAAGCTCAGAAGAGACTGTTATGGACTGAATTATATATTAAAGCTGTAACCCTCAGTGCCTCAGAATATAACAGTATTTCTAGATAAAATCTTTAAAGAGGTGATTAAGTTAAATGAGGTCTTTAGTGTGGGCCCGATATGACTTGTGTTCTTATAGAAAGAGGAAATTCGGACACAGACATACATGTGCACAGAGGAAAGGCCATATGGGGACATAGCATGAAGGCGGCCATCTGCAAGTCAAGGAGAGGGGCCTAAGAAGAAATCAAACCTGCGGACACCTTGACCTTGGACTTCCAGCCTCCAGAACCATGAAAAAATACATTTTTGTTGTTTAAGCCACCCAGTCTATGGTATTTTGTTATGGCAGCCTGATCAAACTAATATAGAGAAGAGTAATAGGATGAACTACAGCTGCAGGTGGTCGCAGGGCCATACGTGATCCTCATTGTCTGCCTCTTCTACTTTCCATCCTAGATTCTCTCACCCTCAGCTAGCACCTCTGCAGCCTTCAGTGTCTTTCTTATTGGTCGCACAATCAAGATTCTCATGCTCAAGTCTTCTAAGCCCCTGGGTGCCATGCCTCAGAGGGGGTTGTTGTGTCTTTTCATTTACAATTACAATTGGTCAAGAGAGTACCAAGAGGAACCTAAGTGAGTCACCTGAGTTCCACGTAATCTCCTGCCCCATCGTGTGATACCCGGCCACCTCTTCTTGATGATCAGAGTCAATTACCCCTATCAAAATAGTGACTCTTTTTCTTTACTGCTGGCCCCTGTCCACAAGGATCCCTAAGCGCCCAAGCAGCAGCCACAGCATAGCAGCTTATAGTTAAATGGGACTCTCGCTGTGCCCTCTAGTGAAAGTGGATCCTTTTTAAACTAGGACTTTTAACCTGGCAGAGCCCAGAGTTGCAAGGATGGGAATCACAGTGTCCCTCAGAGAGTCCTTGGGAGCCATTCTCTCTTCTACTTCTTTGTTTCCAGACTCATGTATTCTTCCTACCAGGACACAGCACCATATAAAAGTCTTTGCATCCGTGTATACTGTCCTGAAGGATGGCATCACATCCTCAAAGGGCATTGCCTCCAAGGTGGAGTTTCACTATGTCTTCAACAGGTTGCTTCAATGCTCTGTAAGACTGGCAGCATCTGTACGACACAATATGTGTTATAACCACTGTGCCATGTTCATAGGCCCACTCCTGCACTTTCTTTGCTGTAAAATGGGTTCCCTAGTATGACACAATATTACATGGGGCACAAATCAGTGGATCAAAATCTGTAACTCTTCAGATAGTGGTGCAGGTTGAAACACTATAGATAGGAAAGGCAAACTCATACATAGAGTAGGTGTTTATTTCTGTGAGAACCAAGCTCTGGCTCTTCCAGGGGGTATGGACCCCAACATATTCAATTTGCCTGTAAGTGGTTCGTTGGTCTCCTTGAGGGAATGCACCACGTCAGGAGCTCAGCATTCATTTCTGTTGGGGGTAGGTTGACAGGTGGTTGTGCAGTAAATAGATCAGGCTTGTAAATGAAAGTCCATGCTTTTGGGCCAATGCATAGTCTCCACTTTGACCACCACTGCCATTTCATTCATGTGCTCATCAAGGTTGGCCAATGACAGAAAGTGGTTGATAGCAATGGACTGGGACATTCTGTTTACCTGAGTTGTTCAGTACTTCCTCCATGGTGAACACTCTCTGGTGGGTGATAACGTGATACAAAGATCTTGTGATGATTAATTTTGTATATCAACTTGGCTGGATCACAAGGTGCCCAGACATTTGGCTACACATTTTTTCTGGGAATGTCTGTGGCAGTGTTTCTGGATGAGATCAATATGTCATTTCTTTCTCCTTATTGTAGACAGAATGTCAGAATATGCTGCAGCTCTCTTGGGACCTGAGATGATTGGAGGAAGGAAGTCCCATGCATGTGACCAACAGAATAGAAGTACCAGGTCGCTGAGCGCCCGGTTGTACCAGGAAGTACCAGGCTGTGAAGCAGAATTTTGTGCCATCCCTGGATTACCGATCTCTTGACTCTCAAGAGAACCAAATACTATCTTGTTAGTGTCATTGTTATTTTGGGTGTCTGATTTTTGTTCATGTTTTCCAGCTTTATTGAAGTATGATTGACAAATAAAAATTGTATAAATTTAAGGTGTATAATGTGAAGATTTGATATAAGTGGACATTTTGAAATACCACAATCATGCCAATTAACATATCAATTACCCCAGTGTCACTTTTGGGCTTTTTTGGGGCGGTGGGGGGTTTAGTGTGATGAGAACACTTAACATCTACTCCCTTTCCAGCAAATTCCAAGTATACAATACGTTATTACTAACTATAGTCACTATGCTGTACATTGTATACACAGAACTTATTCATTTTATCACTGAAAATTTGTCCCCTTTGACCAAAATCTCATTTCCCCCACCCCAGCCCCAATAATCTCTCTTCTACTCTCTGCTTTATTAGTTCAACGTTTCTAGATTCTACTCATAAGTGAGATCACGCAGTATTTCCCTTTCTGTATCTGACTTCATGTAGTATAATGTCCTCCAGGTTTATCCATACTGTTGCAAATGTCAGGATTTCCTTTCTTTATAAAGATGAGTAAGTGCATGGTGGAAAGTTCGCGAACTTAATTGTCGGACCTGCATATATCACATTTTCTTCATTCACCGAAGGACACTTATGTTGTTTCCATATCATGGCTATTGTGAATAATGCTGTAATGAACATGGGGTACAGATATCACTGACATAGTGATTTATTTCCTTTGGGTATATATCCAGAAATGAAATTGCTGGGTCATATGTTAGTTCTATTTCTAATTTTTTGAGGAACGTTCATATAGTTCTCCATAATGACTGTTCTAATTCACATTTCCACCAGCAGTGTACAAGAGTTTCCTTTTCTCCACGTGCTCATCAACACTTATTTCTTTACTCTTTGATAGCAGCCATCCCAGCAGGTACAAAGTGAAATCTTATTGTGGTTTTAAATTGCATTTCCCTGATGATTAGTGACGTTGAGCACCTTTTCATATACCTGTTGGCCACGTTTATGACTTCTTTAGAGAAATGCCTATTCAGGTCCTTTGCCTATTTTTAATCAGGTTATTCGTTTTTCTAAAAAAACCTTTTGAGTTGTATTAGTTTTTTATATATTTTAGATATTAACCCCTTATCATATATATAGTTTGCAAATGTTTTATTCCATAGGTTGCCTTTTTGTTTTGTTTTTTCCTTTGCTATGCAGAAATTTTTTAGCTTGATGTAGTCCCACTTGTTTATTTTTGCTTTTGTTGGCTGTGCTTTTGGTATCAATCCAAAAAATCATTGCTGAGAGCAATGTCAAGGAGCTTTCCCCCTTTGTTTTCTTCTAGGAGGTTTACAATTGCAGGCCTTACATTAAGTCTTTAATCCATTTTGACTTGATTTTTGTGTATGGTGTAACTTAAGGATCCAATTTCACTTTTTTGCATGTGGATTTCCAGTTTTCCCAACATTATTTATTGAAGAGACTTTTCCCATTGTGTGTTTTTGGTGCCATTATTGAGTATTATTTGACCGTATTGTGCAGGTTTATTTCTGGGCTCTCTATTCTGTTCCATGGGTCTTTATGTCTGTTTTTAGGCCAATACCATACTGTTTGATTACTATAGCTTTGCGATGCCTCCAGCTTTATTCTTCTTGCTCAAGATTTCTATGACTTTTTAGGGTCTTTTGTGATTCTACACAAATTTTAGGATGATTTGTTCTATTTCTGTGAAAAGTGCCATTGGAATTTTGATAGGGATTACGAATCTGTAGATTGCTTTGGGTAGTATGGACACTTTGATAATATTAATTCTTCCAAACTATGAACACAGGATATTATTCCAATTATTTGTGTCTTCTACAATTTCTTTAATCAATATTTTATAGTTTTAATGTACATATCTTTCACTTCCTTGGCTAAATTTATTCCTAAGTATGTTATTGTTTTTGATGCTATTGTAAATGGGATTATTTTCTTCATTTCTTTTTTAGATACTTTGTTGTTAGTATATATAAATGCAACTGATTTTGTATATTGATTTTGTATCCTACAACTTCACTAAATTCATTTATTATTTCTTTGGTGAGATCTTTAGGATTTTCTATACATAAGATCATGTCCTCTGCCAAGAGACGATTCTACTTCTTTCCTTCTGATTTAGATACTTTTCTTTTTCTTGCCTGATTGCTCTGGCTAGGACTTCCAATACTATGATGAATAGAAACGATGAGAGTGAGCAATTTTATCTTGTTCCTGATCTTAGAGGAGAAGCTTTCAGCTTTTCACCACTGAGTATGATGTTAACTGTGGGTTTAATAAACATGGCCTTTATTATGTTGAGGTACATTCCTTCTATACCGAATTTGTTGAGAATTTTTATCATAAAAGGATTTTGAATTTTTCAAATGCAATTTCGGCATTTATTGAGATGATCATATGATTTTTATCCTTCATCCCACTAATGTGGTGTATCACATTTATTGATTTACAAATGTGAATTATCTTTACATCTCAGGGATAAATTCTGCTTGATTATGGTATATGATTGCCTTATTGCATCAGTGAGTTGCTACTGCCCTCTAGTGGTTATAAGATGATTCACTTTCCTCCAAGAAAGAGTAACCCCTGGCCTGATTACTTCCTGGGAATAGAAATACAGTCTTCAGGTCTCCCAATCATGTAACAGGTGAGCTTTACTTGTCACATACTGTTAAGATACCACAAGAAAAGGCAAGCCAAAAAACGTGCAGACATTGGGTAAAATGTAGGCCAAATACCTGGCTAATTTTAAACGGAGAATAAATAAATTTCATAACTGCCATCAAAAAATTGACAATACCTTAAACATATTAGTGACATAAAGTAAGCCCAAATGGTGGTTAGACTCTATGTTCTTAGGAAGATTTCAGAATCCTCTTTAGTATATCTCAGCATGAGTTAAGATTTTGAATCAGAACTAAAACAGTCTCTAACGTATCCTTATTACACAGTGGAATCTGTGCCATCCATTTTCATAATACTCACTACCTACCACATGGTCTGATATTTAAAAGGCACTCAGTTAAGTTTTATGAAATGAATAAATGAGTCCATACACTTGCATATGTCAAATGGCTCATCCCATGAAGAGAATATTAACAGCTAATATTTAATAAGCACTTAACTAAAGCTTATTTAATAAGCATGGGCGTAGTTGTAATCATTTAATATACATTTACTTATCCAATTCTCATGAATTGATTAGAACTGAAAAACAATAAAAGCACTATCTGGAAAACTTGTAGGATGAAGCTGAAGTACTACTTAGAGGCAAATTTAAAACTTTAGATGCACTCTTTTTAATTTTGGGAAAATTCAAACTAAAGTAGAAAAGAGAATAACTAACATCTCTGTACCCATTACCCAACTACAACCTGTATTGACATTTGACCATTTTGTATTATTTTGGAGCAAAATATATCATATCATTCCATCAATAAATCCTTCAGAATGTATCTCTGAAAGTTAAGCATCTCTCTCTTTTACGTAAACAATAATTTTATCATCACACCCGAAACAACTAATAATAATTCCTTAATAATATTTCAGTTAGTTAGTTAGTTAGTTAGTATCAGGATTCTAAACAAGGTCCATATATTGTATTTGGGTTTATGTGTCTCTTAGATATCTTTTAATCTGTAAGTTTCTCTCTCTTTCTCTCTCTCTCTCTTTCTCCTCTATTTCTTGCTAATTATTTGTTGAAGAAGCCTGGTGTTTTCCTTGAAGAATTTTCCACAGTCTGGATTTTATTGATTCCATCCCCATGGGGTCATTTAACATGTTTCTTGGTTCCCTGTACTTCCTATAAAGTGTTAATTAAATGTTGAGATCTAATTCAATCAAGGTTTAGATTTTCGGCAAGAATACATCATAGGTGGTGCTGTGTACACCCAGTACATCAACTCAGGAGACTTTAGAAGCCATTGAGGATCGTTGCCCACCTTCATTTGATCATTAAGTGTTGCAAAGTGATCTTCTAAGTATATCATTCTTTATTTACTAACTAAAATTATTTTTAAAAGAACTTTCCCTCAACAACTATTTAGTTACCCTGAGGTGTAGTTTGTATAGGAAAAGCTGGATAAATACTGACACTTCCCTTATATAAACGGTTTCAGAATAATGAGTTGATATCCTAACATTAAAGATCACCATAGGGATATTTTAAGTATCATTATGAGTTCATGGATTTTATTATACATGATATATTTCAATTCACAGTAAATAATATTTTTGATGGTCATGTTGTCCCATCCTTGGCCAGTGAGAATGAACCCCTTTAATTAAGCTTCAGTATCCTATTGTTATGGAACTGGTAGTCTGATAGCTTCTTTGTTATCTATTGTGACAGATGTTCCAGAATCATTTTGCACATTTTCTGCCCCAGATCTGGACTCAGCCATTCTTCAAAAAGCCCTGATCTCTTTCAGTAGGATGATATTTAGAAAAATGCATTTTTTAATGGACAAGTTGGAAATAAATTAGTAATGAGGTCATTTCAAGAAGCTAGATGCAAAAGTTTCTTTAAAATGAAATGGATAAAATATTAAAGGTAAGGGCAGAAACTGGGAACAAAAAGATGGTTCCTTGCAAAAACTAATAAAATTGGTTTCATAATAATAAAATAAACAAACTTTTAACCAGAACTTTAGCCAGACTCAGCGAGAATGAGAAGGCAGAAAAAAAATACTGTGGAGGAATAAAAGAAGAAGACAAAGTTACATCTACAATAGAGATCAAAAATTATATTTTAATATTATAAATAATTTTATCCTGATAGATTGGTAAACAATATATTTGAAAAGTTCCTAGGAAAAATCTAAAAAGCAAACTGAAGAATAGAAAGCCTAAATAAACCAAAATCCATGAAAGAAATCGAATTGGAAATCGAAAGACTCTTCTTTATTCCCGAAGACCTAGGACCAAGGGAGTTTGGTCAAAATGTTAGGGAATGTGTAAGGTGAGACTTTCATTTGTCCTTTACCATATCCTCAGTGACTATAAGAGAGCCTGCACCTAGTGAGTATGCAATAAATATGTGCTAAATAAACAATTTTGATAACACATAAACTGGTTCAAAGTATGAAAATATAAGGAATGATGGAAATTAATTCTTGGAGGCGGTAAGTATATTCTCAGTACTAAAATGAGACAAGGAAGGAAAGAAGGAAGGAAGGAAATTACAGGTCAATCTTGTCTATAAAACTAGATGGGAAAATCTTAGGCAAAATACCACTGAATTAAATAAAAACATATATCATGGTAAGATAGAGCATATCCCAAGAATACAAGGAAATCTATTAATACAACATATCACAATACCAAATTAAATGAGAAAAACTATGTGATCATCTCAATAAATGCAGAAAAATATTTGATGATATTCAAAACTTATTTAAGATTAAAAATAACTTCTAATAGATAGAAACAGAAAATAATTTCTTTAATCTGAAAGAGGCTATCAAAACCTAAAACAAGTACTGTACTTATTGGTGAAACATTAGAGGTTGTCCCGTTAAAATCAAGAACAAGGCAAAAATGCCTACATCATTGCTTCTAACCACCATTGTACTAAATACAAGCAATTCAATTCTAACACAAATATAAGAATTGAAAAGAGGAAATAACACTGTCTTATTTACAAATAAGAGAATTCAGCAAGCTTGCTAGAGACAAGATTTATATACAAAAATCAATTGAAATGCTATATAATAGTAATAATCAAATAGAAAAGAAAACAGAAAAAGATCCTATTCACAATACCAAAATATCAAAATCTGCAAGGAGTCTTGGAATAAATAAATGTGTTTTATGAAAAAAAATTATTAAATATTATCGAAGTACATGAAAGGAGATCTGACTAAACAATGATACTCCACGTTCATAAGTAGGAAGATTTGATCTCATGATGAGATCAAGTCTTCCCCAAAGTAACATATAAGTTTAATGTAATTCCAATCAATTTTCCAACAACAGAGGTTTTATTTATGGAACGTGACAAGCTCATCCTTAAATTCAAATGAAAGAGTAAAGGGCCAAGAAAATCGATGACTCTTGAAGAAGAGGAACAAGGTGTGTGGGCAGGGAGAAGGTGAGACTGTGGGATGGCAGGGGGACAAGGAAGGAAGGTCCTTGCCCTACCAGATATCAGACTTTCTATACAGCCATTGTAATGAAGAAAGAGTGGTATACTTGTGCCAAAATGGACAAGTAAATCCAACTTATTAGCTATGTGAGCAGGGGCAAAATGTCAGCCTCTCTCAACAACTTCTTTAATCCCACCTGGAAAAATGTAGCTTTAGAACATAAACTGTAATTGATGTAAAGTGGTCAGTTCAAGAGGAATAGTAGGAATATAGTACAGGGTCTTTACATATATATCTGAAAACCAAAAGTAGTAATTCAACTGTAACAAGCTTTATTAAAATGTTAATTGGGAAAATTGCACTTCTGAATGTATTGGCTTCTCATAGGTTTCTTTGCCCTGGACACAGACACATAGAGCTCAGGAAAATCCTTGGTCCTTTCACTGTAACCTGGAGAGAGCTCTCACAGGAGGGAGATCACACCACTTATCTTCCCTAAGGCTATGGGCCAATAAGATGCTCAGGGTAACAGGGATATTACTACCCAACTATAATTAAAAATAACTTTTTTAATACTAGAAAGTATTACGGGAAATCCTTAACAGTGGTTATGGGTAATTTGATTTGATTTGACATTTTTTGCCTATGTTTATTTCTCATATTATCTATTCTTCTATAATTCACATATGATTTTATAAAAATAAAAAACTAAAGGTACTTTGGAGGCATAAATAATATTAAATGATGTATTTTATTTAATTTTTTTAAAGAGGAAAATATATTGTGTAGTACATCTCTTCATTGCAGGAAGGGACCATCAGTTTTGTCTGAGTTTCTTGGGCAGAGTCTGGTCCATAGCACAGGCTCCAGCTTTCATTACTGACAATGCCTTCCATTTCTTGTGACATAATTTTTCTCACCAGAGCCAGAATTAGGTCAGAGAAACCAGGACTTTGTTACTAAGGAACAAGTATTATAAATAATTCCTTTTAATTGTGTGAGTTTAAACCTTATTACATGTGGCATGTGTGCCTTTAACAGCACAAAATAAAACTGAGTTTATTAACTCAGAATATCCCGTTGAAATAGGAAGCCACGGTTGGCCATATTAGGACAACAAACAACTAACACCTTACACTGCTTCTCTGAAGCCAAGAATTGCTTTTTACAGTTTTTGTCTTCACTAAAGTTGGAGATCAGGGCTCTATGAAACAGTCCTAATAGGAACCTCTGGACCCCAGAAGCTCTGGACCCCTCTTTCCATCACCACACACACGATCGATCCATCATGTCCCCATGAGGGTCATATTCCAAAAATGTGTTGCAATTATGAGCAGCAGAAGATCAAATAGGCTATGGTTTACGTGTAATTCCTAGCAATTCCTTTCTTTCCTTCTCAAGAAAGCACAGGAAAGGCAAATGAGAGGGGTTTTAGGAGGAAAATCCTGAAACTGCTTTCATTTTACAATGAAATTGCTCAAAACTTCACAGCTTTCCTACAGTAATCATTACTGTTGCAAGATCACCGCTGAGAGTTCTCTGTTCTAAATATTTGCTTCAGGTGTCAGCTCTTATAGAGACAATGCATTCCAACGCAAGACCACCCTCCTCTCCTCAATAGTCACACATTTTCAGGAAGAGCCTAGAATAGTCTCTCCCCCTGCCCCCCCCCACACCTGTGGTGGTGGCGATCCCTTCCAGCAAGCGCTGCAAATTTTTGTATCGCTTGGTAACTCTCATCACGATGTCTAAATTTAATGAAACTAATTCTGAAGGTTGGAAATCAAAGTCCTATCGGGATTGAGTTTGGGGTTTCCCGGTAAAAGAGGAAACAGGAATCTTTTGGTTCAGTGGCACTTTTAAAAAGAAGTTTAATTGAAGTCTTAAATGTTGCATAAATGGAAGATATAAGTTTTAATTGAAAAATAATTATAACCACTTAATCATTTTTAAATGAGGGCTGTAATTGCAGTCAGCACACAATAGCCACATACAGACACTGAGATTTCCGCAATAAAGCAGGGATGGTACAGCTTGATTTGCTAATAGCACTTCCACTTCTCCTCCCTTTTGTCTCAAAGATTAATTCAGGCAAGGGCTATTAGTGCTGTTAATTGGTTCTGCAATTTAGACCTTGTGCCTGTGAATGAATGACTGATGCAGTCGCTCAGCCAATAAATGGGAGCACTTCGTCAATGCTCCCCATTGTCCAGCAGGGCATCGTCCAGGCCTCCCAGCCTCCCGCCTGCCAGCCCTTGGGGACAAAAGGCCCAGTGCCTCTTCTTGGTCACAGCTTCAGCGGAACCTGAGATAAGTCAACCAGATGCCTTTGAAATGAGGTTGACTTATTGAATCTAATGATATTCAACTAGCGCTCTTCCCCTGTCACCAGAAGGAAGGTTTCTTTTTGTTTTGAATCCTCCTTTCACTCTGTTATGAGGCTGTGAAGGAATAGGAGGCCTGGTTGTTATGAAGCTTGGCAAAAGAAAGCACCAACTGTAACATTAGCTTGAAGATAAATATACCCCTGAGCTCAGGGAGAAAACCTTCTTTAATTGCTGCAGCGCCGTTTTTGGCGTGGGGACGGCCCCCCCAGGGAGGCCTTGGTGAGTTATCAGACCCAATGAGGGACCATACAGATTGTGCCTCCTGCTGAGGACTTTAGAGATAATTGCAAGCTGAAACACCACCAAAGAGACATCCTGATTGAAGACGCACTCACCAGTGGTCATTTGCAAAGCCACACTAGATTTCACTATTTAGAAAAATTCCCATTGCTCTCTGAGACGCCCCTCCCCGACCACTGCAGGTCCGTCTCTCTCTGCCAGATACTCACACCAACACTTTTCAGAATGAAGATACTGGGAGTCAGTGGACTCTGCCATTTTAGCTCCCTAGAGCAGTCTCAGGCCAGACACGGCCAGAGAAGATGAGGGTGTGCAGAATGTCCCCAACAAGGGACAGGGAGTGGAGACGAAAGGGGCCTCTGTGACTGACTTGACATTGAGTGTGGACATCCCTTGAACTCTGTGCAGACTGGGTACTGAGTTTACACATTCGTGCTCCTGCCTAGGGGGGCACCCATATTCAGTTTGGATCCCATTCAAGAAATGATTCTGCTCTCTAAAATAAAAGTTTTAAATCTCTTCTACCCAGGCAACAGAAACTGCACCATATGAGAAGATGATCCAGGGCTCAGAGGAGAGAGAGAGGAACGCCACGGCACCAAGACGCAGTTTCTGGAATACCAAGTTTCTAAGTACAAATTTCCAACCACAAACTCAGATGTGTAAGAAAATAACTGTCCATTGTTTCATAACCGAGCGTAATTTTTACTTTGAAGTCCCCTTTCACTCAATGACAGAAACTTGGATCTTCCTCTGTTTTCCTGAAGGTGGAATCCAAACTTGGGCGCCTATGTGGTACCAAAGCATCAAGGCGGCATCATCTGTAGAGAATTTAAAAGCAATAATAATATGTATTCAAAGTGGGTCTGCTTTTTAGTATCATCATGTGATACTATATAATGTCAATGATGAAATTCTCCTCCCCAAGTACCTTTTGTTGGTCTAGTATCTAAACAATGACTGTGGTTACCCTTGAGTATTAATATTAATATATAAGTAGTCTTCAAATTAGCACATTTTTATTACTTCTCTTTTCATAAACATTTTCTCTATAGAAGTTAATTCAGAAAATTAACGGTTGGGGCCGTCCAGTTGGCCCCAACACACTTGAACTTAGCTGCACACATTTGTTTCAAAAGTAAGTTCTTATGGGTTCGGTACCATTGTCTTTGCTTCAGGCACAGTTTAATATCTCCAGCGCCTGTGATTCTATAGATTCCTGCATTGAAGCAGTAGATTTAAAATAAGTTATGATGGCATGTTTATTGTAAAGACAAAGAACATGGGCTATTTCAATTCTGTCATTCTATGATTCCACTTGGAGTTTTTCTTGTGTTCAAATTTGAAAGAATACAAATTACAGTGTTATTTTTTCCTTTGTTAAAATAATCCTAATGGCAGTAGAAAATCTTAATTCATGACTTTTCACCTTTTCAGTACTATAATATTTGTTCCATTTTTATTTTTTGTTTACTGGCATGATTATGTATGGAAATTTGATAAAAGAAAAATTTCATGGTCCACATTTCTTCTCTGTCTATTATTATTATTTGCTTCCTTTCATAATTGTTGCAGAAAATAATTTGGTCAAAATAAAATGTTAACAAATGCTCCTCTGTGGGTGTCAAATGTACTAGGCACAACATCGTTAGAGTGGACATACTGATTACTAAACTGTGACTGGTTTTTTGCTGTTTTTGTTTGTTTGTTTGTTTTTTGTCACTCTGATTTGTGGATCTTTGCTATCTAAGAATGACTGGGAAAACTATAGGACCTGCTTATGAAGTCATCCACAGTGAGGTATAGAAATATTCTAAGGCTGGTTTTGACAGCACAGTGGGGAAGGAAAGTTGCGTTGGGCTTGCAACCTATGCATTCAGCTTCTTTGCTGTATTTTGTAAAGCATCCTAGAGGGAATAAAAACCCTGAGCTTTACTCTCATGATTATACTGGGCCCCTACACTGAACTGAAACATGACAGAAATTGCAGGAAATGTCTGCCAACACCAAGTGCTACCATTACACTTCATGTAAGGATGTGCCTGTACACAGCATGAGCTGTTGAGATGCATAGAGAGGGCCCCCAGAAACTTGGTCACTGCCAATGGACCAGAAATGGCCATTCTATTCATCATCCCAGGTGAAGACTTTCAATAAGTTCCATGGTGAAGAGAACTGAAATTGATCACAGAACCCATCTGTATATGTTAACTGTCTAGTAAAAAATTGAGAGCACTGTCATTAACAAACCCCTTTTTTGTCTTTATAAATATCCCCAGGGATTGTTCCAGACGATTCTGGACTGCCTAAATTTTAGAATAAATGAATGGGTCTTAAAGAGAGTTAAACCACAAAAGCAGTTCCCTCCCCCACAAAGGCCATGCTTTCTATGTTCACATCTTTCTAAAAAAAAAAAAAAACAACCAGAAACACCATAAAACCTTGAGTTGTATAGAAGATAAGAATCTGAAAAGTACTCTACTCTAAAACAGTAATTGGAGGCATTAATTTATATATAATTGGAGGGTAGAGACCTCTGCCCACAAATTTGACATTAATTTCACTAAAAGAAGATATTAAAACACAACCTTGTAATGGAATTATTAATCTGATTAAAAACTTTATTCACTAACATGAACAAGCAAATCAAAAGAAAAGAAATTAAAATGTCCACAAATACAGGAAAATGTACTTATTAGTGGATAATAATCAAAGAATTACAGTTTAAAATAGACATCACTTCCATCTATTCTTTCTCAAAAGTAATAAAAATATTGATAATCCTCAATTTTCAAAGATATGAAAAATTGTCATTTAAACATATTGTTTTCTAGCAAGAGTGTAAGCTGATCTAATGTGATCAAAATTTTAAATGTGCATCTTTTTTATGTTCATACAAGATATTTCACTTTAGGTAATTTATCCTAAGGAAATAAAACAAGTAGGAAAAGATTAATGTTCTAAGATATCGATATCATTGCTCTTCATAGTAAAAAAAATATTGTAAACAACTAAACATACATTAATATGGAATTGATTAAATAAATTATAATATAGTCACATGATGGAATGCTTTGGCAGCCTTTTAAAATATTGAGGTAAATTTTGATGGCAGCCTTTTAAAATATTGAGGTAAATTTTGATGCAATTCCACGATATATTAAACTAAATTCCATGATATATTAAACTAAAAATAAAGAGGTTATAGAATATTGAGTATGACCAGTGTGTTGAATAGGTATCATTGTTGGCATATTAATAATGCAATTTTATTTGGGGTCTTTTATTGTCTCTTTAAAATTTGGTGAGTGGGTGTAAATTTCCTAGGCAATGAAATGAAAACTTCACGGACCCATGATTTTCTGCTCACTCTTGGTTAGACAATCCTACAGTCACTTTAAGTTATAATTACTTTCTGAATTCGAAAATCAGAATGGTTGGTCCATGATACTAATCAGAATTCCAAACTTGATTTAATAGCATTTACATATGAGACTTGTTAAAATATTAACCCTTTGTCATTTGTCTTTTAGCTTTGTTCTTGAGATGTTTCACTATAGAGCAAATCTATTTAAGGCCAGAATCCTGCAATTAAAAAGGAGTGTGGAGTTGTCTTCTTTGCTCTTCTCCACATAGAATTTCTCCTCCTTCCCTCTCCTATGGCACACTTTCTATCCCAGGAACACCTGTCAGCTAAATATGGTTCCTTGAGGTTGGGTGTGTGCGAGTGGGGTGGGAGATAGGGTGGGAGGAATGGTGAGGGGACAGGAAAGGTCTTATTTCAACTGGTCCCATGGTAAACTTGTTACTCAGTCAAAGAAACTGAGTCAGAAACCAGAGTGGAGCAATAAGACATCAAAGACAGAATCTAATCTGAAGTCCAAGGGAAGCAGGTGGGGCTGTTGGTTTAGCTGGCTTAGCTCTAATAGAGGAGGGAAAAAGGAGGGGAGTACATTTCAAGTGGTAGGAAAGGGACAGGCAGTGGTTGGGAGAAGAGAAAGAATGACCTGTGCAAGACACAGGAGGTAGTCCAGGGAATTAGGAAAAAGGAGCACAGGGAGAGGGCAGGGGAAGGGAGGGACCATGGCTACCCAGCCCTTACTCTGGCATATATGTATTACCACCTCCTGAGCAGGGTGTCTTATTAGTCTCCTTTAACAAAAGGCATAGCGGAGGCTCAGAGAAGTTGAATAAGCAGCGAAGCAAAAAGCTAAACTCTGATTTCAAATCCCTTGTTCTTTCCAGAAGTCAGTGGTTCCCAAACAACCCACAAAACCAGTATCAGGCTGGCTGCTCAGAATCACCTAGAGAACTTCTTTAAAATCCATAATCCATAATCCTTGGCTTCATTCCAAACCTATGGGCAAGAGGGTCAGGAAATAAGACATATTCATAGGCTTTTTAGGTGATCCTGTGGTGCAGCGAGTTTGGTAACGAGGGTATTAGGTGTCTCACATTATCTCCAACATATCTGTAGGGCAAGGGGCAAATGAACTATTATTTCCTGAGCACCTACTTTGCTTTACTTTATTACGAGCACCTTCTGGGCACTAGTCCAAGTGTATCATCACACGTTGTCCTTCCTCCACATGCCTGTAAGATTGGTATCATCTCCACAGCAATGAGGAAGCTGAGAGTGGTTATGTGATGTGCTCAAAGGGAGCTTAGTAAGTAGCAGAGCTGGGATTCAGACCTCAACTTGTAGGAGCCCTGATTCCTAGTCTTTGTACCTTACCACACTGTATAGGGGGAAGGACCTTATGATGGTGGGAGGAGGATGGAGAGATTTAGATACTGCAGATGAAAGGGCTAATTATGGAGCAATTCAGAGAGATCTGTAGTAGTGGCCCAGACTGCGGGAAACCTTGGCTGGGAAATCGAGTAGGAGGGAAACTGTAGAAGAAGTCCAGAGGCTGTGTTTGTGGATTTGCCCATTTCCTGAGAACCTGCCTAGTCTGAGAAGTCTTTATTCCAAGGGGCTGGCTCCCTCTTGTGGCAGCTGCTGCTATTCCCTGAATCATCTGGGAGCAGGCAGCCTTGTAGAGAGCAGAGGGAGCAACCTGGCTGCACATTGGACTCACCTGGGAGCATTAAAATGTAGCCATGCTCCAGGCCAATGAAATGAGAATATTTGGGGAGATTTAGACCTACACTATCCAATACAGCAGCCACTATCCACATGTGGCTATAGAACACTTGAAATGTGGCTAGTCCAAATTGACATGTAAGTGTACAATTACACACACACTGGATTTCAAAGATCTAGTTTAAAAAAGAAGTTGTGAAATATCTCGTTAATAATTTTTGTATTAATTATATGTTGAAGTGGTATTTTGGACATACTGAGGTAAAGTATATTATTTAAATTAATTTACTTTTTTAAATGTAACTACTAGAATATTTAAAATTACATATATGGCTCACATTAATGGCTCAGATCATATGTCAGATTGCCAGATTTAGCAAATAAAAATGCTAGATGCTCATAAAAATACTAGTTAAATTTGAATTTCAGATAAACACATAAATTTTTCAGTATCTTTAGTAAATTTTTAGTATAAATATGTCCCATGCAATATTTGGAACCTACTAATAATAAAAATAAAATTCATTGGGTGTCCTGTATATTATCTGGCTCCCTGATATGTCTATTGGACAGCACTGATCTAGACACTTGCTACTCAGACTGTGGTCTGAGGACAAGCAGGATAGGTTTTGTCTGGGAGCTTATCAGAAATGCAGCTTCTCAGACCTCACCCATAGCTACTGAACCAGAATCTTCAGTTTAATGAGATCCTCAAGTGATCCATGCAGACACCTATATTTTAAAAGCACTGAGCTTGAGAGCCACCATCAAAATGGAGGTGCACGGGGAAAGGGAAATGGATCTGTCCAGGGCCCTTGGCCAAGGCGAACAGTCCTGGATTTCAAACTCTGAACCCATTCACCTCTCTCCTTTATCTCCACAATGCCCAACACATAAAGGTTGATTGAACAAGTGAGTCAAGTGTGAACACGTAAGTGAGAGAATGGGTAAATAAATAAATGAATGAATAAGTAGTTGGTAGTTGAATGGGTGAATAAGTATGTACATGTTTGGGATAGTGAATAAATTCAAGAGCAACCAGAAGGATGACTGAATGGAGAATTTCATAGTGAATTCAGGACTACACAAGGCCCAGCAGAAGGAAGCACATGGCTCAGAGAGAAGTGACCCAAAGCGTTGTCCCTTCGCTTGCCGAGTACAAGCCCATGAAATAAGGAGCTCTCCTCCTGGCCCAAGACTCACCGTCTGCAGCCTAGAAAGTGTGGGGAGGAAGAGCTTCCTTCTCTATCCAAGCCAACAGCTGATGTGGACGTTCTGTGGGACCTAAACACATATCCCCTTGCTCACCAAGTGCTGGCCCACCCTGCCCCTGGTCTGACCTATCACCAAATGGTTCTCCCGCAGAGCACAGTCAAAACTACAGGCATTGTTTTTAATTTCCTTTAATTATATAAAGTAGGTCGGGCTTTAATTAATTATTTCTTTTTCCAAAATGGTAACTTCTTTCTTGAGTTTTCTTTTGCATTATAAATGTAATACGTGCCCAGGTAGAAAGGAGAAACTGAAAGCCCCACTATAATCCCTTCCTCCATAGATAAGTACTGCTAACATTTCAAATATATCCTTCTAGACATTTTATATAATTATCTATATATACATATTTTACATCGATGAAATCATGCCAGGCATATTATTTTATGGCCCCCTTTTTCACTGAACAGCACATTGTTCATATCAACCAAAGTATACATATCTAATTCTTATAAATGGATGCACATTATTCTTTCCGATGGATGCACCATAATTTATTGAATAAATCCCCTATTGTTGGACATTCAGGTGGTTTCTAAAGTTCACTCTTATTATAGGCAATGCTGTTCACTTCCAACCCCATACCCTTCATTGCCTAGTGAATTTCTACTCATCTTTCACATTTCAGTTCAATTTCAGCAGTTTCATTTCAAACTGGGAAAAACTTTCTTTACTTCTCCTTACCAAAGAGGGGGAAAAATTCTGCAGAGATACAATTCTGACTCAAGCGTACACCAAAAAAAAAAAAAAGTAACTTAGCCCTCAGTATACTTGGATTCTCAGTCTACAGACATTTATACTTTGGTTCATGGCAACACCACATTTCCCCAAGAATAGTAAGAGAGTAAGTATTTTACATTTGCTTAATAATAGTGTTAACTCCAGTGGTGCCCAGAACAAAACACAGCCTACCTTGAAGGAATATTAGAGCCTCTGTACCTAGTGAAATAGAAAATTGCTTACAGCTTAAATCTTAGATTTTTCAACTTCTACCCATCAAGATTAAAAAATAAGAGGGTCTGGGTTATCAAAAATCATATTACACATAAAAAGTAAATGCTGAAATAACCTAAACACTCAGTAGTGGGGGAAAGCTTAAGCAAACATGGTACATCCACATAATAGAATATTCAAATGTATGCTTGCAATTAATTTTTGATGAAGAAAATATTTTTGATAAATATAAATGAAAAAGGATGATAAAAACTCTATGTGCAGTATAATCCCAACTATGTAAAATATATGTATTCAAGAAAATCAGACTAGAAGGAAATAAAGCCAAAATATTAACAGTAGTACCTCTTAGAGGTAGAACCATAGTTTATTGTTTTATTCTCTATGCTTTTCTTCTTTGGGGCTTTAAAAATTTTTTTTCCTTTTATTTTGTTTTTTAAATTTTTTATCAGACTTTATTTTTTAGAGCATTTTTAAATTCACAGCAAAACTAAGTGGAATATACAGAAATTTCCTGTATATCCACTATCCCTACACACACATCGCCTCTCTTAATTATTGACATCCCCCACCAGAGTGGAACATTTGTTACAATTGATGAACCTACACTGACACATCATTATCACCCAAAATCCATAGTTTACATTAAGGGTCACTCTTAGTGTTGGACATTCTATGGGTTTAGACAAAGACATAATGACATGTATCCACCAATCCAGTATCATACAGAGAAGTTTCACTGCCCTACAAATCCTATGCTCCACCTATTCCTCCCTTTTTTGGATTTTTAATTGTTTTTATCCTTTAACATTTTCTACCATTTACATTACTTTAATGAAAAGAAAAAAAAAAACACTGTCATTTGAAGAAATCCTTTTGTGAAGGAAAATGCAGATCAGAGCTTTCATTTTCCCCATGACTCAGAAACTCGTTGAGTACCTTTTCAGCTCTCCTGAATAAAAGCACCCAAAGGTGAACATGCAGTTTGTGTGTTGAGTGTCAGGAGCAGGCAAGGAGCCTCATGCGCCTACAGCTAGTCAAACAGAAACCAGCCCTCCCACCTTGTTTGCTCTCTTGTCTCATTCTCTTCCCGAGAGCGGGGAAACACAAAGTACCACTGCTTCCTGATTCTGAGTGTCGGCTCAGATAAGGCGTGTGCTGGTGGGTAAATGAAAACCTCTATGACTTTCATCCCATATACTAGGGGGTTTCTTCTCTTCTTATTGCATACGTTAACTAAAGGTGATTTGATTTTACATTTTGATTTTTTTATTTTAACTAATCAAAATCAGGGGGTGGGAGGCAGCCTCCTCAGCTCATGCACACAGCCTCTTTTGTTTTGAAAGCAGTCACTACACAGGACCTTTCCGGAGTGTTCTGAAGCATCACTGCTCTCCCTTTAACCGGCCTGACATACAAAAACCTTCCCTGGAGGACCAGCAGTATATTTTCCTTTAGCATACCTGCATTCTTCCAAGTGAAATTTTGACTTCAAATTCTCCAGTAAGGTAGATGAGGGTAAAAAGGATCAAACATATGGTGATCAAAGGAGAACTGACTCTGGGTGGTGAACACACAATGTGATGTATAGAAGAGGTATTACAGAATTGTGCACCTGAAACCTATGTAACTTTACCAACAACTGTCACCCCAATAAACTTTAATTTTAAAAAATTAAATAATCCTGGGACGGACGGGGCTCAGTTGGTTAGAGCATGAGCTCTGGGCAACGGAGCTGTCGGTTCCATTCCCACATGGGCCAGGGAGCTTAGCCGTCTGCAACTAGAATGAAGTCAATGAGCTGCCGCTCAGCTCCCGGGTGGCCAGATGGCTCAGTTGGTTGGAGCACGGGCTCACAACCACAAGGTTACCGGTTCGACCGGCAACTGGACCTGGAGCTGAGCTGCGTCCTCCACAACTAAGATTGAAAGGACAACAACTTGACTTGGAAAAGTCCCGGAAGTACACACTGCTCCCCAATAAAGTCCTGTTCCCCTTCCCCAATAAAATCTTTTTAAAAAAATTAAATAATCCAATAAATTGCTCTACTAATTGAAAAACAAATTCTCAGATAAGATGATTTCTCATAGCACCACATTCTGTTAGTTGTCTTTTCACTTTCTTGATGGTGTCTTTCGTCACACAAATCATCGTCCGCTCTCTCTTTGGGCCCCATGTCTATTCCTCTGTCTTATAGGAATACTCTCTCTCCAAAGCCATCTCATTCCTAGTTGCCAGTCTCTCTCAACTTGCCCACAGCTGACTTGGCCAATAGTTACCAAATAGGAAATGCACATGACCTGGGGACAGAAAAAACAATCCACTGGGATACAGGAAGATAATTTCAGAACTTCTATTTACAATCACTTTTGTATTATCTTCATTTAGTTTCCACTTTAGGCTGTGTTTACAATGTAATACATGAACATGGTAGCACATATATATCATGTATAAATAACCATACATATCTGGGGACAAAGAATGTACCTTATTCATTTTCGTATCCACAGTACTTAGTGTACTGCTCAGCTCAAAAATCGCTTTTTAGACAAATGCATGCATGAATGAATAAAATAGATCACATGAAATCAATCAATGCTGTTCCTCAGTCCCTGTTCACAAAACATTCTAAATGAGTCCCCATAAGGCCACAGGCAGTGTCCTTAGAGACACACCACACCCACTTCTATCCACCTCCGTCCCTGCCCCCTCACCTAGATCATCCTACGTTCCCAAGATCTCCTCTCTTAGTCCATCTACATCTTCTCCCAAAGTCAGCACCTCCCCTCAGAATCACAAAATTTTCACCTTCACCTTCAACTCAAGAGTCGTGTTTCTGGCCCCTATATCCTGGCATTGTTCCCATTCAACAAACCTTTGCAGTGAGCAGCTCACTGGCTGTACGACTGCTCGTCGTCATCCAGGTCCAGCCTTCTGCCCCCATGTGGTCCATGATAGTGCTTTTCTCATCTGAGAAGAAATAAGGAGAAAGATGGAGGATAATATGAAACGTAAATGCAGATGTATATGTCCTATCTGTCCATGACTGTTCTTTATTGTGAGAATGTAGTTTTCTATATTTTTATATTAAAATATTCTTTCTCTTATAAATGATGGTAACTATACTAATCCGTACTGGACAAAATCAAAAGTTTAGCAGTCCTCTTTGGATCCTGAAATCTCTTATGTGAAAATTTACTCATTCACACAATCCAAAATCCTGGGAATCACCAAACCATCAGCAAGCAGAAATGTTTTGTTTGATTTGTTTTTAAGGAGGGAAGAGGAGAAGTTAATTTATGGGGTAAAATACAAATAGTCCACAAGGGGTTACAAACTAATCCTCACTATTCAATCATCCTGGCTTAGCACATCTCTTTTTCCTAATAGCAATAACAGATTTTAGAGCTGGAAGGGAGTATGAGGAGCCTGGGGCACTGAGCATCAGTGAGGAAGGGATGTCTCAGAGAAAGATAGATAAGTGAATCTGAGGATCATCTGTGACGTCATCACACCCATGCCAAGGCTGATTCTGTCTCAGAACTTTTGCCCTAAAAGAGCCTCCTGTATTAAGTGTACACCTTGATATTGGCATGTGCTGGCAACAGGAAAAAGATGGATTTTGTAAATAGTATCCATATTCCTGCTGCATTCTGCTTTATCACCAAAGGGAGCAAGGTTTGGATTTCCCGACTGAAACCCTGATTGGCAAACAAATCTGGACCTAATTCTTGTCTTGCCTGAGAGGATGCATAATGTTCAAATTCTTTTCCAAATATTCTAGGTATATTTCGTATTAAAAATCCATATGCTATTAGTCACTCAAACTGGAACTGAAAGACACAGTCAGATCTAGAAAGCCAATGAACGCTGGGCAGTATTTGATTGGCCATGCTTATTGGCTTTAGAATGAAATCTTGAGACTGAAATGGGGTGGGATACTTGAACCATTCACAGTCAAGGGAGTATTATCGTGTTCCTCCCACAAGCCAAACCTAATGGAAATGAGTCACATGTGGCTGAATCTTGTACTTGGAACACACATTAGGCTGAAAGTCATTTTTCTGAATCATATCTGACTGGACAACATGAGCTCATGTCAAGAACATGCTGAGTTTCTCCTACAGCATCTGGGATGGACATTTTTCACCTGGAAGGAGCAGGTTGGCTGTCTTGGGTCTGGAAATTTGAACTTGTTTTTTCAGAGCCCACACTCAGTGCTGAAGACTGAACATAATGGTATTCAGCCTGTTGTTTTTCAAAATATTCCTTTACTGTAGAGAAGAAATATTGTTTACTTCTCTGGGAAACAGAGGCCCAGTTTTGATAAAATGGTATAAGTAAAATTTCACAACAATGTCAAAGTTAGGACATGAACATCTTCACGTGTTATCATACATGTAAGCACACAGCGGACAGTTAGCGAACTAAATTGTCGACCTTGGGCATACTGAGATTGCTTTGCCTCTGATTCCCAGATTTGGTTAAAAAAAAAAATTCCTACAAATTTCTCAAGAATCCTTGACCACTGACCATACCATCTGGACAGACGGTTAGATATAAGGAGTGTTCTCTTGGCCACACGGCTAAGGTAAACATCTGGCAGCCAGAGGTTGCTTCCAAGTTTTGGCAATTATGAATAAGGCTTTTACAAACATCTGTATGAAGGTTTTTGTGTAGACATAAGTTTTCAGCTCATTTGCGCAAATATCAAGGAGCACGATTGCTTGATCATATGGTAAGAGTATGTTTCATTTCGTAAGAAACTGCCAAACTCTCTTCTAAAGTAGCTGCACCATTTTGCGTTCCCATCAGCAATTCCACATCGTTGTTAGAATTTGGTGTTAATGTTTTGGATTTTAAGCCATTCTAATAGGTGCGTAGTAGTAGTAATATCTTGTTGTTTTAATTTGTAATTTCCTAATGACATATGATGTTGATCTTTTCAGATGCTTATATTTTCTTTGATATTACTGTTCAGATATTTTGCCCATTTTTTAGTCAGGTTGTTAATTTTCTTATGGTTGAGTTTTAACAGTGCTTTGTATATTTTGGATGTGTCTTTTATCCAATTTTTATTTTGGTGGGTTTTTTTTTTTTGGATAAAAATTTTTTTCAAGTATTTTCCTTTGCAGATATTTTCTCTCCATCCTTGGCTTGTCTTCTCATTATCTTGAGATTTATAATTGTTTTTATTCTCAATTTTTAAAGATCCAGTTCTGTGATGTTCTGGTTTCTATTGTTGCAATTGATATAATGGCTACAATTCCTTTATTTATTATAGGTTTTGTTAAAGATTTTTCTCTTTATCTTTGGTATTTTATAATACTACAACACGTCCAGATTTGATTTATTTTTACTTACATTTTGTGAACTACTGTACATCCCTAATATGAGATTGATGCTTTTCATCAATTCTAGAAAATTCTCAGCCAATAACTTATCAAATTGCCTTTCTCTCATTCTCTTGATTATCTCCCAGTACTCCTATTGGATATATGTGGGAACTTCTCATTCTATCCTCCATGTCTCTTACTGCTGTTTCATGTTTTCCATCTCTTTATTTCTGTCTACATTCTGCATAGTATTCTCAGTTCTATCTTGCAGTTCTTGAATGCTAACTTTAGCTGTATTTAATTTGCTAATTACCTGTTAGTTTTCTAGTGCTGCCATAGCAAGTTTCCAGAAACTTAGCAGCTTTAAACAACATACACTTATTATCTCACAGTGTCTGTAGGTCAGATGTCTGGCATAGTGTGGTAGGATCTTCTGCTTAGCATCTTACCAGGCTTAAATCAAAGTATCAGCTATGGCTATGGTTCTTATGTGGGGCCTGAGGTCCTCTTCCAAGATCACTTTGGTTGGAAGAATTCAGTTCTTTTCAGCTACAGAACTGAGATTCCTGTTTCTTTGTCCTGTGATTCCTTTCATCTTCAAATCAACAATTGTGCATTGAATCCTCGTTCTTCTAATCTCTGGCTTTCCTTTCTGCTACATTTCTCTCACTTCCTGTTCTACCATCCTCTTTCCCTCTTTAGGGCTCATAGGATTACACTGGGCCTCCCTGGATAATCTAGGATAATCTCTCTATTTTAAGGTCCCCTGATTAGTAACTTGGATTACATCTCTAAAATTCTTTTTGCCGTATAACATAATATAAGCAAGAGGCAGAGATCATAGGGGACTATTACACTGTCCACTGAGTTTTTTTTGTTGCATTGACTATATTTTTAATTACTAGAGATTCCGGGGGCGGGGGGGGGGTGCCAAATTTTCCTGTTCTTTTTTCATGGTGACTTTTTTTTACTTAGAATTTTAGCTTCTTCTTTTATGTCTTTAACCAATATTATCTGATTTTCTTGGGGAGTTCATTGTATGTATTTGTTAATTCTTGTGATGTTATTCATAATCAAATGGTGAGCTGGAGTCAGCCTCTGGGAGCTGGTTCTGTACATCACTTCCCAACTTTGCATCCAGTGAAGTCACATTGGTAGCTTGAAGTCAGTCATGGTGGGAGTGGTTATGCCACAGAAACTGGCAAATGTTGTTAAGTCAATGATTTTTTCTTTTCTTTTCAGAGTTGGTTTGCCAGTATGTATACCACTGTTTATAACAGATTTTGAATTTTGTGTGTTGAGCTCAAGATTGACAGGGATTTACATGTAGAAATCCTATTCAACCTGCAGCGACGGTTTTGCAGTTCCTCCCGTAAGTCTTTCTAGATGTGTTATCAGCCTGGAATCACCTTTTAATGCTCTTATCTTAGTGTGGGAGTTTCAGGACATGATGTGGGATGTGTAAATTCAAACCCCAGTCACATATGAAACAGAGGCTCATGGTCGTATTTTTTTTCCCCCACATAGGGACCAGGTCAGACTAAGCCTAACAAGCTCTCTTATTTTCTCCCTAGGCCAGTGAGCTGAATTTTCTAGTACATCCCTTCACTGTATGAATTGTTGAATTGATTACTGAATGAATCTTTTCCAGTGGTTTTCAAATTATGTTCCCTTATGCCTTAAGGCGTTCTAATAAATGACCCAAGAAGCTACTTCAGGGAGCAAGAGAAAAGTGGTCAGACAATTCCCTCCATCCTACAAACCCGAGTAACACAAATTTCTCCTCTCCTCAAATTTCAATGCAAGTACACACACACACACACACATGCATTTTATCTACATGATGTATTAGTCTTCCTGACAATATCACAAAGAAAGGGGTTCCTCTTTTTTAGAATTATGAAATTTCTGAGATATTCCAAACTCTTCACTATAAAAATGGGGAAACTAAGGCACAGAAATATTAGCCAACAATGTATATAATATAGTTCCATGAGTTGGTAAAAAGACTTGAGACTTGAGTCTAAGTTCAAAGTAGGTATGACAATATTTGAACCAAAAAATTTAAAATGCCTTTCTGTAACCAGAGACATTTTGTGTGAGAAGTTGGGGTTTAATTTCTTATCAAGATGAAGAAATACAATGTGAGAGTGATTTGTCAATCACCAAAGCTTTTAATTATGTTACTATCAGTCTACCTTTAGTAATATAAGCATCCCTCTGTATCTGCAGGGGATTGGTTCTAGGGCCCCCACGGACACCAAAATCCATGGATGCTCAAGTCCCTGACATAAAATGGCATGTTTGCATATAAATTATGCACACCATCCCATATACCTTAAATCATCTCTAGATTATTTATAATACTTAATACAATGTATGCTATGTAAATCGTTGTTATACTGTATTGTTTAGGCAACACTGGCAAGAAAAAAAGTCTGTACACGTTCAGTACAGGTACCACTACCATAGACTTAACTACATCGAACATACATATCAGCAACAACATAGCTTTGTTTTTCTGAATATTTTTGATCCACGGCTGGCTGAATCCACAGATGCAGAATCCACAGATACGGAGGGCCCACCACATTTGCTATTATTTTCTGAGTACAGTTCTCCACATGCAATGCTTAGCATTTTACATGCATAATCACATTTAATCTATAAAGCAATCCAGGGAGATAAAACTATTATCTCATTTTACAGGTGAAGACAATGAGGCTGAGAGAGGCTAAGTGATTTAGCTGTTGTCTCACACAGCTAGTCAGCAGTGGGGTAAGGATTGAACGCAGGCTGTCTAGCTCCAGAGCCCAGAGGGCTGCTGCTTACCTCTGCTGTCTTCCCTCTGTGGTTTCTCTCCTGAAAGCAGAGTCCAAGCCAGCTTTCTCCTGAAGCTGCAAACGGCTTGACCACATTAACTACTCACTTCCATCAAATTACTACAGTCGATTATTTGCAGATTCATATTTGCAAATTTGCCTACTCCCTAAAATTTATTTTAACCCCAAAATCAATACTGGAAGTACTTCGTCAGTCATTATTGGACATGTGCTTCTGGAGAGGGCAAAAAATTTGAACTGCTGGAGGTGGATGTTCTCAGCTACAATAGAACAAGGTGAAGTTCTGCCTTCTTGTTTCAGCTTTCCTACTGTAATCAAGAGTCCTTCTCACAGTATATTTAGTGCCATGTTTCTCACATTTTTGTGAAATAGATTTCTCTATTTAAAACGGTCCCCAATCCTAGTGCTGAAGTGCTGGCTAGTGTTTCCAAGCTCAAAAAGGCTATTATGTGCCTTACAGAAAAAAGCATGTGTGAGATAAGCTTTGTTCAGGCATGAATTATAGTGCTATTGGCCACTAGTTCAATGTTAATGAATCAACAATATATATTAAATAGAATGTCTTTAAATAGAAACCCACATAAAACAAGGTTACCAGCTGATGAAAATGTGACCAGAGGCCGCAAGAACCTAACCCTGTATTTCCCTTAGGGGCAATGATTCAGTCTTCGCTAATTCAGTGTTCCTCATGACTTTAGCGAACGTAACTACCATGATTAACGAGAATCAACTGTACTTCATCCTGCCTCATAAGCAGCGTTACCTAAGTTTTTAAGTTAAAGTGGCAGTGGGACCTTGGGAAGGCCACATGGATGAAGCTGTTTCATCTCGAAGTATTTTGTGGCTTAGCTGCTGGAGGGCCTGCGTGGCCAAACTGCCAGGCCTTCCAGGCAGTGCCCTCTGCACTTGCTTTACCCTCTACAGAGGGGAACCTGGTTAATCAGGAAAGAAACTCCCTCAAAAGGTAAACAGTGAATAAAGTGTACATATGGTGGAAAACAAATGCCTCTTGGTACCATGTTGTGGAAATTATCTCAGGTAGATAGATAAAGGAGCAGGGCGAGCCCAGGTGGCACTACTGAGTCCCCTCCTCCATTTCATGGCCCATTCGTGACGTGTGCACCAGCCTTTCCAAGAAAACTCCATCCCTACACTCAGCACTCTCAGAACTGGATTGACTGTCGTGTGGTGCTCTGTGTCAACGCTGTACCCCACCATGGCCGTGACCGCCTGCCAGGGCTTGGGATTCGTGGTTTCACTGACTGGGATTGCAGGCATCATTGCCGCCACCTGCATGGACCAGTGGAGCACCCAGGATTTGTACAACAACCCGGTGACAGCTGTATTCAACTACCAAGGGCTGTGGCGCTCCTGCGTCCGGGAGAGCTCTGGCTTCACCGAGTGCCGGGGCTACTTCACCTTGCTGGGACTGCCAGGTAAGGGCCAGTGCCTGGCAGGCTGTCAGGGAACACTGGGCCTCTGTCTGAGGCACCATGGAGGCACAGAGCGACGATGGGGAGGGAGGAGCAACAGCCCCCACCACCACGGTAGGAACAGGAGTGTGGGAACCTTAGGGACAGGAGCTGTCTGGAGCTGTCAGGGTTCCTGCCCCCCTAACTAGATCGTACAATACTCCCCAAGAGGCACATTTTTAAAGATAACTGCTATGTGAACAATGGCTTTGAGTCTCCATCACCCACAGGAACAGGACTCAGGAGACCAGACTTCAACCACTTCTTCTTTTAGCCCCAAGATTCCCCTGTCTCTGAACTGGAAACTGAATCCATCCGCAGGCCCCCGTATGCCTGGTCCCAACTTCCAGGGAAGCCTAAGCATGTAGTAGCAACAGAAACGGGGCATCAGAAGGGGCCAGAGAGAAAGAACTGCGAGCTAATTTACTCTCGGGTGTGCCAGGTGGGCCCGTCCTCTGTGGCTCCAGGCTCCTGACCTCCAGAAATATTGGCCACATGGAACCAGATCCAGGGCATTCTGGACAGAGGCCTCTTGTGGCAAATGAACTCTGCCATGGGGACAGAGGTGCGGGCTGTGACGCCCACCTCCCCAGATTGGTGTATTAGCCACAGGACAATTGTGTGTTTGTTTGCTTAGTAGAATGGTCTTTATAACTTGAAGAAAAATTCAGGTCTTAAGAGTAGAACAAGTTGAAAGTGTCTTTCACTCAGGTAACAGAGTTAGGCAATGAATAAACTTGTCATTTTTATTTTTCAGTTTTTTGTTCCTTCCGTAAATATATATCAAAGTCTTGAGAGGGGCACTGATCTCAGGTGGCACTGTAAGGAGGATCAGAAATAGAAAATAGGGCTTTCCCCATCCAGACACTTGCCATTTGACAAGGTCAAGATTTAGACATGCACAGAAGGTAACAAGTAAAAACATCAACCGTACAGTGAGTGATTCATGTCTAAAGGTAGACATTCCATTCTTGTTGATGGACAGCTCACTACAGCCTCAGAAATCTGTGGGCTTAGTACCCCTAAAATATGAAAGTGCCCTCCAGGCTGGGTACGACAAGGTGCCGAGTGAGGACGAGGGCCAGGGCTGCAGGAGATGAGATGAGGATGGGACTGCTTAGGAAAGGCTCCACCGAGAAGGAAAAACCACAGGTGACCCTTGAAAGGTAGTGAGAATTTGGAGGGGTAGCAGCACAGAAAGAAAAACAACTTGGGAAAAGGCATGAGGGTGTCCCATGCTTGGGGGAAAATGAAATAATGACCTTGGCTGAAGGAAAGGGTTTATGTGGGACGATTATGGAGATCATTGAATGCCAAGCTAAAAAGGAAAAGCCTGGGTATAAACAGGAGAACATGAGCCAGTGGGTGACCAGCAGCTAGTTCGGCGGAGTCTCCCTCCACTAGGGACCGGAGGGAGGGCGGAGCAACTCCCACATCCCTAGGTCCTGCAGATCCCTCTGTAGCTCGGGTCTAACCACCTGCTCATGGGATTCCCCCTCACCTCAAAGGCAGAATGCCCAAAATCTCTCCGAGGTTGGCCTGGGTCCATGCAGAGTTAGAGACCATGAAGGAGAGGATCAGCCAAGGGCTGACCTTATGCCACATGGAGCACCTGGGTAACATCTGAGGGCTTTATACTGCTTCACAAAGGGCAAAAAACAATGATGAATCAGGCACTAACACTTGAGTAAACTGCCTTACAGTGTTTTGTGTAACCTGTACAAACCACCTAGCTGGACAATCAGCTCTAATGCGTCTTTTGGAGCAAAAATTAATATAAGATCCAGTCTTATTTTATTATAAGACCGGGTATAATATAATATAATATAATATAATATAATATAATATAATATAATATAATATAATATATTATAATATAATATAATACCAGGTCTTATTTTACTATAAGACCGGGTCTTTATAACATAATATAATATAATATAAAATATAATACCGGGTCTTATATTAATTTTTGCTCCAAAAGACACATTAGAACTGATTGTCCCGCTAGGTTTTATTTTAGGGGCAACGGTATTATCATCTCCCTTTTAGAAACAAGGGAACTCAATTTGGGTAACATGTCCAAGGTCACATACAGATGGAGCCAGAGCTCAAACCCTGTCCTGCCTGCACCCAAGCCCCAGTTCGTAGCCCTAACAAGGACTACGACTCTCAGACTCAAAATAGAAATCAATCCTGACCCCAAACAGAAATCCCCAAAGCAGAGGTACTTTCCTAGCCTCACCTCTTACCCAAGTCTGGCAAATAATCCATGGGAAAGATCTTGTTAGTAATCATAGTGATATATTAGGATCCTTAACAAACAAATTGTTCATATAAGTTGATGGGAAAAGTGCTACAATTTCATTACATAAATGAGGAAGAAGAACAAACTGACAATTTAAGAAAAGGAAAAAAACAAGCGCTTCCTAAATATTTGTTTAAAAAAGTTTCAAACTCATTAGTAACCAAAGTGATGCAAATTAAAACAACTGATTGTGTATAACTTAAAAAAATGACAATGTAGGTAAGTTTATAGTGAGACAAGATCTTTCAACTACTGCTGCTGGGAATAAAATTCATAGAAAAAAAATCTGGTTCTACATGAAAAAGATTACTTGAAAGTTCACACTCTTTGACATCTTAATTCCACTCTTAGGACTATCCTAAAGGAGTAATCATAAATTCTGGCAAAGAGTTGTCTGAAAAATGTTCATCATAACATTGTTTTTGATACAGAAAAACTAAGGCAGAGGTATAATCTAACTGTAAAAGAATATATGCTGTTTAGGTGAATAATAGCACATCTATATAATGGAATACTAATATGCTCATATGAAAATACTATTTTACTCATCAAATTAAATGTTTAATATTAAATATATTAAATGAGGTTTACAAGGAGCTTTTATTCCACATGTATGCAATTAAGTGAAAAAAGCAAAACATCAAATTGTATAATCTCTTAACCAGGTAAAAATTATATACAGAGAATGGATAAAAAGGAAACATTCCAAACATTGTCTATATTTAAAACTATGAGTGATTTGTTAAAATTGTCTCTACTTTCAAATTTTCTATTATGAGCACCAAAAGGTAGAATCAGAAATTAGGGATATACAATGTGGTAATATATTTTTAAATTAATATATGTATCAATTATTTGTCTTGCTTGTATACTAATTTTACTCCTCCCCTATTTTATTTTATGCTGCTATTTGACTACCATTTTTTGCTTAATTACCATAGATGGTGTTATATTAATATTCCTAAAAAGAGGTAAGGAAAAGGTGGAGGAAATGTTTTCTCCAATATCAGTAAAATAATATAAGCTCCTGGAAATTTAGAACCTGAAATGGCACTGCCAGAACCATATTTATACCTGCATATGGGGATGATTTCCCCTAAGAAGTCAGCAAAATATTTTGCTCCATTTTAGTGGTGACTAAACAAATTTGTACCAACCGCATACAGTATTGTTAAACAGAATCAGATCATGAAGTATCGGTATTATTATTGTATATTATTATTACATATCATTATAATCAGACCATGAATTATCAGTATTCTTCGAGATACATTTTATGTATTTTAACAAAACCTATTGCCATGAACGAGGAAGCCACATTTTCCTCTGTGGACCCCATTCACTCTTTGGCAGTGACAGCTAAAGCAATGTTCCCCTCATTTTACAGCACAAAAAACTTACCAGGAAGTAAAAAAAACTCATCTCCTAAATGTTTTAAAACATGTCAATATTTATTTCACATTAAAAAGTGTGTAAACTTATAATTTCTCTCTACTCATTCAGTATTCTGCTTATGTAAAGGTAGCTTTAGTTTATCCTTTAAAATCAGCTTTTCCTTCTTCCAAAAAGACTGTCACCATTTCAGACAAGAAACAAAGCTTCATTCATTATTATCTGAATAACTTTTTTCCCCATCTCAAATTTTGCCTAAGAACATTTGCATAGGGAAACCATAGGGAAAACTGCTAGGAGTGAGAATAACTTGTAATAACCTATTTTTTCAATTTTTCCATTTTCAATCTACTATTTTGGTGATATTATGGTCAATGTACTGGGGGAAGTTTCAGACAAAATGTCTTAAAATCAATAACTGGAAACCAAACTCTCATAGATCTCTTTATGAATAAAAAGCCTGCCTCTTGGTTGAAATAAGAGTAAAATGGACTTTGTCCATAAAAACAGTGGCAGAATCATTCCTGAATTATTCCAACATTTTCCAATCTAATTGGTCAATCCCTGTCCAGCAGAGACCACAGTCACTTTTTCTAGTTGCCCCCTCCTCACCTTTTAGACTTCGCCTTCTAGCTCAGTTCAGAGAATACAGTCACCAACACTATTTCACCTGAAATCATATAATCCTCTTCCTCTCTTTTGGGGGGAGGTTCCTGGCTCATACTTCATTCTCTACTAACACTGATCACAGAACCTAAAGCAAGGTGTGAGGTTGAGGAGAGTGTTGCCTCCCTTCAAATTAGAGGGAGATCTTCCATATTTGCTTTCTGTTTTGCTGGAAATAAAAGCATGGGCGTGGTGGCTGGGTGCACCCAAGATAACGTTGAAATGTCCAGATGCATGCACTTGCTTCCTGGAGAACTTATACAGGTTAGAGATTGGTATGTGTGGGGGGGGAGGGGGGTGGGTGTGTGTGTGTTTCAAGGTCTTAAAATACAGATTTAGGGAAGTTCTAATTAAAATGTATCTGACTTCAGAGGCAAGACACACATGACCCCTAGGAAGTTGCGGGTTGATCAATTCTCTAACAAAATCAAATTGTGTGGACCGAATGCAATGGCTGATCTCGGTCAAGTTTCTCTTTTGCATGATTATATCATTCCTGTTATTTTTACCAATTGTCGTGAAAACTTCTGCAAAACGTAGAAGAATACAGTGTGTGAGATTTGATAGGGCTCTGAAGTGTATGAATGCAGTCCCCATGTTACAGATGAAGACACTGTGACTTGCAGGGACTGAGCAGTTTCCCCAAATCACCCAGCACATAGCGTGTTAGCGACAGTGTCAAAGGCACATCCTAGGTCTCTCAGTAACCATGTCAAGGCCTTTGGACCAGCCAGCCCTGGTCTCTCTTCTGGACTTTCTGGAAACTTCTTTGTCTGCCATGTGGTCTTCACGTGGTTTTTGTAGCTGAAAAAGTGAAAGGGTGAGATGGAGGTCAACAGGATGACTCGCTTCTCATCCCAGTTCCAATACATGTGGAACAAGAGTATTATCTCTAGGATTTGGCTTCCTGTTGTTAAAAGCAGGGGCAACTTTGCCTGCCCCTGACACTCCATATGGAAATAGAGAAAGAGCACCAGAGAGGAAATTGAGGTGGGAGCTCCACCTTTGCCATTTTAAAGCATCTGTGGTTGAAGACACTTGGAGGAGTTCCTTAACCTATTTATACTTCACTTGACTCACCCCCTAAAAAAATATGGGGGTGGGGGATAATGATACCTGCCCTACCAATTTCTGTAAGATTAAAATGGAAAGATGTAAGTGAAATATGGTTTATGAGTTGTGAGGAGAAAATGTGAAGATGTGGTTTAAGACAGAGATTCCCAGGGTCATTTTTTTAACTGAAGTCAGCCAAGTGGTTTTCTGTGATGAGCAAAGCCTAAAGGAAAGGCTCATGGGGTTTCCCAGCTGTTCTGGACACGTCAGCTTCCCCCCAGTTGATGGCATGCTCCTGGCAGAGCCAGAGCTGAGGATGGGGAGGCTGGCATGGCCTTGGGGGAGGGTGTCCACTCAACCCGCTCTGCTCTCAAACCAGCTGGGCCTGCGCAACTCTGCAGGACAAGTGCCTCTTGGGGCCGCTTCCATAACAAATGAAAAAATAATGCCCTTGAACCAAGAGTGAAACTAAACTATCTAAGGAAAACACTGTGAGCAAACACCAAGCGCTGAGGGAAACCATCTGATTAGAGCAGCTCCCCTCGGGCACGGTAGGCCCGCACCTTCCAGAGGAGGAAGGTGGCAGCTGGTCCTGAGGCCGCGGTCAGAGTGCCAGAGGGCTAAAGCCATGTCCACCACCGCATGCCAAGTGGTGGGCTTCCTCCTGTCCATCCTGGGCCTGGCGGGCTGCATCGCTGCCACGGGGATGGACATGTGGAGCACCCAGGACCTGTATGACAATCCCGTCACCGCCGTGTTCCAGTACGAAGGGCTTTGGCAGAGCTGCGTGAGACAGAGCTCAGGGTTCACGGAGTGCCGGCCCTATTTCACCATCCTGGGCCTTCCAGGTAGGCGCCCGGCAGAACTCAAGGGCTGGACCAGGGCAGGGCAGGGCAGGAAGGGGCTTTGGAAATCGTTGTAGGAACTGAGCCATGCTCCCACCTCTGGGTGTGACCCTTGCAGCACTGGCTCAGAATACAAGGTGTGAACAAGAAGAGTTGGCCCCACGTCAAACAGGGCGATAGTCATATGAGAGAAAACTGGAGAATTCACACTCAAGTCAAAGGAATAGGTAGTGAGGAAGCAGCTCATGAAAAGGATGGGTCTGTTGTATAGACTACTGTTCCTGAAGGAGAAAATTAATCGTGTGCATGTATGTGCATGTGACTTGCTCCTGCCTGCATATATGTGGGAACAAGGAAGGAGGATGGCATTTTCTTATAGTCAAAAGTTTATGGAGAGCTCTTATTTAATTTTCCATTCAATTAACTTTTTCTTTGAAAAGTTAGAGTCTGTAGGTGCCAAATATATATATATAATATATATATATATATATATATTATATATATATCCACTAAATTATAGTCTTTTTCTGCATTTGTGTTGGGAAGTTATGGTACGCACTCCTAAAAAACAATGAATGGCAGAATATAATTATAAAATTATAATCATATTATAATAATATCAGAATATAATTATAAAAGTGATATCCTTTCACCCCTGAAGATGAACTAAGTTAAATGCCTGCTTTTAATACAAATAATTATTTCAAATATGCACCATAGAAATTTTGCATTCTGGGTATTACGGAGCTCTACTCGTATTATTTAAAAACAAATAAATAGAACTAACTAACTAAATAAATAAATAAAAGGTCAAGCTAATCAGTGGCTCCAAGATATGAGTTTGGTGTCGAAAAAAAAAAACAGTGTTGGGTTTTACCTCTCTGAAAGAAATACCTTGTGAACAGGTAGATAGAAATAAATTTGCATGAAACTGTTAAGAGCCTGTGAAGCCCTTGAAATTGAAACTGTGAAAAGTGATTCAACTAATTCATCTCAATTTTCATAGAGAAGCAGAAGATGGGTAACAGAGTAGAAGAATGGGTTATTTATTCCATTTTTGGAAGCCACTCGTATTGCAGGACTAATAGGACCACAGACGCTGTGAAAGACCTACTTCAGGAAGCAGGGAAGGTAGAACCTAGACAAATGGAAGAAAGAAATCCCAGGAAGGAGGGATTATGCTGTAGTGTGAGTGGGGAGGTCAGAAGAGAGGAGATGCAAGAATGTGGATGGTTGAGTGGCTAGCTACACCTAACTTTAATGAAGCAAAAAGATTGACCTCAGATTCAAAATTAAGGCATGACATCCCATGAGCTCATGCTCAGTAACCTCTTCCCACGGCCCCACCACACGTTATCAATCTCTTGCTCGTTCTTTATCCTTCCAAATATTTCCATGCTCCTAAATGGCCAAACCCCATCGCTGCCACTCTCATTTGTCTTTCCTATTTTACCAGAGGGTCCTACCCTCTTTGAGCCCTCTCTCCCTTGACAGTTCTGCTCCTTGCAGAACAGGATCCCTTCCTCTCTCCTGTCCAAGACCACCCTCTCCCCCAGAGTTCTGAAGGCCCCACACCATCCTGTCTGGTCGTCCCGGCTGATCAGCCCCTCTGCTTCTCGTTTCTTTCATCTCACCTTCTCATTTATGCTTATATCCTCCTTTCCTGAAAAATTTTCTCTTGATTCTGGTCATTGTCAAGTTCTCTCTCTCCCTGGGTCACTGACAACCAAATTAAAAGACTAAATTTTTCTACCACCTCTCACTCTTAGCCTTTTTAAATTTACTTTCTATCCTTCATCTCTTTAGAGTGTTTGCTCCTTTGACTATGGCAGAAGGTAGGGCAGAATGTTCCAATCACCAACTTCCAGTTCTTAGTTCTCATCTCCCTAGATATTTTAAAATGCAAACAGCTTCTGTTGTTCCCCACTCCCAGCTTATTGAGGTGCAGACATGACAGCCTGCCACCCATGCCCTCCTACCTCTCTCACCTACCTTTCCTGACCTATCTCTTACGATTGCCCTGCCAGCCTATGCTTCTCCCTGTTCATTTACTATACTTGAGCTTGGTCCTCAATACCCATTGCTCCCACAGTCTGAATGCTGCCCTTCTAGTCAGAGGTACCCCAACTACCATCTCCACAAATCTTCCTGTAAGTGAGGTCCAGCTCAAATACCACCTCTTCCCTGAAGCCTTCTCTCATCCCCAAATTGAATTAGATGCCACAAATCTCTGTACCAAACCCAGAGCACTCTGAGAGCCTTGAGCATATTCCCTTTTGTGACACTGCTCACAAATCTGAAAAGCTGAAAAGCTCCAGGCAGCTATCACAGAGGTATACCCCAGCCCTGCCCATCTGGGTCAGAGGAACAGGATTCCACCAAAAGCCAGGCAAGACATTTCTTGGGATTGAGTTTGCAGAAAAAGAGATATTTTAAATTATTGTTAATTTATGGCCCTGGAGAACAGTGTGGATTTAAAAATACCTAGTTCTCATGCAGCAGGAGTGACTGCAACGTAAATTGGCGCCCCAAAATGCAAATATTGGTTTGATGACTTAAGATTTGGCTGAGGTAAGAGATGGGTGAGAGGATTACCAAGGGGAAAAAGCTGAAAAGAAACTCAAAAGCTGAAGGCAGCAACAGAGGGAGATGAAGCCAACAGAGCGGAGGAGGCCACAGGGTGGCATATGGATACTTGTGAGGCCCCCGAGGGAGCTGAAAGGAATAACAGAAACCAGCCAGGACCTTGCATCTAGAAGGCACTCAGTCATCAGAAACATCTGCTAAAAGCATTTTCTTGAGCATGACAAGGGGCGTAGGGAAAAGAGACCTGAAGCAGAGAGGCTGGGTAAAATGCTTGGAGATAGAAATGGAAAGTTTTGGAGTTTAATTTTGACTTAGAACCCACAGGAGTACCACCCTCCCCCTAGAGCAGAGAAGTAAGCCTTAAAGTGCTATAAAGGCATGAGGCAGATACCGTTATAATACTTCAGTTAATAATCATACTAATCACCAAGTATTGAATTCTTCCTAAGTAAAAACTCTTTTCTTGCAAAATCTCACTTTTCATTCATCTAAGAAAAATGTATCTTGGTTAGTTGGAACTTGCAGCCATTGAATAATTTACTTCCATTCAACTAGCTGTATCATGTAACCTACAGATAGACTAAATGGCGTTGGTAGCAGGACTGTTCACCAATATATTACCAGCTATAATCTATAGCCCAAGATTCCCTCTCACTGCATTCCAGTCAGTGTAGCATGTAGTTCTCCAAGGACAGTGCCCAGAAATAAAAACACCTACCAGTTAGTAGACTACATATCAACTGTCCATTTTAATCTTTGCAACAATAGAGGGAAATATGTATTGCCTTTATTTTTACAAAAGTGGAAACCAAGGCTCAGAGAGGGGGCCAAGGTAATATGCCAAAGCTCCATGGACAGAAGATGGCAGAAGCAAGGTATGAACACAGGCTGAAAGACTCCCAAGCCTGTCTTTTCCCCTGCCCCATGCTCAGGCCCTGTTCCAGCTAGAAAGGGCTGCCTTTAGAATTGAAGAAATTGGCCTGGGCTTGAGCACCATAAGCCGAGTATATCAGCGCCTTGGCCCATTTACGGCAATATTATGAACAATGCACAGTTAGGAGTAATACGTTTAAGGAGTGGAGGACTTTTGTGTAACTCCCATTTCCCCCCACCCCCACCCCGAGACAGTGGGAGGAAAAAGCAAAGGGCAGCAGTCAATGAGCAGGTGGAGAGGAGGCAAAGAGACCCGGCAAACTCAAGTCCCTGGTTCCACGATGACATCACAGTCAAGTAATTTTTTTCTAAAGTGTTTGCAAATATTTGGACTGAATTTGGTGCAATGGCAGGGTCCTGTGGTTAGAGGCCGGTGAGTTCGGATCAAGGGCACAACTCGACCACCTATATCTCCTGACCTCGCTTTCCCCGTCTGTGAACGTGCTCTGTGACCCATTTTCAAGTTCTGCCTCTTGGTGTCATTAAATCATTACTTTCATGTCTATACCACCCAAAGATCTCAAACAGGATATTTCATCTTCCAGATGTCTTTACTTCTCCAAAATCAAACACCTTTTATGAATCTAAATACCCAAAGTAAAAATTAGTTAGGGTCTTTTTTTCCTTCCCAGTCCTCGTTCCACCCGCGCTCTGAGCACTTCACAGGTTCTCGGCCCCTTTGCAGGGGCTGGTCTTGGTTTTTCTTGTACAGTTGGCTACCTGTGCCCCTTCCTATCTCAATGTGCAAAAACAACAGCCCCTGGAGAGCTAGGGAGTTTCCCATCAAGCTGTCAATCAGATTTATACACACAGCCATGAGAGGTTCTAATGAAACCACATTTAACCCAGAGAACAATTGTACAAAATCTAAAGCAAAAATCATTAAGAGTGAAACTGCCCTTAAGTCTCCTTTCTAAAGGAGCTGCCTTGTTTATTTCTTTTTCGCTACTGGCTGACTGTTTCACATAAAGTCTAACGCTCATGATGCTGTGAAACCAGCTTGTGTTTCCCCAACATCTGGTGGAAGAAATTGGTCCCAGAAGGTAGAGTCAGTTATAAAGGTGTAAGTTAGTTAGAAAGTTGAAATGAGATCTAGGGGAGCCTCTTGATTTTTAGTCAAGCTGCGTTCCCTTTCTTCAAAAAGAGACATGTTTAGCCTTTTTAAATTTGTGAACAAATATCTGTAATAAAAGTCTACACAGTATTGTACATTGAAAGAGATCCCACAGAGAACTGAGGACAGACACATCCACAAAGCCCAAGAGAACCTGTACCTAAAACGAGGCTGCTTGCCCTGATTTCCCTAGGATCAAAGTTATGTTGACCAGAGAATAAGAATGAGAATGAGAACCTCAGCTTGTGGTTGTGGAGGTTGTTGCTTTGATAGCAGGACAGCCACCCACACAGCATCATGCCCTAGCATGGGCTAGTCACTGGAGGGGCATCATTTCACGGTGGGACCACATATTGTCAGAATTATGCAGTTGATGAAAAGGAAGGGCAATGAGGCTGGGAGCCACCTCCCCTGCCTCACCTGTCAGCCACATCCCCTGCTCCTGGCCAGCTGATCCTGAGTCCACTTCCCCTGATCATCCCCCCCCTACCTAGCTCCAGGCCTTTCTCTTCCTTTTATTCTCAAATCTTCTTCCCCTGTGGCGTTTCACACTCCCTCAGCCATGGCTCTTTCAAATTCTCAGCTACTGTATTTTGCCATATATAATGCACATCCACATTTTTGGCCCAGACTTTCAGGGAAAGAAAATCTTCCGTTTTAATTTTTTAACTCAAATTTTTATTTGTGTACATTTAGGTACTTGTTTTTGGTATTATAAAGGAATTTTAGTGTTTATTTTTTAACATATTATGGTACAAGAAATTTTATGTACCGGTAACAAATTTATGATATTTACACATCACAGAAGGCCAAGAACTCGTCGTCATTGCAAGTCTGTCTTAAGTTCAATAAAATCGATTATCATATTCCAGGGTATTATTTTACATACGGATATCATTACTGAGTTCTAGAGTTACACTTTTAACTCATAAGCATAAATAAAATAATTAAAAACATTTATATAGATACGGAATTAGTACTACCCATGTATAATGCACACCTTATTTTTCCCTCACAAATTTGGGCAAAAAAGTACACATTATACATGGCAAAATGCAGTATATTTCATCCCCACACAGAGGATTCAGGTTTGTACATAGTTGGTACAAGCCAAAGCCATACGGGGTTGGAGAGAGATAACTTCTTTTTAGGGAAGGGGAGGGAACTGATCTTTACTGAGTCTGGCTTAGTTCTGTGCTGGTGTCAAGTAGCATCTGATTCTCACAACATCTCTATGCAAGAGACATCTCTATTCCACTCCAGAGTTACGGAAAACTAGGCTTCAGTGAGGTTAAATGACTTGCCTAACAACTCACCTGGCATCAAATCGTTCTGCGGGATTTTACAAGATACAAAGGACCTCCATGTTGGTTCTCTGAGATCTGTGGAAAATCTAGGCCAGGGGTGTCCAAATTGCAGCCTGCGGGCCAACTGCGGCCCATGAGCCATTGTTAATTGGCCCACAGCAAATTCCAAAAACATATTTAGTTGACTTAAATAAACCAGGTGAGGCAATACGTACTTCACCTAGAGTGAGTGGCCCGGCTGTGTGTGTATTTTACCGCATATGGCCCTTGGTGAAAAACGTTGAAAAAAGTTTGGACACCCCTGCTCCAGGCCTTCCACCTGGTTCTGAAAGGCCTTTTCTCTGAGGCCTAACCTCAGTCTTCTCTCCTCTGGGCTGTCCTCCTTGGACTCTTCCCCAGCCCTTCCTACCTCCAATCTAAGGCCAAATTTGCCAGATGGTATGTGTCCTCTCCCCTCCCTCCATCCCCAACAAAGGCCCCAGGTCCAGGCCTTTGGCTCCTGGTGACTTGTTGTCTCATTAGCCCCACGCCCACCCTCCAGCCAGCTCAGTAATGTTAACCAGTGGGAACTCTTTCCTCTCAATTCCCGACTCAATTCCCCTCTTGAGCCCTCTTGAGGGCTGTTTTCCCAATTATTCCTTGAAATTTTATGTTATTAAACAAATGAATGAAAATCTCTAGGGATAGGGCCAAACCATTAATATTTCTTTAAAACTTCCCCCAAGAGATGCTAGTTAAGGTGCAGCCAGAGTTGGGAACCACACCCAAAGGCACCTTGCCTGTCAATCCACAGCTACTTCAGCTACTAAGAAATTTTGCAACACTTACTTCCCATTTTTCTGTTTGCTTCTGTCAGCCCTGAATCCTGCCCACCCTTCAGGTCTGATAATTCCTCATTGTTCATTGGAAAGAATGCTACAGTCACACCTTTGGTGCAGGGAATCCATCTATAGAGCCGGTTGACTCACCTGTTATCAGCTGATAAGCCTAAGCCTCTTGCTCAGAATATCAAATAAGAGACAGAGTGGCTAAAAGGGAAACCTACCTCCTTTAGGAGCAGTTTCTGTTGTTACCTGTTTATGGAAAAGGATTAGAATCCCAGATAGTAGAATCTTCCAAATGGAAAGGAAGTTCAGGTTACCAACATGCATCTCCATGCTCATTATTACATAGCAATGAGTGGTGGAGAACATTTCCTCCCACTTCCTGGCACCTGACCCCATCACAGCTCCCACTCTCAGAAGAACACCAAGGAGGAAAGCAGGAAAAACCTTGGTGCCTTCTTCCAGGCCCAGAGTTGTGACTCTGACAGTAGCCCCACAAGATATAAAACAATGTTGTATCTTTTCCAGCTGCAGGCTAAAAGGAAGAGGTAGGAGTAAGCAAGAAGGAGATTCTAAGAAATGGAAAGGAGCTTAAGGTCAGGGTGGACCCCTGGTTCAAAGCAGGTGCCAGTGCTCATCAGAAATCCAGAAATCAAGAGAAAGCAGGAAAGAAATGAGGCCTTGTCAGAAAACCAGACCCAGCAGAAGCAAGAGGACATCTGAGACCTGAAGCAATGGCTGACCAAGACAGGCTGGCCAGGGCTCCAGTACCTAAGGGCTCCTGTGACACAGCAGCAGCAACTCTCCACATTAGGCAAGCCCACAGTGCTTTCACTTGCCACCTGCCAGCATCACCATCCCATGTCATCCAACAATGTCAGGGAGGATCACATACCACAGCCACGGCCACAGTTGCAGCACACATGTGAAATGTTTTCAGGAATAAATATTAGAACCACTCAATCAAAAGAGAGTTAATGATACCATCCTTGCCAAGAGCCTGGAATAAGCACAATTTTTCATAGAATGAGGTGGAAACATCCTTTATTCTACTTGGTTAATATTGGTTTTTTGTTTGGTTAATTGGTTGGTTGTTTAGTTGGGTGGTTGATTGGTTTTGGATTGTTTTAACCAGATGCTTGCCAGATGCTCCTCAAAAGGGACAAATGATTTGCTTCTCTGAATAGCTTAAGGCTTAAAATATCAGAACTAGAACAGTTTTTTAAAACCTCTAACAGGTTCTAGGGTAGATCTGAAGTTCATGAGAGCCCGTGAGGACAAGATGAAATTAAAGTCAAAGTCCCTTCCTATTCCCATATGTCCAGTTTTCTGGTAGTAACATCCACACACATAACAGTCCTGAGAATATTTCCTTAAGTCTGGAGCTGCCCCACAAATGTTCTCTCCATAGCTGTCCTGAACCACAGGCTTGTAGCTTAATAATGTGGGTGTTAAAGAGAATTAGAACCACACCACAAGCTACTGTCAGAAAGTTGTTCTATTATGATTACTTAACCAAAGTACACCCAAGGTGAAAACAAATTTGAGGTTTAGGATTTCTGGTAAACATAGAATCTTCCCAGGTTGTAAACTACTTGAAGGCAGAGATTATGTCTCATAAAACTTTATACCTCCTACAGCACTTGGCAAAGAGTTTTGCAGATAATTTGAACTTAAAAATCCTTGAATGAATAAATTAATTGATGGTAAGTGTATGAATGTGTTAACTTTTGACTATGAGAGTACACCAGCATGTTCTGGATGAATACATGAAGGTGTAAATGACTACACAAGTAGATGACACAGGCTTGGATTTGTTAATGAGGGAGTGGACAGGATGTTTGTTCCTAGTGCCCTGTGGGACCAGCAAAGCAATCACGCAAGGCTTTGAAGGACATAGTTGACACACTACAGCCCTCCTATATTAGGAGTGGATTCAAGGGCCACTCAAAGGTCTTCATGAGTTCTCTTTACTTTAGTGGGGTCACCATGGTTCTAGCATCGGAAGTCAGCTGCAAGTCCAAGATGCCAATGTTATCAGTTCTCTCAGGAATGAATGATCAGATCCCAGAGGATTGATCCACACCATAAACAAACACATTTACCCTGGGAATATAGTTACTAATAGGGCTAAGACTGATAATGGTTGCTTGTAGAATTCTCTTCCCAACAGAGAAGTAAATTTAAAATCAGAAGTTCCTTTAGAGAGAAGAGAATCAGAACCTAGTGAATGGAGGTCAGTGGCTTAGAACTAGAGTAGCTAAATACCATCATCTCTAGACAAGGAGATAGCTGGTGAAAAAGGGGCTCCATTCCTCCAACACTACAGAGGCTCTTTAACAAATTCTCCTTTTTCAATATATTTTTCAATATATTTCATCGATCATCAATTCTTCCATCATGACAAAGTGCTCTGTGATATATACCTTAGAGTGAATAGCTCACAGTTCCACTAATATAGGTCATATTTGAGATGAAAATCTTCCCGAAGAGATTGGAGAGAATTCCCTCCCAGGACTCCCCTGTCTCAAGAATCACATTTATAAATAATCTCCCGGAACAGGTTATTCCTTGAGGTGATATTTGGAGAATATTCCTTTATATATTCTTAGCATCATTTCAAAGGATGACATTTTATGGCTGAGTCTCCAAATATGGAGGACGCACTCTGTTAAGACCTTACATATAGATCCCTGTACCTTGATGATAGCCAGAACTCTGCCTATTTTTCCAGGATAATATACCTCAAAGCAATGCACTATGATGAGAAAGTAACCATTTTAAGACAGTTCTGTGTTTGACCCCAGCTCTACTTTTCCCTTGCTATGTGTCCTTAGATAAGTTCCTTAACCTCTAAGTCGATTTCTTTCATTATAAAATAGAGGTAATAATATTACCTACATTGCAGGGGTTTTTTTGTGGATTAAATTTTTTAATGTCTGAAAAGCCCCTAATAGCTTTCAATCAAAAGCAGTAATTGGTTATAACAACTAGAGTAGGACGGAGCTTTCTGCTTTGCTTCACACAGTTCTTCAGTCCCACTCTACCATAACTACCCACATTAGGAGCCTTTCCTTCTGGAAGACACCAAGGACACATTTGTCTTTCTTTTGTAAAATTCATTACGCTTGCAGTGGATATGTTTGCTGACTGTCTTTCCCCACTTTGGTAGAAGCTCTATAAAGGCAGACCATGTCTGCCCTGTTAATTACTGTCATCCCTGTGCCTGGTCATAACTGCTGAGATGAGCCACTGCACTCTAAGGACACCCTAGAAACCAATTTGAATATATCTGGAGGGGAGGTCACTGCAATAGAGCCCAGCAGGACCTACAGCTTCCATGATTCCTGAAAAGGGAACTGTTAATAAACAGTGATAGTTTTGAAAGGCCTGAGATTGATGGTAATCTTTTTATATATACCCAAAACCTATAGCTCACCATGACCTTAGTAATCCCTGTGGAAAGAAACAAAACTGCAGTGCCTTTGGTATATCACTTAGTGACTTTACTTCCTTATATGCCATAAATGAATACTGGGTTTTCCTAAAGTGAACACAACTATATGAAGCATTGAGCCCACATGGAAAGACTGGAAAGAAAAAATGATTGTGCTAGAAATAAAAGCAACCCAATTTTACTACAAGCTCTATCAATCATTTTTAATGTTACTTTATTTAAGCCATTTTCCCTTCCTGGACCCCAGAATATCAAGCTTTAAAATGAAGAATTGGAAGGAGAGATCCAAGATGGCAGAGTATATAAACACTACAAGGTCAGAAAATTCAGTTCACAAACTCATCCTAGAAAAAGTACAACATACCTCACTTCTGAATATCACTATGGTCACCTTCGAAGTACTCCCCTTGGGAAGCTGCACCGACGCCAATGCCTAGTCCACCCTTCAAAGCAATTTTGGAACTCTTTTTCTGGAATGGCTATCAGAGCTGTCAATGTATTACCTTGATGTCCTGAATGTCATCAAAATGTCCTCCTTTCAATATTTCCTTTATCTTTGGGTAAAGACAAAAGTCATTGGGGGCCAGATCACGTAAGAAGGGAGGGTGTTCAAATACAGTTATTTGTTTACTGGCTAAAAACTCCCTCATAGACATTGCCATATGAGCTAGTGCATTGTTATGATGCAAGAGCCATGAATTGTTGGTGAAAAGTTCAGGTCGTCTAACTTTTTCATGCAGCTTTTTCAGAACTTCTAAATAGTAAACTTGGTTAACTGTTTGTGCACTTGGTACAAATTCATAATGAATAATCCCTCTGATATCAAAAAAAAAAAAAGGTTAACAACATCATTGCAACAAGTTTGCGAACTTAATTGTCAGATTCGTACGCCTGCTTCCTTTCATGAACACATTAAAATTACAACTAAATTATAGAATAATCAACCTGGAGAACCATCTGAAGTCTGGCTGAACAGAAGTTTTATAACTAAGGATATAAAGAAGCCACATTGAGACTGGTAGGAGGGATGGAGACGAGAAACAGCTGGCTACAAACCTCCGTGTGGTGGTTGAGAACTGGAAGGGATAGGTTCCCCCCAGAGGAATGAAAGACCCCAGCCCCACACCAGGCTCCTCAGCCCAGAGTACTGGTGCCAGGAAGGGCACTCTGCACAACATCTAGCCCTGAAACACAGTGGGGATTCCAGCCATCCAGGTGGAATGAAAGGCTGCGGGAAACCGAGACATCTCCTTAAAGGGCCCAGGCACAGAATCTCACTCGCAGACACTCACCTTGGGCTCCAGCAGAAGGACAGTAACTCAGGGGGCATAGGAGGAATACGGGGTCAGACTGAAGTGTGTGCCTTCAGCGCAAGGGCTGGACGATAGTTGCCATTTCCCGTGAGGGAGCCTCCTCCCATGCAGCCGGCAAGTGGGCACCATCTTTCCTATGTTGAGCCCGCCTCCACACAGCCAAATCTGAATTTGATTGGTCTGGTGAGCTCTGCTGCTCCACCTTGATGACTCATTGGGATCCCGCAGCATCCAACTTGCCCAACATCTGAGGCACTTTCTCCAAGAGCAGCCAATCCCACCCACATTTCACTCTTTATCAAAAAACTATTGGAATCTGCAGGACCCTGGTGGACAGCAGCTGGCCATTGTGTGCTCTGAGACTTTTGCTGAGTAGCTCCAGGCTCAGCACTGGCACCAAACCAGAGCCTACATTAATCTGTTCGCCACAATTCTTCCCACTCTAGTGACTCCCTAAAACCCTGCCTCATCCAACTTGTGTACCACATTAGGCTTTATCAGGTGCTGATCCTTAAGGGAACCAGCAGGTAGCAGCAGGACTCGGGGTGTCCTGACTTTTTGTGGAGCTATCCCAGGCCCAGCACTGGTGCCAGCTGTCCTCAATTCACAGTGTGGCCTCTCCCACACACCTCCAGAATTAGCACAGGCAGTGAACAACCGAGGATTGCTTTGTAGCTCCAACCAGATAGCCCAGCCAGTCACAGACAGTGAATGGCATGTGCCTGCACAGGAGCCCCTCACAAGAGGCCCCAGGACCAACATACTTAGAGGTTGGCTTCAGACCACAGCAGAGCACCACCCAATTAGCCCCACAAGTGGTACACCCAAAGGATTGTCTCAACAGGCACCAGAGCCCACTGGAGTGAATCCCACTCAGTGGAGCAAACCTCCCACACAGCAGCCTGTAAAATGTGGACGGGGGCCAAACCCCATAGCCAATCAGCCTGAGGGTCAATCCCATCCACAGATGTGCCAATAGCAATCAAGACTCAACTATAACAGAAGGGCACAGACAACCCACACAGGGGACACTCCTGGAGTACTCAGAGCAGGTGACTAGGGAGACTGTGCCAGGGCCCCACAGGGCACCTACTACGTAAGGCCACCCAGGCAAGACTGGGAGACACAGAAGATCTACCTAATACATAGAAACAAACACAGAGAGATAGCCACAATGAGGAAACAAAGAAATACATCCTAAATGAAAGAACAGAAAAAAAACCCAGAAAAAGAGAACTAAATAAAATGGAGCAACCTAATAAGCAACCTAACAGAGATAGAGACCAAAACATTTGTTATAAGTATGCTCAAGGAACTTAGTGAGAATTTCAATAGATATATAATAAGCATAAAAAAGGACATAAAAACCATAAAAAAAGAACTAGTCAGAAGTGAAGAATACAATAACTGAAATGAACAATGCACTAGAAGGAGCTACCAGCAGACTAAATGAAGCAGAAGATCAAATCAGCAATTTGGAAGACAAGACAGCAGAAAACACCTGATTGGAACAGCAAAAGGAAAAAATTATTTTTAAAAATGAGGATAGTTTAAGAGACCTCTAGGATAACATCAAGCATAACAACATTTGCATCATAGGGGCACAAGAAGAAGAGAGAAAGCAAGGGATTGAGAACCTATTTGAAGAAATAATAGACTGAAAACTTTCCTAACCTGGTGAAGCAAATAGACATACAAGTCCAGGAAGTGTAGAGAATCCTACACAGGATGAACCCAAACAGGCCCACACCAAGACACATTATAATTAAAATGGCAAAGTTTAAAGACAAAGAGAGAATCCTAAAAGCAGCAACATAAAGGCAACTGATAACTTATAAGGGAGATCCCATAAGATTGTCAGATGATTTCTCAACAGGAAGTTTGCAGGCCAGAAGGGATTTGAACAAAATAATCAATGTGAGGAAAATCAAGAACCTACAACAAAGATTACTCTACCCAGCAAAACAATCCTTTAGAATCAAAGGACAGATAAAGAGCTTCCCAGACAAGAAAAAGCAAAAGGAGTTCATCATCACCAAATCAATATAAGAAGAAATGTTAGAAGGACTTCTTTAATATGAAAAAAAATCAAAATTATGAATAATAAAATGGCAATAGCTACATGTCTATGAACAATTACTCTCAATATAAATGGATTAAATGCTCCACTCTTACACAAACAAAACTCTTACATATGCTGCCTACAAGAGACTCACTTAAGATTGAAAGACACACACAGAGGGAAAGTAAAGGGATGGAAAATATATTTCATGAAAATGGAAATGAAAAAAAAACAAATAAAGCTGGAGTAGCAATACTTATACCAGACAAAAATAGGCTTTAAAACAAAGGCTATAACAACAGACAAAGAAGGACCTAGTAATCCCACTTCAGGGTATTTATCTGAAGAAAGCCAAACTGCTACTTCGAGGGGACACATTTATCCATATGTTCATGCAGCATTGTTTACAATGGTAAGATGCGGAGGCAACCTGGGTGCCCGTCAATGGAAGAATGGTTAAAGAGAGATGGTGCATATATTCAATGGAATATTGCTCAACCAGAGAAGGGAACGGGTTCTTGCCATCTGTGGTGGCCTGGATGGACCTGGAGGGTGTTGGGCTTAGTGTGGTATGTCAGACACAGAAAGACAGATGCAGTGTGATTTCACTTATAAACAAAAATATAAAGAACAAAGTAAACAAACAAAACAGAAACAAACTCATAGATACAGAGAACATTTGAATGGTTGCCAGGTGGGAGGGGGTTGGGGAGTGAGTGAAAAAGGGAAAGAGACTAAGAAGTACAAATTGATTGTTACATAGTAATCATGGGGATGTAGGGTACAGCATGAGGAATATAGTCAATAATATTGTAATAATTATGTATAGTGTCAGATGGGTACTAGGTTTGTTGGAGTGATAGATGGGAGGTGGTTGGAGGGCAGGGTGAAAAAAAGTGAAGGGATTAAGAAGTACGAACTGGTAGTTACAAAATAGTCATGGGAATGTAAAGTAAAGCACAGGGAATAGAGTCAATAATATGGTAATAACTATGTAGAGTGCCAAGTGAGTACTAGATTAGTCGGGGGGATTATTTCTTTAATTATAAAAATGTCTAACCACTATGCGGTACACATGAAATTAATATAAAATAATTTTGAATGTCAGCTGTAATTTAAAAAATTTAAAACAGGGAAAGTTGAAGAGAAATAAGAGGTCCAAATTTCCATGTATAAAATAAATGTCATGGGGATGTAACGTACAGCATAGGGAATACAGTCAATAATACTGTGATAGCATGGTACCGTGTCAGATGGTTGCTGGATTTATCATGGTGATCTCTTCTTTAGGTATATAAATGTTGAATAACTATGGTGTACCCCTGAAACTAATAATATTTTATGTTAGCTATATTTTAATAAAAATCTTAAAATAAATAAAATAAATAAATTGAAAAAAATGAGCAATTAAAATAGATCAATTCCATTGACGCTCCCAGTTCCAACTGTCCAGCATTGTCTCATTCTACACACATCTGTATGCATGCCCTTCATCAATCAGAGGATTGTATAAGCAATAGTTTTGCACTTCCCACAATTCCACATCCTTTGACAATGACAAGGTTCACGGTTTCTGGACTTGCTATTTCTCAGAAGTTTGGTGCTGTTTGGTTGTGGTTGCTTGCTTTTTTTAAACCAGGGCCTGATCAGTCATGGTGAAGCGGTCTTGTCTGTCTTCTTGTATCTTGTCCCTTGTCCCTTAGCCATGCTGCAGGCGGTGCGAGCCCTAATGATTGTGGGGATCGTCCTGGGCGTCATTGGCATCCTGGTGTCCATCTTCGCCCTGAAGTGTATCCGCATTGGTAGCATGGAGGACTCCGCCAAGGCCAAAATGACGCTGACCTCCGGGATCATGTTCATTATTTCAGGTAAACAAGGAGCCTGGGGTTCCCACTCTCACACGTGCTTCTGGGAATGCCAAAGCGACATCATTCTGGCAGAGGAAACACTTCTTCTCCCTACCGAGCATAGTTTGAACATGGTTCACAGCGTTTCACACTGAGATTCAAGATCTGAGATTAAGGCCCAGTTACACTCTACAGAATTATCATGAGTGCTAAGGTCCCTCTTAGCTGCCAACCCATCTCATTAGAAGAGATTCCCAATGCTTAGGTAGCCATGTGATTCGACCCCTAAAGGCATGATTTTGGTAAGACTCTAGAAAATGATTTTATGGGAAAAGCTCTTGACATTTTCAAAGGGCCAGTCCCCTGATATTTGTACTATTAATCATTGGTCCCAAGATGCATGAAAAATCTTTCTGCGAATATACAAATCTTCCACAATTAGTAAAGTAAGAGTGTCTAAGCACCTAGTACAGTGTGTAGTACATAGTGGGAATTCAATAATCAATGCTTGGATTGACCATCTGTTTTAGGAATGGAATATTCTGCAGCCCGCTCATCCAAACTCATTTAAGCATATATTGCCTCAGAAACATTGGGATCCCTTTAAAACTGACTCTGGAACTTCCTTTTTCTTGGTCCACAGGTCTTTGTGCCATCGCCGGAGTGTCTGTGTTTGCCAACATGCTGGTTACTAACTTCTGGATGTCTACAGCCAACATGTTCACCGGCATGGGTGGGATGGTGCAAACTGTTCAAACCAGGTAACCTCCTAATCCAGGTCTCAGGCTCCCATGGTGAATGTTGTTGCAAAAATCCGATTAAACACATATGCCTAATGTGACTGTCAGTGCCTGAAATAGCTGAAATTTATCAGAGGCAACCATGCCATATCTTAAATCAACAATGATCTGCAAATTCTAACCTTCATTTCAGTGAAATATCCTTGGTGATATGACTTGAGGCTGATCTGACATTTGCATTGAAATACAGCGACAGTTCACAGTATTTATCTAACACTCTTACACAGGGCCCATTGTGGTGACAATGAAACAGGCACTATTAACCAAGGCATATAAATGAGCATCAAACCACATCTCCCGTCCATGACAGGAACCTGGCTAGGGACGGGTAAAAGCTTGAATAGAAATGAGCAAGGTGCAGTATAGGTGAGAAAAGTAATGTCTCCTCCTGTACCGCTGCCTCTTTCTCTCTTTCATTAATTCATTCATTCTATAAATGTATTGAGCACCTGTTATGGGCCAGGACCTGTTCTGAGTGCTGGGGATAAAGACAAGGCCGTAGTTCTCATGGAGGTTATGGTCTAGCAGAGGGAGATGAAACCCCACTATAATTTGGTGTCTGAAGGAAGGTAGAACTTTTAAAAGATGGAAAAGCAATTCCAACACGTGTGTTCATTTAGCCACTTCAAAGGGATGTTTCTCATAGCAAGAAGCAGCAGCAAATTTCTGAAGGAGAAGGATCATGTTCTGGGAGAGTAATACAAATATTATGCCTAAGAAGAGATACGTGGGATTTCTCCAGCCACCATCATGGGATACAGACAGGGTGTAAGGATGTGATAAACCCATTTGCTCTCTGGCTCCTTGAAACTTCAGTCCCCATCCATATCCTTGCTTTGTTTCAAAGATGGAAAGGAAATGATTCTCATAGCTGCCCTCATCCACCTCCATGGTCCTCCCATGGTTTCTTGCTTATAAGAGCAACTTAGAAGAAAACTGACTAACTCATCCCAGTTTGCCTGGGACTTGCCCAGTTTTAGCATGGAAAGTCCCACATCCTGGAAAGCTCCTCTGTCACGGGCAAATCTGGATGGTTGTTCACCCTACTTACAAGAGCCCACCTTGTCCAGAGTTTCTAAGTGCCTAGTGTCACTGCCCCTGCCCAGAGGAGCCACCTACCAGCTGGTACCCAGCACTAATGCATGCCATCACTCTCTCAAGGCATGTCCCTAAATCCTGCCCCTGTCCCTTGGGCAGGCAACTTCAGCCCTGAGACTGAGACCAGAGGGTTCTGAGAGGCCACCTAAACTTTGTCCTCCATGGATGGGCAGCAGTTTTTCTCTTTCTTACTGTCTTCTCACCTTCTCCACCCAGAAGTCACACAAGGTAGCACAGGTGCCAAGAAAGATCTTGCCAGTTAATTGATGGGGCTTGGTCCTGGTGCCCCATTTGGGCCCAGTATCCCCTCCTCCTGTCCTCTGACTCTGCACGGCTATGTTGAATGTAACATTGGCAGAGCTTAAGCCCTGGATCAGAGCTATAAACTGTCTGTCCTCATCCTGTACCCAGCTTGCAAAGTGTTTTGAATTAGCTTAAACATTTCATTTTATAACTTGAATTAATCACCAACTTTTAAAAATTAGAAGTGTCATAGGTTGGGTTACTTAGAAACATCCTGAGGACCCATGTGTGACTGATTCATTGAGGAATGGGAGACTGGTGAGGGCGTGGGGGAAGCAGGACAGGCAAGAGGATGATCTCAGATGAAGTCTTGGACTGAGCCTGATCCTAGGGAGCTGTGGGGTCTTAACTCCAAACTTTCATACTTCGGCACCAGTCAGCCTCTGTGCACATGGGCGAAGTGACTGCAGTGGCTGAAACAAGCCAGAACTCCAGGAAGAGTCAGAGGGACCAGCAGGTAAAGGTAAAAGAACACAGGAGCTGGTGGAGAGACTCAGAAATGGTTAAAGGGACAGAGGGGACATGGGCAGAGCCATTCGTACCTGATACAAGGATATTTCATAACACACACACTCACACACACACACACACACACACACACACACACCTGTATTGCCACCTTCTTGTAAAAAAAAAAATCAGATGATCTGGCAGCACTGGGCCCTCATTCTCATGTGGCAACGACTTCTGCAGATGACAGGCAGCTGCCCTTTAGCTAGGGCTCACACTCGACATTCACTCTCAGGCCTATTATCACATGTTTATGGTTTTTACCCAATATAATAGAGTTAAGACAGTGAAATATTTCCTTATACGCAGACCACTTTGCTCATTTACATTTCTTACCTGTCCCAGGTAAGTATATAAGTTTGCTAACCTTGACTAAGAGTGTCTAAGTTGAGGAAGGGGACCTCGTTCCTCGTGCACAGAGGATAGTATAGTTTAATGATTAATAGTGAGGGCTGTGGAGGCAGAGTGGCCTGAATTTAAATCCTGGCAATGCCATGTCCTTCCCGCGTCTTTGGAAAAGTTAATTAACCTCTGTGAGCTTTAATTTCCTCGTCTGTAAAATGGTCACTTCAACTTAGTTCTTTCTGAAGACAATACTCCTACCTACATGGATGGTTGCCAGGATTACTTGAGGTAGGTGAGATGAATGCTTCTTGGCCCACAGTAAGAACTCAAGGGACCAAAGTTCCTTCAGAAATAATAACTTGAGACTGATTCCATATTTCTCAAACATCTTCTCTGGCCACACCTTCAAGATACTCCCCTTTGGTAATAAGGAGGGGAGGGGGGTTTCCTGAGATGTTTCCCTGAGATTAGAGATTTATAGTTAATGTTATGCCTCAGTGATCCTGCAAGCCCAAGATACCCCTGCTATTCTGATGACAAGTGTAAGTCCCAGTGCTATTCTCCAAGGCACCTGATTCAGTTGCCTGGGACCCAAAGGAGTGTGTGTTCAGAGGGGATTGGCAGGGATAGATGTAGAATCCAAAGTGGGGACAGAGAGGATGCACGTGGCCCAGTGCAGTGGGTGGAGCCTGGAGAGTTGAGTCAACCGCGTTCAAAGCCATCCTCTCCCTACTCAGGTACACCTTCGGTTCGGCTCTGTTTGTGGGCTGGGTCGCTGGAGGCCTCACGCTAATTGGAGGTGTGATGATGTGCATTGCCTGCCGGGGCCTGGTGCCTGAGGAAACCAAGTGAGTCTCCCCACCCCAATGCAATCAGATGTTTGATCCGAGTTCGTTATTTGATGTACAATTTGCAGCCAGACTCATCAGCGTAGGTATATGGAATAACATCGTTGACTGAAGGATCAAGAACCTTCTCTTTTATGAGGAGCCGAGGTGTGATCCTATTTGAAGAGAAAAAACATCCACGTGGATTCCCTCTGGCTCCAATAGTCTGTGATTCAAGGGCTCTCAGCTGGGAGCAATTTGTCCCCAAGGGGATATTTGGAACCATCTGAAGACACTTTGATTGTTAACAACTTGAGTGTGGGGGGACAGGTAATACTGGCATCTAGTGGGTGGAGGCCAAGGGTGTTGCTAAACACCCTATAATCCACAGGCAGGCCCCCACAACAAAGAAGCAGCATTCCAAATGTCAGCAGTCCTGCTGCTGGGAAAGCCTGCTGTAACTCCATCAGTGGACTGGAGTTAGAAGACCTAGAGCCCAGTCTGGTTCTACTGCTAGCTAGCCGTGTGACCTCTAACAAATCATTTACCCTCTCGGGACCTCTCTTACCTCATCCCTACACTGAGCAGATTAGAGGAGATGGGCTGCCTGTAGGCACCTTCCAGCTCACAAATTTTATGATTCTTTGGCATAAACTTGTTCCCCCTGAACATTGTTTCTAGTTCACTTTAACTGATTAACAGAGGGAACTCACTAGTCATTAACTACCAGCTCTAATACAAAGCAAGAAATTCTGCTCCACTGCAGAGGCAGAAAACCACTGTCCCATAGCCTAGAGTGACCAACTGTCTTAGTTTGCCCAGTACTAAGGACTTTCAGTGCCGAAACTGAGACATTCCAGGGTAAATGAGGTGACTTTTCCTCCTGCCAAACACATCTATCGTCATGGAATGTTTCTTTTTCTTTCAGCTACAAAGCCGTGTCTTATCATGCCTCAGGTCCCAATGTGGCCTACAAGCATGGAGGCTTCAAGGCTAGCACTGGCTTTGGGCCCAGCACCCAAAACAAGAAGATATATGATGGGGGTGCCCGCACAGAGGACGAAGTACAATCTCATCCTTCCAAGTATGACTACGTGTAGTACTCCAAGACACCTTGGCATGGGCAGAAGAAACCCCCCCAGGAGATCTCAGTCCCCCAAAAAAGGAAATTTTACCTTGATTCCTGATTGCTTTTGACTCATGGTTGGAAGTTAGGAAAGCCTTGATTTCACCTGTAGTAAGGCCAGATGGTCTTGGCCACATGTCTCTGTTTCTAAATGCTCCATCAAAAACAGCTGAGTTATCAGATGTAAATAAGAGGCAATAGCTTACATTTCCGATCCTCTATTTCTTTTTTGTAATATAACCTTCCGAATCTGACGATAGAATGTGGTTTGAGTTCCTATCAGACCCTTGGATGATTTAATCAGACTCTCCTTCTAGCCAATAGCCCAAAGATGATCTATTTCTCAACTCATCCCCCAGAACAATTCTGAAAGGAAAACAAGAGGGTGAATCCAATGACATCATTTTCTCCTATTAGATTGTTGCCGCTCCCCTGCCCCAACTTGGCTACTAATAAACACTGATTGAAGAAGAGGTGAGAGGGGCAAGATATCTGTAATGTTTCCAGCTCATTATCTGACACCACTGCTCATTTTCTTACACCACTGTGATTTTAAACGTTACTTGGACCAAAGTGATTTCAGTCTGAGGAAACCAAGCCTTTCTGTTTCTTTTGGCATCTGCTAATTCCTCTCCCAGGAGTTTCCTGAGCTCTCCACCACAGGTCCTCTTTCTGTCACAGGCCAGAAAGTGTCCCGAGAGGAATGAGAAGAGGATTTTTTTTCCCTTTTCGTAATCTAAATATATTTGGTATACTATAGTTAGAATAAATAATGTATCAGTAAAATGATGCACTGTCCGAATTAGCCTCACTCCTACACATGGATAGAAGAAAATGAAAAAAATAATTGCTTTGATGTCTATATTGTACTTCATAAAAATCACACTTACGTCCAAATTTCATAAAATGCTCACTGATCCTAACTTCCTTTGAGTTCTCCATGACTTTGATTATACTGATAGAGTCATTGTAACCCATGAAAAAACCAGATAATGGAATATAGGAAATGAGTTGAAACTAGTTCTTTCAAAAAATAAAAAGTGATGAGCCTGAATTTAATGTTACATTGCCAAGTGCCACATAACCACACTTGCATGGTTATAGGCCATTGTCAGTTTACAGTAGACCTACTTGGCACTGTGGTCAGCTTTATTACTCTGAGAGCTGTTCTCTTCAATAAATTCATCTAGAGTGGTTGGACCATTGAATGTTCAAGCACTGAAAGCTCTTTGCAGCCACACACCTTCCCTGTGTTTATGTCACTGCTACAGAAAGCCTAAACTCCTTCCAAGCCACCTGAATTCCATCCCAGCACCAGAGCTAGAATAGGCCCCCTGGGAAACTAAGGTCAGGGCAGTGTCTCTAAACTACCGATTCAGGGAGCAGCATTGTAAGGGGGAATTTGACCATTGGGTTATTATCTAAGGAAAAAAGTCCTCACACCAATAGTGCATTCGATCCTCCAAGGAGGATATCCATCCTCCAAGGAGATGGGTAATATTCATTGGGGTCTTTAGGCTGGACAGACTGTGTCTGGGGAAAGATCATGGCCCATTAAACATACTTGGTGAAGTATGTTCACCAAGAGCCAAAACAGAACCTTCTCACTGAGACAGCAATTGGTTTTAGGCCAAGTCAAAGAGAGTACTCACGGAACTCATTGTCTGAAATGGGATAAAAGATGAATAACTAAAGAAAGCAAAACTGGGGTAGAGGGGAAGAAGCTGAGCAATCTAGGGCATGGGGATTGTTAAGGAGTCACAGGATTTGAATTGAAGGCCATGGGGCACAATGATCTCTCCTTCCTGTCACCAAAATGTCACTGGTCGGGTCTGAGATACTGAGGTGTGGCCCAGCTACGTTTTTAATTAGAACATTCTCTATCCAACACTTAATTGTTTGAAAGTCTCCATGTAGTTAGATTGTGCTTTGTAATTTTTTTGTTGCTCTCTTTTATTGTATATGCATTGAATATTGACTTGCATATTTTGTTACTTAAATATTAAAAACACTATTATCTCATATTTGAACAGCTTCCACTCTTTTTTCCTAAGCTTCAAGAAATGGAGGTGGGAGTCTCAGCATCTCAAAGCTGAATGCATCTTCCTGGAGTGTTTCTGCTGGCAGAATCTGTGCTTGCTCAGCGGCAGCATGGCTGCCTGGAGGCCAGCTAGGTCTGATCTAGCCTGGTTAGTAGTATTTGCAAATTAGGAAGCCTAAATAAGAAGAGATTCCCAGAGCAGCCAGGCATACAGTATGGGATCCAAGGACCAAGTTTAGCCTGTCTGATCCTGAGTGCACCAGCCTGAAGTGTCTAATGTCATTGGCCTGCCCATGAGCCAGTAAAACTGGAGAGCCAGTGCCTATCCTTTTGAGGACGTCAAAGTCTGGGTTCACCAGCTCAGCTAGCTGTACTCACTGAACCTCCATCAGGTTGTGGAAAAACCATGTACTACGTATAGAGAACAGCCCAACCTCAAATCTAGGCCACATCACTTTCCAGCTCTGTCAACTTAAGCAAAGCACTTAACCTTTCTGAGTCTCAGTTTCCTTATCTAGAAAATGGGGATAATAAGGATAATGGAATAATGCAAGTAAAGGGCCTAGTTAAGTGACAAACACCCAAGTTACACAACGTTTTAGACAAATAGGACCATTGGCTTATGTAACTAGGATATGTGAAGCCAGGGTTGGCTTCAGGCATAGCTGGATTGAGGGATATCCTCAAGACTCTACCCTTTTCTGCTTTCAGTTCTGCTTCAGTTCTGCTTTCCTCTCTGTTGATTTGCTTCTGAGGCAGGTTGTCCCCTCAGAATGGCTGCTCTTATTTCTAGGCATATGCCATCTTTCAGCTAGGGAAGCTTGCCCAAAAGAGGTATGTCTTTCCTGATATTTTTAGGACCAAAAAAAAAAAAATCCTGATACAACTCACTGGAACATTTGAGTCATGTATCCATCCATAAACCTCTTCCTATAGCCAGAGCAGTGGTATTTAGCTTGACAAAGCCTGGGTCCCTCAGTCAAAACATGGAGATTTGTTGTATGCCACAAAGACTGTATTCTAAGGACCCAAGTCCTTAGAAATCAGGCAAACTCATTGCTTTGCCTAATTTTTCACAGTTTTGGTTGAACTTGAACTCCAAGGAAAGCTTCAGAGGCACTACCTCTGAAACTCTGACTGGTTACCAAATAGCATATAGTTCAGAGAGGGAGAAACTGAGAAATTACCCTGGTTCTCACAGAAAACTGATAATTAAAACCTAAAAATGGTGAAAACTTGACATTCAATTTTAAACACGTGGGAGTAAAAAAGTGTCCTCAGCTATATAATTATGAGCTATTCAAATTTAGATTTCCTAAGATTAGAAGCATTTTGAAAACTCCTGTGCAAAGACAGAAATGAAGGAATCAAGTCATAATGTACATGCTCAAAATATGACTCACCATCATAAAATAATCTATAAAAATCTCCGGGTAATTGTGAGGAGCTGGCTACTGAGTGTTTTGCTGTCATCCATCCTGGAGGTCCAAAAGAAAAAAGTTTAATCAATGCCTCTGAAAGATGCCCAATATTTTTACCATTTTCTTGGGTAGGTTAATATTCAGCCCTGTCCTGCATTCACAGGACATTACACAGGGTCAACCGCTGCTATGGCCACATTTTTTGCCAAAGTGCAGAGCTGATGCATTCCGCTGGAGAGAGCACTGCACTTGGAATCAGAAACCTGAACTTTGGTCCCAACTCCACTGCCAACCAGTTATGTTACCTTGAAGGATCAATGACAATAATTCACCAACATGTTTTCATGATTTTGTTTCTTTGTTGAGTCCTTGTGATTACCAGTGCAGCATTTAGTGCTTTATACTTTATCTCTGATCCTCCAACAATCCTGATCTCCAAGCTGTGACCAGTCTAAGTGGCCCGAAGCTCTAAGGCTTTTGCCCAAAACCACACACATACAAACGCACACTCACAGATACTCACACACACTCAAACACCCAGTTATAACTCTGGGTCCTCAGCAGGGACCATGACTTTTTTGATTTTTCAATTCTCAAGTATTTGTAGATAACTCGGAAATACTTTTGAACTGTTCCACTCCTCCAGCTGATTTTTCATACCTCTCAGTCCACAACTAGAAAGGAAAGGGATTATTCTCTTCACAATAGCCCAAATTAAGGTGGAATGAGCATAAGAAATATTAAGAATTGAGGATAAACAGAGTTCCTTTTGGTTTAATATTAACTGCAAGAAAGAATATCGTGGAGACAAAATGTCACTAAAATGCTTCAAATGTATTCAAATGTCATTCTGAAGTAAAAGAATTTACTTTAGAAACCAAAAAGGCATCTAACAGTGATGGGTTTTAGTGTGCATTCCATCACAATACTCAGTACTAAAGGCAGCTACTACCTAATGACCAACTAAGATGAAATTTCTTAGCTACCCCTGCTATAGCGGGCTGATAAAAGAAATTAGAGATTTGTTTCTCGGAGCATTTTCCAGGGAGAGGTAGATCCTGCTTGTTGACAAGGAAAATACAAGTCCCTTCCATAGAAAACATAATATTTTGTCCTATCTTTTAACTAGATATTGGGAAGAATTTAAAGATAATGTTATATCTAATAGTTTAAAAGTCTAAAAATATCTGTCCTTTATTCCAATTATTTTCCCTAAGGAAATAATCATAAATATTTATGCCCAAAGATATATACCAATTGTTTAGAATAGTGAAACTGACTCAACCTAAAATCCAACTAGAGGAAGACTTGTAGCCATGAAATTATTAAGATTTTTTTTGAATATTAATTATTTTACATAGTGCATTGAAAAATGCCCTGGAAAGAAATATATTCTAAAATATTTTTAAAGTCGTTGCTTCTGATTGGGGATATAATGATACTTTTTGTTTTTTATACTTATCAGTACTTTCCAAATTTTCTCCAATATCTTCACTTTACATTGAGGAAAAAAAAGTTAAACTGAAAACTAATGGAGGGGCGGCCAGATGGCTCAGTTGGTCAGAGTGTGAGCTCTGAACAACAGGGTTGCCGGTTCGATTCCCACATGGGCCAGTGAACTGTGCCCTCCACAACTAGATTGAAGACAACGTGCTACCGCTGAGCTGCTGGAGGGACGGCCGGATGGCTCAGTCGGTTAGAGCGAGGGCTCTTGACAACAAGCTTGCCGGTTCAATTCCCACATGGGATGGTGGGCTGCGCTCCCTGTAACTTAAGATTGAAAACAGTATCTGGACTTGGAGCTGAGCTGCGCCCTCCACAACAGGACTGAAGGACAACAACTTGAGCTGATGGGCCCTGGAGAAACACACTGTTCCCCAATATTCCCCAAAAAACTTATTTAAAAAAATAAAAATAAGAAAGTAAAAAAAAAAAAAAGAAACTAAAAACTAATGGAGAATCAAAAAATAGAAAATAACATCCGACATGGCACAATGTGAATAGGCTTAACACTACTTAACTGTACCCTTAAAAATGGTTAATATAGTAACTTTTATGTTATGTGTCTTTTACCACAATTAAAAAATAACAACAGCCAGACAGAACATCCACAAGGGCAGGTGCAGCCTGTTACCTGGAGACCTGACCATCTGAGGCAGCTTGGAAGGAGGAATCTGATAAGTCCTGGCTGAGTCGAGCTCTCTGTTTATTCTGAACCTTAAAATAAAAGAGTCACGAGCCTAGAAACTGACCTCATACTGTGTTGTTTGCGTTTTTCTTCCCTTTGGAGACTTTTTGGCCTTCATTTCTCCATTTGATCACCTCTACTCACCTATGAAGATAGGAGAACAGAGGCCCACACCCCCATTGTGGAGAAGGACCAGAGAAGGGTCAGGACATGCTCAGGGCCCTGCTCAGACATGACAGGGGGAGCCAGGACAAGGATTGGAACCCACACGCAGCTTTCACTTCTTACTTCCTCCCCAAGGCCACACAGATCTCTTCTCTTCACTCTTAGTCCATTGGCCTCCCCAGTTCCCAGCTCCTTTATCTGGACAGAAGGGCCAACCCAAAAGAGCAAGGACAGGCTTTCTGCAGGTGAGTGGCCTAATGTCAGCAGGCATCCTGGGCCTCTACTCCAGTCCTCGTTTCGGGAAAGGCCCAGAACAGGCCCTCAGCTCCCAAACATTCAATACCTGGAACACGACAGACCTGCATCTGGTAAATAAGAGGATTAGTAGGAGCTACGTGTCTTGTATCCAAAGAGGAAGACTGTAGGAGTTTAAGTCAGTTTCTCAGGGTTTCTAAAAGATAATCTCAATCTGAGTTAGTGTGTTACCCTTAGACTCCACTCAGAGATGTTAGGAATCAGGCAAAGTTCAGTAGATTTTTTTCAATTGGACAAAGCAAAGTTTTAGAAAATTAGGTTTAACATAAAAATGAAAAAAAATAATAATAACCTCCCCATTCCTGAACAAACCTTAGAAATTAAGAGAAAAGCATTGATGGCAGAAGTAAATGATGGGGAAAGATCACTTTGAGCTTTAAAGAAATCAGATAATTATTAATATTAATAGTACTATCATTATCATCTATTGAGATCTAGATCTCAGACATCTTCAGTTGTACAATAGCTCTAATTCTCAAAATAACGCATGAGACAGGTATTATTAATAGTATCCCCATTTCACAGATGAAGAAACGAAAGTTCAGCGAGGTCTTGCCCAAGTAAGGTGATCTTACCCAAGTAAGCCGTCTTGGTTTATCTAGAACTGCCCTGGGTTTAGCACTGAAAGTCCTGCGTTCCAGGAAACGCCTCAGCCCCCAGCAACCTAGGACATCTGGTCACCCTAATGCCAAGACTGCATAGCTACTAGTAGAAACGCATGGATTCCATCCAGGGTCTCTCTGGCTCCACACCTCACTCTCTTTCCACCATGCCAGAGTGAACCCCATTAAACAGACAAAATACATACATAGGAAGAAAGGAAGGAAGGAAAGAAGGAAGGAAGGAAGGAAGGAAGGAAAGAAGGAAGGAAGAAAGGAAGGAAGGAAGGAAGGAAGGAAGGAAGGAAGGAAAGAAGGGAGGAAGGGAGGGAGGAAGGGAGGGAGGAAGGAAGGAAGGAAGAAAGGAGGGTATAAATCTACTTTAAACAAGAAAAGCATTTGCCTATGAAGCCAAAAAGCATAAACTGAAAACAACATAGTACTGTAAAATTTCAATCTTAATTCTCAAGTTTAAAAAATGTCCAAAAAAAAAAAAAGCAAATCTATTATAAATGGTAGACAGACAGATGGCAGGGATGGAGGAGGACATCAGGCTAGCTTATCCATTTGAGCTCATATATGCAGCCTCAGGGAAGCTCTCAGTGTGCTGTGCTATGTGTGCAGTTTTGAATGCTTCCAGGCTAAAGAGGACTGTGTGTGATGCAGGGAAAGGTCCAGGACCCCCAAAGTGCACTGTCTGCAAGTGAAATCACTGACCCCTCCAGTGGTGGCAGTCAAAAGCCACCCAAAGTTTGAGCTGAGGCTCATTTTACCTCAGTACTAATCTTTGGTTGGAGCTCCCTAACACTTTCTGGGATCTGAATCAGTTTCCACTATCATTGAGAGTTTTCCCATTCCTTTCTTGTCTCAAGTGGAGCTGGACATAACCTGCTCAACTCTGGTCTCTGGTTGTTGACCAGTCCTGGTTTCCCTGTTATCAAAGCTGCCGCCCTTAGCCCTTGTTGACTATAGAAAGCTTATTTATTTTGTTCAACAAGCCAACTTGAATTTCCCCAAAGAATTTTTTGATAGATAAAACATCAAACATATTAAGCATGTGGAACTTTGCCACCCATACTTGTTGCTCCAAGGAGGATAGTTGCCATGGCAATCGCTCTGTAAGGAGGATGGAGTCAGGCTGAAGGGTGAATAAAATACCATAATGGAGCCCAGGCCACCCAACCAGCCAGCCCCTTATGATACTGGGAGTGTTTGCCCAAGTCTTGGAAGTTAAGTCATAATTAAGAGAGTGAGAGAAACAAAAATGTCCCACTGCAAATAAACATGTTGAGGGGTGGGGGTCGGGGTTAGAATGTGGGTGGAGATGTTTTGAAAGTCAAGAGTGAGTGTATGGGACTGTTTCTTCTCCTGAGGGCTGGCAGAATCCTCCCACCAATGCTTTTGTGTAGACAGACCAGTCCCAACCATCTGCAAAGAGGCATAACCAATAGAACAGAGAGAACTCAATGAAGGGTTCACCAAAGAGTGACCCTGCCGCCTTTTTGGCAACATACTCCAAGATACTCTGCTATACTCCAACACAACTACCTGGTTCATTCTCTGTGACCCAGTAGTCCCCATTCCTGGAAATCTGCCCAAATAAAATCATCCTGACTCTAAAAAAAAAAAAAAAAACTGTGGTTCCACGGGAACCATTAGAAGAAGGGTGGTATACAGGAAATGTGAAAAGTACCTTGGTACTGTTATCATTCCAGATACGTCTCCCCATGTGCAAGGAATTCCACAGAAAGTGGTGGAAAACGCTGAACAAAAATAAAGCTTTGAGTTCTAAAAGGGCAAAATTTGATCCACATGGAAATTCTCCACTTGCAGAATTTGTAAAAGTTCTTGCACCAGCCAGGTTCTCATTACTGCAGCGTTGTGCAATGTGTGGGAAAAGGTTTTAGATACCAAAAACTACCAGCAAATGTCTGTCTAGATGTATTGATGAAGTTTCTGGTTTCCTATATGATTTTACTTTCTGCTTTGACTTTTCAAGAGATAACATAAATGTTCAAGTTACAAAAGAACATGTTTTAAGACAAATAATTAAGTTTAAACCAGGTAAGTTGATCAGTATTCATTCTTCTGCTCTCATGAAGTTCTGAACAGCACAATGTAACTAGTTTCCTTCCTGAAATTATTTTCTTTAAAAACATTTTATAGAATTGGAATAGTGGCAAATTTGAGAGGAAAAAATTTTCCTTCTCTGACTTATTTCACTGAGCATAATACCCTTTAGGTCCATCCATGTTGTTGCAAATTGTGAGATTTCATTTTCTTTTTTTTTATGGCTGAGTAATATTCTGTTGTATATATGTACCACTTCTTCGTTATCCATTCATCTGTTGATGGACACATAGGTTGCTTCCATATCTTGACTATTGTAAGTAATGCTGCAGTGAACATAGAGGTGCATATACGAGTATGTTTTTGAATTAGTATTTTGGGTTTCTTAAGATAAATACCCAGAAGTGGAATTGCTGGGTCATAGGGAATTCTATTTTTCATTTTTTGAGGAACCTCCATGCTGTTTTCCATAGTGGCTGCACCAAGTTGCAATCCCACCAACAGTGTCCTTGCTTTCCCTTTTCTCCACATCCTCACCAACAACTGTTTGTTGATTTATTAATGATAGCCATTATGATAGGTGTATGGTGATATTAAAAGAGATTAAGAAGTGCAAATTGCTAGTTATAAAAATAGTCCCAGGGATGTAAAGTACAGCATGGGAATATAGCAATAATATTGTAATAACTCTGTACGGTGTCAGGTGGGTACTAGACTTATCAGGAGGATCACCTGGTAAGTTATATAAATGTCTAATCACTATGTTGTACACCTGAAACTAATATAATATTGTGTGTCAACTGTAATTTTAAAATAATTTTTTAAAAAATTAATTTAAAAAATTTCCCAGTTCTATGTACATTTTTTATTTAACATTACTCACATAATTCTTATTGTCCTTTCCCTCTACATTATTATAGATATTGCAAATGTGAGAAGATTATTGATATTTCTCTTTGAGCTTGGTATCCAGACTTTAAAAACTGATTCCCTCAGTCCCTTGTTGGCTGCATAGTTCTTAGAGTCAGCAGTCCCTTAATTAATTGCAGTTTCACAGAGTATCTAAATATCTGAGACCATTATTGCTGAATGGTTCCTAAGTAGTTAGTCCAGACCGAAATCAAACACAAGTTGTATTTATGATTTTCCATTTGTTCTTGAAGCCACAATGCCAATACCTTTCAGATGAAAACAAGAACACTAGGACCACCCGCGTAGGTCCAAATGAATACACTGAATTTCAGAAAAACACATATTCCACACATTACCTTGAATTTAAACTGTCATGAAAAACAGTGCACTGTCTACAGGTGAAATCGCTGCACTGATTTACAGCATGAAAGACGGGAGAACAGTGTCCATCCATGACGTTTAATGTAAATGAATGACCACTCTTTGGGAAAGCTCTTTGAAGCAAAAACCAAACCTTCTTCTTTTTTTTTTTTTACCTCTACCTTTCCCCACCAAAATAAATAAATAAATAAATAAATAAATAAATAAATAAATAAATAGAACAAAGGGGGGAAGGCTGTGGGTACAAAGAAGTTCAGCGCAGGGTTGTTTTCAATTCTGTAAAACTGGAAAAAGGAAAGGAAAAAAAACTGAATCCTAACAGCAGCGGAGAAGCTACATTATGCTGCAGCAGTACAAGGAAATATAAGGCAGACAAAAAATGTTTAAGAAATCATCCTAACAGATGGAGAATTTCTCATCCTTTCATGTTACAAACAAAGGTCAAATCCATAATTGTAAATACAATATGATCTGAATCATGGGGAAAACAAGCAAGAATCTGGAAGGAAATTAATCAAATTGTTAATAATTCTTGGCTTTAAGTGCTAAGCCTGGGGTAAGTTTACTTTCTTCTGTTTTTCTAAATTTTCTATAATGGGCATGTCATTTTTATGTTTGCAACAATAAACTTTTTGAAAGACCCAGTACATATTTTCTTTGCTCATGGCCACTCCAACCCTCTTTGCTCTCATCTGCTTCTACTGTAGAAGCTGGAAAAGCTCAAATGGCCACTTTTCCAGCCACTTTCGTCCTGGCAGAGGCCACATAGCACAATTCCAGCCAATGAGATGCGAGTGGAAGTCGGAGCCCCACCCTTTCCCCTTCCTCCCTTCTCGTCTAGAATGCAGACTCAGTGAGTGATATGGGCTGAAGCAAGCATGTGAAAACCAAGCTGTAAAGGTCAAGAGAATCAGAGATGCTGACTGTAACACTCTCAGGTGCCGAACCAATGCCAGCAGCTGGCAGTTGTTGAGACCATGAAAAGTGTTGGAGAAAGCAATGTGACAGCAAGGCCAAGAGCAGAGGTTCTCAGCCATTATCATTTGGAGAGATTCTGCAAATACTGATGCCTGGATCCTAACCCTAGAGATTCTGATTTAATTGGTCTGGGCAGTGGCCTGGACATTGGGATTTTTTTTAAAGCTTGTGATTCAGGCAAGGTTGAGAAACAAGTTTTGGAGACACACAAAAAAAGGTCGGAGGTAATACCCCAGTATCCAATGGTTCAGATTTCTCATTCTGTGAAACCAATAAACCCCACTTTCACTAGGATTTTATGTAACTAGGATGTACTCCTAACTGGTGCAACTGTACTGTTTCTTAAGGCTGGCCCAAGTGTGTGCATACTTAAATGGGTAAAATTCCATAGCACATAGTACTCACATGGATATTTCTGTTTCTCAGTGTGAACTTTTCCCCCCTTTGAAATCACACCCAGGCAAAGACCAGATAAATGAAGTATGTAAAAGTACAATTTTATTGCTAAGACAAAGCCCCGAAATGTAATGATTTCCCGCCCTCTCATTCCTTCTACGCCTCCCCTTGATGTCAGCACTGGTCCTACTAAACTGTAGGATCTTGGTCCTCAAAGTATGGTCCATAGAACAGCAACTTTAGTATGAGCTGGGAGCTGATTAGACGTGCACAATCTCAATGCCCATCCCAGACCTATTAAATCAGAATCCACATGTTAACAAAATCTTCAAGTAATTTGTATGCTCATTAAAATTTCAGAAGCCCTGCTGTAAGAAATAGCAAGAGTTAACTCCATTTAAAGCGGTACTTCTCTCTCAACAAACTCTCCTTTTGGTTCTTCTTTTGCTGTTTTTTTTTTTTTTTTAAAAAAAAAAGTGGGGACAGGGAGAAAGATAGGACAAGAGAGAGGCAAGGTTGTCAGTAGGGCTGTTGTGAACAGTGAACAGAACATGCCTGGCTACGTAACCAGCGGGCTTTCTGTCCCTCCTCTACCCAAACTAGGGCTAGGACTTGGAGTTCCCTCACTCTCAGCTTTCCACTGGCATGCCCATCCCAGGTGAATACTCCACTTACCAGCCAGAAGGAATGGAAAAAGGAGCATATTAAATTCCTTCTTTTAACCTTTTTGCTGCAGCTAATGTGCCAATCCCACAGCAAGTTCTTCAGGGAAAGAAAATTTCAGACAACTTTAAAAGCAAAAAAAAATTGATCACTCCTTTCTGTGTGTATACAAAAATAAAAAAATAGGAACTTCGGGAAATGAAGGAATAAGGATGGGGGAGGAAGGGCTAAGAGAAGTGGAGCTCGGTGAAACCGATATACCAACCTTGGAAATTGCCACACAACAGAGCATGCCACCCGGAGGGAGATCTGTTAGCAGACCCCACACGTGTAGATATTTGAACTAAGTTCACTGCATACAAGGGAATAGAAATACTTCCCTCATTGACCCACAAACACTGAACAGAAATGTGCCATCAATCATGGATCAGAGATGGCAAAGGAATTATCTGTGAGATAAATGAACCCACACTCCATGCTATACGATGAGGTGTGATCAGAAAATACGGTGGATGCTGCTCCCGAGTGCCATCCAACAGAAAGGCAGGGATCTTCAATACAGGAAGCTGCGCATCGAACATTAGTAACAGTGTGACAAGTTTCAACTTGTTCAATGCAGTCAGTCAGTTGTGCGCTACGGTTGAGAGAAGGTATGTGTTAATGTGTGCTGTAAATCATCCTCCATATGACAATGCTCCATGTCACACATCACTTCCGGTATACAACAATTTCTGTCAAATAAAAACATTACGGTGTGTCCTCATCCTCCTTATTCACTGGATCTGGCACTGTGCAACTTCTGGCTCTTCCCCAAAGTCAAAATGACCATGAAAGGTAAACGTTTTGAATCAATTCAGAATATGGAGACAGCCACAACAGCGCAACTAAAGACATTCATGAAAGACAACTTGCTTTAGAAAGTAGCAAGAATGATGGGAATAAGTAGGAAATCCCAGGCAAATACCATTGAGGATGTCGCCTGGACAGTCAAGAGCGAGTGGGCCGTGAAGAGCAAGCATCATCTTAGCTTTAGTGCTCTTCACCCATCTGGGATTTCTTCATTAGTTTGAGAACTATAAAGATACACACACTAGGCATGCAGAAGGCCCAGCTTAAGCCAACACTGTGCTTACCGTGGAGTGAAAACATATATGAACATCCTGATCCAGTCTTTTTGTATGCAAAGACCAGAAAACCCACTCCATGATTCTGGCTCTCTCTATCATCTGCTCACTCATCAACTAAAAATGGTTTTTCCACCCTGAGCCAATATTGTATGAATTTTCAGGTAAGTATCTACTACCACCTAAGCAGAATCTATGTTTCCCTTAGTTTAAATTCTTCTTAAGAGAGAAAATCTGACCGACCACTGCTATCAGTTTTGTCCCTGAGTAGCAGGAACTGTTGGCGTGCCTATTCAACATCCGTTCTACTACGATCACTTTTTCTTGCTCAATAAGTATATCCCCCCTCCCTCCTATGATCCTATCCCCAGCTCAACGGATATATTCTATTGGAGTAAATCAATCACACTGACTCACTCTCCTTCCCAGGGATGGGTTTAGGGGCTGGAGCATATGACACCCTTTTGACTAGTGGTTCATAAACAAAAGTCTGTTGGAGGATTCTAAGAAAGATGTCTTCACTCTTATTGAGAATACAGCAAAAGAGACAGCCCCACCCCACAAAATACAAACACACACACACACACACACACACACACACACACACACACACACACCCTTTCTTCCTCCACTTAAGCACAAGCATTACTCGATGGGATGATTGGAAGTACTGAAGCTGGATGATTACCAGCCTGAAGATGAAGCCAACACATGCAGGAGGCCTAGGGAAGCCTAGGGAAGTGGAACCAGAGTTCTAATTTATGCTCCTCACCTGCAGATAATCCCATCCCTGAACTTTTTGAAATGTATGATAATTAACTTCTTTATTGCTTAACCCAATTTCAGTTGAGATGCACTGTTACTTAAAGCCAATCGATCCTAATCAAAACGAAATAGACACCCAGACCAGGCTTTCATCAGAGACCATGGATGAGTACAACTCAGCCACAGAAATATCCACTGTGCCACAAAGGTTTGGTGAACTTGGGGAGCGTGAGGACTGAAGAATGTCCTAAGGAATCCCATCTCAAAAGTTGAAAAGTGAAAAAGAACAAGCTTACTTCAAGGATGAGTAGAGATTATTCTGGATGCAGTGTAATGGTTGTTGTTTTGATTGTCCTCTAATCTAGTCTGCATAGATTTGTATCTCAGGTCTAGGGCAAGTGTATTGCAAAAAAAAAAAAAATGAAAAATATTAACTGCTTCACTAAAATCTCCATGGTATACTGAGAGGTGCTAGTAGCTTTGGTGCCATGACTTGTGTTAGGAGACTAGACTGAAGCTTCCTGTGAGGGAGGAGGGGTCTTTGAATCTTGGGTACTAAATGGCACAAAGGTCCCTGTTCGGAGAGAGGGACAGTGAGTGGTTTGATCTTAAATGCCAGTTCACACTAATTCCAGCTGACTGTTAGAAGGACTCGGGCATGAGGAAAAACCATGATCAATGAGCAATGTCTGTCATGGAACTGGCTGCAGAATGGCCGCACACATGCCTCCAACTTGCCCTCCTGAATCCCTTCTCAGCTGGACCTCAGCCAAACACTCCCTGCATCACAGTGAGGATGCGTGCCTTGCAACACTCCATATTATACATTCAAAAATCTTGTATTTTATTTTTTATTTACTCTTAAGCAAGGATACACTTACAAAAGTGCACTGTCTCCAGCCAGTCCCGTCATTGTTAAACAATCCACCAAACCCAAGAGCCATTCTTGTCACATTTATTGTCCCTTATGCTTCAGAGTACTTGACAAGGCTCAACTCTTGCTATTTCTTGAAGAACAACAGCACTCTACCTAGTGAATTTCACTTCAGAATTTTAGTACTTTTGTTGTTTTTAGCATTATTCTTGTCTTCGTCCTAAAGATTTTAACCATGAGTAGCTTTGACATGCTTCAAAACTTCTTTTGTTCTTTCAGGGAGCTTTTGGAGAGGGTCCAACTTCACAATGTCCCTGTGAAACAAGGCCATGAAGAATCCTTTGAATTTACTTCCACAAATATTTCTTGAGTACCTACTTTGTACCAGGTGCCATGACAGGTACAGAGATAAATAGAAAAGAAAGAAAAAGCATCATTTGTTGAGATTCTGCTGTGCTATGCAATGTGCCAATACCACGCTGGGGACTTTAAAGTGTTTCAGCTCATTTCATTCCCATTACAACTTCCCAAAGCATCAATATCCCAATTACAGCTGAGGAAACTGAGGCTTCGGGAGGTTACATGACATGCCCAGTCACGCTTCTAGTGATTAGTGGACCTGGGATTTGAATCATGTCTGTCTGACTCAAAGCCCATCATGGTGTTTCAATGGCACCAAAGGAAAAATTGGGCCAGTTACTAACCTCTGTTAGCCTCCGCAGCCCAGCCAACGTGGGATAATACCTACCTTGCAAGGTTGTTGTGAGGATTAAAGATAATATGTGTAAAGCACCTAGCCCCTGTTAAGTAGTTTATAAAGAATAGCTATTGTTATTCACAGCTATGTAAATTACCATTTTTCAAAAGGGCCAGACCATTTTCCTACACACTGAATTCTCAGAACTTCCAATGGGAACGAATTATGAAATCTGGGATCTAAGTTAACAAGATTTTGCTCTCTGACTGAGAAAGGTATATGGTTGTCTGAAGAATCCCAGAAGAGTCTGCAAGAGAAAATCCCAAATCACAGGCAAGTTCAGAGACTTGCACTCCTCCTCCCAAGCCCTCATTCAGCAGAGCTACTAGCCAGGAATGACAAGAGGACTCACCATTGTTGAATCTGCCCATGAATTTGCATGAAAAGTGATAAACAACATAACCACCAGTCTGGCCCCCTGGAATAGCCACGGCATCTACAGTGAGAAGAAGGCCATTATCTACACTGCCTGGAATCCCACTGCAAATCTTTACAGAAAAGCACGAACTCGTATTGAATCAGGCTTCAGTTGGCCCGGAGGGAATGCTGACTTTGTTTGTTAATGCCAAGACAAAAGTGTCCCTGAATGAAGGAATTGACAGGACAACTATCTCTGCATTGAAACCTGATTAAAAGCAAGTCCAGCCCCTTCTATTCTCTCAGGAGTCTTCACAGTGTCTAAGCTGTTTAATCCTTTGTGATTCGGTCATTTCTATGGCAGGAAGACTCCATCCTTGTTTCTTCTAGTGATAACCCATCCACAGTGCATGAACACTCAAGGAACAGGCTGCCTCCCCAGTAGAGAGGATTGTTGCCTAGGTAGAAGGACTTGAACAGGAACTGAAAAAACATCCCTATGACATCCAAAGCTCTCCCCCGTCAAACACAAAACTGTCCCTATCTCCTGATACTACGAATTCTCAGCCTTCCCAAACTTTTTCATGAAAAAACCCTTGAAAAGAAGGAAAGAGTGGGGATGGTTGCAAAACACTGTGACTATACTAAAAATGACTGAATTATATATACATTTTAAAGTGATTAACTTTATGTTATATAAATTAAATCTTGGTAATAAAAATTAAAAAACGAAAAAAAAAAAAACTAAGGGAACTCAGCCTTGGGAAACTTGTCCTTGGGAGGCCTGGAGGGCCGGACTCAAGTGGACAGCTCTTGTGCTTATTGCGTTCTGCTGCATAATATATCTGTATTTGTTGTACCTTTTCAAGAGTTAAAGTTGTTTACCAATTAAAATGCTTAACTTTTATTTGAATCCCATCGTATTCAAATAAAATTAAAACCCAGGAACACGTTGTGCCTTAGTTCCCTGGGGGTTTAGAGAACCTTGGCAGCACCACTCCCTTGTGGGCCTGAGAAGCATGAGAAGAGAGCACGGCTTACCAAGGTGTGGATCCCACAGTGTAATCTCAGTGTGACTCCTGGGGAGATCCCAGGGTGTGAGTCCCAGGGTGTGGATCCTGGTTACAGGATCCTGATCTGGTCACGACACTAAGAACACCCATTTCCTCCTCTTTAAATCAGGAATCGAGCATCTACTGTAACATGAAACACACCCAAACAAAAAATATGCTTTATGTCACAGGAACAATTGGCAACAAAATAAAACAATCACAACAGCCTCAAAATACCACATGTACAGACATTCACACTCACTAGAGGGTAGCTCCAGAGTTGAAAGAGCTAATCCAAGGCAGGAGACCTCCCAGAGGTAAGCAAAGAATAAACATTTAGTGAAAGATTTCCAAGTGGAACAAGAAAGAAAACCTGTGCCCAGTAATGGGGACCTATGAAGGCCAAGGTTAGGACAGACTTCTGCAGATGGAGGAAATGTCTTTTCCTTATTATAGGTTCAAACTGTATGGACAAGAACAAAATGAATGTTTGTCTTCAGGACAGTACTTATTTTAATAGATCAACTGATAAACAGGTGATTATATCAAATAGGAGACTTCAATTGGAGGATCCACGTCCATCCTCACCCATCAAACCAGAGGTCACCACAGTCTCACTTCTCTTCCTGTACCCAGTGTGCAGAGACCTAGGGCTCGACTCTACAAGTACAAATGTACATGTGGTCGTCTTAATGAGGAGACAGGCAGGAGCAGTACGTGGCTTAGCCCCACTCAGTCTAGGGGCCTCAGGCCTCGTGGAATAAGTTCAAGCCTCTGAACTACCAAAAGCCCACTGCCACATGTCTGGGCCCATTAGTCAACTCTCACCCTTCCGTGTTCTATCTTCAGGGCCCGCTTAGATCTACATCATCATATAGCAGCAGGTACATTTATCCTGTTTGTCCCCCACTGCTGGCACCCAGGGCAATCTCCCACGCCCTCACAGGTTCTATACCACATGTCCAGCAGTCACCTATATCCTCACAAGGCTTCCAAGACTCCTGCTCTGCCACACAAAAGGGCCGTTTCAATTGATGTCCTCTCTTGTCTCCAATCATCGTGGTGACATCGTGCTCTCCCAGGTCAGTCTTAAGCCATGATGGAGAACGTATCGTATGGACATACCTAGCACAATGGACATGCCTTGCTCTTCTCACCCTACCCACAAGCCCCTTGCCTATCCTCCCTGAAGTCAAGGGTGTGGTCAACACTGAAAGAGATCACGTTCTAGGAATGCAGCAATGAAAGGTTTAAAAATTTAAGAGAAGACATGGTTAGAAAATGTGTCGTTCTAGGACGTCATAGGAATGGCGGCAGCAGGGCGCACTTTCTGAGTTCTCCTCCAGATCTTATTGCAAACGGGAACTATAACCCATCGAGGAAATTTTCGCTCACCACACAATGTAGTGGAGAGATTCGTGGATTGCTTGAAGCTAAGAAATTCTTGGGGGTAAGCTAACTGGACGGAGCAAGGAGAGGAGGAGGAGAAGCGGCGTGGGAGCGCCCGGCCGGCAGCGGTGGGAGAGCCCATCCCCCAGCGGAGCCTCAGCTGGCGGAGGCGAGGACCGAAAACCACGGAGCCGGGCAGGCGCGGGATCCCAGGCGGAGCGGAGAGCGCAGAGACCGGGGGTAGGCCCTTTCCCTGCGTCCCACGGCTGATTTCTCCCGCCGGGAAGGCGGCGCGCCCTGCGGTGGACGGGGGGCGCAGTCTCCATACCTAGGCCCCTCCCCCGCCGCGCTCTTCCAATCTTACCCCGCCCTTCCAGAGACTTAAACCGGCCCCTGAACCGAGAAGTGGTATCAAAAGCTCACGCTTTGGGAAGCCTGACGGGCAGCCCTGACCCAGGCAGTCTGGGCAGTGTGCGTGATTTTGGCTGCGCTAGGAGAGAAGAGACGCCTCCACCCCCAGCCACCACCTTTTCTGGCCTGCGGGAAGAGGGCGACGCACGGCTGGGCTGGGAGAGTGAAGACCCCTCCATCTCCAGCCCCCACCCTTCCTGGCTTGCCTAGGGTGGGGTGGGTGCAGCGGCCGAGACACACCCGGAGATCAGCAGTGAGGCAGGCGCAGCTCTGGGCTTCCAGCAGATCAGAAATCTCCTGCCCGCACTCACACACACACACTGAAGAGGTGCCTTAAGACTCAAGAGTTTTGGTCACATATCTGGTGGTGCCACTCTCAGTCTGCATTTGTGCAGGCAAGGGCAGAAACTGCACTGATATTGTAAAAACTATCATCCAGACCCCTCAGGCCCACGCTTTTAAGTCTGCAGTCCCAAAGTCTCTCTGGGCACCAGGTGACCGGCTCTGCCTGCGCAATAAGCAGGGGGCTCTTTGGTACAGCAGAGGACAACCTGGTCATTGCTTGATGGGCTCAGGCCGAGACGGTCGCTGCTTTTTGTTTTGCTTTGTTTTGCTTTGCTTGGTTTTGTTTTGCTTTATCTTGTATCTTTGATATCTTTGCCTGTGTCGAGCGGGGGTTATCGGCTGTTTTTTTTTTTTTTTTTTTTTTTTTTTTTTCTTTTCTTCTTTGCTGTTGTCATTGCTGCTGTGCTTGGTGATTTGCCTTGTTCTGGGACTTCCCTGCCGGGGCCCAGCTTGGGTGGCACGGGACTCGGCATATCTGGGGGCCAACTCCAGACCAAATCTGAGTGCAGCCGGGGTTGACCTGCAGGTCACATACCTAGAGGGGGTTCTCGGCAGGCTCTGGAGCCCATAGAGGCCAAACCACATTGGGGTGGTCAACCCTCACGCAGCAGAGTGCCCTGCGGGGGGCAGAGCCAAGTCTCACGGCAGGTCAGCCCAGGAGTTGACCCCACCTGCTCATTAGCGGGAAGCAATTAAAGATCTTCTTGAACGGGACAGTGTACACAACACAAGACTCACCTTTGGAGCACACGCAGAGGAGGACGACGTGGTGCGAGTCAAATATAAAGGACACATACTACACAAGATAACCTAGCAAGAACTAAGAACTCTAGGGGATCTACCTAATATATCAAAATAAACACAGTCAGCCAGAATGGGGAAACAAAGATACACGTCCCAAATAAAAGAACAGAAGAAGCTTCCACAACTGGAACCAAATGAAGCAGACGTAACCAACCTCTCAGAGACAGAGTTCAGAACACTGGTGATAAGAATGTTTAAGGAGCTTAGAGAAGACATAAAGAAGGATGTAGAAATCATAACAAACGAGCTTAGAGAAAACATAAAGAAGGATGTAGAAATCATAACGAAAAACCAGTTGGAACTAAAGAACACAATTACCGAAATTAAGAACTCACTTGAAGGAATTACCAGCAGGCTAGATGAAGCAGAGGATCGAATCAGCGACTTAGAAGACAAGGTAGCAGAGATCACCCAAACGGAACAACAAAAAGAAAAAAGAATAAAAAACAATGAAGATGGCCTAAGAGACCTCTGGGATAACATCAAGCGCAACAACATGCGCATCATAGGAATACCAGAAGGTGAAGAGAGCAAGCAAGGGATTGAGAACATATTTGAAGTAATAATGTCTGAAAACTTCCCCAACCTGATGAAGGAAACCAACATACAAGTCCAGGAAGTGCAGAGAGTTCCAACCAGGATTAACCCAAACAGGTCCACACCAAGACACATTATAGTTAAAATGGCAAAGCTTAAAGACAAAGAGAGAATCCTAAAAGCAGCAAGAGAAAGACGGAGGGTTACATACAAGGGAACTCCCATAAGACTATCAAATGATTTTTCTACAGAAACATTGAAGGCCAGGAGGGAGTGGCAGGAGATACTTAAAGTGATGGAAAACAAAGGCCTACAACCTAGATTGCTTTATCCAGCAAGGCTATCATTTAAAGTTGATGGAGAGATAAAGAGCTTTCCAGAAAAAAATAAGCTAAAGGAATTTATTACCACCAAGCCAGCATTGCAAGAAATACTAAAAGGTCTTCTGTAAATAGAAGAAAGATCAAAACAACCTAACTACAAATTTAAAAATGGCAATATCTATGTACCTATCAATAATCACTTTAAATGTAAATGGATTAAATGCTCCAATCAAAAGACATAGGGTGGCTGACTGGATAAGACAGCAAGACCCTTGTATATGCTGTATACAAGAGACTCACCTCAGAACAAAAGACACACACAGGCTGAAAGTGAAGGGTTGGAGTAAGATATTTCATGCAAATGGAAACGAGAAAAAAGCTGGAGTTGCAACACTTATTTCTGACAAAATAGACTTTAAAATGAAGAACATACTAAAAGATAAAGATGGGCACTATATAATAATAAAGGGATCGATCCGACAAGAGGACATAACCCTAGTAAACATCTATGCACCCAACATAGGAGCACCTAAATATATAAAACAGGTACTGACTGACATAAAGGCAGAGATCAACAGTAACACTATTATAGTCGGGGACTTCAACACACCTCTGACCACAAGGGACAGGTCTTCCAGACAGAAAATCAATATGGAAACAACAGCCTTAAATGATACATTGGACCACTTGGATTTAATCGATATTTTCAGAACATTTCACCCCAATGCTGCAAAATACACTTTCTTCTCAAGCGCACATGGAACATTTTCCAAGATAGATCATATGTTAGGCCACAAAACAAGTCTTGATAAATTTAAGAAAATTGAAATCATACCAATTGTCTTCTCTGATCACAATGCTATGAAATTAGAAATGAACTACAGGAAAAAAACGGGAAGACACACCAATTCATGGAGGCTGAATAACTTATTACTAAATAATGAATGGGTCAAGCAGGAGATCAAGGAAGAAATCGAAAGATATTTCGAGATAAATGAAAATGAAAACACGACGACCCAAAATCTTTGGGATGCCGCGAAAGCAGTCCTAAGAGGGAAATTCATAGCTTTGCAGGCCTACCTAAAGAAACAAGAAACATCACTAATCAACAGTTTATCTTCACATTTAAGGGATCTGGAAAAAGAACAGCAAAATAAGCCCAAAGGGAACACAAGGAAGGAGATAATAAAGATCAGAGCAGAATTAAATGAAATAGAAACCAGAAAAACAATACAAAAGATCAATGAATCCAAGAGTTGGTTCTTAGAGAAGATAAACAAAATCGACAAACCATTAGCCAGACTCATTAAAAAAAAGAGAGAGAGGACCCAAATTAATAAAATCAGAAACGAAAGAGGAGAAGTGACAACGGACACTGCAGAAATACAAAGAGTTTTAAGAAGTTACTATGAGCAACTATATGCCAACAAATTTGACAATTTGGAAGAAATGGACAATTTTCTAGAGGCGTACAACCTTCCAAGGCTAACTCAAGAAGAAACAGAAAACCTGAATAGACTGATTACCACCACGGAAATTGAATCAGTAATCAACAGTCTCCCAACAAACAAAAGCCCTGGACCAGATGGCTTTACAGGTGAATTTTACAAAGCGTTCAAAAAAGAATTATCACCAATTCTCCTCAAGCTCTTCCAAAAAATCCAGAAGGAGGGAAGACTCCCAAACACTTTTTACGAAGCCACTATCACCCTGATCCCAAAATTAGACAAAGACACCACAAAAAAAGAAAACTACAGGCCGATATCTTTAATGAACATAGATGCAAAATCCTCAACAAAATATTAGCAAACAGAATTCAGCAATACATTAAAAAGATCATTCACCACGATCAAGTGGGATTCATTCCTGGTATGCAGGGGTGGTTCAACATCCGCAAATCTATTAATGTGATACACCACATTAACAAAATGAAAAATAAAAATCACATGATCATATCAATAGATGCAGAAAAAGCATTTGATAAAATCCAACAGCCATTTATGATAAAAACCCTTAAGAAAGTGGGAATAGAGGGATCTTATCTCAACATAATAAAGGCCATATATGACAAACCCACAGCTAACATCATACTCAATGGGGAAAAGCTAAAACCATTCCCCCTAAGATCAGGAACAAGGCAAGGATGCCCATTATCTCCGCTTCTATTCAACATAGTTCTGGAAGTTCTTGCCACAGCAATCAGACAAGAAAAAGAAATAAAAGGCATCCAGATTGGTAAGGAGGAAGTAAAGTTATCATTGTATGCAGATGATATGATACTATATATAGAGAACCCTAAAGACTCCACCAAGAAGCTATTAGAGCTGATAGATGAATTTAGTAAAGTGGCAGGATACAAAATTAATATTGAGAAATCAGTTGCATTTGTATATACCAATAATAAAACATCAGAAGGAGAAATTAAAAAAACAATCCCATTTACAATCGCTCCAAAGACTATAAAATACCTGGGAATAAATTTACCCAAAGAAGTAAAAGATCTATACTCAGAAAATTATAAGACACTGATGAAAGGAATGAAGGAAGATATAAATAGATGGAAACACATAGCATGTTCATGGATAGGAAGAATTAATATAGTTAAAATGTCCATACTGCCTAAGGCAATATACATATTCAATGCAATTCCTATCAAACTGCCAACGTCGTTTTTCACAGAAATAGAACATATAATCCTAAAATTTATATGGGACCATAAAAGACCCCGAATAGCAAAGGCAATCTTGAGAAATAAGAACAAAGTGGGAGGTATAACAATACCTGACTTCAGATTATACTACAAGGCTACAGTAATCAAAACAGCATGGTACTGGCATAAAAACAGACACATAGATCAATGGAACAGAATAGAGAGTCCAGAAATAAATCCACGCCTATATGGCCATTTAATCTACGACAATGGAAGCAAGAATGTACGATGGAGTAATGACAGTCTATTCAATAAATGGTGCTGGGAAACCTGGACAGACACATGCAAAAAAATGAAGTTGGACCACCTCCTTACACCATATACAAAAATAAATTCAAAATGGCTTAAAGACTTAAATGTAAGGTCTGAAACCATAAAATACCTAGAAGAAAACATAGGAAGAAACTTCTCAGACATTACCCGGAGTAAGATTTTTACTGATATACACCCTCGCGCGAGGGAACTAAGAGAAAGAATAAACATGTGGGATTATATCAAACTAAAAAGTTTTTTCACAGCAAAGGAAACCATCAATAAAACAAGAAGGGATCCTACTGAATGGGAAAAGATATTTGCCAGTGATATATCTGATAAGGGATTAATATCACAAATCTATGGAAAACTTACTCAACCCAACTCCAAAAAAACAAACGATCCAATTAAAAAATGGGCAGAGGACTTGAAGAGACATTTTTCTGAAAAGGATATACAGATGGCAAACAGACATATGAAGAAATGCTCAACCTCGCTAACCATCAGAGAAATGCAAATAAAAACCACAATGAGATACCACCTCACCCCAGTCAGAATGGCTATCATCAATAAATCAACAAACAACAAGTGCTGGCGCGGATGTGGAGAAAAGGGAACGCTTGTGCACTGTTGGTGGGATTGCAGACTGGTGCAGCCGCTATGGAAAACAGTATGGAGGTATCTCAAAATTCTGAAAATGGAACTACCTTATGATCCAGTAATTCCACTCCTAGGTATCTATCCGGAGAAATCCAGAACTTCAATTCAAAAATCTCTATGCACTCCTATGTTTATTGCAGCACTATACACAATAACCAAGACATGGAAACAACCAAAATGCCCATCGGTAGATGACTGGATTAAGAAACTGTGGTACATTTATACAATGGAGTATTATGCAGCCATAAGGAAGAAAGAAATCTTACCATTTGCAACAACATGGATGGATCTAGAGAACATTATGTTAAGTGAAATAAGTCAGACAGAGAAAGATAAGTTCCATATGATCTCACTTATTTGCGGATTCTAAAGAAAAGAATAAGTGAATGAACTAATCAGAAACTGTTTGGGAGACAATGAGGAAAAACTGAGGGTTGCTAGATGGGCGGGGGGAGTGGGGGGTGGGGGGGAAGGTGAGGGGATTGGAGGGCAGTCGGTGACCACAGGATGGCCACGGGGTTTGAAAATTAATCTGGGGAACGTAATTTGGTGGTTACCAGAGCGTAAGGGGGTTGGGGGGTGGGGGATGAGGGTGAGGGGGATCAAATGTACGGTGATGGAAGGGGAGCTGACTCTGGGTGGTGAACACACAGTGTGATTTATGGATGATGTGATTCAGAATTGCACAACTGAAATCTATGTAATTCTACTAACAATTGTCACCCCAATAAATAAAAAAGAATTAAAAAAAAAAAAAAAAGAAAAAAAAAAAAGAAAATGTGTCGTTCTACATTTATGTGATAAAACTGCAAATGGTAACAAGACGAGAAAATTGTCATTCTCATTTCCCTTTACACTCTGGATCAGATTTGTGTTAGTACTCATCAACAGGGAAGCACAGCAACATTTGAGAGAATCACTGGAGGCCAGTATTCACAGGTGGCGTGATGCACATGCAGCATCGTAAGTAATGGTGTAACCCGCATTAAATAACAGGTATCAGGGAATTACAAAGACAGGGAAATCTATAATGTTCCAATACAAACAGCCACAACATTGGGAGTAATAATAGCGCTGTTACCTTTTCCTCATGGTGAGGAATATACAATTAACTAGGAATGGTGCACTTGACAATACAGAACACAAAGAGATGGTTCCTGGACCTTAACAGAATGAGATGGTGCCAGGACACTACAAAGAGCCTTCACATGCACTGATTGGACAATAAACAAATCCACAAGTACCTCTTCTCCATCCATTTTTCTATGTTGCCATTGATAAATCATTATATCACACATGAGCCCATGAATTCTACAATTCTTTGTTTTAATTAAATTGTTTATATACAGCCCCACGAAAAATATTTACCCATGACCCTGCATACCCTAGAGGTTCCCGGGACAGGAGTACATCTTTCTGAAGCAGAGGAGTGGGGTTTGTGGGGAAGAGCTGGGCAGAAGCATGCTTGACAAAGTGCATTCAAACCTGAGGACAGGAGAACCTGGTTATGTGGAGGCTTTTGTTCCCTTCAAATAATTTTCACTAGCCCCCCCAAGAGCCTCCTCAAATATAATAAAAATAAATTGTAAAACATAAAAAATGAGCAGACTAAAGGTTTGAGAACTTCAGGCTAATATCAAAAGAAAGTCTAGCAAGGTAGTTAAAACAGTAGCTGCCAAAGCCGATTGCCCTGGGTTCAACTCCTGCCACTATCTCTTATAGTCATGTGGCCTTGAACCTCTCTGAGCCTCAGCATTCCACCCTGTAAAATGGGGGAATAATAGTATATCAAAAAGTACTCCATCAGTGCAGGCTGCTATTATTTGTTTGTGGAGGGAACTGGCCAAAAATATGCAGGAAAACAATCTTAAATCTGCTCTGAAAATCCAGTTAATTATTTCATTTATTTAGTATACTTCAATTTTTTAAAAAGTTTTTAAAAAGATATGATTCCTTCGATTTAATAATCACACTATATCCCAGTTGATAGACAAAAACAAATCAATTCATACTTAGAAACACTGTGGTGAAATTGTAGAATTGCAGAGATAAAGAGAGCATCTTAAATTTAAATCAAGAAAAGAGACTGACTACAAAGCAACAACATTTGGGGTGATAATAGACTATTCCAGAACACAGTGGAATCATGTCTTTCATGTAATGATGGAAAGCAATTACCATCCTAGTATTCTATACCTAAATATTCTATCATTTAAGAATGAGAGTGAAATCTTTTTATTTTCTATTTCCATCTATTCTAATGGCATACTATCCATGTAAAAGCATAGAGTATTCCCAAACTCATACAACTTCAAGACAGGTCCTCTAGTGCCTTACACCCCAATCAGATTGTCACTCCCCAAACTCTTCTGTAGGGAAACTGGCAACCACCTATGTGACTAAAACCTGTATTGAGAATCCACACTCTAGAATGACAAAAAATATACAAGTTTATTGGGGTATAAAACCTAAGTATTTTTGCCACCTAGCCTGCAGCAGCTAATGAATAAAAATTCTGTGATCAGTTATATATAGCCACACTCCAAATATTTACATTCCAATCCCCTATACCCTGAACTAATAGGATGTCCCACTTTTTGCTGCAGTACCCTCCCCCAAACTTTTCAGATCTCTCTGAATTTACATGTGAAACCCAAATGTGCCTAGATCTACCCATCTGTGGGTCCTGGGTAAGGTCATATTCCTCTCCGGAGAGCCCAGAATGCCCACCCACCCTGTAACCTGCCCATGTCACTTACACACCTCTGGAGTTTAGACGACCACTTTCTGGCTTCTTCAAGGCCCCCTCAAATTACTGTCTACAACATTGCAGGTCTGCTTCTGACTTCAGTTGCTCCTTTCTCTCCCTAGAATGGGGCTGCCTTGCCTTCTGAGACCCACTTCTCTCACAGAGCTGTGTGGGCCCCTAGTGATACAACTATGAACCTCATAATTCCTAAAGGCCTTTTTCAAAAGCTGTTTTGTTTCTGCTATATATTAACCACAAAAGAACTAATTCTAAAGCAAAAAAAAAAAGACAATAATGTGAAAAACAGCTCAGAACCATGAAATAGATGCTGATTATAAACACAGGCTTTAGGCATTATGAAATGAGGCAGCTCTAAATGTTCAAAGAACAAAGAGAAAGCAAGAGAATTTTTCAAATATCAAAAGGACTTTCCGGTTATAATTAGTAAATTGACTAACGTTTTTAAAGGTCAAAGTGTATTTCTAAAGCCTAAGGCATTCATGGGATTCTACAATATTGTAAGTCTCGGAGATAGTCTCTGCCAACCTCCTCATTTCACAGGTGAGAAAACAAAAGTTTACATGACTTTCCCAAGGTCACAAAACAGGTTTTTATGGCTTTCAGGATTTGAATCGGAGCTCCTGACTCCCTTCTTCAGGTCCTTCCCTCTCACTCTACAATAGAAGGTGCTTACACAGTTGGGCAGCAATCCCCCGAATTGCATGGATAAATACATGATGGTGGTGGTTGAGGAAGTGGTGACGGAGGTGGTGGTGATGGTAAAGGTAGAGGTGATAGTGGTGTAGGAGGTGGTGGTGATGGTGGTGTGTATGCACTGGAAAGTTGAAGACCAAGGGATGCTTCAAGAGCAACTCAATGGTGTGTCAGACAAAGCTGAGATTCAGGTATGAGAGGGCATATCTAAGAAATTGATGGGATGAAGAACAGGATGCAGGGGGTATAGACAAACCAATTATATGTATCTATAAACAAAATGAGAGAACTAGTGCAACTGAGGAAGCAACAAGGTCATGAGGATTTTTCAGTGTAGGATAGCCATGCTTGTTGGATATTTCCAGGATGGGGAAAACCTAACAGTGTGGCTCATTGAGAGCACAGATGGTGGAAACCCCTCGATATTTGTTGATTGCCTTTTCCATGCAAGGCTCTCAGAGAGGGTTTGGCAATACAAAGGTAAGCAGGAAAGCAAGACAAGTCCCTGTTCTATATCCTATCTTTAAAGGTTCTTGTTTTTTTAATCGTAGGGGAGTTGCCTGGCTGAATAAGACAATTTATCAATTCCTGCCCACCTGCCTTGGAGTGATGGTGCAGCCTGGAAGAACCCTGGTTATCTCTTGCTGAGAAGTCCACGTTATTAAGTCCTTTGTAGCCATCCACTTGTGGCCCACAGCGCCACCGTGTGGTAGAAACCAGTTGACTGATCCTGCACAAAATAAAACAAGGCAATAAGCAGCCTTTAAGCCAACACATCACTTCTGGTCGGGGAACTCAAATTTCTCTGTATGGCTATTTTGCTGAACCAGCACAAAGAAAAGGCTGTTGAATCTTAGTGTGCAAGGGACCCTTAGTGATCAGCTCTCAGGCCCAAGTTCTCACCCATCTCCTCTGTAAGATCTCTGACTACCGTCAGAATCATTAAATCAATGAGCAGTGGGCAGTTCCCTACTCCTTCAGACCATCCATTTGATCCATTCCACTGATGGGCTCTATTGAGTATGAAATGCAGCTTCATCTTCCACAAGAGCTTAATAATGACCAGCTATAGCAGTGGCCAAACAATTCAGATCATTATCTCGTCCTGGATCAGGTCCTTCCATTCACTACCCTCTGAGCTTTACTTTGAGTCTTCTCTACACCTTGAAAATATTTTTTTTTCTGGCTCCTTGCTGAGGTTAGTTCTTCTCTATTGTCTTGCCATTACAGAGAATAATGTATAAAGACACTCCTGGCACAATAACTGACTTGGAATTGGATCCGTTCAGCTTATCAGATGGCAGCGTCTGCTCTGTGCAGATACAAATGATACAAGGGTCAGCAACACATCCTCCTTCCTACAGAGCTTAGCAAATGTGAGTGCCTGACAGCTCCATTTTCTGCCTATTATTCTAAACATTGAACCTGCACCATACCTCCAGCATGGAGACAGGCTTGTAATAATTTGTAACAGCCACAGACATGAAAACAGATATAGAACAGGCCACGCAGGTACTGGATGATTCCTTCCACATTCTTTCCTCTTAAGACTAGAGAGAACTTGATGGATCTTTGTAGCTCACTTCCGACACTGGCAGGGGGGATACAGGGAAGAGAAAAAAGTGTAGAATCACACTAAAGTTCCTTTTGACTTTAGAGTTTGCTTTACTTAGATTCCTTACCAACTTAGAGTTATCGTATGCAAATCAACTTATTACAATATGTATTTCACTTTAGATTTTCTAAAGCTGAAAATGGTCTTAATCTTTATCTCAGCCACATACCACTACCAGGCTCCAGCCACGAGACCAAAGCATCTTCTACTCCCTAAATCGTGGGATCAGATTTTCAGGTGGTAAAAAACCTTTTTCAGGTTCTAACCATAAACCCATTACAAACTTCCAATCAATCAATGTCATCCCTATGTGTATAAGAGTTCATTATTGAAGTTACCTCAGAAGATAAAACTAATTCAATTTTCTCTTCACATTGAATCACGCAATCATGGAATGTAAGAGCTGGTATGGTCCACAGATACAAACCAGTGCAGTGGTTCCCAAGTGGCAGGTGGTAGACCAGAACTGGTCCATACCAAGTTTTCATTTGTCCAAAGTGAAATGAGAAAAATGAGGGGTATGTCATTGTGAGGGGCCAAGTGTCTATTCTTAGGAAGTTCTATCTTTTATTCTAAGATTAACTCACCCTTATTCTTCTGGTATTAGATGATTATAAAATCATAGTGCTAGTAGGGGGTGACTGTTGCATATTTTCTTTTACCTTCTCATTTGGCAAAATAAAAGTGAGTAACCTTGGATTACCTGTGAAACTTTTTTGCGGAGCCTACAGTGCACTGCCTTCACACACATCAGGAATTTACACTGCTAGTTTACAAAGAACCAGCCTGATTAGAATCCAGACCAGGAAGAATTGTAAGGAGTGGGACATTCTGCCTAGAAGTATTCAAAAGACACCCCAATTAAGGTCCAACATAGAGCTTTGCCAAGACCTAACTTCAAATAAGATTCTAATTAGGATTCTATGAAGATACATGTCAGAGCCATCCATGTTTATTTGTTCATCCATACATGGGGATTAGGGTAGCTTCATAAGAAGATGATATAATTTCAACTTTGAAAAATAGCCAATCAAATATTCTGAAAGATAAAAATAATCAGGGTGTTTGTGTCTTGCAAGATTATAAAATTTCAATGATTAAAAACACTGCAATGCTAGTGCCAGAATAGTCAGATCGAGGGAATAAACAGAAAGTCCAGAAACAGACACAAACACATATAATCATTTATATTTGATAAAGGGGATATTTTTTTAAAGTGTAGAAAGGATGAATTTTCAAGTAGTGATGTTGAGACAATTGGCTGTTTGGAAAAAAATAAAACAGATCCCTACGTCACAGCTAACATGCCCCAGAGAAGTCCAGCTATATTACGTATTCAAATTTTAAAACATTTAATAGAAGTTAAAGAAAATGTAGATGAACGTGTATTAATATTGGAATGAAGAAAACCTTCCTAATTCTGACACCAAAGGCAGAAATTGTAAAGTCAAACATGATTAGTTATATATATAAAAATGTAACACCTCTCTATAGAAAGAAATCCATAAACAAAACTAAAAGACAAATGACCACTAAGAAGGAAAAAGATAGCATATATGACAATAGATTAATATGTCCAATATATATAAATAATTCTTAGAAGCAATATGAAGCAAATTAAATAATAAAAATAAAACCTCTAAAAATCAAAGTAAAATAAAGACACAAACCTAATCATGTACTCATTTGGCAGCATAACCATAGAGAGAAACTATCTAAGGTGATTTTAAAAACAGTAATTTAATGGGGCATCCCTAGTGGAATATACCTTAAGGACAAAACAAACTCCAAAAAATAACAATAACAAATTTCAAATTGTTTTCAGCATTCATATTGTGGGCAATCGAGTTAGTATTAGGATTCTGAAACTGTGACTGTGATGTTAAGAGCCAGAAGTTCAGCTATGGAAGAAAAGAGATACAGACAGATGGTAGATCAATGAAGTAAAGTAAAAACCCTATAGTCCTGAATTTGAATGGGAAGTACTAGTATGAATACATAATATATTTTCCTTACTGTATTTCCTATCTCTGCCCACTGAAAGGGCTTAGAAATAATGACAAGACCAGCAGCGAAAAGCACCCTCGGCACCCAGATTGTGTCTATAAGTACCATTTTCCTCTAAAAGAAACAAGGATTCCCCAGAGATACTACGAATTTCAGGTCTGAGGCAGGAAATGTACGATATGAGCTGAGATCATCTTTCATATCATCTTTCATCTTTCATAGCAAGGAAGCTATCAGACTGCTATGCTAAGGTCATTCAAAAGGATCCAGGAACCAACTTGAAGAGGCACCCATTGGCCAAAGAAGGGACAATCTCAGCATCAATAAGGATAACAACTACAGTCAGTTTCAACAAATCAAATACATTTAAATATATGCGTTCATATGGTACCTATGGAGTACACTAAGAAACCAACTCATTCTGTTAAAAGGGGAAAGACTCCAACCCTGAGCTTCCTTACCTATATAAACTACACCTCCAGGCAACCAGGCAGTTTGATATGGGGAATTTCTCCTCACAGTTTTCCAGCTAGTAAATGCCAAAGGAATGATATAGACTTAGAATATCACGATTGCAGAAATCCTTAAAATCAACAGATGGATTTAAGCAATGGTCTTTAATGTACCACCAATGTCATCATCAACACCACGAGAAGAGGGAACCAGACATTATTGTGCCTCCTGATGGAAGTGTCTTCTCAAAAAGAATCAAAAATCAAAAGAGCTGAACCTGATTAAATATTTAAGTCTAACAACAAATTGTGCAGATAGTCCAGAGGAAGAGAAATATATGCATTAAGTAGCACCACAGTACTGCAATCAGCTAAGTCCAGATTAGGGAGAATTCTAAAAGGCAAATAACCCAATTTCTTCAGCAACAACAAAAATAATAAAGATTGTGAGGGAGAAAGGGGGGAGGGAGGGAGAAATGGAGGTAAAGAAGGGAAGGGAAGGGGATAGGAACCTGTAGGTTATAAGGAAACATATAAGAAAATAGGAGATGTGAACATTGAATAGATATTGGGTGATGTTTAGAAGATAATTGATTTTTGTTTTAGTGTGGCAGTGGTGGTATAATGGTTATTTTTAAAAGGAAGTATATTTTAGAGATACATATGGAAATATTTGTAGATATAATAGTATGATTATTCAGAAGGAGGTTGGCAAGAAGTTTACAGGAAACAAGCCATGTGTTGACAATTGATAAAAGCTAAGCGATGACCTTCATCAAGGCCGTTATACATTCCCTCTATTGGTATATATGCTTGAAATTGTCCATAATAAAAAGACAAAGAAAACAGCAACAAGGAAACGTTAATTACATCAACTGAAAAAAATAAGGACTAAGAATACGATCAGGTTACTAACAATTGTCACCCCAATAAATTTAAAAAAAAAAAAAAGAATACGATCAGGCAATTTTTAAGAGAAGAAAATGAAAAAGAATCCTACATTAGACGAAAACTTTTTTAAAAACGTAAAATTTTTAAAAGGTGAGGTTTCATTTTTTTACTTGCCACATTGTCCATTTATTTAGAGATGATCAGTACCCCTGATGACAAGGGACTGTGAAAAAGAGCACTGCCGACACCACATAAATTGGTTCAGGTGTCCTAAGAGCATTTGGCAACACGTAACAAAAATCCCCAAAGTACAGGTTAAGAGCCAGGGCTCCAGGGCCAGCCAGCCCAGGTTAGATCCCAGAGGTACCACTTACTTACTGGTAACAGAACTCAAAGCAACTCTCTCAACTGCTCTGTGTCTCAGTTCTTAGTCATAGAATGACTGATATAGTGGCACCACTTCAAAAGGTTGCTGTTAGGTTCAATCAGTGAATAGTCATAAGAAATTTAGACCAAAGCCTGGCATAGAGTGCTGGCTTTATGTTGGTCCAGCAACCTCACTTCCAAGAAGATCTTAATTAAGTGTACAAGATATATATATATACACACATTTGTTTATCATTTCATGATTTATCAAAGGCCCAAAGTGGAAATTCCTGGTTAAACACATTTTTGTAATTTTTTTCTTTGTAATGCTATATGGCCATTAAATGTAATTATGTTAATACATATATATTGATATAATACATATATACTGACATTTATAATCTATTTTCATAAATATATATTGACATTTATAATCTATTTTCGAGAAGCAAAATCAAGCTCAAGGATAAATATAGTTGAACCCTAGGAAGGAGACATACGTATTTTTTAAATCAATGCATGTATACCTAGATGTTAATGGTGGTTGACTCTGGATGTGGGAGTTATTCAGATTATTTTTCTTTTTTATTTTCTGTGTTTTATAATTTTTCTATATCAATCTTATTGTAATTTTTTAAATAATTTAATATGTTTCATATTGTGATGGTTAATTTTATGGGTCAACTTGACTAGGCTAAGCAATGCCCAGATAGCTGGTAAAACACTATTCCCGGGTGAGTCTCTCACGGTGTTTCTAGAAGAGATTAGCAACTGATTCAGTAAACAGAGTAAATAAAGAGATCTGCCCTTACCAGTGTGGGCGGGCATCATCCAGCCCACTGAGGGCCCGAATAGAACAAAAAGCAGAGAAAGAACCAATTAGTTCTCTCTGCTTGAGCTGGGACACCCATCTTCTCCTGCCGTTGGACATCAGAACTCCTAGTTCTCAGGCCCACGGACTCCAGGACTCACACCAGAGGTTTTCCTTGTTCTACAGAGCCTAGATCTTGGAACTTCTCAGCCTGCATAACTGCATGAGCCAATTCCTATAATAAATCCATAGGTACATTTCATTGTTCTGTTTCTCTGGAGAACCTAGACTCATACACATGTTCCAAAGTTCCTAAAAATCTTCCCCAAAAAAGGTTTAATTGTATCTGAAAATGGAACGGGTAAACAGCATACAAATCCAAAACTAATACGTCTCCAAATTAGATAGAAAAACACATTTGGAATCATATAACTTAATAATGAACATTCAGGAACAGAGTCATTCTCACTGATAATTATCACCAGTGTGTACACATGCAAACACACGTGCACACACATCTATTGCACTTGGGTTCCCCCTGAGAGCAGAGCCTGAGGCACGGACCTGGATACAGGTTAATTTATTTCAGAGGTGCTCCCAAGAAGTAGAAGTGAGAAAGTAAGAAAAATGAAACAGGACGGAGAAAGGCCAATAAAGGGTACATTAATGAGTGTAACTGGGGCACGCAACTGGGACTCACTCCCACTGGGGACTCTCTGTGAAACTGCGGAATAAATCAGAATTGAAGCATCAAAGCACGGGAAAGCTGGAACAAGTACTCACCAATTACTCCCACCCCACCTTGATTGTGGGCTGCCCTGGTAGTGTCAGCTCTCCTACTCTTCCAGGCTGGACCTGCAAGAAGATTGTGTAGCCTCCCACAGAATCAGAGACACCACTAAAGACAAAAGGCAGAGGCTCCAGGGCGCGTGTATGATGTGAGAAGCTGGCACCGGAAGTGTGCTTAGAGCTGCGGAAAACCGGGATGTGACCAGGGCCACCACAGGTATCTTTTTCACTTCCCTTCCCCAAAACTAGTGATTAAGAAAACATGACTTTATTGGCTTTATTGGCAGAATCCTGAGAGGGGGATGAACCCCAGCAGCACTACCACCACTCAGCACTCACTGACCCTCCTCACAAAGCCACTGAGATTATCCATCATGTACAGTCTTAGCTGCTCAAAGGTATGAGATCTACAAAGAGAATTGCCCTCCAGCCGCCAGGGCTGTATTAGCCCCAAGTCCCACCTAAGGCCCTTCATAAGTTGTGCTCTGGCCTCACTGAACAGCCTCACACCATGACACCCCCAAACCTTCTCACCCCAGATCCCCTCTGCCCTCTGCAATGCCTTTCCTCCCTCACTTCCCCTGGTTCTTCCTACTAGATCATCAGGCTCCATCCCAGATGTCAGGACGACTGAAAGGTCAAAAGAAGCTGGATAGAGAGCTGGGGAAGGGGAAAGACTGAGGTAGTGGGGAGAGATAGATGAAGCCAGGTTGGCCATGAGTTGCCTTAATAACGGTTGAAGCTGGGTGCTGGGGACGTGGGCTCATCATGTTATTCCCTCTGCTTGTGAGGTGTGGAGGTGCATGGTTGGATGTTTCTGCAGGAAAAATTTGCTGTTCAACTATGAAGTTGGCTGATCTCAGCTTTCAAATCAAAGTCTCACTCAGTCTGGGCCGCCCCAGCCAATGGACGAGCAGGATAGGGACACTAGGGCTGGGCCATTTCTGCCCAATGGGGACACTCTGGTGGGCAGCTCCTGCCCTGGAGCTCCTGCTGGGCTGGCAAGAGGTCGGCCCTCCATGGAGGTTCGGGGGCTCCCCCTGCCTCCTGCTTCCTCCTCCCTCTCCTGTCACAGTGGTCAGACCTACGTTGCACTCTGAAGGCTTTCCCTGCCCAATCCTGCTTTCTCCACCTTCACTCTTCACAGGTGTGACGCCCCATCAAACCTCTTGCACTCCAAGCTCCATCTTGGCTACTGCATCCCAAAGGACCTAGACTGACACAATTGAGGTGTAGGTCGCTTCACCTCCCCACCCCTGCTAAAGCTCCAAAAATAATGAAGAAATATGAGAGAGTTATAAACATTTTGTTATATTTAAATGTTTACATATAATAAATTAATGCTTTTCACATTAAAAAAAATACAGTGGTTACATATAACTTAAATTTGGAAATAATATCAAAAATTAAATTTGTGGTCCTTTGGGGATATGAGGCCCCAGTCAAGGGGCCCTCCTTGTTGCCACCCATGAGCAAGCTCTGCCTGGTATAAACTATGGGAAGGTCTCCAAGATCACCCCAGGCTGCATTGGGTGGCTCCGCTCTGCTCCTATAACACCCTAATCTCTGTCACTAGATTACTACCCCATACTTTCTGCCTCACCTACCTCTGCCTGCACCCCAATTTAGCAATGGAGGACCTGGCACAGAGCAGGTACCCAGTAAATGACTTTGGATCAATCACCGAATGACTGACTGAGACATATGTCCCCAAAAAGACCCCATCTAAGACCCACCTCCACAGTGTTCCTGCAGGTTTACAAATGCTTGACAATAGAGACCAAGTGGCTCCTTCCAGTCTGGTGAGAACATGGAGGTGGAGGAAGAAAACTGCTTAGAGGTCCTGTTACAACCCTTCTTAAGCTGCAGGGGCACCCAGCCAGGCCTCCGTAGCACTGTGTGGGAGGGTCCCTCACAGGCTGGCGGGGAGAAGTCATATTCGTCTTCTGTTTCACTTCTCTCCAAGGGAGAAGACCTCTTGGTTACTGGTGAAGACAAGAGGTCCAGCAGCCTCTTCTGTTGAGGTGGAACCTCAGCTGGCCCAAGCCAGTGATAAGACTGGTCCTCCAGCCAGCCAGGCTCTGCAGTGGGATCACCAGCCAGGGACCCTGGCTTGGCCAGGGCTCCAAGCACTGATGCCAAACTTCTCTGGGAGCTTCAAGCGAGACAAGGGCTTCGGTTTCTCTTTCTGGTCCAGGTCCTGGGGGAGATCTTCCAAGGAAGAGATCTCCAAGTCACTCTCATCATCAGAAAGCTGCAGGGAGGTAAGGGGGAGAAGAAAATGTATTCTGACAAGGGAGAATGGAAATATAGATGGACATGGGAACAAAATGCCGATTTGGAAGAAAGTAGGAAGATGCTGCTCCTCCTGCTTTCTCAAGGTTCCCTGTCTTTGAGAACCTGCTGCAGAGATGTGGCATCAGAATGATTTCAAACACCCCCAAAATTCCACTAGCCAAATGAAGGCAAGCTCCTGGGAAAGAACTATAGCAGATTAGGATGCTTTTTTTGTCATTTAACCTTTGTCCAGATTTTTTTTTTTAATTGGGGAACAGTGTGTTTTTCCAGGACCCGTCAGCTCCAAGTCAAGTAGTTGTTTTTCAATCTAGTTGTGGAGGGTGCAGCTCACTGGCCTGTGTGGAAATCGAACTGGTGACCCTGGTGTTATAAGCACTGCACTCAAACCAACTGAGCCAACCGGCCACCCCGTCCAGATTTTTTAATGCCCCATATCAATGGAGCTAGAAGCCTGGAGCCATGACTTTTTTGAATTCCTGAAGGCGCTAAAGTGCCCACCCCACCTCCTCTCAGATTGCTCCTTTAGGGCCTAGTAAACACTCAGACTGAAGGAGCATGAGGAGAGTTACAGAGTGCTAGGAATCCTTCAGCCTGGAAAGGGTCTGGGCTGCAGCCAGCTGGAGTGGGCCAAGGGCCCAGGCTACCCTGGGACCTCAGTCACCCCTCTGAAACTCTCAGTGCCCCTGGTGACATGAGGCCCTGGCCACCTGGCTTTGATAGAAGCATCCTATGTGTTTTCTCCTGGAATGTAAGTCCAACCAATCGGAAACCACACAGGGCCCAGGGCAGTAAGCATGCTCTGAGCAATGCCTAACCTGCTTTGAGCTATTGATGCTCTTTCACAACATGGGAAAGGGAACAAACATTGTTTTAATCATTTGGAGTCATTACTCATAAACACACACGAGCTGTATAATAAACCAAATATATTACGTAGTAAAAATGGGGGGGAGGGGTTTTGCTAGTAGGAATAAAAAAGTGATTTCCCCTGACTTCTGAATTTTAGCGACAGTATTGCTCCTCCCAGGATGTAGCTTTCGGATTGCAAAAGGAAAGGAGCATGAAGTAACAAGAGCAATCAAGGTTTCTGCCTAAGAAAGTAACAGGAGTGTGGAGTTGTTCCCTGATGGGGGAGAGGAGGGCAGTTAGGGGGCTCTGGTAATGGTGGGAGAGGCTGAGCATCCCAGCTTCTAAATCTGATGGTGGCTAGAGCCTGAGAGAGGCAACATCCTTAGTGATGAGGAATGGCGTGAATATCTAGAACGAAGGTATCTAAAGACTCCCACTGTATGTTGTCCCGTAATCTGATGTTGCCCCGCCAACACCCCACCCCTGGGGAGAAATCTGCTCTACACAGGGACTTGTGTGGGGGTCCTCAAAAAGAGAAGGAAGGGGAAGGGTCCGCTGCAGGAGGAGCCCGAGAGCAGCGCCTACCGACTACCAGAAGGCAGATACCTAGCCAGATCCAGGCTCCATCAGAGGCAGGAAATGAGAGAAACAACCTACCAAGTAGTTGCTTGTATAATGAACCAAAAGGCTTTTTATTGTTAACATGGACACAAACAACAAGCATTTGAAAGTGGCCTTCTCTCCACAGTGAGGTCGCTTGCAATGTCCCACTAGTGCCAAGGCGGACACTCCCACGACCCTCCCACAGGCCCCACCCCGGGCCCCTGAAACTTGGAGCGGGCTCTGTAGGGAATTGCAAGGCAACCTCCAAGAGTCCTACACCCTACCTGAGGCTTCCTTCCTGGCGCGGCCGCCCTCCGTGGCTCAGCGTTGGGTGTTGAAAACAGATTGACCCCTCCAGCAGGTTTCTTCACCGGAGCCTCCAGCTGCTTCTCAAGATTTTTGACCATCGATTGCACCAATGTTCCTGGAAGTCAACCAGAGGGCAAAGCCCAGAGAATGAATTCCATTGGCCTTGTGGGTCAGGTCCAGGACGAGGTTTGCAGAATCCATTAAGAGCGTAAACTTGCAGATTGCACAGACCTGGGCTAACATCACAAAGCATCCACATACTGACTATGGAAATACAGAACTGGAAGTTGCATATTCTTTAACTAAGCCTGGCCTAGAAAATGCAACTGCAGCCGGAAGCCACAAGCCTTTCTGCTAATAGTTTTGTAAGAAAATCTCAAAAGAATGGCAGTTGACTCAATTGTTTTGAGAAGAAAAATGCTCACTGTTATAACCTCTTAGAAAGTGACAAATTTAATGGATGTATTCATGCCAGTTAACCATAATTTCCTGTTAACGTAAAGGTCTGTAATGCCCTTTCCATCAACGAGTTGCATTTCTGTCTAAGTGTCTTTGCTGAAAAGGGCAAAGAATTTTCCTGTGACCCAAAGACTGCTGGGGGAGACTTGAGGCAGCCTGCTGTGAAGGTTCACTGTCACCTTCCAAGGCTGTCACCACCCTCCATCTCAAGATTAGCTGGGAAGCCACACTTTTCACTACTCTTTTGTTACAAAAACTTATGTTTGTTAGACTGCATGTTACGGAAACTGTATTTGTCGAAATGTTCATTGTAGTTGAACCTCATAGTAACCATGGTGATAGTTAACTGGGAGACTACAGCCCCTTGATCTGGCGCTAATGAACTCGAGCAGCATACGTAAAAGACGGCAAATATTCTTAATATTAGGAAAATGGCTAAAGGCAGTTCTTTCTGGGAAAAAATTATTTCACAAATAAAGAAACAAATTATTTCACAATAACTCCAACACATTAACGTCAAAAACAACACAGAGTCAATTTTCCATGATGCTAGTTCTGTGATCTTGAATAAGTAACTTAAGGTCTCAGAAGCTTAGTTTTGGTTTTCGTTTTTGTTTTGTTTTGTTTTTTTAATTAAAGTTTATTGGGGTGACAATTGTTAGTAAAGTTACATAGATTTCAGGTATACAATTCTGTATTACATCATCTATAAATCCCATTGTGTGTTCACCACCCGGAGTCAGTTCTCCTTCCACCACCATATATTTGACCCCCTTTACCCTCATCTCCCACCCCCCACCCCCCTTACCCTCTGGTAACCACTAAACTATTGTCTGTGTCTATGAGTTTTTGTTTCTCATTTGTTTGTCTTGTTCTTTTGTTGTTTTTGGTTTATATACCACATATCAGTGAAATCATATGTTTCTCTGCTGTTTCTGTCTGACTTATTTCGCTTAGCATTATAATCTCAAGATCCATCCATGTTGTCAAAAATGGTCCTATTTTATCTTTTCTTACCGCCGAATAGTATGCCATTGTGTATATATACCACCACTTCTTTATCTATTCATCTATTGAAGGAGATTTTGGTTGTTTCCATGTCTTGGCCACCGTAAACAAAGCTGCAATGAACATTGGAGCACACGTGTCTTTATGTATAAATGTTTTCAGATTATTGGGTAGAAACCCAGGAGAGGGGGTCATATGGTAATCCTATTTGTAATTTTTTGAGGCACCTCCACAGTACCTTCCATAGTGGCTGCACCAGTCTGCATTCCCACCAACAGTGTATGAGCATTCCTTTTTCTCCACAGTCAGAGGCTTAGTTTTGACATCTGTGACGAAGTATGTAGTCGTAGAGCTGCCTTACCCCATGGGTGGTGTGAGGGAATTCCTGCTCCACCCCCAGGTGGCCCAAGCACGGAAGGGGCATGCTATCAGTGTCTCCCCACCTCCTTCTCCTCTCCTACCCACAGAATTAACCAAAGAAAGGGAACGCAACATCTTCGGGCCATGTTTCAGCTGGGAGAGGATCAGGAATGCTGACTTTATGTTTCTTTCAGACCCTCTACCCGCACCAATGACTGGGTTTAAAAAGTCGCTGGACTGTCCCCACATCCGCCTGTTTAAACCCACGGAGGGTCCTCTTTGCTAACCCAGCCCGATGTACACATATGGTCGGGATCTGGATTTGGGGAGGCAATAGCAGCAGGGCTCCCCACTTTGGCCTGAGGAGCCAATCCAGCTCTAACAGGAAGCCGACACCTTAGGCCTTACTGGGCTCTGTTGCCATTAATAGAGCAATACTTTGATCTCAATGTATCTGGCCACCATGTTTATTTTCTGCTGGTAACAACCTAGAGGAGGAAACTACCCGCACCAATTGTTTCCTCCTCTAACCTCCAACAGTTAAACAATTCAGTGACAAAACAAGGGGTAAAATAAACCTCACTCAAATTCTATCTTGCTCCTGATATATCTTCTATCCCAGGAAAATATCTGATGGGAAGGAGGATCTTTCTCTCCAAGTCAGTCCCAAATCAGAAAACCCAAAGGAAATCAAAGGATGCTTCCAGGACCGAGAGAAATCTGGGCTGGAGAAGGGCTATCCCAGTGGTCCCAGACCACTCACCTGAGGAAGCCAGCATGCCTGAGCCCTTGCCAGAGGGCTGGGTGCTCCCCTCCGAGGTCTCGGTATCAGACCAGTCCTCAGGCTGAGGCCCCATCCTGGAAGGAACTTGTGGGGGTTGGAGAGATGCTCGCTGCACAGAGTCTCCCTCCGAGTCCTCTTCAGAACTGAATGGGGGCGTACTGCTGAGGAGGAGAAAAAATGAGGGATGTATGGACCAGACGGAAAACTTTAAAAATCACACTTCACCACTTGCAAGCATGTTTGGTTTGCCCAGAGCTGGCCCTGCTCATTCCCTGGGCCCAGGAGACAGCCAGGAGTAATCCCGGAGTGTAGCAGCCACACCAGCTCCTCCCTTAGGAGAAGAGGACCAAGTCCTCCAGTGTGGCATCTGGGGCATGAGGAAGAGATGAGTAAGGGGAGCATAGGCTTGTCTCAACTGGGAGAAAGGACCCCAGTCTCCTCCTGGGAGCTTGGGTTGGACCCTACCTAAGACCCCTTCTATTCTTTGCCCCTCATATGTCTGCAGAAGCCTGTGGAGACCCCAGAGTAGGGTTGCCTGAGGCTGGGAGCTATATCACAAACCCAGTGAGAATGCAGAGTCAAGGGCTCACCTTAACCCCGGTCCTGGGGAAGCAGGGGCGCCAGAGGGTCCATGCACTGTGAGGCGTGGTGTAGGGGTGGGCACCTGCGCCAGCCCAGGGCCATGGCTGCCGCAGTGCTGAACAGCTGCCAGCTTGGATGGCAATGCCACATGCAGGGTCCTGGCCTTTGCCTGGACCTCTTTGGTGACCAAAGGACTCTGCTGGCTTTTGGCTAGAAACAGAGAGAGGAATGAGTTTCAGAGTATACCCATCGGAGCCCTTAAGCCTAAGAAAATACCGAATAAGGCTCCAACACACTGGAAATGGACAAGTCACTCTGTTGCAATATTCTATAATAACCACAGCAGGTTGAATAATTTCCCCCATCCCTGGTATCCCACTGCTGGCCAGACTCATGGCTGGGACCCACAGTTTTATCAGAGACCAGGAGAGCAGCTGGTATTTCAGGGTCATGTCGTCATTCCAGGAGACCCACAGGAGGCAGCAGGTCTGAAAAGGAGCCCGGCATGGCTGTAGCTCACGCCCCTACACACACACCCCACCCCACCCCACCCCCAGCTCAGTCTTAGCAGCGGACCTCTCCAAAGCCACCTACTCTCTCTGCCCACCCAAGCTGCAGCCACTAGAGTGAGGACAGCCTTGCAGGAAGGCCCTGCTGCCACCAGAGGTCGCCAGAGGACCACATGGGCCTCTAAGATCCACACACAACCGCCTACCAGAACCTGGCCAGTGGCGAGTGCTAAAGCCGAGACATTAAACACAGCCCTCCATTTTCCAAATATCATCAAGACCCTTTGTGGGGAGAGAAACCCAGGATCAGCAACTTTTTTATGGAAAGAGGAGAGAAAGTGCATCTCAGGGAGTTGGAATAAGTACTGTTCCACGAAACTCTTATATATGTGGACCAAGCAACAGTATAAAATAAGTTTCTTACTGTAGTTCAAGGTCAAATGTTTGAAATACACTGATCTCAGAGAATACTTTTACTTAGAAGTGGACCTTCTAGGAAAGCATAAACTGAAGAGAAGGAGAAGGCAAACTTGCTAAGAGAAAATACCAATAACAGCTATAGTTAGTTACTGGGCAGACACCAAGTCGAGCACTTATCATACTTCCATTTAGCCACAGACACTTTCAGAGAGTGTTGTTTTCCCTACTTTACAGAAGCTTCCAGAGATTCAGGGACTAGATCACAGACCACAATTTTGTGGAAGTAAGTGGTGGATGCAAACACAGGCTGTCAGTCACCCCAAAACTAGGGTTCTTGCCACTGCCTTTCTACATCCTACAGCTTTGCCCCATTTCTGAGGGGGAAATGGGAGGTGAGTATTCACACAGAAGTGGAAAGTCTACAAAGTGCTGTGAAAACACAGTGTCATCTCACAGTGACGTGACCTGGAGAAGTCAGGACCCCAAACCAGAAAGCTCCTCACTCCTGGCTTTAGGACTACAGGAGCAAGGGCTGGAGGGCAGAGTGGCACCTGGAGAAGACACCTTTCTCTTCTCTTGGAAGGGGGACTAGAAGGGCCCTCCATTCGTCTTTCCTGACTGCCTGCCACCTCTCTTTTCCAAGCTCCCACCACCCTGTGCTTGGCTCCATCTCGTCACCTAGTCCTGACTGGCTTCGCAGGTCATGGCACAGATGAACCTCAGTGAATACTGTACTAAATGAATCAGTGAATGAATCCATACTTGAGGCAGAGGACTAGGAGCTTAAATTGAAGTATGAAAGGCAGGTTAGCAACCAGGACAAATATCCTTCTCTCTGAGATTTCAGTGCAAGACTAACAATTGCCCTTCCCTTAGAGATTTTTAAGTCCAGGAGTTTAAACTAAGGAGAACAGTTTCCCAAATCATTGACACAATAGTCTCAAACCAACTGTTCTGTTATCTATTTAACATTTTTATATAAAATGATACCACTTTTAAACATAAAATACCCACTTTATACTTGTCCAAGTAATAATTTCCATGAGCTCTTGGCGTCACATTAATAATATTTTTCTAATGCACATGAAGAAAAATAAAGATTAAATTTTTAAGTTAGTCATCCATATACCAATTAAAATCATCTCTCCTATCCCCAGAGATATGTGGCCCACACTCTGAGAAATTCCTGTGCATGAAGAGCTCAGGATGGGTCTGCCAGGACATGAGGAGGTGACAGAAGTGACGTCCCTCTAGCTGCATATGTCCATGACTGAGAAGACAAAGTGAAAGGAGCTGGGGCATCACCCTGCATGAGAGACCTACACCCACGAAAGCCTCCCCACCCAGAGCTTCCCATTACAGCAGCCCAGTGGATCTGGGACTCCTCCAGAAAGGGGTGGGGGTGCAAACCTAGAAACACAAGTCCCCCTGCTCCCTAAGCTCCTTGGGGACAGAGGCTGGAGGGTCCTTGCCCATACATTTTAATAAGAATCACAGGGCCTTTTCTTGTCATGACCACCAGAAGCAAAGCAGCAGCCATGACACCATGCAAGGAACAAGTCTGAATTCTGAGGAATTGGCCGCAGGCAGAACTGGCACAGCCTCTCACACGATCCCACTGCTTCAGAGCAGACTTTTTATATTTGCCTCTGCCTGTAGCTTCAGTGCTCCCAGGCCTTGGGCCTTCTCCCAGCACTGACATGCCTGGCTTATAGAGCCAGAAACTGAATGTGCTGCTCTCTGTGGGAGCAAAGTTCAACTTCTGGTAAAAGCAAGTAAGGCAGTGCAGAGTTAAGCTGCTAAGTGAGGAGCAAGTCCGAGCAGGAAGAGTTCAGGCTGGCTGCAAGCTCTGGATCTCCTCTGCTCCTCTGAGAGATCCTGGGGTCCTCCCACCCTACCAGCTCCCCACCCTACCAGCTCCCCTACCAGCTCCCACCCTACCAGCTCTCCACCCCCAGCTCACCCGGACTCTGTTTCCCCAACAGAAGATTTCGGACTCAGTCACCTAGGAACGCCACCTACCATCAGAGTCATGACCCATGGGAGCAGGGATTACATCCTCCTCCTGTGCAAACAAACCCAGACCCTCCTTGGTCACAGCCCCTCTGAGCAAGCCCTCTTACCACCTTACCTGGAGCTTTGCTGTCTGCCTGGGACATCGGGGCTCCACTCCTCTGTCTCTCCTTCACTCTGCTGGTGGTTTCCTTGATGAGCTTTCTCCTCAGGCTCAGAAAGCCAGAAAACCTCCCTGCCTTCTGCTCCCTCTGGGCTCTCAGGAGCGTCTCCAGGTGTCTGAGAGTCTGAACAGGGATTCCCTTTGCATCCTAGAAGAGACAGACGTTTTCCTCTGGAAACGGGCCTCCCCTCCTTCTCCTTCCCCTAAGCCTCTAAGCCTGCTGCGAGCCTGGGAGCCACTGCAATCAGCCGGGTGCTTTCTGGGAGAGGATGAGATCTGAGCATCAGGGCAGAGTGAGCAGTGGCTTCACACGCTGCTGAAAGTGCAGTGCGTTAGGGTCTGGGAGCCCTACCAAAACGTGCACAGCAAGATACCACAAAGGGTATTCCATCGACATCCATCGACAATTCCATCGACATCACAGCGTCCGGGGCTTAGACGGGACATGCCGTTCCACCACCTACTGAATCTTAGGATGGGAGACCACGACTTGCTCCTTTTTGTACCCCAGGCACTATTGTTGTGTCAGACACGTTGGCCTTCATGGCTAACAATGTTTCTAAAAACTACAACAAAAAAACAAATGCCAGCTACCCTTCCAAGACCTACTGGAAGTCGCTTGGGCTTTTGACATCTACCCAGAGTCCATGGGAGGATCTTGGGAGGCATCTGAATGCAAGATGAGGATTCATTTAAGGTTAGAAAGGAATGTTTCAGTCAAGCCTGAATAAAGGGCCAAAGTTAGATTCAGCGGAAGTTGAACACAGTCAAAGATTAGTGCGTCTTTATAAATTAAACCTAGGTCCCTATTTTTGTTCGAATCTTACTCTACACAAATAGTACTTTCAATGACATGATGCTCGGCTCCTTTAATAACATGGCATGTTTTTATGTAATAATCGATTTCACTGGTGCCTTTAATCGTCTGCATGCTCGGGTTGGCATGAGCATGGGGGAGCAACAGCGATCAAATGCTAATTTGTACCAGACAGAGCTGTCAGTGCCTGCCTCGCCCACAGCCACCTGCTGAGTAGGAGTGGCTGCATGGACATCTCACCCAAGGGACTCATCCAGAGGCCAGATTGAGCCAATTAAGTTCCCTTTGTCAGAAATAGAGACCCAAAGAAAATAACCAATGAGTGGACAGCACAGAGAAGTCAGGCCAGAGGGTGGCATCTCAAGAAGCCATTGGAGGAAACAGAAAGAACCACACTATCGTGATGTGGGAGGAGAAGCTGTGTGGGTTTTTGTTCCTAAACACCACAGGTGCCCAAGTCGGAACAAATAAGATAAAGAAGCTTGCTATTTAAAAAACAATCAATCACTTGTCAGTTTAAGAACACCCTGTGTCTAAATGGTAGGTATGGCCCTTACAACAGTGGTCCCGGAACTTACTCTCTTTATCCCCATGCTTTCCAGTTTCTCTTCCAGGGCGTCTTCCAGGACTGGCCTGAACTGCTTCAGCAAGGTGGGGTTTCGCCTCAGAGCTTCCAGCACCTTACGCTGTCCATCTCGTGATTCCTCCAGCTCTGCAGCAGAAGACAATCATCAAGGTCACCCAAAACTTCCACTCCCAAAGCCCCACTGCTCCCACCTGGCCTTCACTTGGTCTACAGTCTGTGAGCTTGGAGCCACTCTGAGTACCCATCCCTGGGTCAAAAGTTGGGTTGTTTCTGCTTCTGGGCACCATCGCCTTAGACCACCCCACCTCCCATATTCAGGATTCTCATTCCCTGCCAGTCTGGACCTCCAAGATCAGGGCTCGGCCCTGCCCCAGGATGACTCAGGGCTTGTGGGATTTTAACTTGCCCAGATGATTCTGAAGGAGGTGAGCCACAGACCATGCCTTAAGAAATAGCGACCCAAAAGGTAACAAAACTAGCAATTAGAATAAAATGTGGTAACTGCTACAAAGGAGCCATCCAGGGTGATCCAGGGAAGCCCCCTAAAAGTGCTCTTCAGGTCCAGTGTGGGGGCCACTGTGGTGAGACCTGCGCCGGTCCTTTGATTCACCCAATAGACATTTACTGACAATATGAGTATGAACAGTTCAGTGCTGGGTGCTGGAAAACAGAAAAAACCCTCAAGGAGCTCACAGTTGAGGGTGGTAATTTCAATCCTGGCTTCATATCTGAATCACCTGGGTCCCCACCCAAGCTAATTTCATCAGAATCTCTGAGAGTAGGCCCCACACCTTAATATTCATTTTTAAAACTCCCCAGATCTTCTAACAAGCAGCCACGCCTCGGAACCATTGTTCTAGAGCAATGGTTCTCAAAACATGAGCCATCACACCAGCGCCATCTGGTCGGTAACTTATTAGAAATGCAGACTCCCAGATCGCACTCCAACCCTCCCGAATCAAAATTTCTGGAAGTGGAGCCCAGCAAACTGGGAGTGAGGAGACCTACTTCTTGCCGTACACTCTTCTGCATTCATGCCCCTAGTTCCCTTCACCCATTTCAAGTGGCCAGATACAGTTAAGTAGAGACAAATTGAATAACGAAGAGGGCAGCAAATCTGGTGTTTTGCATTGGACACTGGAGAAGACAATGAGGCCTTACCTTCCTCGGAAGAGTGCTCTTCTGTGTCCATAGCCTTTAGGCCCTCACGGATCCCTGAGAACAGGAACAGTTAGCGACTCCAATGCCCTGGACCCCACCCCTGACTTAGAGAAAAGCGTGGGACACCCTGTGAGTGCCGGCCAGGAAGAGTAAGCTCCCTAGTCATTTCTTTACCAGAGAGAGGCAGGATGGAGCAGTGGTCAAAGACACTGAAGACAGAGAGACCGTGTTTCCCCCAAAATAAGACCTAGCCAGATAATCAGCTCTAATGCGTCTTTTGGAGCAAAAAGTAATATAAGAGCCAGTCTTATTTTCCTATAAGACCGGGTATGATATGATATGCTATGATATGATATGATACCAGGTCTTATGTTAATTTTTGCTCCAAAAGACGCATGAGAGCTGATTGTTCGGGTAGGTCTTTTTTCGGGGACACATGGAATCAGAGTTCACAGTCCAGCTCTGCTCTTCACTAGCTGTGCACAACATGGCAAGTCCTTGAGCTTCCCTAAGCCTCAGTCTCCTTTCTACAAAATGAGGATAATAATACCCACCCCACATTAAATCATGAGGACAATATAATGAAATAATGAATCTAAAGTGCTTGGGGAAGCACATGGCACACATCCCAGCCCCAGCACTGGAAAGTTCAAGGCCAAACGAATAGTGCTCCTCTGAGCTGGTTGCAAGGCCAGGAAAGAAATTTCTAGCCTCAAGGCAGAGAATGGGAGATGTGCGTGTTTGTAAGAAGGACAAACACAGAGTATGACAGGGGAGGTGGCATGGAGTATGAGGGACCAGTTTCCTAAGGGGCTGGCCAAGATCCTCCATGCAGGCACAGGCCCTGTAGGTTACTGTCTACCTTTAGACACCAGCACCTGCACTCCATTACACACTCACACATTCACACGCACACACACCAGCACACGAGTACTGAAGGAGAGGAAAGTGCACACTGCAGACAGGCCACATTCACATATACTTGGGGTCAACTTGCTACACACTAGGAACAAGATAAAGGTCAATGACCTGAACAGGCAAGGTGATTAGAAAGAGCCTCTTCATGAACCCTGCTCCCAAGTTCCTCACCCTTCCCCATGTCTCCACCACCCTACAGAGAAGAGCTGGCAAGGCAAGAAAACCTGCCAGCTGCAAGGAATGCTTTCAGCACAAATGCCAAGCTGCAACCCTGTCTGACCCAGAAGCAAACGTCTTCTCCCCCTCCCTCACCCAGTCGGAGAGTCTGACGCCACAAGTCCTCATCCTCTTCCTGTAAATTGACTGGTGGGGGACAGGAAAGAGAAGATCCCAAGACAATAGCCGAGACTGTTACAAACTACCCCATGCAAACTTACCCTCCACTTTCCTGAGAGACATGGTCTGGATCTGCAAAGATGTGGAAAAGAGCAGATTATAGCCAGCAGGATACTCTGCTCTGAGCAGTGGCTCTGCCTAGCACCGTGAAGAAGGGACAGCCACGATTTCCATGTCATCCATTGGGGATTGGAAGGAGCTCAGAGTATACCACCCCAATCCCCCACCACATCTCCTGCCATCCATATTTGAGAGGGATGATGCCAGGTTGAATGGCAACAACTAGGATGGCACCATGCTCCATTTTCCCACGGTGGGGAGACAAGAATGCCCCCTCTTCAGAGAGGGACTATGGTTTGAAAGGCAGGAGCCCCATGGAAACAGACAGGCACATAGTCAGTACTATTGGTACAATTGATGGAAAACAGCCAGGGCAAGGTAGGCGCCCCTCCTGCAATATGCTCATCTGAGCTGAGTGCCCTGTAAGGAAGAAGGAGGCATGATGTGGACAGTCACTGAACCATCTGCTCAACCCCGCTTTTCCAGGAAGTGCTTCTTCCTCCTTCCACATGGCTGTAAGCAGGGCAGCCACATCTGACAATGTGACCCCATACCACAGCCACAGCTGACTCTCTAGGTCTGGGCAGAGAATTCTGGATTGATAATGTGTGAAGTCAAGAGCTATCAGCAGCCAATTGGTTTGGGTTTTGGTTTCCTTGATTTGTGTATGTGTTTGCTTATTTGTTTTGCCACATGGAACAGAGAAATGGAAGATGATCTTCAGAGTTTAAAAAAAAAATGGAAGCAGATATAAAGAAAGAGACAGAGATTCACAACAGGAAATCTCCTGACCATATTCATGTCTCCAATTCCAGTTTATTCTCAGACTCAGCTGCTCTCCTGCCTTGAGCGCTGTGAGACACCCTATCTACCCTTAGGACAAATTCCGTCTTCTGCTTAAGCTTGAGTTGTTTTTTATTACCTACTGGCTAATGGCTCATCCAACTATTTGTTCCTCTGCCTACCTCTAACCTAGAGACTATAAAACAAATTATTTACTTCCTAGGCTTCCTTGCAGCTATGGCTACCCATGTGATGTAGCTTTGACAAAATAAAAGTAGAAGTCTTGGAAGGGGGTCTTTTCATAAACTTCTTCCATTAAATATGGTTGTGATGGTTAATGCTATGGCAGCCATCTTACAACTATGAGAGTCAAACATTAGCCAATGGGTTCCTAACTAAACATTTACAAACAAGAGTTCTGGGTAACATAAGGAAAAAACCTCCAGACTGGACCTGAGTGACCACAGCAGTAAAGAACTAAGTGTTTTGGGGGGCAAACAGTGCAAAGAAAAGCAGCAGAGGAGTGGGTGAGATCAGCTGACGGGTGAAGTACCTATGGCTAGAACAGAAAAACACAACTAGCAAGGGTGCAGGTGCAGAAAGAGTGGACTAGATAGTGACAGTGGTGCTCAGCCCAGGGAAGCCGTGTGGAGGGTGGTGTTGGAACCAAGGACCTGATGCCACAGAAGGGGCCCAGTTGGGGAAAGAGACACTTCTCCACAGATCTGGGGCTCAGAAGTGGGGAGCTGAGCCTGGGCTGGGTACAGACTTATCCGCAATAGGTGAAAAGTCACGGGGGCTCTTGAAGGGCAGTCATGAGGCTTAAATGAAGCAATAAGCAAAGTATCTACCAGGAGCCGGCACTTAATATCGTCTCCGGTATTAGGGAACCCATCTGCCGGCAGCCGTAAGGAGAACAGGCACATCTCCAGGCTGGAGGGAGGCAGGTTGTACCCTCACCACTTTGTGCCCCTCAAGCCTGAGGACTCTTTGCTCTCCTTAAAGAACTTAACTAATGAAACTAATGCTGCTGAGTCCCGAAGAACCTAAGGAGATCCTCACAGGGAAGAGGCACCAGAGGCTGGCTGGAAGAGGGAACCCACCTACCATCTCCTCCTGGGACGCGATGAGCCTGGCTTGTTCCTGGAGCTGGGTGCGGAGGGCATGGATCTGGCGCTGCGACTGGGCAGCTGCTGTCCTCTGATCCTGAGACAGGGAAGCCTGGAGCCTTTCGTTCTCCTCCTGCAGCTGGTGGGCACACAGGGTGGTGGTTCAGCCACATGTTGCAAGGACCTCTGAGAGCCCAGTGTCTCTGAGGCCTGCACCTGCAGGCAAATGCTAGTCGGGCTTTCACCTGAAGTAGGGTAGAGGGTTTCCAGACCTGGGCAGGTGGCTTTCTAACAAGACTGACTACTCTCCAGCTGTGCCTGAGGAGAAGTGAGAATTGGATGCAGGCCCCTAAGATCAGCGCAAAAGGGCTCTCTGTCAGGTGTGGCCACCCAGTTGGGTATGGTGAGGTCATTCAAAAATCATCAAATGGATGTTTTTAGGTGAAAACAAAAGGTGAAGAAAATGTGGAAACATGCTACCTCTGGTGTAAGAGCAGAGAGAAAATGAGACTATTTATTTATATTTGCATAAAGAAACTCTAGAAGAGTATGCAAGAAAACAATAAAAGCGGTCACCTGTGTGTGCGGGGGCGGGGGGGGGACAGGTAGCTGGAGATGAAGTGGAAGTGAGACTTTACTCAGTGTACCTTCAGATATTTCTTCTGCTTTTGGAATGAATTTGAATGTATTTCCCATTTTGAAATGTTTAAAATAAAACCATCAGAGGGGGTTACTGGAGTGGGGGTGGCCACTAGGTGTTCAACTCTGATCTAAGCACTTTCATCTTCTGAGCTCTCTGCAGGCACAACCTGGGGCTCTGGACAACTGGCTTCCTCTTCAACTTGCCTCCTCCTCAGGGGCATTTTTATAGAAGCTGTTCTCTCTGCCCTGAGGTCTACTGCTCTCTGTTCTCTGGGCTCAGTAACTGAACCCTTCCATGAGGGCTCCCCCTGAACCATCACTGAAGTTCACAGCCATCTAGTTCTCTCCTGGGTAGGATTTTAAAGAAGGACCCAAGCACAAAATGACCAGACAAGTCATCGGAGGTTTATAGCACAACCCTCCTTGGAGGACCTGAAGAGGTCACTGCCGAGAGGATCACAGAGTAAAGGATGTGTTGGATTCAGAAGAGAAGACCTGGACACCACTGTTCCTGGCCAGGGAAGCTGCTGTCTGGGGAGCTGACTCTTCTGTGTATTGATGAAGGTCAGCACCTAGGAACAGTATCAGCAACAAAATATCTGCCAACCAATTCAAGGTGCAGGGAAATACGGTGTACTGAAGGGTGAGAGGAGGTCACAGGAAGCAAGCTCCCCAGACCCAATGAGAGCTACCTCTCTTTTCTGAGCTGCGTGCTCTTCCTGCATGTCCTTCATTTTTCTCTTCCATTCTGTCTTCTGAAAAAGATTAAAAGTTTTAATGGGCCCCTCTAGATAGTAAAATATATTCTACAATTACAGGAATTTAAAAGTATTACCTCATGATTAGGCAGACAGAGAAGTACAAAGAATGGAAAGCCCAGACAAAGATGGAGGAAAAACAAGGAATCTTAGGGGGGCAGGGAGGGTGGTAGATTATTGATTAATATTGTTCAAACAAATAGCTAGCTGCCTGAAAAACAAAAGAAAACTGTGAACTTGAATCCTTATTTCATATCTTAAACCAAAATAAGTTCTAGGTGAGTCAAAGATTTTTAACATAAAACATAGGAAGGACTGTCAGCAAGATGACAGAATAGGAGGTTCCAGCTCTCAAACCACCCACAGGTGAGGACATCTTTATGGGGACCCTGAAATCCAGCTGAGAGGTTCCAGTACCTCAGTGGAGTAAAAATTCTGAGAATAGACACATTGAAGAGAAGAAAAACAGTTTCACTTTACCGGCATTACCCCTCCCCCAAGGCAGCACAGCTCAGTGACAAGAGAGATCCCCCTCAATTCACAATTTTTCCAACAAGGGAAAGTGAAAGTGAGCACCCAACTGCCCCAGCCTTGAGGATGCTGCCCAGGAAGCCCACTTCTGTCTCACCCAACCCAGAACTGAGGTAATCAGCATGGCTGAATCAGCTTGGGGTACTGGTACACAAATCTCAACAAGTGGCCATAAATCCCATTGTCTGGCTTATGCATACCAAAAGGTGTGGACAAGAGAAAAGGTAAAAGTGTCAAGTACTTGTATTCAATTGAAGTTAAGTTGTTATCAGCTTAAAATAAACTGCTGCAACTATAAAATGTTTTATGTAAGGCTCATACTAATCACAAAGAAAAAGCCTGTAGCAGATAAGCAAAAGAGAAAGAGAAAGGAATCAAAGCAAACCCCTACCAAAAAAAAAAAATCAAATCTCAAAAGAAAACAGCAAGAGAGAAAGAAACTAAGTAACTACAAAAAAGTCTGAAAACAATTAACAAAATGGCAATAGTATGTCCTTACCTATCAATAATTATTTTAAATTTAAATGGAGGAACTTCTTTAATCAACAAATGTAGAGTGGCTGAATGGTTTTGTTTTTTTTAAAAGATCCAACTATATGCCACCTACAAGAGACTCACTTTACCTTGAAGGATATACACAGGCTAAAACTAGAGGGACGGGAAAAGATATTTCATGCAAATGGTAACCAAAAGAGAAGAGCAGTGGCTATACTTATATCCAGACAAAATAGACTTTAAGTCAAAAACTGTCACAAGAGACCAAGAAGATTATAATGTAATGATAAGGGATCAATTCATCAAGAGGATGTAACAATTATAAAGATACAGGCACCTAATATCAGAGCACATAAATATATAAAGTAAATACTAACTGAACTGAGGGAGAAATAGACAGTAATACAATAATAGTAAAGGACTTTATTAGCCCACTTTCAACAATGGGTATATCATCCAAGCAGAAAATCAGTAAGGAAATACCAGCCTGGAACAGCAGCACTATATTCCAAATATTCCTAAGAGACATACACAGGACAATTTCACCTTAAAATAGCAGAAAACACACTCTTCTCAAGCACACAAGGAACATTCTCCAGAATAGATCATACATTAGCCCATAAAACAAGTCTAACCAATTTAAGACTAAAATCATATCAAGTTAATCTTTTCCAATTATGATTCATTGAAACTAGAAATCAATAACAGGAGGGGAACAGGAAAATTCACAAATATGTGGAAAGTAAACAACACAACATGCTCCTAAATAAATAATGGGTCAAAGAAGAAAACAAGAGTGAGACAAAATAAATATCTTGTGTCAAATGAAAATGGCAACACAATATACCAAAACTTATGAGAAGCACAGTAAAAGAAATTCTAAGAGGAAAGTTTAGTAATGAACTTCTATATTTGGAAACAGGTCTCAAATAAACAACCTCACCCTACACCTCAAAGCACTAGAAAAAGAACAAACTAAGCCCAAAGTTAGCAGAAGGAAGGAAATAATAAAGATTAGAGCAGAAATAAATGAAATAGAGAATTAAAAAAAAAAATAGAGAAGATCAACAAAACTAAAGTTGGTTTTTTGAAAAGTAAACAAAATTGACATATCCTTTGCTAGACTGAGAGAGAAATCTCAAACAAGTAAAATTAGAAATTAAAGTGGAGACATTACAACTGATACTACAAAAATACAAAGGATCACAAGAGGCTACCATAAACAATTATACGCCAACAAACTGGATAATCTAGAAGTGGATAAATTCCTAGAAATATGCAATCTAGCAAGAATGAATCATAAATAAATAAAAAAAATCTAAACAGACCAATAATGAGTAAGGAGATTGAATAGGTAATCAAAAATCTCCCAACAAAGAAAAGTCCAGAACGATATAGCTTCATTGGTGATTTCTACCAAACATGTAATGAATGAATGATTTTTTTTTTCAAATTCTTACCAAAAATTGAAGGGAAAACAACGCTTCCAAACTCATTTTATGAGGCCAACATTAGTCTTATCAACACCCAGACAACAATACTACCAGAGAAAACAATCACAGGCCAATATCCCTGATGAATATAAATGTAAAAATCCTCAATAAAATACAAGAAAACCAAATTCAACGGCACATTAAAAGGATCATACACTACGATCAAGTAGGATTCATCCCCAGGATGCAAGAATGGTTCAACATACACAAGTCAATAAATGTGATACACCACATTAACAGAATGAAGGATAAATCATACGACTACCCCAATAGATATAGAAAAAGCATTTGATAAAATTCAACATTCTTTCAGGAAAAACACCGTCAACAAATTGGGTATAGAAGGAACAAACATACATCAAGATAATAAAGACTATATATGACAAGCCTACAGCTAACATCATACTCAACAGTGAAACGCTGACCACTTTTTTTCTAAGATCAGGAACAAGACAAGGATGCTCATTCTTACCATTTCTATTTAACATAGTGGTGCAAGTCCATCCCAGAGCAATCAGGCAAGAAAAGAAATAAAAAGCATCCAAATTGGAAAAAAAGACGTAAAAGTATCTTTGTTTACAGATAACATAATCTTATATATAGAAAACCCTAACGACTCCACCAAAAAAAAAAAAGAAAAGAAAACCGTTAGAACTAATAAACAAATTCGGCAACATTGCAGGATACAAAATCAGCATGCAAAACTCAGTTGTGTTTCTATACACTAACAGCAAACTATCTAATAAAGAAATTAAGAAAACAATCCCATTTACAATAGCATCAATAACATTAAAAACCTAGAAATATATTTAAACAAAGAGGTGAAATATCCGTACACTAAAACATAAAACATCAATTACAGAAGCTGTTAAAGTCACAAATAAATGGGAAGATATTCTGTGCCCATGGATTGGAAGAATATTGTTAAAATGTCCATACTGCCCAAAACAATCTATGTAACCCCTATCAAAATTCCAATGGCATTTTTCACAAAAATAGAAAAAACAATCCTAAAATTCATATGGGCCAAAAAAAGACTCCAAATAACCAAAGCAATGTTGAGCAAAAAAATAAAACTGGAGGCATCATTTCCTGCTTTCAAAATATATTGCAAAGCTATAGTAATCAAAACAATATGTTATTGGCATAAAACAGAAGGGAACATAATACAGAACCAAGAAATAAACCCACACATGGACAGTCAACTAATCTTCAACAAAGGAACCAAGAATACAAAATAGGAAAAGGATAGTCTCTTTAATAAATGGTGTTGGGAAAAATGAATGTCCACATGCAACAGAATGAAATTCGACCAATATCTTCCACCATATACAAAAATCAATTCAAAGTGGATTAAAAACTTGAATGTAAGACCTGAAACTGTGAAACGCCTAGAAGAAAATATAGGGGAAAAGCTCCTTGACATTGGTATTGACAATGATTGTTTTGGATGTGACACCAAAAGCACAGGCAACAAAAGCAAAAATAAACAAGTGAGACTGCATCAAACTAGAAAGTTTCTGCATAGCAAAGGAAACAATAAAAAAAATAAATAAAAAGGCAATCAATGGAATGGGAGAAAATATTTGCAAACCATGTATGAACAGGTATATGAACACGTGCTCAGCATCATTAATTAGCAGAGCAATGCATATTAAACCATAGTGAGATATCACCTCATACCTGTTGACATGGCTATTATTTAAAAAAAAAAAAGATAACAAGTGTTGGCAAGGAGGTGACAAAAAGGGAACACTTGTACACTGTTGGTGGGAATGTAAATTGGTACAGCCACTATGGAAAATAGTATGGAGGCCTCTCAAAAAAAATAAAAACAGACTTATTCATTTTCTCTGGGTAGCTCCCATGGATACATGAGGTATACATGTGAATAAACTTTGGTTTGTTTTTCTCTTGTTAAAAAAATTAAAAATAGAATTACCAAATAATCCAGCAATCCCACTTCTTAGTATTGATCCAAAGGAATTAAAATCAGGATATCATAGAGATACTCATACTCCCATGTTCACTGCAGCATTATTCACAATAGCCAAAATATGGAAACCTAATAATTGATCTACAGAGGAATGGATAAAGAAAATGTGGTATATACATACACTGGAATATTATTCAGCCTTAAAAAAGAAGAAAGTCCTGCCATTTGCACCAACATGGATGGCCCTAGAGGACATTATACTAAGTGAAATAAGCCAGACACAGAAAAACAAATAGTGTATGATTTATTTATATGTGAAATCTAAAATAGTCAAACTCATGGAAACAGAGAGGAGGATGGTAATTGCCAGGGGCTAAGAGGATGAGGCTATCAGGAGGTTATGGTCAAAAGTTATGGTCAAAAGTTGGTTATGCAAGATATATATACTGTATTGTATACTTAAAATTTGCTAAGGAGGTAGATCTTATGTTAAATGTTATTACCACATACAAAAAAAAAATAACCATCATCATCATCATCATCATAAAGAGGGTGGGAGGAAACTTTGGAGGTGATGGATATGTCTATAGCCTGATAGTAGTGATAGTTTCATGGGTGTATACTTATCCCCAAACTCATTGGGTTGTATATATTTAATATGTACAGCTTTTTTACATGTCAATCATACCTCTCAATAAAGTGGTATGAATGAATGAATAAATGAAGCCATAAAATTACTAAAAGAAAATATAGGAATATTTCAAATCTCAGTGACCATAAATAAAAGATTGATAATTTGATCATTTTGACCACATAAACATTATTAATTTTATATGGCCAAAACCATGATAAACAAAGTTGAAGGACCAATAGAAAAGTGGGGAAAATAGCCACAAAGAGAACACAAATGGTTGGTAGGGTTAATTTCCATGTATTGCACAAACTCACGAATTGGTGAGGAAATCAATAGAAAAATAGGCAAAGGATATAAACAGAGTTCATAGAAAAAGAATGGCCTTTTAAATCTGACACTTGTGAAACATCCAGCAGTTTACTGCTGAGTGTTAGTTAGACATTAATCTCTTTCTTAACAGTCTTAGAGAGCAGAAACAGAAGCACAACATGATTTAATGATTGTGTCCATTGTCCTTCCTTGCCATGGAGTTTTCATAACTGGACTATTCTAAGATTCACCTAGTGGTGGCCAGAGCTACCTCCTACCAGCTTGTGAGAGTGGATTGTGCACAAGTCTTCCCAGTTCCATGCTCAGTGACCCCACATTAGTAGCATGGAATCAGCCATGGTGGGAATAGTCACATCACAGAAAATAGCAAATACAACAAATCAAAGGTTTTTTTGGTTCCAGAGAGCCAGTTGTTAAATATGTACCATCACACCACTAAATCCATCCCAAATATGTATCTTCAAATCCAGAAGGTTGTCGTGCTTTCTAAGAGCTGTTTTCAACTAGGTTGGAGTCAAAATGAGGGTAAAGGTGTCCAATGAGAGACACAGCTGTGTGTATTTTGAAAAAGATCCTGGACATATCTGGTATTGCACATATGCATACCACCAGCCTCACCTGAGAACCACGAGAACCCTATTCTATGCTTTCATACATTGGCAGAAGGTCTAAAAATACAAAACTCTGATGTCTTTCAACTTCCCTAAAACCATACAGCAAAAACGAGAAACTCTGTTAGAAGACAACATGATTATTGGCTGGCTCTGGAAAGAGAGGCAGCGGGGATCGGCTCACCTGGATTTCCATCTTCTCCCTCAGGTGCCGGAGCTCCTGTGCCTGCCTGAGGCGCTCCTCAGACTCCTCATCCCGCAGAGACCCAAGGTTGGAGCCCATCATACTATGGGACTGCAGTGCCTTTAGTTTCTGAAAAGGCCAGGGCATAGTTTTATTAAGGTGAAGATCGAATCATGATGTTGTCGTTTATACCTTGAGCAGTGTCAGAAAGGCACACCTACCCCAACCACAAACCCCCAACTTGTCCTCACTAGATATCTGCATGCCTGCGAATATTCACACAAGTCTGCGCTCCCCCTTCTCCGGGGTTCTCCTGAGAGCTCAGGCTTGCACAGGAGAAGCAAGATCCCAAGAAAGAACAGAAAATGGACTGTCTCACAGAGTGGTTTACAGTCACTCTAAATGGAACCTTATCTGTTTTCCCCCCAGAATTTTTAAAAATATATTAACAATTTGGTTCCTATCCTTTAATAAAAGTAAAATAATAAAATGTCAGGTGAGAGAAGACAGGAATTAGACATACAACGTAAGTACATAAGCAATCTTATAGGGGAAAAGAAAAAAAATGGATGTTCCAATTTAGGAGAATGTGATCCAAGTTAACAGGAAACCATGGATGGTAAGAATTATGTCCTCATTTACCAAAACTCAGAATTTCCTAATCAAAAGTAACCCTTCGACTCTTGATGAGGTGGTTTCTGAACAACTCTAAATTCAAATCAATACCTGTCTATCAAATGTCTAGAGAAACACACACACACACACACACACACACCTCATTTCAACCCCTCTGCCTTCCATCCTCAGCTTTCCATCTCAGATTGAGATGATGTATCACCCAAGACTCCAAGCATACCCTATAACAATCCCCTTCTGGAAAAGTTGCCTAGGTGTTTCTTTAGGCAAAACGTGGAATGACTGTGAGAAACATTATTTGACAGTTCATTTTCAAAAATAAGAAAAGATTTTCCTTGATGTTAGGAGGACCCATAGGAGATAAATACATTCTGAAAATATTTTTCCTCTGATACAATTTTAGTTATACAAGTTTGTACGGGAAAATACAGTCTAGGGATAACTTGAATAAGGTGTTTTGAATCAACTTAGTAGTATATCCAGTAGAAAACCAGGGGCTTAGAAGTTTAAAGAGCTAGGTTCAAAGCCCAGCTCCATCTCTCAATAGCTGTGTGACCTTGCGCAAGTTAGATGGCCTCAATGCCTTCACCTGTAAAAGAGGAATGTTAATAGCTTTCTTTTTTCTAAAAAAAAAAAAAAAAGAACTTTAAAAAATAAATTAATAAACTAATGACGTACCTACTTTGAGAATGTTATGATTATTTGGTTGTTACGTTGATTAAAAGTTAGTATATATAAAGTGCTCTGCACAGGGGCTAGAAAACAGTAAAGATAGTCAGTAAATGTTAGTGATTATGTGTGACCACCACAAACCCCTGCCACATAGCTAGCACTCAGCAAATATTTATTGGGAGAAAAATACATTGATTTCAATTTTGCCTCATTTCTGTACAGTGATGAAAGCCCTTTGCAAAAATAAGGATACTACCTAGGGAGTTCTCACTATATACCAGGCAATGTTAAGTGTTATCAATGTGCTAATTTAACCCTTTCAGCAACCTATCTTACAGAAAAGAAACTGAGGCACGGGAAGGTTAAGTAACTCACCCAAGGTCACACAGCCAGGATGTGATAAAGCAAGAATTCAATCAGTGTATTAGCCCCCAATGGCAGAGGAAATAAAACTAGTACAAACCATGAAATGAATTTTGAGAAGCAGATTTTCAACAACAGAACTTTTAAAATCTTTTTATGGGGGAGTACCTCTTCCAGCGTAGAGTTATGGTTGGCAACACTTTTAAATTCATCCCAAAATAATTTTTTTAGCTTGTCTATTTCCCCATATAGCTTGGCCCGCTCTTTTTCTTTCCATTCATCAAATTCTTTCTTAGCTTCCATGTCCCTCTGACGAGTGATCTCTGCTTCCTACAAAGAAAAGAACAACTGAATCATTAATTCCACATTATGGCAAACATTTACTGAGAAACTGCTGGGGCCCCTTGTCCATGCAAGTCGCTATGGAGACCCAAAGAACATTTGTCCTACAGTCCCCATTGTTTGGACTTGGAGTGAGCCAAGTCTTATTTGAAGTGTAATGTCACTTGAGGATAAGGATCAGGTCTTTTCTCTCTATTCTTCACAATGCCTGGCATAACTGGTGCTCAATAAATGCATGCTAACGGAATGAATGATGAAGGAAAGAAGGAAGGAAGGAAGGGAGGGAGGAAGGAAGGAAGGAAGGAAGGAAGGAAGGAAGGAAGGAAGGAAAGAAGGAAGGAAGGAAGGAAGGAAGGAAGGAAGGAAGGAAGGAAGGAAGGAAGGAGGCAAGTTTATGTATTTTCATTTTACAAATACTTACTGAGTGCCTCCTCTGGGCTGGATTCTGGAGCTTTTGGAATAGGACCCAGTCTTTGTCCTCAAAAACCTAACTAAAAGTGTAGTGTAAGAAGTTAAAATTCAGGTTCAAATGCCCTCCGAAGTTGCTGAATAATGCAGGAAAGTGCAACTCCCTGCTCTCTTTTTGGCCAGACCAGTCTAGCAAATAATTGTATTTTCCTTTCCAGACTACCTAAAATCATTTGCCACATTCAGGAAGATGCCATCCTAGCTGTGACTCTCCAGTCCAGGAAACCAGCCAGACTTTTGGCCCTGTAGGACACCTGGGTTGTCCATGACCGAGTCTCCGGATATTTTCTCTTGATGCCCACCTGGAGCTGCCGCTGCCTCTCAGCCTCCCGCTGGGCTTCCAGCTCCCCTTGGGTCCACTTTAGCTTGGCCCGCAGCTCTTCTAACACCTCCTCCACTGGCTGTTCCTGCTTCTGTTTTCCTGTGGGGTCCATTCAAAGAGAGTGACCGGTTTAAGTAGAAAAGTCAGTGGAGTATTGATCCTCACCTATGTAATCAATCAAACACACCTTAATCTGAGACCAGCTTTGCCATTTACCTTGTACCTTGACCTTGGGTAAATGGTATAACCTCTAACCCTCAGTTTCCCCAAACTGGAAAATGGAGAGAATAATAGTGCCTAACTCAGAGGTTTGTTGCGAGGATGAAATGTGATCATGCATACTGCTCAGCATAGTGCCTGGCATGACAGCTCAATAAATGTGAACAATTGTTGTCATTTCAAATAACTATTTTGACAGTACTGACACATGAAAATGTGAATGCAAAATTACTAGAGCAACAGAAGAAGGATACCAAAAGCATGTACACACTAATTATTAATACAAAGATCATACCTACATGTATCCTGACAGCAATCAGAGAAGACTTTAAAACAATGAAAATAATTGTAGTTTTAAGTTCACTTTTTTCAATAATATAATTTAAACATATGGTGTGTTTTTTTTTGTTTGTTTTTTTTGTTTTTTTTGTGTGTGTGTGTTGTTTTTTTTTATTGGGGAACTGTGTGTACTTCCAGGACTTTTTTTTTTCCAAGTCAAGTTGTTGTCCTTTCAGTCTTAGTTGTGGAGGGTGCAGCTCAGCTCCAGGTCCAGTTGCCATTGCTAGTTGCAGGCACAGCCCACCATCCCTTGCGGGAGTTGAACCGGCAACCTTGTAGTTGAGAGGATGTGCTCCAACCAACTGAGCCATCCAGGAGCTCAGTGGCAGCTCAGCTCAAGGTGCAGTGTTCAATCTTAGTTGCAGGGGGCAGAGCCCCCCTTAGTTGTGGGACTCGAGGAATTGAACAAGCAACCTTGTGGCTGAGAGCACACTGGCCCATGTGGGAATCGAACTGGCAGCCTTCGGCGTTAGGAGCACGGAGCTCTAACTGCCTGAGCTACCGGGCAGGCCCCTAAACATATGGTTTTAAATTTCAAATGGAAGAAAGGCAATGTGCATTATGAAGAAAGGCAATGTGCATTTAGCCAAGGTTGCTTTAAGTGTACAATTTAAATTTTTTAAGTTAAAGAAAAATAACAAGACAAACAAAGAAACAAAAACTCATAGACACAGACAACAGTTTAGTGGTTACCAAAGGGTAAGGGGAGAGAGGGGATGGTAGATGAGGGTAAAGGGGTCAAATATATGGTGACGGAAGGAGAACTAACTCTGGGTAGTAAGCACACAATGTGATATATAGATGAGGTATTATAGAAATGCACGCTTGAACGTATGTAATTTTACTAACTATTGTCACCCCAATAAATTTAATTTAAAAAAAAAAGATTCAGAATGAATTATAGGAGAGCATTCTAACTAAACCACATACTGATAAAGCAAGAGTTAAGGGTTAATGAAAACGATACCAATTGTACTTGCACATTTGTTGCTTTTGAAAGCACATTTAGTGATTACTAGATAAGTGGCACTACTGTTCTTAAAACTCTAAGCCTTTCTTTGAAAAGAGATAGGGCTTTTCTCAGATTGGCCTTTTTGGAAAGCAGCTTTTTTAAAAGCAACTTTTAGATGCAGTAGAAATTAATTTGGGTTAATAAAGTGATTTGAGGTGAGTGTGGAATAGAAGAGCTGGGGTATCCGAGAGGCCGGCTGCCTGAGAATAAAAAGGTCGTGAACATTTAGTGTAGCTAAGTTGCCTTAAGAACATATCTTCCCCCTCCTTACAGCACTTTACATTAAGGAATGTGCACAAAGATTTACATACAAGAATTTAGGTCATCATATGATTTATAATAGGAAAATTTTTGAGTAACCCATCACAAATTATATGGTAATTCAATTGTGAAATAAATTATGATAGCAATATGATGGGAGACTATTCAGCCATTAACAATCATGTTTGCAAAGACGATTTCATAACATTGGAAAATGTGATATATTTTTTTCTGTTCTGTGCATGTGTGACATATTCTTAATTGAATACAAGCAACAGTCAAAATTGTACGCTATATGATTATATATGTATACAGAAAAATAATGATAGAGAATACACCAAAATATTAACTGCAGGTGATATTGCCTATGTATTTAGTTTCTCCTTTCTACCTTTCTGTATTTAACTTTTCTATATGACAGGCATTTTTTATACATACATATAACATAAAATTTACAATCTTAACCATTTTTAAGTGAATAGTTCAGTGGTATTAAATACATCCCTAATGATGTGCAACCAGCACCATCCATTCTCATAACTCTTTCATATTGTAAAACAGAAACTCCGTACCCATTAAACAAAGCTCCCATTCTCCCTTCCCCCCAGCTCCTGCCCATCACCATTCTACTTTCTGTTTCCATGAATTTGACAATGTTACGTAAAATCATAAAAGTAAAATCATACAGTATTTGTCTTTTGTGACTTACTTGGTTCAATTAGCATAATGCCCTCAAGGTTCATTCATGTTGAAGCACACGTCAAAATTTCCTTTCTTTTTAAGGCTGAATAATATTCCACTCTCTATATATGTATATACTACATATGTGTATATACATATATACGTATACATACCAGATTTTGTTTATCCATTCATTTTTCAATGGACATTTGAGTTGCTTCCACATCTTAGCTACTGTGAATAATGCTGCTATAAACATGGTATACAAATATGTCTTTAAAGATATATACTTTTACCAGAAAAAAACTATTTAAGAAATGGAAAATATGTTTTTCTTTAGCAGCCTCCAATGCAGAACCAAGAATTAAATATATAAAAATGCTTAGTAACTAGGTAAATGGTGCTGTTTTAAAACTCTAAGTCTGTTCTTTGAAAAGGAAATGAAGGAAAAAGTTTTACTTAATGGGGTTTTTATATTTATATTTTGATATCTATATGTATTTTGTTTGAATAGCTATTTCTTATTGCACCTCAAAAAATGGATATAAAGTAAGCAAATCTCTATAGGTGGAAAACAAAGCCTTGCTACTCGTTTTGAAATTTGAAACAATAAAATTAAAGTGATCACATCTTAATAAGTTCATGTACATAAAAAAGTCAAAGAACTGGTCTGACTACTCATTAACCACATTTAAGCTTATTCATAGTTAGCATCAGAGAATAGCGGATGCACAGAAGCCTGGGAGGTAAGGCCCAATCCCAGTAAAGGCCACTGCAACTCAGAGGGGCAAGCACTGACCATGGTCTCAAAGTAGAAAGGGACAAAGCTAAGACTGGAACCTACTTATCTGACTCCCAGCCCCTTTTCTTTACACACATGTTCAGAAATCCTCCTATCCCCATGTGGGGATGCCCCATGGCAGACGGTGGGATCACCCCATCCTCAGCTGGATGGTGAGGTTCTGAGGGCATCTTTGGGGGTATATGTGCACCCACTGACCACCACCCCAGGCCCTTCCTTCCACAGTCCCGAGGGGGACACCTGAACTCACCACCATGCCTGCGCTGGATGTGGCCCTGGAGAAAGGTAGCATTCATGAACGTCTTGTCACACAGGTGGCACTACACGGAGGGAAAGTAGTGGAAAGTGCAGGATTAGATCACCTGAGTCTGCCTGGGATTCTCCCTCTATCAAAACTCCCATTGCCTTGGAACCCCTGGGCTGCTTCATAAATGAAGAATTTCATTTACTAAGGCAATGGCATTCAAGTCCTCCCCACCCCATCCCCCCAAAAAACATATGTATATTCTGAGCTTTAAAACACTACCAGTGCCCTACGGAACTGTGAATACTGACTAGGTATTGGATGATACTAAGGAATTTTTGTTGGTTTTCCAGGGTGTGATGATGGTATTGTGCTAATGTTTAAAAGCGGGAGTCCTTGCCTTTTAGAGATACATACTGAGATGTTTACAGATGAAACTATATGTCTAATACACTCCAAAATAATCCAAAGTGGGTGGGGAAAGTGGGTAGGAGAGCAGATGCAGGAACAATGGCCATGAGTTGATAACTATTGGCTGGGTGGTGTGCAGAAGAAGTTTCGGTACATCACGCTCTCTATTTTTGTATATGTTTAAAATTTGCCAAAATGAAAAGGTTTTTAAAAAAATACCAATATCTAGGTCCCACCACAGGTTGAGAACCACCAGAGCAGAGGATAGCAAATAACAGCATCTCTAATCCCACTGCACTCGACTCAAGCATTTCAGACACTGCCAATCTATCGTATCTTTTCAGTGTATAACTTCAAAATTCTTCTAACACAGCTTTGAAGGCTGCCATTACTAGTCAAACAGAGGAAGAGGGCAGATTATTTGCAATCTTTACAGTAGGGCAAATGTGACAGAAATTGCCAGTTGTCCCCCAATACCCATTTTCCCTTTTTCCTTAGCAATAGAAACCTTTAGCTGGTCATGAATCTAATGAGAATAAACACTAAATCCCAGCCTCCCTTGCAACCAGGCATGGCCATGTAACTAAATTCTGGCCAGTGACATGGAAGCAGAAGTGCTATGTGCAACTTCTGGGAGGTATCATTAAAGAAAGACTCAGGGGGCGGCCGGATGGCTCAGTTGGTTAGAGCATGAGCTCTTGTTGCCAGTTCAATTCCCACATAGGATGGTGGGCTGCAACCCCTACAACTAACATTGAAAATGGCGACTGGATTTGGAGCTGAGCTGTGCCCTCCACAACTAGATTGAAGGACAATGACTTGGATTTGACGGGACCTGGAGAAACACACTGTTCCCCAATATTCCCCAATTTAAAAAAAAAAAAAATTAAAAAAAAAAGAAAGAAAGAAAGACTCAGCACATTCTTCATCCTCCCTCCTCCTGCTGAAGAGAATGTGGACTCAAGATTGGAATTCAGGCAGCCCATGAGGCAGAAGCCACGTGACAAGGCTGGCAGAGTAACACAAATGAGTTTCTAGTTGTCAGAAGGAATATGAGTTGGGTGGGGTGGGGAATATTTTATAAGGCATCTTAGTCCAAATTCTAAGCCCTTGCCCTCATCCCACCCTTCCCTGCTTCCCCATTCCCACCTCAAGCAGCGCACTCACAAGCCAGGCACCTGAAGTCGGACAACCACCACTGCCTTCAGGCTAAAATCCACACTCTACCATGGGATCCGAGGCTACCATGACCTTGCTCTCCTATCCTCTCCTGCCACCTGTCTCACCACAGGCCCCCGCCCAAACCCCAAAGCCATCACACTGAGGCACCCTTCTCACAGAGGCACCTTGGCTGCTTCTACTCCTAACACTCCTTTACAAAACTGTGCTCAACATTCAAGGCTCAGTTTAAACACCACCTCAGGAAGACTCCTCATCTCCCTCCTCTGTGCTCCCACCGCTCCTCAGGCATTCCTCTGACTTAACACTTTCTCCACCTGTTCATTTTTGGCGGTACAGTAGCCACTGCCTTTGGCAGTACAGAAAGCCCCAGCTTTCTTCTGGGAGTTACTTTCTTCCTTACTCTCAAGCCATGGGCTTCAGTTCACCCCCAGCTCTGGGGTGGAACATGTGACCTAGACCAAAGCCAATCAGAGCCCTTCATTCCCAGAGTCATGTGACTGGTTCAGAAATGGCTAGGAGACCCAAACATAAGAGACACACTGTAATACTAGCTGGGCTGCTGGGACAAAAGTGGGCCCTCTGTCATGTCAGCCTTAAATCTGGGAAAATGAGAAGTTGGCATTACAGTGACCCAACTTGCTACCACACAGACAGAATCTTTCTGAGAATGGAACCCACAATGAGGAAGAAATACCAAGAGCTGCAGAGAAAGAAACTAGATTCTGGTGCCATATGATTCTTGGGGCAAAACCACACTTCAGTGCCACCATAACCGTGGATTTTTCATTTAAATCAACCAATAAATTCCTTATTGGCTTAAACCAATTGGCTGTTTTGTTACTACTGAAGGGTTCTGACCTTTTTTATCATAATTAACATTATATAAATTATATCAATTACCGTTCTACCAATTAACATTGTATCCTAATGATTCCTTCTGTCCCATCCACCCCAAACCATTCATTTCTTGAAAACCTGAACCAACATGACCCGTGCCTACGTCCCCAGAGTGTGGCACAGAGCCTGCCCACCATGACAATGCCTTAAAGGGCAACTGTCCCCAATCCACACTCTCCATGGAAATATATGCAAATGCTCAAAGGCCACTCTGGGTAACAGTCACTTGGTTGAATAATGGAGTCCCTTTTCCAGAATGGTCCTCACTCTACCAGTCCCTTGTCACACACTGATTACTTACACACACACACACACACACACACACACACACCCCTTTTACATATACCCTTACACGCCACACTCTCTACATGCACACACAAACCTCTCATTCATACACAGTCACACCCTCCATAAACGTACACATCCTTAGACACACATATATAGAGCCTTTATTCATTCACACACCATAAATACCGCGTTTACCCGAAAATAAGACCTACCCCAAAAATAAGCCCCAGTTAAGATCTCAGCCAGATGGACGCATTTAGTATGTCATGATGATGTTCCAGAAGAAGATGACATGACTGTATTTGAATAAATATAGATTGTTGTACATGAAAAAAATAAAACATCCCCTGAAAATAAGCCCTAATGGAGCAAAAATTAATATAAGACCCGGTCCTATTTTCCGGGAAACACGATATATCTTTATATGCATACCTACACACACAAGCACACATTACACATCACACACTCTGTATATGCATACATACCATACACGGATGTACTCTGCAAATATTCACAGGCACACATTAGACACACACATATTCACACTTTCCTTAAGCATACACACACTCCATACATTCACACATGCACACACGAGACATACTCTATGCACACACATCCTTCATACACACACCTGCCACATAAATACACTCTCCATACACACACACACACACACACACACACACTGTAGATCCTGATCAGATACCCTCGGGCTCTCTGCCCATGAGCAGCGTCTCTAAAATCTTGCCCCTAACCAGTGAGAATGGCCCAGAGTGGCCTCCGGTCCCAGGGGGTGGTGCTGCCCCGATGGCCCGGTGGCTGGGTGCACAGCCCTCCCATTCGCCCTGCCCTGCCAAGACTCCTCACCGTGTGGTAGCTGTGGGCACCTGTCTGCAGGAGCAGCTGCTGCAAGGTACTGATCAGCTTGCGACGCCGGCGGCTCTCCTCTCGCACACCCTTGAGCTCATCAGCCTGGCGGCCCAGCTCCTGCTGACCGCGCTCCTGCTGGCCCAGGCTGGCCTGCAGCCGCGCCTCCAGCTGGGCAACACTGGCACTCAGGCAGTCCTGGCAGTGCAGCAAGTACTCTATGATGAGCTGTGCCAGGCGCAGCACCTTGAGCAGCGCTGGGTCCACAGGCTGCCCACAGCGGCTGCATGCCTCCCGGTCCATGTTGCAGAAGGTGACTCCAGCAATGTTCTCCTGCAGGGTGGCCACATCCAGCTCCCGGGCCACACGGTCCACATCCAGGGCGCTAATGCGCCTCCAGTCCATGCTCTCATGGCGAGGCTGGAACTTGAAGGTAGGGAGTGTGTAGGCCCCAAAAAGGGAACCACTGAGGCCCTCAAAAGTGGTAGCAGGGGACTGCATGGGTGAGGGAAGCCCTGGGCTGACCACTGCAGGAGGGTGCCGCCAAGGCCACGGCAGCAAGCAAAGGAACTGAGAGAGGGCCTGGAAAAGGAGAAGAGATTCCAAATTAGGCAAGGCATGTGGGCTGCATGTACCCTACACCTGGCCAGCAACAGCCTGAGTGGGGTGAGGTGAGGGACCTGAACAACAGCTGGAGCATGCATGGTATGCACTGACATGGCCAGAGCCATGGAAAGCAAGGGCGTGGGCTTTACAATAACACAGATGTGGATTCAGATCTTCAGCCTTGGGCAAGTCCCTTCACATCTTTAAGCCTCCTAGGTACATTGGGGATCACGGGACTCACTTTGCAGGTTTGTGGTTAGCAAGGAGGCAGATGAAGCACTCGTCTAGTGCCTGGCACATTGTAGGTCCTCAGTGAACGTCCCCTTGCCCAAGTCCACGGCCAAAGGTCTTTGTCAGGGGAAAACTGTCAAATGTATAAGTAGGTCCTTCCGCAACCCTACATTGATCTCAGGATAACGTCCAACAACTTGCCATGGGTGGCACAGCCACCTAATGTTCACAACATTCCCTCCTCTCCTCCTGCAACTACAAGATCATAGGGGACAGGGGTAAGCTACATTTCCCAGTTTTCCTCACAGTAAGGTGTCATCATATGACTATGTTCTCTCTAGTGGAATGTGAGTGAAATGATGTCCAATACTGCTATTGGGGAGGGCGCAGGGAGGGGAGCAGTGGTGCTAAAGAGAGTGGCCAGGTCTCTGCACGCAGATTGGGCTCCATCCACGATGGTCTTTTTTCTCAAACCCAATCACAATTTATCCTACCAATAAACTCATACAGGTGTGCAAAGCTGCTTGTGCAAGAATTATCATTGTAGCATTGTTTGTAATAGCAAAGTATAAGAAAAAGTACCAGAAAGCAGAGAACAAAGTACAACAGGGGATATAAATGTTAGCTCTATACAATGAAATACTTTGTGGCTATTGATGAAAATAAGGCAGCTTTACATGGAATACTGATCATACATACTCATATACTCATAAACATACTTTCATTTCTGTTTAAATGATATAATATAATCACATTAATGATAACTTGTGAAAATAAAGGAGCTATGTATATCTCATATGTGTGTGTGTGTGTGTGTATATATATATATATATGTTGTGTTTCCCCCAAAATAAGACCTAGCCGGACAATCAGCTCTAATGCATCTTTTGGAGCAAAAGATGCATTAGAGCTGATTGTCCGGCTAGGTCTTATTTTCAGGGAAACACAGTATATATCTGATATCTATATCTAAATAGATATATCACATTAAAATAGTTGCCTATGAGGGAGGAGGAAAATGGGAGTAAATAAATGAATAAATGAATGGTGCATGAGTAGAAAATGGATAGCTAGAAAGAGATAGATGATAGATAGAAAGATAGATAGATAGATAGATAGATAGATAGATAGATAGATAGATAAAGATAGACAGGCCTTACACAGACCAATAATGATTATTTTATATATATATATATATATATATATATATATACACACACACACATATATATGATTCTATTTGTTATTCATGTATAATACATAATTAAATAAAATACAAACACTAAGTTGATTTTATATATATATTATATATAATATATATACATATATAATATATAATATATATATGTATATATATAGCCTCATAAGCATAGACTATGTCTAGAAAAATAAACAAGCTGTTACCAGTTACCTCTGGGAATGGGAATGGAGGTGGAGGACCTTTATCTTCCACTTTCCACTTCTCTATACCATTCGAAGATCTTTGTATCCTCATCAATTACTTTTAAATTTTTTTTAAAGAAAAAGATATAATTTCTGCCCTTGAAAAACTTAGAACATGGAGCAACAGACAGTACATGTGATGCTATTTAATCAAATTCTTTCTAGATCATGTCATTCAGATATTTAAATGCAATAGAAAGTCAGAGAAGAGAAAGGTCATTGACCTCATAAAGGAGAAAGGCCTCGAAGAAATGATGGGGCTGGGTTTGCAAAGAAGGGAAGGGCCTCCAGGAAAGGGCCTGCCCTCCCTGAGCCCTGTCTTCATTTGGGAAAGGCGGTGATAGGCCTGCCCTACCTGTCCCCCGGGTGCAGTGAGAACTGGAGGAGATACAAGGGAAAGGCACTCAGTAATAACACCAGCTGTGGTGCAGGAAGCACCAGCCTCTGTGCCAGCTACAAACTCTAAATACAAACCTACAAACAGCTCTTAGCATTCCCATTTTACAAACAACTAAACTGATGTCTGCAGAGGTTCAGTAGCTTGCCCCAGGTAGGGAGGCCAGGGTTGAAATACAGTTAGAGGTCCATCTGGCTCCAAAGCTTGTGGACTGTGAACTCCCCAATATGATCCTTGAGGCTATTAGTCCTAAAAACTTGCTTTGATCAGATCATCACCACTTATCCCTCAAACTCATTCATTCACTCACTCCCCTCTCATTTACAGCATGACTACCTGGGCCAGGCCTAGTACCAGGCACTGGGGCAACCAAGGTGTATTAACCACACACCATCCCGCCCACCCAGGAGCTCAGTGTGGCTCCTTGTTGCCACAGTACTGAGTCTAAACCCTAAGCCTGGTCTGGAAGGCTGCCCACACGATGCCACTGACCCACCTTTTCCATTTCATCTCCTATTCTTTCTTAGATACTCTTCCCCAACACATACACCAAAAACAAAACTCTCCAGCCACAAGCACCCATGGCCATAAGGAGAAGACCAGCACATTTCTACTTAACATAGTGTGTTATTGAAAAAAAAAAAAGGCAGGGTGGCAGGTGAGATGATACTCACCATGCTCAACTTCAAGCTGCAACGGTGTCACCAGAGCCTCAGAAACAATTGCCACAACAAGCCGTGTCTTGGAACAACAGCAGGTTACCAGGCATGCTGTGGGCAAGGGTAACAGGACACCTGCTTCCTGTCCTCCTGCAGACCAGGAGCTCACCTGAGAACGCACTGTTTAACTATTTAAGCTTTGGCCTGAGATGTTTGCCCACACTCCTCTCTCTAATAATCTGACTAAGAACACTCCATCAGCAGCTCTCTCGGCTCTCCTCCCAGCACTTTGAATGCTCCTGCCAGCCTCTCCCTCGAACAGTTTCCCTCCTCCTTTAAGGCAGAGTGTGCCAGTGCCCCCATGATACTGGCCCGTTCACCCATGATGCATCTCTCCCTGCACACTCTCCTCGGAGTTAACTCACACATAACCACAGCTTCAGCTTCCACAGGCTGGGCCTGAGCCACTCCCAAATCTTTCTTACTGGCCCATCTGTCTCTTGGGACCTGTAGACCAAAATTGCCATTACTGATAATACCAGGAATTACATATCCAAATTCCGATGCAGGAAACGTGCCAGGTATAAAAGAAACCACAGTATAAGCTTGATGATAAATGGCAACTGATTCTCCATCTTAGTGTCCAAAATACAATCAGGCAGCGATTCTCAAGTGTGGTCTCTGAACCAGCAGACCAGCATCACCTGGGACCTCGTGAGAAATGCAGCTCTCCAGATTTACTAATTCAGAACCACTGCTTTAGGGAGTGTTGGGACAGGCAGTGTTGGGGTGGTGGCAAAAGGGGAGTGCATGCCCTGTTTAAAAAGGACAGCCACCGATGAGCTTCAGCCATACAGGAATGAATGTGTTCCTCGGGAGCTAATTCCACAATCATTAAGAAGATATTCAAAGACCTTTATGAACTGTTTCCAAACTACCTTTCTAGCTGCATCTCCACTTACCATATTATTTGCTGTCCACCCATTCTTATGTCTGGGCTACTTATTTATAGGCACTGTTTTTAAGTGTTTTGTAAAGAATAATTTGTGTAATCCTCAGAACACCCCCTTGAGGAGATACTATTATTATCTAAGCCACAAAGAAGTGAAGAAGCTTGTCCACAGGTACAGGAGGCAGGATCCAACCCATGCAGCCTGGTTACTGAGTCTGAACTCTAAGCCACTATGCCATGCTGCCTCTTGGTGCAGAGGGCCTTCCGCCATGTCCTTTTGCTCCTACTGAAGGTGAATGCATGCTTTCAAGGATTTGCTCATACATGATCGCTACCCAAATCCCTCCCAGGCCCACAGTCATAATTCTTGCTCTTCCCCAGAGCACAGAGCATACACTCCTTTAGTCGCCCTCACCATATTCTGGTCTGATGTGGGGTAGCTGTGCAGCAATCATTCGTCTATCCCATCAACAAATGATTCATAAGCCCGTACTAAGTGCCAGGCACCGTGATTGACAGTCCTGATTAACGGTGATTCAGGCAACAGTTCCTGCAATTGTTAACAGAAAGAGTTAACAGTTCTGGAACTGTGTGCTCCACACACAGTTATAAGGCTTTACATGTATTATCTCAGTTAATTCTCACAACAACCCTGTATACGGATGAAGAAACTGAGAGATGAACAAAGAGGGTGAAATTACTTTCCAAAATTACACAACTAGTAAGTGATGGTGTCTGGCTCCACAGTTGGTTCTCCAGAAAGACAGAAAAATACACAGAAAGTGCACAAAATACACAGAAAAGTACACAGAAAGGACGAGGTGCTATGGGAGCACTAAGAAGAGGCCATAACAGGACATTTCTGTCTCCTTTTTCCCCACTCCCCCTCTCTCTCTGTGAGGTCCACAAGGGCTGAGACCTTGGCTTATTCACATCTGTTGTACTCCAGCCCCTAGCATATTACATGCAGCCCAGATTTCTATTGAACTGAGCAGAATTGCCAAAATCTTAGAATATCTGCCTCACATTTCTACATTCTTGGGGTCTTGGAGAAATGAGGCTATGAAGAGCAAGAATTAAGTTATAGAATAAGAATGGAGTTAGGAGTCCTTCATTTGGACTCCTGGGAGAGAAATGACATTCAGACTTAGTAAAATGGTTGATTTGTTGACCATCTATGTCCAGAGCTTAATTCCATGTGCCACTAATGAAAGCTTAGAGTGCAGGAGCCCTCGTGGGTGGTTTTCAGTGAGAAGCCCCGGTGCCCACACTCGCTGTCAAGTTGTGGTCACAGCGTTCTAGCTTGCTGCCTGAGCAGCCCTAAAACCCTCACGTTGACACTGAGCACAGTCTCTTAATACCGAGGGTCACAGCCCCAGTCCCAGCTATACAGAATTCTGAATTAGGGGTCTGATTTCATGAGGTTTTACTGAGCCCCAAAAGTATCATTCCTGTCTCCCACTGGAACCCCAAAGGTCTGATTCTCAGGAGTCCTACCATTCTGACATCAAAAGGTGAGCAGAACTGTGGGGATTTGATGAGTATGACAATGACAGCAGCCATCATTTATTAAGTATCTATGTGCCAGGCACGGTGCCAGCCTTAAAAAGTACTATTTCTAGTTGTCATACAGCAGGGTATGTAGCTTTGATTTGCCTCATCTGAAAAAAATGTAAAAATTGAGGCTCAGAAAAGCTAAGGGACCTTCCCCAAGTCACTCAGCTACTACGTATGAAACCAAGATTCAAATCAAATTCTGACTCCAAAGCTTTTGAATTATGCCAAACTACCTTCCAATGATCATGATGAAAATACATAAATTATTTCCCATTATAAAAATTACAGTACCTGAGATTTCTTGACCAAACTGCACGAACTGAGAGAGTTTAGAGCAAATCACAACAGGATCAGAGCTGGAGGCCTTCAATTCTCCTTGTATCTCAGCAGACTCAACTCAGCAGCTTGTAACCAGATTAGGAAGGGCAGAAGACAAAGCCAGATGAGAATGCTGCAAGTTACCTAGAAACCACACACCCAGGAGGGCAGGAACACCCTGCCTTCTCCAGAATGAATTAGCAGCAGACTGTTTTTCCCATCTGGGAATAGGAACACAGGCAGAAATGACTCACTGTCATTAGGAAATCTGAAGCTGTGTTAGCCACCCCTAAATGTTTCAATGGGGTCCAGGAAACTTCCCAATCCTAGACCAAGGTCATAAGTTAATGGGAGCCAAAAGAACGATATTTATGCTAGCATTCCAAAATCACTTCATGGGTGAAGAGATCGTTTCTACCTAGGGCAATCCTATAGCCAAGAGAGGAAGCCCATCTACCATCCTAGCTTTGCATATTCCCAGTGATGGGGTGTCCACCACCTCTCAAGGCAGTCATCCCACTGTGAAGCAATTCCTGGAGACTTTATGGTTCTGAAACCTGCCCACCTATAATCTGTCAAAGATAACTTCCACAAAATATACCAAATAGCCGATTTTTAAACAAAATTCTGGCTGACTTTTTAATATAAATTGACAGCTAGAGTACACTACTACCGCTGCCATCTTCCGGTCTCTTCTGCTTCTTCAAGAATGAAGCCAAGAGAAGCACACAGAGAGAAACAAGCTTCCAAGGCTTCTGCCAGGCAATCATTTACAAGCCTGCCCTGGCTCCCAACTAATTTCAGTGGTGCCTGCCCCAGGGAGCTCAGGCATGTCATTAGTGCTAATTGTTGTGGCTGCCAAGGTAACCTTCACACAGTTTGCAAACAGGCTGTGCACACACCACAGGCAAGGGAGCGGGGGAGACCCCAACGGAGATGAGCGCGACCCAGGAGCTCTTCCGGGGCACTGCCGTTACTTCTCTGATTCTCTGACTTCTCAGACTCTCCGTTACTTCTCAGACTTCTCTGATTCTGTTGTTTTCTAAAGGGAGGAGTCCGCCTTTCCACTCTTTCTTTCCCTTCGTGGGAGCTGCCCCCACTTCCAGAACAGAGAGAGAGAGAGAGATCTACCCCACTAGGCACACAGCTCTCCCTTATAGCTGGCCTCCATTCCCAGAAACTTTAAGGAGATATTTTTAAAAGACAGTGTCCACAGTTTGGTCAAAACCTATTTTAAGTTTTTGCCACAAAAGGATTTTCTTTAAAATAAAAATTGGAGGTAGGGATTTGACTGACATCTCTCACGAGTATTTTTGAGGAAAAGACTACATAGTGACCATGACCTAGCTTCCCAAGTGCAGAATTGTCAAAAACCAGCACTGCTTTCACATCTAAAAGAAAACCAGTCTAGAATATAATATTGGTGTATTCTTTCCTATGGAGGAGTTATTGCTTCTTGGTAGAGCTTCTCTGCCCTCAGTGTCTGGGTCATCAGACCCCACAGAATCCTCCCTAGAGGTACAAGGTCTAGTGACAGGTGGCATTTCATGCTGGTGGTTAACCCTGCAGACCAAGACTGGCCCTCCCTGCAAGGGGCCCACAAGGCGGTTCAGAACAGCCCAGCAAGTTGTCGCCTTCCTGCGCCTGACAGTTTCAATTGAGCAACAAGACTTTTGACCAAATTCCAGCTCCGTAGCAGAACCCAGTTATGCTGCACAAATGAATTCAGTTTTCTGTTTCCAACCTGAAGCATATAACTTCATGGGACCACTTTATCAAGTTGGACGGTGTCCAAAAGTATTTCCACATGAGGGAAATGTCTCCAGACCCTTGGTGCTGACAGACACAGACAAAAGGCGGCTCATCAGCCACTTGACTGAAGGACCAGCCTTCTCTAAGTGGGGTTGTTCTTACCCGCCAGTCCTCAGCTCCAGGGGGAGGGGTTAGGGACCCCGTGAAAAAGGAGAGAGACCCCTCACCTTGCCTGCAGATGGGGGTGTGGGAGCCCACAGTCCCAGCACCCCACACTCACCAGACCTCTCTTCCAAGTGCTGTTAGAAATCAGATTCCAGGAGACAACGAAGGGGCAGGCAGGCCCTGAGCCCTGAGGAGCGCTGGGTTAGTGGGAGCCCCTGCTCAGGCCCTCCAGAGCCTGTGCTCTGCCAGGCCTCTGGAGCCTTGTCCTGTACTAAGCAAGTCTCCAGTGGACTTTATCTGTAGCCACCACAAAACGAAAACACCATCGCTGTCTCCTGCTAAACTGCAGCCCAGGAGTGCAAGGCAGAGGAACTAAAGATGCCAAAGTCTTTGTTTTTAAATCATCTTATTACTAAATGATCCCCCCCACACACACACACACACCTACAGAATTCAAAGCATTTAGCCCCCAAATCATTTTACTTTTTTCAAAAAGTAAAAATCCAAAGCTGTCCTCCCAGGGATGCCCAGTCCTGGGGCTACAGTCATTCCTGCTCCCCTCTGGGGGTACCTCGGTCCACAGCAGGCCAAAGGAGCTGAGCGTGGAGGGCAGAGCCAGACGCAGGAAGTGGCGCGTCTAGAGGCCGAGCCCGGGCGGGCGCAGCTCCTCTGCTCCAGGGCGGGACCCCCGCAGGGCGTCCCGAGCAGCTAATGTTTAACCTCCTGCAGCCCGTGGCACCGATCACTGGGACTACCAGGACCTCACCCGCGCCCCTCCCGGGCCGAATTCCTAGCATAGTTTTCCCACGCGGTCCGGCTCACCTGGGGGTCCCCGAAGCTGGGAGAGTGGGCAGAAGTCCCAGAGTCGTTGGCTCCCTTTCTCAGCCTCGTCCAGTCCCCGCCCCCGGCTCTCTCCACAGTCCCCGACTGCTCCAAGAGGTTCCCGGAATCCTCACCGTCGCGCGGGCTGGGATGCTTCCCCAGTCTCGGGAAGCCTGGGCGCTCTCGGGAGCGGGGACAGAGCTGCCAACCTGCGGGGCCTGGGACAAGAGAACTTCGCCACGCGAGCAGCTAGAGGCCTGGGGTCTGACGCCTCCTACTCCTAAAACAACCTCCCTACCCCACCCAGAGGAGGGGTGGAGCTTCTCCCAGCCCCCAAGACCCGCTATTTTTAGGCCGGTTACAGAGCAGGGAAGGAGGGAATGCCAAATTTAACCCGTTGGGAAAATCCAGGATTCATGTGAATGGCTCCCAGGCCTTGCTGAGAGGCCATGCCCCATGGAATTCAGGGAGGCTGATGTACTCCTGTACACACACACACACCACCACCACCACCACCACCACCACCACACCCTCCAGTACAGTCCCTTTGCTGCTGGAAGCAGGGACAGCTACAACCTCCTGGGCAGATAGCCCAGCCCACCTGCCCTAAATTAAAGGAATCTTCCTGGTTTCTGATCCCACCTCATGTTAGTCCTTACAGTGAGTCCCAGGCCTGGTCAAATGTTAACCACCACCACCACCACCACCCAACTTATTGCTTGTCCTGTGGACCCAGCTGTGAAACCTAGGACCAAAAAATTCTTTCTTTCCTGATATTAGCCTCTGATTCTTTCCCACAGTCAATGCTTGCTTTACTGAGACTCAGATTTCTGGAAAAAAATTTTTAAGGCTCCCCCCACCAGCCTCAATCTGCCAAGCTCTGTATCTTGGGGCAACCAAAACAAACATGTATGGGAATAATGTTGGCAATGATGTGCAAAAATTGGAACCCCCATGCATTGCTGGTGGGAATATAAAATGGTACAGCTGCTGTGGAAAAGAGAATGGCAATTCCTCAAAAAGTCAAATATAGAATTATCATATGATCCAGCAATTCCATTTCCAGGTATATACTAAAAAGAATTGAAAACAGGGACTCAGATATTTGCACATGTATGTTCATAACAGCATATTCACAATAACCAAAAGTTTGAAACAACCCAAGTACCCACTGACATATGAATGAATAAACAAAATGTAATACGTACATACAGTGGAATATTATTCAGCCTTATACAAAGGAATGAAATTCTGATACATGCCACAACTTGAATGAACCTTGAAAATACTATGCTAAGAGAAATGAGCCAGACACAGAAGGACAGATATTATATGATTCCACCTATACAAGTTACCTAGAATAGTCAAGTTCATATATCCCAGAAAGTACAATAGTGGTTACCAGGGCTGGGGGAGGTGGGGGAATTAGTGTTTAATGTGTACAGAGTTTCACTTTGAAAAGTTCTAGAGATGGATGGTGATGTTGGTTGTACGACAATATAAATGTACTTAATGCTACTGAAATTGTACATATTAAAATGGTTAAAACGACAAATTTTATGGTATGTGTACTTCACCGCAGTTTTTAAAATGTTAAAAAAAAAAAAAAAAAAAAAAAAAACAGTGGGTGGACTAGGGACCAGGACCAAGTAGGGATGTGTGTGAGTCATCTGCTCTGATGGGGAATCTTGTTCCTCCTCTCCTCTCCTGGTCAGGGTGCACTTTTCTGTCCAGGGGTTCCTACTGCCCACTGGAGGGGAGAGAAGAGACCAGGCTTTGGAGTCAAAGGTTCATTTACACCCCACATTCCCGAGCTGTGCAACCTTGGGAAAGTCACTTAACCTCTCCATAAAAAAGAAGAAAAAAAAACTCTACCTAGCAGGGTCATTATGAGAATCAAATTAGCTAAAGCGTCTTTCGACTGAGCCAGGAGCCTAGCAGTCAGCATGCGTCCTCTGAGTTCAGTACAGTGTGAAATCTGCGGGGGCTTAGAGCATTTGCTTCTCAGCTCTCTTCCCATTGTATCCCCTAAATGTACAGAAAGTAGCACTGAGGGTATCTGTTTGTGTTTGTCATTTCCACCAGACTCAATTTCCCCCTGTGTAAGTGGGTGCCCTCTTTTGCAGGGCGGTTGGGAGAAAGTGGACTTGACATGCACCTCAGTCCACCTTGCCTGTAATGCAAAAGCTAAAGACTCCATCCTCAGGTGACCAAGACCGGCCATGCATGGGACCCTTGTACCCTTCCCTTACTGGGCCACAATTCCACATTCAATATAGCCAAGAGTGATTGAGTGCCTACTGTGAGCCAGGCTCCGTTCCAGGTCCTGAAGATACCAAGAGTTGATAGAAGACGACATCACTTAGCACTAAGAAGCTGTCACTTCTGCCAGAGCACACACAAGATTTGGTGGTGCCAATGTCAGTCCCTGACACAGAAACAGGCCAAAGGAGACTGGCCCTAGATGGCTAGTCCAGGGGACATTGTTTAAATGCAGACACGATGAGCCGTGGAGATCAGCTAGCCATATGGAACATGAGCTGTGGACATCAAGGATGACAAACAGAGAGAAGCAAGAAGCCGAGGTCCCTGATGGCTACAGTGACTACACCCACCCTGAATGACTTGCCTTCAGATTCTTTTACATAAGAGAGCAATAAACTTCTATATTTTATACACTAATGGCCCTTAGGATTTTTGTGTCATAGACAGAGAAAGCTAATACTAACTGACATGTGGGTCAGTCCCCACACCCCTGGGCAAAGTGGAGATCCAGGGAAAGTGTGGCACCCCAGGCAGTGTTTAGTTCCACGACGTAGCAGCAACAACCCAGCATTGGCTCTATCTGTTACCAGGACCCAGCTTCCCAGTCACCAACCCCTCTGGGCCTTGAATCAGATGCCTGTAAGTCCTGGGACAGTGCTGACGGTAGAGATTTTCCACCAGCGTGTTGCTGCCTCTAACCACGGCCCTCCCTTCCTGGTTCATGTAGTTCCACAGATGCAGGGCATAGGAGTCGTTGAAGCTCGGGTCTGTGTCCCAGACTTCGTAGTAGCGCTTCCACTCTGGGTAGGAGATGGGGTAAAATCTTTGGGGGTGTAGGAAGGACAAATTCAAACACTTGAGGTCGCTCACCTCCTGGAAGTCTTTGAGTTTGCACCATACTCTCAACATCCTCGTCATCAAATTGGGACCCTGGTTGCCCCAAATGTCTGAATTGTAGTGTTCAACAAAGTTTTCCATGCACTCCCATAGGAAGGAGTGGCGGGGGAGGAATCCAAACACCCCGTTACTAGAGTACTGAGAAGACTGGGCAGCCAAAAAGTTTTCCTCGGGGATGGGCCTGATGGAGATGACATCGGTGTCCATGTAGATGCCACCATACTTCCAGATGATGGCCAGGCGGGATGCATCGGAGCTGACATGGAGCCAGTTTCTCTCTGCACTGGTGTTGATCTGCGGGAGCAGGTGCAAATCAGCCCCAGCAGCAGGGGAAGAGGGATGGCTGTCGCAGCAGGACACCTGGCCCGAGGGTAGCTGGGAAAGAGGAATCAAACCAGCTTCCCAAAAATCTATTTGCCAGAAGCCCAATTTTGCAAATTTACCAAACTTACCTCCATCCCAAAAAAGTTACCTTTTAGTAAAAAGTTTACAGCAATCTGAAAAGATTTTAACAGCTTTTAAAGAATTCATTAAATTGTTTTAAAAAATAAAAAAAGAATTAAAGCAGTGAAAAGGTAAAATAAAAACCCAGAAGGGATCTCACAATGAACTGTATGAGTCATTTTCAGTGGGGTGTCCGTTAACCACAAATATGAAACTATGAAGGAATAATTTTTGTAAAGTCCTAAAAAATGCTAAAAACTGAACAAGAAAAAGATAAAGTAGGAAACTATAGGAAAAAAGTCAATATGTATGGTATCTGAGAAACTGGTAAAAGAATCTTAAAATGCATACATGCCTTTGTTCACTAATTCCTTTAATAATATTCATTGAGGTCCTACTTACGATACGCCAAGCTCTGTTATAGCTGCTAAAGATATGCCAGTGAACAATGACAAAAATCTCTACTGAGAAGAGATAGACAATAAACAAATAAACATATAATATGTTGGGTGTTCATAAGGCCTGTGAAGGAAAAAAAGCTGAATGAGGGAGCTATGAAGGGGGTAGGGTGAAACACAATCTTGTTTTAGGTTCCAGCAGAAACTTGAATCAAGTGGGTAAGTGAACCATGCGGATATCTTGAGAAGAAGGTTCTAGGTTGAAGGAACAGCTAGAGCAAGGGCCCTGAGGCAGGAACAGGAGGGAGGCAGTATGGCCAAAAGAGCGTAGTGCAGGTTCACATGGGGCAGATGCTTAAGAGCTCTATGTCCCAGGGCCCACTTTGTTCCTAAAATCCAACATAGCAAAATGGAGGTGTAGCTTAGAACAGCCCAAACTGCGTTCTGGGGAACATTAGCTCCAAGAAAATATTTACGTCATAATGAAAGGGTTTCATGCTCAAATATATTTGGAAAATGCTGGATTGAGTCAAATTAAAATGCTTTAGTTCAGGACTACACAAGAGCCTTTAATCTCCTCATGTGCATGGTTAGTCTGTGAGAAAAGGATATAGTTAGTATTCAGCATCTCCCAAAACAATTAGAGTGAAGATTTCTTTTTCCTATGAGCAAAATACAACGTAGGAAATGTTAGTTAAACACCAGAGTGGGGACAGCAGGCCCAGAGCCAGCGTGCTGCGTGTTCCTGTACAGTCCTGGAGCACCCTCTAGCAGGCTAGCACGGAGAGTCGCAGGGACCTAGGCAGCATGTCCCTTCCACCAGTCCTTCTCCACTGCTAACGCCTGCCTCCCTGACCTACAGCCTGCCATGCCGCTGCCTGGGACCACACTAGTCGCCACCTACTTGTTAGGAACCCTGTGCTGGCAACTACAGGTGAAATCTCAATCCAGTGAGTCAATCTACCTCCTCCTGACAGGTCTCAAATTTGAGACTTTCATGCTCTTCAGGAGAAGAGATACCGGTAGGTGCAGTGGGATATAGAAGTTACGTGGGGCCAAGAGTGAAATTGACCAATTACACACACACACACACACACACACACACACACACACACACACGCTTAGGACTGTCGCTTAATCCAGAAAATGTCTCCAGCTGATAGCAACCAGGAGCCAAGTGTGTCCTCCACCCAGGAGAGCCACCCAGTCCCCAGGCAAATGAGATGGCGGGCACAGGGGCAGGAGTTTTCCTTTTTTATATATGAATACTGTAGTAGGCTGAATAATGGCCACTCAAAGATAATCAGATCCTAAGTCCTGGAACTTGTAAATGTTACCTCGTGGGGAAAGGGTCTTTGCAGATGGAATTCAATTAAGGATTTTGAGATGAAGATTATCCTGGATTATCCTGATGGGCTCTAAATGCAATCACATGTCCTTTAAAGAGAGGGAGAGGGAGAGGTAGAGTTCACACACACACACACACACACACACACACACAAATGGATGTGAAGATGGAGACAGAGGCTGGCGTGACAGGCTCTACAGGAAGGATTCTTCCCTAGAGCTTCCCAGGGAAATGGGGCCAGGCCCTCACCTTGATATCCACCCAGTGAAAACGATTCTGGACTTCTGGCCTCCAAAACTGTGAGGGAATATATTTCCGTTGTTTTAAGTCACCAAGTTTGTGGTACGTTGTTACAGCAGCTTTAGGAAACTAACACAAGTGCCTCATGATGGCTTCAATTTTGCCTCTTGGCCTGCAAAACCTGAAGTATTTACTTTCTGGCCCTTTACAGAGAAAAGTTTGCTGACATTTGGCCTAGCCTCTGATTAGAACTTAGATCGGACTTCATATGGCAGGAAATGGTATTATTTTGAAGTCAGTTTTTAAATTACTTTTTAAAATAATTTTACTTATACAATTAACATCTCATCACTAAATTCACTCCTCATCCAATCATACTAAAACACCTACTATTACTGTGAGTTGTGTATTTTCTTCAGGTCTTTTGCTTCCATATAGATGTGGGGTTGGGGGGTTGCACAGCTAAAATGATTATAATTACATTATAATATAAGAATATTTAATTTCATCTTGAGTCTTCATAAGATGCCAGAGATAAAGCCAGCATAATGGAATTACTGAGTGGCTATATTGTAATGTCCTTATGCATTACCTGATTATGAGTCCTCTGTGAGAGAAATATTTAATTGAAACATTATTTCCTTATTATGCTATGTTACTATGATAAAGATTACACACCTCCTAAGAGCTCCAGGAGTGTCTTGATCATATCTTAATATACCCCAATCTCATATAGCCACATTCCACCTGATCTTCATGGGCTTTCTGTTTACATAATTTTCAAGTTAAATGTTCCCCCTCAGGTGCAAAAAAACAAAAGAAAGAAAAGTTTAAGATAGATGGGTTTAACTCTCGGTGAAAAATAAGGGGTTTGTACACCTAGAAAAGATACAGCAACTCATTCGGTTAAAAGTAGACTCAAAAGTATATGGGATCCTCAGGTAGAAGGCTGGAAGCAAAAGCTTATAGATAAGCTTAAGTCTCTCCTGTTTACTTGAATCAGGACTCAACACAATAGAAAGAAGTCCAGGCAAGAGTCAAAGGAACTGGGTTCTAGTCCCATCTCCAACACTGAGTCCTTACCCCCAGCTATAAAACGAGTAGGTTGGAATCGTTTTCTGTCGTCCCTCCCCACACTGGCAGTCTAAGATTCTCTGAACACTTACCTGAGTGTACCATGAAAACAATGGTGTGTCTTCAAACAGCTTTGTCATATTCAAAGGGAAGAGGAAAACATTGTCTATTGCTGAAAGGAGGGAAAAGGCTGGGTAAGTGGAGTTTGGGGGCGGCTGCATGGAATTGCTGAGACCCTTCATAAAGAACGCCACAGGCTGCTCAGGATAAATCTTGGCAGCAGACTCCACAGCACAGGAGACCAGTGGGGGTGGCTCCATTCTCTCAGAGGTCTCTATGAACACAATGCTGCGTCCCTTGCCCAGGAGGCCCTCTGGCCCCTGCTGGGACTTGTAGGGAGGCAGGCAGGAGAAGTGGCAGCTGAACTTCGTGGTGAGCCGGTAGAGGAAGCCACAGGAAAGCAGCAGGATGACCGACAAGGAGAGCTGGAGCTCCTTCAGCATGTCTACTTCTCTCTCCTAGCTGCTCCTTCAAATCAACACAATTAATTAAAAATTAGATTCACAAAACCAGATGAAGATAGCACACAATAAAATAATGCAAAAAATGTCACTTCTAAGCTTAGATTGTTAAAATCCTAAATAAAATATGACCCAGTCCCGCACTATTAAAAAGAAAAATGCATTAACTAGGGTTTAACTGAGGAATTTAAGGGTGGTACGAAAGAGGAAAATAATAAATTCGTTAATAGGAAAACTATTGGTAAAATGCATTATCTTAGCAGATTGAAGAAGAAATGCTGTATGATCATTTTGTTTCCATAGATGTCAAGAACAGGATGAAATTTGACATTCACTCATAATTTTTAAAAAAACACAAGGAAACTTTCTTAAACTGACCAACGATGTCTACCAGAACATAGAGCAATCATCACACTTAATATGAAGCATTTGAAACATCCCCATTAAGACCAGGAATATGATATAGATGTTTATTATCAGTTACTCTTCAACATCATTCTGCTAAGTCTAACCAAGGCAATGAAACAAGAGAGAAGAATTTCTACTATGAATATTAGAAAGAAAGAGGCAAAAATATCACTAGTTGTAGAAAATATGATTGCTTAGAAAATATCACTAGTTGTAGAAATTGCGAAATCTAATAGAACTAAGAAGGAAATTCACCAAGGAAGCAACCTGCAGGCTAGAGTTAAATAATTTGCCAAGATCACACCATTAGCAGAGCCATGACTCTAACATGCCACCAAAGCCCAGGCTGAGAACTGTTACCTGCAATACCTCCTTCTCCATTAAGTGTTAGTTCTAACCCTAACTCACTTCAGGAGAGCAGAGATCTCATTTCTTCTGGTGGTCTATTTTTCATATTCCATATAACTTTTTTAGAAAATGCAAAACCAGTGAATCACAGCTTACCTTCTAGCCAGGAACTTGCAGTTAGCCAATATCTGAGGTCTTAGCAATGACAAGTCTTTCCTGCTATACTTTCTGATAAATCACCATCTAATCTTCCAATTCAGCAACACTGGGGGAAAGTAAATCATTGGCAGAAGATTAAGAACACAAGAAGTTCCCAGGAAGTTCCTCCCTTTACTAAGTTCCCCCAAACACAGAGACCTGGGGACAACAAAGGGCTCACATGATTTTTCAGGTAACCCACACATTCATCCTGCCTATTTGTGGATCTATCAGGAGGGCTTATAGGGTGACAATTTCAACTGGAGAAAACTGTATTTAAGGCTGGAGCCAAAAGACAGTGTGTCTGAGCAGTTGAGTTTCAATCAAAATAATGGACAGAGACTTGGGAAAATTTCTTCACCAGACAACCCTGTTCTTTGGTCCAAACTTTGCAAAGGTTTGATTAGAAGAAAAGAAAATCTATCACCATAAATAAACAATGGACAACCCCAGTAGTCCAAGGCCCTGAGATTTGGAACAAGAATTGATTTTCCAATTTCAGTCCCAGCAGCTTCAGGAAGAGTCCTTTTGCTCTGAGGTCCTCCTCGTGGGTCATACTTTCCTCCCAGTCTCACAAGGTCAAGTTTATTGCCCTCCACTGATGTGGCAATCCCCACATGTCCCAAGATAGTGTCATTCTGCTGTGTTCTACTCTCCAGTGTCCCTGACATGAGTACTTAGTAATACTCTTTGGAGCCATTCTCACTCAGGGAGTCACCTATCTTCAGTCCAGAACCTTCTCTCAGCCATAAACAGATATCTACAGTTCCCCTGGACACTCTGGTGTGAGCAGGGAGGTTCCCTCCTTAACAAGCTAGATCCTGACATAGCAGGTCCTACATTAAGGGAGGTAAAGCTGTCCCACTAGTCGATGGCTTCTTCCTTTTTTTCCTGTGCCCAAGGCTCCCCAGGAATGGCACCTTGGGTCAGCACACACACCTTTTCCTTTTGGAGCTGAATTTCTTCTCTGGACCTCATCAATCCTAGGTTCAGCCTGCCTTGGTATCCTTCCAAAGTTCCCTGGCATTGGAGAGACGGGTTGTTTTTTCCATTCAGTGACGGAGGAGAAGAGAGCAGAGCTCCTGCTCCCCTCTCTGGGGGAACTAGACGGCTCCATTCATGGGAGTGATACATTCCTAGTGCCTGTGTTTCAGGTGGGTCATATATTCTAGTGCCTTCCAACTGTTTGCGGAATGGCCAAAACCATGGTCAAGTGTTCAAGGGAGAGAGCGGTGAAGTAATTGGTGGTCTTTGTCACAGGGATGAAAGTGAGCGTTAGTGATGCAAAAAATAGGACATGACCAAGAACTAAGTAGAGGAAATGATGGAAAGAGCACTGAGCTTGGAGTCATGCCTCCACCCTCCATAGGCTGAGGATACCAGGACAAGTCCCTAAACTGCTCGTATGGAAAATAACTTACCTCAGGTTCATTGTGAGGATGGAAGGGCTCTGTAAACCAAAGAAGCAGCCCTCACTTTTTACTAAGGAAAAGAGGAGAAACATAGAATACTATTACTATAGATGGTGTTTGGACTTCTTGATGACAAACATGTTGTCGTTGTTATTGTTATTTTTATTTTCAAATTAGTGAAATCTGTTTCTCAGTGAACATTCCAGAAGGAAAGCCTCAGCCCTGTATGAGATTTGATAAGATGTGTGCAGCAGCCAGCAGTCAGTCACTGGTACCTGGGACCTTTTCAGAATCACAGCCTAATATCCTTTCTGAGTCTTCCTGAGGAGGCCTCCTGCCATCTGAGCCACTTCCAGGAACGTCCCAGGGCCCCCAGATCCATCCCTTCAGCCTTCCCTCTGATGTGGACGGCAGAACTGCCATCCCTCCCTCCTACTCCCCTGTTTGCCTTATCTGGCCTGTACCACCCTAACTTTCTGTCTGTGTGAGCAGGTGCCACAGCAGCAGCTCCTCACCTGGACTCCACAGATCCCTAGAGGCTCCAAGGATGGGTGTCAGGAAACCCTGTATCCTGGGACCACAGCTTGCATCAGTCCCTTTATCGTGGGGGCCACTTATTCACAGCTTCTCCTACATATCAGCTGCCCTGAAGACTGTCCCTTCTCTTTGGCCCTCGTGACGTTAACTCTGTTCAAAATTATTCCAAATGTCTTCATCACACAGTTGCAGGGTTTCTCCAACCAGACAGGCAAACCCTAGGAACCCCAGTGTAGATATCTGAGTAGAGATGTACAAAGAGACAATTTATCTTAGAGCAATGGGTGGGTCTGAATACACTGATGACAGTCACATATGCATCCTGATATTGTCTACTTTCCTAGGAGTTCCTGCCTTCTGTGAGCGAGTTCCTGCTTCCTCCATTATAACGTAAGCCAGACTTGGTCAATCCAGTAGCCTACGGAGCATGGGTAATTGTTGCTGATGAGACCTTAGGAAATGTACATTGATGTAGCCCCAAACAAATGAACAGGATGGGAAATAAAACTCGGAATCCAATGTTCTTTTTATTTTACAATACTGTTCTTTGGATGTTTGGAGCTAGTGTAAAGAAAAGGCAATAGAGGCAAGAAAACCATGGAACCAGAGCAGAGATTTCCCCACGTCTCCAGCCCTGCAGTTAACCTCAGATAACCTCAATTGGAAATAGTTCAATGTTTGGGCCCACACTCCCTCTGTTATAAAGGACCCACTGTATCAAGAAGGAAAAGTTAAAGGAATTTTCAACAATAAATGTTTGTTGACCTTAATTATACGTGAAAATCGCACCTTTTAATTCTGTAACTTCTTTGAACTCCAATTTATTGCAAGAAGGAAATATTCAAGCCAACAATACTTGTCTTATTTACTTTGGAGCCCTTGGAACCACAGTTCCGGTTTTTAACATATTTGTTAAGCAAGTGAGACTGATAAACTTGTTAAAGCATTCAGCTATTAGTGCAAAAACAATACCCAAAGTGATACCTTATCAACATCGCCAATTCCTTTCACCACTGTTCTGAAGCTGGAACAAAGACTGGAGACCTGCGCTTACATGAATGGAGATGAGATAGCTGGACAGAGGCAGTTCATTCAGAGTGAGAGGTAATCCATAGCCTAACACTTGGGAACCCGTAGTACAATAACTGAAGCCCATCGAGGAGTGACATTTCGACATTAATTCCTGAAAACCAATTTTTTTCTTTTACTGAAAATCAGTGAGTTCCTGCCACATAAGATCCTCTTGTCCCATGGCTAAATTTTAAACTGTTCTGCATCTCTAAGAAAATGGTCTAGCCTTGTGTTTCCGGCAATAGCTCAGCCATACCAGTCAAACATGCTCCTGTTTACAAGACCTTACATAGCTGTCAAGAATGCGTTTCTGAGTTTGTTCTGGAAATTACTATGTTCACACATGTCATTTTCCCCCTTTTTAAATTTACTTGCAGATAAATGAAGGGATGGAGCGTAAGGGCAGGGAGATAAGGGAAACTAATTGTTCTCAGTGAAGCAATTGTACCCCAGACAACCCCCGTTCAGGCTGAAGAACAGGGGCGGCAAGAAACCTACAGAAAGCAGTAGTGCCAGTCTGAGAGTGGAAGGCTGCTCGAAGGAGCTTTGTTTCTAAGTCTGTAAGTCAGAGCTTAGTTTCTTCTTTCTAAAAGGAATTGGAAACATCTTAGAGCCACCCTGTGCCAAGTGTCCATGTGGCAGGGGACCTTTATGAAGACTGAGTGGCTGTGAGAATGAGCACTACCCAATATGGCTGAAAAAAACTGTTATGAACTGAATGTGTCCCCTCACCCTCACCACCACCACCAAAATTCCTATGGTAAAGTCCTAACCCCTGATGTACTGGTGTTTGGAGATGAGGACTTTTGGAGGTAATTAGGTTTAAATAAGGTCATGAAGGTGGGATTCTTACAAGAAGAGGAAGACAGAGAGATCCGTCTCCAGGAGCATTCACTAAGGAAAGATCATGTGAGAACACAGTAGGAAGGAGGCTGTCTATAAACCAAGAAGAGGGTCTTCTCCAGAAACCTAATCTTCATCTTGATTTTGAACTTCCCGTCTCCAGAATTGTGAGCAATCAATGTCTGCTGATGAAGCCACCAGTCTGCAATATTTTGTTATAGCAGCTCTAACTAAGACAGAAGCTCCACAGAAAGCTTCTTCTCTTTAATCTCCTTCCACATGTCTTCACGAGAACCTGCTTTTGAGCAATGGGTGAGGTTGAAGTTGCTCTTAAAATTTAGAGAATTGAGACCGGGTCTTCAGTGGGGAGAGGGCCACTTCATCTGCAACAGAAACGTGTAACAGGTGGGAGTGTCCTCCTTGCCTGAGACCTCTCTGCTTTCCCTTCCACACACCCCGCAGTGTGTCCTCTTGTTATGCCTTTTCTCTTCCAAAGAGGTCCCCCATCTCCCTTATCTCGATGCCTGTCAATCACATGCACCCAGTACCCAATCAGAAATCAGGGAGTCATTCTTAACTCTCCTTCCCCTCATGTACAAGCTATGCTAGTTCAGGTCCTTCAAGAAGCAGACACCAAAGCGAGATTGACTGTGCAAGGAAATGCCTGTGTGAGAGAAACTTGGAAAGGAGCTGTGTAAGGCAAGGCAACTGTCAAATCACAGAGAGAAGCTTGGGCGGAAGTGTCCCAGGCTGCCTTGCGAAAGGCTATCCTTGTCTAAGGCAGGTTCGGGAAAGCCATCAGGGAGTCCTCACACCAAAGTCAGCCACTAGAGGAGTCCTGTGTCTCCCCAGAGCAGGTCTACCTCAGTGTTCTTGCCACACACAGTCATTGCTGTGTGTGGAGAAGACTGTGGGAGGAGTAGCCTCGGCACAACTCAGCAGCAGCTGGGACCTTTGGTCAGTTATGCTCCCTCCAGTTGGAGGTCCATAAGGCATATTCTTATGGCTGCCACAGTGCACCCCTGGAGCTAACAGATCTACTTCTCCACATAGTTTTGGGGGAAAGTTCTCCCATGGTTCCCATTGGCCCTTCTTCCAAAGGGAAAACTAATAAAGGAGGTTAGAGGGATGAAATACAGCACCTGTCACTGTAGTTGACCGCAGGCCTGCAACTCATCTGCTCCGTCCTCCAATATCCTTTTGGAATTCCCTTCACCCTCAGAAGTCACCTCATCAAGTGTCGGTAGCGTAGCTGGTTGTACAACTCACCTCCCTGCAGTGCCTGAACCCTTGATAGTTATACCCTTTCTCAAGTCAGGGTTGCTGCACAGGTCTGTTCATAGTTGTAAGGGGGCAAGAGAGTTCCAGGAGGCCCCAAGGTGGATCTCTTAGGTTCTCATATTCCTCTCAGCTGCTATTATGTAAAAGCAGCCTGACCTCCTCCTGCTGAGCGGGGTCAATTACTTGCTGGTCCCTGGGCACAAGAAGTCTGACATGCCTTGCACTGGATCCCTTGCAATAGTACCTGGTGAGAAACTACTCTTTTTGGGATCAGAACCTCCAACACTGAAGAGCTCAGATTTGTAGGGACAGAGGCACAAAATCCTCCAACAAGTCATTATAAGTGGTGGTCAGTGGGGTCACTCCTATTTATACTCCTTGATTCCTGAATCCATGTACTCGTCCTGTTGAGAACAGAACACCCTATACTGGCCCTGAACTGATATATCGTTACATAAAGGATGATATTCCATTCTTTCAATGTTTTCTCCAAGCTAGCACTTTAGCTGTGCCTTTAGAAGGCCATTCCAGAAAAGTGAATGGTGCAATATGTCATATAACTAGTAGATCCCATGGTCACGGGCCCACTTCTGTACCCCTCTCACTCTAGTGATTCCCCTGGTCAAATGCTGTGCTATGTGAGTCCATGTCTGTGGGTCAATCATTCCATGACCCCGAACGGTACTGTTGCTGAGGTTTTGCAGGCAGGAAAGGCAAACTCATACCTGGAATATTCATTCCTGTGGGAATGAACCATTGGCTCTTCCAATGGAAGGGGCCTGATGTAGTCAACCAACTGGGCACCAAGTAGCCAGTTGTTCTCCTCAAGAAATAGTCATATCAAGGATTCAATGTTGATCTCTGTTGCTGACAAGTTGGATATTCAGAGGCAGCAATAGCTAGATCCATATTCAGAAGTGGGAGTCTATGCTGATGGACCAATTCATGGCCTCTATCTTTACCACCATAGCCCATCGTGGCAGTTCTGGGCTGGTGACCAATTGCTAGACTGTTAGCAGGGCACCAGTGTTCCTGTGAGGTATCTCACTGTTGCTTTAATTTGCACCTCTCTGGTAACTAATAAATTTGAACATTTCTTCACATATTAGTTGTCTGTTTTTCTCATCTGTAAATTGCTTTTCATGTGCTTTGCTCATTTTTCTGTTGGGTTCTCTGCCTTTTTCTTACAAATCTAAAAACCCTTTATAGAATCTAGATATTAGTCTTGTGTTGGTTTTAAACACTGCAACTATCTTTTCCCAATATGTCATTTGGATTAATTTGTCTTTGGTGCCCTCTTATTTTGTTAAATGATTTGTGTTTTGGGGATCTTTTTAAAGAAGACCTTCTTTACTCCTAAGTCACAAAAACAGTCCCCTACATTTTTTCTTTATAATTTCATAGAGGTTAAGTAAAACACCAGTAGTCCTGAATTTGAAATAGAAGTACCACTATAAACTCCTGAGGTATTTTGTTGTGTCTGTACACTTTTCCTAGCTCTGTGCACTGAAGAATCATAGAAACAATGACTAATCCAGTAGCAATTAGCAAACTTTATACCCAGATTGTGGTCTTAAAGTACTGTGTCTCACTAAGAGAAACAAAGGCTTTTGGGGAGAAATGGTTCATTCCAGGCCTGAGAAAGAAAAACTAAAGATGAATCTGAAATATATTTTCACAACAGATAGTAAAAAAGCTACTAGGGTTGTGTCAAAATAATTCGGGAACCAACTTGAAGGGTTTTCTACTGAACAAAAAAAGGACACTCTTAGCTTTAAAAGGTATACTAAATGCAACTGATTGAAACTCTTCAAATATGTTTAAATCTGTAGGTTCAGAATGATAATTTTTTATTTTTTTAAATAATTTTTTTATTTTTCAGTTATAGTTGACACACAGTGTTATATTAGTTTCACGTATATAACAAAGTGATTAGCCATTTATATAACTTGTGAAGTGATCACCCCAATAAGTCTAGCACCCATCTGACACCATGCATAATTATTACAATATTATTGACTATATTCCCTATGCTGTATTTTACATCCCTCGACTGTTTTTGTAACTGGCAATTTGTACTTCTTAATCCCTTTCCCTTTTCACCCAGTCCCCTACCTCCTCCCCCGCATCTGGCAACCATCAAAATGATCTCTGTATCTATGAGTTTGTTTCTGTGTCTGTGCCTCCTGATGAAGGGATACAGCACCACCAATGGTCTCTTGGATATTACCTAAGTCTGATAAAGCATCTAAGTCTGATACAGAGAGTGGGGAATGTGTTGAACTGCACCAAGAGTAAAATCCAGACTGTGGGAAACTATACATCAAAAGACCTGGTATCTTCATTTGAAAAAGTATAAAGAAAAGAAAAACAATGGAAATGAATCCTGAAGTTTAAAAGACACTTAAAAGATATAGCAATTCCTTTTAATGGACAAGACTAAACTCTAGTGTCTAGAATTGCACACAGATGAAAAACTATAAAGAAATACAAGAAAGTAAGCTATAAAAGACAGGATAATGGATACTCTTGGAGGAAGGGAGGGTGTTTAGATCAGGATGCGGCACATGGCGGGACCTCTAGGGTGAATGGCAATCTGAGTGGTAGCTATAGGGGTGTTCACCTTATAATGATTCCGTAACTACACATTTGTCTTGTGGGTGTTCTGATTCTGTGTTTTATTTTACTTTACAATTTTATTTTATAAAAAGACCTAAAGATCCAGTGATTGGACTCCTCAATAGTAAGTCAGAGACTTACTCAAAAAACAAAGTTATAAATTCTCTATTACATAAAAACTCCTATAAATCAGTAAGAAATAAAACTCCAATCTAGTAAAAAATTAGGCAAAAGCTATGACCAGGCAGTCCCCAGTAAAAGAAATACAAATAGATTTAAATATATGAAGACATTCAGCCTTACATGTAAGACCATTAAAGCTGCACTTGTATACCATTTTTTATCTCTGCAATGAGTAAATGCCTGTAGAGGTTAATAATATAAGGTGTTAGGAAAAATGTGGAGAAATGATGACCTTCACACATTGCTAGGAGCATAAATTTGTACACCCTCAGTAGAGGACAGTTAAGCTATACTTATCGAAATTATAAACCAATATACCCTGTGTCCAGCAATTCTATTACCAGGAATTTATCCTAGAGATATAGTTGCACATGAGCAAAATGAAATCTATTTTCACTGATTTTATTTTCAAAGGAATAGAAACAACATAATGTCCATCAGAAGGGACCGGTTTAATAAGTTAAGATACACCCATATAATGGAATAATATGTATCCATTAAAAAGCAAGGAAGACTTTTATATATGCACATGGAATCATCTCCAAGATATGTTTTAAGTGAAAAAAAGCACAGTAAAGAAGAGAATGTATGCATTGCCCCAATCTTTTTCAAAAGAGAGGCAAAAAGGACACAAATTCAACTGATAATGTTGGTTGCCTCTAGGGAGAGGAACTAAAGGACTGGGACAGAGATGGAAGAGATTTTTCATTGCATGTACCTGTACCATTGGAATTGTGTACTGTGGGAATATATAAGCATTTCAGAGTGATAACATTTATAGAAAAACAATTCAGTATCTCAACAATGACTGATAAACCCAGGCTTATAATGAAAGTTCAGAAGTTTGATACAACTGAAGGATTCAGGAAATCACCAGGAATTTCCCACTGTCAATTCAATAATTCGATACATAAAGAAGTCCAAAATAGACAAGGCAAAACAACTGAAATGCTTTGGAATCTTTTGATATGCTTCTCTAGCCTTTCCTCGCCGTATTTTATATATTAAAAATAAAGATAGTGATTACATTTTGCAATGTTCTTTCTTGTTACCATACTTTTATATACTTTTAAGAATTGATTTTGAATTTTCTTCATAGTTTTGCTACTATAATTTATATTAAAGTTTAACTTTCTAGATTTGTTAAATGACCAGACAGGAGTCAATGCTTTCTCCTAGGTGGTTTGGGATAATTGCTAGTTGTTGATTTGGCAAGCATTAACACCTTTACAATGTTAAGCTATCACATCCAGAATCATAAACTATTTCTCCATTTATTTAAATATTAAATTATTTCCTTTAAAGCAGTTTAAAATTTTTCTTTATTGAAGTCTTCTGCATTTTTTGATAAGTTAATTTCCAGAAATGTTTTCATTTTTGTTCTTGCTATGTTGTTCTCTATAATTTTTTTTCCACTGGTTATTTACTGTTCTAGAAAAATGATTTTTAGTTCTTTTTGTATCTGGTAAACTTTTGTTGACCTTGTTTATTCGTATGAACCTTCTTATTTTGCTTTTCTCCTTTCTGTATAGATAATCTGCATATACATGTTCTGCAAATAATGAGGTTTCCTTTCCAACCATTGTATCTCTTATTTTATAGCTTTGACCAAGACCTCCAGTACTGTATTAAACAATATGTGTGAATCAAATGTCCCTTTGATTTGCTCTTATAGTAAGTACTATGTTCCTCTCATTTGTCAAACTGCTACAGTTGGAATTTCACAATTTTTGATGTGATTGTTTAATGAATATTAATTTTCTTCACTGTACTATAATCTCCATGAAGGTAGGAATTATACCTGGTACTTTCACCGTTGTATCCCTGGTATAGTGCCTAGGACCTATTCATCTCAAGTATTTCTTGAATGAATAAATGAGTGGCCTAAACTGATAATGAAGAATTAAAGAAAATTGTAACAGATGCGGGCTTTTCTTATCTTGCTTTTTCTTCCCCTATTCTAACTACAAGCTCATTAACACTCAGCATAGGTATCACTCACGTATTTTGGTTGCAGACACCAAAACTCACATTGGCTAAATTAAGCAAGAGGGAAATTTATTGGAAGGAGATAAAGAGATTGGGATTTAGGGATTAGAAGATAAAAGGAAGGTTGAAACACTAGGCTAAGAAAAAAGCAATTCTGAAGGTGTAGAATAGATAATAGAAACTACAAAATAATTTTGTCCAGGCACTGCTACTAGAACTAATGAGCACCAACCATTTTTTTTTCATTTATAAATCATGAATTTTTATTTTTTACAGATGTGTTAACAATCTTTATCGTAAGTAGGAAAATTATGACTGAGAACTATTTTATTTTCTTGGAACAGATAGGAGTAAATGTTTCTACCTGGTGCCATAGAAAACAGTACATATAAATAAAAAGGCAGTGTTTCTTTTTGTTTATATCATGTCACTTACTAGTAATTGTGTACGCATGTGAAAACTATTGGTTTGTAGAATATGTTAATTTTTCCTTATTATTTACTACCTTTCTTTATGTACTTATTTTACTGTATTCATTTCAGTTTTAATTTCCTTATGTTTTCCACCTAAACTGTCAGGTCATTTGAATATGTGACAAGAAAAAAGTTCTGAGATGTTCTACATTAAAATTATAGCTGCCTGTGAGAGAGACACAGAACAGTTAGCCTGTAAAAAAACAGTTAGCTGTAGACCAGCTCTCTCAAAAAACTGCTCACATTCATGTATATCTGTTGGAATTTAGGATTAATCTCCGGGTGGCTATTTCCAGGATTACCCAAAAGAGAATAGCCAAGCACCATAGAACCCCTGGAACCTTTCTCATTTGCATGTGTATTTTCCAATCTGCTGCTCACAGCTAATCCACAGGAGCTGGTACTTCTGCCTTATGGACCCTGGTGTTCCTATCCCAGAACTATCCCCGCTTCACCTCTCCCATCGCCTTTGTCGATAGCTAATGCAATCTTTCTCCCCCTTACTTGAGTATAAAAACATTTGCAAAACTCTGGATTGACAGACATGTCTTTCCTACTTAGCCATGCTGCTGCTGGAGGTTTAGACTCTAAAAGGGACCAAAACTTTTGCCTTTCAGGATTTTGTTCAAATTTTAATACTCAAATGCATTTTACTCCTTTTGCATTTCTGACTCCTCCTTGGTTTTTTTTCTTGTGTTGTCTAATTGTTTTGTTCTTTCCACCAATACAAGGTTAAAATGTAATGGAGGTAATGGGTAACCTTGTCTTGTTCCTCGACTTGGACAGGAATGCTTATAGTGCTTCCCTGTTCAACAAGATACTAGATTGTACTATTTTTTTAAAAAAATCAAAAATGACCCTTGTATTTTGCCCTTTCATCATCCATGGAGATAATTATGTTTGTCCTTAGATCTATTAATACGTGAATTATATGGTTCCTAATATTGAATTGCCTTTGTATCATGCTATATTATCTGAAAAATGTGCTATAGATTGTTTGCTAATATTTTATTTAAGACTTTTGCATCAATATTGATATGTGAGTGGCTTGTGGTTTTTTTGTGTGCAATCATTCTCAGATTCAGGTATCAGCTATACTTGCTTCATAAAAACTGTAAACTTGCCTTCATTTTCTATATTTTGGAACTGTTTACATAACATTAAAGATTATCTGACTTTTAAAAGGTTTGTTAGTGTCTTCCTGAAATCATCGGGGCCAAGTGTTTTTTTGCACTTGGGAATAAGGGAATAAGTGGTTTTTTAGCACTTGGGAAAAGGAATAAGCCTTTCATAACTTTCTGTCCTTTCTGTGGAAACTTTTTTTCACTTTCCGTCTCTACTTAAGATGAATTTCAGGAAATTCTATTTTCCGAGGAAATTAAACATCCATTTATCAAATTTATTATACCAAGTTATACAGAGTAATCTTATGTTTATTTGAATGTCCTGTTTCAGTGGCTATTTCTCTCATTTATTTATTTTTTGGTATTTGTGCTTTCTTTTTTGATTGGGTAAGCTAGAGGGTTGTCTTTTTTTTTAAGAACCACCATTTATTAACTAGTACTTATATCTAATTACTTTCTCTTTTTATCTTTATTAAGAATTTCTGGGGAAAAAACAAAATGTCAGAATTTGTGGGATTCAATTAAATCAGTAATGGGGACATTCATAGTTTTTAAATACTTCATGTAAATAATGAGAATTACAAGAACTGAATTAAGTATTCAACTCAAAAAAAGAAAGTGAACCAAAAATGGAAGGCAATAAATATAGAAAACCCCAAGTCCTAGACCTTTCTCAAGTCACATGCTGCCGAGATGGAAGCTAACTGTCACATCATTCTAGATTCCCTTCTGGATTTGCACTGCTATAGGATGATGAGATCCTGGAACAGTCTTTGGATTCCATGGCTCCTGATTCAAAATGAAGGGCAACAATCTCCTCAGGTGGCCCGGGCATTTAAACCAGAGACAGGACAAAGGTGTGTTTTCCCACAAGGCTCTTTAAAAATACTTCAATACTAGCAATCCATTACGCAGCATGAAGGGCAACATTTGTGCAACTCAGTCCCTAGTAATTAATTAGTAATTAATAATTAGTAATTAATACTAAGCTGAACTATCCCCAAAATGACCTATATATTGAAAACTATACATAGTAACTATGGTCACATTAAAATTAAGCCTAAAGCTAAAATACAATATGCAAAAGTCAACAGTTATATTAATCTCAGCAATTCAGTGCAAAATTTTGTTTACCAATTTTAGTATTTAAAGCAATTTATTTCCTGAAATCTTATCTACCATTTTCAATTTCAATTATATTTGACAGACATTAAGAGCTGAGCTGTTACAAATTTGTTTCATTTGTAACAAATGAAAAGCAAGCATACATAATTATATATACAATAATGGCTTAACTTTGTAAAACAAAATGTAAATATGCCGTATTTTATTCACCAAAGTATTTATAGTGGTAGTAATTCATGGAAGGCAAAAATCCCTCTTACTCATCTTTATAGTGCCATTTGATAGAAGAGCGCCTGGTACAAAGTAGGTGTTCAATGCATTTTTGCTGCAAAAATTAAAGTAACATCTGTCTTCAAAAAAAAGGGTTCTCAATCAAGTAAATACATGAAATTTTAATGTTTGTATCTGAAACATACAAAGGCATAAAGGCAAAGTCAATAATACCTAACTAAAATTCTCTACGTAAGTTCATTATTACAAAGTTAAGTCTTGAGTAAAAAAATCCAACTTTAAAAATATGGTCTTAAAAATCACGTATCTACATATATACTAAGACAAGTCAATTGTTTTATGCTGCACCATCATCATCCACTGCGGCATAAATGGCTTGATTCCTCCGCTTAATTTTCTTTCTTTGTTCAGGTTCATGTTCATCACTCAGCCTCTTCAGTGGCACTTCGGTTAAGTCTTTCCCATCTCCCGACTCCACAGCCTCACCAGGGCTCCCCTCTCTGCCAACTGGCGAACCCAGAGTGTCATCAGAAGATACAAACATGGAACCTGGCAGGATCCTGACATCAGAGAAGCTTGCAGAAAAGTCAGAAGCTTGATCAGAAGAAGGTTCTACAGATGGTGTATTCATGTCACTATGTGTACTTACAAAACTATCATCCTCTTCCTCTTCTTCATCTAACATGATTTCATCTGGATTAACAGAGGACAGGGCAGATGTGTCTGTGTTACATTCACTTGGATCTTCTCCAGAGTCATTGCTCTCCCCTTCCTCCTGTTCTTCATATTCACCACACAAGTGATGTTCTTCCTTGGTCTTCTGAAGACTGACATTAATGTCTGTGATGCCAAGTTTGGCACAAAATTCAGTCGTCTGAGGATTGATCCTATGAACCAACTGCATTTGTGTCTGTGGCTTGCTTGGGTCATAACAAGCCGTCGTCACGCTAAAGTTACATGGAACTTTGAGGTCATGATTCAATTTTTCCAATACTTCATTCATAGCTTCTTCTGTTGCACTATAATCCCACCTATAAAAGTCCAAAACAATAGCCTTTTATATTTTATCAGCCTCAGCTACTAAATGATGAAATCTAACTAAGGACTTCAGGTGCAAGGATAAAAAATAAACCATTTCTCAAAATGCCATTCAGTAAAATTATAGTTAATTTAGCAAAAGAGCATTTTGAAATAAAAACAATTCTTAGAAAAAGGAGTCCTTAACTCACACCCTAAAGCGAGTATAAATTATTTTAATGTGTGAACCAAATCTCTACCATATTATAGCTTTGTGCATACTTAATCACTTACACACTTAATTTGGGTTGATGCTCAACCGTCCACTTTCTTATAAACCTTGAATTGTTCTTACATTCATTTAACAGTAATTCTCTTAATCAAAAGGGGGGAAAAAAGGGTGGTTGGCGGCACAAAAACTACGCATGCAATGGGAGGGCAAGTCCTAAATAAAGTCAGACTTACCTTGTATGCAGGCCATTATTTTCAGGCATATTCCATAGGCGCGCAGTCACATTAATGAGATTGTTAGTAGCCCTGAGAATGGCGAGCCATTCATTATCATACTCTAAGTAATCAGGAGCACTGGAATCATGATCTATTTCTAATACCTATGGGAAGAAATTGGCAATTTTAAGAAATACATACCTATTTTTATTATTCTAAGGATTTCAATAAAACAATAAAATTGTTTAAAAATTTAATTTAGTAGCCTAAAAATATTAACATAAACATTTCCAAAGAATTCTCAGAATACATAAGTTACAAAAAGCACAAATTAATAATGTAGGAAAGGAAAATTAATTTATTTTTTTAATCATTGGAAAAGTAAAACTATATTGTAAAGTTATTTCATTTTCTTTTTACCTGAAGAAAGTCTCTGTGTGGTAAGCATTTGTCCAAGGCTAAAAATTTGGTTGCTTTGGCAGTCTGTTCTTTATCCGTGGCCTAGACAATATGAACCATAATTTAAGGAAGAATGTTAAAACATCATAGGTAATTCATGCATTGATAGGATGAAAATAATCTTTGTTACACATACCCCTAAGTTGTGTGTCAAAGGAACAACTGTTACTTTTCCAAAGCAAGTTAGTTCGTTCTATATCCACTTGTACAACAATGGGCACTTAAAACTCTAGGCTTCAGTTTCCTTACAAAACACAAAACAGAAACTAATGATGACAATGATGTTAAATCAAAACATCTAACACAAGGATTAAAGATAACAGAAGGGCTTAAAAGTAAATTGGCAGATACAATTTTTTGAAGCAATCATAGAAAAAAACTCATCATTACCTTGGCTTAGGCAAAGATTTCTTAGACTCAAACATCCAAAGTAGATGCGATATATTCAAAGAATGAAATACTATTCAACAATAAGAAATGGATGAAATACTAGTACATGCTACAACATAAATGAAACTCAAAAACAAGCAAAAAATGAAACCAGATGCCAAAGACTATATATTTTATGGTTACATTTACATGAAAGGTTCAGAAAGGGCAAATCCATAGACACAAAGCAGATTAGTGGTTGCCTGGGGCTGAGGGTGAGAACAAGGATTGACAGCAAACAGACACAAGCATCTTTCGGAGTGATGGAAATATTCTAAAATGGGATTATGTGATATTTGTACTAAAAAAATAATCACTGAATTATACACTTAAATGAATTTTATGGAAGTTATATACCAATAAAGCTATTTTGAGACAAGTGAATTGTCAGAAAGAAACATGGTGGGGCGGGAGGGGTCAAAAGCATGAAGGTCAGTAAAAAAGTGACTCCCTAAAAACAGTGAGGCAAATGGAGGTAAAGACAAGGAAGCAAGCTATGGGACGTCCTGCTAAGGACCAGGTATCAAGTCAGTGCTGATGAGGGACTGAGAGAGGTGAAGGCACAGAGATTACAGGCCGATATTGGCAGCTGCGCAATTCTGAAGAAAGGTGATTTTTGGTGTTGGAAAAGGGGTAGAAAGAGAAGAGTGGCCAAGTCAGAGGAGGTTGAAGAACCAAGAAAAAGGGATCAAATATGTCATTAATGCAGAGATAAAAGTCTCTGAGGTTGACAACAGAAGATGGAATGGGGGAAAAGTAGCAAATCAGATACTTCAATAAAAATCCAAGAGCGTCAGGAGCCTTAAGAGACAGAAGAGAATAACACGGATGTCGAAAAGGTGACCGATATAAATAGATGACTTGGATTTTGGTACTGGCCCAAAGGAAAATGAAAGGAGTAAGCTTGCCTCCTTCTCCCAGTGAATCTGAGAATAAGTCCACTCTAGAATGGGCCTACAGGAATGTTTCCAGAGAGAACCTTACAAACAGTGTTTGAGGAACACCGTTAAAGTGTACCTCTACCACAGAAAAGTGTCCTGTCAAGTAAGTTCGGGAAGCACTGCACACCAAATGCCACTTTTGGATAAAGGCCACACCCATCAGTACATTAAAGACTCAGAAATTCTACAGAAGCTTCTGAGAAAAAACAAACTCTGTTAACCCAGCATTTTCTAAACATTTTCCCTTCGAAATTCTTTATGGGAAAAGTCAGAGTTCTGTCAGAATTGGAGGTGAAAGAAAGAACCGCATATTTCCGTAAGAGCCTAATTATAAGTATATTATTCTCTACCTCCCATCAAGCACCATGATCCATACAGTTAACCCAAGAAAAACTCTGGGAGTCATCCTAGATTCTCTCCTCCCTCTGTCACCAAATCCTGATGATTCTAGAATCTCTCTAGACCCTGCTTCACTGTGTTACCTCTTCTCCTTAAGTTAGAACCTCATCTGTTGCTTAAAGAGCTTCCTCTGCTTCCTATTTTACGTTACTTCAATCCATATGTAATACTGCTGCCAAACTAATCTTTCTAAAATGACAATCTGATTTCATCATGCCCCAACTTTCCCCTTTACCTTCTAGTAGAAACCCAAACTCCAGAGCACGGCCCAGAAGGCAGTTAGGGTCTCGTTCCATCCAGCTTCCTCTCTCGCCATGTCTCAGCCACTGGAACTATTAGGTTGGTGCAAAAGTAACTGCAGTTTAAAAGGTTAAAAATAATTGCAAAAACCGCAATTACTTTTGCACCAACCTAATATAATAGCTGCGGTTCCCCCAAGGCACCATGTTCCCAGACCCCTAACCTTTGCACACACTGGTCCCTCTTCCTAGATTACCCTTATAATCTGCTTCTTCCTGGCACCAACAATCCCTTTGGAAAAGCTTCTCTACCGCTTCATCTCTCTGTCCACATCCCCATTTCACCATAGTCTAGGTCCCATGCTCCCACAGTACCCTCACACATTTTGTCACAAATTTGTTCCACTATTTTACCATTGCTTGTTTGTCTCTTCCCCTCACTGGATACTGAGTTACTCATAAAAGGAAAGTTATCTTTCATTTATTTCTCTAACTTTAAAACTGTGCATAGCCCATAGATGTTCGATAAGTGTTTGTCAAGTGAAAGACTAAATACTGTGTTCTCTACCTGATGCTGCATCAAGGCTGCAAACTTCACGTGGAGGTGTGCGGAGAACCAGTACGTAGGTTTTAAGTGCTCTAAAAGCTCCGAGGCGGCAGGACTTCCTAAGGTGTTGTTTTCCACTTCTTGTCGGAAAAAAGACTTAGTCTTAAGAAGCTGCTTCTTATTTCCATAATGATATATACTTCTTGGCCAATCATGAGATAAGAATATGTCCATAGGCTGCTTCAGCTTTAACAGAAAAAGAAAACTCTTAAAAACAGATTAACCACAAGCAAATCTGGTCTCCCTTCCCTCCACCACCATCCAAACATGTACCCACTTAGGTCTCTGAATTTCCGTGTAATTCATCCTGAGGATACTTTCTTATTTATTAAGGAAGTCACAGAAATACTGAGCTGTTCATTCATGGAGGTAAAAAGAAACAGCTTTCTTTCAGCCTCACAAGTCACCCTTATTTTCCGGGAGGGCAGGTCAACAAGACACACTTTGATTAGACTGCCATTCAGCTATGGTCTTTAGCAGTGGATTTCTGAAATACATAACCATTGTTCCTTTGCCTTTTCGGTAAAGAAACTACTGCTTAACTGGAAAGTAGATGAAACTAGGTATTTTGTTTGAGAACCCATTAAAAGATCCAGAGACACCAGATTTCATGAGACCTCTAATGTAAATGATACCCCACCTTTTTCTCCTAATGGACTCACATAGCACCCACCAAAAAAACTATTCACTGAGTAAGTTACATTTGAGGTATTAAGGTAGCTGGTGTCTTCATGGGGGGGATAAAAAATATACTCCATACTTTACTCATCCCCAGCATCTTCAAGTAATCTGAAATGAAACAAATAAGACTTGGAAAACTAAATTAAAATGATGTAAGTGTCTGAGAAAATACAAAATATAAGAAACAGATGACTAACCACTGAATAAGTGGTATGGGTAAGAAGTGCAATGAAAATTCAGAGAAGGCTGATGACCTTAAACTAGAACACTAGCCGGGAAGTGGTATCAAAGTTGGGTCTTCGAAGACTGGTAGGATTTAGACGAGTGAAAGGGAAAAAGCTCTCAGAGTAAGGAATTGTTGTGAATAGGCAATAAAGAAATGCCCACGAGAATCCTGCTCCCGGAGGCTGTATGGTCTGATGGGAAGGGCCTAAGTCCACTCAGGCAGGCGCTACCACTTAACTACTTGGCAAGTCTTGGGCACCTTACTTACCTACCTGAGCCTTGGCCTCTCATTCTTAACGTGACAAAGTTAGAGTAACACCTGCCTCACAGAATTTGAGTGGTGGTGATATGAAACGTGTGAAAACTGCTTAGCCTGGTGTCTTTTAATGGGTTCTCAAACAAAACACCTACTTTCATCTACTTTCCAGTTAAGCCAGTGTTTCAACACCACCTTCATGATTTTCCCATTATCTTCTGTCATCTTTACTGCTATTTATTTTCTCCTTAATACCATTATTTAAAATAAAATATTTTAATATTTTTCTTTTTTGTTTGTTTGTTTATAAATTTTACTGGGGAATATTAGGGAACAGTGTTTCTCCAGGGCCCATCAGCTGCAAGTAGTTTTCCTTCAATCTAGCTGTGGAGGGCACAGCTCAGCTCCACATCCAGTTGCCATTTTCAATCTTTAGGTGCAGGGGGGCACAGCCCACCATCCCATGCGGGAATTGAACCAGCAACCTTGTTGTTAAGAGCTCGTGCTCTAACCAACTGAGCCAGCTGGCCACCCAATATTGTCTTTAAAGTATCACTTTATTCCAATACATATTCATTAGCCTTACCCTAAGTAATAATATCTGAAATCAGGGATTAAATGTTTTATTACTTACTAAAATAAATTTATGACCATAAAATAATTTAAATGTTCATCTATGAACCTCCCAAAACCAACTCGAGATCCTACTTTTCTTGGAAGTAGTATACCAAAATGATCAAAATATGTTTTGGTACAGAATTACTTTAAGTCTGCTGTAATGTACTTTTGACATACCTGTTTTAATTTATACACTTCAATGCTTCTCACATGGTATATACTCCTTACTGTAGCTGAATTATAAGGGGGGCACTCAAAATGACCTTAAATTGAAGAAGAGAAATAAGCTGTATTCAATACCTTTAAATACTGCAAATATAAATACATACAAGTATACACAGTTCCCCAAAACTTTGTCATCAACGCTTTTGATTCTTAAAAGTTTAATAAAAAATACTGCTCTTAATATGCTGGTATTTTCCGCTAGTAAGTGGTCTCAAACGATACATGTAAATAATCAGGTGCTTGTGATTTTAAAAATTAAATTACATTTAATTTTAGAGCACATTGTTTATTAGCATAGTTTAAAGTTTAAAAGATATCATCAGAAAGGCATAGAGTAAAAAGTGGATGCCTAGGGCTGGGTGGGAGCAGGAGTTAACCGCAAATAGGCACAAAACTTTTAAAGATATAAATGTTCTAAATCTGGTTGGTGGTAAAATCTGGATGTATAACTATAAATTTACTAAAATGATTGAATTGTATTTATAATGGTATATAAATTTTACCTTAAATAAAGCTGCCAAAACAAAGGGAGGGGCCCTCCTATTCCTGTCCCCCAACTATTAGTAACCCTAACTAGAGGCAGCTAGTGTTAATCAGGTTTTAGTATTTTAGTCCAGGGATATCATCTATGCTTATAATACACCTATTTCTTTATCCTCTCTGTTTTTACACAAATGGCAGTCTACTTTATACATGTTCTGTGCCTTGTTTTTTCACTTATTTTGGAGTTCTTTTCGTATTACTTACACAGAGCTGCTTTTATCTTTATTTTTTTTTTTATGGCTTCATAGCATTACACTGAAGTTATACCATGATATAGTTAACTCGTTCCTCACCTTTTGTTATTACAAAACTGAAATAAATAAATTTGCATACATCATTTTGTGCTTGTGGTACCATATATATCTGTAGATAAATACCTGAAAATATACTGTGTTTCCCTGAAAATAAGACCTATCCAGACAAGCAGCTCTAATGCGTTTTTTGGAGCAAAAATTAATGTAAGACCCGGTCTTATATAATAGTAAAATAAGACTGGGTCTTACGTTAATTTTTGCTCCAAAAGACGCATTAGAGCTGTTTGTCTGGCTAGGTCTTATTTTCGGGGAAACACGATAATAGAACTCCTGGGTTAGAGTACTTTTATAATGATTTCCACAGATATTACCAATTTTCCCTCCACAGAGTGATTCCAATTTGCACACATACCTGGCACGTATAAGACAGCCTATTTTTGCATGCCCATGCCAGTAGTTTAGAATTATGAACAATGCAGCAACGAACAGAGTTGTGATTTAACAGCTACATTGAGGATATAATTTTTAGCTGACCAATTTAATTCAAGAAATTTTGAAATCAATGTGAATCCAAGCTATTCCTTTAATTTTAAAATCAAGGTATAATTCATTCAGATACAGTGATGAATAAGTACCGCGTGGAACACAGCTGACCCTTGAACAACATGGTTTGAACAGTGTGGGTCCACTTGTACATGATTTTTTTTTTCTAAAATATCTGTACTGTTTTTGATCCACAGCTGGGAATCCACAGATGTGGAAGGCCAACCATATGCTTTGATCTATACCATTTTATACAGGGGACTGGAGTATCCACAGATTTTGGTATCCATGTCAGCGGTGGTTGGGGGTGGGGGGAGGGTGTCCCGGAACCAATTCCCCATGGATACCAAGAAACAACTTAAGTTTTGAGGGAGTCAAAAGTTATACGCAGATTTTTGACTGTACAAGGATTGGTGACCCAACCCCTGCATTATTCAAGGATCAACTGTACTTATACAATGGAAAACTATTTACAAATTAACATGAATAGTTACATGTACATAGTTTACAAATTAACACGAATAGTTACAATCCATCCTGGATTTCAAAAACATATTAAACAAAGAAACAAGTTTACAGAAAAAGACACAAAAAATGATACATTTATATGAAGTTTAAAATGCTACATGATAAACTGTTTAAAGCTGTTACATATATGGTAATAATGTAAAATAATCAAGTGAATGATAAAAACTAAATTCAGAATACTGACTGCCTGGTGAGGAAAGGGAGGGATAAAAGGAGAGGAATGGGACTAAAGACAGATGATAATGAACTACAATTGTATTTGTGCTGTTTTATTAAAAATCAAAACTAAAAATGGCAAACTACTAAGACTTGATAAAGCTTGACGGTGGATATACACATAATACATCCTATTGTTCTCTATAGTTTCATATGTATAAAGTATTTTAAAATATAAATTTAATAACAAATTAGTTCATAGAAGAAATCCAATGAAAAAGTCAAACTACCGTGTTTCCCTGAAAATAAGACCAATCCAGACAATCAGCTCTAATGTGTCTTTTGGAGCAAAAATTAATATAAGACCCGGTCTTATTTTACTATAAGACCGGTATGGTATGGTATGGTATGGTATGATATGATATGATATATGATACCAGGTCTTACATTAATTTTTGCTAGACTAGACTAGACTAGAGCTAATTTTTGCTAGACTAGAGCTGATTGTCTGGCTAGGTCTTATTTTTGTGGAAATACGGTATATGTTATGCTTAAATTACTCTGGGGCATGCTTAAATTACTCTGGGGCATAAAGTTTAAAAATGATTCTCAGAACAATACCTTTTCGATAGTCATGAGATTTGAAGATACCAGATATTCCACCAATCCTTACACCTCGGTATTTTACTACACCTGCTAAACCTGAAAAATTACACAGTTAAATAATATCAGTACAGGCAAAAGCAATCTCTTTACTAACTGAATGAACAGTTTAGAAGCCTAGAATTCCATGCAGTCCTAAAATTATTTGAAAATTAAGTATCATGATGAAGTTACTCTTTTACATAGCAATATGCCAACAATATATAAGGTAGACCAGGGAGAGGAAGCCTAGAAGCAGATCAGGCAAGAGACTAAGCAGAAAGAAAAAAACAAATGAGATAGGATGTGTTAAGAGGGAAATAGACATAAATTGGTACCTAATGGAATATGAAGGTTGAGGTGGGGGAACAGGGGAGTGTCTTATGATAGATTATGTTATATATCTGAAAGTCAACAGGTATAAGGTATAAAGAAGCTGGAGTTTCTGTATTTCATTTCTGATTGATCATCTTCAGACAATTTCACCTTTCTATAATATTGCAGTTGTCAAAAGATGATCAATTAGTAATGAAGTACAGAAATTAAATTCCTGAATTATGTTATCATCAGTAGAAACACCTGTAAAGATTTAAGTAAACAGATGAAAGGACTGTATAGTTTAAAGGGACTAAGACTAAACCTGAATCTAACCAGGTCTATAAATCTAAATGCAGATTATCGGCAATGAAAAGGATAAAAGGAACATGTTAAACAACACAAGGAATTCCAATACATAAATCCAGAATGCAGGAAACTCTACAAGAAAATTTCCCATTTTCTTCAACAAATAAGTGGCACAGGAAGGGGGGGAAAGAGAGAGAAAGAAAGGGGACAGTTATAGCCTAAGAGACTTCAGAATCATGACAAATAAAATGTGTGGACCTGGTTTGGATCCTAGTTGAACAAATAATTGTAAAACAGACATTTTTGTGATAATCAGGGAAATATAAATATGAACTAGGCAACAGATAATAAGGAATTACAGTTACTTTCGTTCGGTATAATAATGATACTATAGTTGTATTTTTAAAAATCCTTACTACTTAAAAATATGTACTGAAGCATTTACAGGTGACATAATCTCATGACTGGGATTTGCTTTAAAATACTCCAGTCACCTTCTCCCACAAAAACGTTTAGGAGGAGAATGGGTTGAAATAAGGATGGCAGAATAATAGTTGTTCAAGCTGGTTAATAAGTACAAATATTCATAACACAGGTATCCCCCATTTTTCCAAAGCTCTTATTACACCACTTTGCTTTTATGAAAGATCTACATCAATATCTGTTTTTGCTAACTGAAATAAATGTGAAGAGGATTTTTGCTTTCAGGAAAAAAGGCAAAAAGCCACAATAGCGTTCAGCATTTGTTTTGCAGTGAGCCTTAGAGAGGCAGCACGCACCCCAGGCAGCGAGAGTGGCCCTGTCAAGCTCCTTCCCCAGGAACTACACTCAGCCTCTCAGCATCAAGCTGCCTTAGCTTTGAACTGTGTCTGAGCATCTGTGCTTTATCTCCATTTATTTTGTGCATATGTTAGCAAGATGTGTCCTAAGGTATCAGAAAAGCCTATGGGAGCTCATAAGGCAGTTATAATTTGCGTAAAAATGGATGTGATTAAATGTATTGGTACGATTTGGTAGCTTATTTTCTGGGTCTGGGAACACTCAAAACTTTTCCATGTAAATTAGTGGTAATTGTTTTTTTTACACCATTTCGGCTTATGAAAGGTTTCTTAGGAATGCTCTACTTTCAGATAGTGGGGGACACCTGTACTATTCTCTATTTTTGTTTGTGTTTAACACTTTCCATTATAAAAAGTTTATTTGTTTTTAATTTCATAAAAAGAGTGGGAAAAAATTCAGGGATTGCAAATAATGTGTAAGATCTTTGAAGTTATGTTAACTATTACTTAAAGCACTAGATGAAGCATGGATATATTTGCATGATTACCTACTTAAACTAACTATTTTAATTAAATTTCCATGACTGACTACTCAAATTAAGAGACATACCCAAAACACGATACATGTCAAGATGCTGCCCATCTAGTATATAAATCTTGACAGACTTTTCCATCCCAGGGAACCAAAAACTTACCCAGGAGCACATACCTAAATAATAAATGTTGGGTGCTACCCAGCCACCGTAGGGTAACTCTTGCAAGTGATTTGAGGCTTCATGGTTTCCTCCAATGAAGATTGTGAGAACTGGGGCCTTTTTCTCTCCAGAGTAATACCTAGAACATAAGAGTAAAGTTGTCCGTTGGCATAGCAGAAATTAGGCACAGCAAAAAGCCATTAGACATGCCTATATACCTAATTAGGCATAACAAAAAAGCAAAATAAGGTCCAAGGGGAAAATCTGAGCTCATCCTAAAAAGTTAGAAAGTTCTTGCTAAAGGAATTGCCCATCCTTATCCTTACCCTTAAGAATAAAGGGCTGCCACCTTGGGTTTCAAGCCAGTGAGGTCAAGAACTTTGTCAGTTCCCTGTTATAAACTTAGCTTTGAGACCGGGAACGAGCCCAGGGCAGGCGTCCCATAAAAACTCCAGGATCATTCAATGAACTAGTCCCCGAGTCCTATCAAGTACAAGGTACATTAACCTGTCAGCTTCTTCCTTCAGGTTTGCCCTCAGACTGCGACCCCTTCCCCAACAGACAGGTGAAAAAGACAGGTGAATGAACAGAAGAAAAGTGACATTCACTAAACGCCGGTTCCTAGAAACACAGAGTGAACAAAGACGGGAACACAGGGAGACAGCCAGTCGGTGGCAGAGGGGATTCGAACCCAGTCCGGCTGCTCTTGCTAGTCACACCTCGCACCGCCGGGGCCAGGGACCCGGCCGCGCACCTCACCTGTAGAAGGTCTGCATGTGGCGGTACTTGGGTGGCACCGCCATGCAGCGCAGGTCCGCCTCGTTGCGCACCGCCTGGAAGTCGCCGCAGCACAGCAGAAGGTCTATGGGCCCCGGGCCGCGCCGCTCCGCCAGCGCCAGCGTCTCATAGATCTTGTCCAGCTCGCCGTGGCAGCAGCCGGCCACAGCCACCCGCATCCTGCCGGCCAGAGGTGGGGAGCGCGGCCCGCAACCCCCGAGAGCAGGGCAAGTCCAGGCCGAAGAGCAAAGACCGGGCTGATTGCTCAGCTCCCGCCAACATTAACAGAGATGCCGCCTCGTTGACACTCCTGCAACATAACTCACTTCCGGTTCCCAAATCTCGCGAGACAGGGATCGGGAAGGCTCGGTTAACCCTAAGATTCCAGAGAGAGCCTTCAAATGGACCCCGGCTTTGCCTGCCTTCGCGGATTTTTAGTTTTAACAGCCTGACAGATAATAAAAATCACAACCAGGAAAAAAAAAAAAGAAAAAGAAAAGAAAAGAAGAAATAGTTTAGTGTGATAAAATTCAATGAAGCTAAACAAGTGAACGGAAGCGATTGGCTAATTCTCTAAGACCAGCCTCTCACAGCAAAGGTAATTGCCTGAAAGTGAATTAGAAGTTAAACACAATTTTTTTTAAAGAAACCCAAAATAAAACTAATTTAAAAACAAAACTTAAAAACTGAGGATTTTTAAAATTATCGCTACGAAGAGTTTCTAAAATTATCAGTTTTTTTTTGTGTTTTTTTTTTCTTTAAAGGGGCCAGGTACTCTTCATTTTCCTAGCAAATAGTTGTTTGCATAAGTAGACTGCAAGCTCAACGAAAGCAGATGAATGTCTCCAAAACGCCCAGGAGGGAGAAGTACCAAAATGACAATTGAAGAAGAGTGGCCAAGACAGAACCAAGCAAACAAAACACCTCTGGCAAATTTAATCAAGATAATACAGAGAATAGTTAATCTAACTCTGTTCATCTTTTAAAAAACTAGATAAACAATATTCTACAAACGACACCAAAATTAATGCAAAATGAAGCAAAAGATATAGGCAAAACAACGGCAATAAAAAGACACTGAAAAAGTTGTCAAGACATAAATCCATTAAAAGAGATTGTACCCAGAGTGATGTATGGGCAATTTATTTCAAATTTACAAGGAAGATATAATTTTCATAATATTTAAATTGTTCAAGAAGATAGAAAAAGATGGAAATCTAGTATTTCCAATTATTTTTTAATATTTTGTTTTCCTTTTGGATTGTATTTTTGAAATATGAAGAATCAATGCTTTTTACAACATTGCTAAATTTAATTTTTTCCATTTGATTTTTAACCTACAGGAATTCTTTTTCTGGATCCTTTTTTCCTCCGTGTAAAAATTTTTAATTGAGGGTTAACTTCAAGTAACATGAACAAATCAAATCTTAAGTGCACATTTTGATGTATTTTTACATATGTAGTCACTCATATAACCACCACCCATATCAAGATATATTTCCATCATTCCTCAAGATTCCCTTGTGCATCCTCCCAAGCCCCTTCTCCCAAAAGAAAAACACTATTCTAACCTCTGTCACTATAGATCAGCTTTGCTTGTTTTAAACTTTATATAAATGTCAATATAGTCTCATACCACTTAACACAGGGATACTTCTGAGAAATGTGTTGTTAGGTGATTTTGTGTTTGTGTGAACATTATAGAATGTTCTTACACACACCTAGATGGTATAGCCCACTACATGCCTAGGCTATACAGTATAGCCTATTGCTCATAGGCTACAAACCTGCAGCATAAGACTGTATAAAACAACACAAGATTAAATCAAGCAGAAGATAAAATGATGCAATCAAGAAACTTCGTAAAGATGTATGAGACTGCTGCCAGTGTAACACAGCATACTGATTGATAATAAACTTTTATATGTAGAAGGAGTATACTCTAAAACAATGATAAAAAGGATAGGATAGTAAATATATAATGTAGTCATTTATTATCATTATAAACTATTATGTTCTATACATAATTGTATGTGCTATACTTTTATATGACTGGCAGTGCAGTAGATTTCTTTACACCAACATCACCACAAACACGTGAGTGATGCATTGCTCTAGATGTTATGACAGCTACAATGTCACTAGGCAATAGGAATTTTTCAGCTCCATTGTACTCTTATGGGACCACAGTCGTATATGAGATTAGTCATTAGCCAAAATGTCATTATGTGGTGCCCGACTGTATATATTACATTTTCTTTTGTGTCTGCCTTCTTTCACTTGACTTAATGTCTGCGAGATCCATCCATTAAACTGTGCTATAGATAGATATAGACGTAATATGCTGTTTCTTATTGCTGTGTAGTATTCCATTGTGTGAACATATCACAGTTTATTTATACATATATTTGGGTTGTTTCTAATTTGGAGCTATTATAAATAAAGCCTCCATGCACATTCTTGTAAAATCTTTTTGTGTATATGGCACTTATTTCTCTTGGATTATGCCCAGGAATGGAATCCTGGTAATAGAGTAGGTATATGTTTAGCTTTAATATACAGTGTCAGTTTCCCAAGTGGTTGTACTAATTTACACTTTCCTGAGTAATTTAGGAGTGTTTCAATTATTCCAGATGCTCGGCAACACTTGGTATTACCTGTCTGTTAAATTTAGCCATTTTGTTAGGTGTGCAATGGTATCTCCTTGTGGTTTCCATGTAGATTTTACCACAAATTTTTAAGATATCAGTCAATTTGAATTTTCTCCTTTTGAGATGGATAGAAAATAATAACTTAATGCCATACCATTCAAAAACTTGTAGTCAATGAAGGAAATAGAAGATTATGAATAGGGGTGAAGAAATGCATTGTGGTTCAGCTCCCACTCTTCCCACCCCATACCCCATTTCCAGAGACAATAACAGTGAATCAACAAACTTGAGAATTCTCACTGACTTTCTCAAATCCAGAGACAATCAAACTAAATAGAAAGCCTTCCCTCCCCCCTTCCTGTTCTGAATGAAGAGAAACTAGAAGGCTGTTGGAGAAAAATGGATAGAATGAACAATGAAGATAACTCTTTTTTATAAAAGTGGAGGGCTACTCACTAGAAAGGCAGGTACTCTCAAACTGTATGTGGTTCCATGGGGGAAACAGTTCTCAGATCAGATGTGAAAGAAACTCCCTGATTCTATCAGAGCAAAGACTGTATCTAGACAGAGGCACCTAACAATATCCAAGACAAAGAAAGAAACGACATGTCAACTATGGAAATACGTTTAAAAGAGTATAATCTGGGGTGAGGCTGAGCAGAAGTGTTATTTAAAACTTCTTAGGTACCACCGGACGGCGGTTTGCAAACACCATTCTCCTCTAAAATAAATCAAGTCTGCTTATTGACGTTATTGATTCCAGGGCAGAGAAAGGACAAAATGAGACTGGATCATCTTGCACCAAGAAAGCAAGGCTATGTCTCTGAAGAACTTGGGATGTCAAAAGGATACCGATTCAAGGTTTTTCCACTGGCCAAATCTGAAACAATTTCAGCAGCAAAATGCATAATCATAATAACAGATTATAGCTGTTGAATAAAGTCGGAATCAATTATTCCATACTGATATACATAGGTAAATAATATGGAAAAGAGAAAGCTCTTATTACACAAGAATGCTGGGGGAGGATGCTAAAAAAATAATACTTTTCCTCCCCCCTTCCAGTTCTTCTGGTTGGGCTAATTATCAAATTAATGGAGACAGATTAACAAAAGAAAATCAAATTTTAATATGTGCACAATGGGAATTCACATAAGCACGAAAATTCCAAAGATAGTGAGGTAAAATTGGATAACATGTCATTCTGGACAAAGGAGAAAGGGGGCGCAGGGGTCTGAGATTTCAAAAGAAATAAGCAATTTACTGGTAGTTGATGAAGAGCAGAACATACATGGCAGGTAAACTCACAAGGGGTGATCTAGTTACTAGGCCCCGGCCTGGATTCCTCCCATCCATCATACTCAATTCAAATTAGGCTAAAGCGAACGAACATCCTAAAATTTCCTTCCTGAAGCAAGCCTTTCCCTCTTAATCTCTTAGGCAGGAAAGAAGGAGGGGCAAAGGTTCTTTCTGAGCCTTGTTTCTTAATAATCAGTTTAGAGTCAGTATCCCAAAAAGCAGCTTTAGTGTGGCAAAATTTTGGTTTCCTTCAATTGATTGATACATATAGAAAGAATGTTGGAGTTAGAAACCATCATTTGACCACCACTATAATCATCATCTTCACCATTGTAATTGTTTCAAGCGATAATCTTGCAGGAATGCTAAAACTACTGGGTAAAACTTCAGAAGAGTAATAGGATACTTACATAGTCTCAATGTATCTATTATTTGAGACTACTTATATAGTCTCAAAGTATCTTTCCAAAAGACATTTATCGTAACAAAGAGAAACATAGGGATTTCACTCTAGTGACAACACTTTAACAGAGTGATCCAAGTTAGGAATGGACAAACCACATCATGTGCCTTCTGATATGACATATGTTACTTCTGTGTATTTTTGCCAAAAATACATAACCTGCATCTAATCTTGAAAAACAGCAGACAAATTAAAATGAGAAAGATGTTGAAAAGATGTTTTTTTTAAAAAAAAATGATATGATGGTAATGAAACATAAGGATAGTCTGAGAAATATTAATAATTAAGAGGCTGAAGATTCATAACTAAATGCAAAGTGGTATGATAAAAGACATTAGGGCAAAATCTGAATAAGTAAATTAGATAGTGTTGTATCCATGTTAATTTCCGGATTTTGATATTTTTACTCTGGATATGTAAGGGAATTCGGTTTTTTGTTGGTTTGTTTGTTTGTTTTGTTTTTTTTTAGGAATTTCTTTTTCTTTTTTGAAACACACTGAAATTATAAATATAAATACATATCATATGTAGTTCTCTACCCATCTGTGTATTGCAGGGGAATTGCAGCTACAAAGAACTCCATTTCTTACACACCTTTTGCCAGCTGAGGTCTGGGTTAGGTTTTGCAAATGAGAAACAGTTTTGTGAGATGCTAAACAGAAAAAAATTTAACTTCCAAGGCTGAAAGTATTTTTAAAAGAAAAGGTTTACTAGGCCGTTGCTGGGGAGGGGGGGCCGGGGGGGAAGCTCTGTCCTGGGACATGAGATGTAAACCACCAGTAGCATGGCTATAGGTAGGAAAGACAACATGTCTGTTGTCTGGGAGGTTTGCAAGAGGGTTTTATTCCTTGGGTTGGGAGGGGGCGGGGATAGGATTTACATTAGCTATAGACAAAGGGGATGGGAGAAGGTGAGGAAGAGGTGTCTGCTCCTGTGAATTAGCTGTGGGCAGCAGATTGGAAAATTCGTGTGTAAATAAGAAGTGGAGGCTCCTGGGGTGACAGGACTTGTCAGAGCCAGTCCATCGCTAGCAATAGGCTAACTGTTCTTTTCTCTCACTCTCCGGCCACTATATTTTAATTTAGAGCCTCAGAGAATGGTTTTCTTGTCAGAAATTATAGGTAAAAGAAAGGATTCTTTGCTCTGCTGGCTCTGGCAATGGTGATGGCAGCTGCACACTCCAAACTCCTTCTGTGGTGGTGAACTTCCTGCTTTTCTGATCTCAAGTAAAATATTCCCTCCTTGTTTGCATCTTTAGTCCTTCCAGCAATTTTGTAATCTTTTTGATTAAAATACCTAGAATGGGTTCTGGTTTACTGTACCTTGTAGTAGTCAAGGTGTTGTTAAAGTAAAAGGCAATAAACAGATGCTTTCAACCATAAAACAAAACTACACAAAACAAAAACCTCCAGGAAGACAATACTCATGGGCCCTTCTTGAAAAAAGTGACTTGACAGTGAAATTCAGCCAAATAAGAGTTGGATAAAAATAAAGGACACAGAAAGGAAGAACTTTGTTTAAAAGATGGATGATTAAAAATAAAGCAGAGGGGCGGCCGGATGACTCAATTGGTTAGAGCACCAGCTCTCAACAACAAGGTTGCTGGTTCAGTTCCCACATGGGATGGTGGGCTGTGCCCCCTGCAACTAAAGATTGAAAACGGCGACTGGACTTGGAGCTGAGCCACAACTAGATTAAAAGACAATGACTTGACTTGGAGCTGATGGGCCCTGGAAAAACACATTGTTCCCCAACATTCCCCAACAAAAACATTAAAAAAAATTAAATAAATATAGCAGAATAAGGGGATAAGAAATGCACAGTGCCTGGCACATAGTAGGTACCCAGTATATTAAGTACTTAATGAATGAATATAGGGTGGTTATGGAAGACCATGCTTTTAAGGTGACATAATTGAGCAGAAACCTTTATGATTAAGGGAGTGAAAAATGGAAATTTTGGGCAATAAATTTTTAAGTCAGGTTATAAAATGTTACAAACATCAGGAAAAACACCATCCTTACTATCTGCATTTTATAATAGAACTACGTAGGTGATTATGGCAGCTACCACCACCTGATGGCAGCACACTAAGTAAAACCATTGAAGGAGAGATCCCGTCTGTGGTGGTGAAACTAAACTGAATGGAGGCAAATATCACAGAGGCCTAAGAATTCTGTGTGGTGTCTCTAGCCTCTGAATCGGAAACTTGTTAGATATTTCACTGGACTTTCTGATTTCATCAGAAAACACACACACACAATATCTCTCCTTTATAGGTTTTAAGACTTCCAGATTCCATTCCTGTATTATAAATCGTGAAAAGATCAGATTTACTTTGCCTACCTTGTTATCTTTGCTTCTCCATTTTGAAACACATCAGCGTAACGTGGTCACCATTGCTTTGGGGTGGGAAGGGGTGTCTTTTTATTACCTGGGCAATCCAGATTATATAGCCATGTGAAGACCTGCTGATTTTATAGTGTCTCTTTTCCTATAAATAATTGGAGCTCTTGTCTTTGCACTAATTTTGTAGGATTGCCAGTGTTTTGTTAAAACACAAAATTCAACTGAGTAAATTTGAAGAGTAGCATGCCATCTAGCACCTGTAAGATTACTCCAAGTCGTTGTACAGAAGGAAGGTTTTTATTGGAAGAAGGGTAGGGCAAGAGCGCTATAGACAAAAGAAAAGAAAGGATTATTTTTAGACCAGACGTCTTCTTTTTTGGGGAGAAGACAACAAAAAGCAAGAGTTTTTATCATGCGTATTGCCTCTTCTGTCTTTGGGGGAATGGGGCCTTTCTTTGAGGGCCCAAAGATTACCTTACTGGTGTTTGACCAGAAAATTCCAGATGATTTGATTAAGATTACATTTCTGGGAGAGGATAAAACTGCAATTAGATCGGGTATTAACTCTAGGTTTGGTGTCATTGGCTTTTATCACCAGTGATGCCATTTTGGGCCTGTGATTTTTCTCTATAAGAGTTCCCACATCTAAGTATAGAGAAGTGGTGTCTTAATTGTTCAATTCGATTAATGTTTATGGACAAGCCAGAGTCTATGTAGAGTAGCACACAGGGTTTGCGTGGTCTGCTCCTGTTTATACTTCAGGTCAGAGCTTGGGTGCTGCCTGCACCAGAAGGACTTCCTGTGACTTCACTCCTGCTGAGGTTTCCCTTCGTCTCATACCCTTTAACTTATCATACCACATTTAATGATTTGTTCACTTGTCTCTCTTTACCTTTTGCCTGGGAGCTCTGTGAGAACAGGGAAGGTGTCTATCTTGCTCATGATTGTATTACCACTTCTGAGCACAGTGGCTGGCACATAGTAAGTATCCAGTATATATATTTTCTCGAATGAATAAATTTCCAGGATCCTTAGTCCTCTCTCTCTTTTTTAAATTCTCAAAATGTGTTCCGTTTTTCATTGTTAAAGAAAAAATAATTGCTTAATCCACAGCAACTCAATATTGTTTACACTTAAATTCTTCCCCTTGTAATTCCTCAGAACAAGGGCATTACCTTCCTAACAATAATATAATTATCACAACGAGGACATTAACAATGATACCTCATCTACAGATTTTGTTCAGATTTTGCCATTGATGTCCTTTGCAGCAAAAAGAAAAATGTTTTCACTTACCCAGGATTCAGTCCTAGATCACAAGTTGTATTTAGTACTCATACCACTTTCGTCTCCTTTAATCTAGAGGAATTCCTCAGTTTTTGTCTGTCACAGCAATGCTGAAGGATGTGTAATTTTGTAGACTGTCCCTCCGTTGGGGTTTGCTGATATTTCCTCATGATTGCACGCGTGCATTTGTGACAGGAATACCACAGAAGTGATGTTGTGTCCTTCTCAGTGCATCATATGATGGTGTCTATTTATCCCATTACTCGTGATATTCATTATAATCATCTGAATAAAGCGGTATCTATCAAGTTTCTCTACTATCATTAGTAACTTGTGAGGAGATACTTTGAGGCTGTACACATAATCCTGTTTCTCACCATATTTTCACCAATTAGTTTTAGCATCCGTTGATGAGCCTTGCCTGATATGACTATAACTCATATGGTTGTCAAGTGATGGCTTCCAAATTCCATCATCGCATCTATCTTTGGAATTTGGAATTCTACCTTAACAGTAATTCAGTTATTTTTTTAAAATCATTTTCCTTTTTTACTGTAGTTTCTAAAAAATAAAAAAGGCTTTTCAACAGCTTACTACTTCTGCTTTATACATATACATATTTTACATCCTCCAAGCACCTGATGAATTATGGATGCATTGTTTCCCATTGCAAAGCCCTTGTAGACTTTTCTAACTGGCTGGTTACTCAGGTGAGTGCTCAGTTGTCCCATGTGGGAGAGTCCTGTAGGATCCCAGAGGACTGTAAGAGCTCTGGGAAGGACTTTGAAACAGAGAAGCCTGGATTCAAATGGTTTTAGCCTCTTACCCCCTGAGCAACCTTAAGCTAATTATTGGACCACTCAGGGTCTCACTTTTATTCCTGTCTGCTTGAAGGCAGAAACCACATCTCGACTCCACTTTGAATCCCTCATACAATGTGTGCACAGGTAAACCCACAGTTCATGTCTGTTGAACTGAACTATATCGCTTCTATAGATATCTTAGTCCATTTTCTTTTTTATTTATTTGAAGAAGCTCCTTTGTCTTCAAATCTTTTTAAAGGTTCTTCTAAATTCCTTTGAGGCCATTCAGTTTTTGGTTTACATCTACCTTTCTACACTTTTAAGTTTTGCTCCTTTTGCATAGGTATGTTTCTACTTTCAAAAATATGGTGCTGTTTCTTTATCTTGGCAGTTCCATTTAGATATTTATAAATACTTTTCAGATTTCTTTCTGGCTACTTAATGTTTTGCATTTCTACTTTTTTAAAAAAAAATTAAACTCACCCTTTGTTTTCATTATTTTTTCAAAAATTAATATTGCTTTCAGATAAGAGTCAAGGGAGGATGGGGAGAAATTTCATTCTTATTTGCAGGGGAATCAGTGTGGATATTTCCCGTTCCACCCCACAGGGCAAAAGTTAACTCTTGTTTTTGGTATGTGGAGGCTGAATCAAAATCTCTTACTCCCCCTCAATTTCTATTCATTACTTAGGTTTGAAGAGTGTACCTAAGGTTATGTAGCAGCAAATTTTGATTCCTGATTCTCAAGGTTAGGAACTTGCTAATCAATGCTTCCTTCTTGTAAAATAGTCACATCAGTCTTCTGGAAATAAAACAGGAAAGCCTGGGTAGCAGAGATGTTGGATGCCTTGAGTCACATTCCCTAGCCCTTCCTCACTCTGATTTCACCCACAGCTGTAATGATGGTTCTTTTGTAAGCTCAGATTCATGCTGCCTGTATCCCACCCCAAAAGCAAGCATACAGATTCTGCTTTTCTACATCAGGTTAAGGAAGTCCTCTCTATTCTGTGCACAAGTACAATTCAGGAGGGAAGGGAGTTAACAGCCCTGGTAAAACTCTCAACCAGTACAAGACAAGAGTAGCGAATAAATGCTCCAACCTCAAGAGGGATATTCAGGGGAGCATTCTGTATGTTTTCTCAGAGGTCCTCAAGGAATAAGCAGTGACTTCAACAATGAACCTTGATATTGACTTTTTTTCTTTCTTTTCTCATTCTTCTTTACCCATCAGTTCTGTTCCCTGGAAACAGAAACTTCTCAAACTATCAGCACCAAAATCATTGTCCCAGGATCTGCCTTTGGGGGTGCCCAAACTAAGCCAAACTTCATTCAACAAACATTTACTAAGTGACTGTTCTATGCTAGGTAGTGAGATAAAAGATCTAGAAGGTAAAATTCCTAGTTCCTGCCCCAAAGTGTATAATTGGGAAACAAACAAATAAATGGTTACAAAAAAAGTTACAATATATCGTTGGAGATGCTATGTTCAAGTGGCAAGAATAGAGAGATGCATGAAGACATGGGGGAGGAGTCACCTAACCTATACCTCGGAGGTATACATTGCTTGAGCTAATGGATGAAGCGGATCAAATACAGCTAGAAGAACTCCATATCATACAAATGTCAACTGAATACTCAATTGATACCTCTGTGTGTTATGCTCTGCTCTGTTGTGGTATGCAGTACATGACATGATTTTAGGTAATACATGGATGGACATTTTAACTTTTTTGTGGTTATTATGTTAATGTGTACTAGAATAAAAATAAGCAACACAATAAACTTGACTTTACAGAGTACTACGGTTTAGGATGAGGCTTATTTAATGAGTTGAAATTGGCTTTAAAGAAAAACACTGAGTAATAATACCTGGATGCAGATTGGCAAAGATTGTGTGGATGGTATGCAGATTAATGAAGTTTGGGAAACAGTGCTGTAGAAGAAGGAAAATCTAAAAAGAAATTCCTGCCTTCTAGAAACTCAACAGTTTGTTAGGGACACACAAACCCATAAGCAAGGATAATTAATGTTATGATAAATTTAGAAACCATGTACAGGGGAAGATAGGAAAGTAGTAAGGAGTAAAGTGAAGGAGAGGCTAGAGTCTACAGGATCAGTTGGAAGGCTATTGCTCTAGTCTAGGGGAGAGATAATAACTGCCTGAATTACGGAGTGGCTATAGAAATGGAAGGAAGACAAATAATGTGACAGGCTCATTGCAACCATCCTGTGAAAACCTTACTGGTTGCAAACAGCACGGAGGTGAAACCTGTCCAGCCAAGTCCAGAGCAGTTTTGTATACACACACACACACACACACACACACACACACACGGAGTGGAGAGCTGAATTAATCAATCAACAATACTATATTAGAAGCATGTTTTTATTTGGCTTCAGTTATCGGAGCGTTTTGGTGTGAATTACTCCAACATTTGCCCTATTTTTTTTTTCTGCTTGACTCAGAGGCTAGAGAAACGCTGACATAATAACGCTTTCTACTTTTAAGAGCTTTATATTCTCCATCCTCAAAACAGAAAACTGACTTAAAGGAGGTTAAGTAACTTGCTGGAGGTAATGCAGCTAATAAATGAAGTAGAAAGGATTAAACCCGGCGTTCTGCCTCTAGAGTATCTATTCTTAACACACCACCAGAATAAACAGATAGGGCAGACAATGCTAAAGCAGGTCAAACGTCAGTGTTGGATCGTGAAACACTCTCATTGGTGGCAGACGACCTAGTACTGAGATCACGGTTTCTCCATCTGTAAAGTAGACATATGACACTAGGAGTTTGGTGCAAAGAAAGCGATAATGAATGTAAAAGTGAATTTCAAATTATGTATGTGGCACCACAGACCAGTTTTGCGTAATATGAATACGCGAACTCGTAACTGCTACGAACCAGTCTGCGAGGCTCGTAGCGCCAGAGCGAGGCCCCGCCCCTGAGGCTCCGCCCACCGCGAGCGGCAGGTGGGGCCGGCAGATCTTCCTTGCGCATGCGGAAACTGCTGCCCGCTCCCACCTCTAACCCAGGCTGAGAGTAGCTGCTGTTTCTGAGAGGACGATTCGTAAGGAGGCTTCTGGCGCGGTTTCCATTTGCTTTCCCTTCTGCGGGCCCTGGCCGTACTTCAGCGGTGTGTAGACCGTGCTCCGTTCTCATCTACCTGCCCGACTTTCTGCAGAGGTGTCTGTCATTGGCCCAAGAGTTCGCTGTCGAAAGTGCCGGCCCCCGCGCCGGCGCCGGCTGTAGCCGGGTGGGAAGGCTCAAGATGGCGTGCCTGTTGGAGACCCCAATCCGCATGAGCGTCCTCTCGGTGAGTGACCCGCCGCAGCCGCCCACCCGGGAGCTCGGGCCCGGCTCGCAGCATTCACCCAAAACGCAGCGTGTCTCCTGGGCACCACCCCTTAGGGTCGCCTCCGGCTCAGCTTTGGGCCGGGGTGTGAGAGAGGGTGGGCGGGAGTGATAGACGGAACCCCGGCCGAGCCCGAGACGTCTCCAACTCCCGGAGCTCCTACCCGTGCCGGTTCTCAGGACGGCGTCCAGCGGGTGGGGTGCTTGGGCGTACGGGCAGCCGGCTTGGCGACGCGGCTCTGGCTTTGCCAGGCGCTTCACTGAGCCTTTCTCTTAGTGGTGCCGCTTCTCTGGGGCGCAGGGCTCTGTCCTGTAAGGCGCCGGGCTTGCCGCTGGCCTGAGAACTAGCGCCCACTCTGCCCCCCGAGGCTTTGGCAAGAAGAGGTGCAGGCTCCACAGCCTCCGAGATGCCAGGCCAGGTCTGTGTGGCTTCTGTCGCGTCTCAGCACCCGGGCACGGGCTAGAGCAGCTAGCTTCTTGGCAACGGGGATTTCATATCAGTTGCAACGTCTCCCAGTGTATGTAGTCATTTAAGTCCCTTTTCTTTACTTTGGAGGTCGCAGCTCTGAATCTAAAGGAACCTTCGCCTAGCATTTCTTTTTTTTTTTCTTCATGGGGAGTCAGACGTTGAAACAACAGATCAAATTTTCCTATTATTGAAAGAAGAGAACGTATTGACATGCCAGGAAGTAATACCTAGTTTTTGTGTGTGTTTTTTCCCTAGCATAAAAAATAAAAACAAAACAGGACTTTCATTATGTTACTCTAGAGAGAACCAGTACCAGAGGTGAAAGTTACTGGGCGATAACTTGGAAGGGTTTTGGAACAAATTAGATCCATCCAACTCTGAGTGATCCGTTTACCAACGGTCCATTTGCTATTGCTGGAAACAAGCAGGCAAACACTGGTTGACCATCTTTTAGACTTCTGGAAGAGTCAGTCTGATATTGAGGGGGTAGTTGGGTTACAGACGACTAGTCAGATTCTTAGGGTCTGTGACTCCAACTGGTTTCTTTTCTCTTCCCTAACTTCTCCCACAAACACACTCAGATATCTTGAAGCACCTAGGATATTTGCTTGTCATTCAGGGTTAGAGCATTTTGGTATACTGCAACCTTGATAATTTAATTGGGGAGGGGAGCTGTCAATAAATTTGTCTCCTAATCCACTTTAGCAGTCCTTTTTCTTACTTTTAAACTGCAACTAGGGGAATACTGTTCACCTAAGTATTGAATCAGATTAGCCGATTACTCCACCTCTGACTATAATAGCCAGGAATGTTTTGTGGGAGAGCAGGCCAACGACTTTCCCCTCATTTTTTAAGAAAGTACGTGTCTTGACTGTTCTCAGTTCCCTTTTACTTCCTCTGTCTTTTATTTCACCTGAAGCTTCTTTAATTTTTTAATTTTTGTTAACTTGTATAGTGCATACAATTGAAAATTTTGATTTGTTTCATGCCTTCAGTAAATAATATTTCCTGTTTAAGTTTATTAAAAAATTTCTTGAAGAGTATTCTCTACTTCTAGTGGGGATTTACTTTAGCCCTAGTCTCATTGGGGGCTTTATTATTCTTATTTTTTTTTAAGTTTTTACAGTCCAAAAGTCTGGTCTGTCCATTCTTCAGTCCTAGAGCCTTAGGAAATCAGAGATTTGAATAAGTGACTTAAAACTCACTGATTATACTAATTTAAAGTGAATCCTGTTCATTTCAAAGTACTGCCCAGGGCGTCACTTTTTGAAACTCAACGTGCAAGTGGAACAGGAAATAGTAATCAAATTATCTTTAAAATAATTGATTTCTTTAATAGGGTACTTATTGTGCACCAGTTATGTACAACACCCTGTAACATATACTTTAGGGAATGCAAGGATGAGATCAGATATGCCTCTCAGGGAGCTCACAGTCTGAATGACTCGCTGCTCAACGGAATTCGTGTGAGGGGCAAATCAAATGGTTTCTAAAGGGTTTTTATTCAAGGCCTGTTATAGGTTCTTCCTTCTAGTGGTCTTATTCACTCTTGTGACCATAACTGTGATCAACTCACACATGTACATTGCCAGCCTTGACTTTTGTCCATCTAATGTCACGTCTTCAGTTGTTTGGATGTTATCCATCACTTTCAACAAAACACATTGCATCTCCTAAGAAGACTTAGTCATGACTTCCCATTTCTGTTAATGGTACTACCATGTTTCCCCGAAAATAAGACCTAGCCAGATAATCAGCTCTAATGCGTCTTTTGGAGCAAAAATTAATATAAGACCTGGTTTTATTTTATTATAAGACCAGCTATAATATAAGTCTGGGTCTTATATTAATTTTTGCTCCAGAAGACGCATTAGAGCTGATTATCTGGCTAGGTCTTATTTTCGGGGAAACATGGTATCTTTAACTGATAACTTACTGTAAACCCCTTGAATTATCTCTGGCTCTTTCCATTTTTCATGCTCCTGTATCTAATCAGTCCTTACATTCTGTTAGCTCGTTACTCTTGGTGTCTCTCACATCTGTCTGTTCCCATGGTCACCCTCTCATTCAGAACATTATCATTTTGGGCCTGCATTACCACAGTGTCCTTGCAAGTATTTTTTACTGCCTCGAGTGTCTTACCCTCCCAGTTCAAGTTCAAGTTCATTCTCTACATTAATTTTTCTGTACAATACATTGGATATGCCATGCCCTTTTTCAGTTTTTTAATGGGTTTTTATTGCTGAAGGGCTGACATTTCATTCTCAGCTTCGGATGTAAGATTCTTTATCCTCTATGTGGACCTTCCATCCCTTGTAAACTGGCTTTCTCAAGTTGAAGTGATCTAGGGTTCACCCAAACCCCAGTAACTCTTATTGTCAGCCTGCTTGTTTGTACACATGAATTATAGCTCTGTATAGATTTATTCACGTGATATGCTTTGAGCTTCTGTCATTTACATGGCATTGGGTTTGGGAATACAGTGGCGAGCTACACAGACCTGTGTCTGCCCTTTTGGAGATTTTAGCCTAATAGGAGAAGTAGATTTCAAATGGTCACACAGTTCTTTGTTTATGAATGGCAGTTAGTGTTATGAATGAAAAATATAGGGTGCTGTTATAAGCAGGTAATAGGGGAATATGATCTACGGTGGAGGGCAGTGAGGTTAGGGAGGGTTTCCCCGAAGATGTGACAATGAGCTGAGAGTTAAGGATGAGTAAGAATTAACTAGAAAAATAGAAGAGCATTTTATTTTTCTAAAAGCAAAGGGAACTGCTTTTTCAGAGACTCTTAGGCCTTTAATAGTTACTCTATTTTATCTGCTTAGAGAGTAAATTAATTTAATTTTTCTTAATCCTGCTACTATTTATAGCACTGTCCTCATGTACTATGTACTCAATAAATGTTTGATTGGACTATATTTTGGGGAGTTGGACAAACTCCAGCTCTTTCCAGGCTGCACCATGATCACCCATTATCCTCCTTTGGTGTGCACTTAGCGTTACATCACCCCTTTCAACAAATTTATAAATTCTCTCATGTTTCCCAAACTGTTGGATGATTTTTTACATCAATTGCATTTTAAAAAACAATCTTTTTGAAATAATTACAGAGTCACAGGAAGTTGCAGAGAGATTCCTGTGTATACTTCACCCAGTGTCCTCCACTGGTTACATTTTATATAACTATAGTACAATATGGAAGCCAGGGAATTAATAGTGGTATAAGTATGTGTATAGGTACATATTATTTTATCACATGTGTATATTTTTGTAACCACCACCACAGTCAAGATACAGAACTAGTCTATTTTGTTGGCCTCAAGCTGCAAATTGATTGTTCTCTTACATAGACAACTGACAATAGGTAGAAGTTAAGCCCAGCTATCCTATAAGCATGAATTCAGCATCTCTTGATTGTTTGCCATTAGTTCACTTTACAAGGCACCAATAAGTAGAGGGTATGTCTGGAGGGGATCCTAAAATACATTAATCAGTATGAACTTCCTAATCTTCACTGGCAATGTGTGAAGAGCAGGAGATGCTCCTTGTACATTTCAGGATGTCTTGCTGTCTCTCTAGGGAAAGATTGCCACCTGAGTTCAGACGATGAGTGCTCAGGACATCTTCTAAGCTTTACCAAGAATTAGAAATGCCTTTGTGTAGGGTCTTTCGATTTCTCTTGGAGAGATCTAGCCTTCCTATCTCCTCTCATTCTCATTGAGAATTTTAAAACAGAGCCGGGGGCCAGGAATTTCAGTGATTTTTGACTTGTATCTTTTTGATTTCTGATTTGGCAATTATTTTGTAGTGCCATTTGTCATGTTGGTTTCTGGGTAAAGATATGGAATTATTAACAAAGGAAAATTTCCTGTTACTTTTTGGAAATTGGAGAACAGCTGCCTTCACTGAGCAGTGTTGCTATGATCCTTGGGACCATTTAGCTAGGAATGAAAGGTATTCCAAATAAGAGCTGTTTTGCACAAACAGCCTCCGCTTGTCTCTTTGATAAAGGAAAACTGTTTTGACCTCATTCCATAAAATCAAAAGAATAAAGAATGACCTTTATTGTCTGGCATATTCATGATACAGTTCTTGAGGGAAGGGGAGTTACGAGACTTCATACTTTCTATTACAAATGATAAGTTTGGGTCCAGTGGGAAGAATTTCCAGTCTGTGGGATCTGTTCCTATATGGAGATCTTTACCACCTGGAAACTGATTACAGAACACATGAGTCTTTTGCTTTAGGAGTGTTTTAAGAATTTATTAGGCTTTCAAAAAGTTTTAAGTAGTGACTGATTGGATAAGGGGAATAAGGAACAGGAAAGAGTCATGATCGTGATCAAGCATGATTCACAAGAGTTTTACCTTTACAACTAGGTGGTATCATCTACTGAGATGGTGAGGATTAGGAGAAGACTGTCTTAGGGGAGTAAGGAGGAAACACGAGTTTTATTTTGGACATGCGGAGTTTGAGGTGTTTCCTGGACATCCACTTAGAGGGGTTCAGTAGGCACTTGGATACTCTGGATTGTTTTCCATACCAAGCAGTTCTCCAGTTCTCTGTGGATACTAGCTGGATAGCCTACGATTTAACTCAATTTGGACACTGTCTACTTGGAGGTAGTGTCAGATCCCACAGGGTGAGGACTCAGTCCTGCAGTATTGCCTCTGCTTCAGACCCCAGTTGCAAGTCTGTGCCTCTGACTAACCATGGCTCCCTCCTCGAGTTCCATCATTTGTTGGAACCCTTCAGAAAGCTCAGGAAAACATTTACTTACCAATTTATTTTAAAGGATATTAAAAGGATACAGATGAACAGCCAGATGAAGGTACATGTGACAAGATCTGGGAGGGTCACAAGTACAGGAACTTCTGTCCCTGTGAAACGGGGGTGTGCCACCCTCCTGGCACATGGGTGCATTGACCCACTTGGAAGCTCATCAAATTTTATTAAAGAGTTTTTTTTAAAGACCTTTAAGCTCCAGCCTCCCCCACTCGTCCCCTTCCCAGGGGTTGGTAGGTGGGACAGAAAGTTCCAGCCCTCTAATCACTTGGTCTTTTTCTGGTGGTGAGCCCCGTCCTGAGGCTCTCCAGCCTCTTCATTCATTAGCATTAACTCCGCTGTGCTCACAAAGGACTCCTTATGAATGACCAAAAACACTCATCACTGAGGGAATTCCAAGGGTTTTGAGCTGTGTGCCAAGAACTGGGACAAAGACCTGACATATTTATTACACCACAGACACAACGGTCTAGTGCTTACAAGTGGGATGATATTATTTGGGAGTCATTGGTATATTTATCAGTGGTTCTTAACCTTTTTTTTTTAAATTTTATTGGGGAACATTTGGGAACAGTGTTTCTCCAGGGCCCATCAGCTCCAAGTCGTCGTCCTTCATCTAATTGTGGAGGACACAGCTCAGCTCCAAGTCCAGTCGCCGTTTTCAATCTTAGTTGCAGGGGGTGCCGGCCACCATCCCATGGGGGAATTGAACTGGCAACTTTGTTGTTGAGAGCTCCTGCTCTAACCAACTGAGCCAGCCAGCCGCCCTGGTTCTTAACCTTTTAAAGATAACAGCCTCAACATCCCATTTCCCAGAAAAACATGCATTTACCTAAAGAATCACATAATTCCAAGGAGTTCATGGATTCCCTGAAACTCACACATCATCTTGAGTTAGTAATTCCTATTCTCTACTCATCCCAAAGTCAGTCACAAAAACACATACAGGAAAATTTTAAAGTCACTTAAAATCATTTTGGAATAGTAAAAATTGTAACAGTACAGCTTTAAAACTTACGTAAGGTATCATGAGGGGGACTTGGCTCTGAAGAACAACAGTCTTTTGCCCAGAGTATGTTAGTGATCTTCCATAAGGTGTATTGGGCTCTGTGTAGCAGGCCTGGGAGGCAGAGCTAGGTTAGCTGGAGATGCAAGACAGGCAAAGTAAGGCATTGTGGGTCTGGGCACAGGCAGAGTGGAGTAGATGGAGACACAGGTGGCTCATAATATTGGCGTGATTGTCACAGGCCACAATGTGGAGGATGGATCAGACAGATCCTGAGTGGTACTCTAACAGGAAAGCTAGTACACCAATTGCTGGAAGTGGTGGGCTGAGTCTAAGTCAAGCACCATGGATAGCTCCAAGGCAAGGGTGTTTACTGCCTCTAAGAATCTGGTGCAAATAAGGCTGTTTTTCATCAGGAGGCAGCTAGTCTGTCTGGACAATACTAGTGAGGTATATATACCATGAAAGACGGTACTCAGGATCTCTAAGTCACTACGTGATTGAAATCTTGAATAATAATTTAAACTTACGGTCCAAGACAACACCATAGCCATATCTGAATAGCCTCACTCTGTTATGTCAGGATTGGAAAGTCGGCATTTGAATGCATTCGATTAGATTTCCTGGGCTATATTATCATCTTGGGAGGCATTTAAATGAACCTCAGCCAACCCAGGGAGTATCTCCATCTTTGTAAAACTCCTCACAACTCTTGTCACTGCTGTAAAATGGTTCTGGCTCTCTTGGACTTACAGATTATACTGTTTTTCACCATAGATTCTTACTTAGTTAATTTATTCTATCTGGAGGCATCTCTTCTTGGCCCTCAGTTTTCAGACATTTCCATCTACACTGAAGAGTAAACGGATAGAATTTCATAGTGAGAGGGAACCTTAAAGGTCATCTAGGTCCATAGAGCTCTTTGTGATTTGTACCATACTTTAAAAGGATAAACATTGCAATACCTGATTACGAAGAAGCATGAACACTAAATTGCGTTCAGTTCTTATGACCACAAAAGCATGTTTATAGCAATTGTTGATATTACACAAGACCTATATTAATATTTCATTTCTTAAAAAACCTCATTACAGAAAAAGAAAAGGCTATTCTTTATACACCTTTAAATCTAATGGTGCCTGGTTTTTCTATTATGAAAAAAAGATCTCCCTTTGTGTGAGTGTAAAATTATGGAATCTTTGCCTGGAAGAAACCTGCAGATAATCTCTAGTTCATTCTTGGCATTTTTTTTTAATTGGGTAAAACAGATCCAGAGAGACTGACTTGCCCACTGTCATATGCTGTTATATAAAGTGTCAGAGTCAGATTTCCAGACACCTAAATTTTAAAAAATTGTGTGCATAACCTTACCAGAATCTTATTTTGTGAGCACTGATTTATTTACTATTTATTTTAAAATATGTTATCATGTAAAGCCTGATTTTCAGTCTTAATTATTTATTGAGAGGTCAGGATTGCCTCTTATCCAAGAAGATTAATTTTAAAATTATATATTTAAGTATTTTCATAATTGTGTTTGTGAAATTAAAGCAGATTATATTCTGGGAATATTGGTTGTCATAAGTACGTTACATTCTATACTGATGGCACTCAGCTAAACTGTGCAGTGTGTTTTTATAAACTTTCCAAACTTGCTAGAGGCTGCAGAAAAACAGGGCTTTGATTAATTTTGGGAAGGAGGATGCCGTGAACCTCTAGAAACACCAAAGAATGAATTCATGATTTTTAAAAAAAAGGGGGGGATAAAAACAGTTGCAAAAATACTGTGTGATGGGTCTGAAAAAATTTAATGAGCATCTAATTGAGTCATAATTTGGCCAGACGTTTACCAGAATACAAAAAGTAAAAGAAAGCAAAACAAAAAAGCCCACCCAAATCTTGGGTTTTAAATAATACTTGTGCATTTTCTCCTGATTTTTCTTCCTTTGGGAGGCGAGTGGGAATTTTGGAATACACTGGAAGGTCGTAATCTCTGGCTACGGGGAAAAAGTTGGTCTTTGTTGGTGATGTTATCCTTTTTGTATTGTTCCAGATATTTTCCCTCAAAATTAGGAAAGAATTATGTAGGAGTTACTTTTGTTTAAAATAAATGTGAAATAAATGCTCTGGCAGAGAAATACTGCGTTTCACCAGAACTCTTCCAACAGTGAGGCATCAGTATTTAGGATTTTGTGAGTTTATCACACCAGAAACAAAGGGGAGGACACATAATTTGAAATTAAGGCACAGTTAAATAAAATGCTGATATTAAAGTATTGACAGCTGATATTCTGGGTTGTGGCATCCCTAATCTCTTGAGAAGCAAATACAAACACATCAAATGTTCCTGGGCTTTATAATGAATAACTTGAATTTGTGTCTGATCTAAGCCATTTGTCTGGCATTTCAGAAAATTGTCAAAGTGACAAAGGAAGCATTTTTTTGGACTGAGAGTTTTGCAGACATCAGAAAATCAAATTTTGGTTTCAAATTGTTTGGGGGATGGGGAATAGTTTCTGGGGCTCCCCGTTGACTGGAACATTGGCTGTTTTAGTTAGTGGTTCTCAATTCTGCCAGACTTAACACCTTTTGTAGTACCTGCTTGGCTATCCTGAAGTGAAATCCATAGGTAAGATAACTATCGTCACATGTAACTTTTAAAGAGTTGGTGTAGTGCCCCAACTATATTAAGAGAGAGCAGGAAACGAATTTATATCATTTAAAGAAGTAAATACTCAGACATGACTATTCTAAAAAGAAGTAATAACGTGGTGATATATGTGCAGGTGTATGTAGTTTGGCTACGGATGTGACCTTTACACTGCGTACTGACTTAGGTATGTTGTAATGGTTAGTTAAGTGTTTTTTGGGTTTTTTTTTAATGTGACTTTCTGAAAGGAACAACTTTTGGTAAAGGTCCTAGCAGGTCAAAGTATACCTTTTCTTTATTTATATGGGAGTTGCATTCTTGGAAAATTGTATTGTAAAGGTACAAAACATACTTTATGTTTATATGTAAAATAGAGCTAGATTCTAGTCTCAGATAATTAAAAATGGGTTTCTTGCCTATATGAGTGCCTAGTGGAAAGTGTTTTGGGATGTGGGCCAGTTGTCCCGTGCCTTGCAGAGCATCTGGCACCTTTAGTCCTTGCCCACTAGATATCAGCAGCACCTGTTGTCATTTTGACAGCAAAGCCACTTCCATGAATTTATAGAACATATCTTATGGAGTAGCGCTGTGCCTGTTTAGGACTGCTGTGAGCATGGGCCTTTCTGAATGGTATGTGTGTCTTAGCGTACCTCCCTCTTTCTCTGCTGCACTTCTCCTTTCCACTAGCTTGTGACAGTGTCTGGTATAAGGACGTGGAAATAAAATGTGCTGTTAGACATTTTCCCCATAGCATGTATAGCCTTCTAGTCTATATTATTTATTTATTATGTTGATTGCTTTTTGTCTTTCTCCCCTTGCTGAAATGTAAGCTCTGCAAAGGTGGGCTTTTTTGGGGGCAGGGGTGTCCTTGTTCATTGCCTAGAACAGTGCCACCATAGCTGTTTGAATATTTATTGACTGGCTGAATAAGAGTACAACTTCAGCTTTGTTTTGTATTTCCAAGTGCACACTATATCATAATACTAAACTGCATTTTTCAAACATACTGCATTGCTTCAGAATTGTCTTTTGCGTGTGTTGTACTTTCCACCTAGAGTATTTGTCTTTTTATCCCTCCCCGTTGGCAAATTAATATTAGTCTTTCCTCACTGCTTAGCCACCACCTTCCATTATTAATCTTGTGTACACTTTTCTGGTTATACTTATCATGTGTTACAAGGTACCCTTGTAACTTGCTTACATATCTTCATTCCTGTGCTGTGAACGCCCTGAGGGTAAGGGAATCTATCTTATCTATTACCAGCACCTAGCATAATACCTGGTAAATTAAAGATATTCACATGTTGAATTTCAGCCTGAAATAGGTTTTAAACTGAATCTTTATGAGTTCAAATATCCATTTTTTTGGCTTGTGTTTCTTTCATCTCTCCCCCAAACCAAGATGTTCTCTGACAGCGCTGAATGAACATTATGAACAATTTTCTTTTGAAGTTCTAGTAGTTTGCGGAATAATTAACATGTTACATTTTGATTACCAATCACTAGTTTAAATATTCATTGTTTTAGGGGTCATAATTTCCCCTTGAGAATTATATTTTAATTTCTCAAGAACATACGAATTAATTGAGAAAATAGATATGAAATTGCCTTGTAAACTAAACATACTAAACAAGTGTCATGAATTATTAAAATATTTGTTATCTGTCTACCTTTTCTTTCTGGGTCGGTTGTATGGGAGAGAGACCACTATAAAATGATTAATTACTCCTTGAACTATATACATTGGTATTCTTAATTGTGATCTTATACTTTTTCTGTGTCCACAGTGTAACACCTAAAGTTAGTGATAGAAACTGCACAAATTATTACTTTATATGTTTTTAGTGATTTTTAAAAAAATCTCAAGTAATGAAAAGTTTAGATTTTTAAGTTCAGCACTCATATGCATATTTATTTCTTGCTAAGTACTTAGCTTGCTCTGAGAAAAAGCTGTTATTAGGTGAGAAAAGGTATTTTTGTCTAAATAATTAGGCCTTAATCATGAAGATGAATGTGAATAACCAGGAGGGGCCTCAGTGCACTTAAAGCAATTTTCTTTTTTGTACAAAAGTAGAATTTCTCTGGAATCAGTATTTGTGGGGTACTTCTACAGTTTACAGAGGGTTTTCCTTCTGTCATCTCATTTGATCTACGCTCTGAGTGAGCTCTGTGGTAACGTCACCATTTTATAATTGAAGAAACAGTCTCAGGGTTTTATTTTTGCCCTAAGTCACAAGCTTGTAAGTGGTAGAACTAGGACTCAAATCCCAGTCTTAAAAAATGCCAAATTATTTGTTCTTCCTACCACACAATACCTGAGAGTGTTAGAAATAAAGAACATTATATATTAATGACATATACATAGAGCAAGACTTTCACGAAATAAAAAAATAGTTCAATATTTTCTTAATATTTAAAGTGTCATTGTTCATTGCCTAATAAACTCATCATTTCACCCCAAAACTTCTGTTGAACACATTTATTTCTCCTCAGTTACTTAGCTGCTTAAAATGTTTATTATCTCCTGGTTTCTGTAGGTCAGGAATTCAGGTGTGGCTTAGCTGGTACCTCTGTGAGGTTGTAGTCAGGTGTCAGCAGGAGCCACGTCTCACCTGCAGGCTCGATTGAGGTAGAATCCGTTTCCAAGTTCAGTCACGTGGTTACTGGCAGGACTTAGTCACATGTGGGCTGTTGGACTGAGGGCCTCATTTCTTTGTTGGCTCTTGGCCAGGAGCCTCGGTTCCATGTCATGTGGGCTTCTTCATAGGGCAACTCACAGCGTAGAAGCTGGCTTTTCACTGTGTGTGTGCACACATTCAGGGGAGGGGACAGAGAGAGAGGGAAAGAGGGAGAGAGGAAGAGGGAACTGAAATGACTTCCCATCACCGCTGCTGCATTCTCCATATTGGCTAGAATCAAGCCGCTACTTCTAGTCTTTACTCACGGGAGACATTACACTGGGCTTGAGTGACAGGAGATGGGATTATTGGGGACCATTCCAGAGGCTGCCTGTCACAGATGGTCACCCTAATAAAAGGGCTTCTGTGTAGTACTTCACAATGGAATGCAACTCATAACCTGTTTCTGTTTTTGTTTTCCTGCAAGAAATTATTTGCTTAAGCTTTTCTTTCTCTTTCTGTCCTTCTTTCTTTTTCTTTCATCAGTACCTATTTGTACACACAGGAGATTCAATTCAGTTCTTAGAATTAACTCTAATTCACAAATTTGGTGTCTACAAACTTTCTGCTGAAGGGATCCATGTACATTTTCACATAGTATAATTCGGGGGGGGTACAATTAAGCATAAAATGTCACAGGTTTTTAATACATACATTTACAGTGGCTGTACTGCAGCTTTGAATGTGTAAAATGAGTTCCGAGCCAGGTTTTGAAGATTTGCTAGGTCATTTGTTTGAAACCTTGTTCCAAAAGGCGAATGGAGGTCATAGTCTGACCCCGGCTAGTTTTGCTCTTTTTCACAGGCACACACTGTACACTGAGCGTTAGCTTGGCTGCTTGACATACTCACTCTGTTGGTTGGGAAAGTGGAGGAATCACCATGTACCCAACCGCTTCCAGCGACTGGAAGCTACACAAAGTAATTTAAAAGGGCACTGGTGTTTTGAAGTGAAGGTAAAGCCACATCTTGAAAGGTCAGAACATCAGAAACCCTCCTTGCCTTGCTGTGGGCAGAAGGGAAGAAGGAACCCCCGTGCTTCTCATATTTCTGGAATAAATAAGAAGTGGCCGGATCACACTGCTCCTCCCCAGCGTCCACACTGTTGTTGGCACGAATGAAGAAGACCCCCGAATTCTCTCCAGGCCCATGTCTCCCCATATCACAGGCCCATGTCTCCCCATATCACGGCCTCGCTCCCATTCTTCCTCTTGAGGAGGTCATCAGGATCAGTCCCTTCGTCTCTGTTTACAGTAAGCGCCACAAGAAGTCCCGGGCTCGGGGTCATTCCTCATGCTCACATGACTCTGCCCATTGATTTTTGTATCCAGATCCATTGCCTTTCTCCTGCTGCTTCCACAGGTTTCTTTTATCCGCAGCCTCTTCTCTCAACGGTACCTTCATATATTTTATACTCAACTGACTTTTTTGCCTGCTGAACTCTTTCTCCTGCAGTCTTCTCATCTGGTAGCTCTTTTCCTTCCCGTTTCCCTCATATCACTTGATGTAGCAGTGGAGACAGAGCCTTGTTCCTCCTTGCTCTTTTCAGACTGCCCCCCCCCCCCGCCCCGCCTTCTTGCAACACCCCACCTCTGAATCTCATCAGCCTACCTGGTTGTATTCATCTACGGAACCCCTGGATCATTCCCCCTTATTTCTTTAAGATTTTAGCTCCTAGTTCATGGTCATTTTTCTAGCACTATTTCAGTGTTCACTTACGGAAATTTTGTTACGTACGTAGGTAATCTTTCTAAAACTCTCTAGACCTCGCCAATGATCATATTCTCTGTCCTACCATGAAGCATTTCTTCATAGTTATTTCCTAGACTTTGACCTTACTGATAACTAAAATCCCTCCATAATTGCAATTGCAAACATCCTGGCTACCATCTCCCATCCTCTCAAACCATGCCTTCTTTGACCCCAGTGCCAACAATCTTTCAAGCCCTATGTTCCCTATAGTACGTATATTAATTCTGCAACTTTCATTGGCCTTCAGTAGGCCCATCCTAATCACAGCCTTGCTTACATCCTCAACTGAGCTGACCCCCTTCTTCTAGCTTTGTCTGGTGAAATACCAGCCCTGGTTAAATCTAACTCTCTTTTTCTTGCCCACTTCTGTACACTTGAATGTACCTGGAGGGAAGCCATGCTTGCTTGGTCTCACTTTAGATTCATAATTACCAACCTCAGGAGGGTTAGTGCTGCCTGGCAGTTCGGGTACATTTTCCTGGCCCGTTCAGCTGTCTTATTCCTTCTCATCATTCTTCAAACTGCCAACCTTTACCACCCCCCACCTCCACCGCTGCCATTTTTACTCTTAAAAGATAGGAATAATTAGAATGTCTAAAAAGCTCTCAGTATCTTATCCACCTAATTAATTCCCTGTGGTTATTGTACTTTCCATGCTCTATTTGGTCGTAAATCCCATTCCCCCTCCATTATTCGTGAACGTTGTTCCGGAAGTTCTCCCCCTGCCCCAGTGCAGCATCCGTTTTTCTCCTCTATTAAAAAAGTTTCCATCAGTGAATAAGCATGCTCTAATTTATTCAGTCTTTCAAAAAAAAAAGCTCTCCTGACTCCACTTCTCCTTCTAGCTACTGTGTTTCCCCGAAAATGAGACCAGGTTTTATATTAAATTTTGCTCCAAAAGTCGCATTAGGGCTTCTGTTCAGGGGATGTCATCCTGAAAAATCACGGTAGGGCTTATTTTCCGGATTAGGTCATATTTTTGGGGAAATATGGTACTATGGTAATTCTATTCCCTCACTCCCCTTTACAATGAAAGTCCTTGAAAGAGCTGGCTATGTTTACATTTTCTAATTCCTCTTTTCCCATTCTCTCTTAAACCCTCTCCAAGCAGGCTTTGGCCCCACCACTCTGCCTGTACTGCTAGTGTCACGATCACCAACGATGACCTCCGTATTCCTAAAGTCAGGGTCAGGTCTTGGCCATCATAGTGTGCTACACAGTAGTAGGATTTGGCATGTGTGATTATTCCCGCCTTGAAACATTCTCTGATTTGGCCTCTTGAGTTTCTTTCCACTACATGGACCTCTTGTTCAAGTTCGGTCTTCAGGCCTTGTTTTAAACAGCTGCCTGATTTGTTTCTCTGTCCCACAGCTCTCTCCTAAGCTCTAGACTTACATAACCAATTGCCAACTTGACATTCTCACTTGAATGTCTATAAATTCTCGATTTTAACATGTTCTCAAACTGAACTTTTGATCTTCTCACTCAAAACCTGCATCACCCACGGTCTTCCTCATCTCATTAACTGGCAACTCAGTCTTTCTAGATGCTCAGCAAAAACCTTAAGTGTTACCCTTGGCTCCTCTCTTCTTTTACAGCCTGCATCTAGTCTGACAGCATATCCAATTTGACAGTCATTTCAAGTTCAGCATTTATCTGGAATCTGAGAGAATCTTACTACCTCCAAAGTCCAGGCTACCATCATCCTTCTGAAATAACAGCGTTTCTGGTTATAGGAATAGCCCATCAGGAGTATCCCTGCTTTTGGCCTCTAGCCCCTCTCCATACATTTGCCTGTTCCTAAAATTGCAACTAGAATGATCCTTTTAAAACAAGTCAGATCATATTTCTATTTTTCCAAACTTCACCATAAAAATCAAAATCCTTACAGTGACCAAGAAGGCTCTATACCAGCTCAGGGCAGTGTAATTTTAAATTTTCCAGCAGCCATGATATAGAAGTAAAAAAAAATGAAATCAATGTTAATATCTTATTTAAACTGATACATCAAAGTGTTATTTCAACATATAATCTATGTAAGGAATTATTAATGAAATTATTTTGCTTTTTTATATAAAATCTTCAAAATCTGGTGTGTCTTTTACACAATTTGGATACTGAATTTTGATTGGAAATACTTGTTTGGTATTTAGGTTTCATAAAATTTACGGCAGAAAAAGTAGATTTACACACCCAACTAGTTCTAAACACTCTTAGGAGTTTTTTAATAACTGAATCCAGAGTTGGGTTTTAAATTTTAATTTTGATTAAAGTTAAAAAGTTTTTAAATTCCTTTCCTAGCCACATTTCAAATGCCCAGTAGCCATATGAGGCCAGTGGCGGTCATATTGGCCCACAGAGCTTTTTACCATCTGGCCCCTCTTCTCTGATGCGTCTCCTTCTGCGTTCTCCTTTGCTCATTCTGCTCCAGCTATACAAAGACGTGTTCTTTGATCACAGCAGACACTTCCCATTTCAGAGCCTTTGCTTTGGCTATTCTCTTTGCCTAAAAAGCTTTGCTCCCAGATAGCTGCATGACTTACTCCTTCGCCTTCTTCAGGTATTTGTTCAAATATTATGTTCTTAGAGAAGCTTTCCCTGACCAACCTATTTAATATTTGTACCAACTGCCTTCTCTCTCAAGTTCTTACATTTCTAGGATGCTTTTTGAAAGAAAAGAGGGCTGAGAAAGAGGTGAGCTGATCTACAAAGGAAAGCAGTGAAATAAGAATTGCCCCATACGGACAAATGAATATGTTAGGAAAAAGCACAAAGTAAAATAAGATTGAATAAGTGGCTGTATCTCCTCAGCTTGCTAATACTTAGGAAGGTCAGAGGATTATTTTTTTGTGTGTATGACTGACTTTCTTATAGATTGTAAGCTCCTTCAATGCAAGGCTCAGACTTAACATTCTCTTCTACCTTTTTTGGCACCTAGCATAGAACTTTAACCAAAAGGTGATCTGACCTCTACTATTATGGGCCACCTGTTGGTTATTCTTTTGTATTTTACCCTTCCACCTTCCCTTCTTTTTCAAAGCCAGCTACTGGTATACTCGCTGATGGGTGCTGGCTGCACATGTCCTGTGGCTGTGTTTAGGACACTGATTCTCTCTTTCTTTCCTTGTCTATTCTTGTGCATTCTTACTCATTTTCCAAAACCAACTCCTAAGAAGCCTTCACTGATTCTCCTGGTTTATTAACTCCCTTCTCAGTGCTGCCTTTATATGTATGTGTATACTTCTGTTTTGTATTCAAGTGGAGAACATAAATATGTAAACACAATTACAATAGAATCTGCATTATTGAGGGCAGAGACTGGCATTAATCTTTAATGACTTCCCTAGTGCCTTACATATAGTAGGTTCTCAGTGCTTGTTAAATTGTATGAACCAGGCACAGAGCAGTTAAGAAAGTTGGTACTAATGGGTGAAATTTATGTTGTTTAAGATACGGGTTTTAAAACCAAATACCTTTTTTAAAACCACATCAAGAGACAAGAGATGTAGAAGCTGTCGGAGGGTGTGTGGAGAGGAGCAGTAAAATCAAAGATCAGTCCCTAAATAGGAGGGAGGCAAAGGGTGAGGTGCTCAGAAGAACTTGCCGTGTTGGAAAGCCCGGAAAGCACATGTGCTCAAGTGGACTGACAAAACTCATCTGTTTCTATTAACAGGAATGCTGTGCTCAGTTTTACCCTGGGTTTTGCTCTTGATATATTATTTCTTGATGTATTTGTACAGTTTACATCCCTACTTAACATTTGACAATCTGAAATCTGGGTAAAGGTCATCCCTCATTTGTTAACCAAAGGATTGGGACAGATAATTATCGAGTCCTAACTCTGTGATTCTGTTACTTTGAGGAAACCAGAGCCTGTTAGCATGTACTTAAATAGTACCCTCATGGGCACAAGAATTTTCATTCATGTTGCTTTTGCTGCCACTGTTTGTTCTTTATACATGGAGTAAATACTAAGTGTGGGTCTTGGAGTTGCCTCTGAGGATGTTTTGGTAGCAAGCTCATGCTATGAAAATACGCTTAGATTTTGGATTATATTGTCAGAAATTAGGAATTAGGCAGTTTTTCTTCAGTTATTTTTCATGACTCAGAAGCTTAAGCTGGCTCTGTGTCTTGGCAATTAACTCTTTCCTCACCAGGGGTTCTGGGTAAACTGGAAAAGTGTTTCCTCTTCTCTATAGTAATTTATTGCTAATGGGTGGCTGTCCATGAGTGTATACCAGAAGGCATCAGAAAGAGCAAGGGACAAAAATGCTGTTTCTCTGGTTCTTAAACTGATATTCTTTGTTTTAAATAATGTTAGTATTGAAAATTAAATATAAAAAAAATAAGTATTACAAGAAATAAGATAATAGAGCAAGCTCCAGTATACAAATAAAAGGAGGTAAGGGTCTCCTCTTGCTCATTATGCTCTAATTCTCCCCCTTCTACCCAGCCTTAGCCAGTTCAGACTAGATAACTGTTTTGGACCTGAAAAATCACGCTAATTATTAATTGTTTTTCCCTCACAGAAAGTGTAACAATTCTTTTTGTTTTTCTTTTTTACATAAGTCTGCCTCACAGCAGTGCAGCTACTCTGCACCAGTCTGAGGGTCTTCCTCTTGCACATAAGCTGCTCCTCGTAGGTGGTCCATACAGTCCTGACCCTTTTCACTTGCTGACAGCCAGACGTTCTCTGCCTTTAGTGGGTACTGAACAGAAGCAACGTGCCCATCTCTTATTCATGTGTAGGTGACCGCCACACTTAATTAACTTCTCTAGTCCTAACACTCAGGCCCAGTCCCTCTGCTGGCAAAGCTCGCAGGGCTCACCACAAAGGTCCTATGGTCTAGTTATGTTTTTAGTGAGAACCAGGTGTCTTCTTTCTTCCCCATCTTATTATTTATGTCATCTTACGGCACAAGCTTTCCTCAGAATTATTTAATATAAGTATTTTATAGAATTTCGAATGCATCTACCTTAGGTGACATGATACAGCTATTTGATGTTGGGGTGATGCTGTGAATTTGTTATTTGCATGGCTTCAGATGTCATAATTTTTCCCCCCACTTTCTAGGAAGTAACAGCTAGCAGTCGCCACTATGTTGACAGGCTATTTGACCCTGATCCCCAGAAAGTTCTACAAGGTGTCATGTAAGTAGTATGTATTTAAGAGTCTATCAAAAGTCTTATTTGTTTTTGTGTTTGAATCTGCCAAATATTATAATTCTGAAAATGCAGAGTTATAACTTTTTTTTCTTCCATTTTGGAAAGACCCTTAACATTCATGACTTGAATATTGTGAAAGAATTGTCTGCTATGTAGTTGTTAACTGACATGCTTACTTTCATTTTTTGGTAGAATACTTGTTTTACATTTAAACAATGTTTCCTTTGTAGAATGCTTTTGCGACTTTTAATACTGAGCAAAAGCAAGAGCATAAAATTGATAATCTTTGATGATTTCGAAAGGGGTGGGAGAATAGGTTTTTGTTGTTGTTTTGATTTTGGGTAACTCATAGACTGTCTCTTACGGTTTGAATATCCTAGTGATGTTTTAAATATCAGAATTTAGAAAGCAGTCATTAGAAAATTTAAATAAACTCTTGATAACCTAAATGCCCTTCTTTTCTTCAAAATTCCCTTGTGTTTAATAAGGGGAAACATTTTTAGACAACTTATCTGAGGTGATTATACTTTAAAAAATTAAGTGGCACAGGTGTGATAAGATTGCAACTGCTTGAAAGATGGATTCTCCAAGAGCAGATTATCATTCTCTTAACACATTGGTTCTAAGGAATCAGGTCTAGCCTAAGACCCGCTCATAGGGGTGGGAAACACGTAGCACTGACAGGCCTGAACTCTGTCCAGGGTAAGGAGGACACAAAAAGGGTCAGGATGAGATCCATTTGGGATGGCAGTGAAGGCAGATATCAGTTCCTTTCTTATTCTCTTAACCCTGCTAGTGTTATCTGCCAAATAATACCTTCAGTTTAACTCTTGCTCAACCAAGACAAGCCTAGGTCAGATGCTTTGCTTATAGAAATTTCTACTAACTGCAATTCTTATTCAGACCCCAACCTCCTCCCACCCCCCATCCCGCCAAGGCAGTGATTGTAGAAGGGTTGTCTTGGGGATGTGGATTTGTAAAGTGGAGGCAAGATAAAAATAAATAAGCTTGCTTGACTGTTCAGATTGAGCTGGAAGGGAAGTTGTGGAGCTGGATGGAAACTCACCGGGGATACTTGACACCCTGTCTTCACATCTTCTCAGTTTACAGAAACAGGAGATGATATTTCTTGTTCTCTTTATGCTAACTTTGCTTTTGTCCCCTTAACTAGGAGACTTTATAATGATTTAATCAGTCCCCTTTTGACTAGTTTGATTATTACCGGGAGGAAATGTGGTATTAAATCCATCTGTTAAATCAGTTTGGGTTGTACCTACATACACAAATTAGTTGAGGGGATAGGTTTAATTTAATATTCCTGCTTAGACAGGCAGACACTCCACACACAGCTTTGTATATTGATAATCTTAGTAATCACTAGGTGACTTAATCTAATCACCCAGATTAATTTCTGTTCTGGCATACTCTCTTCCTAATCCCTCCCACCCACTGCAGGCACCTAGACAATTAATGGCAACGCTGCGTGTTTAAAATTGGGTTGCCACCTATTTCCAGACGTTTGCTTCAGGAAAGGGTTTTATCTTTAATCACAAAGTCTTAATTGAAAATCTCCAGTCTGTGTTAGAAAGAACCTGGTGATAACTCAGATGCAGATAGCACGGTAAGAACCCTCCCCTCAGAATCTCAGCAAGCTGGAGAATCATTCCCGAGGGTTTTCACAGGCCTTTAATCATGATTAACCCTCTGAAATGCAGCCAGTTTCATTGCATAAACTCTTTACTTTAGTTTTAGTGTTTGTAAAATTGCTTGTGATCCTTCACTACTGATACACACACACACACAGTCACTAAAGTAAGATTCCTCAATAAATAGTTTAGCTGGAAATGTCAGACTCATTAAGTGTTCAGTGAATGATCATAGAAAATAATGTTATTATTTTTTATTATCACTGTGACTATGGTTGTTTAAGAAAAAAGCTAAGTTTATCAATCAAGGATTCTGCATAAAGTACTTGTACCTTGAGTTGTGTCTGATATGAGTAGCTAATTCGAATGTTACTTTTCACTTTTAGAAATTTTTAATTTACCAAAGAACACTGTAGCTCCTTGAAAGTTGATAAAATATCAAATAAAGCATTAAAAAATTGGAAAAGCATATTATAACAGCTAAGGTGTAGTTTGATAGCCTTAGTGCCTCTTAAAAAAAATCAAGTCTTAGACACTTAGCTGTGAGCAAAGACAGATAAGAAAGGTTTCTGTGAAAGAATGGTGGAATGGAAAGAGTATGGGCTTTGGAGTTGGACAATACCGTGTTTCCCCGAAAATAAGACCTAGCCAGATCATCAGCTCTAATGCGTCTTTTGGAGCAAAAATTAATACAATACCTGGTCTTATTTTAATATAATGTAAGACCGAGTCTTTTGTAATATAATATAAGTCCTGGTCTTACATTAATTTTTGCTCCAAAAGATGCATTAGAGCTGATTGTCCAGCTAGGTCTTATTTTCGGGGAAACACAGTAGCAGGTTCAATTTCTGGTTCTGACATTTTTAGTGGAGTCCTTTCCCAGCTGTGTACTTAGGCAAGTTACTTAATGTCCTTGAGCCTCAACTTCACCTGTAAAGTGAGAGTAATACTGGCCATCTTGCCAAGTTATTGGAAGAATTAAGATGTGGATACCCACAAATTGGCACTTTGTGGTTAATCATTGTTGTCTCTAATTTAAAACAACTTCAAAAATAAGATGATTTTCTTCAAAGAAGAGAAAGAAAACTCAAATAAAAAATATCAAACAGATAAAACAATTCAAACTGAAGGAGAAGAGGGAGAGGGGCTAGAATGCTTGATTTAGACAAGAGAATGTGAGTGATAACACATTCCGAGAAACGTGATTGCTGCTTACAATAATAAAATAAATCTGTTTATAGTTTGAAAGGGACACATCACCCGGAATCGTTTCACTTTATGTCAGAATAGAGCTGGCCTTCTAGGGGTATATGTAGTGTGATTTTGGTAAAGCTTCCTTTTCCCCAGAGAGAAATATTTATTCTTTCTGATTCAGTTATTTCCTGACCTGTGGAACGGTCTGAAAATTAATTATACATAGTCAAGAGAATAAGTGAATTATATTTTTAACCTTTATTTTTAAGTAACCTTTTCTAATACTGGAATAATACCATATTAATAGAGGAAAGAGAGAACCAAAATGAAGTTTAGGAAAAGAGAGTTGACCAATTCTTTTTATACATGTTACAGTCGCTATTGAATCAACCAGAGATCATTGCTAGACCAAAATCGGTAGGTAAAATGGAAGTGGCCACAGAGTGTAAACAACCAAAGGTGGCCTACTAATTTTAGGGAAGGAAAAGACAGACTGAAGTAATGTGCTTCGAATCTAAAATATCCAATTGGAAAGATATAAGAGAATTGACAATTAGCTTTAGCTACAAGACAACCAGTTTTATGATTTTTCTAGCTGTATTAGCTTGATTTTTCTCAGTAAAGATTGTGAATACATAAAACATAACAGGAAATGCAAAATTGAAGAAATTAAATGTGAATAATGATTTTCATCATGGTCTGTAATCTACTTAGCTGAGTTACAGCCATAGTCCTACCCATAAATATAGGGACCTTCTTTGTAGATATCATCAAGGATCATTTTACCTAGTTAGTGAGCATGACCTTGTTGAAAAATGCTATTAAGCATAAGAACTGCTTAATTTCAACTGTTAAAAAATGAGGAGTTATCTAGAGATAGCTTTTTTGTTAGCAGTACAATATTTAGCATAAATTTGAATGGTCCTATTGTATCAAAGGTTTAAATACAGAATCAGGTACCAAAAGAGCAAAATTTCAAATGCATAAGTGAATAGAAGATCATTAGATATGGAGTAAGATAAGATCAGACAGAACAGGGAGGTTAGTTGTGTAGGTTATAAACTATAGCCTTTGCAACCTCAACAGAGAGTAGGTATGTCAGATAAACTATACTGCATTACAAATTCTGAGCTTCCTTTAGTGTGGAGATCTGCATATGACTTAAAAGAAAATAATTACAGGTTATTTTTTTTCTTGAACTTTCTGTGGTTTTAGGTCAACCATGTTAAATCTCATAGTTGAAGAAGAAGAACTCTTCAGATGTTTTTGTTGATTGTGAGTCAAAGCTGCCTAAAAACTGTTTTTTTAACGTATCTAAATTAGAGCACCTGATCTGTTTTCTATATTAGTGATTCTCCATGAAAAGATCAGCAGATAACCCTATGTGGCCCTGTGCTGATATTCCCCATGTTGAAAGGCAAAAGATGGTACAAGTAAATATGGCTGGCTTTGTAGTTTCCAAGTTGTATAGAAACAGGAAACTAGACCAGGATCTCTCTGGTGAACTCAGGCAGGCAGTTGTGGATACTATAGAATTGTTGTGTGGTTTTCGCCAAGTATCCGTTTCTAAAAAGTATCTTCTGAAGGATTTTAATAGACTTATTTATTTGATGAAATAAGTTTAATTTGGTAGTGATTATTCGATTTTCCCAGAAATTGTGTACCTCTGGTTTCAGTAGGATACAGACAGGTTCCTTTTCTTACATAAAGATACGAGCTCCCATAATGAAGCATTTGGTTTTTAAGAAATTTTAAATTAAAGGATAGGTTTTAGGGTAATTCAAAAGAAATATCCTAATAAAGAAATAAGAAATATACATATGTGTGTGTAAATGTATATTTATCCTCTAATACTTTTTAATCAGTTAATTTTTAAAAGCGTTGTAGGTAAACATAAAGATGACCTTAATACAAAATGAAATGGGAGTAATTCTGAGTCTTACTAGTTTAAAGCTATGTATCCTGAGATAATTCTGTCAGAGAATTACGGTTTAAAGTCTGGTAAGATTCTTCAGAAATTATTAGATCAAACTGGTACAGTTTTTTCATATAGATAGATAAGTTGTTTGTATATGTGGTATTAACTTTGATATCAAGAGCTGTGTATTTGTATATGTGTATGTATCTTTCTGTATTTCTAAACCACTTAACTGTATGTTACCATATTATTCCACAATGCTCTAACACATTTTCGATGTTCTTTGGAATGATTACATACATAAAAAGTTATTAACATGCCATAAAATATTTGGGCATTTATTATTAATGCAATTATTAAATTGCACTCTTCATTATTGGAGAATATCTGGTGATTTATAATCATATATTGATAAAATAAAGAGTTAAATACAGTAACTTCTCATTTCTGAGCTGGTATTTATACAAATTGGAACTGTATCTGAAACTACATACATTCCAAAAATCTACACCACAGGTAATTTGTTTATAAGCATGAACTAAATTACTGCCAGTTCTTAGTTCTGTTCAATTTCTACATATAGTAGGTGCACAATAAATGAAGTTCACTATAAATTTTTCAAGTGCCTCCTGAATCATAGCCCTATGTTAAAAATGACTTTAGTTTGAATAATAGATTATTATTTAATTCTTTGAAAATTGACAATGGTAACTTTAATTGGAATATGTCTATATATCATTCCCTAACCATGCTGTATAATAGAAAACTTTCTGTACTTCTATGTTTGGATATTACGTTCTCCAAAAAGAACATAATAATTATAATTACAAAGACAGCAGTGAGTGTGTTTGTAATTTTCTAAGACATATGCTATGGTAGACACTGTATATGTTATTTTAATATTTGAGCCCTTTTTCTTTACCATGCTGAAAGTTAACTCTTTCAAAGCAAAGAATAGAAGTAGAAAGGTTAGCTTACACGTAAAATTAGATGCTGTTTGAGTTCATTTATTAGTGGGCAAATTTAAGATTCTAGCTAGATTTTAGCTGAAAATGTTCCCTGATAAATGCATGTTTGTAACATCTTAATATTGGCTCCCTTTTCCCATTCTCAAAGAGTGCGCTATCCCCAAGGTTTACTTTTAGCTTTTCTGTCTGGTTATGCTTATCTCACCTCAAAGCTAATGCAGTGTGTCCAAAATTAAGATAGATCCCTGTCTTGCTAAGGGATTTGTCCTCTAAGCTTCCTGGTGTTCTCTGCACCCAGGGGCCCAGACTTTAAGTAGTTACTCAAGATATGTCACGTATCACATTTCCTGTACCGATCAAATCACCTTGTTAACTGCTTCCTCAAAATGTCCTTTGTATTAACGGTTCCTATAGTTGCCACCCTAATCAGTCTCACAGAATCAGATACCTGGGTAGATTGATTAATTCCTTCAACAAACATTTGTTGAGTGCCTAGCTGGTGCTAGGTAGGCATCACGTTAGTATGGGAGTGTATAAGGATAAATAATGTAGGCACTGCTCTGGAAGATCCAAAAATCTAAAGGAGGAGACAGATAACTCCTCGGTAATTTGGTTAGAGAATGCTATGATAATGATACGCGCAGGGGGTCTTCGGACCACAGAGGAAGGACATTGGCCATTTAGTTGCCTCTCTTGACTTTAGTATTATCTGCATTCCAGTCCATTCCGTATTCAGCTTATCTTCCTTAGTTATTGCTTCCTTCATGTCCGTTTTCTGATCAAAAACACAGTTGCTCCTTAATCCATCTATTTCCCTTTAGTTTGTCTGTTTTCCCCATCACTTCTCTAACTTTATGTTCCATGCCATCTTAAAGGGAACATTCTTTTCAATGCAGACCCCTGGTAATGCCCCAGAAACATTCCATTTTCATTTCCAGTATGGTCTTCTATGGATGGCCTTTCTTTTTGCCCTCTCCATCTACCTATCCAAATCCTGGCCATTTTCTAAGGTTTATCTTAGTTCCCACCATTGCCACAAAACCTGCTAATCTTGTCTTTTATCATCTACTTTTCTCAGCTCTATAAGCTCTCAATTTATAATCCAGCCTTACATTGTTAGTGGTATTTTTGTCTCCCCAAGGAGATTGTAAACTCTTTAGATTAGGCATCCCATTGTATGGTGCTTTTGTGTTCTTCTAGAGTCTAGCACATGCTGAGCTCAAAACTAATTGTCGAATTTCAGTAGTATGTAAGTAGGGCATTTTCCCCCCAACATTAAGAGTTGGTAGACATGAGATTATATTACTTTGATCTAGGAAAAGGATGTCTTTGACTGAAAGTTAGAAATACTTTTATATAAAAATGTAAAATTGAAACAGGAGGAAAAAGGGAGACATTTCGTGAATTCTTTTCTTTTTGATCACAATATTCTGAATGCCTAATATGCCGGAGATAATGAAAAAAATAGCCTAAAAGATGCGGGTTGAGACTGGCTCTGTCGTTGAACGTGGAGCTCTGAAGAAAGCACCAAACCTGTCTTAGCTTCCTCATCTGTAAAAGGGGGTTAATCTTACTCAAGGTTGTGATGAAGATTAAATAAAAGAATGGGTATGGAATGCTTTGTAAACTTCAAAGCAATATATAAATCTTGCATAGTTTTGTTGTGCTCACACCTTGGATGATAGTTGTGAATGTGCATTTTACACAAATAATGGATTTCAATATGGTATGTTATATGATCCATTGATAGTAACTTCTTTGCTATTTCCAGGTCAGACTGGCTTTCTTGCCTCTCCAGAGGAAACAGAATTCTCTCCTAACAAAGTAATGAGTGTATTGTGATGGAGGGCACCCAGGAGGGACACCCAACCCAGACCTGGGAGTTGTCAGGGCATGCTTCTGCAAGGAGGTGACATTGCCATCTAAGTTCAGACCTGAAAGACGAGTGGTTAGCCTGGGAAGGTTATGAGGGAGGGGATAAGGAGTTAGAGAAGAGCTATACTCTGGGAACTGAAAGAAGCTTCATCTGGCTGGCTCTGAAATGGAATCCTACACTGTACTTAGATCTGCTAAAGCTGAGTATGTGTGGTGATTCTCATCTTGGTTTTAACTTTTTCATTCAAATGATCTTATAGTGTCCCTTTATAGTAATAGCAGAACAGAATTTATTTGCTGGGCATAAACATTTGTTCTTATGTAGCATAGATATATTTTACTTATTAGAGTCAGAGCAAGAATTGTTTTCTTTAGACATTGGTCCATTTTATTAATCGTGTTCTCTTTAGTCTGGATTTACTCTATAATTACCAGCTGTCTCGCATCATGTACTTTTTGCAACTATTAGGCGAACTAGACAATTGGTCTTGGAGGGATTTTTATTTGCTTTTGTCTATAAAAAAATTTACTCTGGCATGGTTTCAGATATTTGGAATGTGTTTATATGGTAATGGGGGGGGTATCTAATTTTGCTTAGTTTAGGAAGAATGGGGAGAAATCCCGGAAAATGTTATGGTTGGGAGTTCCAGAATAGAGAAAATATCCAGAATGGCACCTGGCATAAAATACACTCTCAATGGTTAGCTGCTAGACAAATGAATGTGCTACATTACTTAGGTATAACACATTCTGAGAAGAGATGGAGATGTGAGTACATAACAAACTGCAGGGTGAGGTCTGTAAGCTGATGATTGCTAAGTAAGTCTCTAAGAAAAACACAGGCTTCCATAAGGAGGCAGGAGCCTACTCTCTCTCACCAACTGTCCTTTGCTAAATGCGGCTTTGAGATCACATAATTTTATAATCATGTATCAGAATGTGGTAAAAACCTTAGTAAGCCTCAGTTTGGTCCTATAAACAAAAAATACTCTTACTGATCCCCTGTGAACCATATGGAAGATCCAAGGGATAGTTTATAGAGATAGTTTATAGAGAGAGAGAGATCAGGCCCTAAAAAGAAACCTACCCTCAGGCACTGAGCTAATGGAAGACTAGGCAGGTACTGGGCAAGACTTGTGAAAATGCTCTTCAAAAACTGTGGGAAGAATCAGCTTTCAGCAAATTACTACACATACCAGTGTTTTTCTGCAGTAATCAAAGAAGGTAATTGAAGAGAAGGATATAATTATTACCAGGGTTTTTAATGCCAGTGAATTTACTCGGTATTGGAAACACATGCTGACTGTAACATTTAGTTGTTGATGTTTTAAAAGTAACTCCTTCCTCCCCCCCCCCCCCCCCCCCCCCGTTTTCTACTCTTTTTTTCTACAAGATTTTGGTTTGCCAGCTATAGAAGTTTTTCAGGATTGTAACTCTTCAGGGTTGGCAAAAAGTTCCTATATATTGTAGAGCTCTGCCACCTAAAAGGGGAATTCAAAAGGGATGCTGGACGACGATCTGGGAAGCTTACTTTGGGATAGGAATGGGATAGAAAAGAAATGGGTGAGCTAAGAACTTGGAGGCTGTATAGCAATAGCAATGGTCTTTACGCTTTCAGACCTGACTTTCCCTTATAAACATTTGGTAACATGTCCTGTACTATACTGAAATTAAATCCATAACAATATGGCCAAAAATGCCTGCCCTGCCTATAATGTAATGTAAAGGATAGATTTAAAAAGAAGATGTTTCCGTATGTAAATGCTTAGGCATGACTGTGTTAGAGAACTTAATGAAGTAGTATGAATGCAAGAGCTGCAAATATGACTAAGGTAGTGTATGGTATTGATGACTCAAATACCACGAGTGCCACTGTGCTCGTGATCTGATTTTCGAAAATGAAATAACTTTTAGCAAAAGATAATCTCCCTTTTATTTACAGGGCAGATACAAAAATTCTTTCTATTTGTAAAAATTATGACCAGAAATTCCCAGCTACCCCCATACACTTCTGAAAAACCCCTAAGGGGACTGTAATGCCCTCTTCTTCACACTGAGAACCACTGCTATATAGAGTCACATAGTGTTCCAGTGTTCTAGGTTAAGATAGCACTGCTGACCAATTAGGGTAAGTATTTTTTTAATAAACATTTTATTAGTAGTACGAGGTTTATTTGGATCAATTTATTTTTTCTCCATCTGTCTTTTGGGACCAACTACGTGTTTGTGAACCAGTTGGTCATTGATAGAGGTAGTCTTATTGTGGAATAAAGTTTTATTCCTGGTAAAGTAAAGATCTGAGTGCAGCTAGAATAAAAAATACTGGTGAATATGTGAGAAATATAATAATTGTTTTCTTATTTTTAATCTCCTTAAGAGATAATTAGCTGCTTAAGCAAAAATAGTAATAATATATTGTTTCTAATTAATTTAAAAATAAAATGTGTGACAGCAGCACAAAGAATGGATGGGGAAGTGGAAGTATATACTTGCAAGGCCCTTACAGTACACAAGAAATGGGGTAATATCCCTTGAAGATTGACTGATGCGTGAAAAGATACACATGTAGATTGTAAAGCAACCACTAAAAAACAATAGAACAAAACCCAAAGAGGTACTGTTAATAAAACAATAAAGGAGATAAAATGGAATCATAAAAAATATTCAGTCCAAAAGAAGTCTGAAAAAGAGTAAACAAAATCATTCTCCCTGAAACAAGGTCAGATGCTTTCTGTGGGTTGGTTGCTTTTATTCTCCACTCCCAGAGCCGAGTGAGAAGGTGGTCTGTATTTCTGTATATTCAAAGGTTTGGTGGCCTTTATTGAAGAACTCAGTTTTATTTTTGTATTGGAAGTCCTTTGCCAATAGTCAGGCTATTCCCTCTTGCCCCGTTCCAGTGCTCTCCTGCTTTATAGCCCCCCGGGTTCACTCAGCACCTGTTTCTGTCTCTTCTCTATGGCCCTCCAGTGGAAAAGTGTCAGTGCTTTGAGTTTGTCACTAACTTCTATACTTGCCAGTCTAAGATGTTGCATAATAAAGATAAAGTGGAAAGAACTGATCTTTGATTTTTCTGGGATGTCTCAACATATCTTACCTTTTTCTCTTCCCCTGAATTCAGAGACATGAAAAATGCTGTAATTGGAAACAACAAGCAGAAAGCCAACCTCATTGTCTTAGGAGCTGTTCCAAGGTACGTTTGCTGTCATCCCCTTTTCAGCTATTCATACTAAGTTTCTAATGTGTTTCTCATTCTCAGCCATGAGATCCATCTTTTTTCTGTATTGCCTATCCTATTTTTGAAAAGCCTCTTAATTTTTTTAAATGCCATGAATTTATGAAGCATTTGTTTAAAAAAAAAAAAAACACCCACAAATTAAAGCATCAGAGAATGGAATAGGAAGCAAATGTATGAGTACTTTTTGAATTCAGGAAGAACATTGGCCTTACCTGCAATAAAAGGATGTGTCAGTTAGGTAGGCAATATACAGCAGCCCAATTCTTTCTCCCCTGTCTTGTTAGAACTGTGGCAGTTTTTGTGTGATTGTGTAGTCATTTCTTAGGATTCTCAAAACCCTTTTTGAATTAAAAAAAAAGACCTGCTTGGTTTTTAATTCTGCTTTTTTGTTTTTCTTGCTAATTTTTAGAATTTGCTGTTTTTTAAGTTAACATAGAAAGTTTGATTTCTTCTAATCTAATAAGCTCCATTTTGGCAGTGACAGTTGTATAACTTCCTGTTTGCTTTGCTACTCAGAACTAAGGTTTATATGCAGTTGCTTTTCACTTAGAATCTTAAAATATTTTGGTTTTTTTCTCTTTTCTTTCCTTTCTATCTTTTGATACGGGATTAATGGTTGTATTGTTTTTATTATAACTAACTTCAAGTATGAGTATATACTTTGATAACCATAAAGCACACAGTAACCTTTCTTAGGGGATTAGTGTTCAGTACATATAAATATTCTTTAGGGAACATGAGGCTCTACCTTAGAACATAAGGGAGATGGTCATAAGTGGTGGATGATTAGAATTTGGGGAGTAGTTGTTTGGCAGGCTGGGCTGGAGTGGAAATGGGAGGATCCCCTAATCCCTCAAATAGGAGCATTGGAGAAAGAAGAGAGCTTCCCTTGCTTGAATTACTGCACAAGCACTGAATATTCCTTCTAGGCTAGACTTCTGTAATCTCTCAACTAAGGATAGTCAAGGTCCATTTTGAGTCTGAATTTAAGATCTGGCAGCACTTGGCATTGAGAGTCTTCATATACTGAAGTGGCAGATAACGTGTACTGTGGTGCTGCTGTTTCTACAAAGAGCCCTTCTGGACAACTTTCAGATTTATAGTTCTGATAAACTCTGAGATTATATGATAGCTATTTTGATCATAATGAAGAAAATCTCTTCTAGACTTTTTTCTAGATATTCCTCTATTAAATTAGCAGCTGACGGAGACAAATGACCGTTTCCTAGCCTTCTGTAAGCTCACCAACTGATTTGTAGTATGTGTAGTGTATTTGTAGCCTTTTTCTGTCACATCACTTTCAGCTAATTTTAAGTTTTTTAGTCCCTTCTGTTTATCAAGTTCTTCTTTTTAGATTGTTGTACTTGCTTCAGCAAGAAACCTCAAGCACAGAGCTGAAAACTGAATGTGCAGTGGTATTGGGAAGTCTTGCTATGGGTACTGAAAACAATGTCAAGTCTCTACTAGATTGCCATATTATCCCTGCCTTACTGCAAGGTATGTAGGGAAGTCATTTTTGTACAAGTAAAAACTAGAATTGGTTTGCAGTGTTTTAAAATACAGGTTGAAAGAAGGATGAGTCTCAAATCTATTTTCTAATAATAGGACTACTGTCCCCAGACCTGAAGTTCATTGAAGCTTGCCTGCGATGCCTGCGCACCGTCTTCACCAGTCCCGTCACTCCAGAGGAGTTACTGTATACAGTGAGTTTTAGGTGTTTTTGAATCATCAGTTGCATTTCACTAGCAGCATACTTCTAACTTACTGAGCATCTCAAAACTCATCATACCTGTTGTGTTACAGAAAAGTCTCAAGAAGTACTTGAGTTCTTGCTAATTTGCAAGTGTCAAATGTTCTAGGCTTTGTAAAGAAGTATAAGATAGTCTCAGACCTTGAGGGATTTATAAGTTGTTTTTTTTTTTTTTTTTTTTTTTTTGGGAAAATGACCCATTTGATCTTTTAATATAAGGCAGTATATTTAATGCTAAATGAATGATAAGGAGTTCTAGTCACTCTAGGGTAAATCCAGCAGAGAAGGTTTATAGAGAAGACAGAATTTGACCTGGGTCTTGAATAATGGATAAGATTTAGAGAATAAAGAGGCCAGTCTGGGGAAGAGAATATGCAGAACAGTGGGCAGAATAGTCTAATGCAAGAAGGACATCAGCGTTAGCTCCAGCTGGAGAGAGGAAGCAGTATCAGCTTGCAAGAGGCTTACTTGCCAGGCAAGAATCAGAGAATACGTGCAAAAGAATCCAAATATCTTTTGAGTCATTCAGTAGTTTTAAAAAACCTCAGGGATTATTAGAGGGTATTTTTATATGTTGATTACATGGGGCTTTCTTAATGAAAATTATCCAGGTCAGTGTTTTTCAAATACACTTATTCATAATCCACAGTAAGAAATATATTTTCCATTGCCACCCATGCATATGTGTGAATTTGTGTGTGTGTGAGAGAGCGGGGTGGAGAGAGAAAGAGAGAATATCCTGAGGCAATCTTTACAAAATAATTCCAGTATTCCTCTGGTTTCTATTCTATGCTTTATCATTTTAAAAAAAAATGCTGGTTGTGATTCTCTGAGCTAACACAAAGAACCAGAATGTCAAATGGGACACATACGAGTCAGAGATCTTGTCCAGAATCACCCTTTACAAATATTTCAAGAATATAAGCAATCAAGAGGCATAGGCAAAGCAAGCATGAAGAGGGGACGTGTCCTATGGCTCCATAATCCATCCTTCACACATGAGGCACGTTCTCCTCTGGCCTGTAATGATACATGAGGTCTGTAAGGGAGGTTTGTGGGTCACCTCGCACAACAGGGAGGCTGTAAACTATGACATACCTCAATTTTATACCTCAGGGGGCCGTGCCTCATCAATCTGGAAATTGTTTACTATAGTTCTCAAACTTGAGCATAATAAATGCCTATCTGTTCTCCTTAGGTCGTATTATTTTGTTTAAGAGATTAAACCACCCACTATCTTCTTTACTCTAGAAGTTCCTCTGCAATCCCCAGTCCAGGAATAGAGGGAGAAATTGACTCTGGCCAACTGTTTTAACTCCTTCCTCCTCACTCCCTAAATTAGTTTCATGATTCACTAATGAATCATGGTGCATAATTGGGAAAACTCTGGTGTATATCAACTTAACTTTTTTACATGAGAAAAATTAAGAACCAGGGACATTGAGTGACTTTCACAGTAAGAACATGTAAATTTTGAAATATCTCAACTTTATGCTTCAGAGACAATGGAGAATTCATAAAAAGTATTGGATAGGATAATGACAGAGAGTAGTGTTTCAGTGTAATTAACTGAGGTCTGTGAGTTGGATTGTGCAGAGGCCAGCTGCCATGGCAACTCAGGCACTAAACTCAAGACAGTGGTCAAATTGGAAGAGGGTAAGATGTCTAGTTTGAAATCCTATTTATCTGATGGGTGACTTTGGACAAATTATGTAACTCTTCTTTGCCTGTTTACTGAATTATAAACTACAGATGTAACACAGTTGGAAGAAAGGGGGGTAGGTGTTAAGAAATGGGATGGGGCTGTTGAGACAGAAAGACTGAGGAAGAGAGAGCACTGGGGGAAAGGAAGGAGGTGGAAGTGGGGTTAGGAGCCTAATAGAGTCCTTTTTTATCTTCCTCTCGATTGCCTGTTGTATCTTAGTGGCTTCCTCCTTCCCTGTCTTCTTCCCATGCGACCACTGTCTCCTGGCTCCCCAGTGAAATAAACACATACTTGACATATCATCTTCTCTCTTCCCTTTCTTTCTATGCGTTTAGTACCTGACTTTTTTTTTTGAGGTTTTCTAATTTTTCCATTTTGTTTTTAAACTGTTTTTGACAACTCAGAGAGTTATACTAATAAGCAAAAGGAGAGGCTTCTACTTGTAGGGAATCAACAGCCTTCTGTTGTTTTTTTAACTTAGTGTTTACATATCTTGGGTATTTTTTTCATTCTAAGGGAAACCCCAAATCTTGTTCATCCCACCGGTGGTATTCTTTTAAGTTTTCTTCCTTGCCCTTTGTTGTCTTTTGTCGCAGTGTGGTCTATGTGGCCTCATCTGGGAACTAGTTAGAATGCAGAATCTTAGGACATACTCCAAACCTATAGAGCCAGAATCTGCACGTAAAGAATATTCCCTAGGAATTTGCATGCACATTCATACTTGAGAGGCATATCTGTAGGACTCATGACAGCATTGGCTAGATGCTTGAGCTAAATCTCCTTTCCTTCTGCAGTTCAGTTCAAATCCCCTTTCGACTTCTAATTCCTTTTGCACTCCGATAAAAAGGAGAGTCTTGGAAAGCCCTGCAGCAGGTTGGGTGGATGCTTCTCTCTTCTGTACCGTCACATGTGTTGCTAAGTGTCAACAATAGTAGAGAGTATGCTGTAAGTGAAGAGTTGTTATTGTGAAGATGGAAATTAGCTAACTACAGTCATTATGAGAGATTGTTACTAGTTACTTATACTTACCTTAACATCTCAGAGATCAAAATTGCCAGGTTTTATTTTTATACAATAATTCCTCCTTATAAGCTATTTATTAATATCTTACTAATTGTCTCACTTTGGGTTTCAGAACAGATTTCTGTCAAGTCTTACTGAAATGATTTTGTTTTATCGTGGGAATGTAGGCTGTTTATGGGAAAGAAATTGAGTTTTCTGTTCTTGTATTTTATTGTCGAGCATGAATGTTAAAGCCCCTCTCCTTGTCCTTTGCACAGACAGTTTTGATGGCCATGTTGCTTTTGTTTTGCTGTGTTCCTTAAGCAGACTTGAGTTACTGTCGTTAAGATAAAAGGCTTGCCAAAGTACCTGCTCATGGAAATAGTGTGTTAGCTGTGTTCACAGTGTCTAAGTTCCTGGTTGCTGTGTTCTCCTTCCCTTCACCTCCAGGATGCCACGGTGATACCGCACCTCATGGCGCTGCTTAGCAGGTCCCGCTACACCCAGGAGTACATCTGTCAGATCTTCTCCCACTGCTGTAAAGTAAGAACCAGAATAAGTATTCTCTGTACTGTACAATGTTATGTGCCCGCAGGAGATGTGCCTCCTTTGTGTGTCCTCCCAGAGATAATCTACACATGTAAGCAGACCTATGTATGTATCTCCCTCCCCTTTTTGTGGCACAAATGACTGTATACCATACATACACCTTCTGCACCTTACATTTTTCACTTAACATATTTTGAAGGCTATTCCACATCAGTACATAAGGAGCTCCCTCGTTCTTTTTTTAAACAGCCATATAGTATTTTACTGTATAGATGTACAGTAATTTATTTAACCAGTTCTCTGTTGTTGGACATTTAACTGGTTTCCATTCTTATGTTATTACAAAACAATGTGCAATAAATACCTTATATGTAAGATATGGTATAAGAAACGGAATTGCTGACTCAAAGAAGGTATACATTTGTAATTTTACCATATACTGTCTTGTATAGAAGTTGTACCATTTTGTATCCCTAAAAGCAGGGTGTTATCATGACTGTTGCCCTACATCCTCAGTTTCCACATTTTTGGGAGTTGTTTTAAGTGATGTCATACAAGGAGAAATGAGAGATTCTTCTCTGCTCTTTGTTCAGAGAGCAATTTGTGTTATTAAAACCTGAACATAACTGAAAAGTGGTGTGAAGTTCTTGATTTGCTTCATAGTTTACACATTGAGTGTACTCTTTTGATAACTATGGGCGATTATTTATTTGAGACCTTTCATAATTTTTTTCAGGACAGCATTACTCAGCTAACTATCATTTATAATACAAATGCAAAGTGAAGAGTTTGAGGAACAATAGGGAAGAAGGGAAAGAGAAGTGAGTACCTACATACTAAAGTAGGAAGATCGCAGACCTTTGCCATTTTAGATCTGTTTCCCAAATAAATGAAAATTAAATAATTTGATTCCCAAAAAATTACCTATTGCTTATAATTTAAATGTTTAAACCCCTTCCCAAATCCTAGCTGATTATCACAGCCTACTGAATTCTATTTAAGGCATTCAGAATTTGAGATTTTTGTCAAAAATGTTTGAAGTTTTTCTTCTCAGATTGCTTTGACAGTGGATAAACTAACTCACAAGACCAGGGATGTCAGACAATCCTTAATCTTTTGAGGAGGACAAAGAAAAGCTTTGAAAAAACAACAGTTTTGTTGCGTTTCATTTGGTAAAAATGAGCTGAACCAACAAGGTCTAGAATCTTCCAACAACGAAATGATGTCTTCTAGCCAGCTCTGGCAGGTAGCATAGGGTTCTCCAGAACTCTGTCCATCATTGAAGATCTTTGAGCATCTATACCTGAGTGCTCGAGAACACCACAGCATCGACTAGTTACAACCACTGTAATCCCCAAAGGACACTGAAAATTGGATCTGGATGTATGTAACTCCTACATGTCAAATTATGTTCAATTATGAGACGTTGGAATAATCCCATTCCTAAAATCGCTTTTAGAAGTATTCGTTAGAAACTTCTCAACACTTTCAGGCTTGCTCATCTGGAACTTCTCAGTTCTGTTTTAGCTAAAATCATAGATGAAGGAATACCATTAAATCACTAGTTCTTTTGCTGGAGAGAAGCTTAGGCTGAGCAAGAATTTGCAGGCACCCTCATGCCACTACCAGAACTGAAGATGTTATCAGAGGAAATCATCTTAATTCAGCTTTCTTTTAGCCTGATAATTAGCATTTGCTACTGCACTGAAATGACCAAATTAAGTTTTCTGAGATATAACTAGACCTCAGGAAACATGATTGCATTATAAACCCAATGACAATAGAAATAACCTTTTGGAGTTTAAGATCATGAGGGCTTATGTGTCTCCCGCCCTGTGGGTGCTGCCTCAGTAACCCCAGGTTCATGCAAGTTGATTTGAAGAGACTGAAGAGAGACTTGATAACAATCAAATGATAGCTCATCCTTCTCTAGTTGGTTCAGCCACTAATTCCTTAAAATTGTTTTTACACAATCCTATGTATGACCGCAGAGAGTAGGAAGAGCTTCTTTTGTAACAAATATTTGCTGCAATCTTTGGGGCAAAGAATGTGAGGGATTAAAAAATACATTATCTTGTAAGCAGTGGTGAACAGTTATGTTCAGAGAATTGCATTGTGCTTGATCTTTTCACCATTATTCGTAAGCAATTCCATCTGAAGATATTCCACAAGTGATTTAGCTCTTAGGAAATAAAAGATGTATGCATATGGATATTCATTGACGTGATGTACGAGTATGTATAATAGTAAAAGACTGAAAACAATCTAAATGTCTAACTATAGGGTACTAGTTAAAGTATGGCACATTCATACAATGAATAAGGCCCAAAAAGAAATGAGAAAGCTCTTTATGTACTGATATAAATGATCTCTGAGATATATGATAAAGGAAATAAAAGGTTTAGGGCAATATATATGTATTTATAGTACACATAATACTTTATACACACACACACACACACACACACACACACATCTCTATATGGTATTCAACCATTTGTGTTAAAATGGGGGAAAGAATATACTTATGTGTTTTTTTGCATATGTATAAATGCCATGAGGAACATAAAATAATCTATTAGTTTTAGGTTGCCTCAAAGCAGGGGAGCGATTAGCTGAAGAAGAGGGGGAAGAACAGTGAGGTACAAGGGGTGGAGGCAGCACCGTGCTACTTAGCTCTCCTGCTAAGCACTGCCGGAATTTAATTTGGGGTGCTAAAGTTTATAAGGAAGGCCAAACCATCTTAGTATGCTGACACATTAGCCGAGGCTCTCTCAGGCTTATCTTCACAATTTATTTTAGTTACCTACTTGTTACCAGGTAGGAAAAAAATAGTCTGATTCTTAGGAGACCCTTCTTTCTTTGGCTCCCCCGTTACAGTCTCCATCTACCACGTTTTTATAATGAATCAGCCAGAGACGCCTCTATTTTAAATGAGATAATTCAAGTAAAGCTTTTAGAGCAGTGCCCAGCACATAGCAAGTACCCAGTAAATAGTACCTATAATTATAATTGCAGATTCAGGGGTGAGGATGAGGTAGGAGAGAGCATTCTTCCAGCCTGTGCCCTGAGAATGTCAGCATTTTAAGTCATTATAAAAGCAAGCTTGCACTACTCTAGATGGATATGTAGTGATAAATGTATCAAGCAGTTGTACTCGGGGAATTTTATCTTTATACCCTAAGGATCTGCACTGAGATGCAGCTTTAATAAAGTTCAACAAAACATTGTTTATAATAGTGAGACATTAGAACTTGCCTGAAATATGTAATGGGGCTTTGCCGGAGTAAACTGGAATTTTACATAGTGACTAAAAATAAGAAATCAGAAGTTAGAAAATGTATAGAAATGAAGAGAAATTGCTGGAGTTTTTTTTAAGGATGTAAATTGTTTAATTTTATGTAAAATGTTTAGGGGGCTTTTACCTATAAAATAGAATATGGCTATTTTATTATTCAGAAGTACAAATGCTACTCTCCCCACTTCAAATGATGATTATTTTGGTCTAAGAAAGAATGAGCACCCCTACGATAGTGGTTACTTGGCTAAATAGTGTATTGGAGAAATTTGAGAGCTCTTTTTCTAGACTAGTAACTGGTTTCCTCTGGTAAACCCAGGCAGGTAGCCTATCTATGTTTTTGTCTCTTTTAAATAATGATAAGTATTAATTACCATCTTTGTCCTGGCTTTAATTGACTTTTCATTATTTGAGTGGGACATAAAATGAATGAATAAGAACTGTGGCAAATTGGAAGTCTTGGCTAAACCTTTGGCTTCTGCCACTTTAAAGATCTTCAGTAAATCGATTAGTAGAAAACAGAGTTGGTGAAAACTAAAATACCTGAATTTTTCTATTTCTTTAGTTTGCTACTCTAAGAAGTGGTGGTTTGGGGAAAAGAAACAAGATAGACACAAGATACCAAAACACGCTGTTCACTTCTCAGTGATGGAGTGCTGTGTTTCCCACCATTTATTACTCAGACTTCCTGAGGTGTTGAGATTGATTCGTCACTGCTCCAGTTCATCTTACAATTATTATTTTAGGTATCTCCTGTCTAGTTCACCATCTTAATTGTAAAAATGACTACCACTGTCTCCTGTGGGCATAGGGTGAGGGTGTGCACAGGAAATGCAGAATTCACAGTGGTTCTGTTGCTGTAGGAGAATCTGTTTAAGAAATACAACGGGGCTGTGCCAGGATAGCTTCTGTGCACCCTTCCTTGTTTTGGAGAGGAAATAAGGCAGTAACACTGCAGCATTGGGATGAGGTAAGGTATGGCAGCTCCTTGCAGGCCTAAAAACAGTGTCTGCCCTGCTTTTTTTGAGATGGCTGTATGCAAGAGAAGAATTCTCCATTGTATTGTGTGTGGTTTTCTACATTTGAGTAAATGTTTTATTGTAATGAATTATTACTCTTCTTAATGTATTACTATATTCTTTTTTCTTACAGGGTCCAGATCATCAAACAATTTTATTTAACCATGGTGCAGTTCAGAATATTGCTCACCTACTAACCTCAGTATCTTATAAAGTAAGATGTTAAAAATTATGGCCAGATTTTTATACTTTATTTTTGGTTTCTAGAATCTTGGTCTAGAAAGAGACCCACGTTATTTTATTGCTTCTTTGATAGACATTGTGATCAAGAGTAGTATTTTATTAGTAAAATGTTATGGGGCATTGTCTTACATATAGAATTCTCCTTAAAAAAGAAAATCTACTCTTGCCTTTCCTTGTTTTTCAGGATATGGTTGTGGCATGAGTTGCTGTTGATTTTCACCTGTGATCATTACTAGTCTCTTCCAGTTAGGTGTCTGTGTTAAAGCTGACGCCTTACAGTATATAAGAACAGTGGCTTGCTACATCAGGAAAGACTTGGGGTTTCATCTGTGAGACCTTTATTTAGCCACAGTGACTCAAACTTACAGCACATACCCACATATACATCAACATTTAAAATGTGTTCTGTTTTGTATTTTTAGTTTAAAAGTCAAGGGTTTTCAGATTTGTTGATTAAATTTTGTTTACTGTCTTTTGGGTAAGCAGAATCATGATACATTGTCAGGCATGTGGCTAAAATTTTGGACATTTCATTGTTCAACTAGCAAATGGAAGCAAATATTGCGACATTGTCCTTATTGTGTCACATTAGAGCTGGGTATGCCAGAAGTTTCCTGTAGAGCAGAGAGGCTGTCGTTTTGTCTTCTATCCACTTGCACCGATCGTAGTCTGCTTTTTTGGTCCTTAGCTTTATTGCAGCCTGCTAATACGTGTGTTTTCCCTACCTCAGACATCCAAAGTTCATCCTTGTGAAGAGCTCACAAGGATAGGCGCAGTGCCCAAGTGAGGCACGGGGCTTCTTCACACCTCAGCTACTTAGCCTGCCAATCTCAGTTTCCACAAAAGGATATCGAATATGTACGCGGGCTTGGAAGTGAGGGTTAGATCAGCTGGGAAAAACTGAACAGAAAGAATGAAAAATAACTGCTGTCATGGTGCTCCTACAAATTAAAAACATGTTGTTTGTGGTCAAGAGTTTGGGCCCTTGGTATCATCCCAGACCAGTTACCTGGTTTTAAGGAATGGTAGCAAAATTTATAGGCGTTTGGGGTTTTGAAAGTTAAATTGGTTTAGTCCTTTTCAAACTTTTATTGTAATTTTGTTTTCCTTTCTTCCCCCACCCCTATCCCATATGCAACTATAAGAGTACTCTTTGGTTGTTTTGTTTTGTCTCTTTCTTTCCCTTTAGTTCATTGTTTTGTAGTTTGGGAAGAAGAAATGTCCCATTTGGAAGGCAGTTGGTAATTAATTGTTATTAAATTCCCTTTGCCTTACCAACATTGTATTTTGTACAGTGTTCTTTTAAATTTGATTAGGGATTTATCTACTTCACTTTTACTTCTTCACTGTTTTTTCTTCTCTATTACTTCAAAATTAATTTTAACTTTTTATAATTTTAACTTACTGCACTCTTCGGATGGACAGGACTTATTTTTATTCCTTAGTCCTTCCTTTAGTACTTTAAGCAGATTTAAAGTTATTTCTTCAGTTTAGATTCTGAAACATTAAAATTCATATTTGCAAAATTAAAATAAACACTTTGTTCATTTATTTCTACAGGTTCGAATGCAAGCACTGAAATGCTTCTCAGTTTTAGCCTTTGAAAACCCCCAGGTATCGATGACCCTGGTAAATGGTAGGCTGGAACTTTCAGTGGCACCTACAAGATTTAATTTATGAACTTTGTAGATTTAAAGAATTCCTTAATTCTTGTTGTTTGTTTTACTTCTAGTTTTGGTTGATGGAGAATTATTACCACAAATTTTTGTGAAGATGTTACAGAGGGATAAGCCTATTGAGATGCAGCTCACATCAGCAAAATGGTAAAAGTAAAGACAATGTGGGAAGAAAGACAGTGCTTTATCACTATCTTAGAGTATTTTTGGACAGCCTAATTAGTTTCCTTCCAATCCCCACTATGTGTGGGGATTTTTAGAAAGTCAGACAGTTGTCTCATTATTTTCTTAAATGGATGTGAGTTTTTTACTCATTTTACTCAGTAGTGTGTAGAACAGGAACTCATATAACATCTAAGATTATCTACAGAAAATTATTATATTCTTTATTACATTTATTCCCTTCTCCTTATATTTCATTTGCAATAATACAGAATTAGATCAGATTTAACCAACACATATTATGCTGCGTATTAAGTCAGGAAAATATAAAGATATAGAAATACGGAGTGAGAATTAGTTGAAATTGATAATCGAGGCATGATTTCAGAGAATGTGGCTTTCTCATCTTTAGGAAAAACAAAACAAAGAATCCTTACAGAGATGTGACAATTTATAAGATAGTTGTATAAAGTTCTTATTAGCACAATTCCTGGCTCATACAAGCCTTCAGTACATGTTAATTCTGTAATTATTAACACATTAACAGGTTGAGTAACAGATAGGTTGTGTAGGGTTCTATGCTAAATGAATTATTTTGTTTCAGTATTTAAGAAGCTGTGGCTCTCTAATATTTGGCGAGAATGGGGAATTTCAGTGAATTAATTACTCATGTACCATGAATTGTTTATTTTTTATTTGTTTATATTATTTGTATTTTTTTTTATTTGTTTGCTTTTTGTCTTCAAAACTGAGTATTTGCTTCTTATTTAGTAAGGTAATCCTCTCATAAGACTGCTTTTAAAAACCAGTGTGGTAACAAGCCTTAAGATAATGATAATAGCTATAAAAAGTTCAACCCTCTACAATATAAGTAAAGAATTTTATTGATTTGTTTATAGCTTTTCCTAGAAGTCAGAGTATGTGGTGTTTTAGTGTTTCTTTTTTTCCCTCAGCTTACTAAAGGAATCTAATTCAAAAAGGAAATTCATTAATTCAAGTTTCTAAAGTGATTAATGTTCATTACCTGCTTTGAGAATACAAAGTAATTTTATTCTCATTCAAAGCCAGATATAATTGTGAAGAACCAAGTCATTGCCTAATTCTCAAAGTTACTACTGGTAACCTCTGAATAGTTAGTTAATTTTTTATGGATACTTGTAAGTATTATGAGTTAACTGCTTCTGTGATAATTCTGTTGCTATTGAAGTTGTAATGTCCCAACTTAACTTCATTTAAACTTAGCTACTTTGTTAACTTTATATTTTATTCTTAGTGGTTTTTTTTTATTATGGAAAATTTTAAACATAAAGAAGAATAGAGAAAAGTACAAAGAACTCCAATGTGTCCAGTATCTAGCTTCAAAATTTATCCACTTATTACGCCATTTATTTTTAAAACAATTTGTAGTTTTTTTAAAAAAAATATCTGTATAAATTAGTTGTCTTTTGACTATTAAATTAACAACCTCAGATAAAGGAACGTCAAAACCTCCATCAAGGTAAATGAGAGTAGTTGTCTTTTTGTTTTTTTTTCCTTAAAATCTTAAAGGCAAGTAATTTTCCTTTTAAAGCTTTAAAACACAAGCGAAAACTTACTTTCTGCCATCTTATTCCAGTTTAACTTACATGTGTAGAGCTGGAGCAATTCGGACAGATGACAACTGTATAGTGTTAAAGGTGAGCTAATTAATTCTCTCTACAAGCATGTGACAATTAACCAGTCATAGTGTTGAATCTAAATATTGGTATTCCTATTTGTTTTTACACATTTATCACTATGGTATGTGTGCATAGCATAAAATAGTAATAAAACACTGCTTTTCTTTTCAGTGGGATGCCATGTTTTAAAAATTGATTTTAGATGTGTTTCGAAAGTCAAAGTGAAGTAACTCTTTCCTTGTTATACCTTTTTCATTTTTATGGTAATTGAGAGTATGTACAGTTGTAGGAATATGTAAACTTAGGTGAAATAGAAAATATATTTTAGTCCTTGGTATTCATTAAGTTTGTAACACAGGTCTGTAGGCAAGCAGTTCACTACCTCTGCAGATAAAGACTTTGTATCACCCTCGTGGCTTGTAATCAAACGGCACAATGAGAAAGAATAAGTAAATCACACATGAAAGCAATCCTCATCATTGTAGTATATCCATATCAACTAGGACTCAGCAACACCCAGACAAGAGACTAACCCTAGAAGTCCTAAGACCTAAACTCTGCTTTTAGCACTCCTACCTCTTGGTAACCTTGGGCACACCTCTGATTTTTTTGATGTGTCAGACTCCTAATTATGAAAATGGAAGTAATAATTCCTGCTCATCTATTCCACAGGTTTACAGTGAGAATAACTATATAGTAAATACATTAAACGTCTCATTAGCTATAAAGAACAAAACCAGTGTAAATAAATTGATTGTGTGTCATTTTATGAATGTGAGGTTTCTCATTATCAGTGTTCAAAATGAACCCACGGTTAAAGAAGACCAATGTTTACTTTAGTCTTTGGTGAAGAAAGTCAATTAATTTAATGAGATCTGAGAACCCCTAAGTCAACAACACTGCAGATAGTGCTAAGGGCATCTGTGAAGCAAGTGATCTTAGTTCATTTACTTAACTGCTCTACCCCTCCTTTTCTTCCTTATTGGTAACCTGAGTTAATAGTGTCTTCTTCGTGTAGTAGTTGTGAGCATTAAATTCAATAATCCATGAACTTACGGAATTGATAAATGTTAGTAACTGTTCATGGGAAAATAAGAATGAGGCTTTCCTCTTGGAAGCCGATGTTTGTATGGTAAAGCCCGAATGAGCCAGAAGTCAATAGTGAACAATAAAGTGCTAAACTCGGGGATAAAGATATAATAGGAACTCAGAAAAGAGCAGAGCACAGTTGACTGTGGCAGTTAAGGAAGTCTTCCTATAACTGTAATATTTCAGTTTCTACTTCCACATTATCCTTTAAAGTGGATTCATCAGCCTTAAATATAGTAAAAAGATAGGGTATTTTTACTGAGAATCTGATGTAGAAAAAGTACCAAGACCAGTGCCAAGGTTTTTGAAGGACCTCAGAAATAAAACTGGACTAGTAGGTATCAGTCTTTCCAGGGAGTTCTTTGGAAAACGTAGAGTAGGAACTGTGACTAATGCATTTCACTTGGATTATAAGAGAACTGGTGGAATTTGAGTGATGGTAAGGTCACTGTAGTTTTAAAGCTGTATTTTTTGCAACTATACTTATTAATCCCCAAACAAAAACAAAAAAAATAGAAGTCATCCCAGCCATATTACTCACTAAGGAAAAAACAGCATACTTTTTCTGAGGCAAAATAGTTCCTGATTAAACTGCTGGATATCTTTCACATAAATAAATACATAGATGGGACAGAAACAGACATGATTAGGGATTCTTAAATGACTTTCGTAAGGTTGCATAATAACTCATGCTTCAGTCTTAACGATCACAGAAACCTAATGAGAGTTTGTATTAATGTGCTTTGATTATATGATTAGTTTAGTGTGTTGGCATAAATGATTAACAGGTACTGAATTTTATTTTTACATTCCAAAAAACCCTTTTATTCTTTAAAAGTTTTTATTGAGAATTGGATCACAAACGTGACTCCCAGTAAAAACCATTGAGTTGATTCAGTCTCTTTATGCTCTCCACCAAGCTTTCGCCTTTACCAAAAAGCAAATAATTCATTTCACTGCCTTCCAGACATTGCCTTGTTTGGTCCGAATGTGCAGTAAGGAGAGATTGCTAGAGGAGAGAGTGGAAGGAGCTGAGACACTCGCCTATCTCATTGAACCAGATGTTGAGCTACAGAGAATCGCTAGCATTACCGACCACCTCATTGCCATGCTTGCTGATTATTTCAAGTATCCCAGCTCAGTGAGTGCCATCACTGACATTAAAAGGGTATGTTCTCTTTTCCTTTTCAGCAGCTCAAGAGAGGGAGTTTTTAAAAGCTTTACTTAACTGTTCACAACCTGGAACCAATTGATGATTATAATTCAAAGCCGTTTTAAATAAAGGGATCTTGTACATTTGGTAACATAGATGATGTTGCTGTATGAGTTTTTGAATCCAATTTGTTTCATGTTTTTTATTAGGAACTTTTTTATTAAAGGAGATAATCGGGAAAGAAGAAAATTGCATCCCCAATTCCCAACTAAAACCCCGAAATACTGGGGTCTGGTCTCGAAGCTGGTTATTGACATTTTATCAGTGTTATCTAATCCTATACAAGTTCTCAGAGTCATCTCTGTTGCTATATTCTCATTCTTCTGGTCAAGGGTGACCTTTTGTTACAAGTGACTGAGTGGCTTTATTTCACTCTCCACCACTGTTTCTTTTTTGCTACCTTTTCTTCTAACTTTTGCCATCTTTTTCCTTTTTGAAGTTTATACTGTGCTTTGTGTCTGCTGGTGACAACTAAAGCCCATTTAACCTCTAGATTGAGACCATTAAGAACCAAAATGTGCTAACTTTTTCTCAAAATACAAGTTCCTTAGAATAGGTGGATATTACTTTGACTTTGTTTTTGTCAGCCTGTTTGTCATATCCATTTCTTTAAGCATAAGAGCTAAATAAATATTCTGTTAGAGAAAGTTTATTTAAGGAGGTCATGGTAGAGAGAGCATTGCCTCCTAATTAACCAGTAACCAGTACTGCTTCATGAATGTGACTGTATTTTTGATACTAGTGGTCCCAATGGTAAATATTTAAAAACTGTTCTCTTGACCTCTCCCATGCCCCTGAGTTCCAAAAAATTTCATCTGGTAGGCAATGGTTCAATTGGCATTTAACGTTGAGAATCAAATAAACTATTAAGGGTATGTCTTTTCTCTGTCTCAGGAAGGGCCTAAAATAACCTTCACTGATATTTGTATTAATAATGTATACTGCCCTCTGCATATTTAAGTTATGTGCCTGCTCTTCCTACTGAAGGTAGGATCGTTTTTTTCCAGCAGACGTGATGGGTTATGTTGAACCAGCTGCCTTGTTTATTTTCCCTCTGGCACTGCTCTCACTGACACAGTGTGTCACTGGTTCAAAGATACATGAGCAAGTCCTATCTATACCCTCATGAGTACGCTTAGTGAACCATCCCAGCAAGGCAAACAGAACACTTTGATGGACATGAGAGTGAGGGAACGTAGAAGAACTTCTCTCCTATGCGTCTGCAAATCATTTAATAGTATGTAGATTATCCCTTCTGTTAAGACTTTTTCCATTTTCATCACAGTATTAAACTAGAGTAATAATTTTTTAAATGATCTCCTAATGCCCAACTTGAATATTAAATTCTTACATGTTAATAAATGTGTAATTTTTGTGGTCCAGCTCAGTATTCTAATATATTGATGACTAGAATGTAGTTAAAACTTTAAGAATAAGTATTTTAGAACTTACATGTCAAAATGAGTGTTCCTCATTGTATGTTGGGAGATTCCTCCTGTTGTCCACCATCGCCTTCTTGTTCAAAACATTTTTGGAACTACTTTTAAGGATTGCCCTCAGAACCACCCCAAATGAGTTTCAGTTTTTGTTGTTATTTTTGTTACACTAAATGATGTTACCCAGCTGGATTTCCCCATCTTTACACACCACAATCAGTGACAATTAAAACTCTCTTAGTTCATAAAGATATGTTATTGTCAGGGTTTTGTAGCTAATAAGCCACTTAGCTCTTCAGGAAGTTTCAAAAGAGGGTCTCAGAATGTTTTAAACAACACGTCCATCATTGCATAATGGTGAACCTTTCCAAGGCAACTCATTTGGAAAAAGTAGTGATATTTTGGAAGTTATATCTCTTAGTTATAAAATTATTTACATTATTGATATGCCTTGTATATTTACTGGTTTGTAATCCCTCTTTGAAAGTGTACTGAGAAGATGCTTCTATTTTATTGTTATGGTAGTTTGGTCAAATCAGGTGTATGGGAAATTGATAACTTAGGAAGCTGGTTATGCATATGGAAAGATAGCATTAATTATTTCATACCAGTAAGTAATTTTAATAGATTTATCAAAAGAAGCCCTCAAACGTAAATCTCAAATAATTGTAATAGATACATAGTAATGATTACCATGTACGTTGTTCATTAAGGATTTTCATAGAGTGTTCCCTGTTTCTAAAAGCTTTTTAAATGCTGAGATTAGGCTAGCACTACTCTTAATGTTTGGTAAAGCTTGCTAAAGACATTGTTGCAGCAGCGCTCAAGTTGTCAGCTGTATTCTGGGGCTGAGTGTGCTTTGTTTTTGAGGAGAGCATTGCAAAGAGCTGGTGCAAGCAGGCATCAGTGCCACTAAGCCCACTCTCTAGGAACCCTGAATTTTTAGGTGTCAAAGGTTCACAAAGGTTTTTCTTATACCACTGTCAAGTGTTGTGGGGTTTACTTTTAGACAGAAGCCGACTGCCTGTATTCTAGACCATGCTGACACAAACACAGCCAGGTCTCAGTCATATGTGATCAGAACCCCAAAATAATCAGGAATTCAATGAGAGCGCATTAATATGTTAGTAGTTGTTAAACATTTTTTCTCTCAAACTCTACTCGATTAGTTTTATTGAAAATTTAATTTGTGGATTGAGTTGTAACATACCTTTTTTTCCCTCCCATAGCTTGATCATGACTTAAAACATGCTCATGAACTCCGCCAGGCTGCATTCAAGCTCTATGCCTCTCTTGGAGCAAATGATGAAGACATCCGGAAGAAGGTGAGTCTGGGAGAGGGGCGTCCCCCAGTCCTGACAGCCAGCAGGCAGGGAGTGACGTCAACCTGAAAGTCGTGGTGAAGAGCACTAACAGTGACTGTTTGAATATAATAAAGCAGAGTGACTAAAGGCATAATTGAAGAATGAATGGGACCCGGATTTGGGGGGTCGTTTGTTTGTTTTTAGAACATAGAGTGGCATGGCCGTGCTGGAATAACAAATAACTGGTGTGCTTTTTTTTGTGTCATTAATATGGATTATTATGTTGCACATTTTTGCATGTGTTCTGATAAAAATCAATTCTAGCACTGTGAAGCTTCTGACACCTTGAAAGACCTAACACTAGAATTGTAAATGTTATTTATGGAAATACTTTCCAATGCCATTGAGAAATTTAAATCTCTATTGTATATTGTTCTTTGATATGTGGCTTAGTTATGTTTGATTTTTTTGCTACTGTGCAAGTTTGATGTGAATAAAATCTTTGTGGAATGATGATTTTTATGTTTAGTGAGTGGTCATCTGAATTTCCAGGTCCCAAAAAATGTATCACTGGTATAGCACCTTATGTTATTACAGCCTAGTCCAACACTGAACTCATATTCTTTATGAGAATAGTTTTAAGCAGGAAGCAAAGTATAGTGGTAAGCTCTGACCTGGCTTCCTCCTCAAACCGAAAAACTGGAGCTTACCACTCAAAAAAATATATAATCTAATAAATTTTACACAAGGCTTTTAGGAACCATCAGTAAAGTAACTCCACCTTTTCTGTCTTGATGAACCAATGCAGAAAGAACAAATTGGGCATTGTTTACTGAACATGGCAATTTACTAAGTCTCTCCATCTATATTGGTATTTGAAGGAGCCCTGGGAAAGGAATCACAAAATACTGGGAATTTACCATGATTCAGAGAAGTACTGTGGGCTTGTAGAGAGAGAAGTATGGAATAAACATAGGTTTATTGAAATAAATTGAAAAGGAACCATTCTTGAAGAAAATTGTAATTAATAGTAAGATTAGATGTGGGAGTAGCTTTGATTTACAATCAGTGTAAAAATACACAACTAAACTGAATGTTTTCCATGTACCTCAGTTTAGTTAACAAGATGTTTTTGACTTGAAGTGTTTTTAGTAAATATCTATGAAACTCCTTCTTGATACCCCTAAGCTTTCATATGTAAACTGTTACTAAAAGGCAAACATACTAGTAATATGGTATGCCCTGTGTCGCAACTTGATTTTTGGATGTTGATTCTGATATGTTTCATTCAGTTTAGGTACATGGTGTATCGCAAGGGAAGAGGCTTTTATGGCAATTCATATAGATAAAACATTTTTTAAAAATTTATATGGACTGTATAACTTAAATACATGATTTGTTTTTGGTTAGTTACTAGGGCCCGTTAGAAAGAGGAGAGGTATTTTACCCCCTCTGCTAGCTCAAGAAGGCCGTGCCGTGAACTGGAAGGGAGATGGACAGATGGACCGTAATTGGGGGAGATAGTAGGCTGTCCATTTGTACTTCTTTGTACTTTTTTGTTAATAAACTGTGTTTTGGAATCAATGACTTAATTTGTGATATCGTGTTGTAGACATCCTTGCATCATTACAGTCTGATGATCAGTAGTCTATTAAAACTTGTGTGCATTAATGTGTATAATTTCCTGGTAAGGCTAAATCCTGATAATTTCTGTAGAAAGATGACAAATAAAGAATAAGTTATAATTATTATAGTTTTTTTGTGTGGTGAAGAAAAGATATTGTGACATTCTTATGTAATGGGGATTATACAGTTTTTAGGAAGATATTTAATTTCTGGGAAATTAAGTGTTTGAATAATTTATAGTTCATAGCAACCACTGAAGAGAGAAATTGTAAAATGGAAAATATAAGTAATTTTGTGATAAAATCTACATGGAAATGGTTCTTAGGAGTGGAGAATCCTTATTTTCAGTGTATAAAAAAAATGATAAATGCCAACCCTTTTCCTTTGAATGCATTTATTTCTATTCCATTTTTTTGTTGAAATAATTATTTGGATAGATTTTTATTTAATTCTCTATGAAATATTTATTTATCTTTATCACTTATGCCTTAAGAACTTTGATTATATTTTTTTGTGCCTATTCTTGAAGTACAATGTTTATTATTGTTTTATTTTTTTTAATGCAATATTTATGCTTGCTAAGATTGAATTTCCATTTACTGAGTTAACAAAAGGAGAATCTTTGAAACAAATTTTAAGGACTGTAGACCTACCCAACCCCTCAAAAAAAGGACCCCCAAAAGAAACAAAAAAAAAGCCTTTTGTTTCAGGATAAAAATATGTACTGTTCAGTTGGTCTGCCTTTTAAGTTGAAAATGGGGATGTGATTCAATAAATACAGGAAGTAACGTATATCCCATTGCCCTGTTATGGTCAGTTAAGGAAATGAGGCAGAATGAAGAAAAGAAAACTAGAGCAAAGAGGTAGAGCCAGTGAGAGGTATACTTAGCTGTAAGGGAGAAAGACACAGGCCTTCTCCCTTCATCGAATTCTGTCTGTGTCTTACTGCTTCTAAAGACTTCTAAAGGCCTACTGTGATTTCATTTCTTGATACCTTCTCTCTGTGCCAGACAAAATTTAGCTGAAGACTAAGTAGGACCTATAGGTCAGAGATAATATCACTCCTGCTCTGGAGCAGTGTGGGTGTGTTCCCATAAAAAAAACACAACAACAACTATATAACACTCATTGGAACCTAAGAAACAATAAATATTGAATAAATATAGAAATGAAAATGTAGAAATCATACACAAAGTGACATTTCCTTCAGTATGCCCGGATCTTTCTTTATCCTAATTCCTAGCTTTGCATCCTTTATCACTCTGTGGCATACTTACAAATTTCCTGATTTCCTATGGTATTCTGTCAGAGAGTGAAGGAGGGTAGAAAGAGTTCTGCAGGTGAGAGTCGAAAACATTACTGTGACATGAAGAGGGAGAAGAAGCCCAAGAAAAGATGAAGGGACCACTGAGCTTGACAAACAGATGTAGCTTGGCCATATTTAACTTACAATAATTCAAGAATTCTGGTTAGGGAAAGCAAGGGTAGAGGCAGGAATTGAGAGCTCAGTGGAAGAAGGGTCCAGAGCACATTAGCAGTAACTGCACTCACAGCAATGCCAGGTAAAAATTAACTCTAATCTCTTCCAGGGGGAAAGTCTAGTTTCTAATGATAGCCTTTACCATATATTAATGCTGACTAAGAAGCATAAGATCAGTTAATGGGACAGTAAAAAAGAAAGAAGTTATGATACCTAACAAATTCTCTCAGGTACTGGCATTTCCAGTTATAACCCCAGTCAGTGGTTAAGTCATGCAGAGTCAACCATGGCAAGTAATCCTGTAATAGTGAGGCTGATTTTTTTATATCAAAGAATTGCTCTTATCAAGACCATTACTTGATTGGTACCTGTTTATCATAAATTAGGTTGGAAATTTAAATGGATTGTCTCTCTCTTACTTTCTTCAAGGAACTAGTAGAATTTATTAGAAATAGAAAGTATAAATGGAGGACAATTAGAAATAGTAAATATAAGTTAAAATTCCAGGAAATTAATAAACTTAACAGGATGTTATTTTTACTTTTGATAAAAATAAAACATTAGAAATGTTAAATGCAGTATTTATTGTAGCCTTTGCTCCTTTGAGGTATCTGACTAATGAGCCTTTCAGAAAGCTTTCCTCTTGGATTTTGAGTACTTATATTTTAGCTAGAGATCCCTTTTGAGGAACTAGAATGTAAGCTCCATGAGGGCAGAGATTTTTTTTTAATGTTTTGTTCATCACTGTCTTCCCAGCATTGACAACTGCCTTGTACATAGTTGGCACTTAATAAATATTTGAAGAATGAATGAATGAAAAAAATGAATGAATGGACAAATGAACCATGTTGCAAAATTGCATTATTAAGCACCCTTAATTGAATTATATATGGGCCTCCCTGCATTAAGAACTTTCATAACTTTACTAGCAATTCAACAGGTATGTGAAGAGAGGAAATACATATCTGATCATAGGCAAGGGGTTTCACTATACTTAGCATAAAGAAATTGCAGGAAATTCCCATTTTTCAAGAGGCAGATAATTCCAAACTTCTACTCAGTTTGATATCAAAGAGAACATGTTTTATGGTATGGTACTTGTTTAATTTTTAAATTATTTTTACCGTTATTTCATAGTGGTTTTTTTTTCCTTTCTAGAGGTGAGATTTAAAAAAAAATTGTACAGCATTTACAAATGTGAATCTGGACCAATTTTTTTTTCTAGGCATAAAAGTAGGACTTGGTTTATAGAAGTTATCCTCACTCTCAGGAATCAACCTATTCTGTAAAGTGATATACATCTATATACATTATTGTCTTCCCAATTAATGAATGTCAGATTTTTAAGGTCAGTAATTTAATTCAATTCTACATAGACTGATTGAACTACCTACATTGTATAAACATTGTCTGATGGGTGAAGGGAGTGGGACAAGCTGTGCGATGAGATAACGAGCAATAAAACATGCTCTTAAAACACAGCATTTATAATGAAGCCTCAGAAAGCCCGAGAAAAGTAAGGAATGGCCAGGAAGAATTTGCCAGGGGCTGAAGGAATTGCTTGGAGACAATTAAAATGGACATGATGATATATCAATGGTGCTATCCTCAGATCATTTTGAAAATTAATAATTTATTTTTTTGGTCATTTTTAATTTTTCTAAATGCCTTTATTTTCAAAAATTGAAAACATGTTAAATTTTTGTTCCTTGGGGAAAAAAAATCATCCAATCCTAATGGTTTTACATGACATACGTGAAAGAAGGTGGTCAAGGGTGGGATGTGTTTTCTTCTTAAACTGAATAAATATTTTGAGAAGTATAGGCAGAGAAAAATGAAAGGAAAATAAAGAAAAATGAGGATTTGTCTTCTACCTTCTTTTTCTTAGCAAAGGAAGTTATATCTGCAGGTTCATTGTGAGGAGATAAGATACAATGTTTTTAAAATATTTAGAATGGTGCCTATAGGTGCTCAATAAATGGAAGCATTTGTTAGAATCTCTTAAATGACTTCATTGGAAGATTAAAAATAAATATATATTTTTAAGTGTATCGGAAAAGCTGAACAACATTGGGGCATAAATCAAAAAGGTTTGCAATGAAGACAGTGACTTTATAAATTTCCAGTTCTGTTATTTATTTTTTATAGTAAGAATATTTATACTTCAGAAGCATAAGCTCTTTAGTTTATCTCTTATTAATGACAAGATGTATTCTTACTTTTATAATATTTTTAAATATATTTAAAATTCTGGTTTTAAAAACTTTTTGTTGCTATAGCATGCCTTTCAAAGCACCAAAATAAAATGTGGGTTTTAAAAAAATTAAGTAGGATATACAGTATAAATCAATAATTGGTTAAAATCATAGGTAGGAAAAGTAAGGAAGCCAAACTCTATCCGACTTTAGTTCTCTAAGTATTATTGTTCATGGTTGCCATAGATGTCATTTCTCCAAAGGGTTGTCATTCATATGAAACCAAATCCCAAATATGTATGTTCAAATTTTGAACAAATGTAAATTCTTCTGTATTTTTGAAGTTATGGGATTTTAAAGTGTATTTGTAAATTTAGGTTAGTATTTCTTAATATCTTTCTGTTGTCTCAGAAATTTACTAAGCATTTCTGTTTAAACATTTTTATCATTTGTTATAGGTTGATTTCATTACTAGTTGTTCTCCTGGGTAACAGTATAATTATACCATGAATTTATATTTTTAAATATTTTGCCAAGTTTAATAATTCTAAATGGTTGTTTAAAAGGCGCAGTGTCAAAACTCTGTATTGGTCTCTGCCATGAAATCAGGCAGATGCAAGGAATTATTTCTAAGCCTTAGCTTGCATGTTGAAACAAACACCTCGAACATTTGAAGTTTTTCGACGATACCACAGAAGTAGCACCCCGCAGGACTTGGCTTTGCTACTGAATAACAACAAATTCATTCAGAATTGAGAATTCCTTGACTTAATCTGTGGTAAAATTGTTAGTTATCTTCTTAAAGCTTATCTACCAAAGAATTTTAAATGAACTCTGCAACATTCATTCATGATGGTAAGTATTTTTAAAGAGTTAACCGTGACAGGACCAGGGTTTGCCACTTGCCCACAGTTTTGAGACCCTGGCCTTCTGCATACTGAAAGAAGCAAACCTGGGAGTGATAATGCTATGTACATAATAGAGGTATTTATGAAATCCAATAATTTCTATTTCAGAGTTTCATTAAATGGAGACATAAAATTGAGTATTACAGTGTTTATTGTGGTATTGTAGTTGCATGAACCATTGAATTACAATTCCTGTTCTTTTTTTAAAGTATGAAGTACAGGTTATTTTCCTAGCTGATTGCAAAACATCAGATTCAGAAAAATTGTGTCTCCTCTCACATAGTTTTTGGTATAAAGTGAGTAATGAGATGCTTTAATTATATCCACTTATCCATCTGGCATTTATGATATACCTCCTCCTATGTGCACACGAATGAAGCAGAAGACTGGTGTGTAACTTGTGGGAGTTTACAATTTAAAGTAGCTAAGGAGATGAGACACTAAATTGCTATGTAGTAACTCCAGGGCCTCATCTACACTAAAAGCCCGTTTTGTCATGATTGATACACCCAGATATGATTAAGATATGACTATAATTAAAATAGCCTATTGTGAATGAGTCTGGAAGAGTCCATCTCCTATAAAGAAGTTTATTTGAAAGCATTCTCACTTTCTCCTTCCAAAAGACTGAAATCAGTTGTTTCAGAAATTTTGACCAACAGAATATGTGTTCCTTCTGTATCAATTGAATATGCATTTCTACGGGAACTGTCTAGATGTGATTACATTGTAAATTAATGTTCTAGAAAGAAGGCATCCAGAGTTAATGATGTCATAGGGGTGCTATTTCAGCATTCTGTTTTGTAGACAGCTTTCGTATGGAATAGATTTCAACTTGAGGCAACATTTTTGAATCCTTGGAACTTCTTTTAATAGTTACCACTTCCTCGTCAAGCTAAAATGTTCGTAACTAGAATGTAAGCTCCATACAAGCAATACCCAGCATATAGTAACTTGTATTTATGGAGTAAATTGTGTATGTCTGGATGTGAAAATTCAGCCAGCCAACCTGTAGGATAATTAAGACTGTTGTGTGTATGGCTCTATACAGAGAGGAGTAGGGGACAGCAGGGACGTTATATCACAATTCTTAGCACAGTGTGCCATTCAGATCTGTGGGAAACAGTAAGAATGGAGGGGAGGTTTCTAGTTCTGTTACTGAATAGTAATTTATGATGGTTTTATTTCTGTGCTAAGCTGTTCAAGTTCTATTCTGCCATTAAACTAATGATTGAACCTTTAAAAATTGAACTATTACATGTAGAAAAATATTTTTTGATAGAGGAAATATTTTTAGATATTTTTAGACATTATAAGTATTTCTGACACAGTGTATTTATGTGTTTGGTTTTAGGCGAAGGAAAAGTCAGGCTGAGAGAGAGCTCCCCATAGTGTAGCAAAGTTTAGAACTTTGAGTGTTTCTTCTACACATTTAACGTGAGTGTTTCCCAGCTATTAAAAAGACAGACAGGTTCCAATGTAGAAATTACAAAATAGCACTGACGAAACACTGCTCCCAGGCTTAGGCCCAGAAGAGATTAGATGTTAATTTAGTGCAGTGCCATCAAGAGAAAGGACCAAAAGGAAGCCCTGCAGATCAACTCTGATGAGGGTTTTTTTTTCACTTCTCTGGTTGAGAGGAGATGCACTATTTCCCTTACCCCCTCACTCCCAAGATTGTGGAATTAGAGAAAGGTGATATGAATGTGGGAGTTGATAATAATGGAAGAGTGAGAGAAAGGAAGAAATGCTTTGTAAAATGTTTATTGAAACTTTAGAATATAATATATTGATCAATGATCTGTTCTAAGAGAAGCTGTATATCTTTTAATAAGGAGAGCCTTTGGTAAAAACTATCTTTATTTAAAAAATAAATAAGGAAAATGTCAGAAAATCTTACACTGGAGCAATGGCAAAGATACTACGTAGAGTAGGCTGTGATTGGGAAGGTCTGCAGTTCTCATCCAGAACAGATGGGGTTTGTGGCCTGAAAACAGTAGGATGTGTGTTCTGTTTAGGTAGTGTCTGCACAAGCTAGATCCCGATTCTAGAATGGAGAGCATTGGGGAATTAAATTGAAAAGTCAGCAGAACTCACTGTCGTGGTTTCTTTACAGTGTTTTCTTGGTTTATCTTTTTTGTCATTGGCTTGCATCCTCTCCGACCCTTATCATTTGTACCCACAACCCAAGCTGAATCATTGATTTGTCCTTTGCTCTCTTGGAGGCCTTGTGAAAAGTATCTTTTTCTTGTCAGTTCAGTTTATTACTGATGACCTCTCTTGGGGCTTATGGTATACTAACCTTTATTGGCCTAGTATGTCAGTATACATAGTCTGTAGTTCCCTAGCTCTGATAAAGTTTTAAAGTTCTTCTCTTCTTTCCCAGTTTTCAAAGTCAGATCTCCATTTAGTTATTAAGGCTAAGCAAAAGTCTCATCCTTACAACACGGCGAGTAGAAAGGACCTCACACTGGAAGTAAGAAAACCCAGGGGAGCCCCAGCTGTGCCCCAGTGTGCCTAGAGAACCTGGACCAGTGATTGAGTCTTACGGAACTTCCAAGACCTCATTGATTAGCTAAAAAGTTGGATGAGTTTATTTCTAAGACTCCTTCAGATTTTCACATTGTTCAACCAAAGGAACAACCATAGTAGTGTAGTTCTTTCCGATATGTCTGTTGCCACTAGTGCCATGCAGAAGATGCAGTAAGAGACTTGTTTCCCAGTTGAACCTGTTTAGGAGCAAGCACTGCCGATGCCCTGGCTTGATTCATGGAAGGCCATATGCTGTTGGGTTTTGTTTGTTTGTTCGTTTTAATAAAAGGGAAGTGGCATAAGGATGTACTCAGGAATGGTAGATGGTAGGTGCTGCAGCGTTTCCATGATGTGTGTGGCACCATGTCCTTCAGTTAAGCATTCTGCGGCAGTCAGTACGATCACTGCCTGGGGAGCCGGGCAGGTTTGGTTTTCCATTTGAGCAATGGAGGCCTCCTCAACGCCCTGCTGAATCTACTCAGTCCACCACATAAGTGGGTTGTACATGCTTATCTCACTCTTGGGTCTACCATGTTGCCTCAGAACCCCTCGTCTTCCTCCCCAGATTTCTACCTCATTTCCAAAACCAGTCTCTTCACTGTTTTGATGTCAGACCTGTGTTCTTAGAGCTCATCTCCTTTAAAAAAGAAAAGCCAGATGAGGAGCCAGACCATAAATACATGGCCCCTCACAGGGAAGACGCAAGTGTGTGTCCTGGGGCTATCTGCTTTGGCACTAACGAGACTAAAGCATTGCCACCCACCCGCCACAGGTTCAGTCTGTACTGTAGATCTTTACTTGCCAGACCTGCTTTCCTTCCAGACCTCTTCGTGCCACACCCTCCTTGGCTGATAAGTCCCTACTGCTTTAACTGGACTTTTTGGATTTTATTCACTGAGATCTTAAAGGCTGCCTCTTCTGACTTACAAATTTTGATTCCAAGTCTTCACTCTTTCTGCCCAGTTCTGAATGGTTACCCTCTACCTAATTGTTATCCTCTTTCTGGGAACCTTTCACAAAAGCCCATTTGGAATTAAATTGTATTTACCTGGCCATTGTGTGCATTGGCATAAGTAATGGATGTTAAGAGAAGGTCCTCTTTGCCATTCAATTCCCTTGGCTCCGTGCCCACCCACTTTGAATTGTAGGAGCAGTTTGATGACACCACTAAGAATCTGCCTGATTTCAGTTTCCACATCCTCTGCTTGACTTGGTTTGATCACAGCTCAAAATCCAAACGGAAGTTTCTAGCACCTGGAAAATGCTTGCTCCTGGGTCATGCTGGAAGAATGGTTGGGTTTATTTTTTTGAAGACCATGTTTCTGACTCTTTCGGTTCTTTGTATGTTCTGACAAAAAGATGGTGCATGACTTGGTCACAACTAAGTTAAAGGTCTACTAGAGCTCGTAGAGGCCTGAGGATTTCCCTTCTAAGCCAAAGCCATCTTTTTCTTGTTAACACTGTGAGCAATGAACGTCTGCTTTAGGATTTTCTGGGTTTTGTGTTTTCTGCATTACCCTCTAGGCTGACTCCACTTCTCTCCCATATGTCATAGCCATCTCCTGTCCCAATGACAGGGGCTTCATATTATCTTCTAGTAGATCCTATGTACCCATGCAAGAGCTGCATTGGCAAAGACAAAAAGCAAAAGTGTGTAGTCGTGAAGACTAAAGACTTCCCAGAGAAATGGATAACATCTGGTCCATTGACCTAAAACTTGCTCAGATTAGGATGCAGCATTTTTTTTTTAATGTGATTTAATTCTGGAGTTAAATTTACAGTCCAGGTCCCTAGAAGAGCAGAGAAAGAGAGATGGCCTCCTCCACTCTGAAGGGTTCAATCCAGCACTCAATACTCCTCCTGGCCAGGCACAGAATCTGTGTAACAGAGGCAGAGGGGCAGTGTTTGTCTCTCTCCCTCTCTATCTCCCTCTCTCCTTCTCCCCCTCCCTCCTCCCCTCCTTCCCTCTTCCCTTTTCCCCTTCTCCCCCCCCCCCACCCAGAAAGCCCTACCACAGGGCATACCTGCTGAGCTCTAGCTGAGAAATCTCCAACGAGACCCATGAGGCATAACAATCCCAGCTGCATTTGACATTGCTCTTACATCCTGAAAGGACCTAAGAATCTGCAGGCACTAGGACTTGCTGTCCATCATTGTCAAGGTCATATAGCAGGGCACTGGGGTCATTGACAGGCACCGTGGAGACCAGGTTTCATTGCTCTGGGCTTTCCAAGCCGAGATCAGAAAAGCTGTCTGGTTCTCTGTTAGACCTTCATGTGGGTCAGTGGGCTGTGGCAGCAACCACTGCCAACTCCTTCCCTGCTGACCTGAAAAAGTTTTCTCTGGATTCAATTCCAGACGTTTTTCTGTCTTATAATCACATTTTTATCCTCATTTTGGTCAGTGTATACACTTTATAATGTTCCTTTTATCCCTGCTCAGATGGTCTCAATGGCCTCAAGCTTACAAAGCCACAGTGAGATCCTGCTGCCCATTCACACGGCCTCCCAGGATGCCCTTTTGGATTGGAACCCTAGGTTCACATTTTTATTTTCCATTATATTCTTCCTCTTCCTCCCAGACTGACATCTTGATGGAGAAGGTGGACCACTCAAGTAGTTCAAGCTGAAGTTTCTGGAACTTGAGCAGGGTTGCTTTCTGGAACCCTAGCAGGGTTGCTGGAGTCCCTCCCTAACAAGTTTGGTCACAAATCCAGGGCATCTGCTACAGATATTTTGACATAGTATGGCCTGAGAAGGGTTACCGTGTGCCTGAATTAAAGCCACTTCCAACTCGTCCTACTGTTTTACAGCCTTACTCAGGGGAAATGTTTGCCAGCCGCCCTACAGCTGTATTCTAGCCCCAAAGTGTCAGCCATCAGACCCCCCAGAAAATTGAAAGCATGAAGTTCTGCTCTAATATTACAGTGACTGGCTACTAACATAGTTCCCCACTGTCCTCTGTCCTGAGTCTGAATATTCTTTGGTAAGGTCATTGGTGGCCATTTCCCAACCGATAGTAAAACTCCCATTCTTGAGAATGGATGTTTCTCCTACCTATGTTTTATAGATACTTATTTCACTCTGCCTTAAGCCCCACGGCACCTGTCATTCTTAAAGTGCTCTTGCTGACAAAGAATCAAGTGCTATAGCATTCATTAAACAGCTACTTGCACCTGCTTATTCAAAACTGGAAGTTTGGTGGGAGCACAGGCTCTCTTGCCCTCACCATTGTATCTTCAGGTTTTGAAAGCATGCATAGCACTCAGTGGGTACTATTTATTTAGATATTAGCTGAATAAATAAACAGGCACGCAGGGAGGAGCTGGGCCCTATTTGCCCTTCCTTGCCTTCTCCCTGATTTTGATGCCCTGTCTAAGGAGACCTGCACTCTCTCCAGTCTCTTCTAACCTACCTTGCTTCCCATGGTGCTTCTGAACAGCATGATATTCTTGCCCAGCCTATCACGATTTTTATTTCTCTACTGATTGCAGAGGATTGGAGGTAAAGTAATCGTTGCTCTAACCTGCCATTTTACTGAAGGCCCAGGGAGGGAAAGGGAGTTGCTCAAGATTATAGGGCACATCGTATGTGCTCCATAATTGCTACTCCTGCCCTGTCCCTGGGCACATGTGCATATTTGGTTGAATGTGACCAGCACACATTATCCAGAAGCCTCTTTCATGTCTTGCCTGTGCCCAGGTTTCCTAAGCACCTGGAGCCCGTGTTAATTGTGTTGCCCAGTTCTTGTAGAATAATCATGTGCTCCTGCACCTCCTTCCCCCGCACACACCACTTTTTATTCTCTGGTGATGTAATTACACTCAGTACAGGCAACTGTTTCTCCTAAGTTATCACTTCTCATTCCTCAGTAAAAACAATTTTCCAAGCCACTAGGAAGGAGCCTTCTGGCTTCAGTGTGTAGCTATTCAGTGCCTGAGACTTTTGCCCCAGGTTTTAGTTTCCTTTCCATGCTGAAGGTCCTGATTTGACCTTGACTGTTGCAAGACCAGTGACTAGTGCTTGAGTGAAGTAAGCTGTCATCCGACCAATCTTTGACAGCTGCTGTGGCACAGCAGATTAGATAACTTGGAAAACACCATCACCCCAAGGAAATAGTAATCAGGTCCTGGCTAGTTTGTTGGAGTGAAAATGATGATGGAATTAATATAAGGTATAGTGCAAAGTCATAATGATTGGGAATTTAGAAAGAGATATGGAGTCAGAATTCACACAACGTTAGTGCCTGGGTGACGGGGAGAAGAACACCATTGGGAGGGATAGAGGAAGGGAGGGAGGGAGGGAAAGAGAGGGAAGGAGATAGAGAAAGTGCAGGTTTAGAGAGAAGAGAAACTCAGTATAGAACATGAGTAGAAGTTCCACCAAACATCAGATTGTGTTTAGCAGGCAGTTGGGAATACAGAGCTAGAGGTCAGAAACGAACTCTAGGAAAGAATTGTAGATTAAACTTCCAGGAAGTCACCATACCAAGCCACAGCATTGTCATATGTGTAGGGTGAAAGATGAATAGAGCCGTGGGCCACATTAAAGGAAGGGCAGGGGAGAAAGGACTGTAACTTAAAGAGGCTAAAATTAGGGCATTTGTGTCTTTTAAGTAGGGATGGGAGTGGGGGGTGGGGCAGAGTAAAGATGCAAGAAAGGTGTGGGGAGGTCATTTCTGGATCGAAGCGCTAAGGCTTGAGTTTCAAGTACCCAATTTCAGTGTAACAAGAGTGGAGAAAAAAGTATGGAGACATTTTAATGAGAAGAAAGTTGAGGCAACTTGTGTCCCACAAAGAAAGCAATGTCCGTACAAAAATGAGGTGGATACAAGGAACTGAGGGCGTGAGGGAGGTGGGAGTACTTTGAGATGTGAAGTAAACACCCAGGGAATACAGGCATCTCCTGCAGGTGTGTGCAAGCCTGGGCGAGCAGCAGTGGGGTAGCACACACTGAAAGCCAGGTTTGGTGGTTTTTCTACTGGAATATCGGCAGTTTGTGACGTGAATGGAGCAGGAATGAGTGGTGGGAGGACAGTGAAAAGGGGCATCTGTCTACATGGTGGGTATCGGAGCAGGGCACCCAGGTGAGGGAGAAAGGTATATGAGGGTCAAAAAGAGGAGGCCGACAGTGAGAAAGGGGGGAGTTCAGGGGACTGGCGGGGGTGCATAAAGGTAAGAGGGAGATTATGTTGGTGTGCGCTGAGAAGTAGATCGGTATGTGATTTCCAGATTCCAAAGTAGACCCTAGCCACTTTGGAAGCTGGAAATCACTGTATAAAAATGACCATTACTACCCTATAGCCACAGTGTGGTTCCCTGTTCTTAACAGTTGTTATTCTTCTCTCCACTACTGTTCATTTCAACTCTGTTTTTTCTCTTCCCGTTTGGCTTGAACATCCTGAGATTTCCTACCCCTTCCTGTTCTGAGGTCAGCCTTCTAACTCTTCGTTTTAGTCTATGTTGGTGCTCCTCAGCCTTGGCTGCACATTGGATTCTACCCAAGGAGCTTAAAAAAAAAAAATACAGGTGCCTGAGTCCCATCCCAGAGAATCTGATTTAATGGGCCTGAGATCTTTTTTTTTTTAAAGCTCCCCAGGTGATATTCCCATGGGAGCAATGGTTCCCACTAATGCATTGTCGTACTGGGAACTACCTGAGGAGCACGAGGCCACTTCTCTAACCAGAGCCATGTTACAAGATGGTGAAGTATAAGGACTTGGGTCAGATGCCCGGGTTTCAGGATCAGCTCTGTGATCCCAGGCAAGCCCTGTGTTCTCTAAATCCTCAGGTTCCTAATCTGATGGGAACAAGCATGATGAAATTTACAAAAGTGTTAAATTAGATAATGTAACATGCTTATTATTAGCACAACACCTGGCTCATAGGAAGTACTCAAAACATTTAGTTGTTTTTGTTAATACTTATGTTGAGATTGCATTAACATTTTTTTCTAATCTGCTATTTTTCCCATAGACCCACACAAGTTGAACTTACTTTCTTCCACACACATTTATTTTTTTACTATATGTTGCTTAATGACAAAATTATAGACTGTTGTTTTTAAATTTTATAAAAAGCTTCATGATTGTGGTGATTACATTTAGCAGGACTTGGTGCTACAGTGAAAACTGCCAAGGGTTACTTTTCTAAATCTTTAACTGAGTTTCAATTTGCTTAGTAATAAAGTAGCCACAGGTGACTATGTCAGAAACCCACAGATTCCATTTCATGAGGGCTGAGTGTGGACCGTAATGTCTAGACTCTCGCTCTGGCAGCAACCTGTTCCATGGTAGTTCAGTTACATCCTTTACTTTTTCTCAAGACTGTTTATGCAGCACCTCTGCAATATTTATGCCATGTGTTTATTAAGTGTTTTTAAAAATAAACAAACAAAAAAACCCACGTAATCTACCCTGTATGCCTGTCATTCAGTCTGGCAGGTCCGTAGTGGGTTAGCCCTCCCTTTCTGATGTGATGCCTGCCTCCACCACAAAGTGATTATTCCAGAGGTAAAAACTCTTGCTGAAAACAACATTAAGCTTTTAATGACGTTAGCATACTTGCATTTACAAGCAGTGAAGTTGGTCATCTTCGTGTTGTTATTTATGCAGCATTAACCTTTTTCTCCAGATCATTGAGACTGAAAATATGATGGACCGAATTGTGACTGGCTTGTCTGAGTCTAGTGTCAAGGTGCGGTTAGCTGCTGTCAGGTATGAGCTTTAAATGGTCTGAATAAAAATCCTTTGCTGTGTGTTTAACCTTTTCCTTTCCGGACCTTCACCGAGTAAGCGCAGAATCCAGATGTAACTCGAAAGTATGCCCAGGTGAATTTTTAAACAGAGAAGCTAGCCCGAAAAGCCCATGAAGTGTTCTGAAGTAGTAGTTGAATTAACAATGTCTGTAGATATGCTTGAAGTGTATATTAGTAATTGTGAAATGCCAGTGTGTTTGAAAAGTAAAAGTTTCAGCTTCTTGAGGAGCTAATTTTGATTATTCTTCCTAGATGTTTGCACAGTTTATCTAGATCTGTGCAGCAGCTTCGAACCAGTTTCCAAGATCATGCCGTGTGGAAACCTTTAATGAAGGTAAGAAAAGAAAGGGGGAGCAAGTTACACCCATTCCCCCAGAGCCTTTAGTGAGCTGACATAGCTGACAGCACTCCCTGGTCTAGAAGTATGTGTGATTTTTGTGTAGAGAGGGCATTTTGAACAGTTATCTCCTCAAATCTCATGTTCTGAGCATCTGTAGATCTGCTGTTCCCTGTTCCTGAGACCAACATCTCATGTGTGACAGGGAAGTACATGCTGCCTGGTTTTCTTTTATTAAATAAAACTTTACTCATCTGAGCTCCCTATGTGATTAGCATTACATTTTAGACATATCCAGAGTTGTCTTTGCAGTTTTTACTTATAAAAGAAAAGGAATCAGCCATTTAAGATATAACCTGTTCTTATTCTTTCGATACTCCCTGGATATTTTTTTTAACACAACTGTCACCTCTTGCTTCGCTACTCCAGAATAACTTCTTTGGTCTTAGGTATTTCCTTAAGGTGGGGGGGAAGTTGTTCTGGTTAATTGAATCTTGATTGAGACTTAGAGCTTGCATCAATTGCTGCCAGTAATAGTATTCCTGCTATATTATAGAACCATAGGTCAACGTGGCCTGTTTTGTTGACATTTTTGGTTTTTCGTTTTGTACCTACTATGAAAGCCTCTGGGCTACCCCAATTTTTTTTTGCTCTAGAGCTCTAACTCTCAGCTTAAAGCTTGAGGTTCCAGTAGAGGCATCAGTGTGGTAGAAATAGTCGGGAAGCTTCAGGCAGGATGAATACGGAGTAACCTTTGAAGACGGAAGGCAGGAGGATTTTCCAGAGAGAGAAACGGCATTAACAGAGACACTACGTGTGGTATGTGCAGGAACCATGAAGGGTGCCTTCATGACTAGTAGAGCGGTGGGATATGAGTACCCTGTGAGGAGTTGGACCAGTGCTCTCCAGTTAAGTGATTTTCCTATTGCCATTCTTTCTTGTCCTTAGGTTGTACCTGGACAAGCAGCTTAATCTTGATTTATTGATTCTGTCCATTCAAGATTTTTTTTAAGCATTCCCTGTTTCCCAGAATAACCTCCAAATATTTCCGGTGGAGTCATTTTCTCTGATTGCTCAGCTAAGTACCCCTCTATCATGTGAATCAGAAATGGAACAACATGTGGTTTCTAGCTAGTTTTACCTGGAAAAAGGTTTGGTGTGCAACCTAGAAGGATTTTGTGTGCTTGGGTACATGTGGGTATAATTATTATACTGTCAAACTACTACTTTGTTGCACATTTAAGGTATAGTATTAAAAGCTTGGAAGTAAATCAGTAATTTCAAATATTCCAGTTCCTCTTAGTTCAAAGACGTTTGCATGTCTATTGATTTTTTCCCCCCTCTTTTGCTTTTCCCGCCTCTTTTTGCTTTTAACTGTTGGTTAGCAAGCCACAGAGTAGCCATCTGATTTTAATTACAAATTTCATTTGTGATTATTTTTTGTTATTATTTTGGTGAAATGCTCTTCGGTCAGCGTTAGATGTTAACTTCCGAATTTCACGTTGTATCTTACACTGTACTGAGTAAGTGCTTTTAAAAATTTCATAGAATCTCTTCTGTTTTAGTTTATCTTTAAATGTTATCTACTTTGAAAATAAAACTTGATAAAAGCACATTAATCTCTATAAAAGAATAAAGATTTAAAACAGTGAATCATATTAAGCAAAGCAACTTTTTAAAGCCTTGGTAGGCACTCACTTATTTCAACCAGTGAGTCTAAGTAGTATAATTTTGGAAAATGATTATTTCTCTTATTTCACAAACATTTTGTGCAGTGCCACGTGGTTGATACAGATCAGGATAAATTAGACCATAGATATATAGATTATTCCCTCAGAAGCTTAACTCTGGTAATAAAAAGAGACGGGCATGTCTACTCATAGAATTTGGATAGTGTGGGCAGTATTAAGGGTCCTAGGAGGTCCCCAGCAATGGAAGTGGACGCCCAGAGGAGGATAGGATGACTTCTGACTGGAAGGGCCCAGGGGGGCTTCTCGAGTGGATGGTCTTAAAACGTGGGTACTGAGGTGCACCAGAGATGCAGGAAGGGGAACAGGGGCTTGAAGGGGTATGTGGCAGACACAGAGATCAGTATGCATCATATATGAGATTTGAGCTTCAACAATTCACAGAATTAAAACAGTGTGTTAAAAGAACTGCTGCTATTTAGTAATTCTTGCTTATTCTTAACTTGGGGACTTCAGACTTGCTTTAGCTGAAGAAAGCAGATAATAAATTTAACTCTCTTAAAGTTTTTTGTGGTTCTCCATTTCAGATTTGCACAGCTAGAGCTGCTAGGACTCCTTTTGGGATCATGATCTGATCCTGATCTGAGCCCAAATGCAAAGGATTTAAGTGAAGTGGTTATTGCATACAAGTGGTAGTGTTTATGAAGCCTTCTCTCTTAGAATCTAGGAAGAACTGGTTCTGATAATAGCTAATGGAGACTAACATTGGTCATCATGCTATGTTGTCTTTTGAGTTCAGTGAGGGTCCATGGCATGTAGCTTCCATATGCCTGATAATGACGACAACATGGCAATAAATTGCCTTTTTAAAAACCTTACTTATATAGTCATTACTGTGTGCCAGTTACTCTTCCAAAATCTTTCCATTTGTTAATTCTCACAACAACCCTATAAAGCAAGTACTATTATTATCCCCATTTTACAGCGAGGGAATTCATATACCTATTTAGTGGTTGAGCTAAAATTTGCGCTCACGCAGTCTGTATTCTTAGCTTTTGTGCCATGCTGCTTCCTTTATTATTCACCATATCACATTTATCCTAAGTAGTCCTGTGAAGGAAGTGTTTTCCTTAATTCCTCAATTTGGAGGCTCAGAGAGGTTAAGAAATGTACTCAAGTGCACACATCTAGTAAGTGGAGGTAAGGCTTGGAACCAGCGCTGTGTGACTCCAGTCTCAAGAACCAGTGCCCCACAATACCCGGCCTGTGCAATAGCTCGATCCATCCATGCCCCTCATCAAACAAGTCCTTCTAGGGACGCATTAGGAAGTCTTGGACCCTGGGTGGTTTCATAATTGGCCTGATATGATGAAGTAGAATAAGCTAAGTTGCCCTAAAGCAGTCCCATGGTCTTCAAACTTTACACAGAGCCCCCAACCCCACACCCCGACTTGTCTATCTCCTTTTCCATGCAGAAACCCCATGCTGGCAGTGGGGCTGTAGCTCCTCCAGCAAGATAGAAGGGAGGGCCTTTGTCATAATTATAACACTAAATAGAGGCTGACACGATATCAAGTGGGTCTTTCCTAACCATTTCTCCCATATGAGAAATCAGGTTGAAAGATAAATTTTTTTCTCATTTATTCTTAAAATGATTTCAACTCCATGTTTACAAACCATTAATAGTATCCTTTTGTTTTTTTAATTCCATAGGTTTTACAAAATGCACCAGATGAAATCCTAGTAGTAGCATCTTCCATGCTATGTAATCTTCTTCTTGAATTTTCTCCAAGCAAAGAGGTTTGTATTGATTTTTCTCTTCCTGGGTTGCCTGGTCCTACCAAGAACTTAGTCAAATAATTTTCACAGTAGTTGACATTGAAATTTGAAGATTGATTTTAAAAACTATTTGTGGTTTGTTTAAAGATGGAGGGCAGCAAAATCAATTATTTTTTAATATGGATATCATAATTTCCTATTAGCCCATTTATTCTGCCTGGCATATTCAGATTATTTAAAAGATATTACAGTTTACAGTCACTCTAAATGGCCTGCAACTGCAACTGTAAGAAGTAATTACACAAATAATAGACTATTTTCAAACTATATTTACTAAAGAATAAATTAAGACTCAGTTTTGTAAACCAGTATTATAAGTCATTTCAAGGAGATAACTGCTGGCATCAGAAAATAATCTTTTTAATGTTTAGTGTTAATGGTAGTTGTTTGGAGAAGGATTAAATGTGGAGATATTTTCTCTTTAATGCATTTTGTACATTATTTGAGGATGTATTATTTTTATAGGGAAAATTAAAATAAACTTTAATAAAGGAAGGAGGAAACCTTACACAAATAGTTTCATCGTGGTAAAATATCTCTGGTCTGCCCAATCACGAACGGAGGTGTAGACACTGTCCTTTATTGTACATTTAGTAGTCCCATTTTTGTTGAATTTCTTTTCTGCATTGTAACACCTGCAGGCTTTTGACTATTGGCAATTAGGAAGGCATTAGGAACAAGGTGGAGGTTCAGAGACAGACAGTTGTTCAACAAGCAAAAATCTTGGAACGAAAGGGGAAAGAGAAACGTAGTTATTTTGAGGGAAGACAAAGGTGAGATAAGATGCAAGAGCTTCCACCTGTTCTTCTCTGCCCTGGTGGTAGGAATCTTGGTCTGATGACAGTCTGTTTGCAATCAGTGTAACACCATTAATCATCCTGCATAGCTGTTATGTTGCCTCAGATCTACCTTCAGAATTTTAGGGTCTAGTTATGAAGTAAGGTAGATGAGCTCAGGCATAGTATCATTAATGCAGTTGGTTTTCCACAGTAAAAATAAGCTGTCCTGTAGTGACCAAAACTGTGTTGTGTTTTTGAAAGTTGCTAAGAGGAGCTTTTTAAAGTTCTCATCACAAGGGACAAAAATGAAAAGTATGTGTTGTGTGATGATGGATGTTAACTAAACTTATTGTGGTGATCATTTTGCAATACATACATATATCGAATGTTTTACATCTGAAACTCATAATGTTGTATGTCAAGTATATTTCAGTAAAAATAAGTAAATAAAAAATAAACTGGATCTTGAACTGGAAGGGGAGGAAATGCTATAAGAGTACTATTGGGCCAGTTGACAGAATTGGAAGAATATGAATTATCAAGTCAATAAAAATATTGTTTTAATGTTAAATTGCCTGAATTTAGTAACTCTTCTGTGGTTAAGAGAATGAATGTCCTTGTTCTTAGGAAATACACATTGACATGTTAAGGGTAAAGGGGCATGACGTATGCACTCTATTTTCAAATAGTTCAGAAAAGATAAATAATGTGCGTATGGGTGTATAGAACAAGAGATAATGATAAAGTAAATATGACAAAATGTTAAAAATTGATTAATTTGGGAAAAGAAATGTGGAAGTTCCCTCTATTCATCTAACTACTTTATAAGTTTGAAATTATTTCAGAATAAAAAGTAAAATACTACATTTTGTACAAGTAGAAGAATGTGTACCCTTCTTCAAAAATGTCATCTTGAAAGGCACTGTCCTATTCCTGGGTATTTAAGTATGAATTGCTGAAGGCATTTCAAGGATCCACTTGTCAGATGGCCTTTTAAGCATTCATTGGTGATGGTAAATCAGTTCTCTAACATTTGAATTTTTTAGCAATTATCAAAAGGCGAAAGATTTATGCAATCTGAAGAGAAACCAGAGTATCTAACATTTGAATTTTTTAGAAATTATCAAAACCCATTTTTAGCTGCGTAAATACAAGTAAATTAAGTGGTCAGGTGAAAGCGTGCTATTTTAGGTATAAAATGTGGTATGACTATAAAAGTACAAGGCTGTTTTGCTTGTATGATTGAGAAGTAGTCCTGAAAGTAGTTCTAAAAGATGAATTCTGCAGCATGTTTGAAATAAGAATGACAATTTGGAAGGGAGATAGTCAGGTTGTCTTAAGTTCCAATCTAAGTCAGACTATAGCTTCATAGTCACAGCTTATAAACAACACATGAGATACATGATACACAAAGCAGGAGTGATGGAGTCTCAGAGGATGGTGAGAATGAGAGTGTGGAACTAGATAGTGGGATCATAAGGAGTATGTTCGAAATGTAGACTATTAGTATGTCTCATGAGTCTTTTGGGACTACAAAGAAAAAGGAAATCACAAGGATTAGTTATATTTTTTAATTTGAGAGAGAATAATTGTCCTTGCCCTTCTCAAGGTGATTTTTATGGTCACCTCACTCCCTGCTTTGTGAAAGTTGCTTGGAATTGGGAAAAATGTCGTAGGCAGAGTGTCAGGGTATGTATGCATTTAGTTTACAAACCTGACTTAAAGCTGTGTTTTTTTGTTGTTTTTCTTTTCCAACGGCAGCCGATTTTAGAATCAGGAGCTGTAGAGCTACTTTGTGGATTAACCCAAAGTGAAAATCCTGCTTTACGAGTGAATGGAATTTGGGCTCTAATGGTATGTTTCTCTCTCTTTATGTATGTCATCATTTATAAAGAGAATAGAGCTATTTTCAAAATTCAAACTGAAGAATGTGTTAAAATGTGTGGAATTTTCTTTTTTACAAAATCTTGACATTTTTGCCCAATTTTCTAATGGCCCAGGACCTAGAAGACTCCATATTCAGCTTTCAAATTTGAATATAAGCAAGTTGCATGGCTACTGTGTGCATCTCTTCTCCTATTTATTATTAAGAAAAGTAGACAGATGTTGAAACTTGACTTGTCTAATTTTAGGAGAAATTTTCCTCATCACGAACGTATTGATATCTGTACAGAGCTCCCTACTTTACAAAGCACTGTTGGTCTCCTTTGCTCTTTCTAACAACTTGATGAAATAAGCTAAGTAGGGAGTAGCCATATTTTGCAAATGAGTAAGGCCCAGAGTGATTAACAACTTTCCCATGGTAGAATTAGTACATAAAAACTTGAAGTTTCTTCATAGTTTCTAGTAAATAATTTATAATCTAAATTTTAAAACTTTATAACTGTGAAGCCAGAGGACCATTTATCCTTAAGGTTTATTAAAACTAAAATTATTTAAATTGAAAGTAGAGTAATCCTACATGGATTTTTAAAAATATAGTAATTTTATCACTACGTACTGGACACTAAGCGAGGTGTTTTTTATACTTGTTATCTCTAATTCTTATTTTAAGTTATACTAGTATATATCCCCCTTACAAGTGGGAAACTGGGACTCAGGGAGTGTAAATGAATTGTCCAAGGCCTCACAGCTAATCAGTGATGGAAATGGGTTTGAACCTGTCCCAAACCCATGCTCTTACTCCTGTTCCAGGTGTATTTGCTGTCTTTTCACACAGACTTTGGGATAGACATAATCATCTTCTAAGAAAGCACTGAATCCAGTAGCTTCACAGTTGTTTTTTCTCCTTAACTTTGCACTAGCTTTTAATACTTTCCTTTTTTGAAACTCTTTCCCAGGACTTAATTATTTTTAAAATCTTTATTACATTTATTGGGGTGACATTGGTTGGTAAAATTAAATGTTTCAAGAGTACAATTCTATAATATGCATACATCATCTATATATTGTGTTGTGTGTTCACCACCTAGAGTCAGTTCTCCTTCCATCACCATGTATTTGACCCCCTTTATCCTCTTCTAACCCCTCCTGTTCCCCCTTACCCTCTGGTAACTAAACTGTTGTTTGTGTCTATGATTTTTTGTTTGTTTGTTTGTCTTGTTCGTTTGTTGCTTTCAGTTTTATATCCCACATATGAGTAAAGTCATATGGTTCTTGACTTTTTCTGTCTGACCTATTTCGCTTAGCATAATAATCTCAAGATCTATCCATGTTGTTGCAAAAACATACAATGTAGAAAAGAAAGCCTCTTCAATAAATGGTGCTGGGAAAATTGGAAAGCCACATGCAAAATAATGAAAGTAGACTGCTGTCTGTACATATCCAGATGTAACTGTCCCCTCTGCCCCAGTTCTATCACTTAAACAACCTATGGGACTTCATTTGAGGACTCCTTAATGTGTACAATTTTAGTGTTGAGAATTGAACTTACCATCCCTGCCTGTCCCATCTCTCTCTCCTTCCTCCTTGAAGGATATGAGCCACTCTTCAAATCCATATTGACTGTCTTATTCTCATCAGTCTCCATGTGACCAGCTGTCATGTTCTCTCTCCACTAAATATAAAACCTTGGAATCATGTCTCTTGACATGCAGTCCAATACTCTTTTTGCTCTTCCACGCCGCCTTGCGTCGTTAAGTAAACTGATCTTTCATGTCTCAGGTCCTTGATTAAAAATAAGTTCCTGCTTAATGTGATGGTGGTGTTTTGTGATAGTGGTGTTTCCATACCGGTTCATGAATTGTTGTAAGTGGTGTGGGATGTCCATAGTGGGGAGATTTGCATGTTTGGGGCCAGAGACGATACTGGAACTCTCTGTACTTTCTGCTCAAGTAGCTGTGAACCTAAAACAGGTCTAACAATAAAGTTTATTATAATTTTGTTTAACGTGAAAAAAGAAAAAAAGTTCCTGGAGGGCAATAACCACATATCTTAATAAGTCTCTAATTTATAAGAAATTTTTATACTAAAAGTTGATTTATGAGTTATTTGGAATTTGCCCTTGTTTTTCTCCATACATGTTACTAATTTCAGGTTAGTCTGTGACAATAATCCATAACATGTCCATGAAGGAGAAAGAGGAGAAAAATAGCTACTGGCCATTTGGAGTTGATAGTGGGTTTGCTTGGAAACACATTCTACCCCCTAGAGAGCTTCTTGAATTATATGGCCCAGCCATATCAACAGCTGGTATCGTATTGTGAGCATAATAGGTGTTTCATGCCAGTAAAGTTAACAAACCTACTTATTTTCTCTCATAATAAGTGAGTACTTTTAAGTAATTCTCAAAATGCATGGCACAATATAGTTGTTAATAGTTATTTTGCCATTAAAGTACGTGGGAGGCAACTTGATAACCACAAGGATATTCTCAAAAGTAATAGTGGAGTTTGTATTTAGTATTTGAGAAATCTTAAGACAGTCAAATGCCTGTGTCAAGAAGTGGTCATGTTCCTCATATAGGAGTGATAGTTATATTTCTCTTGACAGAACTATGGATGATTAGCAGGAATCAAAAATAATGTCACTTATATTTAAAGATTTTCTGCAGATTCTGTTAGTACTCTGAAAATTATCAGTTATTATTAAAATATAATTAAGCAAATACAGACATGATTCTTTAAATTTCTTTAATCCTTTCAGAATATGGCATTTCAGGCTGAACAAAAAATAAAAGCAGATATTTTACGAAGCTTGAGTACTGAACAGCTATTCCGGTTGTTATCAGATTCAGATTTGAATGTGCTGATGAAGACATTGGGACTTCTTAGAAATCTCCTTTCTACTCGGCCTGTAAGTAAAACCACCCAGGTTTCCAGATTAGCTACCCCTGCTTATACATTGTAAAACATTGCCCTGCCTCTCTGCTCCTGTCGACCTCTGCCCACAAGTATGATTCAGAAACTGCTCCTTCCTAGAGAAGCACGGAGTTGATGTCTAGACCTGTCACCTTCATAGGTTATATGGGAGCTGCTTCCCCATATAGCCACCCGGCCCTCCGTTGCTGCACCGCCTGTCCCATCTCTCTCTCCTTCCTCTTGAAGGAGGATTTGTTACTTTAGTCTTACCTGGTTTGCTGGCCCGGGTGGGTTTTCTTGTCTGCCTAAATCACTTACCTCTGGGGCCTCTGCTTCTTTCACTTTAGGGAATCTTTTTCACTGCCATTCCATACTAACACGCACACACACACCCCACCCCACCCCCTTCCAGCCCCCATTTACTCGAATGACCTCTGAAGAGGTCAGTGTGGAGAACAGTGGGTGTATGTCAGAGCGCGAGAGGTTGAGCCTTGCTCGTGGGTCCCTGTCATTGTTCTGTGATGTTCCCTGAGCAGCATAGTCAGTGCCTTCATGTAGATGAAGAATCATGGGTGGTCCCTTCTCTGTGCTTCACTGTTATTTTTTATTTGATTTATTTAAACTAAAAAAAAAACACCCAAAGAACAGTTCACCCATTTCTCCTATTCCCTACCCTCCTGCCTCTGGCAACCACCAAACTGTGTATCTATGAGCTTAATTTTTTAATTTATATACAATATTTTTAATATACTATTTATTATATATTATTTATATATTATATCACTTGTTTTTTGAGACTTTGTACATTTGTGCCCCAAAGATAGCAAATACATCAATACCATGCTTTCCAGGTCTGGCTTTCCCCACCTCCCTCACCCATTTTTACCTGCCTCTTTTTCTTTAATATCGTTGGGCATGCGGATCCCAAGTGATTGTAATTCTATATGCTATCTGGCCGTGCCTATGCTCTCTTCATCTTTAAGTCATCCAAAAAAATAAATAAATAAATGTTGAAAGCAAAATGCAGCTTCAAAATACGATAAACACTGTTTTTTGGCATCTGGTTCTATATACTGTGGTGTTCACTTTGAAACAATTGTATGTTCAGAGGCCTTCTGTTCTTTCCTGTGATTTTTTTTCTTTGCTCCCCAGATAATAATTGTGGATTTCTCATTCTTTTACAGCATATAGATAAAATAATGAGTACTCATGGAAAGCAGATTATGCAAGCTGTCACTCTTATTTTGGAAGGGGAGCATAACATTGAGGTCAAAGAACAGGTATGCGTTCCCTGTTTTTGAGGAATACCTTCTGATTGTATTAGGTTGGTGCAAAAGTAATTGTGGTTTTTGCAATTATTTTTAACCTTTTAAACTGCAATTACTTTTGCACCAACCTAATACCAAAAAAGATTCGCCACCACCCCTGACACTCTCTTCAAGAATTCTTCCTCCTGGAATAGGAAGAAACGTAAGAGTTTAGTTTTATCCTTTGTGTCATACATTGTACATACCATTCCTATCTCAAAGGGGTCAGCCACCTTTGATCATTCTAGAGTAAATCCTTTGTCTAGGATTCACCATTTCTAGCCCTCTCTCCCACCATGCTCTGACCCCAAATTTCTGCAACTCCCTGATGAGATAATCTCTTATGCTGGAGACAGTTTTTGTTTCTTTACTTTTATGCATCTCTGTTCTTTATTACTATCCCATACCCCTACTTTTTGTTGAGTTTCAATAAGGCAAGTTTAAGGTATGCATAAAAATACAGAAGCTGTACATTCATCAGAGGGCAGTTTGGGAAGCACTTTTCTTTATTTCCTGGGATTTATTATAGGATTTTTAATATACTACATATTTTATTTTGTTATTTTAAAAAATGTCACCTACAAACTTAAAATTTTAACACCAGATCTGAGGTAAAGGTAAGGTTCAACTTTCTGGCATAGATGTTGGCTACATGGGTGTGTTCACTTTCAAAATTGAGCTGTATACTTACATGTATGGAGGAAACCTGCCCAAGGTCATCAGTGAAGAGTTGGACCCAGAGAGTCTAATTACAGGGCTCATGCACCTCATCCTCTGTGTTCCTGAGTCGGAGTAACGCAGCTGACTTCAAAAGAATAGTCCAGGAAGTAAGAGCAGTAGGATTTAGGAGCTGTGATTGAATATGTGAGTCAAAAAAGGTGATAGATTTGACAAAATGGTTTTAAGATAGATATTTTAGATGATTTCTCTTAAAATTCAATAATAAACAACTATGTTTTAACGAACAAAAATTTAACACAGAAAAAGTATAATCTCTTAAGTATCCCTGAAGTTAGGTTGAATGAGATTTCATTACTAGAACAATGAAGAAGACACATTATTCAAAAGAAACTGTTCTACCTGGAAAGCATAGGAGTAAATTTTGTCTATAAAGACAACTCACCTAGATAGAAATCCACTAACTTGAAAAGTGAAGCAAAGTGAGGCCAGATTTGGATGAGGGCAAAAGAAAAGACCAACAACAATAATGTGTTTTGGCAAAACCCAGAAGATACTCTCATACAGGTTTTGGTGATGGTTCAAAAGTAGGCAACTATGGGAGGCTTTGTCTGGTTGTGAGCTGGAAGTTTAATTCTTTTCAAAAGCATCTGATAAATTCTGGGGTTTTTTTAATTGAGGTATATTGACATATAATAAGCTGCATATAAATAAAGTATAGAATATGATACGGTGACGTATGTATATATCTGTGAAATGATCACCGCAGTCAAGATGGTGAACATATCTTTCACTGCCTTAGATTGGGAACAAGACAAGTATGTCCATTCTTACCACTCCTGTTCAACATCGTACAGGAATTCCTACCAAGTATAATATGTCAAGAAAAATAAATAAAAGGCATACAGATTGGAAAGAAGTAAAACTATTCCTAGATGAAATGAATGTCTGTAAAAATACCATGGACTCATCAAAAAATCTAGAACTAATCAATGAGTTAACCGCTTAACTCTATCACAAGATAGAAAAATCAATTGTGTTTTTATATATTAGCAGTGAACAAGTGGAAGTGGAAATTTAAAAAAACAGTACTATTTATAGTAGCTCAGAAAAAATGAAATACTTATATAGAAATCGCATAAAAATTATCAGTGTTTTGTAGTTTTTTATATGGAGATGTGAGATCTGTATACGAAAAACTACAAAACACTGATAATGAAAAAAACCCAAGACCTAAGTAAATGGCCAAATATACCATGTTAAAAATCTCAGTTCTCCCCAAGTTTATAGATATAATACAGTCCCAGTGAAAATCCCAACATGATTTTAGGTAAGTATGAATATAGGTGTACATATCTGAAACCTCTGTCTTTATAGATTCCAAAATCTGTTGGAAAGATGAAGGAACTAGAATAGCCAAAAAAGTTCTGAGAGAAAAAAAATAAAGAAAAGAACAACACTGGAGGATTCACAGAACCTGATTTCAAGACTTACTATCAAAGCACAGTAATCAAAAGACAGTGTACTTGCTGTTAGCAAAAGGAGAGCACATAGAGATCGGTAGAACCGAATATAGTCCAGAAATAGATCCACACAAATACGGCCAGTTGACTATTGACAAAGGTGCAGAGGTAGTTCAATGGAGAAAGAATGGTCTGTTCCACAAATGGTTCTGTTAACAACTGAAAAAAAAAATTAACTTTAAACTCTTACCTTACACCTTAGACAAAAATTAACTCAAAATGAATCATAGACCTAATGTAAAAGGTAAAACTATAAACTTTTAGAAAGAAATGCAGGAGAAAATCTTTGAGATCTTAGATTAGGCAAAGAGTTCTTAGACATGACATTAAAAGCATCAGCCAGTATAGGTAAATTGGACTTCATCAAAATTTAAAGCTTCTGCTCTGTCAAAGGCACTGTTGAGAGAAGGAAACGACAAGCCATCCACTGGAAGGAAATATTTGCAGATCAGATACCTGACAGATGACTTGGGGCCCGAATATATCAGCCACTCTCAAAACTCAACAATAAGGAAACAACCAAATAAAAAACTGAGCAAAAGATATGAACAGATACTACTCCCAAAATATCAATACATATCTCTTAGAATGTCTACACAATTTTAGATACAGACAATACAAAGTGCTAGCAAGGATGCAGAGCTGTCACGCAGGGTGTCATGCAGGATCTCTAGTCCTGCTCCCCACATAAGAACACAGGATATGGTGAGGCCAAAATGGAATACCCACGGAGCCACAGATAGGGGAGTCATATCACTATATTCTCGGTGGCGGCTGGGTTGGAGACAGGAAGCAGGAGCCACATGATCGGCAACCTGCCGTCCGCTTCTCTGCCAACCAACCAACCCCACTTGCTAACTGCAATCCGCGCTTGCTAGCTCAGCCACCGTCTTCTTGCTAGCCCCCAAGAAAAAGAGACGTAAAGAAAAAATAAATACTACACACATACACATACATGTTTGCACAGACCCTCACTCTCTAGAACAAATGTTTATAGATGTTGAATCTAGGTGATAGTATATGGATAGGTGTTCATTGTACTATTTGTTCTTTTAACTTTTTTTAGAATTTAGTAACTTTTAATAATAAAAAGTTAGGGAAGAAAATATTTCAAACCTGTTTATTGCCCTTGCTGCCCCTCAGTCCTGATGAGAAATTCAAGGGTGTTGTACCTGCAAGACTTCTGACAGGTACCAAGATTTCTCACTCATCAGGTACCAGATCACTGTGAAATCTAACATCTTCCCCAGATCATGTGTCCCAGTTCTGGGGCATATCAAGGTCTCCTAATCGTGATTTAAGTGCCCTGGAATAGTTCTTGCCCCAGTGCCTGCTCAGGTCTTGGATTATAAATTGCGTTTTCCATGTCTCCTATATTCCAGAGGCAGCCTTTCTTGGTTCAAACCTCAGGGCTCACTCCCTAATAGTTTAGTTACTGCAGTGTGTTAATCTAGGAAAAATAAGACCACACACCCTTTAAGATATCTACCGTTTGGGTCATAGAAAGAGAACAAGTCTCCTCAATTACCTATCACCCACAAGCTTAATTAGCTAAGTCTAACAAAGAGAAAGATTAAAGTTGGAGACAATTATTTGGATTTACACCCCTTCCCTACCTCTCGTCACTTTCTTTGAGCGATTTCTGACGGACTGCTCCTGGACTCAGTGTCGCTCTCTCCAAGGAGACCTCCCTGACTCGCAGTATCAAGCAAGTGTGCTTACTTTGTGTTTCTTGGATCTCTGTTTTTACCTCAGTCACATCGCAGTGAGATGTAATTGTGTGATGGCTTCAAAGTTAGGGCGTGTGTCTTATCCGTGCCTTATCCTAATGCCCCTGTGCAGTGCGTGCACGTTATAGGTGCTCAGTAAAGTTTGTTGAATTGCTAAGGCTGGCACACTGGCTTGGTATCCCTACCCAGTCCTTTCACCTTTACTTTAATCCTTGCCTCCTGCTGGTCTGGCTGTGAGAACGCAAGAGCTAACAAGAACAGCCTCTTCCTCTGAGCGTTCCTTCCTCTAGTACCGATGTGATGAAGTATGTCCTGCCAGCTGGCACAGGCTCCCTCCAGTCTCCACAGTAGGCCCACCTGGACTAAGCTCCTTCACACATTTTACTTCCCTTTCTGGTCCTCTGCTAGGGTTCAGAAAGTCAAGAGGTCCTAACTGCACATGGCTAATGGACAGGGTTCAGGCCTCTACCCAGAAGGTCATGCGCTTGGGCACAAGTAGCATTTGGAGTGAGAGGGAGAAGGAGAGGGAGCGGGAGCGGGAGTAGGTGGGGAGCTGCAACACCTATGAAGCTTCCACCAAAGAGACTACCTCTCTGAAGAAACTTGTGGGTTAGGGACAGACGCTTCCCTTAGAAATGAGTTTTCGAGAAAATAGTAACAAATTATGTTTTCCCTTTGATTTATGTGATAGCATGAACTATAACATGCCTGCTTTTGCCCAGAAAGAAACTCCTGAAATGTTTGGGTTCTTTGGGGTAGTCTTTCCTAGGTATGGTTATGCTTTTCAGCATTGATGCCACGGGGTGAGAAATCAAGGCATTCAGAGTGGAACCGGTGAGAATCCATATACTTGAGGAGGGAAATTGCCCAAGTTCTTGAGAGACCTTGAGTCTGGAGACTTAAGAGCTTTCTTGATTGCTGGCCTTTTGTTCTTTTCCAGACACTGTGCATCCTAGCCAACATAGCAGATGGGACAACGGCAAAAGAACTCATTATGACCAATGATGACATCCTGCAGAAAATCAAGTATTACATGGTAGGCCTTTGTCCCCTTTCACTGTTCTTCACTAGCTGCACATTAGAAGGCAGTGACTGTAGCACTGTTAGCGCAAAACAAATCATGCAGAGATTATCAAAAGAAGACTAGACTGCTCTGCAATAGATTCAAGGAACCCTCTTCCATCCTGACCAAAAAGAAACAATAGCAAGTCCTTGCAGCTTGTGCCATTGGCAGTATCACTGCCCGCCACCGCATTCCCCACCCGTGTCATCTGATTGCGTGTTATTCTGTGAAGACTTGAGCGTTTGGCTTTCTCTCAGCCTCTGCAATACCTGTCTTCCCTCTCAAGGCTTCAGTCCTATGCAGATGATCCTCTAGCCTTTGGCACCTGTTCTTTGACCTGTTTGCTTTCAAACATAATCTGTCACCTACTTCCGAACATCTCAACCACCTGCTGTCATGGGAGTACCCTGGATCTTAACACCAGAAACTGCCTATTGCAAAATCTGGATATCAAACATCCCTCCTCTTTTTACTCTGCTGACGTCTTCTAGCAAAACCCTAACCATGGGTGAACCTGTCTTCTTTTGCCTGCCATGCCCGAGCTAACAGCTGTAGCTAATGGTCCAGAATCAGGCTGACTGGTTTCATATTAAACTCAACATTTACATAACCCTGATAGGCACTCAGCACGGACTAGTTCCCTCCTGTGGTTCTCCAGCAAGCGAGCGCCCCCTTTCTCTACAAGAATAGGTTCTTACCTGCTCCTCATTGTTTAAACCTTACTTCTTCTCCCTCTCATCACTCTTAGTGGTGACCTCGCTTTTTGTTTTCCTAAGAGAACAGAGGCCAGAATCATGCAGCGGCTCCCTGTTGCACCGTGGATGAAATCCACACCCCCCTTATGACGGCCTGTGAAGTCCTGCATGACCTGATTCATCTCTTTCCCCAACTCCTCTCATTCCCCTCTTCCCGTTGTTCACTACACTGACCTCTTTCAGATCCTTCAAAAGCTCATGTGCTTTCCCTCCTCAGGACCGTCACACGCTGGCTGCTCTGCCCAGAACACTTTTCTTCCCACTCCTTCCTGGCATGCCGTCTCACCGCTCAGCCCTCCGCTCACCTGACTCTGCCTCGTGGGCTCTTATCTGTGTGGGTTATTTCTGTTCCTTTCAGTGCACTTAGCTCAATTATAGTGATACACATTGGTTTATTTGTGTGCCTACTGAGTGGCAGCTCCCTGAGGGCAAGGACGTATCAGTGTTGAGCACAATTGCATATCCATCGCCTGTACAGTGCCTGGCCCTTACTGTATGCTTAGTGAATATTTGCCGAATGAGAACCTCACTGCTTCAACTTGGAACCCCCTCATTTTTCCAATACCAGGTCCACATAGTGTCTGTTTTAAAAGTTTCTGTTGATTTCCCATACCCATCGAGGTATGCCTGTTTCTCTGCTGATACTCAAAGCCAGACTTCTTAAAAGCCTCTCCTGCACATGCTATCTTCTTCCTCACCTCTAAATCCACTCTTTAACCCACTTCATCTGGCCTCCATTCCCTCTGTTGAAACAGTTCTGGATAAGGTCACCAATGACCTCCATGATGCCAGATTCAAAGGAGCGTTTTCTCTCCTCAACTTACCTCAGTTATAGCAAACTTCAGCACAGCTGAGTATTTCCTCCTCCTGGAAACATCCTTTTCTCTTGGCTTCCATGACACTATACTTCCCTGCTTAACCCTGGACCTCCTCCTGTTCTCACCTACACGCTCCTTTTGAGATCAGTGCTTCACAGTGTCACTGCACAGTGGAACCTCCTAGGGAGATTTCCAAGTCTGTTGCCTTGGCCCCCTGCTCCTGAGATTCTGATTTACTAGGTCTGGTGAGTAGCCGAGGCCTCAGGGTTTTTAAAAGTTCCTCAGGTGGTTCTTATGTACAGCTGTAGTTGCGAACCACTGGTTTAGGGGAATTTCATATACTCCCATGGCTTTTGCTGTCATCTCTATGCTGATGACTTCGAAATGTGTACCTCCAGCCTAGACCTCTCTTCTGACCTCCAGACTTGTGTATCCTCCTGCCTACTCAGCATGTCCATCTGACTGTCTGACGCCTTTTAATGTTGATGCTTAAAAATGAATTCTAAACCTCAATTTCTCCTCTCTTGGACTTTCTGGGTCAGTGTAGTGCCTCTGCCATCTACCCCGATGCTCAAACCTGTGAGTCAATCTTGATTTCTCCAGCTCTTTCACCTTAATCCAATTGATCAGTAGGTCCTGTCAGCCCTTCCTTTCAAATCTGACCTGGAATCTCTCTTTATATGACCCCTGCCCTCACCTAGTCTAAGCCACAGCATCGCATGCCTGATTGGCTGTAATAGCCTCCTGCACACCCCTGCACTGTCGCTCCAACCCCTGCAGCCCAAGTAATCTTCCAAAAATGTAAATCAGATCTTGTCCCTTCACTGCTTAAATCCTTCAGGGGCTTCCTGTCAACTACGAAAGAAACCCAGAATCCTTGCTGAGGCCTCTAAGGGCCCCCAATTTAGCCATGCCTACTTCTCTGAACCAGTGTTGCTCCACTTTCTTTCTCAGTGTGCACAAGCCATACACACTCTTTCTTACCTCAGACCTTTTCAGGAACTTCTTCTCCTTCTCCGAATCCCTAACCCCTACCTCTTTGCCCAGCTGGCACCTTCCTATTTAAGTCTGTGCTTAAATGTTGCCTCCTTTAAAGAGATCTTTTCTGTATATTCCACCTAAATTATGTTCCCACCCCTCCACCTTCCAGTTTTCTCAATCACAGCAATTTGTTTCCCCAAAAAGTATTCATTGAATTAAGAAGTACAAATTGACAGTAATAAAATAGTCACAGGGATGTAAAGTACAGCATGGGGAATATAGTCAGTAATCTTGTAACAACTGTTGGTACTAGACTTATCAAGGAGGTCACTTCATAAGTTATCCAAATGCCCACTATGCTGTCCACCTGAAACTAATGTGATGTGGAATGTCAACTGTAAGTGAAAAAAAAATAAAAAATACTCATTGAATGAATGATGAGTGAACTTATGCATAATAAATGATTATTGTTCTACTGTATACAAGATCATTTATTCAACAAGTATTTACTGATGGCCTGAGACTAGGAGCAGATGATAAGTTTTTTTTTTGTTTTTTGGGTTTTTTTGTTTTGTTTTAATGGAGCCCAAGCTGGACATCTCTTAGAAAGTCTTGGCAGGTAAAAGGAAAAATGAATCACTGTATGTTCTGTTCTCCAACATAGAATTCTAATGGAGGAAGCCAAATCCATTTCTTTGTCTCTGCTTAGCTGACATATAGTCCTACATGGCAAAATAAGTTTGTCCTAGCCTTTAAGAAGCCATTGAGCATATACCACTGGTTTTTCCTCAGATAGCGTAATTATTTAAATGTACTGGGGACTTTTTTTTTAATTACTAGGAAAACCATCCGTAAAGACTGTTTTACCACTGGGTCCTCTGTCATTTAGAAAGCACTCTATATGGATAAATGGTCCAACTTAAACAAAAATGGTTGGACTTTCAGTACATGAAGAAAAATAGGTAGAATTGTGTTTCAGATGAATAGGAGTCTCCTTAACAATAGTAGAGATTAATCAAGTAGAGACTCAGTCAGTTTTTGGAGATGTTCCTATAAAAATAAGAGTAATTTGAATCAAATAGTCAGTCGCTGAAGAGATAAATACCAAATGACACCCATCCAGTTTGTTGGCCACTGGTAACCTGAAAGTGTCCCAGTATAGATGAAGCATAGCTTAAGTCAAAAGCATAGAATTATCTTATGCCAGTGTTCCTGTGTGCATGGATTGAACGATAATTACAGACTGCACATATGACCCTAGAGGTGTTTTGTGTGGCCACAGGGTGTCTAAAATTTAAATATGAATGTCTTGGCAAGGTTTCACTCCCCAGTTTACCACATTCTCCCCCATTCCGTATTTTCTTTAGTCCAGCCCACTCCCCTGTTACTGCTAACTTTGTGGCCCCTCAAGGCATTTGATTTTGAAACCCCTGCTCCAAACTCCTAGGCTGTTGGGATTGCCTATACTATGTCACACAAAACAAATGATCTAATATGAGATTACCACCATTTTTATTTTCCTTTTCTGCATCAAATAGGGTCATTCACATATCAAGCTGCAGCTTGCCGCTATGTTTTGTATATCAAACCTCATATGGAATGAAGAGGAAGGTAAGAGATGGTGAGATTTGTTCTGAAGAAAATTCTGGAAAGGAAGTCTCTGCCAGGGAAGGCAGCAGGGGCCCTGAGACCTTGGGCAGAGGCACCACTCACTGGGCCCCAGGCAGCCACCAGAGTTGCCTTGGGAACCATGGGACCAGCTGAGTCAGTTGGGAAACTTAACACTGCGCTCCCAACTTGGATTCAACAATGTACCGTGTTTCCCGAAAATGAGACCAGGTTTTCTATTAATTTTTGCTCCAAAAGATGCATTAGGGCTTATGTTCAGGGTATGTCATCCTGAAAAATCATGCTAGGGCTTATTTTCCAGTTAGGTCTTATTTTCGGGGAAACACGGTAGAACTGGCAGCCCCTGCCATTGGATTGTGAGAAGGATTGTGAGATGCACTTGAAGAAGATGAGAGATGAGAGTGGGTGGGAGGATAGGCCTTTCGTTGTGTGCAGAGAAAGCACATATAAGGACTACAGGCAAGTCAGCTTATTGGAGCAGAGGGTGCATTGGTGAGAAATGAGCAATGCAGTGTGATGGGTGAAGCTGTCAGGCGGCCTCTGGATCAGAGGTTCTCCACCTTGGCTGTGTATTAGGCTCTCCTGGGGATATTCACACCAGGCCAATTACTTACAAATCAGAATCTGTAGGGGTGGGCTCAGGTATGCATGAAGCCATACGTGTTTTTCAAAACTCCCCCAGATGATTCCGCTGTGCAACTAAGGTAGCAAACAGATGCAGGAGTGCAGTGGGCCTCGGTGCTGGGTTGGCTGCATGAAAATCACTCGGGCAACTTGTTAAAATACAGATTTCTGGGCTCCACCCCTAGAGATTCTGGTTCATTGGGTCCAGACGAGGTCAGTGCATGAGTGAGTCACTGTGGCTCTTCAGGCGGGAGGAAGGACTCCAGGAGGATTACTCTGCTCAGCAACTCTGTCCAGAACAAGTAGAAGGAGGAGAAACTGGATTCAGCATACAGGCCCTAGAGTCCACGGACTGTCCGGGTGCCAGGGAAACAAGGCTGCCCCTCAAGGAGGTTCTTGTTGGAGGAAAGAGCAGAGCAGTATGAAGTTGGAACCTGCCACATGCTAACGAGGGGCCGCAGGCAGTGCTGGACAGTCAGTGGAGGGTGGAAGAGGACAGAGGGGGGAAACAAAACCTGCTGGACCAGAAAGAAGTGATGAAGCTGGGGCCCGATGGCAAGGACCTTGTGCCAGGCTGAAGAATCTGACCTGGATCCTGTGGTCCCTGGAGAAATGAATTCAGGAGCAGAACCGGGATAGACAACAGGAAGGCGGGCCAGGAAGCAGAGAGACCAGTTAGAATGCCATCGGAGAACCCAAGCATGAGGGATGCCACTACGCTGGGGAGAGTGGAGGACACTGCTCAGGCGCTGGGTCCTTGATGGTGTACCAAGCAGAGTGACGGCCCAGGACATGTGCCCAGTAACCTGTTGGCTTTCGTCTCTTAGGGTCACAGGAACGCCAGGATAAATTACGAGAGATGGGCATCGTAGATATTCTACACAAACTGAGTCAGTCACCAGATTCAAACCTTTGTGACAAGTGAGTATCAAACTAAAAGGGCCTTACTTTGGGGTTCGTTGGATTCTTTTACAAAAGAGTTTGAATTGCCTAGTAATTCACATGACCAAACAAAATCTTTTAGATTCTTGGATTCCCTTTCTAATTTTCTGTGAGCCAACTGTGTGACATTTGAGTAAGAGACAAACTACTTATTACTTACAACAATGATATATAATTATTAATTATTACTAATAATAGCAAATCAATCAGGCTCTCATCTTACTCGGAATCAGCATGAGCCTGGGCCATCTTAGGGGGTAACGAGAGGATCCAGAGGCTACTCCTTTACATCCCCTTAATCATCAGAAGAGAAACGCATGTGGTCTTTTGGAAAGCAGCAAGGCAGGCCGATGATAAAAACATTCAGTGGCTCAAAACTTCACTGCGCACCTGCCTTACGCCCTCCTGGCCTGGCCATTGGGGGTACAGCAGTGACCACTGCGGAGTCATGGTCCTCGAAGAGCTCCTCATTCACTGGGAGAGGCAAGAGCCGTAGTCAGAGACCCCTCTTCCCTCACAGCAGCCAAAAGTGGTCTTCCTAGCTGTGTACACTCCCTTCTAACACAGCTTTCACTTTCCAGCTCACTTCTGTACATTACAACAGCAAGGAACATTAACTCTTTCATCCTCCAGACTCTAAAGCATAGCTCAGAAGCCTTTCATGATTTGGCCCTGCCTTTCTCATCCCCCGTGTTCTCCCTCAACCCTGTAGCCACTTATACCTGCCCTCTCCAGGATCACAGCCTCATGCATATACACGTTCTGTTCCATCTGATTTGCCATTCCAGTCCCCTCTCCTCTGCATCCTCATTCATTCAACAGATGTTGGTTTGTTTTTTAATACTAACCTCTACCGGATGCTGCTTTAGGCAGTGGCGATATAATTGTGAATAACATTGATAACATTTCTACCCTCATGGAACTTAACATTCTAGTACAGAAGACAGGCAATAAGCAAATGAATGTATAATATGATAGCAGGTAACAAGAAGTACTATGAAGAAAAATAGAACAAGGTAAGGGGATGGAGAGTAAGAAAGTTTCTTTTCACATAGATTAGTTAGTAAAGGCCTTTCTGAGGATGACATTTTATCAAAGACCTGGATGAAATCAGAATGTCTGCCAGGCAGATGTTTAGAGGAAGAGTATTCCAGGCAGAGGAAATAGTGAGTTCAAGGACCTGAGGCAGTAATGAGCTTGGCATGCATGTTCAAGGAACAGCAGGAATACCGGTGAGGCTGGAGAAAACCAAAGGGGAGAGTGATGGAAGTGGGAGGTGAGGCGGGGCAAATGAAGAAAAGAGCCTCGTAGGCCATAGTAAAGACTTTGGATTTGATTTAGAGTTTAGTAGGAAGCCATGGAGAGCTTTTAGCAAAAGAGACATTATCTGATCTGAATTTTTCGAAGATCACTCTGGCTGTGTACAGAATCATCTAGTAGGGCAAGAATGGAAACAGGGAGACCCGTTAAAGGCTGTTGTCATGTAGGTAAGAGGTAAGAGTAGTAATGGTAGAACTATTGAGAAGTGGTTAGATTCTGGATTTAATCTAAAGGTAGAGCCAACAGGATTTGCTCAGGGATTCAGTGTAGGATGTTAAAGAAAGAGGAAAGGAAAATGCCTGGAGTTTTAGCCTGAGCAACTGGATAGGGGTTGACATTTACCCAGACAGTGAAGAATACAAGAGAAGTGGGTAGGGATAGGGAGAATTAAGAGTTCTTATTTGGTCGTGCCAGGTTTGGAATGCCCATTAGATACCCAGCGACTTGGGAGAGTGGGGCTGAACATATAAATTTGGGTGGTGTATAAAGTCATGGAGTCACCTAGGGATAATCAGAGAAAGGAGAGAAAAGAGGAGGGCTAAGGACCACACTCTAGGGCCCTCCAACATTTAGGGGAAGATGAGAAAGATCCAGCAAAGAAGCAGAAGAAAAACCAATGAGGCAGGCAGAGACCCAGGTGCATAGGTGTCCTGAGAGCAAGGGAAGAGAATGCCTAGACAGTGGCCATTCATCCTCCAGAACTCCACAAAGTCTTGCCTGATGACATTCTCCACCCTACCCCCCGCCCCCCGGCTATGCCAGGGACCCCTTCTGTGCTTCCGTAGCTCCCACAGAACATACTACACTGTGTCGTGGCTGTCAGCTTGCTTGTCTGCCCCACTGAGAGGAAGAGGCACTTGGTTACTGCTCCTTGAGTGAATGTCTGTATCAGACTCTGGAGCACGGAGAACTGGCCCATAACTTCCTGAAGCTTGCCATCCTCTTAACGAAGACAAATCCCTGAACAACTGCAGCCCCAGGCTGCTGCTCAGATGTCTGTCACTTCAAAGGCAAGTCAAGGCCAGCCACGTGCTGAAGGCTGGATTTGAGCTGCACCTTGAGAACTGGAACCTGCATCTCCACAGTGGTAGTAACAGCTGCTGACTCAAATGGTGGGTGGGCTCTGTCACCCCGTCTCTTCTGGCTGAGAGCTGGTTGTTCCCATGTTTGTTCAGAAATGAAAATAGTTCTGCTGCATGTTATCTCTGAGATGACCTGGAACACCACAAGAGGCCTCACCAGCTTGAAATGGGGCAGGTTTGAGCCCTGGCCTACATTGCTTAGACCAATCTGGTGCTATTTTGCCAAATTTGTGTGGCACACAAGTTTTCAATATTCTTGAGCACCCTTAAAAGAATCAAGGTCTGAGCTACCGTAAGTTCTCTGAGGAAAGATAATCTTGCCTCCAAAATCATCTATCTGAAAGACTCCTTAGAGAATAATAAGTAGCAGAAGGAATAAGGTTATGATCTTGGAGGTTGAATACAATCAAACATAGCCAACCCCTGAGAAAGACCCAGAAGGAGTCTGAATTGGCAGTTTTAAAGAGTAATACAGAAGTTCAGTCAAGACCCTCTGGTGGACATTCCTACCATGGCACAGCAAAGTCTGGGACCCGAAGAAGACATCTCTCAGGTTCCTTCTGTCTCTAAGGCTTTGTGAGTCTTTGACTTTCAGATGAGGAGCTATTGCTAACTAGCTGTCTCCACCCCAGGTTCAGACGGCCTCAGATGAGGTGGATCGTCATTAAGGGGTAGCATGTAGCATCATTAATAACCTTGTTTCTGTAGGAAAATGACCTTTAGAATCCAACTCACTCATAACTTGGAGATAGTCTGTATAGAGCTTTCTATTCTGATGAATTGGACTGTTTGCAACTATCATCTTTCTAAGAGTCTTAGATAATTGCAAGGACACCCCTTAGTATGCCACTTTTAAAAGTGTAGGTTATGTCTGTTACTTTGCTATATAGAAACTGCACTTGAGTCCAGCTGTCGCATGCCCAGTGCACTCATACTAACTGAAAACTTCAGCCTTTTCTTCCATAATGTAGAAGAGACTTCCTAATTCCCACAATTGCAGCATCTTTAGAAACGTGAAGCTCATAACAAAAGTAGTAAAGGCGGCCTCCTCAGTCCCAGCTCAAAGGAAGACACTTTTACAAGGATCGGGATAGGTCAAGTCACTGCCCGTGTGACATCTTTTCTTCTCCAACTAGCCACCTTCTTTCCCAGTCACCCTAATTAACCCACCTCTCACATTGATCAGTGTCATCAGGCATAATGAGAAAAACGAGATGCGATTATAGCTTTTCTTCCTCAGTTTAGAGACATTGGAACCAGGACAGCCTCGTCCCATGAGGTCTTTGCCCCTCCGTGGATCTTCTAATCACCTAAACATCTTCTTCCTTGGTCATTTTTCCTCCTAGTTTCTCAGAACCTTAAGTGTCCTCCCCAGTGTCCTGTAGCACTAGATAAAACCTGCATGGCAATAGGATAATGTAAAGAATTCCAAATCCATGACAACTGTATGCCAGTGACAGAGGAAAACTATAGAATGTCACTGGGCTGCAGCACCTGTAAGAGCAAGGACAGCCCTTGCTAAGAGGACCACAGGAAGGGGAGTGCAGCCAGCATGTGCTGGAAGTAAGTGCCCACTGCGGATCTCTGCCCCTTCGGGTAGGTGCCCAGCGGGGTTCACCCCACTTCCTTTTGGGGACCTAACTTTTTAGACTAATCCTACTACCATCTTTGAGCCACAGGTATTTTTTCCCCTTAATTACACTTCTGAGATGATGGCTAACAGGAACTTTGTGATTTCAGGGCCAAGACGGCACTGCAGCAGTACCTGGCGTGACGGGAGCACCCTGGGCACCTGCGAGCATCCCATATCCTTGTTAAAGGAAGTACAGGAACTAGCCTCATTTGATTCCTTCTATTTGCACAAGTCACCTTGGACTGCAGGGAGCTGTTTTGCAAAAGCAATTTGGTAGGCTTAGATCTCAAATTCATCTTGAGAACATATTTTTGAGGTAGTAATTTCCTCAGAGGACTATTGTGTTTTCTTTTGTTTTTTGTTTGTTTGGTTTTTTTTTTCCTGAGCTACCTGGACTCTTTATTAGAACAATCAATCATTTTCCTTTGGACCTACAATGTTTTGCCTATGCTGCAGCCACTTTGTGAGTGAGAATGAATGTGTCTGCGCACACAGGTGTGTGTGCATGTGTGAAAGTGTGCACGTGTGAAAGTGTGCACGTGTGAAGTCAGGATGAATGGATGTGTGTGGGGGGATACCTCAAATTTTCTTTTCTTATTTTGTGTGAAAATCTCTTTTCTACAGATTTTCCAGGGTTTAAGCATTGCTTGCTGTATAAAAAAAAAACTTTACTGAATTATATACAGTTTGAATGAAATGTTATTTTAAAAACAAAACAATTGTTAAGTGTTCCATAAAGGTTATGTTGAATTTTGGTCAGATGAATATTTGTAAGTAAAAAATATATGCATTTCTGAACCTCAACTTACATAGATTTTCTTTATAAAAAAAAAAAAAAAGAAAAAAGAAAAAGAAAAGGTTGGCTATAGTTGGCCTGAATAACAGGCACGATATATGGTGCTGTGCAAAATAGTAAGCTAGCATCTTACTGCCGTCAATATCAGCCTAATTCAATAAGCTCTCAGGCTTCCAAGATAGATGGACAGGGCGGAGTAGAGTGAGGGGACAAATTCATCATAGGCGTTTTTTGAGACATCAAAGGGAAATATAACTACTGATAGTGAAAGCCCAGCCATGACTCTGGCAGGCTTCCCTTGGCAGGAACTGGGCACCAAGAGCCTCCCAACTGCCCTAAATCCTGTCGTTGGTGTCGCAGTATCTGGCAGGAGTTAGTACCGGTCATGGAACCTTCTGCTCAAATTAAAGTAGGTCATCACTTTCTGGAAACAAAATCCAATCACCTTGTGCTTCTGGAAACAGCGTCTATCACTGTGAAACTAAAGAACGTTCTACAGATCCATCTGTGGAAAGAGGCAAAGAACAGGATAGTTTTAAAAGCTGTTTTTCTCTTAGCTAACTCAGCAATTCCATAGTAGTCACTCAGGACTGCTAGTTAGTGTCCTTTTGTAAAATGAAATTTTAGTAAGAGATGCAGCTAAGATCTTTTCCTGCGTGAAACCCAAAGCACTGAAGTTTGAGAGAAGGAAAGGGACTCTTCCCCAGGAGGACCGAAGATGACTTCTTCTCACAGCGAGTACTGCTTAGCCCTTCGGCAGCCCTTGGCTTGGCGCCTGCTCCAACTTCTGGGTCAGCTTCAAAGTGAACTCAACAGAGGTTGCTCTTGACTGTTTGAAGGTACAACCAGCCTTCCTTTCCCTTTGTAAAAGGTCAAAGGCACTGTGGCAGGAAGCGAGGTCTGCAGCCCAGAAGCTTGCCATGAGTTGTGCCACCGACAGGCCCAAGCACACCAGCCACCCCTGGTGAGGAGGCTCGTGCTGCAGCCGCCCCACCACCGCCCTGTACCTTCCTTGGGAGATTCACATATGTTTGATTGCAAATGAATGTTTTTAAATGTATTTAATGCAATTTTTCCTGTTCTCAACATGACCACCCAAGATTCAAACACAGAGATTTCCAAGTTGTTATTTTTTCAGCACATCACCGATTTAAAAATCTGTCACCACAGGGATTTGGGTTTTGTGCAGCTATCAGTGTGCTAATGTGAGAAAGCCAGTTTAAAGAAAATCTAGTTTATTGGGAATAAAGCCTTATTTAGGCCTACTCCATTGACTTTTGTAGTTCGAGAAAATATCCTTGGTTGGCATATGTAACACAAAACACTATAGAGTTGGTATTTCAAAGTACCAGGTAAATATGAAGAAACCAATAATGAATTGCTGAGACAATCTTGAAGCCAGATAGCATTAGAAAGCTGAAGGCCAATGAAATAACACTTTCACACTTAAACTCTGTGGATAAATCTTGCCTGTGGCTTTAAACAGATGATCAAAGAAAAAGTGCTTTAATTAACTTTTCTGATTTGAATGAAGGAAAATGTATTTATTAAAACAAAGCTGTTTGCTGCTTTACACAGGTGCAGTGTTCAGTCCATAAGGAGGTGGGAGGAATGGGACGTGATCTTGTGTCTCCACCCACGTTCTTAACTAAGCTTCTCGCTCTCTAATACTGCATTCTGTTTCTCCTTTTGTGCCCTGATTGTAACCCAAAACTTATGAACTAGAAAAGAATGTCCAATTTAATAAGTTGCATTTTTTTTCTTAAGCACTTTATGCAGAACAATACATGTTCTTCTGGTAGTGTTTGGATAATATGATTTTAACACATGCTAATAAAAGCCAAGAAAGATCATGGCAACTTCTATAAAGGAGTCTGTTTTCCAAATGTCTAGAACATTAGGAAACATTAGAAAATAATGTGTACTGGCTTCTGCAACCTGTGATTCTTGGTGAATGAGAAACTGGGACGTGACTTTGCATTTCAGAGGGGGTGGCCCGTACCCTAGGGTCACTACAGCTACCAGGGCATCTGCAGCAGTCTGGGGACCCCTCTCTTGACCTCCTGAAGGCTAGCAGACCCTTTCTGGATGGCCACTCCCAGCCACCAGCATCCCCCCAATGTTTCCACCCCCTCCGTCCCCCTCTTCCCCTTATGTATGCACACCTCCGCTGCCACCAGCCCCTGGACTCGGGCCCAAAGTGTGGCAGATGCCCAGCTGTTCCGCACAAGCAGCTGCTGTCCCTCTGCAAGGATTCACAGGCGCTCTTCACTCACTGTGCTGCCTCCTTTTCCCCGTTCTAAAATGTAGAGAAGCACCTCCTATTTCTTGGTCTCACTAGATACAGAGAGAAAGCCAAGGACACCTGCCCCAGAACCTGGGGGGAGGATGGTGAGGTGGTTGGCAGGGGAGGGAATTCCCCTGCCACAGAGGACACTTGGTAGTGAGGCCTGAGAAAGGAGGAGAAGAAACTGACTCCAGATCCTGATGGAGAGCCGACAGAGAGCTCCCAACACCTTGCCAGCTGAGATATGGCTGCTTCTGCCCCAGTCCTGCCCCTTTATACTGACTTTTTCTGAAAGAGGCACAGGTCAGTTCCCAGTATGAGGGAAATTTGGTCCGTGACCTGGCTTCAGAGAAAGCTGAGGGAACCCCCAGCCCCAAGGGCCACAACACAGCCTGCCTGAGACTCCTGCCTTTCCTCCCTCTACCTCTGCATCCTCTGGCTCCTGGCCTTGTCCACCAGGCAGTCAGCCCTCTCGCTGACGGAGGGCCAGAGCCAGTCCTTAGGAAGCCACCCTTCTGGACTTCATGCAGCTGGGCCTGCCCTCCACCCTGTCAGGCGCACACACCCCGGAGCTAAGAGGCCATAAGGCCCCCAACAGTGGCTGTCTGCAGCCCCTGGTTTCCTTCTGTTGGAGGAAGCCAGGCTAGGGTCTCTGTCAAGGAGTTCCGTCCTCAGAGACTGGGCTGACATTGTAGCCACTCTCAGGAGCCTTCTCTCTCCCCCACCCCACCCCTCCCCATCTGCCAGGAACCTTCTGGATTCTGAGAAAAGAACCCGACCTGTAGTGGAAGGAAGGGGTGTGAGCACTGCTCCCACTCTACCCCTATCACCTGGCGCCCCTCCTGCTTTCTCCCTCCCAGCACTGCCACTCCCAGCTACTTCCTGGGAAGGCTTAAAAATCATCACAGACATCAACACACATCACTTCCCACCTACTCAGTCCCCTTACCTACTCTTCCTCTCTTTCCCCTGCTTTCAGAGACTTTCGTCGCTCCATTTCTCATCTGATCTATCCAGTAATGGGAGATCCTTGGCTTCCCAGCTTCTGGGGAGATCAGATAGCTGTCAGCTGGGTACATCCCCAAGTAGCTCATTCAGAGGCACATGGCACCCATGGTGTGGAAGGCCAGGCATAGGGCTCTAGTGCTCCTCCAAGGCATTTATCAGCTCTGAGGTGGGCACAGCCATTGAGCCCACTCATAGAGGGTCGATCGAGCACAACCCCGGGGGTGGTCTGGGAATCGGGAACAGTGGATTCCACTTTGCTGACTATCCTGGCAGAGAGGGCTCCGTTGTCTCCCACGGGTCTGTACCGATGCTGATGAGCAGAATGCGCATGGGTGTGTCCATTCAGAGGTGACACAGGCGTGGGAAATGCAGCCACCACCCAGTGTCCTAGGCTGTGGTCTCCAGCTTCACGCAGCCTGACTCATCCTTCGACCTCCAGTGCCAGCACAGAGTGTCTTATGCTCTAGGCTGCAGGAAGAGGAAGGCACCTGGGAAGGGCCGTTTTCTGGGAGCTCACTGCCTATTTAAAGCACTTCAAGTTGAAGAGCGAAGTTCTCTGGAGAAAACCAGCAAATGAGCAGAAATCACTGACATTTGCCTTGTGATGTAGAAGAACCCGGCCTTTTGCTCAGCCGGAAAGGAAAGAGTATGCCTGGGCTTAGTAAATTTACAAACCAACCAAAGAGCAAGCTGGTCAGAGGGAATGGGTGTGTGTGTTAATATTCATGGGGTAATAATAGTTACTTTTCGCTGGAAACCTGTATCCCTCAAGGGCGCAACGATGGAGGCACGGCTAACCCAGGAGATTTAGTTAAAGCTGGAGGCCACCTGGCTCCACTAAGAGCTCTCAGGTTTCAAACTTAGGCTTTAGTCAGAATCAGAAACCCAAAAATGTGGGGGAAGGGAGCGTCAGGAAAATCAGACGAACCCTGTTTCCAAATGTAACCCCAAGCACTACTTCATGCACACGCCCTGATTTTAGGAGGTACCAGATGACAAATCTGGCAGCGTGGCAGGACTGCCCATGTGGCTTGGGTGCAGCATGAAGATTTAACGCCTATTTATATCTACTTGCCTCCAAGCTGATATGCCTGGAAGAGTCATACCCAATGTTCGTGCACTATTTTCAAGTTCGTAGTTACCAAGTGAAGCTCAAAAGTTGTTTAATCCATAAAGTAAATTTATTATTGGGAGACACTGTCCTATGTAACTCAGTGTCCCCTGAGATGACACCATATGACAGCAGAGTACAATAACTGATCCCCATTTATTTTGTAAAATCCCAGAGAGAGCAAAAAAAAAAAAAAAAGTATGTGTTCTATATATTACTTAATAAGGCAGCAAAGTATATATGTTTATTGGCCATAAAAGATAGCTAAACCAAAAACGTATTGGTGCTCAAAAAAGTAAGGTCGACTTCTAGAGGTTTCCTTGTGGGCAACAGACACAAGTGCACAGACATGTCGTAACCTCGCCCCCTCACAGGCTCTGGAAGGCGGCGCCACCATCTCAATTCGCGTCCTCGGGGGAGCGAAGCACCTGGGTGGGGCCCGTGGCTCCTTCTGCCTCATGGCCTGTGGAACGACAGCTGTTCTGTAGCACTTCTGAAACAGCCCTGTCCCGTGCACCACCCACAAAGGAACAGGAAAAGGGGATCTAATTACATCGCAGACGATAAAGTCAGGGGTCAGGCTGGAAGGGACAGCAAAGAGAGATCCTAATATGTGTGCTGCAGACTAGCAATTAAAGGATTAAGGAGCATGTGGAACATTTGTTGAGCACTGAGTGTGTGTCAGGCACCAGGCTAAGAACTTGACATCTTTGTCTCCTTTCATCCTCACAACAGCCTATGAGGAAGATGATTCTTACAGAGGTATTATGGGGCTATAGTGGGGGCATCCTCCTCATTTCACAGAGGAGGCTCAGAAGAGGTAAGTCCCTTTCCAGAGGCTCTTCAGCTGGTGGAGCCAGGATTCAAACTCAGGATTCTCTGTCTCCGGTGCCCTTGGCCCCTGCCCCGGGCCCCGGCCCTTCAGAGGAAAAACTGCTGGGCGGGACGTGTCAAACAAATGGGCAGAACCTCAGCACCCCAATGAAGCTGCTTCAGAGTCATGCCGGCAGGAGGCTGTGCCTTTATTCCCAGGGTGTGAGAATAAATGGGCTCAAACCTTTCTGGAACTATCCCGTGCTCATTATTACCTGAGGCCCAAAAGTCAGCCTGATGATCTCCCAACACTCTTCCCAATAACCCTGGTGAGTATTCCTCACCCCATTTGTTCTTCCCCAAACTTGGTCCTGGGTTACATCTATTTATTTCCAATTAAACCCCACCCCACCCCCTCAAAGGATGTCCCATGAACCTGGGCACATAAGGAAATGCATTGTGGGCCTTCTCTGAGGGCAGATCCCCACAGGCAAACTGGCCCTAGCAGTGCCACCGTCACCAGAGAGTGAGAAAGTTCTTCCAGGCAGGGGAATGGCTTTGAAGAACCACAGCAAACACTTGGAAGTGTAAACTTGGTGCTTTCCATGAGTTCTCACTTCCCTAAACGCCATCGCACTGTCAGCTTGGCCCTCAGTGGGCAGCGGGCAGTAGGCAGCAGCAAGGATTACACAAGGGCCAGACGGACGGGTACACTCCCATCCAGCCTCACTTTGTCTTTGCACCACCTACTCTTACTTGGCTGGATTCAGACCTGAGGGGACCATGAACATACCAAACACTTAGGTAAATACATTGGTTAAAACCCAAACGTAGGGAGACAGGTTATTAACCATTTCAGATCTGCATTCAGCCTTCTCCCGAGAATCCCCCGTCACGTCCTTTGCTTTTCCTAGGATGTTCACCCCCCTAGCTCCTTCCACCTCAGCTCAGGCTCAAACCGGAGGAGTGCACCTGGGCTGCAGGAGCAGCGTGGGCCAGGCCTGGGTCTCCCACTTGTGGAATGGGGTAACATGCCCTCTGAACTCCTTAGCTTTTTCACCCGGATTCAGAGCTGATGACCCAGCATGCTTTTCCCAAAATGTGGAGGCTGAGGGATATGAGGGTCGCTGCAGGCTCCAGGCAGAGGGCCCCTTTGTTTCTCAGCTACCCCACCAAGGGCTTAGCATGCGGTGTACAGAGCACAGAGGAAGTGAGGGAGTGACATCTGGCCTCTGAACGGTTTTGCTGTAGGCTTCCAAACATTAAATTTTCCCAGTGATTTCCACAGGAAAATGCAAAGTAACTTTGCAACAAAAATATGGCTCCAAAGTAGGAATGCAGCAAAAATGTAATGAGGTATTAAAAAAGCAACTCTCTTACTCTATGAACATGCAAAACAGATTAGGACTGCTACTGAAGTTATATAATGGCTCCTGTTGTCTGAAAAGGACCTTATTTGATTGAAGACTTCGTTACCACATAGTTATTATCAGTCCCCCACACACTCATTCCAGATTCACTAAAGACCAAACCTACCTCAACGACTTACCCTGAGCGACTTCTGGAACTTGGTCTGAAAACTTAAAACTGGGGAAGAGCAAAGCCAGTTCTCGGCTGGCGTCTTCTCTATCCCGGCTTCCATGGACCGCATTAAAGGGCATTTCTGTGCCGTACTGAGCGCGGAGACTGGGAACATTGGCAAAATGTACAAGACACAATTGTTTGATTTGCAAAAGAAATGTTTTGCTCTCTGGCAACATGGTCATCAACAACCAATCAGCACCCTGCATTTCTGTAAAATGCTTTCTCTTTGTTGGAAATGCCAAGAAAACAGCCAGGATGATAGTGGCTGACATTCATCCCATCCTGGCGGTGTTCTGGGCACGTTGCTGGTGCTTCACATACGTGCTGTTATTTCATTTGCTCCACAGCCCAGGGAGGGAGACTCTGTCATGAGCCCCAATGTGAAGACAGGTGTCACAGTGTAAGCCCAGGAGCTGCCATTTTGTTGATGTTACAACCAGGGGCTGGACCCCTGCCAAGGACTTGATAGGAGTTTGCGTAGTTAATCCCCCAGTAACCCCGTAATATAATACTAGACTAACATTGCTAGGACTTCCTGTGTGTCAAGCACTGTCCTAAGTGCTTCATAGGTATGTGCTCATTTAATCCTCATGTCAATATCTGGGGCACGTCCTACTACAGTCTCCATTTTTTTTCAGATGAGGAAATTGAAGCACAGAGACATTAAAGCTTGGCCCAACGTCACACAGTAAGAGGAAGAAAAGGGATTCAGAAAGCTGTGCTCTTAACCATGACAATGTACGGCCTCCCATGATAGGTGCTCATATCCCTATTCTACAGATGAGAGAACTGAGGCTCAGAGAATGGACTTACCTGAGTGGGCAGTAACCTAAGATCTGAGCACTGGGCTCTTGCACTAGTCTACGCTGCCTCATATATGACTGTTCCCGGCCCCCTACAACTACATGGTTCAACCTCAGTTACTTGGCTTCTTACTCATTTCTTTCCTGTTGGCTGGGCCTCTCTCATCTTCAAAGGAAAGACACAGTGGATTTGGCATTGGTGGTACTAGGCTAGATAACGCACGGGGGCAAGGAGCAGCCCAAAGCAGCCTAGCCTGTACACAGACCAGGGCGCTCATGCTCGGGACACCCTGGGTGGGGCGTAGGCGGGGGAGTTGAGTCTGCCATGCGTATTCCTAGGCCTCACCCAGAATCTCGGCCTTGACAGGCCTGGGTGGGGCCCTGGAGTCTGTATTTCCTGGGTGAGTGTTACAAGTGGTCCTGGGACCACACTATGGGCCCCTGGCTCCAGAGCAAACAGGACTGGGTCCAGCAGCAGCCGTCAGAAGAGGGCAGAGGAGGAAGGAGGCAGCACGGAGGCAGGTCGCAGGAGGCACGCTGCAAAGGGCAAGGGGCTGGCGCAGACGGTGAGGATGTCAAGGTCTCCCCAAATATGTAAGAAAGAAGGGGCTTCATGGCCGTCAGAGTGCCCTCTGTGTTACCCAGGATTCCAGGCTGAGCATCGAGCAGGGCTCTCCACTTCCTCGGAATCAGGTTTCGAGATAAATGAAAGGACCACAGCGGGTGACATCACCTGTCAGGCTGGTCCCTCCTTGCCACATCGGGGTCACAGGGTCCCATGAGGGTTTGCCAGGCGGTGACAACGTCCTCAGTGCCCTCCGTCCTGGTGAGGATCAGGAGGTGGCTTGGTCCACTGCACATGTGATGTACCAGCTTCTCAAATGCCTCCTGGAACAGGAAGGGGAGATGGACCCAGGGCAGGGGCCTGGGCCTGCAGAGGGTCAGTGGGCCCACCCCACACACAGGATGGGAGAGGTCCGTGAGCAGCCTTGCCACCAGCCAGCATGCCTGGGGAAGGACCAGGGGCAGGGGGTGATACCTCACCCCCAGAGAACCCATATACAAGTTAAAGACAGAAAGATGAGACTTTGAGTTGACTCATTTTGGGTTGAACATGAGATTATAACAAATTAGCTAACAAATTTGAAAGACAACATGTATGGAAATCATGTGGATGCTGGATAACAGAGGTGGGATGTAGTTAAGACTTTTAGTACAGAGCCTTGTAACCCTTCCCCTTTCTTCATGTAACAGCACTCTGGTTTCCCTTTGGGGGACAGCCCTTCCCCATTTCACTTGGTCCTTGTCTGACTGACAACCGTGAGGCCTATTCCTCCCCACTACCACCCCCATACACACACCTCACCTGAGAGGTGGGGCTGTGACCCAAGCTAGGCTAACCAGACCCTCCCTCCCAGGAGGTGAGTTATAAGCAAGTGCAAAGGGACAGTGGCTGAACCTCAGTTCTCTAATGGCAGCATCTAAGGTTTTGCTCTTGAGATCCCTAAAACTGTCTTCGTTCTTCTGCCCAACATCTTCTGTCACCGCCCTTCAATTCTCTTCCTTCAGTTAATTCTGGGAGTTCTGGACTATCGTTCTGATAAATTACTTGTTTCATTACTTTAGAGTCAAAATCTCTTCCTTGCAACCAAAGAACTTTCACCTGATACAACCTATACTCATTCTGAGAGCAAATTCACAATTCATTTGCTGTTCATATTCTGGTTCTTCATAATACTCTCATTTCTCCCAAACTAGTGTCAACCTATAAACATTAATATTGGAGAGAAAAAAAGAATGAATGTGTTGGGTGTATGGAAACAGATGAGCTGACCTCTCCAGCCCTGTGTTGGTAGAAGAGTCGCATTTCTGCCTTTGTCATGGTTCTCTGTTCGTTTGTTAAGATGTCAAACCCAGCTTCCTGGATCTGTGGAATATATATACACACATGCATATTCTGAAAATGTAATCAAGCCTAAATTCACATTTAAATGTGTTGGAAAGTAAAAGACAATGGAAAAGGCAATATTAAAAGCAGTGAATACCCTCATCATCATCATATCTGTCCCACTGAGATTTAAGATTTTTGGTTTACTTAACTGGAATTTTGGTTCAAACTCCTTAGAAGCCTTCTGTTCCCACTAGGACACTGCTGCACGATGCCCCACCCGTTTTTCCACCAGAGGAGACACGAGGATATTGCATAGGGTAACTGTGGTGTCTCTTACCTTCATAATAATCTCGTCAGTCTTTCCATGGGCCACTGCATCTGGTTTAATGATTGCCAAGGTGCAGGACTTCTCTGATGAGACTGCAATAAGCCGAGAATGGTGCTGTCAGATGCTGGGCTCGCAGCACCCATCTTTGAGGCTCTCAGGAGGCCGTCCACAGGGACCATGCAGCCCTCTGCCCACAGCTCCCAGGGTTCCCCTGCCTGGGCTCCTGATTGTGTCCCTGCAGACATGGACTCTAGTGGAGGCACGGGTCAGGCTCCAGACCTTAACCTCAACCTGGCTGGAAGGCACAGAGACATGCAAGGGACACAAACCTGGGAAGGGGGGCTTTGGCGGGGGGAGGATGGGAAGGAGATCAAACACTACTCAGGGACAGAAACCCATAAACAACTGAAAGAGTTGGCACGCAGGGGGAGGAGGTGGGGAGCTGGCACAGGCGATGTGGGGCACACCCTCTCATGACCCGTGGCCTCTAACTGCTGTCTACTGTGTGCTCCTCTCACTCTACTGACTCCTTTGCCAAAGCTTCTTTTTAACTTTCCTTTTTAACTTTCCATGTGGCCAATAATGGCTGTCCTAGGCCCTGAGTCTACATGACTTTGCAGCACCAGCACATACGACCAAACTGCAACTTCAGTCTTCTCTGACTCAGTTCAGATTCTCCTGAGAGAAGACCAGATGGGTCAGCTCGTTGTTTGGAGCCAAAGCACCAGTCGTAGCTCACTGACCAGTCTACTGACCGCCTGTCCTTCGGTCGGTGTCCATAGGTCCAATCAGCTGTGGCATTGAGGAAGGTGCCACACGACTGTAGGCTGCTCAGGCCCGCGGAAGCTGTAGGGAGCCCAGTGGCCGGTCCGTGATATATTCCTGTTTGTACGAACTTGGCCTTGGTGAGCTACCTACACTCCCCACAGATTCTCTACCCCCATAGACTATATTCTGTTCTCAGCTTTTACATCAGTTGTGTTGCAATGAAACTTCACAGCATCTGCCTCTGAAAATCTTAGAAACGTGTAAATCATTTGCAGCAACAAATCTGTCCATTTTTCTTTGAGTACTATTTCTAACATCCTGTGAACACTTAGATTTTAAAGGACTCTTATAGTACATTTCCTTATAAATTCACCAATGAGTGAGATCAGCTAGAGGAGTAGGCTGAGAAGAGAAGAGGCCAGAGCAGGGCCCGTAGAACTCCAGCTTGAAAAGGGAGCAAAAGAAAAAACGCCAGTGAAGGGGAGGCTGAGAAGAGGTCAGAGACGTAGAAGGAAAAATGAGAAAGGTCACGAAACCAAGAGAGAAGAGGGTTTTGAGAAGGAAGACATTTTGACATCACCCACATCTGCAGAAAGATGCTGTCGGATATATGACTGGAAACTGCCTGTTGGATTTGGCACAGAGGAGGTCACTGGGGCCCCGGTGAGTACCAATTCAGGGAGAAGCTGGCACACAGGCCAGATCAGCAGGGCAGGGCGGGAGCAGCAGGTGGCGTGGCCCCAGCAGTTATGGCTGAAGTTCGGAAGCTCAGCGTGGGGGACAGTAAGGCTCAGGGCAAGGCCTTTGTTGTTTTCTAGGTGGAGAGATTTGATTTAAGAAGGAATAATGGGGGGGAGGCAGAAAGAGGAGATAACCCCAAAAGGAGGCGACCAGTGTTTCCCGTGGCAGCCAAGTCGATGATGGTTCTTTTCACACTTGAAGTTTCTTGCTTTCTTAAACTGGGCCTTTTTCCTCGTTAGAATCCAACTCAAAATAGTCCTCGTTATCTACACACAAACGGTCTTTCTACTTCATGCAATAATCACACTCTTCCTTCTCTTTCCATCTTGGTTCCTGAACTTAGTCTTGGTGCCCCTGGTTTCTCGTGACCTTCCCTTCTTCCCGGCAACGACCTTGCTGACTTCTGGCTTCTCTTCACACTGTCAGGTCAAGTTCTTCTCCCAGTGGAGGTTCAGGGAGAACTGTGATGCCCAGAGTGTAGAATCTGCGAGCTGGTACTTGGGGAGTAAGAGGAAGAGGGTGCAGGGCTGTGAGGGGGGAAGGTGTTCAGTACAGCTGACTTTCTGACACTTCAGGGGAAAAAAAGGTGAAAGAAAGAAACTTGAGCTCCTTAGCTCAGATAAGGACTAAGGAAACACCAGCATCATTAGTTTACATTATTAATGTCACTGCCTTTCATTTTATTAAATGGAGCTTTTCCTGATGCCTGGGAATTGCCATGAAAGTCACACTTGTTATATTTTAACATGATCAGAAAGCTGTGAAAAGTGCCCCAAATGCCAATAAAGGACAGAAGGGAGATCTGACACTGTGTTTGAAGTCAGGTGACTGGGGACAAAATGTTTTACGGTGAATCTTCCCAGAGTTCAGATTGCTCAATACATTGATTATTCACATATAGTTTTTTTTCAAACCATATCAAATCTGAGTCTGCTTTGCCTTTTTGCCCTGCTTATTAGTTCTACACTCACCCACGTCCTCCTCTTCACCTTCGTCCTTTTGGTGGGAAAAACGTTCGTCTTCATCAGAAAGAGCCTCATCTTTAATCTAATACGAATTGGTCATGAACAGAAAGTAGTTAGCTAATTATAGTTACCACAGAGACCTTCCAGAATCTCCAGAAACCAAAAAAGTAAAGGCCCAAAATACAGAACAAGAAAAGAAGGTCAGGGTTATCAGTCTTCGAAACTGCAAAATCCTTTCTTGTAGCTGGTTGAAGGTGGGGGGAAGGTGTTCAAAGACAAGGAAATCCATGCTGATCTGAAGGTTTAGATTCTGCCTGTTTTCACAAGCATCGAGCAGAAACTAAGGAAAAAGAGAGACAAAGTAGAGAGTTGGCAAGAAGACAAAGGGCGAGTTGAAATGCAAGGAACTATTGAGTGACTGGCTACACAGTGCAGGGAAGAAAAGAGAGAGCTCTTTTTCCCCTGGAGGAGGCACAAGCATTTGTGATTGTTTGTCTTTTGGGGGGGAAATTGCCAGTTTTCTGGGGGACAAATGTGGTCTGATTCTAATCCATTCTATAAAAACAGGCTTTGCTATTTGAATATGAAAACTTGAACAGTGAACCCTGAGCAATGTTAAGGTTTGTTTGGCAGATGCTCAAAGCACCAGGAAATACCTCTCTCTACCTAACTTTTCAAAGGCAGCCTATGTTATCATGGAAACTATTTACCAAAATCACAAACTATGCCGACCCTACTTCTCATGGTCAGGACAGAGCTTAATTTCTAAATTCAAGACGTGAACCCTCTGCGATCCCAAGTAAAACTTTCAGGAATGGGAAGGGAGGATGACGAGTCACCAGGAAGGATTTCACCCAGAGGTTGGAGTTCTCCTACCCGCTATGTGATTCCATAACTTAATTTTCATCTCTGAATTCATTGTCAGTGATCCAGAAACCCGTTACCAGTTAGAGTGGGGGATGCAAGGGAAATGGATAAAAGAAGTTAACCCGTTCTGGATGAAGGGGGTGACTTTTGAAAAGAACGCTTCAAAATGCATACACATCATGGTGACCATAGCACTTGCTCTCCCCTGGACTCTCAGTGAGGACCTGGGTGGTCATTGAATGAAGCTTCCAGCTGACGGCTCTGGGAAAATGAATGGGGCAGGGGCGGGAAAGGCTGGCCTTGCCCTGGGAGCAGACCTGTGAGTTTGCTGCTTGCAGAAGTGACCTCCTTACCACTTTCCGTTCTCTGCCTTCGGACAGCACCTTCTTTTCGGCCTCCAGCTGGTCTAGGATAGTTTTCTGCAGCAATGGGGCATTTGCTCCTCTAACCACAGCCACCAGTTCTCCTCCCTGGAATACAACGTGCTGCTGAAGCCTCATGAAACCCTCTTGCCAGATATTAGTCTCTTTCAAGAGCCAGCGAGAGTGTCCAAGAGCTTTGTGTAGCAGTGTGCCCGAGGTCAAGGTCAACCCCAGGCCCACAGCCTCCGTCCCCTTCTCTGCCTGCTGCCCCATGCCCCTCCTTTCAAAACTTCCTTCAGGGCAACTGGGAGTTAGTTAAGGGAGGGACAGGGCACACGATGTTGTGAGTGACCAAGTGTGGCCTGTCCATGGTTCATTCACTCAACAAGTATCTATTGAGCACTTACTCTGCCAAGTACCAGTCAGAGGCAAAGAGTAGGAACACTGACTGTGGAAAGACATAGTGAGTGAGCGAGTGAATGGGGAGCCCGGTAGGCAGAGAAACAATTACAACAGAGCAAGATCATTGCTTTAATAGGTGGAGTGTACAGGACGCTTGGGGTTCTGGGCAAGACTCGAGTCCCAACTCCGACTCGGGTGGTCAGGTGCAGGTGGTGTTTGGGGTGATGCTGAATTTCCTGCTTCAACTTTTCCAGCAGTCTCTATGCATATTACTCACAAAGGAGCAATCCGGAGAGGGAGAAGTTTACCTAGAGTGGGTTCTCCGTTTCCCTCCCACGCCTCAGGGGACCACCACAGGCTGAGAGTGTGATGGAGACCGTCGCCCGGGCACACGTTCCAACACAGCCGATTATGATGCTGCTTTAATCACTAGGGGCTCAAGCAACCAGCCACTGTGGTACTGCTCCCTTTTCCACAACTGTGCCCCACGTCAGTTTGGCTGTAGGGCATCTCCATCTCAATTCCTTCCCATTTCTCCTTCCCACCTCCACCCATGTTTCAGCATATAACTGTTCGGTCCCCTACTAAAACCCAAGGCTCAAACAATGTTTTATCATTTATAATACTTGTAATTTTATATAATACTTATAATTTTTTATAATACTTGTATCATTTATAATACTTGTAATACTTATATCATTTATAATACTTGCAGTGCTGAGGGCAGAAGCACAAAGTTTTCCAAAGTAAACAACCAGGGCCTGGCTATCAGGAGACCTGGGCGCTGGGGTTGGGGGAAGGGCCCCGTCTCCCTGATGCATGATGAGGGGGCTGGACCAGACCAGGAGGCACATATCAGTCATTTGCCTTCAGGGCCTGGCAGGTGACCGAAACCTAGGAAGCCAGGTGTGACAGTCGGCCCTGAGGTTTCGTGGAGCCAGAGCATGATGTCACACCCAGAGACATCCAGACTAGCTTCAAACACTGAACTACGTGGCCTTCTTCAATAGTCCCTCTCTTTTCTGACTTTCTATAAACATATCTTCATGTTTTATGAATCCATAAAGGTGAACGCAGAGCTTGTCCTCCCCACAAAGGAGAATTCCTGTTTGCTGGAAATTCCCTTCTGCGGATCACGGGATAGAAAGCTTGAAACCTGCTCTGAGCGTGACACCTCAGTCAGAAGTGTGTGCGAGACACAAGGAGCATCCCTGTTCTGCACAGCCAGTCAGGAAGGCCGCCCAAGCACAGAGTGACCCAGGAGCTGTGTCACCCCCAGCTCTCCGCCTGCAAGCAGTGACCTCAGGCCACCATCCCAGGCAGGGGCCTGCATTGCCATGACTTCAGGGCACTGTCCTTAGCCAAAATAAAGACAGCAAGGAGAAAACCACATCACTTCTTTGAATCAGTGAGGCTCTTTGGTGACTCTCAGTGAGAATTAAATGCCAGTGAGACTCATCTAGCTGAACTCTAATGATTTGCAACCATCAAATAGTTCTCGGTCTGAAAATGTACTTACTGCGTAAAACAGAAAGGTTGGCTCACACCTCCCGCGGTATTTTTCGAGGACATCAAGACAGTCTGCCTCTGCCTAGAGAAAACAAGCTGTCAGCAGGACCCTGAGGCACAGAGGGGACAGGGGCATGAGGGCAGGAGAACTGCACGGGATAACACACTACACATCACACACACACATAGCACTCACCATACATACACACCACACAGACCACATGCACACACATACCCTATACACACTTACTCACAGACCCACATACATACCACACACCACACACACACCCTACACTACAGATCACACACATACACCATGGCTGCCCTCCCCAGGTGAAGCTCTGGCTTGCTCTCATGATTCTCCTTCTATTGTGTTTTCATCAGAATCATAACAACTGTCCTGTCAACATTTGGGCAAAAATTGTTGGCAGTGTACTTTTTGAAGAATAAAATGAGGAGGACGCGTGGTTCCTCCTGCTCCCCACCCAGTTACTCCTCCAGTATGGGCAGCTCCAATGTCTAACATCCTACTGCTGCCATGACTGCAGCCACAGAAGGTCTTCCGACTGCTTTCAGTGTCTGAGAAACGCCATACATGGACATAACGTGTCCTCCGTCCAGCCATTTCCTCCATACACTCCACAGAAGCATCAAAACTGACTCCCAAGGGAGGAAGAGCAAAGTCCTTAAGTCAAGCTTGTTGAGAGATTCGCGTAACGTCTGTTTTCTCCTGTGTTCCGTCTATGAACCTCCAACCTGGGCAGCATATCAAGTGTCACTTGCTCACTCCGGAATGTATTCCCATTTCCATACATTAATCCAAGTAAATGTTTGCTAGAAGTTCCCCTTTAGGAGCAGAGGATAGAAATCTTGAAACCCTGCGTTCGGAAAGTGAAACGTCAGAGTTCCCAGTGTTCCTGACCCAAGAAGGAGCATATGCACTGGGGTGACACGTATTCTGACCCTGTATTCAGCCTCCAGAGACTGCCCCAGCCCAGAGTGACTGTCAGCGAGGAATCTTCATCTCTAGAGAAATTATGAAGCATCGAGACTGATAACAAAAAATTCCACAGCTGATGCCTTTTCACTGAGCTGAAAAAAGGCACTTCACACTTCCTGTTCCTGTTTTTAAATGTTTAATTTTCTTTTACAGTGTTGGGTGACATACTGCTAAGAGAGGATCTTACCAATGCAAAATGCAGAAGGTCCAGGCCAATCTCGATCCTCATCTTCTGGAAGAGGCTCACCACGGGTTTGCAGGGGCCACACCAGCGTTGATAGACATCGACAACTGCGTGGAGCCAGGAAGCATCAGTGAGCATCAGCACCCACCACTTCAGGCCAAATTTATCCCTGCACATTCTGACCCTCTCGGATGGATGGATGTTTGCAGGGCTATTAATGGTTCCAGGAACGTATTATCCCATCAGATTAGGAGCAAGCATGGAAACACTGGTATCCCTCACTCTTAGCAACTCACTGTTCTGAATTCTAAACACAATGAAAAATCATTTTCTTAAATGGACTCTTTTAGCCTAAGGAATTTTCAGGCTACATTCAGGGTCAGGCCTAGCCCAAAGTGGCCCTCAATAAATCTTTGAGTTGGACTGAAACCATCTGTTCTAAAAGGACGAAGTCACTGGAGGTGACCTGTCAGCATACAATCCACTCTTTGCTACTTTGAGGATAAACACAGCTTTGACCGTTCCCCCTGCTGAATGAAAAGCCACTTGCTTTGGGTAAAGGAGAGTTGTATTTACACTATACAATCCACACTATTTTCCTGGAAAGTGAACCTGATAGACACCTAGGTGGAAACTGGGATACCTTTTTCTTCTTTGGTCCCAATCTGTGGAGTGTGCCATGGCTGGAGTGTGGAGTGTGAAGGAACCTCTCTCGTCTGCACTTGACCATGAAGCCTGTAAGGAAGCTAGGCCAGCTCACGTGTGCTGGATACATATGGGACCTGCCCCGCACGATCATGAAGACAGCAAGTGCTAAATTGTGATGCACACGTGGTCACATGTTAGAGGAAGGATGTCCTCCAAAAACCACCACACTAAGAGATTGTGCCAAATCCACACAGGTGGGCATTTCTGTTCAGCAGCTAGCATGGTGCAGTCACAGGGAGGTAATAAAGACACTTTTTAGAAACTATCAGGCCCGCCAAATATCATAGCAGGCCATTTGTGATTTTATTTTTCGAAGATTCACTTCACAATTTTCACATCGTGTGTGATTAATGAAACACAATATAAATGATCATTATTAAAATTAGCATAGACTCTGGCAGCACTGTACTGTACTACTTAGGGAAGGAAGGAAGGCTTCCCAGTGGAGAGGTGGCGTGCACTGGGCATTGTGGAAAATGCCAGGCTTGGATGGGCAGAGTGGGAAACTAAGGCGGGAAGCATGGGCAGCCAGGCACAGGTGGGGGCTCCAGGGGCCCTGGGCAGCGTTCTGGACCAGACTGCCTGGGGTGGGCTGTGGGCACTGGTGACAGAGATCACTGGAGGAGTGTGGAATGAGGCTTTGAGGAGTTTCATCCACATTTCCTAGGCAATGAAGATTCACAGTCAACTTTAGAAAGCAGAGGGCGTTAATATTTATTGAGCTGCAAGAGAGCATCTGCACTTGGCTTTTCTCTAAAACAAAACAAACACAAAACAAATGATAGGTGTACTGTTATCTCACTATAGAGATGAGGAAACTGAAGTTCAAAGAGGTGAAGTAACTGATTCAAGGTTAAAAAAAAAATTCTCAAGCAGTAAGACCAAGTTTTGAACCCAGGTTTGCCTGATGCCACAGCCCCGCTCTTTCAGCTGCTCCAAGAAAGAAGCAAAGATGAACAAATTCAGGAATATTGGTTGGTTCAGCCAAGCAGCCTAGTTTTGCAAGAAAGAAAGTGACAACCAAGCTGGGTATGGGAGGGATGAGGAAGGCAGACACAGGGTGGCAGCTCGGACAAGAGGAAAAGAATGGAAGAATCCCTGAGACTTTGAAAAGGAGGCAAAGGCCTGGGGGTGAGAGTCATGTGAGTGTGGAAAGGACCCCACCTTTGAGCCTGGCAGAGAAAAAGAACTGGGTGGAGGCAGGGAGAGAGTGTTTGAGGGAGAAAAGTGAGCTTGATTCTAGACACGCTGAGTTTCCAGTACCAACTAGAGTATCTAAGCAAGTGGTCTCAAAGGCAACCACACACCAGCAGAGGCAGGAGAGAGAGTTGGGCTCCTGAGCAGGATGGGATGAAGCTCTGCGCTTCTTTGAGGAGAACAGCTTCACAGTTGAGGGACTTGGGGGTTTCAGTATACCGGAGTAATGGGTGAGAGAGGCATTTGGGTCAAGCCAGGGAAAAGTCCTTGAAGACTTAAGAGGACCCTGCACCCAGGCCCACCAAGGAGAGCAGGTTCAAGCCCCAGTGAAAAGAACTGGGACCCAGTTAGCCAGGAATCTCTCTGTAAGATTTGCATTGATAGTTCAGCCTAGCCATTTGGATCAGCTTCCCATCACTTCTTGCACGCCCTGGCTCTCCAAGGAGTGGTGTGGACGGACAAAGGCACACTTCACAAGGTTCTGGGGTGAGGGTGAGGGGCTGGAGAGGAAGTGTATGAAGAGTTTGAAAGACAGGGAGCAAAACAGAGAAGACACCTGGCAGGAAAGGAATGGCAGAGAAAATGAAAGGGGTGTGTGTGTGTGTGTGTGTGTGTGTGAGTGTGTGTGTGTGTGTGAGTGTGTGTGTAAATCTGAATAAACTATTGCAGTTTGAAGGCCGATGAAAGTGAGCCAGCAGAAGGCAAGACTTCCAAGATGGTGTTTGACTTTGGAAGCAAATTTCTGCTGGCTCTAGAAAGAGGGAAGAGCGTGACTTCGTCAAGGCCGTCTGATGAGACGGGGCAGAAGATCCCCTTCAGCCACCATAGGCCCTTGCACGGCTTAGAGCAGGGCTTGGCAGAGAGTCCCCATGTATTAGGTGTTAGCTATGGTCACGCAGGGTGCTTGGCACATGGCAGATTCTCAAAAATTGATGAGGTGGTAGTTTTCTTACCGTTGTTAAGAAATAAAAGTAATTGTTGTTTTGCCCTGGAGCCATGTTCTAGTTGCACAGTCAAGACACATGAACACAACAGTTAAGACTTGGCACCATCAGAAAAGCTTTTGTAATTCTTCTAGTAGTAGAAGAATTACAAGACTCCCACCCACACTACTGGATCAATGCAACCCGGGTTTGTTTAGCATCTGCTCAGCCTAAGGTCTGGACAAGTCTGCAACAGGTGGAGAAGAAAATGACAATGCCACAGGGTTTCATTGTCGAAAAGCCAAGAGAGCCCCCAGATGGGGAACACCAAGCTGGGTGTGTGCTGGGAGGCTTTGAGATAGAGTCCCCCACCGTCAAATGCTCTAGAGACTCCCAGGGGGAAGTGAGCACACAGAGGTTCAGGAAAGTTTTCCTGCAGGGAGGCCGCTTTTGAGCTGGGCCTGGGAATGAGAAAGACTTCTACAGGTTGTGCTGGGCCATGATATTCCAGGTAGCGGGAACCACATGCATAAAAGTGAAGACGTGAGAAAACTTGCGGCATGTTCAGGAAAAAGGTTGGAGCTCAGGGAACCGTGGGTTCTGGGGCTGGAAAGACGGCTTGAGTCCTGAGAGAGGGGAGGCGAGGGGCTTGAATGCTGAAGTCACAGGGGTGGTGGCAATGCAGAGGTAAGAGCAGATAGATACAAGCTGACTGAGCTGGCGTATTTATAGAGACGAGAACCGAGCAGACACACAGAGAGAAATGGAGCCCAGAGATATCTAGAGTCAATGAAAAGAGAGAGCAGTACTGGGGGAGTGGGGTGTGGTTGGCAGCCTCTAAGATTCTTCCAGTGATTCCCGTCACCTGGGATTTATGCCCTTGTGTACGGCCCTGCCCTGGAGTGCGGGCGGGACCTGGGGACTGGCTCCTAACAAATAGAATATGGCGAAAGTAATGGGATGTCATTTGAGATTAGGTTACAAAAACACTATGCTTTTCATCTCTCTCTCTCTGAGCCCTGCTCTGGGGGAAGAAACAAGTTACCATATTGTGAGTAACCTTATGGAGAAATTGATGTTTCTGACCAACAGCCAGCAAGGAGTGAATCCTGCCAATAGTCACATGAATGAACTTGGAAATGACCTTGTAAGATCTGCCAAAGCCACAGGACCAAGCTTGGAAAGAAATTTGACCTTAGTGGAGCCTTGATATTCCCTGTCTTACTCCTTAAATGCAGCCTGGTGAGGGACTACAAGTCAGATGCACCCAGCTCAGCAACACCTGGAGTCTGGGCCCACAGAAACTGGGGGACAATAACTGTTTGTTGTTTTAAAGGTTTGGGCTAACTTGTTGCACAGCAATAGATAACTGATACATGGAGGACAGAGGACGAGGAGGCCCAGCGATAATAGCTGTGCTGTTTCCCAAAGGACAGTGCAGTCCCTGGTTCCAGTGCCTCGGGACGCCTGGCTCTCTTTCCAGCCCTTGAGTTCCACGAGCTCCCCATATTCCTTCCAATGTCTTCCCCTGTTGTGCCTCAGGTCATTAGAAGAGAGTTCTGTTCCTTACCACCAAACAACCCCTGAGTATGACAATCGGCTCTAAAACAAGGGAACCTGTTATCCGCGAGTATGGACTGGCTTCCTGGACTGAACTTACCAACAGATGTTCAAGCCAGATCTATATGTACAAAGAAATCACCTGGTCCTTGATTCATGAAACTCAAGGTTATAGGAAAATGGTGGTCACTGCAGCTTTTTTCTCTTCACCGTTCAATCTGTCAGTTAGCAATTTTGAAAAGAATGGATCTAAAAACGTATCTTAAATTACCTGTTAGTCCTTTGGAAGTGAGCATTTCCTCCCAAAGCTCCTGGGTGCTGATGTTGACCTAACATCAAAGAGGAACAAACACTGTGTTAACTGAGGGCATGATGAGGAGAAAATTAGATATATTTGCTTGCTCCAGCTATCTCTCTCTCTCTCTCTCTCTCTCTCTCTCTCTCTCTCTCTCTCTCTCTCTCTCTCTCTCTCTCAATAAAATAGTTACAAGTACAACTCAAGCTGTCCTTTTTCCCAACTCTTCTTTTCTCCTTTCCTCTCTTCCTGTCTCCTTCCCCAGGAATAACCACTATCCTAAGGAAATCGCAAGCATTTTAAAGAAAATAATATTTGCTTGTTACTTGTCCAAAAACAATATGCAAAATTGTTTTGTGCTTGTAAATGTACATACATCGTAACATACTGTAGACGTCCTTTTATAATTTGTGTTTTCACTCAACATTAAGTTTTGACGTTTGTATTTATGCTCAGAGAGGTACTTTTTCATTTTTTTCTTTTCTTATACATTTTATTAAGATATAAATTCTATAGAGTGAACTAAGTTCAGTGAGTTTTGGCAAATGCATACACCTCTGTAACCACACCCCTGTCACAATACAGGACATTTGCATCACCTCAGAAAGTTCCCTCATGTATTCTTCCAGTCATTCCCCATTCCCTGTCCCAGGTAAACACTGACCTGCTTTTTGTCACAATACATTCATTCTGCCTATTCTAAAACTTCATATAAATGAAATAATACAACATATTATTTTGTGCTGGCTTCTTTCATCAGCGTATCTTTGGGATTCATCCATGTAATGTCATTAGTCCATTTTTTAAAAAATTCCTGAGCATATCATATTGTGTGACTATATCATAATTTGCTTGATAGATAGTTGGGTCACTTCCAGTTGGGGGTTACTATGAATACAGACTTATGGACATTCTGATTAAATTTTATTGTGTTTCTGTTTTCCTTTCTCTTTGGTCAGTAAATATCTAGGAGTGGAATTGCTGGGACATAGGGTAAATGTATGTTCAATTTAATATAAAACTGCCAGCATTTTTCCTCAACCAGTTGTACCATTTTAAACTTCCATCAGCAAAGTACAGGAGTTCTGGTTGCTCCACATCCACACCAACATTTGCTGATGTCAGTCTTTTTAATTTTAGCCACACTCATGGTAATGTAGTGGTATCTCATTGTGGCTTAAGTTCATTTCCCTGGTGACTAATAGTGTGGAACACTATTTAACATGCTTCTTAGCCATTTGTATATCTTCTTTGAGAAGTGCCCGTTGGTCTGTTCATTTTCTTTATGGGATTGTTGGCCTTTGTATTAGATTATAGAGGGTTTCTTCATATACTTTGGGTACAGGTTCTTTCTCAGGTATATGTATTGTAAATATTCTCTCTAAGTCTATGGCTTGCCTCTTCCTTTCTTTAACAGTGTCTTTTGTTGAACAGAAATTTTTAATGTTGAGGAAGTCTAATTATTGAAAGTTTAGTTTTATGGTTAGTGTTTCCTATGTCCTTCTAAAAAATCTTTCCTCAAAGTCACAAAGATACTCTCCTATTTTCTTTTTAAAGCTTTACAGTCAATGGCACTGTAATAGCTATGTAGAGTATCAGAGGGGTAGTAGACTTGGTGGGGTTATCACTGTGAGGGGTGTAAATGTCTAATCATTATGCTGTTTTGTAGTCCTGAAAGTAATATTTAAAAAAGCTTTATAATTTAAGCTTTCACATTTAAGTCGCTGATCCATCTGAAATTAATTTCTGTGTATGTTGGAAAGGAAGGATTGTGGTTATTTTTTTTCCCATGTAGATGTACAGTTGTTTCTGCAAAATTTGTTGAAAAGATTTATTTCCCCATTAAATTACTTTGGCACCTATGTTAAAACCAATCGATTGAGTAAGTATGGATTTATTTTGGATTCTATTCTGTTTCATTGATCTATTTATCTATTTTATGCCGGTACTACACAATTTTGATTTCTGTAGCTTTACAATAAGTCTTGGAATCAGGCAGTGCAAGGCCTCCATATTTGTTCTTTTTCAAGACTGTTTGGCTATTCTAGGTCCTTTGCATTTCCATATACATTTTAGAACCAGCTTGACAATTGCTGCAAAATTGGGATTGCATTGATTCTATGGGTCAATTTAGGAAAAAATTGAAATATTAACAAGCTTGAGTCTTCCAGTTCATGAACGTGATGTTTCTTATCATTTATTAAATCTTCCTTAATTTTCTCAGCAATGTTTCGTATATACTTTTTTAAAAAAATTTTTTATTGGGGGAATATTGGGGAACAGTGTGTTTCTCCAGGGCCCATCAGCTCCAGGTAATTGTCCTTCAATCTAGCTGTGGAGGGCGCAGCTCAGCTCCAAGTCCAGTTGCCATTTTCAATCTTTAGTTGCAGGAGGTGCAGCCCACCATCCCATCGGGGAATTGAACCGGTAACCTTGTTGATAAGAGCTTGCGCTCTAACCAACTGAGCCACCGGGCCGCCCCTGTACACACATTTTGCACATCTTTTGTTAAATATATCCAAACATCCACATGAGAAATACTTAAGTAATATTTATTGCCGTTTCTTCACGTTCTTCTCTTATCTACAAAGTATTCTGGTTTACATCAAAAATTAAATTCAAGGAGAAATACATATTATCCCTCTTTATAAGTAGTTTATTTTTCGTATAATGGTTTTATTTTGAAACAATTTCAAATTTACAAAAATTTGCAAGCACAGTATAAAGAACATTTTTTCCTTGGATTATTTGAAAGTAAATTACCAACCTGATATCTCTATTCCTGAATACATTATCCCACATAACCACAATACAACCATAAAAATCAGGAAATAACACTGATACATTATTACTATCTAATCCTCAGACCCCATTCAAGTTTTCCAATTGTCCCAGTAAAATCCTGAATGCAAAGGCTCTAATCAGAATCATGGGCTAGATTTGTCAAGTCTCTTTTTAGTCTTCAGTCTGGAATAGTTCTCCAGTCTTTCTTTTATTTTCATGACCTTGACACTTTTGAAGACTACATGCTGGTTATTTTATACGATGTCCCTCGGTTTGGGTGTGTCTGATGTTTCCTCCTGATTATAGTCAGGCCATGCATCTTTCGATTGGTTGGAACTGGCTGGAATTGGTCGGAGCTGGGTGGCTTGGTGGGAACTGGTTGAAGTTGGTTGGATTTGTTGGAATGAATTGGATCCGTTGGAGCTGGGTGGAACTGGTTGGAGTGTCAGAGAAGCAGAAGAGTGTTCTTCTCATTGCATCCTGTCAGGTGACACACCATTTCCGTCTGCCTCATCACTGCTGAGGCTCACTGTGATCACTTGATTAGGGTGGTCTGTCAGGCCCTTCCACTGTGACATTATTCTCTTTCCCTTTGTAATTAGTAAGTGTTTGTGGGGAGCTACTTTGCAACTCCATAAATTAAAAGAACATGATAATTACCACTTGTTCTAAATACAGATATGCTAAGGTCTTTGTCCCTTTAAATGGGCTGGAAAACATGTAACAGCTGCAAATCCTCTGTGAAAGCTCCATCTTTCTGAAGAAATCATGCTTCCATACTTTTTTGTTTTGATTTTTTTTTTAAAAAAGAAAAAGCAGAAAAGTCTTCTTGATGCCTTAATTGAGGTAAGAGAGTTGAACTGATGTCATTCCAGGTTCACAACCATAGTCCTGAGGAAACCACCCTCTCTCTCACAGGCATCACTGTCAGAGGCTCAACCATCAGCCAGTGGCAAATCTCTGTGAAGCACGCCTGTGTGGGAGTGAGCCACGCCATACCAGCAGTGGGTCCAAGACCCTTTGGACAAAGGAAGAATCTCCCTTCTAGGAGCAGGGCAGGAACAGAACAGTATGGGGAACATTTGGACTCCACTAAGCCCTACCTTTGCTAGGGAATGGATGGGCATTTTGTGGCACCTTTCGACCACACTGTCTCTGTATGTCTTGCAATTTGTGTCTCAGTCACAAAGGGACCCTCAGTAGTTTTACCCAGAGAGAGGAAAGCGTTCCTCAGTTGGCAGACCCTAGAGCATTGCTTTCAAGGAGTTGACCTGGTAGAGAGACACGCTTACATAGATGCCTCAGTGCACACCCTGCCTGCACCTACCTTAGCAGATGGGAGCATTTTGAGTATCACATTAAACTCACAGCTCTGGGAATACACATGGAAAAAAATGCTAAAAAATGTTATTAGCCTCAAAGGGGATATAGGGTATAGACACAAGATAATCGTTTGAGGCAAAAATCTTAGAGCCGCCACAGACAGCATTCAGACCAGCCTGGAAGTGTCTAAATGAATCTGCTGATAATTCATTTAACTCTGCTGATTACGTATTATCGCTCCCGTTTACATAAAACATATAGAGGCTCAGAGAGGTTGAGGAAATCGTTCAAGCCGCAACAAGTGCTAGGACCAGGTGCTTAGAATTTATTTACAGACAGAATACAGACGGATGGAAAGTTTTGTAACTCGAGACTACCAGAACATCAGGCTGGAAGGCCCTAAGGGATGATTCACCCAAAACATCTTCATTCTATAGGTGGGCGAACTTACATAGCTGAGGGAGGTGATGTGATTTATCCAAAGTCCCAGAGTTGGCTAAGAGAAGAATCAAGAACTACATCAAATCTTTGGGCTTCCGGTGCAAAGCTCTTCCCACCCTCCCTGTGGTATCCTTAGACTGACATTGCCTTCTCCCATTTTAAATCACTAGGCATTCGAAATTCACATGCAAAGTGCTGGTACCACTGAGGACAATGAAAGAGAAATCATGTGTCTCAAGACCACTGCTGCTCTACTCTCCAGGGGGTGCTGGTAGCCTGAACATTTATCCTGAAGGGCAGAGCTGACTATGAGACATTGTAAAGTGTACTTTAAAATGTACCCATATTACAGATCATCCCAATGATCTCTCCAAGACAAAGCCCTCCCTCCCAATTCCAGGGCCCATGCCTGCATGTTTTTACCATCACTTTAGAATCATTGACTTGTCTGAGACACAAATGAAGTAAGGCACTTTATATAACGAATGCATAGCACATAAATATCAAAACATACTTGTCAAATAAGCGAATGATTGCAGAGAGCAGTCATGAGAGAACTGGGTCTCCGGAGAGCACAGTTACAGATGCGTGCCAAAACTCAAGAACCTGTATCATATTCTTGCAGTAAGTTGCAAGTAATAGTTAAACAAAACATATATCCCATTGAATTATGTTGATCCATATTTTCTTGCTTTTGTAGTTTTATTTTAACTCATATTAGGGTTTTAAGGCTGCATAAGCACTACGAGCATAAAGAACTTAATTAACGCGATGTTATGTTTGTTCATATTTAAGTGCACGAAAAAATTTGTCATCGCTAGGGGTCCCCGGTCTATATTCTAGATACTGCTAGCAAACTGGAGATCACTTCTATTGCACTTTTCGCTCCCCACCGTCTTCCTTGCCTCCCAATCCCAACCAAGTGCTGGAAGCAAGAGCCTGTTGAAGCTTACCTGCAGAGCAATTTCCTTCTTCTTGCTGCCCATAGCTCTGCAAAGAAGACAAAAGCCCTGTTACGGCTGGCTGGGACCTGCCCCGGCCACAGCCTCGTGACAAACAGCTGCGTGGATCAGGAAGCTTCCTTCAAACAAAGCCCCCCACCCCCTAGCCCCTTTAAGGTAAATATAAGTGGCAGCAAATAAATGCACCGATGCAATGGACATCCCACAGGGGAAGCGGAGCCTGCAGCCCGCGAGCTCGTGGCTTGCCGCAGAGTTTCCTGCGAATTTGTGAAACCCCTTCCTAGTCGCGGAGCCTGCGGAGGGGCGCACACCGAGACATGGATGAATTCGGGCGTAAAAAGGCTACAGAACACGGTTATTCCTACGGTTAAATGTATTCCTGGGAAACTGAACCACCGCGAACGATCCCTGCACGGGTACACGGTCTTCAACGCGCAGCGAGAGTTTCCAACCCAGTCTGTGGCGGACCCAGCCACTGTCGTCGTGGCAACACAGCCGGATGCCAAGTCAGCTGGGTAACAAACATGTAAGTCACGCCTACTCTGAGCCCAGCAGGAGGGCAGGAGGGAGTCCCGCCCACTGTCTTCAGAATTGGTCTGAAGGAATGCTCTCATTGGCTGAAGTGTTTGTCAATATCTGGGGAGTTTGGACCCTGCCAAGGAGAAAGAGACCTCGTGCTTTCAGGTGTTGCACAGTTGCGTCCTAATCCCTGCATCCCTCGTGCTCCACCAGAGCTGGTGTGCAGCCCTTTTACTGTTACTTAATGCATGCCAGGCAGGGTCGCTCCAGTTTTTGAGGGATCTGGAGGAGTTCGCTGTAAGACAGAGAATACAAAATTACAAACTCAAAAGTAGGTATGAAAGTCAAGTGGAACAAAAAGAAAACAGTTACAAAATGGTGTGAACTGTCTACACCAATTCAAAGAGAGCGTGTCAGTGGATAAAAAAACAAGGCCCAACTATGTGTTGTCTGCAAGAAATCCACCTTAAATATATAGACACAAATAAGGGGTAGAGAAAGCTATCCATGCTAACACTAACCAAAAGAAAGCTGGAATCATTATATTAATTCAGGCAAAGGAGACTTTGGAACAAGAAAATGTATCAGGGATGAAGAGAAGGCATTACAGCCCGTTAAAGGGGTCAATTCTTCAGAAGACATAGTAATATTTAATGTGTATGCACTTCACAGAGCATCAAAATACATGAGGCAAAAACTGATAGAACTGCAAGGAAAAATAGACCAACTTAAAATTGAAGACTTCACACCACTTTTTTTTTTCCCCTCCTGCAGTACCTTGTTTTTATAACGATCTCTGTTGATTAGGTAAAATACATTGATTTTTTTTCATGCTGACTTTAGATTTATTTTTTGATAAACATATTTACAAATAATTTCATCTTTAAATAAAAATTGCAAAGGTAAGAGAGCAAGTTCTTGAATAACCCTTATCTAGTAAGACATTAATTTCAATAAATTAATGATGATTGAGAATCTCTCCTAAGAACTTCACCAACCCAGAGGTGGCAACATATACTTTATATCTTTTTCTGGAAGCATTAATGCTTTAGCATTTTAATTTAGACCTATGATTTGTTCTGAATTCATTTTTGCTTATATATGGTTTATTTTTATGCACAAATCTCATTGTTTCCAGCATCAGTTTTTAAAAATGATATCCTTTTCTTTATTGAATTGCTTTGGGAATGCTGAGGGATTTTGACATGGAATGGTTTGCATCGATCTAGCAATTTAATGAGAATTAGCATCTTAATAATACTGTTTTCTAATCCATAAACATCGTATAGTTCCCTATTTTCTGGTTTTCATTATTTTGTATCTGCTGTATTATATTGTTTTCAGTGTTGAATTCTTGCATGCAATTGGTTAAATTTATTCCCAATATTTTATATTTTGATGCTATTAGAAATGTATGCTAAGTCACATTTATTGAAGTTCAACTTATGTACAATAAATTGCGCCCTTTTAAAAATGTACAGTTCAGGGGCCAGCCTGGTCGCTCAGGCGGTTAGAGCTCCATGCTCCTAACTCCGAAGGCTGCCGGTTCGATTCCCACATGGGCCAGTGGGCTCAACCACAAGGTTGCCAGTTCAATTCCTCAAGTCCCGCAAGGGATGGTGGACCCCACCCCCTGCAAGATTGAACATGGCACCTTGAGCTGAGCTGCCACTGAGCTCCCAGATGGCTCAGTTGGTTGGAGTGCGTCCTCTCAACCACAAGGTTGCCAGTTAGATTCCTTGACTCCCGCAAGGGATGGTGGGCTGTGTCCGCTACAACTAGAAAATGGCAACTGAACCTGGAGCTGAGCTGCGCCCTCCACAACTAAGACTGAAAGGTCAATAACTTGAAGCTGAATGGCACCCTCCACAACTAAGATTGAAAGGACAACAACTTGACTTGGAAAAAAGGCCTGGAGGTACACACTGTTCCCCAATAAAAGTCCTGTTCCTCTTCCCCAATAAAATCTTTAAAAATAGTAATAATAATAAAAATAAAAATGTACAGTTCAGTGTTTCATGAATCATATTGCCTTAGTCTATTCTGGCTGCGATAACAAAAATACCAGAGACTAGGTGGCTTATAAAAGACAGAAAGTTACTTCTTATAGCTCTGGAGGTTTTAAGTTGTACTCTATTAAAAACTTGTGCCCTGCAGAAGACTGTAAAAAGAATAAAAAGACAAGCCATAGACTGGAAAAAAATATCTGCAAAACACTGATTTGATAAAGGACCTTTATCCAAAATATACACAACTCAACAATAAGAAAATAACCCAATTTAAAAATAGGCAAAAATCTGAACAGATACTTCACCGAAGAAGATACACGGATGGCAAGTAAGCAAATAGAAATGCTCAACCTCATTTGTTGTCAAGGAATTACAAATTAAAACAATAAGGAGATACTTCTACCCACCTATTTGAATGGCTAATATCCAAAACACTGACAATGTTAAATGCTGGTGAGGATACAGAGCAGCGGACACTCTCATTCATTGCTGATGGGAATGCAAAGTGGTACAGCCACTTTGGGAGACAGTTTGGCAGTGTTTTACAAAGCTAAACAGCACTACCATACGATCCAGCTGTAGGGCTCCTACATATTTACCCAGTTGATTTGAAAACTTATGTGTACACATAAACCTGCACATAAATGTTAATAGCAGCTTTATTCACAGTCACCCAAAATTGGATGCCGTCAAGGTGTCCTTCAGTAGGTGAATGAATAATCAAACTGTGGCACATCCAGACGATGGTGTCTGTAAAACACAGCATTGCAAAGTAGGTCCACTACATGCAAGTGGTGTTTGTTGCCACAGGGTGGTGGTTACTTAAGCTCTTGAATGGTTTGAAATCTCCCTTAGAACTTAGTTCCCAAAATAAAATTCAAACCAGACACTAAATTCCTCCTGCCAGCACACTGAAAGAAACTTTTTATTCTTTTTGAAAGGGTTAGATTTCTCACCACGTGGTTTGTACTACAAAACGTAGTCACATCTTGCCAGGCTAAACCACAGAAGGAAACTAAGGGAACCACGTGTCCCCAATTTGCCTGGGGCACCCCCAATTTTACATGGGTTGTCCCATGCAATTATTAATGTAATCCTTTTTACTTTAAAAAATGTACAGTTGGACAATATGGAGCCTCTTCAATTTTCCCCAAATGGATCACCTTGGGTCACCCCAGCTTTGTACATCTTGATTTAATGAAATTTCCGCTTTTTACATATTTTATGATATGGGTCAGTGATTTGATTTCTTTGCTCAAAAGTCAGATGTCTTTTTAAAGACATCTGTTTTAATTAGACCTGCCCTAAGGGAAGTCTTCTGTTTGTTTGTTTTGCTTTGTTTCATGCAAAAACTTCGAACTTAAGGGTCACTACTGTGCTTTGGAGTCTGAAAGATCGGAAAAAAAAAAACCAAAAAAAAAAAAAATCCTTTATTCTTTCTCTTGCAAGTCATGTTCATTGCCACAAGGTGGTGATTTACTCAAGGGAAACCCTTCAGTGATCCAAATTGGACACCGGGAACATTTTCTTGACTAAAACACCTCAGAACTGTGATGTGACTGTAAACAAGAGTGAACCTCCTCAGTTTAAGAGCAAAACCAACACCGTCCACATATTTGCCCAGATAACTTTCAGTTTTTCATCTTAGACGATAAGACTGTATATCTACGTCTTTGTCCAGGCTGATACCTCTTTGTTTCCACGTATTATGTTTTCTTTTTCCATGAGTTAACAACATGTCCCTACTGTGAGGAAGGCAGCTGGGAGTAGCAGAACTGGGAACTTTAGAGTCAAACAGGCTTGGGTTGGATGCTGGACCTACCATCTCCTATCTCTGTGAGTTTGGGTAAGTTACTAAAGGTTCCTCGGCCTTAGTTTCCTTTCCTTGTCTTTAAAACGGGGACTATTGTAATACCTACCTTTCAGAAATGTTGTGGAGAGAGACGATGTCTTTAAAGCGTCTTGACAGTAAAGCTATTGTTGTTCTTGTTAAGGTATCATGCTCTCTTTTCAGAGTGTAGGATCACTGCTGGGAGGCAGCTTCCCCAGCCAAGGGTCGCCGTGGCCACCACTTTCTTTACAGCCAGATGGAACCATTTGACTGGTTTTCCTCAGGGAGGGTGGCAGGGATGAGTTTTACTTCTGGGCCCAAGAGGTGAAGTATCAGATGTGGAATGCTGCACATTCTGTCCCCATCTGCCAGCTTAATGTTACCAGGATGGCTTTCATGACCAGAAATTTTAAAATTTTGATGAAATTTAATGGATTTTAAAAACTCTATGTTTATTTTTTTCTTTGCCCTAAGACATCTTTTCCTAAAGATTCTTTGCCCACCCCTGGTCATGAAGATACTCCCTTATTTTCTTCCAGGAGTTACGAAAAAGTTATAATACTAGGAATTATTAAAAATGATAATGAGGGCGGCCAGATGGCTCAGTTGGTTAGTGCGTGGGCTCTCAACAACAAGGGTGCTGGTTCAATTCCCGCATGGGATGGTGGGCTGTGGCCCCTGCAACTAAGATCGAAAACGTGACTAGACTTGGGGCTGAGCTGCGCCCTCCACAACTAGATTGAAGGACAACGACTTGGAGCTGATGGGCCCTGGAGAAACACACTGTTCCCCAATATTCCCCCAGTAAAAATTATTTAAAAAAAAAAAAGATAATGAAAAGAATTATTTAAAATTTACATTTAGGCTTATGATTCATCTCAAATTCATTCTTTAATTGAAATTTTTATTCATATAATTGTAGATTCATATAGTTGTAAAACTAACAGAGAAATTCTTTGTGCACTATTCTCAGTTTCACCCAATAGTAACATTTTGCAAAACTGTAGTATAATGTCACAATCAGTATATTGACATTGATACAATTTACCCATCTTAGTCAGATTTCCCCAGTTTTTAGTTGTACTCGTGTGTGTGTGTGTGTGTGTGTGTGTGTGTGTGTGTGTGTGTGTGTGTAAGGGTCTATAAAATTCCTATCACCTGTGTAGGTTTGTGTATCCACCACTATAGTCAAGATTCTAAACACAGGAATCTTTGTGGTGCTCCCACCCCAATCCCTAACTTATTGCAACCATTATTCTGTCCTTCATTTCTAAAATTTTGTCATTTAAAAATGATATATAAATCATGTCATACAGTATGTCACCTTTTGGTCATCTTTGTTGTGTTTTGTTTTTTTCAGAATTCTTTAACTATTCTAAGTCTTTTGCTTTTCCTATAAGTTTCAGAATTAACCTGTTAATGCTTCTTTACTCCTGTTGGAAGTTTGATTAGGATTGCATTGAATTTAAAGATTAACTCTGGGAGAATTAGCATAATAATATTTAGTGTTCCAATTTGCAAATATGGCATATCTTCCCATTTATTCACTCTTTCGTTCAGGAATGTTTTATAATTGTTGCAAGTCATTTGTATTTTATTTATTAATGCTATTATTAATGAAATTGCTGTTATGTTTTTTACTTTTTTTCCAATTATGTGCTGCCAGTATATAAAAAAGAGATTTTTTGTATGTTGACTTTGTATTCTGAGATCCTTGCTAAACTCACCTATTAGTTCTAGCAGTTTTTCGTTGATTGTGAGGCTGACTTTGCAAACCTAAGCTAGTGAGCTGCAAACTGGAAGCAGCCTGTTTCTGTGAGGCTACCACACAACCAGGTTGTGTTGCGTTTTCCTCATGTTGTAGAAGCCATTGAGGCTTCCATCAAACTGCTGATCTGTATTGCGAGTCCCTGAAGGACAAGTTGTCCCAGCTACATTCTAGTGACTCTTTTATCATGCGGCTTCAGGTTCCCATCATGAGTGGGACTAACAAGCCTGTGCACCCACCACGCAGGCTTATTGAGACGTGAGGAGACGGCAAGGAGACATTCTGCACATTGTAGAGTAGTCTGATCACAGGTTCTCCTGATGGCAGACATTTCTCCATGGGTCTCTCGTGTTTCTGCACATTTACAAGCAGAGGCACTCACTGCTTTTATTCCTAACTGTCTTTTCAGGTATGTTTATACAGTGAACAGACCCTAAAGATAATATAGTATCTTCTTCTAAAAACAAAGGGCAGATTTGCTTCCAGCCTTGGAAGATAGAGGTGATGTCTTCCTCTACAGAAAGCATATTCACTCTCAGTGTAAAAGCTTGGTTTCCCGAAGCTCAGGGTTCTTCTCCTATAACACAACCCACGGCATGCACAGGTGTACCTGGCCCTCTGTATTGTCCTATGGGAATGAAGGTTCAGGAAATCTGTGCAAAAATGCTAATAACCTGGCTCATACTGTTGTTGTGAGTAAAACCTATCCTTCATCTCCAACCCAAGAGTTTCACATCGTCTGCCGTTACCCATCCAAGTATGTGAGGATACCTTGTTAGCTTCAAGTAGGATGAAATCTCTGATCTTCATGGCTCCTGATACCTCTTGGAGATGTAATGAGCTTTGCCCCTTGGTTGTTTAGGCTCCTCTGGGGGATTGCAGAGCAGGACTTGTTTCCCTTGTAACTTCCCGTTAGAACAGAACTCCTTGCCCATCTATTTGGTCCAACAACAGAAGCTTTTGAGTACGTCAACTCCCAAGGACCTCATTAAGGAAAACTGTTCCTTCCCTGTGTCCCCTGAAGCGTCCTGAATGACTGCCCCAAAGACTAAGGGCTGAATGCTAAATGGCCTTCTGAATTCTCTAAACTTTGCTAATATTTCTCACAAGATTTATGCACATTTTGGAATATTATGTACCATGCCCATATTTGTTTTAATGTAAAGATAATGTTTGAAAACTTGAATCATCAGGGATTTAAAAATGGTTTCCTGTCTTGTTTGTCAATGGGATGCTGCTCCTGGATTTCAGAAAACTGGGCTAAATTTAAATCAGCAAACCCTGTAGTTCAGGTCCAAAATCCAGGCAATTTTTCTTTCTCTGACTTGTTATGACAGTATTTCAAATACTAAGACTCATGAAACATCTGGCTATGAATGGCAATCATCTTTCCACTGTTTTGCAAGCTGGAGCTAGATGATTATTGAGAAGAAATGCCCGGGATGCTGGTCTCAGGCTCCAAGTTGCAGAATGTCATCGAGGGTGTCTCCTGTGGAGAGGCCAGGCCACACTGTTCACGTGGCAGGGAATGGCTTTTGGCCAAGCTCTGCTGCTTCTCAGCTCCATGCAATGTTGATCAAAAGGATTTTTTTCAATGAAAAAAAGATGTCTGATTCTTAAAATTATTTTTCACCCTGTTTTTAGCAGTTTAAGATGATGTGCCTGCGTGTCGTTTTCTTTGTGCTTACCTTTTTGGGAATTCACCAAGCTCTTTGAATCTGCGGATTTATGTTTTTCACCAGTTCTGGAAAATTTTCTGCCATTTTCTCTTCGAAGACCATTTCTATAGTATTCTCTCTCTCCTGTCCTTTTGGGACTCCAGTGGTAGAAATGTTAGGCATTTGAATATATCCGCCTGTGTTTTATACTATTATCTCCTTTTCTCTTGATCTTTTTTTAGTTTCAGTGTATTCTGATTTGTCTTCTAGTTCTTTAATCCTGTGTTCAATCTGATGTTAAACTTATCCAATTAGTTCTTAATTTCAGCTATTATACTTTTTAAGTTCTAGAATGTTTATTTTATTTTATTGTAGATTCCACTTATCTAGCGACATTTTCTCTCCTTTTATCTACCTTTGTTTTATTCAACACACTAATCTAGGTGGGGATGATTTGACTTTGCAGTGAAATGTGTAAAATGGGGCTAATCATTAATGCATTAGTGAATATTCACATCTGTATATATCCATGTAACCATCCCCCCACCCCCACATCAAGATACATAACATTTCCAAGCACTCCTTTCCCACTCTGTTACCACTCTCCCCCGCCCAAGAGATAACCACTATTCTGACTTCTATCACCATCAGTTAGTTTTACTTTTTACTGGACTTCACATAGGTTGCCTTTGCATCTGGCTTCTTTCACTTAATATAATGTCTGTGAGATTAATTTGTGTGCTTATGTATCAGTACTTCATTGTTATTTATTGCCATATAGTGGTTCTGTTATATGAATAAACCACAATTTATTTATTCATTCTTCAATTAATAAACATTTGGGTTGTCTCCAGTTTTTGGCTTTTATGACTAAAGCTGCTATAAATATTCTTGTACATGTTTTTTGGTTGAGCATATTACTAATTTCTCTTAGGTATGTACCTAGAAGTAGAAAGGTTGAAGCAGAAGTCAGGTGTAGGCTCCACTAACAGTTTTCAAAGCCAGTTGTGCCAGTTATCAATTTATAGCCTCTCAGCTCCAAATCGAGCCTTAATTACCTGCTCTCTGGTATGGGTCTGGACCCTGCAAACATGTCTCCTTTGCCATCTGGCACAATGTTAAGCTTTGTCAGTAGAGAGCACTAACAGCCACTGCAGGAGAAAGGAGCTTCTCTTCCTGGTTCTGATATGCTCACTTGGCAGGATCCTGTAGCACATGGTTCCTGCAAATGTGGCGACTAGAAACACACAGCACATCTCCACAAGCAGCTTCCTCCAATACACCAGAGGTTGACTTTCCAGTGCATCACTCTTGTGGCAGGTTTTCCAGCAACTTTCACAGTATGGCACCTTTCTATGGATGGCTTCCCTCAGCACCCAAGAGGAATGCTTTCCAGTAAATTCCATCTGCATGGAACTTGCATGAACTTCTTCATCATTCAGTGGTCATGGCTGCACTGGCTCCAACAAGGTACGGATCTCAGCCTGTTGGTAGAAGGTGAGGGTCAGGACCTCATACAAGTTTGTTCCTTCCTTGGGTGCTCTGCCTCAGCCCTAGAGGCTGTTCTCTATATTTGCTTTAACTATATTCTTTAGAGTTCGCTTTTCCCCTTAGTAGGCAGGTGGTCCCTTCTTATACTTAAATCTTTATATTAAAATTTGCTTGTCCAAATTACTGTGTGGTTTCCGTATCCTGAGTGAACTTTGGCTGATATGTGGATATACCGTTTACCCTTCTACCAGCAATGTGTGAGAGTTCCAGTTCCTCTACCATCAGTTTGTTTCAAAGTCTTGTTTACTAACTCCAACATCTGAATGATCTGTGTATCTGCTTCTACTGTCTACTTTTTCTCTTGCTTATAAATTATACAGCAGGTGCCAAAAAAAATGTATACACACTTTAAGAAAAGAAAACTGTATTAAAATTGTAATACTCAATATATACCGATAACAAAAGATGAATACAAGTCACGTTTGTCTTCTGCAATTGCAAGAGGTCTCAAAGTGGTTGCCATCAGTGTCCAGACACTTCTGATGACGGCGAACACTGCTTGAGCAACAATGACCAAAGTGGTGTCCACTTGTACACATTTTTTTGGCACCCCCAGTATTTTGTGCCTCTTCACCTGACTAATTTTTTTCTTTTCTTTCTTTTTCTTTCTTTCTTTCTTTCTTTTTTTTTTACTATATGCAGATATTGTGCATAGGAGGTATAGAGACTTCAGGTGATGTATTCTGATAAAGCGTTCCTTCTTTCTTCTCTTAAGCAGATGGGGATGAGGAGTGATCATCTCAATCCAGTGAAGAAGTGAGGATTTGGGCTGAATTTCAATTTTTGCAAGACTTAATCTATCTCTGGTTTATCCCCATTCCTCACATGTGGATTTTGATTAAGAATCTTGCAGGTCTCTGTATCTTCAGCCATGAAAAACTGCAGATTCAGCTTTGCCCTGCAGAGGTTCCCCAATCCATCTTTCCAGACTTTGTCCCCATGGAGTTTCAAACTCTGGCAAATGTAACGAGGCGGGAGCTGGCCTTGTGTTTGAGGCAGGCCCTTTCTTCTTGGGGAGCCTTTGTTTTTAAGCACGGTGGGACTGTGGAAGATTTCACTCTGCTTATTAAATACATTCTCGGGCCCAAAACTCAGCAAATGTCATGTCATGTGGAGAAAATTGGTTGTGTTTTTAAGGCCACCTGTGTTTTAATTTGGCATTCCAGTACCATGTGGCTACTAAAAGCTTTGCTGTTTCTCTTTCCTCCATTAGAGGTCTTCCTTTGGGCAAAGCTTGATCATTAGCCAGTGGCATTAGCCATATTGGCAAATGTCCTGGGGGGGCGGGAGAGGGAACAGCTGGAGAGCTTCATTCATTTCATTGCAATAGGAGCACTGGCCTGCCACAACCTATTGTATCCTGCCTAGGAGGGGAAATTTCCTAGGCTTTTGAAAATCAAAAGTCTTTTCTTTGCAAACTATTGTCTCTAGCCTATTTGAAAATCTTAGAGTTGACTTTTCTCTCTTGACAGATTTCTGCTGTAATGTCACTACTTGGAGGCTCTGAGTGTCAAAATATGAATCAATATTTTTCAGACGGTATGTCACAACCCATTAATGAGGCATGATATCAATTTAGTAGATCTTGCCAGTATTTTATAGTGGAATAGAATAGAATAGAATAGAATAGAATAGAATAGAATAGAATAGAATAGAATAGAATAGAAGTGCATCACACATAGTAAAGATAAGTATTGTTTCAGGAAAGTTTTGTCTCACTTGAGTGTGTATGTGTGTATTCTGGTTTGTAATGTAAAATCTATTTGTTCCTATGGGTTTAAAAGTCACTGGACTTTAAACAGAAGAAAAGCCAAGGGGGAAACAAACAAATCATCAGAAACAAACAGTGGAGTATGGACAACTTTTTGGAGAAGTTTGGCCATTAGTGGGAAGTAGATTGATTGAAAGCTGCTCTTCTGGCTTCAGAGAACAAGAGGGAGCTGATGTGAGGGATGAACCATAAGAATCAGGGAAGAAAATCTTGGGAGGCCCAGCTCCTAATGGAACTCATGCAGTTGTGTGTGTTTGGGGAGTGGGGTGGAGTGGGGGTTCCAGAAAGAGCTAAAGATGAGAAATAGCTGAACCTGGATTGGTAAAGGCCATGAAAACCCTGAGAGAAGACTATGTAGTTCTTGATGCCATGTAATGGGCAGCCCAGGGAAGAAAGGCCTTGTATTTGGCAAGAAGAAAGTTTAGCTGAGGGGATAAACGGGCTCTTCTGCTAACCCATGATTGGTGCTTTAGGGTCAGCAAAAGATCTAATTCCATCCACGGGCCTGAAAAGACTGACTGGAATGAGTGCTCTTCACCTTCTCCCTACTTTCCCAACACACACACACACACACACACACACACACATACACACATCACTGAGCTGCCCATTGAGGCCAACAAACATAGGGAAAAGAGTATAGACTCCGTGGTCAGAATACCCTGTATCTCAGGCTACTGGCTGCGTGGGGTTTGGCGTGGGGGTCTCCTTAGTTCTAAAACAGGATGGGTAAGACTTTTGCAGGTTTGGGGAGGTGTGCAGTCCCATCACTATGCCCATGTCTGACACACCTTGAGTTCTCAGGACCTCAGATCTGCTTTTACCCTCAGGGACTACTTTGGGCAGGGAGTTCTAGAGGAAGGTTGTTCCACAATGACCTGGCTAGCTCCTGGCCCTGAAGTCCCCCGGTTCCCCAGGTTTTCCCACTGAACCCCCAGGCACCAGCTTGGGTCTGTTCTGAGGCATGATAGTCAACAAGCCTCAGGCCAGAGAGACAAGCACAGGATAGATACATCGCGGTGGGTGAGGCACACTTGCTCATGTCATTGAGCTGGAAAGTTCTACTCTGCATCAGCCGGGTGGCTCTGATCTTTGCCCTGTTCCAGGAGCTGGCTCCTGGCCTGTGGCTGGCCTTGGAGCTCAGCGTCTGAGACTTGGGCCTGAGTCCTGCCTGGGATTTTGGTCAGGAATCTGGCCTTCTACCATACCCCAAATATACCTGTTCAGCCTTTCAGATCTGCTGGAGTTTTTGGAAAGACTTCAGCTCACTCAGACCTCAACATGTAAGTTTTCGCTCTCCCTATCAGGCTAGCTGATTGGCTTTGTCCTTTGAGCCCTGGCTCAAGCATCACTTCTCGGAGAAAGCTGTCCTGGGCACTCAACCTCTTCCAGCACTGGGTTAGATGCCCTTTCTCTGGACTCCCGTAGCCCCTGGCACCTTTCTCTTCCACACCACTTACACCTCAGTGGCATTCTGAGTGTGCTTGAAGGCAGGTCTCTGCCACAGTGCCTGGCACACGGTAGGTATTCTGGCAGTGTTTACTGAATGAATGAACTATCAAACCCAGGCCTCATTTTTCTACTCAGTGACCCTGTTCTTTAACGCCCCTATTTGCCAACAATTGAACCATGTTTTACTTCAGAGTTTGAAGAACAAAGGAGGCAGCCCAATGGGACAGAAACCCTGTTGTAAGACCCCAGCCACAGCCTGCAGGGTTTGATCTCACCGTTAGAGAATACCAGGTAACTGTGTGTGATTACTAGCTGCTGAAATTCTATTTCTGAAGAGACAGATTATTAAAGATTTGTTCGTGAAAGTGGTATAAAGACAAATCTTTGACACTTGTGCAGATATTGTAGCCACTCAAGCTGAGGACAACAGTCTGGCCACTGTGTCAGTCAGGGCCCAGGAGAGGATGTCTCCTGATGGGGGGAGTCCCCAAGGGGCTGACAGACAACCAGACACACAGACCCCTGCCCACCTCCCCTAAGGAAGAGGCAGGTTCCACAGCAAGACTCAGCCAGTCTGGATGAACATCTGCCCCTCAAGCCCTGTCCTCAACCAGTTCTTTTACTCCGTACCAAGGTGACATCCAATCCACTCCCCTTGCCATGGACTCTTGGGGTCCATGGGACCTTCAGAGTAGCAGGTGTACCTAGAGATGCAAGGGGCACAACAGCTCTCACCAAATGGCTGCATGGCTGCTTGGGATGCCCGTCGAAACCTGCATCAAATTGGGAGCCCTCACCTGGCATGAAGGACTCAGGGCAGTAAGGTTCCCTTAGGCCTGGGGTAGAGGGTGAAACTCTCAAAATGATAAGGGGTGAGTTCCCTGGATATGTAAAGCTGGTTCCAAGCCATCATTGAGGTCCACCCACAAAAAGAACATCCTCAAAAGTGACACTGCTAATCAAAACTACAGTGAGATACCACTTCACCCCCCAGTAGGATGGCTATAAAAAAAAAATGACAGACAATAACAAGAGTTAGTGAAAATGTGGAGACACTGGAACTCTCATACATTGTTGGTGGGAATGTAACACAGTGCAGCCACTTTGGAAAACAGTTTGGGGATCCTCAAAATGTTAAACCTAGTTAGCATAGGACCCACAATTCTACTCCTAAGTATATATCCAAGGGAAATGAAAACATGTTCATACAAAGACTGTACATAAATGTTCTTAGCAGTTTTATTCATAATACCAAAAAAAGTACAACCTAACTGTCTACCTGCTGATGAATGGATAAACAAAGTGTGGTGCACACATGCAATGGAATATTATTCAGTCATGAAAAGGAGTGAAGGGCTGCAACATGGGTAAACCTTGAAAACATTGTGCAAAATGTAAGACGCTGGTCACAAAAGACTGCGTGTTGTATGATTCCATTTATATGAAATGTCCTGAACAGGTAGAGCTTTAGAGACAGAAAATAGATTAGTGGTTTCCAGAGGCTGTGGGGAAGGTGGGGAGGAGGAGTCACGACAAATGGGTACATTTGCGGGGGAGGGCAGGTTATGAAAATACTCTGGGATTAGATGATGGTGAGGGCTGCACAAACTAGTGAATACACTAAAAACCACTGAATTGTATACCCTAATGTGGAATTTTATGGTATGTGAATTATAGCTCTATTTTTAAAAAAGGGAAAAATGACGCCAATGGAGGAGTTAGGGGAACTGAAACAATGAAATGGAGCGTGAGTGTCGCCTGTCCCGGTTGCATCCATCTGAACGAAATTTGGGCCCAGGAATGGTGCAGCAAGAGGGCTTGGGGAAGCGACTCTGGAGGCAGGACCTAGGAAGAAACACGTCCCAGGATTCTAAGGGAACGTGGTTAAGGTGGCTGTTCCCCAACGCTTAGGACTGGGGAGGCGTCCGTAGGCTCAGAAGTTGGCCAGGCCAAGCGGCGATTTAAAGGTTGGAGCACAGAGGCTCTTAAAGAGGCCGGGGTAAATTCCCATTCTGCGTCCACCTTAAAGCCAGCTCCAGGGCGCCACGGGTCGGACCCGGGTAAGTGATCGGGGCCGCGGGGGAGGCAGCGGCGCCAGCCCTGCTCCCTGGCTGGGCTCACACGCCCGGCCCGGTTGGGAGACTCGGAGCGGGTGACTGGGACTCTGCATGCCGCGTGCTGGAGCCGGGGTGCAGGCAGGGGCGGGGGGGGTGTCGCGGCGTGGGGCCGGGCTCCTCCCGCGCCCCCGCAGCGCTCTATTTTTAGCAGGCGCTGTTGCAATATAAGGAATGCGCCGCGCGCCGGGCACTCCCGGCGCGCGCGGCTGCGCGGCCGCTTTAAGGAGGCGCCGGGGTGGGGACGGGCCAGAGCGACCGGCGGGCCCGCGGGCCGGGAGCCGTCAGTCCGGCGCGAGCATGGAGGAGGCGGCCTGAGGGCCAGAGCCCAGACCGGGCTGGAGCGCGCGGTGAGTGATCGGGGCAGCAGAGGACAGGACGGGAGGAGGGGGAAGAGGCCTGGCCGCGCTGCCCCCCGCCCAGGCTGGCGCTTTGTTCCGGGGCCGGAGGTGTGGCCGCCCCCGGCCCGGGGCCGCGCTTCTAGCGGAATGAATGCGCTCGGGAAGTGGCGATGAGTGGCCTTTTGCCCCCGCAGCAGGCTCCGGCATAACGGTGTGCGATTGAGAAATCGGCCACGACCGAGGCTCCAGTAGGGAGGGCCTGCCCACCGCCCAAAAAGCCCCTGTTGTGATAACCGCCCTTGGGTTCCTTGTCTGCCCGGGCGAGGACCCGCGGGGAGCTGGGCAGCCTAACTCGGGGAGGGGGGTGCTTTCTCTCCTTTTAAAATGGCGTTAACAAGCTCAGAACTCCGCCGCCGGGGGAGTTGTCAAATTCAGTTGAATAACAAAAAGCAGCCTGCTTCATAAACAACCCTTCACTGCCCCGAGGCTCAGGGCTCTGGTCACGACAAGGGCCCGTGACCAGAGCCCTGTTCTCAGTGACCCGACTTGGTTGGGGCGCCCACCGTGTGTATGGGGTACAGTGCCAACTCCTGCTCCAAGGCAGCTCAGGTTGTGGGAGCAGACAACGTGGAAAGTCAGGGAAGGCCTCCTAGAGGAGGTGATGCCAGACGGAGCGTGGCCACTGGACACCCAGTTAGACTCTGGCTAGGATGGAGGTCTGTGCTGGCTGTGGGGGACAAAGCTGAGTCAGGAGAGGAGGAGAAGGGCCACTTCATTGAGGTCCTGACCACAGAGCTCTGGGCTTGCCCCTCTTTCCCACTTGGGCCCCTGCTGGTATCTAACCTCCTTGGGCTAGAATGGTTCTTGCCCCTCCAGAACTCAACTCTGTCCTGGACCTGGCAAGAGAGGGTGACTGATAAGGCTCGGAATTGTGGCCTCAAAAGATGACCTCTCTGCCAACAGAAGTAATAAGGAAACCTGACTTTAAAAACCCTGAAGCGCCACTGTAATAACAAAAGCCAACAGGGCTTACAAGGAGCAGACTTGGATGTGCTTGCTCATCATTTGACAAGCCTCCTTCAAAGGTTTTCTTATTTTCCCCATATGCAGGTAGGGGACTGGGGCTAAAAGGGTCCGTAATATGCTGGAAATCCTAGAGACCTGCTTTAGACCATGTAGCTAGCAGTTCAGGCCCCTCTTGAGAGGGTTGGGCTGTCCTGGGCTTGAAGGCTCTCGGTGCAGCCTGAGTTATGCTTTTGCTCTATTAACATTCACTGGTGGGTTGAAGTGTGGGGTGGTGAGCTGTTAGTGACACGTGTCAGGGACTTTGCTGTGAACAAAGCACTTTACTGAGACAGTTCTTAGAGTTTCTCCTGCTTCTCTTCTGGGGGAAGAAACTTGAGCTGGCTAACGTTTTATAACTCTCCTAATTTCCTGTAAATCGCATGTCCCTGCTGACTGGGGTTGAAAATGTTTCAGGCCATGGTTTTCACCCTTGGGTCTGTTCTCACTGCCCAGCGGTTAGATTCTCTCTCTGTGGTTTATGGTGTACTTTGTCCTTTTTCTGCCAGGGCAAGAGGCATGGGGTTTGGACGCTCTGGGTTTTCAAGGCTGCAGGGTCTGCCAGCCTTTCTGGGGTGGAGGGGGTGTTGAGTAAGCCGGGTGCTCTGGTGGAAACTGCCCCTCCCCGTAGTGGCCTCAACATTTCCTCATGGAGAAGGGGAGTCAAGGCCCTCTGCTAAGCCCTGCTGAGGCAAGCAGCAGTCTTCCACGGTTGCCAGCTTTGCTCCGGGGTAAGGCAATTTGTATTTTTCCACTACTAATGTTTTTACCTACACAAGACATATTTGTGACAGGTATAACTTTTATTATTAGCTCTAACCACAGGTATTTCATGCTTTCAGTTATCTGAGCTGCTTATAAATCGACAAGTCAGTTATCCCTGGGGTTGGTTCCTGAGCTTGATTGATCACCTGGAACCAGGGAGAACCTCTGGGCTCTGACGAACTGAACTAGCTCCTGGGGTGAGTGGCTCTAACATCAGTTGGAACTGCATGGTGACCAGCCTGCTGGATCGAGTGAGTTCTCAGGGAAATGTGACCTCCATTTTATATTTCACATCTGGTATAATCGTTGTTCTACCCATGAAATGCCCCAAAGGGAGTATGCCTCCCTGCAAGTGATTGAAAACATACCTGCTCGTGAGCATTGTGTCATTTATACAAACCATACTCATGTGAACTAAGTGGGAACACATTCTTCTGCAAAGCTGGGATGGTCTCAAGTGTCCAGAGGGTGTGCACTGAGTTCCAGAAGCTCTGTATCTGCCAGGCCCAGGGCAGGCATCCAGCTGGCCGTAAGGTACAGTTAGTTACCTTTGTCTGGGGATGAGAAAAAAGAAGCTGAGTGAGCACCCTGTGTGCCCTGGGGCATCTGGCAGGTGCCCAGTGTCTAGAGACTGAGCAGAGAATTCAGGCTTTGACAGGAATTTTGTTGGTGGACTCTGAGGCTTTGTCAACACTCGTAGTGTTGGGTGATGCCCCTGGGCCCTATGGTACTGGATAGTGGGGATGCTTTTGACTACAAATGACAATGCCCAAGTAATGGTGGGCTGAGCAGAGTTTAGATCTCCCAAAGATGCTCTCAGCTCATGTGAGGTCTCTGCACACTGGGATGGGATACTAGTGCCACTTATAGCAAGTTCTTGCATGGGACAGGTAGCTGAGCTGTGCAGAGCAATGGATTTTACCTTCTTGGGTCACAGCCTCTTTAAAATGCCAATAAGATGCCCAGAGAAAAGTTGCTTGGTGCTACAAAATTGGGCATACATTCCAGGGATTCATGGATCTCTGAAAACGGGTCCTGGATCCCAGGTTAGATCCCCTGGTCTAAGCCACATTACTTCACTGTTTACCTGGGACCTATTGTGTCGCTCTGCCCACTAGGCCAGCATGCCATCGTTTTAGAGACAGATGTCAGGAATGAAAATAGAGTGGGACGGTTGTCAGTTCTCAGCCTGTGTTGAAGTCTGTACAGTCAGGCAGCGGGGGTGTCTTATGGAACTCTGACTAAGAGGGCAATGCTGCTGCTACCTCATGACAACGCTAAGAGGGCAATGCTGCTGCCTTCAGACAGGCCAAGATGACAGCCACATTGCAGTGCTTGCTGCCTGCCATGCATCCCTTGGTGCCCATTTCCAGTCTGTTAGGTAGCATTCCTGCTGCGTGTGATGAGGTTGTCCTGCCTATTGCCAGAGACTCCACCCCCTGGCTCTCCTTGCTCTCCCCCACCACTGAGCCCTTTCCCCCTTTTAGATGTTTGCATGATCCAAGGCAGCTTTCTGAAGCCACCCGTCTTGTAGGGGTCATGAAGTAGCAATGTGTATTTAGCTTCTTAATGTCCCTGTCATTGTCGTTTAGTATTCTTGGTTGCTTTACTCGGTGGGGCCTGTTGGTGGCCAAAGGCCAAATGACAATGTGGGTCTTTACTGGTTGCTGAGGTGACATCCTGAGTCTCACAGGGGCATATGCTCATCAAGAGAGCCTGGCATCCGGCCACCCAGATGGATAAAACATCTTGATTCACATGCGCATTATATTGCTAATGAGGGTTTTGAGAGTATCGGGAGAGGATTTGGCTGTGCAGCGGGTAGTGGCAGAATGAAGGAGGGTGGGGTGGAGAGGTGGCAGCTCTGAGCTCTGATTCCGGTCCTCTGTGACTATCTACCGGCCCTTGGATGGGTCCTGTGCTGCAGGGGCCCAGGCACCATCTGGGACTTCTCTGCCCCGCCCTCAGGCTTGTCATGGGGATTAGATGAAATACACAGATGAGAACATGCCTAGGAAACCAGAAAGGGTTACACAAATGAAGAGCATTATCAGCATTCAAGCACCCTTCAGATAACAGAATCATAGCCCCAGAGGGGCCCCTGGAGCCTGGGTAGTTTGGATTCAGACCCAATAGCACACATTTCTCCTAGTGGCGAGGGAGACAATTTTAGGTGGGACCCATATAAAATCCTTTATTTTATTAGTTATATATCTGTTTATAGGTATTATAAAAAATGCAGGCATCACACCAAATCTGTTTTTTTGTTTTGTTTTTTAATGGGTATTTAGCTCAGACTAAGGCTAAAGAAAGATTTTTAAGTGACTCCTGAAGTGAAGGCTGAGACACTTTCAATAGGGGAGTCCCTTCCTTGCAGCCTGTGAGGCTTCAGCTGGACCCTTCTAGAGATGGGAAGATTGCTGCCCCTCAACCAGTCTACTCCATTTGGGGATTCTCATCCTTGCAGAGTTCTTTCCTTTCTCCCCTTACGCTGTCTACTGGATCTGCCCACATGAACCTTTGACAGTCATGCTTCTCTCAGGCATGAGCAGCTCTACTTTTCTTCAACTGCTCCTCAAATGGCATGCTTTTAAAGACAGCCTCTTTGTATGTCCGGCAGCCTTTCCCTCTCTCTCCCTCCCTCCCTGCCGTCTTTCCTTCAGCAAAGCCTTGTGGGCTAGCCACTCTATATTCACCATCTCTAAACGTCTCGACACTTTTGCTGTTCGCCTTTTACAGATATGGGAACTGAGGCTCAGGGAGGTTACATAGACCACCCATCGGCCTAGTCTGAGAAGCAATCTGACCAGGTCTGCCTGCTCCCGAAGCACAGCCTCCTGTCACACTGCACTGCTCCCAGAACTGGGTGACCAAAAATGACCCATCTCGTCTCTCCTGGTGCTCATGGGACATGTACTGTGGGGACATGACCATACATGAGAGCTGCATTGGAGCAAAGGCCTCAAGCGGACAGGAGACGGGGCAGCCCGTGCACAGGGTCGTTAGGAGGCAGCAGAAACCACAGGGGTGCAGAAGCAGCTGGTTGGCAGAGAGGCCGAGAGCCTAGATGGAATGGTTTTCACTGACTCTCTTAATCTTACAGTCAGCAATGAACCCCTAAATCATTTGTGCACATGGTACCTTTTTTTAATTTTGAAAAATAAGCAAAGGAAAAATATAAGGGATAATGTAACAAACACCATGTACCCCTTACCCAAAATGAACAGATACAACCATTTTGTTTGCACTTGATCCTTTCCTGGGAGGGCAGGACTTAAAACGTATCCCTCATCCTGAGGCCCGCTTGGTCTGGGCCTGTCCTCAGCCTATGGTGGACTTTTGGAGCTTTGCTCCTGAGTTTCCATGTGTTGGCTCTTTTAGCTAATGTCCCCAGCTAATTCAATGAAAATGCCACGTAGGTGTCCATCCAGGTTGTTGATAGATCCTTTTGCTGCTTATGACCACGCTGGGGAGAAACTACCAGAGAGCAGGATGAATATGCATTTTTGGATTTAACCCTTTTCAAAACAGTTGATTCATCATCTAAAAACATCTGTGGGCCCGGCTGCAGAGCATAATTTAGTCACAGCTGCCCCAACTGAACTGTCATTTAAATGGTAGATGTATATATTTGGAAAAGAGAGAGAAAAAAGCCACGATTTTCTTTTTATAATTAGATGACAATTTGTCAAGCAGTTCATCTTACACGATCTTTAACAAATACATTTTCTCTTCTAAAGTATAGAACTACTTTAAAGGAAAGAAGACTACAGTACAATGTAGAACCTTGCTAATCTCTAACTTTGCCTTTCTAGCTATCCCTTTACTCAGCTTTCCCAGAAAGAACTTCCAGGAGCTTGGTCCCCAGTTGGGGGTGGGGGTGTGGGGGAGAGAGGCCACTCTCCAGCTGCAGAGCGGGGAGTGCTCCATGATGGTTTCTCACCCAACTCTTTGCAGCCTTCTCCTCTGCACCCCCTGACTGACTCTCCAGCTGGAACCTGACACCATCCCTCTTGCCTGGAGCTGGGGCTTGAATTAGAACAGTAGCTGAGTAGTGCTTTTAAAAGCTGGGCAGAAAAGATTCAAACACTCTAGAGAAGCCTTCCACACCCAGGCAGATCCCATTTTCAGGGAGTCATGCACAACTGGGGGCAAAGATTTAAATGAGTTTCATAATAGAACATGGGGACCCGAGGTGGTCCCCAATTCCTCCTAGGTAGGGAGAATGAGTTGAAATGTTTTTCTGTCCTGGAGTTGCCAACAAAGATCGGCGCCGCCTGTGTCGTTTTCCCTCACTCTGATGGAGATGCTGCAAAGCCAGCGAGGGCAGGGAGCCTGCAGACCTCAGGAGAACCTGCTTGGTTAGGGTTTGTCTCTCCAAGGAAGCGATGAGAAGCTGTACCAGTGAAGGCAGTTAAACATATTATAAAACCAGTTCCAATTTGATTATACAGAACTACACATGTATGTTACGTTTATTGGCCCACTTTTTTGTTTTTCAAACCCTGATGGTTTGGGTTATTTCTTCTTAAGCTCCTCCCCTGATTTCTAACGTGTCTTCGTTGGCTCCAGTCTTAACATCTCTCGCTTAGAACACTGCCGTAGACTTGCAATTGTTTCGCTGTCTCTAGTGCACTGAGCTGGTGTATCGTCGTGATACAAGAGCCATCTCTAATTTTGCCCTCTCTAAATTCATCCTAAAATCGACCAAAATGAAATATCTCCAAATCAACTTGGAGCATTTTACTCCCTTACTTGTAGACCCTTTAATGAGTAGGGAGAAGGGACTAGTCCTACTAGATATTAAAACACACAGATATTGAAACACAAAACTGGAAGAATTATAGTGTCACTCTGTCATAGGAATACACAGGTCAGTGAAACAGAAGAGAGTGCCTCCTCCAAAGTGCGCCCCCCCCCCCCGCAAATCTTTTTATGGGAAACGATGCCCTAGGCCCACTTTTTAAAAAAAAGTTCTAATTTTAAAAGAATCTGCTCTACATACTGTGTGTTAGGCTGCTCATATTAAAAGTACAAGGTCTGACAATTAAGTTCGCGAACTCATCCTAGAAAAAGTGCTGCATACCTCATTGCTGAATGTCATTGTGGTCACCTTAGAAGTACTCCCCTTGGGAAGCTATGCACCGACGCCAGCACCTAGTCCACCCTTCAAAGCAATTCTGGAACTCTTTTTCTGGAATGGCCATCAGAGCTGTCGTTGCATTACCCTTGATGTCCTGAATGTCATCAAAATGTCTTCTTTTCAATATTTCCTTTGTCTTCACGTAAGTAAATAAGTCATTGGGAGCCAGATCAGGTGAGTAGGGGGGGTGCTCCAATACAATTATTTGTTTACTGGCTAAAGCTCCCTCACAGACAGTGCCGTGTGAGCTGGTGCATTGTCGTGATACAAGAGCCATGAATTGTTGGCGAAAAGTTCAGGTCTCTAACTTTTTCACACAGCCTTTTCAGCACTTCCAAATAGTAAACTTGGTTAACTGTTTGTCCAGTTGGTACAAATTCATAATGGATAACCCCTCTGATATCAAAAAAGGTTAGCAACATCATTGCAACAAGTTCTCGAACTTAATTGTCAGACCTCCGTAAAAGTACTTCTAGGTATATGGAGCTGTGTGGAGGTTGCTGAAAGTGGGGTGGAGTTGGGGAGGCCCACTCACCCCTTAAGTGCCGACCGACCATTTTGGGGGGTCTTAGGGACAGTTTCTTGTCTCCCCAAAGCATTATATATTCATTTCAAAAGCAAAATTAATTTTAATTAGTTTTAGATTTTTTTTTCTTTTTGTGCTTTCGAATTTCAAAACTCCGTTTTGAAAACGCCCCCCTTTTAGATTACCCACGTATTTACCCCTTTATATTTTCATTCCACTGGAAATGAGGTCGAAAGGAAGACAAAGAGGCAAACCCATCTTTCTTGGTGGGTACCACTCTCTCACAAGTAGACTCAGCAGCCCAAAATAGCCTCTATCATGTTCTTTCAATGCCTGCTTTATTGTAACCGGAGATGATGGAAAAGGGTGGAACCACTGTCGCCAAGCCTTGGGGCATATATGAGAAAATAATTTGTATGAACTCTGTCTTCTCAGCCGTCCCGCCACACCCACATTCCTCAGGTTGGGATCTCTCGGGCCCCAGAGCTACGAAGGCCCTGTGCTCTTCACACTCTCCTCACACCCAAGCCCTTCTTTTCCTGCTAAGGAAGCCAGGCCCCAGGTGCCCTGGTGGCACTCCCAGGGGCTAATGTCAGCTGGCATCAGAGCCTTCCCGTGCACCACCATTCCCTGACCCCCGACCCCAGCCGCCCGCAGTGGACAGAGGCTTGAGTCCACTTCTCTGGGCCTGGGTGGGTGTTTCCTGCATGTTTGAGATTTTACAGAGGAAATCAAAATAAAGGAACAAAGCTTTTGTTTTACTTCTGGACTCAAACTGGGGACAGCTGGAGGGATGGAAAGGGGGAGCAGGAGCAGGTCACTTGGCACTTCAACAAAATAACCATTCTAATAAAGCATTGAACAGGGATTTTTTTCTATTTTGGGTTGGTGTGAATGAATAGGAAAGCTGGGCGGAGGGCTGGGAGGGCCTCTGTGTGGAAGGAGACGGCCCCAGGCAAGGTCTCCGGCAGGGGTCTGCGCCCACCAGCAGGACTACAGAATTGGCAGCCAGAGGGAGCTGGGGGAGCTCTCAGTCTTCCCTTCCTTCCTCAGGAGAATGGGCATGGGCCAGTTTCTGCCCCCTTCCTGTTATCTGTGTGACCTTGGGCGAGTCCCCCACTGCCGTGAGCCGCCTTTGCCATGTTTATAATGGAACAGTGCTGCTGTCACGCAGATGGCCCCGCCACCCTGTCTCTCTTTTTGGTCTAGTCCAGTTATATGGGGTCAGGCCCTCATCCCACATGTGTAGAAATGGGGAGGTGTTCCCCGCAATGTTTCTTCATTCTCCCCAAAGGATCTCTTCTTGTAGAAGATCTCTGAGTATATCATTTATTTTTCTTTAAAAATTACCCATGCATCAATGAAAAGCCTTCCCATCTGCAGTATTTCTGGGGATTTCGGAGTAGGGACTGTGCCCGCTGGCCCATGGCCTCTGGTCGGGCTCAGCTGCCACACTCTGCCTGCGTCATCTTGGCTCCCTCATTTCCTAAGCCTCACTAAGCCAGGCTGTTGTATAGAACAGGCTTTCACCAAGGCCTTATAAGAAAGGGGCTTACCCATTGCTCAGAACAGGGCAGAAGTTAAAACTATTCAGACAGCTTCTTGCCTGCTCATGGAGAATTTCTCCCTGGCTGTCTGTTTCTTCAAGTCTAGTTTACTGCCATTTTCCAGGGGCCAATTTTCCTGGACACTTTCCCCCAGGACTTTGGAAAACTCCAACTTTCCATTACTTTTGATTGCAGAGCAATAACGACATTTATTCTAGACGAGGCTGTGGACCTACCTTTTTACATCTGAAAACGGCCACCTAAGAGCTTGTCTAAACAAGAATTATATACCCTAGTCCAACACCTTTCCATGCAGGAAGAACTAGTAGGAGCTCTGGGATTATCCCTGTCATTAGTATGGCCAGATCAAATTCTTAAGGTAGCCTTTTTTCCCAATGACTAGAGCAAACCCAAGTGTTAATATTTTTTTTTCTTCTGGTCAGAACATTTTGCAGAGTAGCTGTGAGGATTAGAGCTGATGTAGATCGACAAATATTTATTGACCACCTCCTTTGTGCAAGGCCCATGCTAGAGATCGGAGATACAGTGGAGACGAAAACAGAGGACGGGCCCTGCCCTCCTGGAGCTGCCAGTTTAGTTGGGATGACGCATTCCATCATAACAATTAAGCATCTGAGTTCCAGCATGCAAAGTACTGTCAAGACAGACGGCTGGGTGTTTTGGAAGAGTATAACAGTAATCTCACCTCGTCTGGTGTGGGGTGATGGGGGTGGCGAGGGAAGTAGATGTAAAGCACAGGGTCTGGACTTAATAAACTGGTACCATAATGATCAGCCCTGGCCACAGGACTCAGCCTGATTCTACCTCCAGCTGGTTGCTGTTACCATCCACCAACAGTAGTTTTGCCCAGAGAGGTTTATAGTTTTTCCAAGGTCACACAGCTAGTAAGTGGCTGTGGCACAAGCAGGATTCAGAACTGGGCCTGTCATATGCATTTCCATGTTCCTGACATCCCTCTGCCTCCTGCTTTACCACCCAGTGATGGTCCATGTTAGATGGGGCATAGCTTTCCCCTTTCTCTGCACCCCTGAAACAAGCCAGTACAGATTGTGGGTGGTGATCATTCCTCTAGTCGTCAGAACTTCCTCATTGAACACTGGGGTAACCCAGCAGTAATACTTCAGTCCAGCTGAGTGGCTGGGGTCTCCCTGTAGATACGGCTGTACAAAGTGATTCAAAAGGAACACTCACCTCCCACTCCTCCCTCTGCCCTGAGCGCTTTGGGACAACCTGGAAAACAGCTCCTTGGAGCCCCAGTCACCCTTCTGGCTAGTTTGGTGGACGGGGCCACTGGCAAGACTTCCTACAACATACTGACGATGGTAATAATATAATACTAGCAAACACTTCAAGTGCCAGGCACTGTTCTAAGTGCTTGCATGTACTAGCTCATTCTGTCCTTATAACAATCCTGTGAGGTGGCTACTGTTATTAACAGGTGAGAAAACTGAAGCAGAAATGGATTGAGCAATATGCCTAAGGTCACAAACCCAGCAGAGGGGGCAAATGCTTTGATGCATGACTTTTTACAAAAGTGCCAAAATGAGGGGTGGGAGGCTGCTCCCCCCGCCCCCGCAATAGTGGCTTCTGGATGGGTCCTACCCCTTAGGAATGGAGCTGGTCTGCCAGCTCTGCCCTTTGCCGCCCTCTGCCCTCTACGGCTAGCCACCCAGCCTGGCCAGGCTGCTTAGGAGGGCAGGGAAACTGCAGCAGCTGTTTAGAGCTTGGGAAGAGAGCTTAATGGGCTTAAAATCCAGAGCTTAGAAGGGTCCCTGAGAAGTCTTCCCGCCCCACCTCCAGCAGCCAGAGCCTCCCTCCTCCTGACGCCTGCTTCCCAGCCTTTGTGAGAAAGCTCCCACACCCCTCAGGCTGCTCATCACCATACCTGCCTCGTTTTCAGGAAGTTTCCCTCTTATTTTGCTCCTGTTCAGCTCTCTAAGTCCCGTTACTCTTCTAAAGTGGAGATTGGATTGGCTGCCCTCACGTCAGGGTAGAGCCTAGACCCTGTTTCTTCTCATTTTGGGTTAAACATAAAAACTGTCAAGTTTTTCATTAACGGTGTTTAACAATTTGAATATAAATGATGGAAACAAATTAAAGCAACCGTCAGTTTTGAATGTGCCTTTCTGCCCCCCTTCTCCCCGGCCTCTGGGTTCTGACGCACTCCCGGAGTGGACTGAGCCCACCCCCTAACGGCTGCTGGACTGGAAGTCTCCCTCAGGGCGGGTAAGCCCCCTGCTGCTCCCCCCCAGTGTCCTTCCCACTTCCTTTAACCTCACCACACTTTACTGTGGCCATAGCCAGACCAAGCCCAGGCAGTGCAGAGTGCTCTGCCTTGGAGTGGCCACGCCACCGGACGTGTGCATGCTAAGAAGCATGCTCCAGGTGGCCAGAGCTGGCGGTAGGTGCCTTTGTTTAGCATGTAGTGTGTACAACTTTTAAATTGGCAGCCAACATTAAAAAAATCAATTTCACATAAAAATTCAGATTTCTGGCTGCCCTTTAAATTTTTAGACTATCTGGCAGTCTTGTTGCAGATACGCTCCTCTTGCAGCCCTCAGCTGGTGAGGGTAGCAGCAGTCTCTTACTGGCCACAGGCCTCACCTTTCCCTATTGCCTGTCCCTGCCCCCTTCTGTCGTTTATCGACCTGGCCTCAGCCAACACGTGAGTTCAGGATGTCCATTGGTTTCCTGAATCCCTCTTTCTGCTGCTGCAGCATAAAACAATTAAGATGTTGGTCAGCCAGTTCTTGGAGGGCTAGTGTTAAGCCATAGTCAGCCCTGACAAAAAGCGTCCATCTGACAGGCAGGGGCCCGTGATGCTGAGGGATGCCTGCCCCTGGCACCCAGGCTTTCCCTCCGCTCTCTGTCCCCCCCTCTGCTCTTCTCCTGGGCCGCTTACCAAAGGGGGCCGCTGGGAGGCCTTGGAGTCCATGGCACAGGAAGCTCTGGGCTGGGGCAGTCTTGAGGGACACCCTGTGAGGTTGTGTTTTGGTTAAGTCCACACACCCCCACTTGGGAGAAACATAGCATGAGAAGTTGCCTTGCTGCTGTGAGGAGACTCTGGGGGTGGGGGGTGGTGTCCCCCGCCCAGAAGGCAGAGATGGTCAGGGAGCTGCAGGGGACTCAGTATTGGGGGGTGAGGGGGCAGGGAAGGAGCTCTTCGTTGTCACCTGCTCCTCCTGCTGGGCTGGTGCCCATGTGTGTCTAGTGGAACTCCTCCCATGGTACCTCCCTTAGGAGGGCCACTACCCCAGTCCTCTGGGCTCTGTGTGGCCCACACGACCTCCGCCCTACCCTCCACCCAAGCCAGGCTCCTAGCCGGCTCCCAAGTGTGAACCCTGCGCTTTGGAAATGCAGATAGCAGACACTTGGAGTGTCTCCTGCAGAACGTTGTGCCAGGACTCTGGTGGGATCCCGAGATAGAGAAGACGAGGTCCAGTCCTCAGCCCCTCTGCCCCACCCTAGCACTGGAAATGTGGTGATGAAATAGCTCCCAGCTCCTAGAGTTGGGGGGAGAAGAAGAGGGGCACAATCCGAGAAGAGGCAGAGTGGCCACGTGGCCGAGCTAGGAGCTCTGTGGTCGCTTGTAGAAAGATGTGTGGGCTTGCACAAGCCACAGAGCTTCTGTGGCCTCAGGGTTCCTCATCGCTGCCAGGCTAAACAGTGCCTCGTTGGGGAGGTGGCCATGTGGAGTCACATGGAATGATGGCTGCAGAGTCCTCTGGCTGCATGCCACCTGCCACCGGGTCGGGTCGGCGCTCCATACAGCTGACAACAAGGTGGCTCGGAGAGGAAGCTCCTCGCGGTAGGAGAGGGCCAGGATGGAGGGATCAGTTTGGGAGGCTGGGTCTAAGAAGGGTTCCCTGGCTGCTCCTTAGAGGGGTTGTTTTCACAGGCGGAGAAAAGGGAGTACAACCCGGGAACATTCTTTGGCAGACCTCATAGTGCCCTGCCAGGGGCTGGAGCCCTGACAAATCAGGTGCCATCCCTGTCCTCAGGGTGTTGTACGAGGAATCAGCAGGAGCAGAGTCTGCACGAGGGGGCGGGGTGCTGGGGGCACCTCAAGGAGGGCCCACGTGCCATGTCAGTGAGGAGAGCTTCAGGCACCCATGGGTGTTTTTCCCAGCAGGAGCCGTGTGCTCGGGTTGGTTGAGGGGATAACGCTGGAATGTGGGGAGGGCAGTGCTGGTGAAGGGGGGCCCAGGCCGAGAGCAGAGCCAAGCCCCTGGAGTGGGCAGGCCACATGCAGCAGAATCGCTAGGCCTTGGCCTGGATTTGAGTAAAGGGATGTTGGAGCTGCTAGGGGTGCGGGGAGAGGAAGAGTACCAGGCACGAAGGCGGGAGGGGGGTCTGGGAGCCACGGGCCCTTGGAGGGCCACTGAGTCTAGTTTATGAAGGGTTGAGCCTGAGTCACCCAAAGAGGTACTGTGAGGAGACAAGGGACTCACAGGAGCCGCCCCCCGCCCCCGCTTTGCACTGAGGGGGCAGCTGAATCAGAATGGGGAGGCAGGTAGGACAGCAGCCTACCAGGCTTTGGGGAGCCTGAGGGCTCTCATTTTGGGGATCCCCAGAGTGTCCTGAAGCTAGACCTCCCTGTGGGGTGCCCACCAGCATGACCTTTCCAGTGGGCATGCAGATTTCTGTGTAAGTCCTCCTTAGCTGTGGCTGAGACTGCCCCAGCCCTAGGGAAATATTGATAGGCCCCCAGGACTGAGCATAAGACTTTAAACATGAAGCTACTTCCTCCTTTCTGCCCCTGGCTGCCACTCAAGGAAGCTGTGAGCCAGGCTCTCACAGAGGTGGGGGAGGTGAGCCCTGCCCCTCTGTGGAACCTGACAGTTTGCAGGTGTGAACTCAGGAAGGACTCTGGAGAAGCGGAAGGCTGCCTGCAGGAGGCGGACTTGGGATGGACTTGGAAAGACGCTGACGACGGTTTGTTTATTGAGCACTCGGGGCAGACACAGGGCCAAGCAAATGCACCCTTTCATGACCACCATGAGATAAATGCTGCCACTGTCCCCACTTCTACAGAAGAGGCAACCAAGGCACAGAGGTAAATTTGCCTAAGGTTGCAGGCTGTCTTGAGTTAGTCCATAGCTCAAGCTCCTTGGTAAGGGGTTCCCGGTGAGGGGCCGGCCCCACGCTGGGCAGGGAACAGCTGGGCATAGGACACAGGCTGGGGCTGGACCATGGAGGTCTCCAGCCACCTGGTATTCCCATATGCTGGGCAGCTGCCTGATCCCCACAGCTTCCTCCCTGCTCCTCAGGGCAGGAGGCCACCTGGCCGTCTCACACCTGTGTCCTGTTTGGCAGACTTTGTCCCAGTCAAGATGAGGAGCACGTCCATTCCCACCGGTTAGTATTTGCCTCTTGCGCCCTGACCTCCTCTGCTGCTCCTCCCGCAGGGGCAGCCAGCCATCCATGGAGGCCTCCCTGCTGACACCGCCTCCCTGGCTCACTGCTGACCTCTTCCCCGCACTCCTGGATCTGCAGCCTGGCCTGGCCTGGCTCCACCCCTACCCACTCTGCCAGCCACGAGAGAATGCCTAGCATGACAGGCTGGCCATGGACTCCGGAGCCACACTGCGTGGTTTCGGATCTCGGCACTGTCACCTTCTAGCTGGGTGACCTAAGGAGAGTTATTTTACTTCTTTGTGTCTCAGTTTCTTCAACTGTAAAATGGGGATAATCAAAGTCACACCTCATAGGGTTGTGAGAATTAAATGAGTGGATTTGGTGAAATCTTCTAATAGCATCAGACACATTGCTTCCATAATTAAGTGTTGCTATTTTTTTTACATGATCACTATTGTAATTCTTATGCCAGGTGGTTTCTGCATACCTGCTCTGGGACTCATAGTGCTGGGTCATACATAGATGGCTAAGCTCCAGGCCCTGTCCAGGAGGCACTCTCACACTGGCAGGTAAAACCCAAGTGTTAACAGTTGTGATGTAAGGAAACACGTGGTATTTGGGGGTCGTGAGTCAGCCCAAGAGCGTTGTGTCCCTCAGCTGGCTTCCTTCAAACATTTGCATTCACCTGGATCTCTGGACTCCTGTCTGATCATTATGCCCTGCTGCCAGTGGTCCAGGTGTGATCGTGGCAGAGGAGTTTGGATTTGATGGGTTAGAAAAGCAGGGGCTGCTGTATTAACAGAAGACTTAGGTCATACAATCTATTAATGGTATTAACAGAAGACCTGGTTATCGCTAGATAAGCAGTGATGCAGTGACAGTGCTGGGCTTGGGTGAGCAAAGGTGTGAGACAAAGGGCTGGAGCACAGTCTTCAGGAGGGGAGAGTGAAGCCTTACAGGTTATATCCAGAAACGAGCAAGCAGGCTACCCCTAAAGGTGCCGAGCCCTTCCCATGGCACACGATGGCCACGAGATGTGATGATGTGTGATGTTTTAAAAGGAACCAGATGAGTAGTGGGTTAGGTCAGGGATGGCAAACAAGTTTCCTCTCGGGACCAATCACCTGGTTCTGGCTGCCAAGAGTGCTGCATTGAAAAGAGTTCTAAGACTGACAGGAAAGAGGACCGTGATTAATTAGTGACGTCTGCTATGGCTCTGGGAGTAGGAGGCGTAGCACTCATGCCACATACTCACCATCTAGACCCAATGATGTTTAAGGTCCTCTACAGCATAGAATAACGCACATGGTTGGGTGGGTGGTTAGTCTTAGTAATGGAGTGAGCTGAATGCACTGGGGGCTTCCTGAAGGGGTTGGGTGGTACAGTGACAGTGCTGGGCTTGGATTAACAAAGGTGTGAAACAAAGGGCTGGAGCAAAGTCGTGGGGAAGGGAGAGTGAAGCCCCAAGGGTTGCCACGTGGCCTAGACCCTGGCAGGACTGCATACCATTTCTGTACAGCCTACAAATCAGCAGCCCTGGGGAAGCTGCCCATTTCTGGGAATTGTGCAGAGGGGAAGGGCAGCTCTTGGAATGCAGAGCCATTTCCTCCATATGGGTGGGGTCATGCCCCCCCAATGTGTCCTCATCCCCCTGAACTGGGCACACCCAGATATCATAGAGATGAGATTAGCTTCCCAGGGCTGATTCAGCTTAATGTGAATGGAAGTCTCTTCCCTCTCCCGAGAGCTCCAGTAATGATGAATGTGTCCCCCTCTTCCAGCCTTATTTACCTAGACAACTTGTAGTTCAACTGGGAGCTCAGGAGAATCTTTAAAATAATTAGTATAGAAATAGAGAAGCAAAAAGCAGTTGAAACTAGACCTTCAATAAACTTGGCAACATCTTTGGGAGAGGCCCTGGGTTGGCCACTGCCCCAGCTCTGAGAATCTGTGGTCGCATAGTCAGGGCCACAGAAGCAGCCACAAGGATGAAGAGTGCCCTATGGATGAGGGAATCACAATGACAAAGAAAAGTCCTGGGATGCAAAACTCGTTACCAAAAGAATTCAAGGCAGTAGCATGACCTTTGGTGTCCGACCAATCCAGCGCAGATGTCCTCTAGGTGGTGGGGGTGTGACTGCTCTGAGCCGCTCCTGGGCTACGATGTGTTCTGGTCAGGACTACATGACACTGCTTAGGAAGTAGTGGTCGCTGGGGGTTGGGGTACATGGAGAGGCCAGGAAACCTATGGACCCCTTGACAATGTCTGCAGCTGAAGCCATTTCTTTCACATGTGCCTGCTTAGAAAAATGGGCAGCGTTTGGGGGTATTCTTTGGGAAATAAGCTCTGTAGAAGCTCTAGAAACTGGGAACCTGGAGAGAAAGGGGCAGATTCAGTGGTCTAACCACTGAGCACTGCTGTTTGGGGGAGCTGCTAGGGCCCACTGCTGTCCGAGGCATTTATATCTGATATAGTATTGGGATCACTGGCAGCCCTAGGAGGTGTGCCTGGGGCAGGTAAGCGGTCCAAATCACTGGGGTCACCCAGATTGGAGGGAGACCAGGAGCGCAACTACTTTGCATATCAGTGCAAATCGGCCCTTGCTGGGGAACCCTCCAGTTTTTGTTTGTTAGTTTGTTTGTTTACTGGGGCTTTATACATTCTTGAGTATCCTGTTCTCCTGCTTTGTAGATGAAGAAACTAAAGCTCCTGGAAATTAAGAAAACTTGCTCCAGGTCACCCAGGGAGTCCATGTCGAGCTGCCTGACTGTAGAGTTCAAGGCTATTCCTGACCCCTCCAGGCTGTTCCCCCTAAGAACTGAGAGGGGCTTTGCACAAGACTGCTCCCAGGACGTCTCAGAACCCCTAAAAACACTTTGAAAATGTCTGTGAAAAAGTTATTTTGGGGTCATCAGTCAACCCTGCCCCTGTCAGAAGAATGGGCATCACATCCTGCTTCTTGGCCCACGGGGAGGCTGGGGGCGTGGAAGGCTGCACTGGGGCGGTGTGGAGTCACTGTACAGAGCCCGAGCCTTCCATGTGTTTGGCCCCGCCTGGCTCTGGGAGACGCGAGGGAATGAGGAGATAGGGCTCTTGTCCTCGTGGAACTTCCCAGCTGCTTGAGGAGGCGAATCTGCCCTTCAGAGAACAACTTCAAACTATGCATGATGGTGCTAACCATGGGGAGAGAAAGGGAGCAAAGACAGCCCCCCAAGCTTGTTTCTTGGCTTAAAGATGCATAACAGTTTTGTACACACATTATTAAGGTTGTTGAGGCGGCGATATTGCCTTTCAGGAAGAAATTTCCAGGAGGAGTGAGCGTTTGGGTTGCCCATGGACTGGGAGGGGCTCTCAGAGCAGTGGTTGCCATGGGAACCCGCACTCAGTAGCCAAACGGCTGCTGTTCCAAAAGTTGGTTTCTGAGTGGAGGGGGCTGTCTGCAATCTCAGAGCCATTTCCCATGGAAACCGTGTTCTGAGTGATGGGCGATGTTCCCGCGCAGGCCTGTGGAATCTGATTGCAGTGGAGCTGAGATGGCAGCCGGGCGGAGGCTGAGAATTCGTGAGCCTCACGGTGCAGCCACCACGGCGAGTCAGACTCTCTCTCTCTCTCTCTCTCTCTCTCTCTCTCTCTCTCTCTCTCTGTTTCTGTCTCTGTCTCTCTCTCTTTCTCACACACACACACACATACACACACACACACACACACTAAACAAGGCTAGATAGAGAACAAACGTTTGAGCGCCTTCTCCAAGCTGGGCAAATTTCATTCATGTAAATGTTATGCTCAGGGCAATCCTGCAAATTATGGTTTTCTAACCAACCCCACCTTACAAATAAGACACTGAGGCTGTGACTGGTAACTTGTCCAAGATCCCTCAACTGGTCAGTAGGAGAGACTCCAGAAACTTGAAGAACCTCAGGTCCACCTGTACCACCCTCCCACCTCAAAGGGGCCATCCATGACCCCCACGTGGTGAAGAACCAACATTCTAGAGTGATCTCTAAGGGGCTTTCTAGTTGAATAGCTGGAGAAGAGAGGGGCATTGTGAATGTGAGCAGTTTGCTCCTAACCACCAACCAACTTTTGTCCTGTGGTGGCTTTCATCAGAGCCTGTGGTGACTTTAAAAAGATCTTTCTTTACACCACGTGAGACTAGCCTGGTATTTTGACTGCCCTCCCCATTTACAAAGACATCATTTAGTCAGGGATTATTTGGGGGAGTTTGAAGACTGGGAAAACATGTCCATCAGAAGATCCAGCCAAAAGCCTTTATGAATTGGGAGATTTTCTGGACTCATTCTCCTACCGTGGCAACCCCTATTTTCTTCCTGGGCTCACCATTGCTTCCAGAAAGATCTTATCTGTGTGATTGGTCTGACTTGGTAAAGGAAGGGATACAGTCCCAATGTCTGTTTGGGAGAGTTGCCCCTTAGCCTTCTGCATGGTGAGGGCTGGTGCTGTGGCTAGTCAGTTGTCTGATGGTGGTTTAGCAGTGCCAGTGTTGACCTTCCAGCTCCTTCAGCAAGCATCTGTTGGTCCATGCTGGTGCTGTGCTGGACTCTGGTGCTACAGGTAGCGACAAGATGCGTTCTCTGCCCTTGTGCATAATAAACCTATAGGAGATTTTAGGTGTGATGGTGGTCTCTGAACCAGGAACTTCAGGGCTCAAACCCATGGTAGAGGCAGCCCCTCCCAGGGGAGGCGATTCTGGGGCCCAGGCTTGACCTGTGAAAGGGAGTGTGCTTTCCTGTGGGTCCTGGGGGCAGCTGAGGACTCAGTGTGGGAGAACTGAGGACTCAGCACTGGGAGAACACAGAGCTGCTCAAGGGAGAGATCCGAGTGTGAGAAGCTGCAGCACAGGCACCACTAGAGAGGCCACTGATGGCGGCCGGTGATGACAGCCCTGAATGTCTGGTAAAGGAGCCCAGACTTGACCCATCAGCGATGGGCAGCACTGAAGGGTTTTCACCATGAGGGACCCAGTCCAACTTTTACGTTAACTGCATTCCAACTTTGTTCCGTTGAGTCTGAGTCGGGAGGGAACCCTGAGTTGGCTCTTTGTGGTATCTCGGGGGCTCAACCCCTGAGTGCAGGGCACTGTAAAAGGAAGGGGGTCCTCATCTGAACGTTTCCTGCCAGCTGCCTCGCATGGCACACAGAGGGCAATTTTTAGCAAGTGCCCGGGTGATTCTGCTGTGGGTGGTCTGAGCACAGACTCAGGTTCAGTTCATGTCCTCTAGCATATTTATTAATGTATTTCTTATCTTGTTTTATTTTGAGAAGAAAATCAAGAGAAACAATTTTCCTTCCTGATACCTTCCCACCCACTTAGTATTTTTTATTCATGTCACTGCCGGCAGAGAATGGAAGGGAGCTTTAAAAACAGCCTCTTTCACAGACAAACGTGTTTATCCTGGCTCGGTGTCACAATCCACCCCAGGCAAGGACCGCGCTTCAGGAGGGCCAGTGAGGAGCTGACACCACGCTTCCAAGACCTGAGAGGCAAGGGGGAGATGGAGCTGGCCCTTACCCTCCTCTCCCCATTTCTGTTTCCCTCCAACTCCTCTCTGGCCCCTTCAGACCACTATCTCTGTCAGGTGAGAGAACTCAGTTCATTGAAGCCTCAGCTTATCCCCATACAGGGAGAGGTGGAACCAGATGTTGGGGCTGCAGCTGGTACCTAGCCTTCTCTCCTGCAGCAAAGGAGCTTAAATCCCCACTCAAAGGAAAGGGAATCGCATGTTTTCTGGTGGCCTGAACATTTTATTTTGTTGGGAATATTTTAATGTTATTAACCTTTCTTAGTGTACAAATATAATACATGCTTGTTGTAGAAAATAGAAAAATCAAGAAAGTCCCTGAAATCTATATTATAGACAGCCACCTGCTAATCCTCTCTATGCCTGGATGCACATCTTAGACATGTAGGTTCATAGATGGGTAACTTCATGGAAGTGCAATCATATTTACTTGCTGTTTTACAGCCTTTTTGTTTCATACATAATATACACTTTCTAGGTTAGTGAGTAGCATCCCTTTTCATGGCTGCATAGTATTCCATTGTGCAAATAAACTTTTTCTTTATCCTCTTCCCCCAACATTTAAGTTATTTTCATTTTTTCCTGATTCTTAACATCTTTGTACAGGTGTCTGAGTATCTCCTTAAAGTAAATTTTCACATGTGGTATCGCTGCGAGAGAGGGTACATCCATTTGAAATTTTGATATATTTATGTAAGTGTAATTCTCAGTCCAGTTTTGACAAATTTGCACTTTCACCCGCAGTGTATTAAAGCCCTTACTTCCCCACACTGCAGGGAAATCCTAAATGTCAACATCAAGCTTCGGTAACTGCAAAAGATTACGCAATGACTCTTGCCCGCAGCCCCATGCAAATCAGTGTGGCCACATAACCCACATTCGTGTCTAACACCCTTCCTGCTGAAATCTAGTCTGGAGGACTCCTTTCGAGCTGAAAATAACTGTAAAATTCAGCCGTTTAATCTGACAGGTAAGGAGATTATGGTTCAGGGAGGTCAGTGGCTCCTCACGCAGCAGCGATGTACGCAGGACACCAGACCGTGTCCTCCTGGGCAATGCTCCTCACCCCCTACGACAAGACCTTATGTTCCCCAGTCACACATACGCCATGCCTGTCCCCCTCCCAACTTGCACAGATTCTTCCTTTTCTAGTACATTGAAGTAGGATCAAGCTTTCACCCCTCGGCTCAGGGTCAGTTGTCATGCTACCCAGGAATGTCCTGCCAGGAGGTGGCATTGCTTCTCCCTGGCAGGACCCACAGTTAGCAGCTTAGGTCCCTGCCAACAACCCTGAAATTGTTCTTAAAGTGACTCTCCCCTCCCATTCGATGCTGTCAACCTCTTCCTCTGGTAACTATGGGCTTCTGTCATAATTATCACAGATCCTGGTTTCCCTCCTATTTTTCTTAATGCTCCTTCCATGCTCCCTGCCTGCCTCTCCTTGTTGTAATTTGTGACACTGTTTCCCCCAAAAGTCGCTATTTACTTCTCTGCTGTTGCCTCTTCACAATCTGTCCTTCTCTTAAGGCCCAATTTTTCTTTAGGATCCTGGCCCCACATTTCCAGCTCCTTCCTAGTCATTTTAACTCAAGGTTTCTTGTCCTTGGCACTATGGACATGTTAGGGTGGACAATTCTTTGTTATCGGGACTGTCCTGTGCATTATAGGATGTTTAGCACTATCCCTGGCTCTGCTGACTAGATGCCAGTCGCACCCACTTGGTTGTGATAACCAAAAATACCTGCAGACATTGCAAATATCCCTGTGTTTAGGGGTTGGGGGGATTGCCCCTGGCTGAGAACTATGGCCTTAGCCGGACTCAACATCATCGAAACAAAACTTAGCCCTCCTCCTTCCCTTCCTGCTCCCCAACTAGAACAGAGTTGACTCGATGCCACGAGATTCTAGCATGACTTTGTGCATAATAAAGGTCAAGAAGACTGAGGAGCCAGGATCACAGAATTCTGAGAGTTGGAAGGGCCCCCCCGAGACCCTGAGCTCAGGTGGCTAAGCTGTTGGGGACCCCCCGAGACCATGAGCTCAGGTAGCTAAGCCCTTTAAGCAAAGGCAGCCTCAAATCCTTCTCGGCTCTGCAGTCCAGTGGTCAGAGCTGATGTGAAAGGTGAACGTATCCCTGCTCAGACTAACGCCCTCATGTTTACCTGTCCAGGTATAGGGCAAAGTTCAGTGGTGGGAAAGCTTCTTTGACAGGACTTTTGGCTGTACTTGTTAAAGACCACCTGGCATCTCGTAGTACTGTGTCCCCAAGACCAGGCCTGGCACATAGTTGGTATTCAGTAAATGATTGAATAAATCATTTTAACAGTGATTGTCTCTGGGTGGTGGAACCAGGGGTAACATTGTTACTTTGTTTTGCATTTCTTCATTTTCAAAACTTTCTATAATCGGGAGTGTTTATTACTCCACAAAAAAGGCAGGAAAACCCATGAATATTCTCTCCTAAGTCAGAGAGGAAAAGCCCCCTGCCTCATTCCGCATGTCTTGCCTCCCCAGGTCTGACCCACCAGAAACATGGCAACCAGCGCTGTCCCCAGTGACAACCTCCCCACCTACAAGCTGGTGGTGGTGGGAGACGGGGGTGTGGGCAAGAGTGCCCTCACCATCCAGTTTTTCCAGAAGATCTTTGTGCCTGACTACGACCCCACTATCGAAGACTCCTACCTGAAACATACAGAGATTGACAATCAGTGGGCCATCTTGGACGGTGAGACCTGGGGGCAGCCCTGTATGGGGCTGGGACGTTAGATGCGGGAGTCAGGGAAAGTTGACAGGCTTCAGTGGGGCATGATGGTTTCCTTCAAGTTGCCTTTATGAGACAGTTGGTACAGGCCGTGTATGGTTTCCAGGGTGAATTCTGAACAGTTTGTGGACACCAAAATATATATTCAACAAAGAGACAGGGCTAAAATCATGCCAACTCAATAATGTCATGTTTGTTATTTCTTGCTGATCAGAAGCTCTGATGAACATTTACAGGTGTCGAGCTAATGAAAATGGGGGAAATAAATTATTTCTTAATAAGCATAGTTTATTTAGTAGTCGTACCTTGGAGGGGAAAAAACTTGCATCTGACATTGTATATCTAGTTTAGTCTAAATTGATCTAGATTAGGAGTTCTCAGAGTGTGGTGGCCAGGCCAGCAGCATGAAGCATAACCTGGGAACTTATAGGCAATGAAAACCCTCAGGTACTTCTGAGGCAGAAACTCCGAGGGTGAGGCCCAGCAATCTGTGTTTTAACAAGCCTTCCACGTGATGCTGAAGTGAGAGAACCACTGCTCTAGATTCTTCCCAATTGTTACTTTATACTCTGAGTCTCTCTTAAACAAGAAGCCATTAATCATAGAATGTCATGCTAGGAGGGAAGCTTTGAAAACCACTGGGATACAAGTCCTCTGTCAGATATGTGATTTGTAAATATTTTCTGCCAGCCCGTGGCTTGTTTTTCATTCTCTTAACAGTATCTGTCAAAGACCAGAGTTTTTCATTTTCATGATGTCCCACTTATCAGTTTGTTTTTTCCTAGATTGTACTTTTGGTGTTGTACCTTAGAAATCATCACCTAACCCAAAGTCACAAAGGTTTTCTCCTATATTTTCTTCCAGAAGTTTAATGGTATTAGGTTTTCCATTTAGATTTATGATCTGTCTTGAGTAAATTTTTGTTTGTGGTGTGAGGTGTGGAACAAAGTTCATTTTTTATATATGGATATGCAATTGTTCCAGCACTATTTGTTGAAAAGGTTGTTCTTTCCCCCACTGAATTGCCTTTGTACCTGTGATGAAAATTGGTTATACATATATTCTATTTCTTTGATCTGTATGTCTGTCTTAACACGAATACAACACTGTCTTGATAACTGTAGCTTAATGATGAGTCTTGAAATCAGGTATTGGTAAATCTCCAACTTTGTTTTTTTTCAATTTCCATATTAATTTTAGAATTCATTAAATTCTAAAATTTGAGATTTTGATTGGAATTGTGTTGAACCTATAGATCAGTTTGAGAAGAATTGACATCTTAACATTGTTGAGTCTCCTTACCTATGGCCGCAGTTTCTCTCTCCATTTCAGTCTTTCATTCTCTCATCAATTGTTTTGTAGTTTGGAGTGCACAGGTCTTGGATATATTTTGTCAGATTTATATCTACATCTGTATTATAAATGATACTGGTTTTTATTTCAGTTTTCAATCTTTTGTTGCTAGTATATAGGAATACTATAGAATTTTGTATATTAATCTTATAACCTGCAACCTTGCTAAACTCACTTATTCTAGCTTTTTTTGTAGGTTCCATTGGATTTTCTGCATAGATGATCATGTCTGTGAGTAAAGATAGTTTTACTTCTTCCTTTCCAGTCTGGATGGCTTCTATTTCTTTTTTCTTGCCTTATTTCACTGACTAAAGACATACTTGTCTTGTTCTTGATCTTAAAGAGAAAGCTTTCACTTTCTGCATGAAGTATGATGTTAGCTGTAGGTTTTGTTTTGTTTTTTTAACATAGATACCCTTTATCAGGTTGATGCCCTTTCTATTCCTAGTTTGCTGAGAATTTTTATCAGGAGTGGATGTTCGATTTATCACATGCTTTTTCTGAGATAATCATAAAAATGTGCACTGAGATAATCATACGGTTTTTCTTTTTTAGTTTGTAAATATGGCAAATCACATTGGTTGATTTTTCTAATGTTAAAACACTATTGCATCCCTGGGATATACTCCCCCCTTGGTTACGATGAATTGTCCTTATCTATATTATTGGCTTTGATTTGCTAAAGCTTTGTTTAGAATTTTTGTTTTTATGTTCTTGAGGGATATTATTCTATAGTTTTCTTGTAATGTTCTAGTAATGCTGGCTTTATAGAATGAATGGGGAAGTATGCCCCTTCTTCAATATTCTAGAAGACTCTGAACAAAATTGGTATTACTTCTTCCTTAAATGTTTAGGAGAATTCACCTAAGAGGACATCTTTGGTGAGGGCCTGAGGTTTTCTTTACAGGAAGATTTTAAACTACAAATTCAGTGTCTTTAATAAATACAGGGCAATTCAGATGATCCATTTCTTCTTTAGTGAGCTTTGGTAGTTTGTGTCTCAAAATTTTGTTCAGTTCATCCACATTATCAAATTTGTTGGCATAAAGTTGTTCATAATATTCTCTTATTGTTCTTTTAATATCTGTAGAATCTGCAGTGATGTTATCTCTTTCATTCCAGACATTGGTAATTTATGTCTTTTCTTTTTTTCCTGATCAGGCTGGCTAGATATTTATGAATATCATTGATTTTCTCAAAGAACCAACTTTTAAGTCTATTGATTTGACTCCACTGGTTTCCACTCTTTATTATTTCCTTTTGTCTGCCTTACTTTGGATTTAATTTGCTCTTCTTTTTCTAACTTCTTAAAGTGGAAGCTGATGTCATTGATTTGAACACTTCTTTCTTTTTTTCTTTTTTTAAGGTACTAATTTGGTGCTATTAATCTCCCCTACTGCTCATTTAGCTGCATCCCACAGAGTGTAATCAGTTATGCTTTCATTTTCATTGAATTCAAAATGCTTGCTAATTTCCCCTTCGATTTCTTTTTTGACCCATTGGTCAGTTAGAAATATATTATTTAGTTCTCAAATCTTTAGGAATTCCCCAGAGATCTTTCTGTCATTGATTTCTATTTTAATTTCATTTTGTCAGAGAATGTACAGTATATGATTTGAATTCTTTAAGACATATTGAGGCTTGTTTTACGGCCCAGGATATGGTCTATCTTGGTAAATGTTCCATGTGCACATGAAAAGTTCTGCTGTTATTGGATGGAGTGTTCTATGAATGTCAATTAGATCAAGTTGGTTGATAGTGTTGTCTAAGTCTTCTGTATCCTTATTGATTTTCTGTCTACTTGTTCTGTTAACTATTGAGAGGGGGTGTTGAATTTCAGAGTATAATGGGGGAATTGCCTGTTTTTTCCTATCAGTTTCTGCTGCATGTATTTTGACACTCTATTATGAAGTGCATAAATGTTTGGTACTGATACATCTTCTTGATGAGCTGACCCTTTTATTATTGTAAAATGACATTCTTTATCCCTGGGTTTTCCCTCCCTACACTGTGGCCTAGAAACAAACTCAAGGCAGTAAGCAGAACATTCATAGGTGCCCTCACTTCTTTTTATATCCCATCACCTAGGGGTCACCATCCTTTGTTGCCTGGTGTCCAGTGTCTTGAAAACCATTGTTTTCTATATTTTATCTGGTTTTGGTTGTTGTAGGTAAGAAGGTAAATCTGGACCTTGTTCCTCCATCTTGGCCAGAACCAGAACCATATCATCACTTAAAAAAAAAATACAACTTTGTGTGTATACTAAAAACCACTGAATTTTAAATTGAATTTTAAAATGAAAAACACTTTTAAAGGGTGAATATTATGGTATTTGAATTATATCTTAATTTTACAGGGCACCATCCTTCAGGGGCTTGTCTGCAGCCCTGGAACTTTGAACAGTTACATCAGGTATCAAGTATGTTCCCACCTCAGGGACTTTGATTTGGTGTTCTCTCTGTCTAGAATGTTATTAATGCAGAAATACATTCTCACTTCATTTGGGTCTCCACTCAACTGCTACCCTATCTAAGAGGTCTTCCCTGAGCAAACCACCTACACTAGTACCCACCCCACCGCTGTCATTCCTGTCTGCCTGCCCAACTCTTTTTCTTTATTTTACCTTTTACTGTTGAACATATATTTGTTTAATCTATCTACTTGTTTGTTTATTTGTCACTCCCCAATAAAATATAAATATATGACAGCAGGGACCTTATTTACTGCTGTGTTCTCAGCATCTAGAATACTGCTTGGCTCATAGTAAATCCTCAGTAAATCTTTGTGGAATGAATGAATGATGAATGAATGAATAAATGAATCCTGAACAATATATGTGCAGTTACAGGTTTGATATGCTAGCTATATTTTTCTAACGTACATTAAAATAAATACATATAACTATTAAAATTAAAAATTTACATGTATGAAAGTTCTAAAATCATCTCATATATCACGCATTTGAATATATACTTTGTGATATACTGAGTTAAAGGAATATAAACAGTTTTCTTTACTGCAGGACTTAAAAGAACTTCAATATCTATGAACATACATTGGAAGCGTATTTGTAAACCATATTGTCTTTAGGATTTCCTAAAAGGACGATTTCTTGCACTTCATTCTGGGCAATTTCCACAGAACACATTCTGAAAAACATTGCATAATGCGTATAAGAGAGTCACACCATGCCTGATATGTAGTCGGAGCTCAATAAATATTATTTCCCTCTACAGCCATATAAACTTTTCAAACTTTTTAAAAAGTAACTTTAGGTATTAGATTCATTTCTGAGGGGAAGAAAGTTTTCCTCAAGGGTGGTTTTGAGAAAGATTTTATGATAACATTTATAACAGTAACAGCAGCGAAAGGGAGCCCTACTGTGTAATCGTGAATTTGCAAAGCCTGTGTTCTGAAGCTTGTGGGCTTCCCCGAGGTGCCATGCCTCGAATCCTGTAGTCACAAGGGGCAGGTTTGATTTAGAGCATTGCCTACCCAGGACTGCCTCAGGGGCAGATCTGAGATTCCCACTCTATTAGGTCTTGTATTAAGAAAAGGAAGGCTTAAAACATTACAGCTAAATATTAATTAGTCTGGCATTTAAAAGGATGTCCCATATTTTGGGAACTTCAATCAAAGACTGGTTGGTTTAGGCTCCAGTGTAACTCTGCCACCTTCTGGGGCTGAGCCCTTCTGGGGTAGTTTGCAGCCCTGGGATGGACAGGACTTTCCCTGGGCATCCAGAGCCCTGAGGTCCTGCTTCCTTAGCAGCCGCACCATGGTGGGTAGGAGGGAGGTGCTAAGCAAGGGTTTCCTTCCAAGTGCTCTGAATATCGGGGTTTCTCTTCTTCCAACTCAGAAAGCACAGAAACATGGCAGCATGACAATGGTAACGATGGTGACAATGATGATGAAGAGGAGAATGATAATTACGATGACAATACTGGTATTCATTGGGCAGTTACGGTGCGGAAGGCCCACGCTACGCACTTTGCATGTGCTCTTTTAATTCTTACAGACCCTGTTGTGGTCGCCTCTGTTGTTCGCTCCATTTGTAGATGGAGAAAATACAGCACAGATTCACACAGCTAGCAATGGTTTGAACGCCCCTTTGTCTCCTGTGCTGTCAGCCTGTCCATCTTTTTCCACCACACACAGCTGCTCCCTGAGCCTCTGGGAATGGGAGTTGAAATGTGGGGTTGGCTGGGGCGACGGGGGTGTGGCTTGGATTATCAGGGTCAGCAGACACACTCACCTGCCCTTCTTCCTCCTTGCCCAACGCCCTTCAGAGGGTCAGGTGCTCCAGTCCTGACCCGAGTCTCAGATCAGAGATTCAGAAGCTCGCTCGGGAAGCCTCCGCTGTGGTTTCCACACAGGATTCTCACAGCCTCTGTGAGAATTCCAAGCCTGGTGCTTGTTTTCTTTCAAGGCCTCGTTGCCCTTGTCCTCCCAGAATCCGAGAGGCAGGAGATGGCTGACCTCAGGGGCCAGCAGCCAGGCTCTCCAGTGCCTGTGGGCCCCCCAAGCCCGCCGGAGTTCTTTCCCACAGGGACTTGGGATCCTTGTCTCACCTTTCATTGTTAAGGGCCCCACTTTGGGAACATGTCACCACCGCCAGGTCCTGACCTCTGCTGTGTGCTTGCGTCAGCACCCCCATCTCCCAGCTCTCCAGCCCTCTCTTCTGGTCTCTGACTTTTGACCCCACCTTCTCTGGCTTTTGGCTGTGTGACTCACCATACCCCAGTTCTCAGGCTTGATGAAGCAGGAAGACCCGAGCCTTAGCAGAGCCCTGGAGGGGTGTGTGTGTGTGTGTGTGTGTGTGTGTGGTGAAATAAACAAAATATTCATAAAATGTACCATCTTAGTCATTTTTAAGTGTACAGTGTGGCATTAAATACATTCTCACTGTTCTTCAACCCCACCACCCTCCGTCTCCATAACTTTTTCATTTTCCCCAACTGAAACTCCCTGCACATTAAATAATAAGTCCCCCTCCCCTGTCCCCCACCCCCGGCGACCATCATTCACTTTCTGTCTCTATGAATTTGGCCGCTCTAGGTACCTTCTGTAAGTGGAATCATAACGTATTTGTCCTTTTGCGAATGGCTTATTTCACTCAGCACTGTGACATTAAGTTTCGTCATGTTGTGATATGTGCCAGAATTTTCTTCCTTTTTAAGACTGAATACTATTTCTCTGTATGTGTGTACCACATTTTGTTTATCCATTCATCCAGCAGTGGACACGCAGCTCATTAGCACCTTTTGGCTAGCTATTGTGAATGATGCTGCTGTGCCTGTGGGTGTACAGGTACCTGTTCCAGTCCCTGCTTTCAGTTGCTTTGGCTTGGAGTCCTGTGTGCCTATTTTTTCTGTTGGGTTGGGGCTGGAAGGCGCCTGAGCTCTGTGGTGTCAGCCCCCTCACTTTACACCTGAGGAAACTGTGGTGCAGGTGGAGAAGGGACTTGCCTGTGGTCAGACCTAGCTAGAGGCAGAGCCAGGTCGAGCGCCTCTTGACTCTGCCAAGCAGGCTCTCCATCCTGCCATGCTGCCTCCTACATTGGCCCAAGTCTCAAGCCTGCATCATAGGATGTTGATCAAATCCTCTGCCCGCTTATAATAAGCACAGGTGTTTCTGGGCCTCCCACTCACGTGGCCCCCAGCCCCACCCTCTGCCTGGCCAGCCTTTGGAATCTTGCATCTTTCTTGCATCAACAGAGAACAGCAGTGAACCTGGAGTCTCCAGACACCCCATCCCACCTCAGGGCTCTTGGGCCCAGCTCTGAAGCCACTCTGTCCCCTCTATCCCAAGCAGGGGCTCAGTCTTTACAGAGAGCAAAAGCCCTGGCTCTTCTCCTGCACCCTCAGAAGCTGGGACGTTTCCACCCTGGCTGCTTCCCAAACCTCAGACACAAGTGCTGTTGTCTTCTCAGAGGGGCCTGGACCTGGCTTTTCCCTGAACACTTGAATCCACATTCTTTCTGGGAAGGGGAAGGGGAGGAGGACGTTGGAAGGTCAGGGAGAGGAAAAGGAACATTTATTGAGAGCTTTTTTCTCATCTAGGGGCTTTACACGGTGGGCTTGTATGCTCAGCAGCCCTTAGGTCAACTTCAGAGGAGGCATTTCTCCATGGCCCCCACTAAGCGTGGGGTTCAGGCAGAGCTGGCCTGCCCTTCTACCCATGCTCCCCTTTTCCTGCCGGCAGTGCTGTGGGAGGAATTTTCCTCTTTTCCTTTATAAGGGAACGTGGCTACTGGCCTGAGATGATGAAATCCAGCCCTGTAGTCCCCTGCGTGACCCTTTATCCCGGTCCCATCAGCCATCACTGACTGCTTGAATGCTTTCAGGAACATGGAGCTCACCAATTTCCAAGGTGCCTGGGGCAGCGCTGGTAGAAAGCCCTTCTAGACATTGAAGTCAGATCTGCCTCCCAAGCCCTCTTTCCCTGTTGCTGCTTCTGTCTTTCCAGCAGCATTAGTAGTTACTGCTGACCAGGCTGTAGCTGAAGGCCAGACCCAGAGCTAAGGGCTTTACAAGGATTGTTTTATTTCATGCTTGTAACAAGCTGCTCAATTGAAATGAGTATCTCCACTTCACAGGTGAGCACAGCTGCTCTTCAGCCAAGAAGTCCAGTTAAGAGGCTCCTGATGGTAGAATAGGGCACTGCAGAAGGAGGAGTGAGAAGGAGTTAGATTCTGGATGTATTTTAAGGAGGAAACAACAGGATTTGTTGATGTGGTATATGGATGGGTGGGGGTAAAGAGGGAAGAGTCTTCGGCCTGTACAACTAGTACAATAGAGCGATGTTTATCAAGATTAGCAAGACTGGTGGGAAGCAAGCTTTGGGGGGAAATCAAGAGTCTAATTTTGGACATGTTAAATCTGAGACGCCTTTCACACATAGAAATAGAAGTCAAACCGGCAGCTGGATGTCTGAGTCAGGAGTAAGGAGAGGCGTGTAGGCTTGAGATGGAAATTTTGGAGTTGACATGTAAAGCCATGAAATGAGAGGTCACTGAGAAGCAAATGTGGTTAGAGAAGGGGTCCCAGGACTGAGCATGAGGACCCACCAGTGTTTAGAGGGTGATTGGGGGACAGAGAAGGACCAGTCACTGCAATAAGGAAGGATTGAGAGAGTGACATCCCAGGGCCTAGTGAAGAAGACTCTTCCAAAAGAGGGGAACCATGAACTGCATCCAATGCCGGCAAGTGGTCCAGTGGGATGAGCACTGAAAGTGCCCACTGGCTTTAGTGACATGGAGGTCACTGGCGACTTGACAAGATCAATTTTGATAGAGTAGTGGGGATGTAAGTCTGATTATAGTGGGTTCAGGAGGGATTGGCGGGGAAGAAGAGCAGGCAGTGGGAATAGACAAGTCAAAGAGTATGGCTGTAGAGAGGAATAGAGGAATGGACAGCAGCTAGAAGGAGCTGTGAGGTCAAGGGGAGGGTGTTTTTATTTGTATTTTTTGGCTCTATGATATTTTTGTTCGATTTTTTTAAGGTGAGAGAAATCACAGCATATTTACATACTGATGGAAATGAACCAATAGGGAGTAAAACGGATGATATGTAGGAGACAGAGGGGACAATCGCTGACAGGGGACAGCATGTAGTGCCCAGCAGGAGGGGATGGTCGTGGGTAGGAGCAGGAGTAGGTCATGTCCTGGAGTGACAGCAAGCAGAGCATGTGTTTCAGAGAGAGGGAGGTGGGGTTTCTTTTCCCATACAGTTTTTAGATTGAGATGTAATTTACATGTAAAGTTTCCCCTTTTAAAATGTATAATTCCGTGGTTTTTAGTAAATACACACAGTTGTGCAATCACGACTTGCTGATTGGTTCACAAATCAGCAGTCATTAGAATCAACACTACCTAATTTCCTCAACATTTTCATCACCTCCCCCCACAAAAATTCATACCCATTAGCAGCAGTCATTCTCCATTCCCCGCTACCCCCAGCCCCTGAAACCACTAACCTGCTTCCCGTCTTTACGGATTTGCCTATTCTGGATATTTCATGTAAACAGAATCATTTGGTACGTGGCCTTTTGTGACTGGCTTTTTTCACTTAGCATACAGTTTTCAAGGTTCATATGTATCGTAGCATGCATCAGAATTTCATTCCTTTGTATGTGTGAATAATATTCTAGTATATGGGTACACCACGTTTTATCCTTCCAGCAGTTGGTGGACATTTGGGTTGTTTCCACTGTTTGTCTGTTATGAATACTGCTGCTCTGAACACTGAGGTGCAAGCGTTTGTGTGGACATGTGTTTTCATCGGGGGTCTAGCCCCAGGAGTGGAATTGCTGGGTCATAGGGTAAGTCTGGTATGTTTAACATTTTGAGTAACTAACAAACTGTTTTCTAAAGTGGCTGCACCATTTCACCTTCTCAACAGCAGTGTATGTGTGAGGCCTCCGCTGTCTCCGAGGTGGGTTGGATTGGGGTTGGAAGCATGTGAGGTTGAGTTCATGATTTTCTCTGTTTCAGACCTCAGCTGGGAGTGGAGGCGTGTGGAGAGAGGAGGCAGTGGGACATGGTGACCGCAGGAGGGGGAGAGTGGTGGGAAAGGAATGTGTTTAGCATTGTCGGGTGCTCTAAAGGCCCTGTATGTGGGTGCTCAGGTCTTTAAAGGGAGCCAAGCCAGCACAGCTATGAGTCCTCCCCCTCAGCCACGTGTGACTGCCCGGGCAGGTGTGAAGTAGGTGGAGAGTAACCTCGGGGACGCGGCTGTAGGATGCATAGGCTCCAGGCCTTTGTCTTCCATCTCTGCAAACTTCAGGCCTTCTGTCCTCACCCCTCCTTTTAGACTTGCTCCTCTTCATAGGCCTTGGGGTGCTGCTGCTGGCTTCCCATTCAAAGACAGGCGAGTGCCAGGAGCTCAGCAAGGCTTGGACCCAAACAGGCTTGGCTTCCAGTCATGCCTCTTGTACTCATTAGCAGTATGAACCTGAGCAGGTGGGTCACTAACCTTGCCCTGCCTCAGTTTCCTCATCTGTAAAATACTGGCCTCCCCGAATAGTTATGAGGTGGATCTCATGCATCTCATGAAAACATATCCCGAGACGCTCTCACCTGCTCCCGCGGCTGTGCCCCCTGGGGCAGGTGGTCAGTACTTCTCTCCTGATTGTCTTCTGAAGTCAGGTTGGGAGGTTGGGACCACTGCCAGAGGGAATCTTCCCTCCTCGCCAGGGAGCCAGCCTCACCTGCCACAGGGTTTTTAGCTTCCACTCCTTCGAGAGTCCCAAGAGGCCTGGCTTTCCATGGCCTGCCCGCACCTTGAAGAAGAAGAAAGCAGCCTTTTTTCTGGGAACCGTGCATGGTCGATGCAGCCAGCCCTTCTGCCTGGCACCCGGCCCAGTCCATTCACGCCCTTATCCAGAAAGCGGAGCACAGGTTACAGTGGGGAGGAGCCCTCATCACTGCTGATGCTCCATGCGGTGGCAGCATTACTTTACTGAAGTCTTTTCCTAGGAAGGACACAGGCTTCCCCCCCGAGTTCCCCGTAAAATGGACACAACCCCTCTGCCCCCCATGTGGGTCTGTGGATTAGAGACGTAGACAACAGCAAGCATGGTCCTCGGAGGCATGTTGTCTCTAGAAATTACCATCTCTACTGTTTTATATCCAGAACTCTTACTTCACCCTGAAGAGTGTGTAAGAGAAGTTAAAGAGTCCGTTTGTAGGGATTGCCCTTAACGCTGGTGGGGGCTGTTTGAACACAATAACCGCACTTCGTATAGCATTCATGTAATTTGTCCAGTCATCCTACAGGTACCTTTTGAGCTCTCACTGGGTGCTGAAGCTTTTGGGGGACCCAGATAAAGGAAAGCTGGGCTCTGCCCTTTGGGGCTCCACCCATGGTGGGGAGCTAAGCCAGGACTTGGAAGTTGCGATGGCACACACAGAGGGAAGGGCTCAGGGACTGAGGTCACAGGCGGGGCCCTCAGGAGAGGAGGTAGACAGACTGCGGCTAATTGGAGGGCACTCTCGTTAGAGGTCATGGATTGGGCAAAAGCTGGGAATCGAGACACAGCCTGGCTTGGTTCTGGGTGGCCATACCCACACCCTCTGGTTGAAGAAAGAAGACTGGCCTGGCTGGGACAGTTGGGGACACCGGAGTGCCCGTCTTCACAGCATGTAGCCTTGAGCAGATCCCTCTAACTCCCTGGGCCTCAGTTTTCTCATCTGTACTAGTGTCCAGTTGTACCTTCTTTCCACCTCCGTGAGGAGTGCTGAGAGGGCGAGTGTATAAAGCCCTGGCACAGTGCGTGCTGCCAGCAGGAATACTGGGTGGGACCACTTTTAGCCCAAGCACTTGGGCTGTACCCTCCATGCCAGGGTTTGCTTCCCTCTGGACGCCCTGGAGGAGGGTTGGGGAGGAGGAAAGGAAGGGAGAGCAAGAAGGACAGAGAATGAGAGAAGAAAGGGAAAGGGGAGGGGAAGAGAGGAGGGCTCAGTAGGGACCCAGGCTGGTGCCCCTTCTCCCTGCCTGGAGCCCCATGCCACACCCGCAGGTCGGGCTTAGCTTCTGAAATCCCCAAGACCCAACAGCAGCCCCAGGATTTACGCTTAAATCCTCCTCAGCAACAATGCTGGCCCCAACCTTCGGATGGGAGGGCTGGAGCAGGCCAGGGAGGCCCACGCACCCCCCTCTGTCTCCAGAATGTTACACTTTTCCTCCTTTCTCTCTCTCTCTCTCTCTCTCTCTCTCTCTCTCTCTCTCTCTCTCTCTCTCTCTCTCTCTCTGTGTCTCTCTCTCTCTGTCTCTGTCTCTCTCTGTCTCTCTCTCTCTCTCTCTCTCTCTCTGTCTCTCTCTCTCTGTCTCTCTCTCTCTGTCTCTCTCTCTCTGTCTCTCTCTCTCTCTCTCTCTCACACACACACACACACACACACACACACACACACACACACACACACACAGGCAGAACACCTCTTCTCCCACCTCGACTAATCCTTTCCGTCTCCCGGGGGCTCCTACCTTCATGACATCAGGGGTAGCACAGGCAGAATCATAATTTCTTAGAAGCTTAGCTGCCCGTTGTCTTCAGCCTCCCCCAGGAGGTCTTGGAGGCAGAGCTGCTGACAGGGGCCCGTGAGCAGCCATTGCCAGGTATATGTGTGTGGAGGGGCGGGCTGGACAAGGGATGGGACCCCTCACCAGACTGGGCCCAGCTCGGCTCCCTCCTCGTCCTCCCTGGTTGTACCTGCTCTCCCAGAGGCCAAAGTTGGAGTCTCCAAGGTGCCCTCCACTTTCCTCTCCTCGGTTCCTACAGCTCTTCCCTGTGTTCTCTGTCCTCAGTGTCCCCAGTCTTTCTTCTCCGTCTCAAACACCCACGTGCGCTTATGCCCTGGTCGCAGCTGCCCAGGTCCCTCCTACACCTCCTCACAGGCCTCCCTGCCTCCAGGGCCCTCCTCTCTGGCTGCCAAACTCAGCCTCCTCTGACTGTCCCTCTCCCCTCTCTGCACCTTCAATAGCTCCCCAGTGCCCACAGAGTCTAGGACCCTGGGTCACCAGCCTCTGGTCTCCCTGTTTCCTCTTTGCCCCTCTTGTTCACTGTCAAAACCTTTGACCCCAGCACCCAGCATCCTCACTACCCTCTTCTTTCCAGGCTCCAAGCCCTGGCTCCTGCTGTTTCTCTGCCTGGAAGACCTTTCCCGGGCCCCATCTGTTTATGTCAAATTCTATTCTTTCTTCAAGCGCAGGATTAAATGTCCTGTCTTTGCTGAAACCTTCCACCATCCCCGCGTTTCCCTAGATCTGCCATAGTATGTATCACATGCTATTCCACACTGTTATTATTTTTCTTTAAGTATCAATCCAACTGACCTCTAAGTTCCTTGATAGACTGATGCATCTTAGTCTTTAACCGCCCAAAGTACCAAGCAGAGTGGTTGGTATAGAGTAGTATTTAGAAAATAATTGGCAAACGCGTAACTAAAACACCTCTTAGGGTCCCACATGCAGGTTACTTCTGCCCCCCCAAAGTGGTACGGGCCTTGCAGTCACCACACCCCCATATGCTACCCCTGTCCAGTTTTAGGATTATGCTGGGATCTTACAATGAGCTGGAAAATTCCTATATTTTCTGTGCTCTGGAACAATTTGAAGATTACAAGAATAGCTTTGTGCTATTTGGGGGATAAGTTTTCTCTCTTTAATTTCATCGATAATTTTTGGCCTATTCAGATTTTATATATTTTCTTGAACCAGTTTTGCTCCTTTATATTTTCTTAAATCATCCCTTTCATCAAGAATTGAAACTTTATTGCTATAAAACGGTATATAGTTTTCTCATAGTTAAGTATATATCTATATCCATAGTCATAGGCCTTTTCTCTTTGCAAATGCTTATTTGTCTTTTTTTCTCTGATAAGGATTGCTAAAAGTTTGTGTTTGTGTGTTTTTTTCTAATTGGTCCTTTCAACGAGTCAGCTTTTTATTTTTAGATAGCAATACTTTTTCCTTCCTCCCATTTTCTTAATTTCTACTTTGAAGATGATTTCTTCTTTCTTTGGTTTTATTTTATTTTTCCTTTTCTAGCCTCTTGATTTACGTGCTTATTTAATTTTCAGTGTTTCTTGTTTTCTGAAGTGCATTTAAAGCTATAATTTTCCTCTGAATGTCACATTGGCCTTAAATCAGAGGTTTTATTACTGCTTCTTGTTCAATTCTAAATTGTTTATAATTTCTAGTTTGCTTTTCTCTTTGACTGGAGAGTTATAGAGCAATATAACCTTTTAAATTTTCACGTGGATAGATTCTTTTATACTTACGTTTCTGTTAATTTCTGATCTTATTGCAGTATAGGCAAAAGATGGTTCATATGATTTCTGCTCTCTGGAATTTGTTGAAATTTTTATTTATGGCCTAACATATGGCCAGTTCTTGTGATGATTTCATGTGCATTTAAAAATACTTATTTCCTCTTTGAGTGTAAAGTTTGTTTTCTCTGTTTCTTGTCCACTTGTCTCTCTATCTCTAAGAGAAGCCTGTTCAGTTCTCCCACAATGATTATGAGGTTTGTCAATTCCTGTTTTTAAAAACCATTTTTTTATACATATATTTTTAGGCAACATTCTTCGATGCTTATGATTTGTGACTTTGGCACTTCTTGACACTAATACCTTTTCCCATTATACATTCTGTGGTTTGTACTATTTGATGCTTTGGCCTTGAATTCTGTTTGTGGATGCATGTGGCTGGCATATTCTATTTTATTCTTTCATTCTTTAATCTTTCTGTGTCATTTTGTATTACTAGACAAATGGATTTTTTGGATTAAGTATTTGCGTTTTTTGAGGTAATAATTGACATATAACATTATATTAGTTTCAGTTGTACAGTACGGCCAACAGGTGCATGAAAAGATGCTCAATCATCAGGGAAATGCAAATCAAAACTACAGTGAGATATCACCTCACACCTGTTAGAATGGCTATTATACAGACAAGCAATAACAAGTGTTGATGAGGATGTGGAGAAAAGGGAACCCTTGTGCCCTGTTGGTGGGAATGTAAATTAGTGCAGCCACTGTGGAAAACAATATGGAGGTTCCTCAAGAAATTAAAAATAGAACTACCATATGATCCAGCAATTCCACTTCTGGGTATTTACCCAAAGAAAAGGAAAACCTTAATTCGAAAAAATATACACACCCCATTGCAGCGTTATTTACAGTAGCCAAGACATGGCAACAACCTAATTGTCCATCAATGGTGAATGGATAAAGAAAATGTAATATATACATATAATGGAATATTATTCAGCCATAAAAAGAATGAAATCTTGCCATTTGCAGCAACGTGGATGGATCTTGAGGGCATTAAGTGAAATAAGTCAGACACAGAAGGACAAATACCATATGATCTCACTTACATATGGAACCTAAAAAGAACAAAAGGAAACGGAAAAAAACCTGAGCTCATAGATACAAAGTATCTGCTTTTAACAGGTGAATTTAACCCATTTGCATTTATTGTTGTTAGTCACAGATTTATTTCTGCCCTCTTATTTCATGTATACTGTTTTAACTTTCTTATTTTTGTTTTGTTTATTTTTGCTTTTCATTGGATTGGTCCCATTTACTTTGTTCTGTTTTTCTTTCCTCTGATGATTAGAAAGTTTTGAGTTTTATTTCTATTTATATATATACATGTGTATATGTATACTTACATTTTTTCTATCAGCATCTGGATGTAATCTTATCTTTAGCCTTTTCACAAATGAGTCAAGAACTTTAGTAGTAATTTTCTTTTTCTCAGCCCCCACCGTCACATATGGATCATCATAGATTATAGTTGCAAATTGTCATTCATTTTCTTCCCATTGTATAACAGTATTTATTTAAAGTTAACTCTTATGCTTTGCTGTTTGCTTTATATAAACCATTGTTTATAATACTCATCTTTCTCTTTTATGGATTCATGTTTCACTTTTCTGGAGTATATCCTCCAGGAATTCTTTTAGAAAGCATGGGTAATATAATTTCTAAGACCTTAAATGTTTGAAATGACTATTTTTGCTTTCCAGAGGTCCATTTTGATATTCAGCTCCCTACTGAGTTGTTGTTTTTTTATTCTGAATGATCATATTTTTCAGTATCCTAGGTCTGTAGTTTTTATTTTGGATAATACACACAAAATCTGGGAGTATATTAATTACAATGTTACCTTACTATCTTCTCCTGTTCAATGCAGGCCTTCTCATCCCCACTTCAGCCAAATCCACGCCATTTTATCTGTTTTGTTGATTGCAGTTCTGAGTGGGATTTATTTAGGAAAAAGGGCTCCATTCCCTCCAGGTGAAGGTGCAGTTTTCCTACCCCCTCCCCGGGAAACACTGGAGAAACTGCCTCAGTTTCCACACTGGTCCTCAGCTATAGATCCCATTTTCTTAGCCTGTCCATTTTATGTCCAGATCAAATCATTCTAGGATTATTTCAGAGCTGGAAGGACCTGAAGTTCCAGGACCCTTGCCCCTCTGTCTCACGTGAGGAGAACAAGGCAAGAGTAGCCCTGTGTCTGGAGCACGTTGCGGGTCCTGTATCCACCAAGCCTGGCCCCTCTGACATGCCAAGTGACTCAGGAGGAGGCGCAGGGGTGATGACAGGCTGTGGGACAAGGTCACTTTCTCGGGCACTATGTACAGGTGCCAGCTTGAGGAGATGTGGATTCCTGGGTGCCCTGATAACGCGTCCTGTGGCTTTCCTTGCCACCCGTACACTGGTAACTCTCACGTCTGTCACTCCTGCCCCTCTTCTCAGTTTCTGACTTAAGTCTTCAAATGCCTATTTGAAGTCCCACATAGGTGCCTGAGAGGTTCTGAAGCCTGTGTCAAGAGCTGAGCACCCCCCAAACCCTGTTTTTCACTCAGTCTTCCCCCCTCAGTATATGACACCATCATTTATTTCTCATTCATTCAGTGACTCATCAGTCACTGTGTTCGGTGTCGTTCTCCCTCATCCCCCACCCACATCCCCACATTTTCCTCCTGAGAGCCCTGCTCCTCTTGGCTGTCTCTTAGAATCGGGCCACTTCTCACAGCATCCACCCTCGCCCTCCTTATTTGACCCTCCATCATGTCTCGCTTGGATTATTGCACTAACCTCCTACCTAGTGCCCCTGCTTCTACTCTTGGTCTGTGATTTCCCAGCAACCAGGGCACAGATGTCCTACAGATCATGTGACTCTTTTGTCCAGATTCTCCAGTGGCCCCTGTCTTGGTTAGCATGAAGTAAGCCTTACCCCAGGGCAGCAGGGTGCCAGACCTGCCCTCTCCTCCTCTCCGTCCTCTGCTCACCCTTCCCTCCGCTCCCCCAGGCCATCAGGCCTGTCCTTGCACACCTCTACTCCCTGTGTTCCCTCTGCCTGGGATGCTGTCCCTCTAGGTGTGGGGGTCATTTAGTCACTGCTCAGATATCACCTCCTGAGAGATGCCCTCCTTCCCTATCCAAAACAACACCAACTTCTGCCAGTTACCTCCAACTGGCTAATTGTTTTTCATACTATGTATTCATCTCTACCAGAAAGTATCCATTCATTTGTTCATCTGTCTTCCTACTAGATTATAAGTCCCAGGGGAGCAAGGATTTTGCCTCATTCAGCCTGTATCCATAGTGCCTAGAACACTGCCTAGCGCGTAGTAGTAGGCTCTCAAATATTTCCTAAATCAATAAATGGATGAGCAAAATGGATAGAGTTCACATTTACTTACTCATTCAGCTACTATTTGGGTACAGTTTGTGCCAGGCTCTAGGCAGACAGACTCACACAGACCAGATCCCTGCCTCTGGGAGCTGACAGTCCAGCTGCGGGCAGATTAAATAGGCAACAAGAACGATGCCAAGAGGGTCCGTATTGGGGTGAGAGAGGCGTGGGGGCTCAGGCAGCATGATGCTGTGGGTTACAGTCAGCCTCCAAGGAAAGGGGTGTGGGGGCTTGGGGTTTGGGGGAAAAGGGAGTCCAGGCCCAGAGGTGGGGAGAACCCCCCAGGTGGGGACACCAAGCTCACAGCAGACCCTCCTGAAGGACTTCTTCGTGCCAGGCACAGCATCAAGAGCCTTAGTAAATTAACTCGAAAAAGCCTGATCCCCATTTTAGGGAACAGAGGCACAGAGAAGTGACCTCCCCAGGGTCACACTCTGGGAATGAGAAGCCAGACTCAGCCCAGAATCTGGCTCCAAAATCTGTAACCAGCCACTCCATTGCCTCCAGGGAGGGACATTTGGGTCTGGTCAGAGAAGAAGGTGAGCTGGGAGAATGGGGGGAGAATGGGGAGAGGCTAGCCGGTGAGTAGCTGCCTCCCATGACGCTGAGGAGTCCGACGTCATGCCACCCACAGGGCTTTGGCACCACCTGAGGGGGTCGGGCTTGCACTTTGAAAGTGGGACCCCCACCCCTCCACCCCAGCTGTGGCTGTGACTTCTCTGACACAGGCAGGGGCATATATTTTATCTCAGAAGGAGAGCAGGCACCAGGAGTCCATGGGGTAGGAGGGTGAGAGGGGTGGATGGGTTGGGGGGTGGGGAGAGCCTTTGCTGAAATGGTTCTCCCCAGCTTCCTGCTCCTGCTTCCAGCCCCAGCTCCTCCCTCCTCCCACCACCTTGGAACAGCCCCATCTAGGAGGTGAGTGACCCTGGCTCTCAAGGGTCATTCCTTCCCCTTTGCCTGCCTGGCCTCTGTCCACACGGGCTGAGGAGCCTTCTAACCCAGATGGCCTCTTCAGAGCTTCCCCCAGACATGTCCACAAATGAGCTCTCCACCCTAGGGGCTGCAAGGTAGAGGTACTGTCTCCATTTACAAAGGAGGAAAGGAGGCTCAGAGAGTCAGGTAACTTCCCCGAGAATCAGTTTGGAAGGGCTGCAGCAGGGACCCACGCTCAGGCCCCGGCGCTCACCAGAGGGACTTTGAAGGAGAGTTGATCACAGACTTTATGAGGCTTTTCTGGAGACTGAGAATTAAGGCCCAGGGAGCACCGTGGGTTGGAATCAGTGGGCCCACAAATGAGTCAGTCAGAGCCTCACGCTGAGGTGTCGAGGCCCCACCGGGACCCTCACAGCACAGCCCAGGGAGCATGTGTGGCTCTCGTGGGGACAGTTCAGACTGAGCCACAGAGGGGACAGAAGCAGCGTGGGGGTCTGTAGGCCGCAGGGGCTCCAGGGTGGGGGCGACAGCCCCTGATTGGCCCCATCCCATCCCAGTTCTGGACACGGCCGGGCAGGAGGAGTTCAGTGCCATGCGGGAGCAGTACATGCGCACAGGGGACGGCTTCCTTATCGTCTACTCGGTCACAGACAAGGCCAGCTTCGAGCACGTGGACCGCTTCCATCAGCTCATCCTGCGTGTCAAGGACAGGTGAGCACAGCCAGGCCAGGAACCTCCCTGGCTCCTGGTTCACAGCAGGCTCTGTCTGTTTGTCTGTCTCTCTCAGTCTAGTTCTCTCAGATTTTTCAGGTGAAAGCTGAAGCTCAGAGGGACAGAGCTGAATTCAGACCTTGGGCCCTCTGACTCCTACCCTAGTTCATTCTATGGGGTTCAGTGACTCCCAGGGCCTCAAAGGGTCACCTCCCTCCCATCTCTCCTAAAATGTCCCCATGAGTGAACAAGGAATCATAAGTAACATCTTTGTCTTTCAGCCCCAATTTAAGCAAATGTTTGTTAAAAGTAAAAAGTGAATTTTCTCTCCAGTATATGCTATAAATGGTTAAATGTCATTTGTCTATGAGCGTTAACAATCCCCTAATTAAAGGCTCATGTTTTTTCCTTAGCATTATATGGAGTATTTAAATAATTTGGAGTCTGTTTTAAGCCTAGCTGTTCTTTTCAGTTAATTGGATCTTAAAGAAGCAATATAAAGGAAGTAAAAGGACAAACTAATAGGAAAACAGCAAGCTTTGAGCAAATCTCAATAAATTCAAAAAATCCGGTTAACGCCTATTCCAAAGGCCAAGTGTTAACAACTTTACAAGGTAAAGGGATACACCACACACACACACACACACACACACACACACACACACACCCAAGAAAGAAATGTGGGGCCTCAGACACCTCAGTGTGAGGCTCTGACTGACTCCCCCCGTGACTATAGGAATCTCACAAGAGAAAAATGACTCAGATGTGGGAAAATATTGAACCTTCTTGCTAATCAAAGAAGTACAAGGAGAAAGAATAAAGTACCAGTTTTCACCTGTCCAGTGATAATTTCCTTAATGAAAACAGCCAATGCTGACAGGGATGCTGGGAGCCTAGCTTTGCGTTCCTTTTGGGACAGCAGTATGGCCACATGTGTCAGTGGGAACCTTTAAGGTATAGGCCTCCTGATGCCGCCCTTCCTGTCTGCAGTGCCATCCTGATTTTACAGCTGCCATTTAGTCAGTGCCAACTATGGGCCAGACCCTGGCCCTGGCGCTCTTCACGTGTCATTGCTGAGGGCCACAGCAACCCTGCGTGGTCGTACATCAGGGTGACCAAGAGATGGGAGGAAGCAGGTCTGGAAACCGAGCCCCTGGCCCAGCAGTTCACCTCTCCCCCCCCAGGGCCCTCACTGACAGTGCTGAGCCAGGGGGTTCTCTGAAGGGCCCCTCGCTCACCTTGCAACAGGCTTAAGACGTCAAACCAAGACAGCCAGCAGCCAGCCTCCATGCCCCTTCCCATTCCTGGAGATGCGGAGAAAAGGACTCTTAAGTCAGCCCCAGGCGACTGGGGAGGCACTGTGCGCTGTGTCGTGGGTGAGGTGTGGCTGTATTGCCTTCACTAGGGGCGAGGACAGCGAAATCTCATGAACTGCTCTTCTTTATTTCCCAGGGAATCATTCCCCATGATCCTCGTGGCCAACAAAGTCGATTTGATGCATTTGAGGAAAATCACCAGGGAGCAAGGAAAAGAAATGGCGACCAAACACAATGTAGGTTGTGTGTGTGTGTGTGTGTGTGTGTGTGTGTGTGTGTGTCAGTGTGTCTGTGTCTGCAGTCTTGGTCTGTGGGAATGGAACTCAGGCCTCCTAGATAGTGGGCACCTGCAATGTAGGATGTTTTGTGAAACAAGACAACAGACCAGAGAGAAAGCACCCTCTTGCCAGTCAGTCGTATCTCCTCTGAGGGGAGAAGGTACCTTCACAGTGGTGCAAGCTATGGCATAGAGGCCACCTCCTGGCCCCTGACACAGCAGATTCATCGCTGGGCTGTGCAGAGGACGGGCTTCTGTCCCCTTCTCTGAGCCAGCCTCCTGATTATGTTCAGAATCGTTGGATCAGCTGCCACTCACTGAGCCCTGCCTTGTGGAGTCCTCGGCCCTGGGAAACACAACTCCTTGCCTCATGGTGCTTCCTTCTAGTGACAGGAGACAGACAGGAAACAAAGCAAGTTAGAGTGTCAGAAGGTGACATGTGCTGTGGCAAAAAAGTAAATCAGGGAAGGGGGTCAGGAATGTAGGGTGGACGGGGTGCTTTTCCAAATAAGGTGGTCAAGGAAGGCCTTACTGGGAAGGGTGCATATTTATGAGGACTTCCAGGAGGTGAGGGAAAGATGTCAGGGGAAAGAATGTTCCCGCAGCGGGAATAATCAGTGCAGAGGCCCGGGGGCGGCAGTTTGAGGAACAGCAAAGAGGCCAGCGTAGCTGGAGCAGAAGGAGTAGGAGGGTGAGTAGTAGGAGTGAGGTCAGAGAGGCCTCAAGGAGTTTTACTGAGAGGGAGAGGGGAAACCTTTGGAGGGTTGAGTGAGGAGTGATGTGGGCTGACTGATGGCTGAAGGGCTTCTCTCTGGTGGCCGTGTTGAGAATGGTCTGCAGGGACAAGGGTGGGAGCAGAGAGACCAGTTAGGGGCTGCTGTACTGACCCAGGTGCACGTGGACGGGGACCCGTGTCGTGCTCGTGAAGGTAACGAGAAGTGGTTGGATTCTGGATATATTTCTAAGAGAGCCAACAAGATGTGTTCACAGACTGGGTGTGGGGTGAGAGAGAAAGAAAGGAATCGAGGGTGATTCCAAAGCTTGGGACATGAGCCACTTTCAGATGGGGGTTCCAGTAACTGGGCAGAGGAAGAGTCTGGGAGCAAGTGTGTGGGGAGATCAGGGGCTTGGTTTTAGATCTTTAGTTTGAGGAGCCGAGGAGATAATCCAGTGGGGACGTCAAGACAGCAGTCACTTATACCAGTCTGGAGGCCGGTAGTGGAAATCAGCAGCGAGCAGATAGAATTTAAAATCGTGAAACCCACCAGGGTAGGTGTCCGTAGGGGAAGGGCCTCGGGATTGAGGCCGGGGCCAGGCCAGTGCTGTGATCTGGGGAGACGAGGAGGAAGCAGTAGGAAGGACTGAGCGGTGACGACCAGCGTGGGGTGTCGTGGAGCCAGGAAAAGGAAATGCCTCGAGGAGGAGGGAGCACCAGCCAAGCTGCTCAGAAGTAGATGGGGCCCAAGAACTACCACTGGGTTTAGCATTACACACAGGCCTCCTGCCTGGCCCAGCAGCCTAACCAGGAGAGGCCCATGGAGCCATTTCCTCTTCACGGCCTTGGACTCTGTAGAATCATCCGCAGAGGCCTTGCTAAGGGCTTTCACAAACACCTTCTCACTCCCTCCCGGCAGCCTCGGCTGCGTGAGTGGGGAGGGGCGCAGGGTGCTGCGAGGGCAGCACTAGCCCAGTTCTGCAAATAAAAGTGAACGAGACACAGGAGGTTAGGTGGCTTCCAGGGGCGTCACGCTGCTGCGTAGTGCCCCACCCCCAGCCCCACTGGAACCCAGGTCACCAGTCTCTCAGTCGATGCATCTTCTGTAGCCGACACTGCCACCTCATTTATTATTTGACCAAATACTCTGCAAGCTACTATCGACAACGTCCTGATTTTAGAGCTCATAAGGCAAGTTCCTCCCTAGGCGACCAAGGCAGGTTGCCTCCCTCCAAGGCGGGGAGATGGCATTTCCCAGCCCTTTGGTGGAGTCCAATGCTATATTGTTTGCTGCAGGGTTCCCCTTGGTTTAAGTCTTGTTGTTACCGAAAGCCTAGAATTCTAAGAACTCAGATAAAGCACACTGGCATTTCTTCAGTGGTAGAGGCAGGACCCCCCCAGGAAGAAGGTGGAGGATGTCTGGGGACCTGGGGGATACTATAACTCACGTCCTTCTGAGCAGTGCATAGGAAGGCAGGAGAGGTCTGAGGCCCTGGAACCCAGGCCTTACTGAGCTGGCTTACAGGACATGAGGGACCCAGCTAGTTCCTGGACCCAGGCGCACGTGCCTTCCCAGTTCCCCTCTGGGTGAGCACAGGGAAGCATGTTGTCCTGGCCTCACAAGGTCACACAGGACTCTGGGCACATCTGCCTCATCTGGAAGAGGCTCCAAAGCTGACCTCAGAACCCGCACCAGTCCAGGGGAGAGCAGGCAGGAAATGGGGCGTGCAACTGGTCAAACCTTGATTCTCTACTGTGTGGCCTTGGGCACACCGCTTCAAGCTCAGTTTCCCCAGCTGCTTACCTCAGAGGATTAACGTGAAGAGTAAGGGCAGTCAGGGCTGTGAAGGCCTTAGAGGCCAAACAGCCCAGTCATCTCGATGAACAGCCTACAGTCTCATAGTCTGCAGTGGAGGGCAGTTTCCTCAGGGTTATCACAGGCTCAGGTATCTGTTGCATGAGTATTTCAGAGGCCCGAACCTGCCCCTTGTGCTTTGCCGGTTGTGTTTGCTCAGCTCCAACAAGTCCCCTGCTTGAAGCCACACCAACACGCGAACATCTGACCTCTCGTGATAACAACCAGTGGGAAGATCCCTTATGATGTGTTCTGAGCAATGTTTACAACAGACGCCTCTAAAATAACAACTTACTGTTCCCCACCCCCCAGTCCATTTAAAGTATTGATCATTTTTGTTGTATTCACTGTGCTTTTCTTTTTCAAATGTGTTGTTATGAAATGGCTTAATTTTGTAATGAGGAAAAAGTTGTAAAAAATACCAAAGTTCTTCAGCCCGGTCATAACTGGCTTACCTCCACCTCCTCTAGGGAGTTGTGTGAATCCCACACGATCTCCACCCATGGAGTCCCGGCTTTGCAGGGTCTCTGTTATGAGAAGACGAGAGCACAGGATCATGTCCTGACCTCGTGGAGCATTTGTTCTCTTCCCTGTGCGTCTTGGTGTGGACACGTCCCCCCCCCCCCACCCTACAGGGTCACCTTTGCGGAATCTTCCCATGTGCTGCTGCTGCCTTTCAGCCCGGTGATGATTACTGGGCATTGAAAGTACAGACACAAGCCTTCTGTAAACACAGCTGAGCTCGGAGGTTGTGGATGTAGAGCAAACAGGAGCTGGGCAGGGCAGGCTTGTTGTGGGTGGGAGGCACAGACTGGCCAGGGGACACCAAGGTGCACAGTCCTGCCATGGCCCAGCGTTGCCTCAGCCTTTCCCACCGGAGTCCCCTCTGGAGGGACTGGAAAGAGGGGCAGAAATTCCCCCAAGGCAAAGAAATAGACTTCAGAAAGAAAAATGAGTAGCATCAGAACATATTTTAGTTTGATAAATGAACGTCTTCAAGTATGTAAAAAAGATCATTTTAATTCTATTTTTAGGGAGCTATTAAATATCACTGTGACTAGAGAACAAGAGGGAATTGGAAAAGCTGTCAGTAAAACTTTCCAACCTTAAAAAGTGAGAAGCCACCGAGGGATATGGGTTGTTGGAGCCACGGCTCTGTGGGGGCTTTAAAAGCACAGGGCTACTCAGAGTCGCTGAGAATTTGCATTTTTAGGGAACAAGACTTTGTGGATCTCAGGGCCACTTTTACCAAGTGAGCTTTGCCTTCCAGATTCCGTACATAGAAACCAGTGCCAAGGACCCACCTCTCAACGTCGACAAAGCCTTCCATGACCTGGTTAGAGTAATCAGGTGAGCACTGCCTCCCTAGAAAGGGGCCCTCTGCCCCACGACGGGCAGTGGGAGTGCTGGGGGGAACACAGCCCCTCGATCCGAGGCCAGGGCCGGATGCTCCTGGGCCTGCTTTTGGATTTCTTATACCTCCATTCATTTCTTTCCCTTGCCCTTCCTACCTACCTTTGCTGGCCCTACTACCTGTGAGTGAAGCCCATCATTAGCTAAAGGGAAGTGCCTTCCTGCCGGAGGCAGCAGCTCAGCCTCCCTCAGTTTTGCAGCTTGCCCTCCCTGAGGCAGCCCCCTCCATCCTGCTCTTGGTGTTCGCCTAACACGGCAGAAGTCAACACGGTAAAAAGGAGGGCCCTCTCCTCTTCTGTGCTCTGATGCAGAGTGTCCTTTGACATTTTACCTGAACAAACAACATTCTGATTCCCAGGCTCAAATTTCCGAGGCACTACACGTGCCTCCTTTCCAGACCCCACACGCTGTCAGTCTCCAGGGCTTGTCGGAAGTCCCGATCAGCAGTCTCCTGTGCGTTCCTTTGCACCTTCAGCGTTCAGACCTTCATCACCTCATGCTTAGATGACTGAGACAGCGTCTTGGCTGGTCTCCCTGTCACCCACCTTTCCCATTTCCAAAGTCTTCCACATACAGCGCAGCCTAACCCGTGGTTCTCAACACCATGCATTTAGTGTGTTGCGTTACTCTGGGGAGCTGTTGGTCTGCTGGTTAGTTATGAAATCACATACAGGGCTCTTTCAGGGTCCTTCCTGCCCCCACAGAACACACACCCAGACAGGCATACACACATGTACGCTCAACAGCCTCCTTTTTTCGTTATTCCCCAACAGGGACTGTGACGTTGCAGCCTTCACCTCACGCTGTACCTGGCAGTTCTGCACTCTTGAAATTATTTTCTTGAAATTATTTTCTTGTGGGCAGTTTGCCCCCAGTTAGGATATGCTATCACCAGGAAGTGGTAAGGTCTTAATTACAGACCTGTAATAACAAAGGGCAGGTTTTTGACATAAGAAGAATTAACAGAAAACATGTAAAAAGCTTTTGTACTCAGTTGACCTGTCATTTTATTTAAAATCGGAAACATGGAAATAGAGGCCAACGCTCTATAACACATAACGTAGCTTACAATTTAAATGAATGTAGTTGCAGCATCATGGCAGGAATTCTCACCAGCAGCATGACAGGGCGTGCCCTGCCCTTCGCCCTCCCCGCTTGCCTCAGAGAGGCTGCCCAGGCGAGACCCCCCTCCAGCATCTGGGACCCCCCCAAGCCTCCCTGCCTCAGGCACAGGGGCAGGGAGAAGAAAGGCAGGGAGAAGCAGAGCCCATTCTGACTTTGTTTTTCTGCCTTTCATTGTTTCCAAAGGCAACAGATTCCGGAAAAAAGCCAGAAGAAGAAGAAGAAAACCAAATGGCGGGGAGACCGGGCCACTGGCACCCACAGACTGCAGTGCGTGATATTGTGACGGTGAACTGGCCAGCCCTCGGCATCCCCACCGCCTGACCTCACTGAAAACCATTTCTAACCACGACCCTGGACCCGAGGACTTGGCACAGGAAGGCAGAAAGGGAGGGTAGGCGGGGTGGAAATAAGGTCTGGCTTTGCCGAAAGGGCGCAGGCTTTCCCACGTCTTATCAGACACAAGGAACCAACGCTCAAGAGAAGTAGCCTCCAAGACCCTCGTGTTGTCAGCCCAGTTCCTCCCGCTCTCCTGGTGGCTGTATTGTTTGTTTGAGCTGCATAGTGTTGGTTTGGTGTGGACGTGTATATCCACGTGCAGAGAGCAAAACAAGCCATGATCAAGCTCCCCCCTCGTCTCCAGTCCATGGCGTCTGAGCTCGGGTGTCTTTTGTAGATTTTTAAATTATTTTAGTGATTGTAATTGCATCATAGGGGTCTGTATCCACTGCCTGGTGAAGTTTCAACGCTTCAGCAGACCTCTCTGATAACATGTCTGGAATATTGTGGTGGTGGTGGTTGTTTTTCAACTGAGTTTCCCCAGCGGTGCCAAAACTCAGCTCAATATGAACCCACAGTGACTGAGCGACGGGAAATTAATGAGGACGGTTGCTGGAGGCCTCCTGAGAAACAGACCCTGCTCATGGCCTATAATCTAGAGAGGAGAGAGATGTGTTTACCTGGAGGGTTTTATTACAGATATTAGGAAACAATTGTATTTTGCTGAGGGGAGAGGCTGGCGTGAGGATGTCAGTTCTAAAAGGGGTTTTCATGATCCTGAAAAGGTATAAAGTAAGCAGATTGGCTTTGTGGAAGTGTTCATTTCTTTTTCAGACAGTGTGGGTTCAGTTCTGTTCTTCCCGGCTGGGTGAGAGGAATTCCACACATCACCTGGGCGGCCTGGTACCTCCCTGAAACAGACACACTGACACAGGCATGTATGTTTCTCCACGTCAGAGTCAGCTGCTGGAAACACCATCAGGACATTCTAGTTCGTGCTGAGTCTTAACCAAAAGTAATCCAATACTGTTATTACTAAAACCGCACCAAGACTGAAGCCATCTTCCCTGAGTCAACGGATGACCACTTCGTAAGCCCAGCAAAGGGACAACCCCCTTAAGCATTTGCAAACTGAGCATTAGGCTGCCTTTCCGGCGCACACTTTTATTAACCTCTCGGATTAGAGGAGAAAGGAAGGTTGGGGTGATGCCATAGCTCTCATACACCAGTTTCTACCAGGGGACAGTCCCCCAGCTCCCTGACAGTGCCCATCTTCCTCTCAAGTGTTGCTGGTGGGAGCCAAAGACTGGATTTGGGGGGCCAAGGTGGGGGTGGAAGGGCAGTAGGACATCCGTGCACCTCTGAGAGAAGGGCAGAAGATGACGTGGCATGACTAGTGACCTCATTTTCCACAGGTTAGTTATCCGGCCACTAGGCAAACTAGAACATACCCAGCAGGTGGCCTGGCCACTGTTTGCAGAAAGAACCCTGGGGAAAGTGAGTGTCCAACTGGACATTGGGACACCTGGATCCTTCTCCAGTTTTGAAAGTGTGCTGAGTTCCTAGCTCTGCAAGATCACCAGCCCAGAGGGGCCCAGCTGAAGAGTGACTCTGCTGCAGGATGAAACTTGGGGACTTTCGTTAGTTGGAAATCAAACTTCTTTATTTGTCTAAATGGCTCTTTTTTCTCACCCTAAAGGGAAGGATAACAAGAAACATTCCAGATCAGGCACCTCAGAGCTTCCCACGATCCTGTAATGTTCATGGGCGTTTTAAACACTAAGAGAACAAGGCTCTTTCCAACCTTTAGGCTCCTCTGAGCCACATCGCAGCAGCCCAAGGGCAGTTTGAAGGCTGGAGACGAGGAAGAGGCAAGGCAGGTGGGAAGAAGTAAGGATGGAGATGCTCTGTGTTGAGGGAGTGGCGGAGTGGGACAAGAAGCCCGGCACACAGGGCAGCGTCCACTGCTGGCACACTTCTACCGGGCATGAGTCGTGCCAGCACACCCCTGCCCGCTGTGGAGCTGGCAACGCCCTGAGGTCACTGCATGGGGAGTCTGGTTGGAAGCAGATCAGCTGACCTAGATCGAAGCCCTCAGCCATGAAGGTACCAGAAAAGGGGTTCCAACCGCTTCTAGTCTCCCCCACCACCACCCAACAGGGGCAGTGCCCCCTCTTCCAGGGCCTCTGTCTGGCACGCAGCCTCAGCGTAAATCCACGGTGCCTGAGAGAGGAACTGGTTAAGGAATGGGCTTCTGCAGCCCCTGCTGCTGAGCCAGTGGTCAGCCTTCCTCTCCCGTGACCTCATTTTTCCATAGGTGAGATGGGTAAATAACACTTGTAAAAGTCAGTTCTTTATGTTTTGGGGAACCAGGGGCCTTTGTGGCAGTGGCGGCTTCCAGAGAGGTCAGAATGGAATGTGCCCTGGGACATCCCCAATAGTTTTCTCCATGGGTACCTGGCAGGGGCAATCTGGGGAACCAGTGGCCGTGCTACTCCATGACGGAGGAGCTCAATGGGACTTCAGTCTTTGGTGACATCCTGGTATTCCCACTGGTTTTCCAGCTCACGTGAATAATGCTACCTTCACATCCCTTGGAGTATACACTTCCTGAACTCCCCTCCATGCCTTTGCCACTGTGCTCAGATTTCTTCTAAAATTCTACCCCCGCCCCTTGAGGGCTCCTTTTCTCCCCAATAGGTAATCCTAGCCATCCTCTCTCCCCAACACAGCCTGCGGCTGTGGCCACTGACTTCCTCTGCACTTCACCACACAGGGACAGACACAGGGTGGTTTCTCTTTGGACTCTGCCCCCTACCTTCCTGGGGCGCTTGCTGTGGAGAGTGCCTGGTAGCCTAGTATGGCCTGTCTCACTTTGCCAGGAGATGTGAACCCCTAACACGTGGCAGCTCTAACCCAGAAACCCTTCATGTGTTACAGTAAATCCAGAGCCATGGACAGGCTCCCTCCACTAGCAGCCCACTGGATTAGAAATTCCATGGCGGGTTTACTCAGAAGGAAAGATACTTGAATTATGGCGCGCCTGTGAGCGCCCAGATTCTGTTACACAGAATTAACAGGTGGCCATTGTCGTGAAACGAGAGTGATGCCTGAAGATCTCCATGATGCTTGAGCCTTTTATGTAACTTTTTATTAAGTCTTTGTGTATCTCAACTCATTAATAAAGAAAAGAAGAGGAGCACTTGCCTGTCTTATTTGCTCTTATTCAGATAGCCCTGAAGTTTTGCTGAGAATATTGAAGGTTGACAGTGTGTGGCCCAGGGCATCCCCTCTGACAGGCAGACCTGCAGTAAGGAGGAGACCACCAGGGGCCCTGTGGGTGTCTCCTTCCCACGCGCAGCCAGAGGAGGAAGGCAGGTGAGCACAGCGTTTAGAGAGCACAGCCTCTTGATGTTCAAGCAGCCCTGTATTCGAGCTCTGCCACCGACCTTTCTGTGCCTTTGAGCAAGTTACCTGCTTTGATATTCAGCGTCCGCCTGGCCTGTAAATGGCACAGTAGGGTTCACCTTCGAAACACACTGAGGGCTAACACTAAGCATGGGAGCTCAGGGTAATGAGCCCTGAAACGGTGCTTTTTATAGATGCCTACTGGCTTGTCTGGCATTGCTTCTCATGGAAACTGCCCTCTGCCCGCCTCCACGAGCTTACAGCCTTTTGTCCAATGTGAGTTTGTTTCTCTACTGATTGAACCTGGTGGGTACCTGACCAAGCTGAGCCTCCCTCTTCTGCATGATCAGTTCTCTCTCTACTGGATCTTTCCCATCTTAAAACAAACGAGAACAAAACCTTCCTTTGACCCACCTCTGCTAGATACCGCTTGCTTCTTAAAAGAGTAATGTGTACTCGCTGCTATGAACTCCTCTCATTTCTTTCTCTCTAAATTGCTCCAAATAGGCTTTCACCCATCATTCTATCACCACCACCCTTCTTCTCCAGGTCACCGATGGCTTCCATCATGCTGAAGTCAGTGGTTGCTTCCCAGTCTTCTCATATTTGATCTTCTTGCAGTATTGACACAGCTGATCACTTCCTCTTTCTTAAACTTTCTTCCAGTGTCTTCTAGGATGATGCCATCTCTTGTTTTTTCTCCTTTCTCTAGTCACTCCCTGATCCCCTTGACTGGTTGCTACTCTTCTATCTAACCTGTTAACTTTGGAGCACCCCAGAGCTCAGACCGTGGCCCTCTTCTCTACCTAAACTCACTCTCTTAGTGATCTCATCCAGTCTTGAGACTTAACTATCTTTTATGTGCTGGTGACTCCCAAAGGTATATCTCCAGCTTGAAACTCCCAAAGCCTACACATATACCTAACTGTCTACTTGATATCTCCACTTGGATATCTCAAGTAGAGTGTTTCAGAGTTAATTTGTCCAAATCTGAGTTCCTGATCATCAGCCTCGCGTGACTGCTTTATCTTAGCCTTCGCCAGTTCAGTTGATGTCAGCTCCATGCTTCCAGTTGCCCTGGCCAAAAGCCTTGGAGTCATCCTTAGTTCCTCTCTTTCTCTCACTCCTCACACCCAATCTGTCAGTAAATCCTGCCGACTCTACCTGCAAAATATATGCAGAACTCACCCATTTCTCATCACTTCCACTGCTAACATTCTAGCCCAACGCACCATCATCCATGCCTGTTTCACTCTATCTAGTCCCCTTGCACTTCATTCTCAACACAATAACCAGAGACACTTTGGTAAGATGGAAGTCAAATTATGTCTCCACTCTGTTCAAACCTCCCCACCCCCATGGCTCCCCCTCTCATATTTAAGACATGTCAAAGTGGACTATGCCACTGAACTCTGAGTAATGGGCTGGTGTTCATTACCCACAAGAGAAGGGAAGCCAAATATGTCTATTCATTTAGGCAACAAAACTGAGCTCTGAGCCACACATCAGGACAACAGAGGACACTAAAACCCAGTCACTGTGTCACAAGGACAGCCTAACAGAGATGATGAACCATTATGATCTGCATTAAAAGGAGTCCTTTTGGGCCGACCTGGTGGCTCAGGCGGTTGGAGCTCCGTGCTCCTAACGCCGAAGGCTGCCGGTTTGATTCCCACATGGGCCAGTGCCAGATGGCTCGGTTGGAGCGCAGGCTCTCAACCACAAGAATGACAGTTTGACTCCTCAAGTCCCGCAAGAGATGGTGGGCTCCGCCCCCTGCAACTAAGATTGAACACGGCACCTTGAGCTGAGCTGCTGCTGAGCTCCCGGATGGCTCAGTTGGTTGGAGCGCATCCTCTCAACCACAAGGTTGCCGGTTCACCTCCCGCAAGGGATGGTGGGCTGCGTCCCTTGCAACTAACAACAGCAACTGGACCTGGAGCTGAGCTGCACCCTCCACAACTAAGATTGAAAGGACAACAACTTGACTTGGAAAAAGTCCTGGAAGTACACACTGTTCCCCAATAAAATCCTGTTAAAAAAAAACAAAAAAAAAGGAATCCCTTAACCTGGGGGAACTGAAAGGGGACTATCATAGACCTTGTACCCAGTTGTATGAGGAGGTTTTTCACTAACTAGATGGACATTTCAGTCACTTATGGGGCCCACTAATTCCATTACTTTTGAAGATGAAAGGTTTCACTCTAAAGGTTCCCCTGTCCATACGAGGACTATTTAAAATAAACTCCACCTCCATGTCCACACACTTTTGCAGTGGATAAAAGTTCCCAGGTGTCACCTATGTCATCATCACAGAATCAGCATTACCTAGGAGCTTGTTGGAGATGAAGACTCTTGGGCCCTGTCCCAACCTACTCAATCCGAATCTGCATTTTAACAAGATCCTCAGGTGATTCCTGTATGCAGTGAAGTTCGAGCATCATTACCCTAGAACACCAACTCAACATCAGAATGAAATCCAGCCCTGGACTCACTGTGCGTCAGGGCCCAGTTCAACCTTATCCAACCAGAGGAAGCCTCATGGGCATTCATCTCAGCAATTAGTTTGCTCCTCTGTCTGCAACGGCTGCTCAGTTCTGCCTGGCAAGGCAGTGAGCTCAGAAGTATCCCCACAGTCAGCAAGTGGTTGCCTTAATTATGAGAAGTATTTACGCAAAGGTAAGTGGGCTCCCAGTTTGCTTCTCAAACACTCTAGCATTTTTCTTAAAATGTGGACAACTGTGTTCAATGTAAAGGACAAGAACTCAACAATCTGAGCTGAGAACACTTAAAGGCTCTGTTCTTCAGGCACACTAAAAATCTGATGTTCTGTGCAAGCTGGAGATACTCTCATTCCCCAGGACTTTTCACTTCTGGGCTCCAACATCATGCCAAATAGCTCATTATCGTGGTAATGTGAAAATTTAAACAAAAAGCTGAGTTCATGCGAAGCCAAGAACTGATGGAAGCTTTCAGTAGAATGTACCTCCTGGCCATGATGTAAACCATTAACTGACTCAAATCCAGCTTCCTAGTCCGTCATGGGATCTGTGCCTGGGCTGATGAGCAGAGTAAAATAACTGGATAAGTGGTTCTCAAAGTTTGGTCTCCAGACCAGCAGCTTCATTGTCACCTGAGAACTTGTTAGAAAAGCAAATTACCTGGCACCATCTCAGACCCACTGAGCCAGAAATTCTGAGTGGAGGAAGGCTAACAAGCCCTCCAGGAGATTCTGATGCTCCCTAAGGTTTGAGAACCCCTGAATTACTACATGTAGGTAAAAATAAAAGTTCCTACCACACAAAGGTAAATGGCAGCTTGAATTGTTCTCATCTGCAAGACAGCAGCTGGCTCTCTGAGCAAAGTTGCCCAGGTCCTACACCTCTCCTTCCTGCATCTCATTAAGGAAGGTCCCTCAAGGTCAGGAAGCCAGGGACCCCAGGACAGGGTAAATTAACCTTGGCTCTGTGGGGTGACAGGAAGGGTGGCTGACACCCTCCCCCTGAAATCATATGCAAAATTGAGCAAATACATGCATTCTTCCGGGGGGATAATCACATTTGATCAGATCTTGTACCACTGTGTGTTACCCAGAGAAAAAAATGAACTGGCTCCTGAACCTCCTTTTCTGACCTCAGATCCTTCTGGTAGTTTCACAGCCACTGTGAGCGGGAAGAGGAAATGAAAGGAGCAAAGATACCTCTACTCTTCTAAGAAGCTCTGACAACATTCTTCACTTGGTTAACACATCCCTGAACTCGCCCCTACAACATACTGAGGGAGGGGACCAGCCGCCATTCTTCTCCCAAATCCCCCTCATGACTAAGTATATGACTCACCCACCACCTCCCCCACCATGGTTAGCACCACTTGCCGCTCAGGCCCCAACACCCTGGTCCAGAATTAGCAAAAGGAGAGAGGAAATTTGAGATGCTGCGACAGCCTGGGGACGACTTGGCAACCCACCACTAGGTGGGAGCCTGGCTGGGAAACAGGGACAGAGGAGGGATGTGAGGCATGTAGCAAAGGCACCCAAGGTCCAAAGCCATCGCCTTGAATTTGTAACCACCTAGGTCGGCCAGTGATTCCAAAGGACTGTGTATTAGTATTAGAGTCACTGCTGGAGGTTCGGGGTAGGGGAAATCTCACCCCTACCCCGTAGGGGTACACCCCTACAGAATCCGGTGCCATCAGCCTGGGTTGGGGCCTAAGTATGAATTCTTTTTAAACTCCCCAGGTGATTCAACTCTACAGCCAGGGCTGCGACCACTAGCGGGTTCCTTGTTATTCTGGTCCCTTGAATACTATGGCTTCTCACTGATGATTGGTTAATAAAAGAAAGAGCTGCCTGGAGGAGCGCATGTCTGACGTTACTGGAGGACTCTAGTTTCCCAGCCCTTTGTAAGTGAATACTTGACCACAAGGCGTCTTCTCTTTTCATTACAGCAGGTCATCTCGGAGCTTGGCTTGAGTTATTGATTCATCTAGTCACACTCTATCATGATACTTCTTTGTTCACCTTCCTTCCAGTTTTATATCTCCGGGACCAGGAGAGGGCCTGGTGGTATAAAGGTAACATAATGTTTATTGAGTGAATTAATAATTATTACAGATATCAGCAGGAGCCTCCTGCCTTAAAACCTAAGTCAAAATGGCTCCAACCCCCAACCCCATGGCCTATGGCAGTCCCAAGGCCAGCTGCAGGCTTCAAATAGTTCCCGAAGGTCAGGTTCTCACAGTGACTTACACGTCTGTCTCTGTTCCATGGCCTTGCTACTCTGAAGTTCAGCTCCTTCCTCAGTTTCCACAAAGAAAGCCCACTCGCCATAGCTATCCTTGAGCTTTGCTGAGGTCTGGGAGTCCCAGGGATGGCCCCCCCACTTTGCAACCATGGCCTCTGATTGGCCTTCACCCCCTGCCAAACTAGAGCCTCTACCTCTCCACTCCTCCCCCTCAGATTCTCTCACCCCGGCTGGTTGGCTTTCTTTTGCCACAATCCCATGATCTCTTCCTAGGCTGAAGTACGGTTCTAACTGTTGACCAAAGTTTCCAGTTTGCTCGGGGCCGAGGGGTTTCCTGAGACGTGGGACTTTCAGTGCTAACACCTGGACGGTCCCGGGCGAACCAGGACAGTTAGTCATCCTCCTACTAAAAATAAAAATGTTCCCCTTGTTCTATGACTGTACTGATCACTATAAATAGGTGGTGGTTCTCAAATGTTATCAACCATCATAATCACCCGAGAAGCTGGTTAAAATGCTGGATTTTCTGATTCAGCAGGTTTGGGGTGGGGCCCGAGAATTTGCACGTACACAGCTACTCGGGGCTGTGATGTTGCTGGTCAGGTGCCACGCTTTGTGAACCCCGAATTAGCTAATCCACGTTACACATTCAGCAGAGGGCTTGGCATGGAGGGATGCACAGCAAATACCAGTGACCAGAGACTGTTTTGTAAACCAAGCACAATGCTCTTTATACATATTACCTCCTTTAATCCTCAAGGGCAGGAACGCTGTGGGGTAGGTGTGATGGTGATTGTTTTAGAGAAAGGAAAATAAGATCCAGGGACAGCTGGTACTGAGACTGAACTTGCACCCAGTTCTATCGTCTCCACAGCCGTGCTCAGTGTACCACCTCCACGCCCACCCCACTGAGCATTAGCTCACCCCAGCTAGCTACCCCACCCTTTCTCATTTTAACTTGTGGGAGGAAAATCTCTCAAAGCATCTCCCACATCCCGGCCTCCTTCCGCCTCCCTCCAGGGAGCTAAATGCACATTCACTTCCCCTGGTGACTCACAGCAGCACTTTGAACCTAGCTCTGTCATTTTCTGGAGCTTCTGTACTGGGCCTCCTCCCAGGGGCACAACCTCCAGTCCTGGCCCTCCTGCTGCTGTCTTCCAGCCTCTTTCTGAGGCAGGCCAGGCCAGCCCAGCAGTTAGCAGAGTGGGTGAGACCCCAGAGGCGGCATGTGCATTCTGGGGGCCTTTGGCCTCCTGCCTAGGGGAGCACCCCACACTCAGGGACCCCCACCTTGGCCCTACTCACTTGGAAGGAGGCCTGGAGGAGCCTTTGCTCGATGCAGGGTACTAGAACTGTTTTTTGTTGATATAACATTTCCCTCCCCCCATCAAAAAAATAAATAAGTCCAGACTTTTTGTTCTGTCTTTGTGGTTGGCATTGCTGCAATTCTGGTGTTTTTGGCGCACAGAGGTTGTGTGGGGCACTGGTGAGGGCACGGGTACTGCAGCTATGCTGCTGGCTGATGACCTTAGTCACGTTGCTCGACCTCTCTATGCCTTGATTTCCTCATTTGTCCAATTCGGTTAATGATAATAATCGTGTTTTTAGGGCAATGTTAGGTTTGAATTAGATATATACTTTCGGAAGAATGGTTGACACATAGAATCTATTTAAATGTTAGCCAAGGTCCCAGAATGAAACCAGTAGGTGCTTTTGGAGTGTCTACTAGTAACTGCAGTCACCAGTTATTAAACACTTAGCAAGTACCAGTCATTGTGCTGTGCATGGGTCCCTCATTTAAGGAGTGAAGGAGTTGGGTGACTTGCCCAAGTATTCAGCCCTGTAAGTGGGGTGCTAGATCCCAGCCCCGGCCAACCTGTCCTGCAGGAATCCCCCCTGCCTCCCTTGTGGGGCAGGCCCTGGGCTGGGCATCAGCGAGGAGGCTCAGTGTCACACCACAGCCACTGTCCCTTAGATTGCCAGCCTGGAAGGAAGGCTCTGCCCTGCATGCACTCCCATCCTCGGGCACTTCTCCTGCCCTCCCGCCTCTCCCCTGCCTGCCTCACCCCCATCCCCCAAGGCAGCCTCCACACCCCACTCACTCTGCCTATTGCCCTCTCCTCTCCCGGGTCCTAGGGCTACTCTGAGCCCTGCTCTTACCACATTCCCTTTATCAATCAAAACAGAGTCAACCTACATGGCAAGCAAGTTGGCACCAGGCATCAAGGGGCTCAAAATTCTCTATCCTAAAAATTCCACTGCTGAGACCTTCTACAGAAATCATCAAATATACAACGAATGATGAACAAAGCTGATTTTGCATTCATAAGACAAAAAATTGGAAATGATCTGAGTAAACAATAATTGGGGAATGATTAAATAAATAATGTTATACCCATAAAACGGAGTATTACCCAGCTATTAAGAGCAGATGTGAGAACAAGCGTGAGAATTGTACATTTCCTGTACTCTTATCATCCCCGGATGTTATCATCATTTTTGAAATCTTTGCTGAAGGGAAATGTGAAAAAAATCGCATCCAACTTCTATTTAATTTCATTTCTTTGACCACCAATAAGATTAGACTTTTTATGGTTTGTCAGTTTTTATTCCTTATAGAGTGCCTATTTATGCCCTCTTCAATTTTCTACTAGGGATTTCATTTTTCTTATTTATTAGTTTTTGTGTATTAAGCTTACTGACCACTTATGTTATATTTATTACAAAATTTTCCCTAGTGTACAATTTCTCTTTTAATTTCATTTGTGATTTATTTTTACACGATGAACATTTTTTTATTTTAAATGTTCAAAGCTATCATCTTCTCCTTTATGGTATTTGTCTTTGGTGTAATGAATGCTAACAGGATCTTCTCATCCAAATATTTTTTTCTAATACCTTTTTTTCAGATGGCTTCCTATCCATTAAATAACAAAACGGAATTGTCCATACATCATACCATTATAGTGAAGATTAAATGTTTGAATTCATGGAAAGCTCTAGAAACAATCACTGGCACATAGTAGGTGCTCTGTCATTGTGAGCTATTATTAATTTAAATGTTAATTCATTGGAAATTTATTCCGAAGTTAGGTATGAAATAGGTTTTAGCTTTGGGCTAAGCCAACTGTCCCAACACTATTTATTCAATTATATATTCTATCCTCATCAAAAAGCATGTGGCTGGAATGCAATCTTTTTGTTGGCCCCAGAGTTCCAGAGGGAATTCCGTTTACAGAGCTATGAGGATACTCCAAAATTCCCTGCTCACCCTCTCCCTCAGTACTCTCCCCCATGCCAAGCTCAAGGCCTCTGTCACGACAGGTTTCCTAGGGGTGCAGAGCCTGACTGCTGTCTCCTTTCCCAGCCCAGGTACAGCACCTCATAACCTCAGTCTGGCTACAAACTCTCCTTCACTTTGGCCCCTGGGGCTGGAAAGAACTGTTTTCGCTAAGGACACTCCTCCCATAGCCCACTGAATCCCCTTGGCCTTGGTCATCCACTGTCCCCCACCCTGGTCAGCATGACCAGGTAGGAGCCAAGGGAAGAACAAGCCCTTTGTTTTGCACTGGGTGGCAGTGAGGGGGGTGAAGGGTGCTCTGTGCTCTGGGGGGGGGGTGGTCACCCAGCCAGGCTTTCTGGCCACTGCTGGTTCCTGGGCCAGATTTCCTCTACCTGAAGCTCAAGTGTTAATTGTTTTCCCTCCTTGTTATTCACTTCTAAGAGGAAGTTCTTCAGCAGGGACACACTTTTTCTCTGAGGCGCGTTGTATCAAAGGTTAGGGAAGGAGATGGGATTTATTAACAGAGATGACTCTTTTTGTTAAGCAAAGAGCTGACATGCCACTTTTTGAGGGCTAGCTCTGTGCTGGGCAGGGTCGGGGGCTGCCCAGCCCCGAGGGCACTATTGACCGGGTATCTGTGTGAATGGCAGACTCTGGCCTGCACAGCAGCCAAGGTATGTGCTACATAAGAGCTTTCGCCCATTGCATCTGATGAGGAAGACTCAAACTTCACAGATGTTACCTAACTCTCCCAGCGTCTCACAGGCCTGAGCAGCAAAGCCAGGACTCTGAATGTGCCCTCCATGCCAACCCCAAACTGGGATCAGAGGACGCTTCCTCACTAACTATGTGGCCTTGGCAAGTTATTCCAACTCTATGGGCCCCGGCTACCTCATCTGAAAAACTGGCCTCTTATGAGTACTCATCTCTACGTTTACTGTGAGGATTAAATTTAGTTTTGTGATGCATTCAAAGAATTTAGAGTAGTGTCTGTCATACACATGGAAAGTTCTCAATACTCCAGAGTTGCTATTTTTAGCATTACCAGCATTAATATTGAAGTAGTCGGTATAATTACCCCCATCTGAGGTTTCCCCCAGCAGGCTCTGAGAACGCTGGGAAGCAGGACTAGTATTGTTCTTGTCCAGCAGGTGGCACCATCGCTGAGAGAATGGATCCGTTTCCAGCCTTCTCTCAGCGTTGTTTGTGGGGAAGCCTTCCTGCTCCCACAAAGGCCCCAGGACATCAGAGGTCAGACCGCTCTACCCGCAGGCCCCTGCTCTCACCTCTGCCATCGGGCACTCCCTGCCCCCTAGGGCTGCATTTAACCAGATAAATGTACACCCTAGAGACTCAGGTCTGGAGCATAGCAAGTTCACTGTACATGTTTGCCAATTTTTCACACAGGGCCAGGCAGAACTTTCTCAGGAACTGTTTGATGAACTCTTCAGGGTCTAAACTTCCCCACCCAGGTCCAGGCTGGCTTCTTCTGGACACTTCATGCTGAAAGCCAAACCCTAACACCTCATGGCTGACTTCAAATGCCTTCTGGGGATTGATTGCTCCATCTGCTTTAAGCTTCTCAGGTAGATACAAGGAAACATGCCCCCGCCACCCCCCAAGGAGTTTCAGACAGGCTCTTGTTGGCGGGATTCTCATGGGGCGCCACACACATTCACAGTCCCACCACTGCCACCACCTTGGGAGTCCCGGTCCCTGACCCCTGGCCTCTGGCCTGTTCATTTTGCAACGAGCATTACACAAAATGTTGTGTGAGGACTGCCTGCCTCATTCACCCATGAAGCCTTTAACAGGGCAGATTCCAAAGCCCCACGTTGGGCCAGTGGTTCTCAAGGTGCAGCCCCAGGACAACTGCTGCTCACCACCTCAGAACTTGGGGAAAAAAAGCAAATTCTCCCCACACCAGGCCAACTGAATCGGAAACTCCGGGGTGGGAGCCAGCAATCTGTGGTTAACAAGCGGTCCAGGTGATTCTGCTGCACTGAGAAACCGGAGACGCAACACCGGCCTGTGCTCACCCCTCTTCTGAGGCTGCAGGATCCCTCTCCGCAGACATCGCCAAATCTCCCTCCAGTGGTCCAGTGGGTTTGATTCATCCTTTTCAAGGGGCTGAAGTGTTTTGTCAGTGGTGGGGCTGGTGGGTTGTGTGGTATACCACCCGACATGGCTGTGATAGGTATTTTCCCATGTGATGGTGCTCAAAGCTATTGTGGTTTCAGTTTTTATCTTGATGAAAATGTGTAATGTTTTCATTATAGTTGCTCAGCAAATAGCACCCTGCACAGATGATCAGATTTCATGATCTATCCGGTTTTCAACAGTTATACTATTTTCCTCCTCTGAGGCAAAAGGAGGTTGCACTGTGACAGTGAGGTGGCCCTCGTATAGTGTAAAGGGGGCAGGGAGATGCAGCCCCATGCTCTTACTGCCCCCCGCCCCCAGAATGTTCATGAGAGCCCCTGCCCTGGGGAAGGCGCAAACCTAGGATGGGAGCAGCATGGTTCCTGGAGGAGTGAGAGGTACAGACCCATTATTTTGGAAGCTCACAATCTCAAATAGACTATAAACTTTTGGCAGAAAGTGTGAACAGTTCATTCCTTTCCCTCCCAGTTAGTCTCCAAGAGAGGAATTTCATAGAACTCGGCCTTGCTATCCAAATCACCCCCACACATGTGGTGAGACAGAGGAAAGGGAGACTTATTTCCTATGAAAGTGGAGCTGGCACCTGAAACTAATATAAAGTAATATTGAATGTCAACTATAACTTTAAAATATATATATTCATATAGTCACGGGATGTCAAGTAACGCATAGGGAATATAGTCAATGGTATTGCAGCAACTGTATACGGTGTCAGATGGGTAGTAGACTTGGGGGGATTATCACTTTGTGAGGGGTGTAAATGTCTAATCACTATGTTGTTTTGGACACCTGTAACTAATAATAAAAAAGAAAGTAAATGGAGCTGGTACTGTCACGTAAACAAGGCTCTTTTAATGATACTAGAAGCTGCCAGGAAATAAGTTTTCTTTCTAATTACAAATAACTTGTTTCTCAGAAACCGTCAACCCAATTCTTATGATTCTCTGACTAGAAGTGTAGTGGGTTGAAAAGTGGCCCAAAAAGGACATGCCCAAGTCCTAACCTCCAGAAGCTAAGAGAGAAGCATGGAATGGACTCTCCCTTAAAATTTCAGAACGAATCCTGTCCACACCTTGATTTTGGACCTCTGGCCTTCAGAACTGTGAGAGAATAAATTCCTGTTGTTTTAAGTCCCCTAGTCTGTGGTGATTTGTTACAGCAGCCATAGGAAACTAAGACAAGAACACTGTGCTACTTTATGGCAATAAAGTAGCCTAGAAAGAAAATGGAAAAATGGATGATTTTCTGACCAAGTTTATATTGCCAAATATGACCCAGACAGAGCTAGAAAACTTGAACAGTTCTATAATAACAGAAAAACTTGGAAAAGTTGTTAAAGATTTATCATTTTAATAGAGCATCATGCCAAGATTGTGTATAGCTAAATTTTACTTAACTTCCCAAAATAAACAATTCTCTTGTTATTCAAACTATAGAGAAAAGCCGTAAGTCATTTCCTAAAGCTAGAAATACCTTAGTGTCAAAGTCTAATAAAGCAAGTAGAGAAAGTAAATGAGAATTTTCACATATGAAAATAGATGCAAGTGTTAAAAACATACTAATAAATATGGTACACAGAAGGACCACTATGCCATGGCCAGGAGAATTATTCCAGTGTAAGGGATGTTAAAAGCAGCATTTTCTGATGTCTGAGTTTGGGTAGAAGGCCTCCCCACCCCGCCCCCGAGCCAAAAGCAAGAGGGGAGTGATCAAGCACCTTCTTTTCTTGAGGGAGACACACGACCTCTCTCAGCCTATTAGAACTCTCCAGACCATGAGGTTTCCTTGAGAGGTGAGAAGTAGGAGTGAGGAGGTATTTGCAAAGTGTTGTCAACGAGCATACAATCCCATCCCCCTGCCCTCCACACACCTGGCTTTCTACCTTAAGTCAAAGGAGGGACTCCTGAAACCTGAGGGACATCAGAACAAATAAAGGCTCAAGATCAGAGGCTGTGGCTGGAGCTGCCCTTGTCTGGAAGCAGATGATTGGTGCGGACTGTCTTAAAGAGAGACCTGAATTTGTACATATCTACGTACGCCTACGGAAAGACAAAATAAACATTTTTTATAATCCAAGAAATTTTCTTACTCAATAAGGGATGACATTCCTCAGGGATTTGCTTCAGCCAGGTGTGGTTTACTGGGTGGTAGACAGTAGATGTGGGAGAAAGTGTGAATGGAATGAGGTGCTGGAAGCCTCAGAGAGGCTCTTCCCCAAAACGGGAAGAGGCCATCCACACAATAAGCTGGATGCTGGTGAATTCAAAGAAGAAATCAAGAAAATCTCACGGCAGTGGTCACTGTGCCATCCTTCTTTTGCTAAAAGTGAGACCTGTTCTTACTTTTCCTGGCATTTTTCTGGGCTCTATTGTGTGAGATTTCACTTCATAACATGAATGAGAGATCTCATCTCTACCTTTACAGAAAAAACCTTAGACCTTTGTTGTCGCCTGGTCTTGTTTAAAATTCCTTTAGCATCTGTAAACATACTATGAGTGATGAGCTACCTGGAACTTATTTAGGATTCTGATCATTTTATTTTTCTGGGTTTTTTTCTGTCTGTTTCCAACAGTTCTAGTGGTTGTTTCTTCCCCCGCATACTTCTACCACTTTAATGAGAACATGAATGTTATTCTGATCTCTCTGTTTTAATAGCCAACTATAAAATAATTTTAGCAATTGATACATACAGTATGACTTAATAATAATTAAATCACAGGGATTTTTGTCAAAGTGCTATTGGAGAGCTTTTGAGTTTCTATTATCCCATATTTGGAAAAAAAGGAAAGAAAAAGAGGACCCCAACCAAAACTAGCTCTGCTTATATGTATTTATGCGAACAGAGAGAGAGATGAGAAGGGATATAAACCAATGGATGACAGTGATCATACATGGGGTGCATGATTTTAACCCTCTTCATATACCTTTGTATTACTTGTTAAAGCAAACATGAATTACTTCTGTAATTTCATGAACGCAAATAAAATAAATGTAACAAACAAATGAGAAACATAATGGTGTTTTCTCAAAAAATTGAACATAGAATTACTATATGATTCAGTAATTCCACTTCTGGGTATATGCCCCCAAAAAATTGAAAGCAGGGACTCAAACAGATGTTTGTACACCTGTGTTCACAGCAGCGTTATTCATGATAACCAAAAAGTGGGAACAACCCAAGAGTCCATCAGTGAATGAATGGAGAAACAAATGTGGTATATATCTATAATAGCATATTATTCAGCCTTAAAAAGAAAGGAAATTCTGACACATGTTACGACATGGATGAACATTAAAGATGTTGTGGTAAGTGAAATAAGCCACACACAAATGGACACATATTCCATTTATATAAGGTCCCTAGAGTCGTCACATTCAAAGACAGAAAATAATATGGTGGTTGCCAGGGGCTGGGGTTGGGGAGAATGGGGAGTCAGTGTTTAATGGGTACAGAGTTTGAGTTGGGATGATGGAAAAGTTCTGGAAGTGAATAATGGTGGTGGTTGCACAACAATGTGAATGTACTTAATGCCACTGACCTGTGCACTTAAAAATGGTTAACATGGTAAATTTTATGTTAGGTATATTTTAATACAATAAAAAAGACATCTTTGGCCTCATTCACTTTTGGTAGATAAAGTACTAGTTTGTGGGTGTCAAGAATCGCAGGAGTGGAAGTTGGAGGAAGAGTACTAAAGGGGTGGGCAGGGGTGAGTCCCCAAACCGTGGCCTTTATGCCTCTCTGTGGAGTTCTGGAAGCACAGCTGTGGGCAGGTGGAGGGATATGAGATCACAGCCCCTGCCCGTGGTGGGCCTCCCTCAGAGGGAGGTCTTACCAAGGTGGTCACACCCCAGACCTCCTCCCCTACACCAGGTTGGAGAAGAAGGGAAGCAGACACTCTGAGATGGCAGCAACAGCCACACTTCTGTGCCCAGATGGGCATGCCCAGGAACTCCACGTTGACCCAGCACAGCTAAGATGCACAGGGTCACCTTCTTCTCACGTAGGTCATGACAGCGTCTTGGCATCGGCAGCACAGGCACAGGCTGGCTCCATCAGGAGGTGAACTTGAGGTGGCAGGCAGGGGTGAAATCATGAAGAATATTGTGGGGATATGTATGCCCTCCCCTTCCAACCCTGAAGTCTTTCTGCTGCCCACCACCTTTATCACACATACACCTCTACCTCATTTTCTGATGAGAGTGTAACATAATTGACTTCTTAGGTGCAGTCTCCACACCTGCCCCACCCCAGGACTCCAAACAGTGCTCTATAAATGTCAAATTTGATTGACTGTTATATAGGTTTCAGGCCACTGAAAGTTCCTCGGCACGCCCATCTGGGCACAGAAGTGTGGCCAACAAACATATGAAAATGGCCAACAAACATATGAAAAGATGCTCAGCATCACTAATAATCAGAGAAATGCAAATCAAAACCACAGTGAGACACCACCTCACACCTATTAGCATGGCTAATATTAAAAAACAAACAAACAACAACAAAAAAGCCCAGAAAATAACAACTATTGGTAGAGAAATTGGAACCTTTGTACACGATTGGTGGGAATGTAAAATGGAATCTCTGTTGTGGAAAACAGTATGGAGGTTTCTCAAAAAATTCAACAGAATTATCTTTTGATCCAGAAATTCCACTTCTGGGTATATACCCCCCAAAATTAAAAGCAGAGTCTCAAAAAGATATTTGTGCACCCATGTTGGTAACATCATTATTCACAACAGCCAAAGGGTAGAAACAACTTGTGTCTATCGACAGATTAATGAATAAGCAAAATGTGGCATATGCATAAAATGGGATATTATTCAGCTTTAAAAAGAAAGGAAATTCTGACACATGCTACAATGAGGATAAACCTTGAGGACATTATGCTAAGTGAAATAAACCAGTCACAAAAAACAAATATTATATGATTCTACTTATATGAGGTTCCTAGCATAGATAGAAAGTAGAATGGTGGTGGACAGGGGCCGCAGGGAGGGGGTGGGGAGTTATCTTTAATGGATACAGAGTTTCAGTTTGGCAAGATGAAAAGAGTTCTGGAGATGGATGGTGTGACGCTTGCACAAAAATATGAACGTATTTAATACCACTGAACTGTGCACTTAAAATGGCTAAGATAGTAAATATGTTATGTGCATTTCATCACAGTAATTTTTTTAATTATACAGATAACCCACAAATACATTCTTGCTCTAAAAAGTCAAACAATACAGACAAAACTAAAGTGCTTCTTGACTATTTCCTCATCTGGCTATACAGCTTTATATGAGTACACACCGTGTCTTACTTAATCCTTGTAATCACCCTATGATTTAAATATTACTATGGTCTCCATTTACAGATGAGAAACCTGAATTGCAGAGAAGCTAAGGACCTTTCCTGGAGTCAGTAAGTGCTTTGGTCTAGATTGAAACTCAGGCAAATGAATTACAAAGCCCTTGCTCTTACCCAGGGCTTTCAGCAACTCCTGTATGTCAAGCTCTGTGCTGGGCACCAGGACATGAGATGTAGTATGAAACCTGGTCTTATTTTCAGGGAAACACGGTATCAGATAGAGCCACTGCCCTCAAGGAATTCCCAGTACTTGGGACAGAGAGGGCAGACGCAAAGAAAATTACTCTAGCCCCACATGGAACTGCAAAAGTAAAACTAATGACATCTACACAGCAGAGGTTATCTTTCTATTCCAAAGGACAGATACTTTTATGAGATATTAAGTTTTTATAAAAGATGAAATTGTAACCTGAAACTAATTTTTTTTAAAAAAAGATGAAGTTGCACATACACTTTTAGTCTTCTTTTTTACTTAGGTCTCAAATAAAATGTGACCTCCTCAGAGAGCCCTTTCCAAATCACCCTAGCTAAAATAGCCCTCCACCCCCACCAGTCACTCTCTCCCAGCACTTACTGGTCTGTTTTCATGTCACTTTTCCTTACCTGCTATTTTCTCCTTCTTAGATTGTTTGTCTGTCTTCCTCCACTTGAATGGCAGCTCTGTGAGAGCGGAGATCCAGCCAGGATCTCTGCTCTGAATCTCCTGTGCCTACAACAGTGCCTGGTACTTAGTGGGTAGCTGTGTTAGTTTCTGAGGGCTGCCAAAACCAAGTACCACAAACTGCGTGTCTTAAAACCAACAGAAATGTATTCTCTGCTCTCCTGTAGATTTACTCCCTGAACTTGGAGATTCAGACCTCCACCTGCTTTGGTCATTGAGAAATGATTAGATAGAAACTCTGGGCTTCACAACTGAACCCCAAGCTCCCCAGGGCTTGCTCATCATTTCTATTGTATTTCACCCATCACTTGCTGTGCCACAGAGATGAGCAGGACTGACCTGGCCTCCGGGGAAGTCTCCGTCTGATGATGCAAGGAATGAAGATCCAAACTGCCACCGGTACAGAAGGTGGGGAGTGCGGGGCACAGGAGGGGCCCTGAGCTCCACCAGGTTGCGCTGGCTGGGAGCTAGATCTAAGCTTTATAGATGCTAGAAAAGGAGGCAGCGATGTAGGGCTCTAGGGGCCACTGGGAAGGCTCAGACTCGGTCAGGCCCACCCTGGGGCTGGGAGGCCCTCTAATGCCCGCCCAGCTAGAGTCTACACTAGACTGAATATTGTAGACTAGGTGTCAGAAACAGGTTTTAGGTGATGTTTATCCACGAGAAGCCATTTGTTCACATGCCACTGGTGAGTCATAGAGCGCCTGGGGCAGCACCTGGTCCACCCTGGGTTCTACCTACCCGGGTGTTGCAACTGCACCATCCGCTGACGCCTGCGCGGGACGTTGAGGGCTCCCTCGTCAACTCGCTCCTTTTCAGACCCCGGCCAGCGCCCGCCGGTGTCCTGACCCCGCCCCCTTCGGACTAAGCTGGTCCCCGAGGGCGGAGACTTTTGGAGCGGTCGGCTGAGAGCAGAGAAGCGCAGCCGGCTGTGCTTTCCCAGGCCTGGCGCTCGAGTGCGCAGCAGGGAACCCCGAACTTGGAGCGCCCAGACGGTGCCCGTGGGTCGCGCAGGGCAGGTGCGGCGCGGCGGTCAGGTCCTCGCGCTTGGAGGATAGATGTGCCCGGGCGTCGGGGCGCGCGGACTTCAGATCAAGTGAAGCTTTTGGAAAGGACAAGACGGCGGCGGCGACATGCCAGCTGAGGAGCCCTGCGCTTCCGGCGCGGCTGGTGCCTCCAGCTCCCAAGGAAAGCAGCGTGCGCCGGGCCCCGACCCACGCCTGTCTAGCCAGCTGCTGCCCGAGCTCTACACCTTCGTGGCGCGCGTGCTGTTCTATCTGGCGCCGGTCTACCTAGCCGGCTACCTGGGGCTCAGCATCACCTGGCTGCTGCTCGGCGCCTTGCTGTGGATGTGGTGGCGTAGGAACCGTCGTGGGAAGCTCGGGCGCCTGGCGGCCGCCTTCGAATTCCTAGACAACGAACGTCAGTTCATCAGTCGAGAGCTGCTGGGCCAGCACCTGCCGGCCTGGGTGAGCCGGGACGAGCCGGGCGGGGGTCCGAGTGGGGCGGATACCCCGGGAGATCTGGGAGGAACCTGCGATCTGCTGGGGAGCTGGGACGCGTAGACATGAGGGATGGCAGGAACCCAGCAACCCGCACGCCTGGTCCCAGATCGCAGCCGGCGCACTGACCCTGGGGGCGGTGGCTGCGCCCCTCGCTGCCAGTCAGTTTCATCCCCTTGAGCTGCGAAACGGAACCTGGGTTTCATTTAAGGGCCCAAAGCCTGGCAGAAAAGTCACGGGCGCGCCACACCCACGAGAAAAACAAGGGAGTCTAGGACTCAACAAAATTACTCGGGAGGGAAGCGGGGGGATTGCTTCCCGTTCCCTGCTGATTCAAAGACCACTGGGCGCAACACTGATCCATAAATGCGATGACAGAAACTGCAGACTAGTTGCCTTCAGCAGAAGTCAGGACAAAGGGAGGGGGCCCGGCTAGGGATGCGAGCTCGGTGATGGGGCTGAGAGGGGCAGGGCAGAGGCCGGCAGCTCTGGGTCACGGGCTTCTCTCCCTCCCTCTGTCTGGTAGGGATGCTCAGACATGTCCAGACACACACACACACACACACACACACACACACACACAGAGTCACCCTACAGCTACAAATCTATCTCCTGGTGTGGAATGATCTGGACTATGGTTTCTCAAACGCTACTGGTACTGAGAATCACCTGGCCCGCTTAACAAAAACAAGTTCTGGGCCCACCTCACAATTCCCAAGAGGGACTAAGGCACCCTGGGGAATCTTGTGATCAGGTGAGTTGGGGAAACACTGGTAAGAGGGGTGTTTAGTCCAAGGCTTGGTCTGTGGCTTACTTATCTCTGTGGGTGCTTCAGGCTCCACCCTTCTCTAATCTCTTCCAGATGCACTCAGGTCCACAAGGGGAGATGTCCGGTGGCCACCAGACCCCTCATTTCCTCTGGCTTGAGGCTCATATTCTAAGATCCACCCAGGCATAGGTTCCTCACACCTGCCCATAACAGTAGCAGCCGAAGTGGGGTGAGAAGAAAATATTAGAACGGCTTATTTATATTTATTTTATGTTTTAAAAAAGAGAAATTAAGGCTTACTGTATAAGGTTGTTATGGTTGCCATAAAGTACCACAGACTGGGTGACTTAAACAACAGAAATTTTTCAAGATTAAGATGTTGAGAAGGTTGGTTATGTGTCTTTGCTTGGTCTTCCCTCTGTGATATCTGTGTCTAAACTTCCTCTTCTTATAAGGTCACCAGTCAGATTAGATTAGGGTCCACCCTAAGGGACTCATTTTAACTTAATCCCCTCTTTAGAGTCTTTATAGACCTTATTTCAAAATACATCACATTCTAAGGTACTAGGGATTAGAACTTCAACATATAGATTTTGGGAGACACAATTCAGCCCACAACAGTTACTCATATTTAATATGTGGATTGACTGTAACGCTTTGTAAATAGATTTATGTATATTGGGGATTAGGGGGTCAAAGACTTTTACTGCTAAGGGTGTGCAGTAAAAAATGACAGTGACCGCTTTCCTAGGGTATGGGGTCAGTATTTTGGACCTGTTTCCTACAGACTTTGGCCATCCTGGTTGTTCAATGGTGATCATGAAAGGTGTGGACCCAGAGAGCAGGTCTGGACCTGTCCACACTCCTTGTTCACTGTTGAGTGAGCCCAGGCCACCTCTCAGACCTCTGTTGTGACCCCCATGGTGGCCTCAGCCCATGAGGTTGGACATGTGAGGCCTCCGCAAGGGACAGCCCTCCCCTTCTGCCTCTTCTTGTGCTAGGGAGGCCTCTAGCCACTTAGCTGTATGCAAAGGCAGTGTTTCTGATTTAGGGCAAGAATCAGATCCTCGTTGCTAGATGGGCGGGAGGGATGGGGGGTGGGGGGGAGGGTGAGGGGATTGGAGGGCAATCAGTGACCATAGGATGGCCACGGGCTTGAAAATTAATCTGGGGAACGTAATTTGGTGGTTATCAGAAGGTAAAGGGGTTGGGGGGTGGGGGATGAGGGTGAGGGGGATCAAATGTATGGTGATGGAAGGGGAGCTGACTCTGGGTGGTGAACACACAATGTGATTTATGGATGATGTGATACAGAATTGCACACCTGAAATCTATGTAATTTTACTAACAATTGTCACCCCAATAAATTAAAAATAAATTAAAAAAAAAAAGAATCAGATCCTCTAGGGGCACTGACACCCCAAGCCACCCCCATTCCTATGCACAAAACTTCATAGAAATTGCTTGGGTTTTCTTGAGAGAGCGGAGCCCAGAACTACATGGGTCTAGCTGACAGGGTGCTCAGCCTGATATGTATGACAAACACAAGAAGGTATCTCGTGGGTTTCTACCCCATAAACCATACCGAAGGCCTGACCCAGCTGGATGTTGGGACACAGAGGAAGGTGACAGTATCTCTCCTTCCACGAGGGCAATCTGGGGCAGGAGGCAGATGCATAATAGGTAGCTGCTTTAGAGGTCTCAGGGAAGCTGGAGCTGGGAGTCTGAACAGAGCCCAGTCAGGGGGCGCAGGCTTGGAGTGAAGGACACCCTACTTGCTTTCCGTATCAGAATGTTCCCAGACCATACAGCCTCCTATTTCCTTGGCAGAGTCCTGGAGACCCTAGCTTCAGCCTGCATTCTCCAGACTCTCCTGGCTGGCTTGGCTGGCCAGTTGGGAGGGCCATGGCCTGGATAGCCTTTTTGATTGAGGCAGTGGTGCTGCAAAGGGCGTCCAAGCAGAAGGACGCTTTCGAGCACAGCATGGAGGCGTGGCATGGCCAGTATATGAGGGAGCATGCTGTGGTTTGGCCGGGCTAAAGTGTGAAGTACAGGCTGAGGAATAAGGGCCAAATTGAGGCAGGCTTGATGGAGGTTGGGCCTGATTCTGACGGCTGCAAGGAGTCTGTGGAAGGTTTTGGAAAGGCCCTATAAAACTCAGCATGGAGGCAGGAGTGAAGCTGGGGGAGAGAGACCACTTGAGAAATTGATCTGAGCAAAGAGGCTGATAGTGGGGCTCAAGAGGAGGGGGTGAGTGATGTGCAGAGTGGGACTCTAGGTGCTTGGTGGCCTCAAGATTGGGGTGAAGGAAGGATCCAGGGGCCTTTCAGGCCACCTTCTGATTTGGGGAGCTGGGCACTCATTACTGGGATTACGAATCCAGAATAAGAAGCAGGTCTGGGGAGGCTGGTCATCTCTGAACACCCGTGAAGAATATGCAAGTAGATGTAAATGAGGGCTTTCTGGCCCATCTCGGGGATGATGTGGAAAACCTGAAACCTACTTGGCTGAATATTCTTCTCCATCCTCTCTCTGCCTCCCGAGGAACACATACTGTTTGTGAGGACAGAGAGACATGGCTCCGGGTGTGGTGGGGGCAGCGTGACCCTTGCCCACAATTTGGGAGCATTGGGTCTTTACCTTACGTGTGGCCCTTTCAGCATGCCTTCTGCCCTATTTTGAGAACTGATTTCCTTGTATGGATTGAAGAAAAACTGAGGATCTCAAGGGCCTTGTATGTGGCTGCCACACTCAGGCCTCACACAGTTGTACCAATGCTTCCCTGCAGAGCAGCGCCCAGTGAGTGTGAGGGCGTATCCATCACACCTGCTGCATGTCAAGCTGTGTGCTGATTTGCACCAAGCCCCTGTGAGGGAGTGGAGGCCACGGCCAGGTTGAGCTGCAGTGGAGGCACCGTCATTCTCCCCTGCCAGCCCACGGCAGTCAATTCTCAATCAGGCGGCCCTTCCTGCCCCTGCCCCGTTAGGCTTCTTCTCAACACATCACCCCAAGCTGCTCCCTCCAGATGATCTGTTTTCTCTTGTTGGGGCTCATTGTCCCCACCTGTAAAAACCTATAAAAGCAGGTTGCTTCTCGTCAAGCGTCACAGACCGCTCTGTCCCTCCTCTGGGCCGTTCCATGGAAGGTGTAGCTCAAAGAAGGGGTTCTGCTTTCAAAGGGGTCCTGTGAAGAGCCCGTGGATCCCCTCGCCTCGTGAATGTGCCTGTCCACATGGAGAGGGAAGGCAGGGGTGCCTCCGCTGCTCATCCTCTGAACAGAAGCGTGGCCGCCACTTTTACATGTGAGTGTTCATCGCGCACAGTTTTTAGGTCTCTTTTTGAGAGGAATTAAGCGCTCCCTCAGTCAGCCCTCCCTGCCAGGGCTGGGGACTGTGGGGACAGCACAGTGACAAAGGAGAGCCCTTGGTGCTATAGAGCTGGTGAAACCCCAGCTCACCACTCATCTAGCTGCAGGCGTTGAAAGCTGTTTCTATGCGCAGTTGTGATGTGTTGAGTGTCTGAAAAGCTGCTTGTCCAGAGCCAGGCACGAGCGAGGGCTCCGTAAGGACTGCCTCTGTATTCTCGTTGCCCAGGCCTCTGACTACCTTTTCCTCATGTGAAACTCATTCCCCAGTGTCGCAGCAGCAAACATGTCTCTCTGGAGCAGGGTGACGGCAGGGGGTGGAGCAAGTAGGAGGGACATGCGGAGCACATCCCAGAGAGCCCATCCTGTGGCCCTGGCTCTGCCCAGGACTGTCCTGTGGGTTCGTGGAACTCAGCTCTGGTGCTCCAGAAACCACTTCCTCTGACCTTCAGCGCCACTCCTCCATCCTCGGGGCTCTTCAAGACCCTTCTGGGGGTAACCTTTGTTGCTGCACTGCCCCCCAACCCCTGTGGCAGGGCCCTGCTGGAAGCTGTGCAGGCCACACTCCTGGATTTGTGTACCAAGTGACCCTTGGCTGCTTCATGCATTGATGGCTATTCGTGGAGCCTAGACCAGGTGGCTGATTGAGTTACCAGATACTTGTTTTGCCATGGCCACGAGTGGGCTGGCTGTGAGAAGGGAAGTTTGGTGAGAGCTCACCTGGCTCAGGTCAGACTGGAGGTGTTCGGGGGACAAGGGCCTGAGGCAGGGTAGAGAGGGGAAGGAACTGTCAGAAAACTTCGCCTTTTGTCTGTCTGTAGTCTCAGGTCTGTGAGGGCGAGCTCTCCTGCCAGCTGATAGCAATCAGTTGGCAGCTTTGTTAGGGACAATGAACCCTTGTGTATCTGCTGGGGTGGGAGACTGATGTGATCTGATGGCAGATTTGAACTTGGATTCTTTGCTCAGTCACTAGAGGACCTTGAGAAGGTCCCGTCTTCTCTGGATCCCTGATTCCTCTCTGGAAATGATGAGGTGTTTGGAGATGTCCAATAGGGTCTTTTTAGTTAAGGAGTCTGCCATGATTATCATGGCTTTTCTCTGGTTCCCCATGACCACAGGACCCTGTTCCCTACCCTTTCCTACCCCCCAACTAACTGGATGTGTCTGAGAATGCCTGCTGAAAGCTGAACCATTCCCCCAAAGCAGTGAGAATTCCAAGGCTCACAGCAGCCTCCCTGGGATGCTGGTCCCCTGGGATGGTCCCCTCCAAGCCTCGATAGCACCCATTCAGGCCCACAACCAAGGCTGAGTGCTTTGCTTTCCTGGAACAGAGTTTGACATTCCTTTTGTAGGTGGAGCCACAATCTTCTGGGGCTCAGGCTCTCATGGTCTGTCTGGTACTGATACTTTTGTTAATTAGGGGAAGTAAAGGCAATGACAACTCTGAGCTAGTCTGGGTACTCTCAGATTAAATCACAAAGCTCAGTTCTTGGAGCCAGTGTGTGGAACCTGGTTTTAAACATCAGGACTAGTTGGGGGCCACTTGGAATTGGGGGACTTCCTACTCATGAGGTCCCTGCAGTCCTATGAGGTTATTCCTATGGCTTGGCGTCAGGCTTGTCCTCAGGAAGGAAGAGGCATGGCAGGTTTTAGTCATGTCCTTTGGGTCTCTGCCCCATGTCTTAGTGATGCTTTAGGGACTTATCATGTCCTGGGCCAGGATTGGGCAATAGGGGGACAGAATGTGGGCCTTCCTCCCTCTCTTCCTCCAAGCCCAGCACAGGGATCTTAGGCATCCTTTACTCAGCGGGCAAACATCTATTAAGGACTTGTAATGTGTTAGGCACAGCGCCGTAGGCTGGCCCACAACAAGAGAGACACGCGGTCCCGCCTCAAGAAACCCCTGGGCTAGATGAAGATTCAGAGCCTGGAGAACAGCTTTTTCTGTTACAGGGTGATCAGTCCTACCAGGTAGCAGTGCAGGCTCTCAGAAAGCCTGGGGAAGGGGATCTACCCAGGCTAGAAGCGATCCAGGTAGCCTCCTTGGAGGAAGTGGCACTTTGGTTTGCTGGCTATGGTAGGGGTTGAGGTACTTTGGGCCCAAAGTTTTCCACAGGTTTGGGCACTTGAGTTCATCATCTCATCCTGAGGTGAGCAGATTCTGGACAGTAACTTCTGACACCAAACTCCTATGAGACTGCCCATTGCTTAATTTACAAGGGGCTGAATCTTTCTGGGACAGGAGTGTCCACGGCAACCTTTTTTCCAAGCCAAGTGCCTTGAGGACCTGAGTAATTAGGAGGTTGTGTGGTGGGTGAGGATCAGGGCCAACGGTGGGACGACCCCCGTACTTCTTCTCTATCGTGGCCCCCTCTCCAGTGGTCAGAGAGCTGTGGAGAGCTGATCACCAGCTTCCACTGGCCTCCTGGCCCAGAGCAGGCAGAGATGGCACCTTTGTGGGAATATCCCCAGTGACTTTGGGGGAGCCACTGGGAGGTGGGAGCTGCCCCCTGATGGCTGTGAAGGCCACAACCCAGCTACATAAGCAGGGAACTGTGGCCAAGCCTTCCTTTCCTCCTTCCTTCTCTAACCCACCTCTATTTAAAGTCACTTCTCCTGGCAGAGTTCCAGGGATTTTTAAATCTCAGGAAACCTAAAGCTTATAGCCCCGAAGTATTCACATATGCTTGAGGAAAGTGATTTCCCTTTTCTTCCTCCTTCTATACTGCAAATAGTGAAGAGAGTTAAGATGTTTTCCCCGTGGGAACTATTAAAGGGACAAAACCCATTTTCTTAATACACCCTGTTATTTCAAGCCAAGGGTCTGAGACTTGACGGCTTCTGGCCACACTGGGAGTCAGGACCCATCTCCTGCAAACCCACTCTTTCTAGGAATGCAAGGTGGCCATTCTTGCTGAGAAGTCCCTTCCTGTGTGCCAAGAGTCATGAGTCCTCAAAACGCTCAGAGTGAAAAGCCCAGGGACTTCTCTAGGACATAGGATGTTTCAAAAACCCAGAATCACCCACTCTATTCCTTTGCTCATGTGCGTTTTGTGTTTTTAAAGTAACTGGTTATAAACTGGTTAAATATCTGGCTTTTCTGGTCATAAAAGTAAAACTATTCCCATTGTAAAATATTTGGAAATGGCCTAAAAGTAAAAATTTAAAATTAGCATTTACCCAGTATCTTCACCCAGAAAGACATCATTATGTTTGAGTGCCTTCTTTTGTACAGAATGTGTATGTGAAAGCGGTTTTAAAAAACTTGTACCCTCTTTTTTCTCCTTTTCCTTCTCATTTTTTATGTTCTCAACACTCTATTACAAACATTCTCCAAAAACATGTTTTTAAGGATTATGATATCCCTAATGTGAATACACCATAAGTTGCTTAGCTGATGATTTTAGTTATTTCTAAGGTTGCCCTATTCATATGGCTAGCTGAGGTGGGGAGCATTTCCTGCATCTGTCTGGAAGTTCTCCTTCTAATCTGCCAGTCTGTCTCCTTGCCTCTTTCTTCAAGTCCAAGCTCAGATACCTGCTCTAGGACCCTTCTCCTCTGGTCCCCACAGTACCCTGAGCGTGTTTCTGTCACTTCACTTCCCATGCTGATTTTCACCTACCTATTTTTATGTCGGACTTTTCCTCCCAACTGAATGCTGTTTTAAGGCATGGCACGTTTCTTGTTCATCGCTGTGCCCTCAGCTCCTCGCTCAGTGCCCCGTGCCTAGTAGGCTCGCAATAAAAATCTGTTGCCCGAATGCTACAGTGAACGTCTGTATATAAATCTTAGTCCATGTTTCTCAAGTTCCTTCCTATAGATTCCTATATAAACTGATCTATCAAAGCTTATGAACATTTTAAAGATTCTCATTCCCACTTCACTGTGGCTTTGTCAGCATTGCAGATTATCTTTTTTTTGGCTTTTTACTAGTTTGATATGCAAGAGAATAAGTTTTTTTTAACCTCCAGGCATTACCAAAGCTAACTGGATTATCAAATTCTCTAGCAACTTACAATCACACTCAGGTCTCCTTGAAAAAATGACAATGGACAGCTGAGGGCACTCCCTCAGTGCTCCAAGCCCTTGTCCCTCCGCCAAGGGTGACGGGCTCCTGGCACCAGTGTTCTTATCACTGATGACTGACTGCCTTTGGGGTTTCATCTGCTCACTTGTCCTTCTGCTGTGTCCAGCTGACTTAGGCCAGTTTGCAGGCTGGGTGTGTTGTTAAGGGGCCTGTGGATTCCCCAGAGCAGTGCTAGCCAGAATTTCAAGTTGGCAAACCAATTATTTCCCTTCAAGCACTTTTAGCAGGGTAATTTTAAACAGAAGAGTGGGCAGATTTAAAAGCAGTTTTCATGGCTGAATATTTACCACTCAAGAACAGAGGGGGAAAAAGGGACAAAGGCTCTTTATCAGGAGACAAGTGAGTGAAATTGAGGGACCCTTTTCTGGTAGAGGAGGAAACCCTGTACATGCACCCACAGAGCAAGACCTCTCTTGGGAAGACAGGAGCTGGCCTGAAGTCCAGTGTGGTCTCCTATGTAGGACATCCCTGCAGGACACCCAGAATGAGGGGTCTCTTCTCTGAGCCTGGGGAGGGGGTTGGCTACATCAGTTGGAGTCAGCAGGAGTGTGTGTGAGACTGCCCTTTGGAGCAGACAAAGCCGTGAGGCTCTCTTTTTTCCCCAGCAAAGAGGGTGTATGTTTTTTTGTATATGTGTGATTCTGTGGAGGTGTTTCTTTGATTCTGGGTGTGTGTGTGTGTATGTGTGTACATCTTGGTGTGTATGTCTCCATGGATGAGTCCATGTATGCCTGTCTGTCTCTGTATCTCTTTGTATGGGCTGCTCCCATGGGAGGAGCTACCCTTCCTGTGAGAAGGAACGAGCAGGTTCACCTAGTGACAGGCAGGTCCTTTCAGTGAAGCTCTGCTACCCTCTGCCTCCTGAGATGGTCTGGGGGCCACAAGCTCCTAAGCAGGCCTCCCACCCCAACCCCAGCCCATCTGTGGTCCATGCCTGGGCCCCTGCCCCAATGGGAGGTAACCAGCACTTTGGCTCCATTTCCTCACTGTTTTGGAAACATTTTTCCTAAAGGGTTGCAAAATAAAGCACACGATCTCCTAAAGACAGAACGCTGATGAGGGCCTCTTTGGTGGCATCTGCTAGCCCAGAACTGTGACTTAGCCTGGAGTTGGGTGTATAATCGGTCTCTTCCTCTCTACTCATTACTGCCCCTCCTGCTCCTTACTGCCCCTCCTGTGACAATGTTCACAAATGCTGTCGTGAAAATATTAGCCCACTTTACCTGGGCAGCTTTTGCCCAAGTACACTAACGGCAGCAAGAGGTGTGTGAGCTCAGGGAGGCCTCAGATGGGGCCTGAAGCTCTGTCTCAGCTTCTCCTAGGGGGGCTGCCGGGGGAGGAGCAGGCATCTGAGATTCTGGTGATTTGACCCCTGGCCCGGGAACTTTGCAATTTTCCAGGCCTGCTTTGGAGAAAGGCTCACACCTGTAATATGTCCGTCAGACAAGTGTTCATGTTTCTGCGGCGTGGAACCTTGCTAGAAGTGCTGAATTTGTCTCCATTTAGAAGTGGGTTCATGTCCGTTATCTCTCCTGATTGTAGATCGAGGTGGCACAGGAATTAACAGCCTCACTTCTTTCAGTGGTGAGGAACCTGAGGCTGAAGGAAGTGAGTCAGGAGGAGCCCCTGCTCCTTGGGAGGACCCCTAGTTGCACTCCTACTCCATTGCCTGTCTACAAAAAGCAGACATGGGTGTGAGTGGTTCAGCTCTTAGGGGGAAGGGCAGTGCCCAGAGCCAAACAGCATCACAATACTGTGTTTTTCACCTGCTGGCTTTTGCCTCCCCTTGTTCTTTATGGTACAAATGATAGTCATTTTGTAAAAGAATTGAGGTCTGTAGGCTGCTGGTAAGAATTTGGTGTTCTCCCAGGAACCACAGCTGGAGACACATGCTGTGACTTTGGAGGCTTAGTCAAGAACCCTAGGGGACACAGGAGCCACCTTCTTCCAAGGCCCCAGCAGGTCCTCCAGCCTTGAGCCCGTGCACTCCTTCTTCCATCCCCCCACCACCACGGTCAGAGCAGCCTGGAGAGCTTCTTAAAGATGCAAGTTTCCAGGCCCCGCCCCAGTCCTTTAAGGCCCTGACCACAAAGCCACATCTTAAGCTCTCTCGGTGGTGTTTTTGTACAGAAAAGTTTCAGAACCCTTTGTATTGCCAGGTGGTATGGGTGTCTCCCCGCTGGCTGGTCCCAGATACCCCCAGCCTCATGGGGAATTGGAACAAAAGCTCAGCGACATTAGGACTCAGTCTGACAGTGAGCCACCTGTCTTCTTTTCCCACCTTTCCTTTGTTTGCCTAGTGAGGGGAAGACACAAGACAGGCTCTGCTGGGATGGATCCCTTTGCCGTGCCTCACTATGGAGCTCCCTGTGGGCAGAGTTTCCCAGGAGCACGTCACAAGCATTGGGCCCAGCCTCTTGGTGCCTGTCTTTATCAGGGGGCACAGATTCCTCTGCCAGTCAGTGGAGGCCAGGGAAACAACAATCAACTGTGGTCCTTCCCCCGTGGCCTCAACCACTTTCTCTGTGTTATTCTCTCATTTTCTATTCTCCCTTCTCAGTGGTCTCCCAAAGGGTAGAGGTGCAGGCACCGGGAGACCCAGTAGAGATTTGCTGGCTTTGAGTCAGACAGAAATGGACACACAGCCCAGGTGACCTTCTTCTTGGCATGTACCTGAGGTCAAAGGTGTCAGAGTGTCTGCACCTACAACTTCCAACAACACTCACCACTTCTGGAACATTCGCTCTGAGCCAGATACTGAGCACTTACATGCATTGTCTCATTTCGTCTTCTCAGGAACTCTGTGGAGTTGGAAGTATTGTGCCGATCTCATACATGAGAAAGGTGAGGTTCACAAAGGTGGAATTTTAAATACACAAGGAATAGGTTGTTAATAAAAAAACTAAGAAAGGGACTTCAAAGGATGACATTTCAGGTGGAGGAAGGAAGGGGAGGGGAAATGGATGAGAAAAAGATTTGAAGGCTGGGCTCAAATCACACAGGTGAGCAGATCGGAGTTTTGGTCACCTGGGTGATCTTGGCAAAATGGGGATAATTGCATTTTTACTGTTCGCCTTATCCAGCGTTAGGAGGATCAAATAAAAGTGTCTATGGAGTGCCCTCTGTAAGCTGTAAAGCATGGCCTACCAATAGGGACTCAGGGCCCATAAAGGCAATCCGCTGCTGGATGAGACTTTCTACCCAAGAGGAAAACGTAGTGGTATTTAAAGAAGAGGAGTGAATGGGGGTGGGGGGATGGAAAAGCACAGACAGCTCTGGATCTGGGTCTCAGCTGTAGCTCTCTGACCTCTCTGAGCCTTAGTTTCCTCACCTGTAAAATATAGCTTGTTAACCTAAAAATAAAAGTCCTTTCAAAGTGAGAGGCAACAAGCATTTATTTGAGATCAAAGAATAGCTATTCAGGAAGCATTGATTCAGGCAGAAGCCCAAATGTCCCCATTAGGAGACAAAGGCAATGGGTATTTATGAGAAAGGGAAGTAGAACAATTACATCAAAAGAAGGAAGGCATTTCTATTGTTGCAGATTAGCCTACACTGTGACTGATTCTAAACAATATTTTTAATTTTCAGTCCAGTAATCATAATATCTGTTTTCTTGTTATTTTTGCAAACAGTTCTTTGAGGCATCATGTTGCTTTAGGCCCAGTCCAAAGGTTATTCTGCCTTGTTTTAACATTCCAAAAGTTTAAAACATAAGGCCTACAAGACAGTTCTTCTGGGACGGCAGCTCTAGCTCCACTTATTTTTTTTACATTTCCCCTTTTGATCAAGATCTTTCCTTGAAAGCATTGCTGATCAATTATCAGAAAGCAGCACTGATCAGTTATTAAAAGCATCATTAGTCCTCCATTGTTAGGATGGTTTATTTTAGGCATGGCATGTTATTGTCAGTTCCTCATAGCCAGGCAGGCTGATTCCTGGTATATTATGTCCCCTGTAGGAGGGAAAGTGGCTTTCTTTTTTCTTAGGAGCCTCAGGTCACATTTGAGCAACAAGAGCACCAAAACAGAGAAAAGCTTTCCCGTCATTTCTCTTTAAGGGCAAACATCTTCTGTTGTTTCTTGAAGTTTCTCATGTGAAGTCTTATAGGTCTTAATAATCATCTCAAAACATTGAGTAGCCATGATCAGAGTGGTGTCTTTGTAACATTAAGATATGAAAAAAAACAAAAAACAAAATAAAAACAAAGTTTTATAACAGCAAAAATTTCTATAATAACAAACAAATGCCAAGTCCAATTTGAAGAGTAGATTTGAACCAGAGGAAATACCTGAGTACAGTAAGCAGAAGATATTGGAGAACCACGAGGCATTTGTGGGCACTGTATTTAATTATTTGGTTTGTCAGATTTTATCTAGGTCTCTATTTTATCAGATGCATTTTATCCAAGTACAATAAGTATTAACAGCAGAGTAAAACCTATTTTGTTCAGTTAGGAAATGATCAAGAGCAATTTTATTGTCTAATATAACTCATCTAAGGGAATTTAAAGCTTTTTCCTGGTTGGCTATTGTTGTGGTTATTGTAATACCTCCCCAAGGCAAAGGTTGTTTTTTGTTTTTGCAAATCTGATACTTTCAGGACATCATCAGGCATTGGACATCCTTGACTATGTGTACAACCAGTTGTACATTTTGACCTGTGAAGTAGGTTTAAAGATGATGCTCAATGTTGAGTTATCGTTCTCGTCAGAAATTAAGGGGGAAAAGGAAATAATAACTGTTATAGTGAGTGCTTGGCTTCTCATATTATTTGTGAGATGAGAAGGAACTAAAGTAAGGAAAAATTGTAGGTTGTGCAAGCCTGGTTCACAAACTTGATTTAGTTGTCCACTCAGATATTGCACTCTTCACATGCTAGTAATTTTGAACTTCAAATCCTTTGTTAGTTTCGCTGTCCAGTGAGCTATAAGAGCTTTCTTTGAATTGAGAACCATGAATCTAAGAGGCAACACCTTTGAATTTGGTCATACATGGATTAGTTAAGAGTACCTGAAATTTTGGAGGGATCAGGTAGGAAGGAAAAGATAAATGCTTTAATTCTGCTTACCAAAGTATAAGTTACCAAATTGCTGTAGGTCATAGGTAGCTTAGGAGAAGAAAAAAAAATTCTTATGTCTGGAAAACAAAGATCAAAACCCAGTAATATTTGATAGAAAAAGTCATGAAAATTATAATTATTCTTGTCAGTTTATTTAGCCCCATGTTATTCTTGTTGTCTGGATCTTTTTGTTAGTAGTTTTGTGGATCCAGTTATCCTTAGAGTTCTGTAAATCTTTACTGAGTTCACTGTTGTGTTTTTAAAATAATCTCTTTGAAGATGAAACACGTTTGTGGGAACATTTTTTTCCAAAGCATCAGAGTAAAACAATAATTGTCTGTAAATGATAAAAGACTTAAAAATGGCCATGGTTAAAGATCTGGTGAGAGTTCATTACATACATATAAATAAGGTAACTGACTTAGATATGCATTCCAATCTTAGTGTGACCATATATATATCTTTTTTCTCAAGATCCCTTCTCCATGTACCTTTTGCAACTTCCACAAATCTTCCACAACATACACGAACCTTCTGTAACTTTCACATACCTTTCAGAATTTGTCCTATCTTTTCCTTATTTTGAAAGAATCATTTTACTCTAGGACAAAATGTTTTCCCTTTTTCCTTCCTTTACAAAACAAAAACCCTGTCCTTTGTATCTTTCCTTATCCAAAAAACACTATTTCTCTTTTCACTCAACAAAAATGTATCTTCATGCTGCATACCTTGGTCTGCTGAAAACATCCTATTTTCCATCTATAGTTATTTTGTTTTATCCTTATTATTTTCTATGAGAAAACCCATAGCTCTTTCACAGATCGGCTTTGGCAATAGAGCTTACATAATAGTTTGTATTTTAAAAAGGCCTCTTTTTTCCCCTTCAGTCTCTGTGGGCAGTGTTTTGGTTAGTTCCTGGATGTTTACATTTCAAAGACAAGATTTATAACTTTCAGTGACAGAGAAAGATTGTAAGTTAGCATTATACCACGACATGTCAGAATTTTATATAATTTTTCGACCATTTATATTAATAACAATACATGTATATAAATATAATTATTTTCTATTTTATAATGCTTCCCATGTAATTTTAGCATATCAAATAGGACTGATTAGTTTAACGTTTGTTTTTATATTGAGAGAAAACAAACCTTTTGAGGTGTTTCAGGGGACCTCTGGAACATTGCAAAGTTATTCGTAGATTAATAAAACTTTATTTTGATTCCAATTTTGGGAAGTTTGTCAAACATATCAAAAGGTTTGGATATTTGACTGGAAAGATCAGAGATTATTATGGAAGAGTAGTTAACAAAATAATACCCATTTAACCAACAGTGACAATAAAAAATTTTAAGGACAAATACAGACGGTTACATAGTTGTAAGCAAAACTTTTATTGAAAAGGTTCAGTTTTCTTAAGTAATCAAGGACCTGATTAAGACAATGTAAAACATAAAACTTCATTTTTTAGGCAAAAAGCTTCATAAAATCTATTAGGAATGGACTAATAGTACAGAAAAACTGTCCTTTTAGCAGATGAAAGAACATTAAGTTTTAGTTTTACATAAATACATCATTGATATTAAAGCTTAATTTTCAAAAAAATCTTTATAATAACAGTTAATTTTAGGCAGCGTGGGATTATACCAGGTAAAAATTCTTTCTCTTTCCATTCTGAAATAACCAATACAAAATTATTTTATTTCCCTTAATGAAAACGTATCTCCAAACTGCATACTATCTTTTATTGATAACACATATTAAAACACATATTAAATCCTTCCATATTAATGAGAATCTTTAACCCTCATCAATTTGTCAATCTGAATACCCTTTATAACTTTTTGATTGGTAAATGTATTTTATAATTTTAGAAACATGTGCTTAACGTAGCATAAAAATGTTGTTATTAACAGACCCAAATATCTTTAGCTTTTCTGCATTAAAAGAAGCCAAAAGTAGGTAAATATAAATTAAGTTAGCAATTAATGTTTTAGTATTTTATCTTATTTAGAAATGACCTAGATATTTAATCATTTCTATCTTTTAATTTAACTTAGTAAAATTCTAAGGTTTCAAGTTACTGAAAGATTTAGGAAAACTATTTCTAAGTATACATACCATAAAACAATTATTGCTATAAAGTATCACCAAAGAAAAAACCCATTTGTTTTATTTATGTCTATTTAATTTATTAATTCTCAGTAATTTAGATCACTTATGAACCATTTATGAGACAGTAGACAAAGTCAATTATTATCCCAAGCTATTTTACTGTGGATAAACTCCGTAACAGTGAGACCATAAACATTTTTTGTAAAGCCAGATAAAATAAAAATATTATACTAAGTGTTGATAACTTTAGAGACGTCTTTTATTTAGTTAAACCAAACTTAAATCAATTTTAATATTAAATAATTTCTTAGATCATGTGATCCTGAAAAAAATTTGATTCAATTTCTGTTACATTTCTTAATTTATGTGCTTAATTCCTTTAATCCAATTAAACAGCTCTATATATAAAATAATTTTAATAATCTCAAGTTTGATATACATACACATATATAGACAGACACAACCAGAGACCTAAGAGTTTCATTAAAAAAAAAAAGTTTTTTAGCCATTAGATAGGTACAATAAGGCAAAAACCCATTAATTTATAACAATTGAAATAAGTTTATTCATTTAGATGGCTAAGGCTTTAAGGTTTTTATTTGTTCTTGATAAACTATTTTTAAGGAGATTGCAGGGGGCTGCTTGGGTAAAGGAATCTTTTCAGCCACTTGTGTTTTTAAAATTCTTTCTTTCCCATTTTTTTCCTTTTGTCTGTTTAGTCTCAGGCAGTTACATTTCTGATTATCTGTTAGGAAGGCCTTAAAGTTGCCAAGGAGATTTTTTGTTTAAACCCTATTAGACTTCTAGTTTTGCCAAATTTCTGATCATAGAGTTATTAAATTCTCTGAGATATCGTGTCAGATTTCAGGCAGGAGAAACAGTAAAAAATTTTAAAGCACCTGCTCAGAGGGCCAAGTTTAGGATTCTTTTAGAGAGAAGCTTCCACTTATTAATCAAAGAATGTATCCCATTGTCCCAGAGAAGTTTGGAAGCCTCTCTTTATGAAATCTTTTTCTTATGACACATAACAGGCAGAGACAAGAAAGGAAACAAAAGAGCCACTGTAATTAAATGAGTACTCACCCATCAGGGGAACCCCTTCGGAGCTGCTCACCTCTCCCCACCACCACCACCACTTCTTACAAACATGAGCTGTGAATAGTCCCTCCTGAGAAGACAGATTTTCCCGTGAAAAAGGGTGTATGTGTGTGATGTTACAAAGTTGCCTTAGTGAGACTGTAGAGAGAAATTAAATTATATGCCTATCTTACCCTCTATAAAAAAATTCCAGACAGATTGATGACCTACATGCAAGAGCTAACATATAAAGCCAAAAGATAAAAACATAGAAGAACTTTGAGAATTGGGAGTGGGGAAAGATCCAAAAAAGACCACTGATAATAGAAAAATAGACTAGTTTGTCTCATCAGGCAGAAGAAGCATTGGGTATGAGGAGCTGTTTCGTGTCAGTGTCTCTGATTTCATTCCCTGATCCAGAACGTCTTCAGGGGCACAGAGAAGGTGGCTCTGCTCTTGTAACAACAACTTGGGGACTGGTGGCAGGTGCTGAAAGTCAGGCTGAGGCAAAATGGGGTGACCTGATCGTCTCTTATTTTCTTCGTCTGAACTGCTGCTCTGTCCGGGGGTTCAGGCTCACATATGGAGGAATCTCTTAGTGAGAAGCCTGAAATACAGATGTGGGTGGCCCAGAAAGACCACGGAGATTTAATCAGTGTGGGCCCTGTCATTCTGTTGTTCTCCTCACTGTCAGGGCGAGTGTGGGTCACTCTAAAGCAAGGGATGGGCTGTTCATCGATTCCTCACAACCAACCTTGAGTGAACTCCAGAGTCGTGCCAGGAGCTTGTTAAAAATAATTTGGAAGGCCACACCCTGATACACTGATTCAGTAGGTGTGAGGCGGTTCAGGAATCTCGGTCTGACTCCCAAGTGTAGCCAAGGTTGGACCCGTCGAGCTGGATCACCTTTTAGGGTCCGGCAGATCGTAACTTCTCAGTTCCCTGGGGTGCAGAACTGCCTGGGCTCAGGGGCAGGGGTGTGCCCATGCGGTGTGTCCTGGGAGAGGATGGGAAATGCAGTGGTTAGGACAGAAGGAGGAGAGTGAGGGGTCCAGCCAGCAGGTTTGGGCAGAAGAGGAGCAGAGGTGCCAGTGAGAAGCCAGCTGTAACCATACTCTCTCCTCTGTGACGTGTTCCCCTCCCGCTTTGGCTCGGATTCTGCGCTGAAATGGTCTGTGAATTGCCTGCTTCCTTCACCAGCCTGGGAGCTCCTTGAGGGCAAGAACCTTGCATTCATTCATGCAGTCATTCATTCCACAAATATTTATTAAGACATTCGTATACCAGAGACTGGCGCTAATAGGGAACGAGGCTGAGTCGGCCCACTAGTGCTTCCGGTCCAGTAAAGAGGCAGGCAGTAAGACCAAGCAGCTCTAACAAGGTGTGTTATATGCTGCAATGACATGTAGTCGGGACACCCATCCCCAATTTGAGAGATCTGGAAAGGCTGCCTGGAAGAAGTGGAGTCTAAGATGGTGATGAATGAAGCAATCAAAGGGCAGTAGAGAAGTGTGTTTCAGACCCAGGGAATGGTATGTGCCGGTCTTTGTTGGGAACGGCTGCACTGAAAGGTGAGGAGATAGAGTTCCGGGGGATGAGGTGATGGTTTGCACTGGGGCCTCAGGCCAGGCCCATGTGCAGGAGTTTTTACTTTAGTGCTGAGCAGTGTGACAGAGGACAGTAAAAAGGTCCCCCCTTCATTTGCCTGGTACCCAGCTTGGGAGCTGACCCGGAGCAGCTGCAGGGAGCATGTGGAGAGCAGGCTGCTTCTCTCCAGCTGACCTGGATCGCCTGCCCCAGCCCTGCCCGCTTCCCACATCATTCCTGTCTGTCCTGTGGGCTAGGCCAGCTTCCCCTCTGGGAACTGGGTAGTAGTCCTTCAGCACGTGGAAATATTAGATGCTTCTCCAAGTTAGTGTGGGCCACTGCTTAGAGCTGGGGAAACTGAGGCTGGGAGAATAGCATGACGTGCCAGGAATCTCAGAAACACTGGACTCCTCTGACCTCTCGAGCTGTTAAAACCTGTGTTCCTAAAGAATTCAATTGCTCTGCCCTGCCTTTGGCTCTCCTCCTGGCAAGTGGTCTCTGCCAGGGTCTGTGTTTGGGTCTTCAGGGCATTGTGGGGCTGGCCCAGAGCCTGGTGCTGGGTGGGTGTGCACTAGGTGTGTGAGCTGCATGGACACATCGACTCAGTCCCTGGACAGCGAGCCTCGGAGCCCGCAGATGGGAGGGAAGACCTTTTCTCCACCTTGAGAGGTCTCAAGCCCACTACGAATCTGATCTGGAGCTGGCCTCATGCTCAGAGGACTTGGTGCGTGGTGACGACGATGGCTGTTGCTGGCGTTTTACTGATCCATGTTTTGTGCCAGGCAACAGGCATCCTGGCACAATTTCTGTGAGGACTACACACACTTATTTCCGGAAAAGACTGAAGGAAATGCGTCACTCTGTTAACAGCCAGTTATCACTGGGTGCCATTCTCTGATAAAATATTTTCCCTTTTGCTTAGCCACACTTTCTAATTTTTCTACAGAACATTACTTGTGTCATTAAAAGGAATAGCGGGATGGAATTTGCGGGCTTATTTGCACAAGCCATTGAGAGGGTTCCAGTCTGTCAGCAGGGGCAGAGGGAAGGGGAGAGCAGTCTCCAGAGTGGCTCAGGAGCGCACCTCCAAGCTGGAGCTGGCATCTCTATTGTGCCACTGGCCTGGCTGCGAGTGGGTGCCATCTAGTTATTTGCAGCCTGCCCCACCTGACCGTGCGCTCCTTGAGGGCAGGGCTGGCTCTGAGTTGCAGGCCAGGCGCTGGGTGGGTGCTCAGCTTGGGTGGGGGCAGGCGCAGGAACCTGCCAGGCAGCCCTGCCAGGCTCAGCTGCCTCTATGGCTCCCAGGGGCGAGCCGGTCTCAAGTCTAACTTCCCCTTGGGGCTTCTGTTCCCTAGATCCACTTCCCGGACGTGGAGCGGGTGGAATGGGCCAACAAGGTAAGGTGAGCGTGGGCCCAGTGGGGCTGGTCTCACTCCAGGCCTGGCCCTTGGCTGCTGCCCTCGGCTGAGTCACCTGCAGGGATGGGGGCGGGGCAGCACGTGGTCAAAGGCCCTGGCTGTCACTTGTCTGCCTGTCTCTCACCCTTACCACCCTCTGGGTTCTTCTCGTCACTAAACGATGACTCTTTTACCTGAAAAAAGTATTTTTTTAAAGCTGTGAAATTAACACATGGCTACAGCAGAAAAGTTAGAAAACACAGAGACATAGAAAAGTACAGCCTCCAGTGCCCTTCCCCCCAAGCCTGGATCAGCAATTCCCGGGAGAGGAAGGGAGGGATTGCTGCTCAGTCTGCCCTGGTTCCCAGTGCTGGCTGTCCAACCTTGGGCAGGTTGCCTAACATCTCAGCTTGTTCCTTCCTCTGTGCAATGGAATAATTATGGTCCCTGCCTTTGGGGTTGTTGTGAGGATTAATGAGGTAATTAACGCACCAGGGTGCCCGGCACACCATGGACGCCGGGGTAGCTGTCATCGCTGGTATGACTGCTGTTAGATCATGCAGGGAACTCCCTGTGGGCTCTGAGACTCCAGGGCTGGGACCCCCCCTTACAGAAGAGGAATCAGTGTCTGGCCCCCTATCTCATCTGCCCAAACCTGTCCCTAAAGTTGAAGGCTCCTGCAACCCCCTTCAAGTTTTCCTCAGGGCTTTTTCTAACACAAACCTTGCCTCTGTTTTGGACAGAGGCTTAGCCCAGAGCAGGAATGACTTAGGTTAGATATTTAAAAAGGACTTCCTGATGGTTTTTGATCTAAGGTTGGGATTCTCACGTTACCTGTAATGTCATTGTCAAGTGCATCAAAACCTGTTCCCAGCCTCTGGGTAAAATTTGGAGGAAGTAGCTTTCTGCTTTAAGAGGAGTGATCAGAATTCTGTGGATTAATGCAGGCCCAGGGCTTCTGAGACAACAAACCTGTACTGTGCCCCCCAAAATAGCATGCTTCCTGCACTTACGTCAGTGGGTTCACGGACCCCGCATGCATGATGTGTTTCTTGACCAACACACAGAGGCCCACACAAGATGCTAGACACATACCATTTTTGGGATGAGGCTCCTGCCCTCAGCTCAAGGCTCAGACGGAGAAACAGTTGTGTAGACGAACCACCCTCTAGAGCACAAACTATGTCCCAAGGAGCTTTGTACTCAAGAGGCACTCAGCAAATGACAAAACAGAGAGACAGGAAGATGGGACCAGCTCCTAGAGAGCCCCTGAGAGAGATGGGAACAATAAATCCCTAAAACCTCACGTCTTCAGCCTCCTCCAATTGGAAAGTGGGAGGCACATCTTTAAACTGAGGTCCAAGATAGAGGAGGAAGAAGAAGAAGCTTTTGCCTCAAACAGAATCTATTGGCCAGCTAGCCCTCCCTCTGCACCCCTTTCTCCTGCCACGAGGCCCCATTTCTCTGCTACTGTTCCTCTCCCCAGGCCCTGCCCTTGGTTCCCAGGCTAGGGCCATGAGTCATTCTGCTGCAGAAATCAGCTGAAAGCAACCTTTCCTGATTGCCAGAAAAAAATCAAATCCACAGGAGACAATTTAAGTTTCTCTTCTGTGATTTTTTTTTTCTTAGATCTCTGCCACCGGCTACCTCTTGTTTACACCACAGTGTACATTCAGATAATTTATGTTTGAGCACAGTCCTGAAGGGCTTCATAATGTTAGGTTTCATGAATGACTGTTTCATGGTGCTCGGCAAAACGGCACCAAATCTTGGGGGTTCCCCTGCCTGCACAGAAATGAGAACCACTGCTGTAGTTATTCGATGTTTGATGGACAGATTAAGTGGGGAGATGGGTGGGCAGGCAGGCAGATGGGTACTGCAGCGTAAGAGTTCCATGGCCCTTACTTGCATATATTTAAAAATATTTTCCAAGTATAAAATTTTAATGTTAGGGTTTGGAAGGGAAACTCCAAGTTAGCTGTTTAGCAAGGACTGTGATTAGACCAGCGATGGCCATGCTCCTAGGCCCAAAAGCTTCCGACGCCATGCGTCTGGCGTGGCGGGGCCCAGACCAGAGCCCTGAGAGCCTCTTCCTGTCCTCGCAGATCATCTCCCAGACCTGGCCCTACCTAAGCATGATCATGGAAAACAAGTTCCGGGAGAAACTCGAGCCTAAGATCCGGGCGAAGAGCGTCCACCTGAGGACCTTCACCTTCACCAAGCTCTACTTTGGACAGAAGGTCAGTGCTGTCACAGAAAGGGCAGCCTGGGTCTGCTGTGCCCCAGTCACTCACCTGACTGAGTGGGATCCACCGGGCCTGGCAGGGGGCCCGGCCCCCACCTACACTTCCCAGCCCCTGGGCCTCAGGACGGAGCCCTCACCGTGTCTGCAGGCTCTAAGGGAGCCTGGCTCAGAGAGAACAAAGAAGAGAGGTGGAAAACAATTCCATTTTTCTTAAGCCAAAGTTTGAAAACATGCTCCCTGGTGGAAACCAGCCAGATACGAAATCCGTAAGTCACGCTTACTACCCTCAGGCATCAGCTGGGGAGAACACACCCTCAAGGAGTGAGATAGTACCTCAGAGCAGTGTGTGAGATTACTAATTTATTCTGGCAGTCAGCGTCACCAGCCCAGGCTCGTTCTGTGAAGATAACAGGTGACCTAGGATAAAAGAAGTTTCTGTTTCGCACACCTCACTTCCTGTCCCTATTCCAGGCTGCTGCCTCTGCCCCACTCCTCTTGCCCCAAAGTGCCCCCTGAGGTGAGTCTTACTTTGGTCATCTGAAAATGCATCCTCCAGGCAGAGAACCCCTGTGATGTCCATCACCTGGTAAACCAGAGGCGTTGGCATCTGGTCTGCTCAGGAACAAGCAGGTGTCTGAATGCAGTTCAGCCTGCTGAGAGCTGTCTGCCAGCCCCCAGGCAAGTGCCCAGCTTGGAACTGCCAGCCCCCGAGTCGGGGGTGGATCAGGCGTGCCTGAGCCTGGGATATTCTGGTGCATGACACTCAGAGTCTGCCAGGACGGGTTTGTTCCAGCATCTGTTGGTTCATATGTTCTTTCCCTGTTTCATTCACGTATGACTTACTGAGCATGGCTGTGTGTGAGGCACTATAGACAGCGATGCTGTGCCTTCAGGAAGGTCACCATCCTGCTGTGGAGGGAGATGCATATGCTGGTGGATGACAACACGGCAGTGTCCGCACGGTGGTGGAGGAATGCGTGAATTCAGGAGTGGAAGCGTGTGGGGGCTGTGGTAGTCAGGGAAGGCATCCAGGAGGAAGTGATGTCTGCGCTGGCAGTTAAAGAGTTCTGTAGACTGCTGTGTTTAGAACAGAGCTTGCTCAGCCAGGCTGTTTGTCTGGTGGTGCCTGTGGGACGTGGCGCTGCTGGAAAGCGGTCCCTTGCAGACAGCAGAAGCAGGCTTAGAGGTGGCTGATCCTAAGGGATGATTTTTTTTATCACATCAGGAGAATTTGGTGGGGGACCAGCAGGCTGACCAGAAGTCCCAGCCCTACCAGACAAATACCAGACTCTTGGTCCTGGTATTGAAAGCCCTTCCCTCTTGGCTCACCCCGCTTGGCTTGCCTCTCCTCTCCAGTGTGGGCATCACAGAGGACTCCTCAGTGACCTTCCTGGGCTTGGCCAGGACCCACACACTCCCTTCCTTCACGTCCATGAGTGCTCCCATCTCCCTTCAATTCCTGTGTCCATGCCCAACTCCACTCTGCTGTGATGACCTTGGACTAGTGACTTAACCTCTCTGAGCTTCAGTTTCCTCTGTGAAAGGAAAGTACCTACTTCTAAGGGTGGTTGTGAGGCGTGTCTAACAGGCCTGGCCTTAGGGCCACTCCATGTGGCTGTGTGAGTAGTGCTTACACAGGGCACCTGGCCAAAAGGGCCGGGGGAGGCCAAATTCCAGCCTCGTGCCCCTTACCTAACTGTGAGCCCTGGCCTAGGGCCACGCTGCCCAGCACAGTGTAGATGCTCAAAGGATGGTTCTCTGTCCTCTGTGATGCGGCCTCCAGGTGGGCAGCCTTCCCCAAGATAGGTCTCTGCAGATGGGGGTCTTGGGGCCGGCTGAGCTTTCACTGATGCCCAAAAACCAACCCCCAGCTCAGGAGCAGCAGGCTCCAAACTGCGGGAAGTCAGTTACGGGGTCCCCCATCACCACCCCAAGGTTTCCGCTGGCTTTTCTGCATATTTAATATCAAGGGCTGAGCCAGGTGCTGTGTGGCGCAAAGCTTCTGTAATTCTGGGGGCCCTCTTAAAAAGAGTGTAAAATTAGGACAAAAAATTAATATTAAATAAGTATAAGAATGAGAAAATAAATTACAGTGAATTATACATTCAGAATATCACACATATCATAAACTCTGGGGAAACTACATAATCATTTTAATTAACTGCTTAGCATGTCCCCTTTTTTCTTGCATTTTTGGCTCCATACTCTTTGGTAACGTTGTCATGTGACAACATAAATATACTTTCTATGGGGAAAATAGAAAGATAATGGACCCTTTCCTCTAGCATGAATTTTTTTCTCCGATATTTTATTTTGGGAAATTTCAAACATAACAAAAAATTGAGAGATTTATGCTGTGAACTGTCTGGATTGCACCGTTCTTATCCTTTTGCTATATTTACTTTGGTATATATCCTTGCCTCTATCCTTCTTGGCATCTTTTTTTAAATGCATTTCAAACTAAATTCCAGACATTAGTGAATTTCATCCCTAACCACTTCAGCATGCATATTACTAACTCAAATTAAAATGAAATTTAATTTTTATTCTTGATAAATAATAACCACACTCCACTCCAATGCCACCAGACAGGAGGAGAAGAATTGGGGCAGAGGGGATAAGAAAAATTACCTAAGAGCTCAGCCCTAGAGGTTGGGGACTGTGGCCCTGGAGGGAGGACACTTGAATTCCTAGGGTCAGATCCCTCAGCCTGGGACCCTGCCCTCTTCCCTTTGCCTTAGGGGCTAACTCCTTTATCAGCCAGAACTGTTCAAATGCCTCCTCCTCCAGGAAGCCTTCACTAACCTCTGCCCACCGCAAGCTCGGTTGGGAGGTTCTCCTGATGTCCCCAAATCTCCACATGACAGCACAGGCTGTACCTCATCACATACTTCCCACTGTCTCCTGTGCTGGGCTGCGAGCCCCTGAGGGCAGGCTCAGCCCGCCTTGCTTTTTGCCTTCTCCCCAGGCCAGTGCCTGGCACAGAGTGGGTGCTCAGTAAATATCTGTGGTAGGAGAGAGAGAAAGAAGGGTACACATTCTAGGGAGAGTTGTATCAGAGTGACAAAGGCAGGAGGGCTGCTGGGTGGATTTCCATGTTTGTGCCTCATCCGGGGGGTGCAGAGATCGTATTGGTTGTAGCTTACAAAGCCCAGGGTTGGAAGGGGGCAGCAGCCATCCCTGCGAGAGACTTCTGCTGACCTAGCCCTCTGGCATCTCTTCCAGTGCCCCAGGGTCAACGGTGTGAAGGCGCACACTAACAAGCAGAGCCGGAGACAGGTGGTCCTGGACCTGCAAATATGGTGAGCCCTTGCCTGTGGGGGTCAGGGAGACACTGGGGGAGCAGCCACTCTGAGGAAGGAGAGGCATATGTACATTCTAAGGTGGGGCATGAAAGCCCCTCACAGAACATATACTGCCCTGAGCTGCAGCACAGGGTCCCTGCTTGGCATATGGAGGGGGATCAGGAGAATGGATGGTCCCAGGGGAGCCACCACCATCTGACCCCTCAGCCCAGACCTGGCTTTTCCCATCAGGCCAGGCACCAGGCACTAGGCATGCTCTGGGTACCAAGGCCCAGGCAGCAGAGCTTTCTTGGGGGCCAGGACCAGGTCACCTGGATGGTCAGACCAGCTGCCTCAGAAAAGATGTAGCAAGAGGGAGTAAATGGGACAAGAAGATATGGGCACTGTGGTGAGGCCCAAGGAGCTCCAAGCATAGGCTGTGAGAGACCAGCTAGAGAACTTGGCTCTGTGGCACCTCAGAAAAACTTATAGGATGCAAAGACACATGAGTTACTAGTTCAGTGGGTTGGGCAAGGGCACCTTTTTTGAATAAGGCTTGTAATAGGCTTGAGTGAATGAGAAGGGAGATTCAATCCAGGAAGTCTTCCCAGAGGTGGTGAGATTTGAATTGTGTTTTTAAAGGAGGAAGGATGAACTCCTGTGGTTCCAGAATGTTGCTGTTCCTTCCCAGTGTCTCATATTTCCTGTCCTTAGCCCAGAGGCTGGCACTGAGAGAGAAACTGGGGAGACAGCTCTGGGAACACCCATCCTCACTTAGTGGCTGGTCTCAAGTGTGTTGGCGTGGTGCTAGCTGTTGGGTGTCCTGGCCCCAAGGCTCTGCTACAAGATCCTTGTATGAAGGCTTGGGGCCTGTCAAGGTTACCTGGTCCACCCACCCAGCTTCCCAGTCAGCTCAGGCGGCTCCTGGGGTCCCCAGGTTCCCCCTGCTGCCCTTCGGGTGGCACTCAGCTCCCCTGCCTGTGTCCTGCAGATATTTGATGGCTGTCCTCTCCCTTCCCTTAGTCTCCTTTAGACCTTTGACAGACAGCCTCCTCATCTTTAGCTTCAAGGTCACCCATTCTGGCCTCCCTGTGCCCATCACTTGACAGGAGCGACCAGCAGGACTCAGGCTCCTGAGAACGTTACCTTTGCCCCCCTCCACCACTCCCAGCAACAATCTGGGTGAAAGGCTGGATATAAGCAGTGAGGCTGCCGTGTGTCCTCAAAGAAGAGACCTGGGCAGATGGGGCAGGGACACAGCAGTGGCAGAGGGGTGAGAGCAGTGTGTTCACCAAGAGGCCCTCCTTCGCACCCGTGGGGTGTGGGGGGGGGCAAGGTGGTACCCAGAGTCCCTGTCGTGGGCAGAGGTGGGGATGCACATGGGGCACCTGAGTGCAGGGCCCTGTGCAGCTGCCTCCCAGGGTCTGGGCCTGTGTCAACGTCTGTGCAGAGCCGAAAAAGGCTGAGGCTATGCGGTGACCATATCTGAGTGTGGCAGGGCTCAGGCTGGCCTGGGGGGCGCTGGGCGAGTTTCCTGACCTGAGTGTAGTCCTGCCCTTCCTCTCCACCCACCTCCTCTCTCCCCACTTTTAGCTACATCGGGGACTGCGAGATCAGTGTGGAGCTGCAGAAGATACAGGCTGGTGTGAACGGCATTCAGGTGGGTGTAGCCTGGCAGGACTTCCCCCCACGCCTGCCCTGGGGTGAGGGTCAGGGCAGGGGGAACCAGGCTGCAAAAGGGGGCGATGACACAAAGCACAGAGGCTGGTAATGATCGAGGGACTCCAGGCCCCGAGGTCACACTGCCAGGAGGTAGTGACTGGGCCTCCCCAACCTGCTGCTCAGCCGCACAGTTCCATACTTGGGGCTGTCTGTGAAGTCACCCCAGAAAGACTTTGGCTGCCCAGAGACGGGAGAGGTTCTGCCCATGCTCAGAAACTGAGGTGGATTAAGGAGGTGAAAGTACGTTGTGGCAGGAGTAAAGGAACTGAGTTGGAGCCGGAAAACCCTCCTGGGTCCCTGCTGGTTGCGCCTGCCTGAAATGGGTGCAAGGCTGCAGGCCCCTCAGTCCAGCACACCAGCAGAAGGCAGTGGGGGCCAACTTATGGCCCCTGTGGAGCTGGCAAAGGGATGGCAACTGCGTGCAGCTTTCTGTCCCCCACGTTTGGTCTCTGCGGTGACAGCAGGTAGCCCTGACATTTGGGGGCGGCACAGGCATGAATGAGACAGCAGTGGCCTCAGCTGAGTGCAGTAGATGCAGGAAAGGAGGCTGAGGCCCTCACGGGGCCCTCTGTGCCCGTCCAGTTGCAGGGCACGTTGCGGGTCATCCTAGACCCCCTCCTGGTGGACAAGCCCTTCGTGGGAGCTGTGACCCTGTTCTTCCTTCAAAAGCCGGTGAGGCCCGGGGATGAGAGGCAGGCCTGCTACTCCTGTGCGTGAGTGAGCGTGTCTGCTGGGCCCCAGGCACTAGCCTTGAGCCCAAGAATGGAAACTGCCTAAGCCCAGCGAGGCCCAGGCACCCCACACACCTGTCCCGTGTAATCTCAGGCAGCCTGAGGTACCCGACTCTGCTCTCCCCAAGGCCTGAAGCAGCAAAGAGAAGTGGCTTGCCCTCGTCACACAGGTGGTCTGAAGTATTGAGTCTATACCTTACCTCTCTGAGTCCAGGCCAGCCTGTGGTGGTCCTGGCAGGAAAGCAGTAGGCCTGACAGCCCTGGCCCTCCTGAGCCAAGGCCTGAGCAGGATTGCGAGGTGCTCACCTGCCTGGCACCCCTGCAGCAGGCATCCCCCAGCAGGCTGGGCTGTCCATGGGGGTGGGTGTGAGGCACTTGGCACAGGGCGCTCAGGCCTGGGCTCTGGCTCCTTCCAGCCTAACAGCCTCCCTCTGCCCTGCAGCACCTGCAGATCAACTGGACGGGCCTGACCAACTTGCTGGATGCACCAGGAATCAAGTAAGTGCCTGTGACAGCCGCCAGGCAGACTCCAAGTGTGGGGCCTCTGGGGCTGTGCAGTCAGTGACGGAGCTGCCAGGGGCTGTGCCCTCCCTCCTGGCTCCGTGCATGAGGACTGGGGGTAGGTGTCTACCCCTCCAGAGGAAAAAGCGTTGGTGTGTTTGGAGTGGGAGTTGGGAGGCTAAGTGCTGCTTGGCCGCTGTGGGCAGGCACTGTGCTCGGAACATGCATACACGTGCACGCACGTCGTGGGCGAGCCTGGGGACCGTGGCTCTGATCAGACGAGACGTCCTAGAGGAGGCTGTGTGGGCTAATGAGAGAGCACAGGCTCCAGAACCGGACCCAGCCAGACCAGGCTCCTGGTTCTGTTGCTTAGCGACGGTGTGACTTTGGACATGTTACTTCACCTTTCTGGGCTCTTCCTCAGTAAAAGGGGAGCCTGGCTCCTCTATCTTGAGGTCCCTGGGAGAAGACTCATGTAGGTGTGGTGGTAGCAGAGTGGATGTGGACACACACGAGTGTCTTCCTTTCATCCTTACTCCATCCCCTCCCTAACCCAAGTATGTGGGGAGCAGCCCATGCGGCCTCCCCCAAGCATGGTCCCAAACACAGGAGTGAGGAGCAGGGTGGGGTGCGGGGCCTCTCACCACAGGGGCCGGTGAGGAGGAGCTGTTATGGGAAATCCCACCTTCCTGGGGCTGGGGGTGGGGTGGGGTGAAGGATTGGGGGGTGTTGCACTCAGAGCCTCAGGTCCCCAGCAGAGAAGGGCTCCAGCCCCATGTGGACACACCTCCCCAGCAGGGAGGGACAGTTGGACTAGCCAGGGCATATACCAGCGGGTTCCCCAGGCTCAGGCAGCTGTCCCCGCCTATGGGGAGGACCATTCACTCTCTCACTGGGGACATTCCCACTGATCTCAGCCCCCTGGGTGCAGAGAACAGTGTCGTGCAGTCTTTCATACAGAAAGTATTTACTGAGCACCTACTGTGGCCAGTCCTGTCCTAGGCACTGTCCCTGCTGTGTCTACTGGGGAGAAGGAGTCAGGCAATAAAGAGAATTTGGATGTGACGTCAAAGAGCAGAAAGGCTACAGTAGCGAACTTGCATCTGACATTTACTGTGCACTACGCTCTGTTCTCAACACTTTATGCATATTAACTCATTGTTGTACAACCCTACTAGGCAGGCATAACCTCATTTTAGAGAAGAGGAAGCCGAGGTCCAGAGGGGTTAGCAACTTACCCAAGGTCACACAGCTTGTGGGTGGTGGAGCCACGATTCTCACATAGGCTCCAGGTCATCACTGTTAGCTACCATGTTGCGATGCCTCAAAGGACAAAGCAGGATGGATGGAGGGATTGAGGTTGTCAAAATGTGTATCCATATCCTCGTCTATCCAGACAGGCTGGGGTGAGGGCTGCTCTCGCCTCGGCAGGGCCTACCCGGGAGCTCTGCTCCGGGTTCCAGCTCCTGGGAGGAGGGGAAGGGCGGAGGGGCAGGCGGCCTGGGCGCAGTAGTGCCACCCCTCCACAGCTGGTCATGCCCACTCTCCCCAGCGAGGTGTCAGACAGCCTGCTGGAGGACCTCATCGCCTCCCACCTGGTGCTGCCCAACCGCGTGACTTTGCCCGTGAAGAAGGGGCTGGACGTGACCAACCTGCGCTTCCCTCTGCCCTGCGTGAGTACCTGCACTGGTCACAGAGCACAGGGCCCAGGGTTGAGGGACAGACAGGTGGGAGGGGGCAATGCGTTCTCACGTGATAATCCTTATTTCTGCCCTCTGGGGGCATGGCACCCCCATTTTATAGGGTGAAGACTAAGTCTCGGGAAAGTGGAATGGCTTGTCCAAAATCACCCACCTAGAGTGGGGCAAAGCCCCGGTGGCATTCCTTTCCAGATCCTGGTCCCTGTGTGGCCTGGGGTAGGGGCTGTGGGTGGTCACCCCATCCCAAGAAAACTCCAGGAGCCTCCCTCCTCCCTTCAGGACATGAGGCTCTCCAACTCCATCAATTGGTGATAGGAAGAATCTTTGGGGTCCGCGGGAAAGGAGAATGTTCAGTAGAGCCAGGACATGGGGCTCCCTTGGGTGCTCAGCAGCACTGCCCCCTGCATCCTGGGCCCTGCTCAGGAGGCCCCTGAGGACAGCCACGTGGCCACCCTACAGAAGGTGCCCTGGCTGTGGCCCTGAGCCCTTCGGGGCCAGGAGTCAGGACCTCAAGAGAGGGGAAAGCGCCCATTTCACCATCAGCACCAGGTACGAGGCATCAGCCCACTCAGGCCATGGAAGGGTAAGGGGCTGGCAAGCAAGGGACACAGACGTGCTCTCAGCCTCGCCTTACCGGAGCGTGGCAGCCTCAGAATAACCATACAACGCTGTCACCTACATCTAACTACTGGAAACATTCTGTCCTTGGGGTCTGTCCCACTCAAGATGTACTGTCAGGCTGCTACGATTTCAACTCACTCGGAATAGTTCCTGTGTGTGTGTGTGTGTGTGTGTGTGTGTGTGTGTGTGTGTGTGTAAACAGCTAGCCATGAATATTTACATTGATTTGTTTCATTCCATTTTCTATTTTCAGGGTTTCATTTTTACCTTAACTTCCTTTTACAATTATGTAAAACACTGGCACATTTCCAAAGTTCAGTATAGAAACACAGATTATATTTTAAGGAGTCTGGCTTCTACCTAATCTCCACCCTCTGCCTGGAAGTAGTGGTTTCTCCTTCCACTATTTTTCATTATTTGTTTTCTAAGATGAACAGCTAAGGTGCGTATGGTGGTGTGTGCATATGTAATTTTATTCACATTCCCCCTTTCTTTGATGAATGGCGGCACAGTTTTCCCCACCTTGCTTTTATCACTTCATGTGTCTTGAGGCTCACGCCATGCAGGGCAGTGAGCCCTTCGTCTCCTTGCAGCTGCAGAGTCAGTGCTCCACAGTGTGGATATGCTGCGGTTTATTTAACTAGTTCCCTATTGATGGACCGTTCAGTTGTGTCTGGCCTTTTGCTCTGACGAATATGTTGTCATGAATAGCCTTCTTATATTTTTACCAATATGGTGGTAGGGCTAGAAATGGGATTGCTGGGTCAAAGGGAAAATGCATGTGTATTTACTGATGTTTAAAAAAAAAAAAAAAGTTCTAGGCAGGAGGGCTACTGGCCCCTGAACTGTGTTTTTTCCCAATTCTTGTGCTCTGTTCTGCCTTAAGACATAGTCCAGAGTGTGGGGTGAGAGTTCGTGCTGGGCCCTTGGGAGTACAGGGACCCACTGCCAGCAGCAGGTGTGCCCACAGGGCTGTGCGCCTCTGGGTATCGGGAAGAAATGAGTCTACATGCAGATAGAGGGGGAGCTGGAATACAGGAGGACACCTCAGGTGGCATAGTTGTTGGCGCAGGGGGGGAATGCCTGCAGTGGAATAAGCCCCTCACATGGCAGGTGGGAGGCAGGGTGTTTGGGAAGGCCAAGAATATGGGTGGGTGTGGTGATGCCGTGGACAGAGCCCTGGGCTCTGCCATCACTTGCTGCGTGGCCTTGGGCAGGAGACTGTCGTCTCTGGCTTCTGTCTCCCCATCCAAACCATGGAGACGGTGACATGGGCTGGGGTGATGTCTGGTGGCTTTGGCTCTGATATTGTGGGCCTTGAGTGTTGGCACAGCACAGGAAGCAGCTGTGAGCCCTGGGCTGGGGCATTTTCCAGGGGGTGATCAGAGTCCACTTGCTGGAGGCGGAGAAGCTGGCCCAGATGGACCACTTCCTGGGGATCAGAGGCAAGTCGGATCCCTATGCCAAGGTGAGCATTGGCCTGCAGCATTTCCGGAGCCAGACCATCTACAAGAACCTGAACCCCACCTGGAATGAGGTGTTTGAGGTGAGGGTCTCCTCAGCTATTCCTGATGTCCTCCAGGCTCCACTCGGGGTCATGCTGGGTACAGACAGGGGACGGCCTCACACACCCAAGGAGCAGCAGAGAAGTGGGTCTTGGGGGCAGGCAGGTAGATCAGTGTAATCCCCACTTCCCACATCCGCCAGGTTTCCAGAGGCGGGCTGCTGTGCCCCATTGGAAGGACACCTTATAAAAGAATTCACACCTTCTTTCCCCACGGGAGTCAGCTTCGTGGGAAGTTTTCAAAGTTAAAAGAACCTAGAGGTAGTTCTGCCCCAATCCTCTCGGCCGCCCCTGCCAGAGCCAGATACCAGGAGCCTGAAGTTCTTCCTTAAGTTCAACTGCAATCCCTACTCCGTGAAGGTAGAACCCATAGCCTGTCCTGTGCTCTGGAAGCTGCAAGCCCCACACGTAGCAGCCACGGTGCAGGGGAGGGCATCACTGTCTTCTTCCAGGAGAGTTCTCCAAGGCAGAACTCTGTCTGTCAAGCATGACAAGGGCAGGACTCTGTCCAGGTTTCCGAGCTGGCGGGGGTGGACCTGGAATCTGGCTCCCCCTCGGTCATGCTTGAGGGTCACCTCTCTTTCCTTCTAGTTCCTAGTGTATGAAGTTCCTGGGCAGGACCTGGAGGTAGACCTATACGACGAGGACCCTGACAGGGACGATTTCCTGGGCAGGTGAGGAGGGCTGAGATGGGCCTTGGGGCGCTGGGCCTTCTGTTGCTCAGTGACCTGCAACCCTGCCAGGATTGCAGGTCACTCTGACACAGTGACTGTGCCAGGCAACCCACCCCATTGCTGTACATCCCTGCCACAAACCTCCTTCCTAGTTGTCTCCTGGGTGTCCAGCCCTGAGCTGGACCCTGGGGGTACAGAGAGGACCCCAAGGTGTGTATACCATGGGCGCTTTCTGTGCTCCTGATAATGTATTGAGTCTCCATTTGGAGAAGTGGGCAGGGGGCAAGGCTGGCATGGATGGCCAGGTCCCCAGTGCCACTGACTCTGGGGCAGAACACAGGAACTCAGGGCTGTGGGAGGACTGAAAGGGCCCCGCGGGGGCTGGCTATCAAAACTTCCAATTTACATGCCTTTTGGTTCAGCAGTCCCATTTCCAAAAGGCTCCTATAAAATTGAAGCATACGTGAAATATTTGTTGCAGAGCTATCTGTGGTGGCAAAACAAAAAAGCTGGAGGATGTCCAGCATCCGAGGGCATTGGTTGAATGTTTGAATAAGTTTGCCATGGCCAAACTACAGAATATCCTGCAGCTTTTAAAAACAATGAGTGAAATCTATGTGTATTGATCTGGAGGATATCCGTTGTGTATCAGGAAGTGGGGGAAGATGGTGGGGAGTGACCTGTGCAGTTTGACTCATCCTTCCAGGGAGGGTCCTGGTGCGGGTTTGTGTGTATTCGTGTGAGCACAGCAAAAGGCATGGAAGCTACGCAGCCAGCTACTCGCACTGCTCATCCCAGAGGGCTAGGATTAGGAGGCGGAAAAGCGTTTTATGCAAATCTTCATACTCCTGTATTTAGCTTGTTTCCACGAACACATCATTTTAGAAAGTAGGAACAAAACAAAATGGGAGGGAGGGCATAATAGGACAGCCTAAGACACAGCTCGCCAGCAGATTTGCTTATCATTTTTCATCTTAATGAAAAAAGTTAGTTTTTGTAATATTGCAGATTAGAAGTTGGCTTGTGGTTGGTTGACGTTTTACGTAACTGATCTCAAGTGTGTATTGAGCTCAAGCATACGTCTATACATCTAACAGTTACATGGAATTAATTTCAGTCCTCAGGCTCTTCCGTTTGGGCTTGGGTCAGGGTAGGTGAGAGAAACTCTGTGAACGTGGGTGGACCTCCTCTCACACACCTGCCAACTGTCCTTATCCCGTGGAGAGCATCAGGGGCAGTTTTGGAAGTGGAGGGGCGTTGTTACAGTGACTGCAGAAGGTGGTGCCACTGGCATCTAGAGGACACTGGACAGGGAAGCTGAATTCCTGCAATGCACGGGCAGTTTTGCACGATGAAGAAGCATTCTACCCGAATGCCAGTAGTACTATCCCTGGGAATTCAGAGCCGATGTGTCCAGCAGTGTCTGCTTATTCCCCTGTGGGGATGGCAGCCACCTGCCTCTGCCCTTTGTGGGCCTTCCTCTGCTTGAGCTGAAAGTGGCCTCCCATTGGTTCTTTGGCATGAATAAGATCCTCTATCTTGAGGGCCCCACTCGTATTTGAACACAGATTCTGGGGATGGCCCACCCCTTGGAGCTGAACTGACCCCTCCTCCCTGTGTATTCCAGCCTGCAGATCTGCCTTGGGGACGTCATGATGAGCAGAGTGGTGGACGAGGTAGAGTCGGTGCTTGCAACCCCCTCCGCGTGCACAGCTCTGGCAGGCTGCTTCAGCCCAGCTGGTCCTATGAAATGGCCCCTTGTGTGCTGAGCCACATGTGCCCATCTTCAAGGGCTGGGCGAGGCACAGATGGGTCCAGAGCACCCACTAGGGCCTGGGTTGGAAGAAGCTTCCCTGGAAATGCCCACAGACCAGGGACCTTCAGCAGGGGACAGTCACACTACAGGGGAGGGCAGCTGGGCCTGGGTAGGAGGGCCTTTTCCATCCCCCAGTGGAACACTGCTGCTTTTCTATGTCCACATCTCCTAGTCCTTCGACTCCAGAGTCCACCCTGTCTGAGCTGGTTCACCTTTTCCCTGAAGCTCCTATTAGGGACCCAGAGGGTCAGTAGCACCTCACTGGCCTTTCCCTGAGCTTCCCTTTTCCTCCTTATCTCCCCCCAGTGGTTTGTTTTGAACGACACAACCAGCGGGCGGCTGCACCTGCGGCTGGAGTGGCTTTCACTGATGACTGACCCCGAAGCTCTGACTGAGGTGAGTGTGTGGAGGCGGGGCTCCCTAGAAGCAAGAGGGTCCAGCAGTGAGGCTGGTTGTATGTGGGCTGTGTGTGTGGAGGGAGGGAGGGAGATGAGTCCCCAGGTCGTGCTCCGTCTTCCAGCCAGCCCCTTCTGGAGAATGTGTCCCTCAGCCCTCGTCTGCACACAGGGCAGCTCCTGACCTCTCGGCAGATGGCCTCTGGAGCATCTCAGCCATTTTCAGGGAAGCTGGGATCCTTAAAAACTCTGTTAGTGCCTGTCAGCTCAGTTCACTCTTGTGTCTGACGGAATCTGTCATGCTGCCGCTGTGTTCTCAACCAAAAAGCTAGGTTGTGAGGGAGCTTATGGCCCATCTGGAGGGCAAGGGCTGGCTGGCTTCCTGCTGCCACGAATAGGCTTCCCCAAAACCAGTCTGCGTCTCTTGCTGCTGGGGGCTCCTAGTAAGGGTCTGTGTCTGCTTGTAGGACCCTGGTGGCTTTTCCACTGCCATCCTCGTGGTCTTCTTGGAGAGCGCCTGCAACCTACCGGTGAGTGGTGACATGACCAGTGTCACACACACCCTGCCTTGTGCACCTTTGAAATGGGAATTTACGAATGTTCTGCTGCTCATTGATCCTTCTTGTTCTGCAGAGAAGCCCTTTTGACTACCTGAATGGCGAATATCGAGCCAAAAAACTCTCCAGGTTTGCTAAGGCAAGTTTGTGTGTGGCTGAAAACTTGAGTAACAGCAAGTTGTAACTCCTTTTCCCCAGAGTAACCACAGCCCCGCAGCTTCCGGGCGACAGTCTGTGCCATTCATCAAGTCAGCTGTGAGCCAGGCACTGAGCATGGCAGCTCATCCCGCTGTTTGTTGTGCGTAGGTCCCATGTTGGCTGTGTGTCCAATTTTATTGCCATTTTACAAATAGGATTCAGAAAGTTAAGTGCCTGGGTCACACAGCTAAGGGAGGAGCCAGAACTTGACTCCCCAGTTCCAGGGAACAAGGGCCTGTGCCCAGGCAGGCCCAGCTCCGGCCACCTGTCTAACCGGAAGCTCCTCCTGGGGTCGGTGCTTGCACAATAATGGCAGCCCAGGGGCCCTGGGAGCACCAGGGTCGCCTTCTCTCAAATGGAGCCAATGGGCTGGCCACAGGTCCCACAGAGGCTTGGGAAGGCTGGGAGGTATAGTGGGTGGTGTCTCAAGCTGACTCTGATGGTGCCCCCTTCATTTTTGTGGATTTGCCCCCTTACAGAATAAGGTCAGCAGAGACCCTTCTTCCTATGTCAAGCTATCTGTGGGCAAGAAGACATACACGAGCAAGGTACGACAGTTTGGTGTGTCGCCACGGGGTAAGGAAATCAGGGCCCCAAACCTTTTCAGGGAGAGAAGCAAAAGACAGGCATTAACTTACGCTGAATGCTTAGTAGGTGCCGGGACACTTTGTTATTTTATTTAGTCTTCAGAGTAACCTCACAAATAGTTTTATAGTTCAAGAATCTGAGAGTCAGAGATCAGTGACTTACCCAAAGGCACACGCTAAAAAGCAGCAGAACTAGGGTTCAAGCCTGGGGATGTCTCTAAGCCTGTGTCCTTTCTGCCACCACACTGAGGTTCTTAGTCCAGCAGCAGAAGTCCTGTCACCGCCCTGCCCCCCACCCCAAGTGAGCGCTAATGCTGGTATGATTTTCAGCCCCTGTAACACTTCCTGGCAAAGCTCCCCTTGCCTTTGAGTGTGACTGCCGGGGCCCAGCACCTCCACCACGCTGTCGCATGTGTAGGTCTGGTCCTGTGCAGACACAGAGCAGGCTCCCAGGGGTACCCAGCAGCCAGAGTGAGAGCAGAGGGTGCCGGTATCCTCCTCTGTCTGACTTGGCTCTGTAATGATCTCTTCCTCTTCTGTCCCCAGACCTGTCCACGAAGCAAGGACCCTGTGTGGAGCCAGGTGTTCTCCTTCTTTGTGCACAATGTGACAACTGAGCACCTGCATCTCAAGGTTTGCTGGAAGTGGGGCTCTTAGAACAAAGCTAAGAAGTGTCTAAGCCAGCTTGGGGGCGAGCTTGTAGTGCACCTTGAGCAGGTTCTCCTGGCAGTAAAGTCAGCCCTGTCAGGGAGAGGACACTAAGGCCTGACATCTTCAGGACGCTGGTGCCCAAGGTCACTCGTAAGAGGCCGTGAAGGACAAACCCTGAAGTCACTTGGCTCTCCCTATAAGTCCTTTCTAGTTGTTACACAGCACCCAGAGTGGCCTGTGTTGAAATCTGCTCAGGCCATTAATGATGATATATGTCTTTAAAACAAAATATTTAATCTTCAAAAAAGATCTATGGAAGAGAAATATCTTTATTTTACACGTGAGCAAATAGAGGCTCCAACCGTGACTTGTCTAAGATCTCCTCAAGCCCATGTAACAGACTTGCCTCGCATAGATCATAATTGCCCTCGACCCTGACGCCCTCTCTTCCCCTGACTGAAGGCAGGGACCTGGCCTGATCCCAGGCCCAGTTTTCAGAACGGGATCAGAGGCCAATAAAAGCACAGTACATACTTACAAGGGGCCCAGCATGGTGCTGGGGACGGTGGGGCTTGGTTATGCTATTGTTTTGTGACTGATCCCTGCCCAGGTGCTTGACGATGACCAAGAGTATGCTCTGGGGGTGCTGGAGCTCCCCCTGTGCCAGATTCTCCCCTGTGCAGACCTCACCCTCGAGCAACGATTTCAGCTGGACCACTCCGGCCTGGACAGCCTCATCTCCATGAGGCTGGTGCTGCGGGTAAATTGCTCCCCTTGGCCCCCAGGGAAGGCAGGGGCTGGAGCCCTGGTATAGAGCAAGGTGAGCTGCCCTCGCACTAGGTACCTGGTCTATGTCAGGAAGGAGCCAGGAGATGGATGCATGTTTTTCGTCAACTTTAGAATACTGTCAGCCATTATCTCTTCAAACATCGCCCCTCCCATTCTTCTAATCCTCCTTTTATGCTGGACCTTCTCATCATCTCCTCCTGACCTGACCTCATCTTCACATTGTCCATCTCTTTATCTCTCAGTGCTACTCTCTAATGTCCTCAGCTCTGTCTTCCAGGCCACTAACTTTTTCTTTGGCTATCCCTAATCTTCTGTTTAACCTCTTCACGGTTTTTATTTCAAAAGCTATTTTTTATATCTAATTTTATCTTTTCCAGATCCACTTTCTTTTTTCATTGTATTGTATTCTCTTCTCATGGTTCTATTTCATCTTTAATCATTTGAAAATACTTATAATGTATGCCTGTTAATTCTATTATTTGAGCCTTGGGAGTTGAATTTTGATGTTTGTTGTTGTCTGTTGATGCTCTTTCATGGTGACTCATTGCAGTGTTTGGTAACTTGTGTTGCAAACATATGTTCAGTGTTCCTTTGTGACCTGGATTGAGGTTGTTCACTTCCATGGAGGCTCTGCAGTTGCTGCACCTCAGGGGCACTGCAAACTGGGGTTCATTTTTATGTTAATTTTTAACTTTGGGTTTCAAGACCCCTCAGGTAGTATAAATTCATATGAGACAGGCCTATAAGGTGCCATATTCTCAGTAAAGACTATGTCCCCCCAACCAGAGTACAGGTTAAGACAGACACACTTCTTGTCATCAGTCTTTTGCTGGAATGTTTATCCTAGACTACTTTCCACTAAAGAGACCCCACCTTCATGGCCCTACTTCAACTCCTAGCCTCACACTGACCAAGGCCTCTTCACCTACACCCTTGGATTCCAAGGTTAATAAACGTAGGGTCATTTAGAAATGAATAACTTGTAAAGGAGAGCTTAATCTTTATTTTTCATTTTTCATTTTTTTTAATCTTAGGGATTTTCCTTACTTTCTTGAGAATTTGGCCACGCTTTTAAAAGGATGTTTGTTCATTTTATTTGGCATTCTTAACAAGACATTTTTCAGAATATTTTGACCACCATATTGCTGGAAATGGAAAACCCTAGGAAGGGTCCTGATGATTAATAACTGAGGGAAAAGGGGCAGGAGAAACACAATGGCTGAGGTTTGAAACTTTGGCGCTGGGAGCACAGGGTTGTGGCTGGGTAGGAAACACATTTTAGGGAAAGCGATGAATAAGGTGACAGCTGGAAAATGACCATATCCAGAAGGTAGCTGGTGACACATGTGGAGGTTAAGGTGAGAGCAAGACTGGAGGTGTAGTTCTGGGAGTCCAGTGCACAGAGGAGAAGCACATGCTGTGAGAGTGAGCCAGGTCTCCAGCAGCCAGTACAAGTCTGAGTCTTTATGAAGACCCACTAGTGTGAGGCAGGCGGAAGGGAAACGGTAGAGAAGCACTGGTTGGAGGCGGTCAGGGGCAGAGAGAGGTTAAGGAACATATAGTCTGGGGGTGGGGAATCCATTGAATTGGGCAGTCAGGAAGGAACTGAGAGTTTTGAGGAAACCGTTCCTTCCAGGAAAAGGAAGGAACCAGAGATTAAGGTGAGAGCACGGGAGGAGAAAGTGGTGGGCCCAGCCCATAAACAACCCTGTTATCTGCTTGCAGCTCCTACGTGTGGAAGACCGAGAGATGGGAAGCCCATACACAGGGCCTGAAGCCCTAAAGAAAGGCCCTCTGTTCATTAAGAAGGTGGACGCCAACCAGGGTCCTAAAGCCCCACCCCAGGGAGAGGGCCCTGCAGATTTGCCATGCCCCCCAGCCTCTGCTTCTGATACCAAGGAAGCCTCCAAGAGCACCACGACAGCCACCAGTGCCACCCCTGCTGCCTGCGAGCCCACACCCCATGAGCCAGGCCCAGAGCCCAAAGGCAAGGACAGTGCCAAAGGGTTCTGTAAGCCCACGGGGGAGAAGAAGAGTTCGGACACCAACTTCCTGACTGTCCCAGGCTCCCATTCTCCAGGGCCCATCAAGTCACCCCGACCCATGAAATGCCCTGCCTCCCCATTTGTATGGCCGCCCGCGAGGCTGGCTCCCAGCTTTTCCTCGCTCAACTCCCTGGCCGCCTCCTGCTTTGACCTGACAGATGTCAGCCTCGACCCTGAGTATGCACCTCTCTGCTTAATCTTTTCTAAAACCACCTCCATGACAAATAACTCCCTGGATGGAAAAGTGGATTTGAACTTACTTTTCTGTGCAAGTTCTAGTGTTTCACAAACTGGCTTCCTGAGGGGGGTAGAAAGAGAATGTACGTCCTGACCGGTCGGCTGTGGCTCTAGCTACATACCAACTGTAAAACAGATGCTGGACTTTGTCAAGTGTCCTTCCAGCAGAAACATGTCTTGAATTCTAAAGAGTTACAGTGGGATGCTACAGAAACCTTAGAATATGCAATTATGTAATCAAGTGTTGACCGTGGGCTTAACGCATTATTTGATTTAATTTGATCTTCACAATAACCCTATGAGATAGAACTTACCATCTTAAAGGTCAAATGACTCACCCAAGGTCCCACAAGAAATCATGGCCTAAAGGCAGATCCCACTCCAGGGTTCGTGCTCTTCCTCTTGTGAACTAGGACAATTAATTCTACGTGAACGAATGCTGGATGGAACTGGCTTCCAACTGGAAGGAAACTTACTGGGAATTTCTTAATTAATCCACATGGCTCAATGTTCCGAAAACAGGACATGCTCTGTCTTGGTGGTTGGGGGAGAGGCCAACCGTTGCAATGGCACGAGAAGTGACAAGCCCTTTCTTTGCAGAGGCAGGAGTCTCGGGTGGCGGAGGCTGGGCGAGATTCGGCTCACAGTGCGCTATGTGTGTCTGCGTCGCTGCCTCAGTGTGCTCATCAACGGCTGCAGGTAACGGGATGCCGGGGCCAGGAGAGGTCCTTGGGGAGCATCAGGTGGCCAAAAATCAGAGTACGGGCCCCTGAGCGATGGCAGGGGTGGGCAGTGGCAGTGTAATCCAGTGGGAAGGCGCGGGGCTTGAAGGCCACGTGCTGTGAGTGACAAGGGCCTCAGAGGAGCTGATGGGCTCCAGAGCCAACAGCTTAGCTCAGACGTAACCACTGCGGAACTGTCTGGGTTCGTGGGAGGCAGTACGTTTTCTCAGGTGGGTGAGGATCTTGAACTTACTTTAGATGGAAAGTAACTTGGCTCTACTCCAGATTTTACAGAAACACGTTTTTAAAACCATGTGTCTGATGTTTTTTCCTCCAAATGCTACAGACTTTTGCTTTTTTTTGGTCATCTAGATTCTGAGCATTTTTTATCCTCCAGGCCATCCAAAGCTCAATGGTTAGTACAGCTTTCTCTACATGAGTGTTTTCAGTGTTTCAAAACCAGGACCTTTTTTCTTTCATGTCTTTGAAACTAAATCAGAAACCTGACACCCTGTACCAGCAGTGGAGTGGATCCCTATGTTCGTGTCTACTTGTTGCCAGAAAGGAGGTGGGCAAGTCGTAAGAAAACCTCAGTGAAGCGGAAGACCCTGGAACCCCTGTTTGATGAGACGTAAGTGAGTGGGCCCGTTGGCCTGCCTAGAGCGCCTCATCCATTCAAATACTTGCCAGGCACCGGTTGTGAGCCTGGCAGCCTGCCAGATGATATGAAGGGCTAAGATTGAACAGGACAACATGGTCCGGGCCTTCATGAAGCTTCTATATACTTTAGTGGGAGAAAAGCACTGCCAGGGCAGTTTAGCAAAATAGCTACCAACTTTCTTTGCCCATAGTAGCTAGTAGTTCCTGATTATGAAATGTTCCATACCCTTTCTCCTTAAGTGAAGGCTCTTTGGCAGTAAAAGGATTTGAATCTGGCCATATATATATGTTTTATATATATATATATATATATATATATATATATATATATGTATGTATGTATGTATGTATATGTATGTATGTATGTATATATATGTATGTATATATATATGTATATGTGTGTGTGTGTATATATATATATATATATATATATATATATATATATATCTCGAACCTGTTTTAAAGCAGCAGTTAAAAATAAACATATCTTGAACCTAAGGACCTAAAATTTCCTCCAAAGCTCCAAGCTCTTTGGTCTGTCTTCCCTCCTGTAACAAAGCATAGGTGGCAGGTGAAACAGACACCTCCCCTAGCTTGTCCACCCTGTTCTTGGGGACAAGACTGGTCGACAGATTCTTATCCCATTGCTTGTTTTTGGTGGGTCTGTGGTGGCAAGTGTTCTTCTCAATGTTCTTGATTTCAAATTCACCTCAAGGTACAGAGGTCAAAATCTCATCATTGCTTCCTTTTGCTTCAGGTTGCTAGGAGAAGACATTTCTAGCCAGCCTAGGAAGATATACCTCATAATTTTGGTTTCTGCTTATCTTGGAATAACGAGTCATTTTAGCTTTCACTTCCCTTGCTTTTGGGACCAAGTTCCCAAAGATTCCTCTGAGACCAAGGTCCGTAAGTTTAGTGCCTGTGTGTTCGTCTGTGTTTTATTTCAGGTCTTACATTCAAGGCTTTAATCCATTTTGAGTTAATTTTGGTATATCGTGTCAGGTAGCAGTCTAGTTTCATTCTTTTGCATGTGGCTTTCCAGTTTTCCCAAACACCATTTATTGAAGAGACTTTTATTTCTCCATTGTATGTTTTTGGCTTCTTTGTCAAAAATTATAATAGTTGGCCATATATGTGTGGGTTTATATCTGGGCTCTCAGTTCTGTTCAATTGGTCTGTGTATCTGTTTTTCTGCCACTACCATAGTTTTGATTACTGAAGTTTTGTAGTATAATTTGAAATCAAGGAGGTGATACCTCTGGCTTGTTTTTTGATATTTTTTCTATTTTTTTCTTTTTCTCTATTTTATTAGGTCGGTACAAAAATAATTGTGGTTTAAAAGGTTAAAGATAATTGCAAAAACTGCAATTATTTTTGCACCAACTTAATATTTTTGTCTCTAGTTTTTATTATTTCCTTCTGCTGACTTTGGGCTTAGTTTGTCCTTCTGTTTCTAATTCTTTAAGGTGTAATGTTAGATTGTTTGAGATTTTTCTTGTTTCTTGAGATTGGTGTGTAATGCTATAAACTTCCCTCTTAGTACCACTTATAAACTCCTAGAACAAAACATAGGTGGTAAAGCTCCTTGCTATTGGTCTTGATGATTTTTTGAATTTGATACTAAAAGCAAAGGCAACAAAAGCAAAAATAAACACGTGGGACTACAACAAATTAAATAGCTTCTGCACAGCAAAGGAAACCATAAACAAAATAAAAAGGCAACCTACAGCATGGGAAAAAATACTTGCAAATCATGTATCTGATAAGGGTTGAATATCCAAAATATATAAAGAACTCATACAACTCAATAGGAAAAAAACAAACAATCCAATTAAGAATGGCCAGAATATCTGAACAGACATTTTTCCAAAGAAGTTATACAGACGGCCAACAGGTACATGAAAAGGTGCTCAACATCACTAATCATCAGGGAAATGCAAATCAAAACTACACTGAGATATCACCTCCCACCTGTTCCAAAAAGACAAGCAATAACAAGTGTTGGTGAGGATGTGGAGAAAAGGGAACCCTTGTACACTAGTGGTGGGAAAGTAAATTGATGCAGCCACTATGGAAAACAGTATGGAGGTTATTCAAAAACTTAAAAATAGAACTACCATATGATCAGCAATTCTACTTCTGCTTATTTATCCAAAGAAAATGAAAACACCACTGTGTATCCCCAAAAATAAAACCTACCCGGACCATCAGCTCTAATGCGTCTTTTGGAACAAAAATTAATATAAGACCCAGTCTTATAGAATATAATGTAATAATATAATTAATACAACATACAATTATAATTATAACATAATATATGATATAACATATAATACATATATAATATAAGACTGAGTCTTATATTAATTTTTGCTCCAATAGACGCATTAGAACTGATGGTCCAGCTAGGTCTTATTTTCGGGGAAACACGGTAATTCGAAAAGATATATGCACCCTCATGTTCACTGCAGTATTATTTACAATAGCTAGGACCTGGAAGCAACCTAAATGTCCATCGACAGATGAATGGATAAAGAAAACGTGTGTGTGTGTGTGTGTGTGTGTGTGTGTGTGTGTGTGTGTGTATTTTTCATCCATGGGAAAGAAAGTAATTCTACCATTTGCAACACCATGGATGGACCTTGAGGGAATTATGCTAAGCAAAATAATTCAGACAGAAAAAGATACTTACTATATGATCTTATATGTGGAATCTAAAAAAAAAAACAAAAAACCTGAGCTCACGAGTATAGTAGGGAACAGACTGGCATTTGCTTGAGGTAGGGGGTGAGGGTGGGCAAAATGGGTAAAGAGGGTCAAAAGGTACAAATTTCTAGTTACAATAAGTCACGGGGATACAATGTACAGCATGGTGACTATAGTTAATACTATATTGCATATTTGAAAGTAGCTGGGAGAGTGGATCTTGCACAAGAAGAAAGTAACTATGGTGACGGATGTTAACTAGACTTACTGTGATCATTTTCAATATGTACAAGTATTGAATCATGTTGTACACCTGAAACGAATGTTACGTCACTTATACCTCAATAAATAAAATAAAAAGATGAAAACACCCTAGCAGAAGACCAGAGGCCTCTTACGAGTACATGACAAAGCCTGTACACTTTCCCCACAGGCCTGAGTGGGGAAAGGCCACTATTTTCCAGGCAACTCCAGCAAACCTAACTATTCAGCGTCCTAGTCCTTAGCTGGTCAGAGTAAAACAACTCAGAAAGGGGTCGAGGTGGTCCTCTGAGCAGACACTGTACAGAGTGAGAAGGGGCAACTGAAAGAGTGGCAGCCAAGGCAGAGTCGGAGAAAGGAAGCAAACCACGAAGCACAGTGGCCCCAGGCACTTCTCAGAGAGGCTAACAGCAGGGTTTGTGAGTAACACAGGACAGCGATGATGTATAATATGACACACTGAGTATCTGCTATGAGCCAATACTGTTCTAGATGCTCCTCTCAACTGTCTACATCTTCTGTTGTAAAAGTAGGAAAACGGATGCGATACTTTAGATTTTCAACAAAAATGATGAAAATATGTAAATGTGATTTCCTGACTTTTTTCTCTTAAAGATTTGAATTTTTTGTTCCCATGGAAGAAGTCAAGAAGAGATCACTAGATGTCGCAGTGAAAAACAGTAGGCCACTTGGCTCACACAGAAGGAAGGAGCTAGGAAAAGTAAGTACAAGAAGGATTCTTGGTACTCGGTCCCTCCTGGTACTCTAGCTGGAGTTCACTGGTGGAACACACCTTGTTGAAATTCCGATGGAATTATCTGGCTACTAGCAGAACTGACTTCAAGGAGGATATAGCCTCAATGGGAGCTTTGTGTTTCGTGTGTGTTGCTGTTGTTTTTAACATTCTTGAAACTAAAGAATATAGGTATATAAATTAATGTGATAAACCCTATTTCAACAAACTTGAAAATATCCAAATTCGTCATTCTCCAAGTATTTGAACATGCTGTTTTGATAAATACAGCACTGTGTGCGGTGAAGCTTGGATCTCATACATCAGTACTTTTGTGGTGATGGGATTTCACTTAAAATAGAAGTAGAGGAAATATAATCCTCAGGGAGATGCCAAAGACAGACGAAAGAATGATGTTTGTACAGTACTTTGAAACTGCATTTTTCACAAGCACCTAACACTCATCTTTTTTAAACTCACTTCTGTGAAGTAGGTGATATTATCCCCCTTTTACAGTTGGGGCAACTATTGCTTAAAATTATGAATAAGTTAATGAGTAAAGGCAAGTTGTTCTCGCTTTCTGTAACATTCATAAATACATTCCTGAGGTATAACTCCAAAGAGCAGTTCACCTTTTCCCAGGACACTGAACTGAGGTCAGTGTCCGTGTCCTTATGGAGAGGTTCCAGAAGCAAAGCCAAAGCAAAAGAGCCCTTGCTCAAAACTCCAAAACCTGAGGAGGCCCTTTTTCCGATCAATTCCGTTTATGCCAATATTTCCATTTAATGCAATTTTGGGGACGGGAACTGATTGTTTGTGATTGTTTAGGTACTGATTGACTTATCAAGAGAAGATCTGATTATGGGCTTCTCACGATGGTGAGTCCTTTCATTTTCTCAAGTTCATCTGCTAGTTAAGACAGTGTCTCAGTTGCCCACACTCTCCAAAGTTTTTCCCTTTTCAATACATTTCAGCTCCTTCGGTTACTAAAGAGGGAGACTGATTATCACCTTAACTTGAGACTTCACTACCTGCAGATCTCACTTACCTAAAGGTCTCTGGAAGCTCCAGCCGTAACCCTGGCTGGCCAACTTACAGTGAGACGGGTTTCGCTGGTGCCACACCGGCCCAGGCAGGCTAGACTGTCCTGATGCGGCCACAACACACTCTCAATACTAACATACATCCAAACCCACTGTCTTGCAGGTACGAGCTGACTGCAGACGGACAGCCCAGAAGCTGATGATGAGCAACATTAGTACCTTTGTAGTCAAGTGTGTACATATGTATATTTTGTAATTTAAATCAGAAGTTATTTGAAAATATATATACATACGTTCTTGTGTGATATTTAACTGCATGACTGAAGAGCATTAGGAAGAGGTAAACATATGTAAAAGCAAGAACTACTCTCTCTTGGTTGGATTTAATTGTTCAGATCCCAAAAGAAATGGGGTATTCCTGCCTAATAAATGATAAGAACCTTAGTGGTGATGTTTCACTTTTGGTAAATAATTACAGACCACGTGACTTAGGACTTACCTGAACGTATGTATCAGAAGTGCCCTGTCTCCGACACGGGGGGTGACGGAAGTCTGCCTGGAGCATCTACTGGTACTTCTCCTGGGCAGTGACTGACCAGGGACTAAAAGGTGACCCACCCTGAGACTGCTAAGAGCTCTCACCACCTAAGCCCTTTGGCTGCCACCTCTGGTCCCTCTCTGTCTGGGGATTTGTTCCTGTATCTGATGGCAGCAATGTTCCAGTGATACACCTAAATACTCCAGTGTGGGATGCCCGGGACAGACTCCAGCGTGTGGCATTATTTCCACGGGAAAATGCAAGGTGAGTCCCACACCCAGGCTGGAGACTGCACAGAGCCAGAGGAGAAAGGGGGCTTTCTGTATCTCTGAGACAGCTGGTTCACCTAAATCACATGTAAAAAGCAAATTATGTCAATTGTATATTTAATCAAGTGCCTCGTTTGCATTTCAAACTTTATAAAACCAAATATTCTTGTCCTCTCTGATGTTCCTAGCGCTTCTATCAAGGTCACATCCTCTTCTGTCTTATCCAGTCTGGCAACACCCCCCGCCATCAGTTTTCTGTCCCGACCTCTGCCTTCACTGCAGATTTTCTGAAGAAGATCTTAAAACAAAGTTTTACTCTGTTACTCACTTATGAATTATCTATGGTTTCTTGTTTTCTATAAGATTAAGGCACACTCCTTAATTTGTCTTTTAGACCTAACATAATCTGGTCTCCAGTTCTTTGCTACTATACGTATGTGCAGATGCTCTATTCCAGAATAGTGCACAGATGGTAGGTATCCTACCTACTCCAATCCTACCGACCTCGAGCCCCCTCCTCCTCCATTAGGCGGCGCCCCATCCCTACAGCATTACTGCCAATACTGTGCAACTGATGCCTGTCCTGTCGACCTCACAATGGCACTGACATGTTCACTAAACAGACAAGTGCCTTGAAAATAGTAAAGCACCACATCTCACATCACGAAATTTAGCAACCCTAAAACAACTACTGATCAAGATGGCAGACAAAGCAGATGAATAAAAATCTATCCTTCCTCTTCCAAACACATGGAAACCCGAGTTAAACCATGAACACCATTTATCTTAAACATGTTGATTAAAAAGGAACACAGGTAAGGTTCCTGGGGATGGTCCAAAGAGGAAATCTAAAGCTGAAGGGATGTTGAAGGGAACCAGGATTTTAGCATCACCCGACAGGAGGCAAGGCTACTGCGTGTGAGGGACAAAGAGCCTGACGAATTTTGTGTCGTTAAGAAAACACCTTGGCTGCCAGTAAGTACAAGGAATTAGTTGTCAGCAATGGGTGAAAACATGTCCCCTACAGGAGACACAGGGTATTAAGTTACAAACAACTGACTTGGTGTAGACATCCCCAAACCTCGAAACTAATGTGAAAATTGGTGTAAAACCTGGAACCACGTGAAACCCTGTCAGAGGCAACCACAACACTGGCCCTCAGGATTGCCATGCCCATCTAGGGCACAGGTGGGGCCATGGCAGCAGGTAATTCTCACTAAAATGAAGCTCACCGGCCATAATTATAAAACAAAAACAATTTTAAAAATATAAAGCGCAAGGGACTATCAAACAAAAATGGCCAGATGTATTTCAAGAAGGAAAATGTAACATGAAGGCAGAAGTGACGTGGGGAGCAGTGGAGAGAAAAGAAGCCTATAAAATATGTTGGTAAACCTAATCTTGATTGTTTAAAAAATATACACAAGCAAGCAACCAAAACCTTTTGCAAACACTGGGTTCAGAAACAGTGGCACTAAAATGCTAGTACTAACATCTAAGAAGGGACATGAGACTGATTCAGGGGAAAATTCAAGTGTTCAAGTCCTCGTCTTATGAAAACTAAAGATAGTTCTATGAAAACTAACGATAGTTCTATATTTTAAAAACAAGTTATAAAGGTGTCACTTACTAGTTTTATCGCCTCTCAGCTCCAAAACAGCCCCTCTTTGCCCTGCTTTGATACTGGACACACCACAGGCTCGTGTCCTTTGCCAGGCGACTTGACGTTATGCCTTGTGAAGCGAGGGCATTGGTGAGACTGCAAGGCCAGGGCAAAAAGAAGGGTTTTTTTTCTCCCACTGATGTGCTGTTTTCTGTGGCGGGTGGCCGACTGCCCTATGGGGGCTGTTCTCAGTCACTTAAGCTCCCCTCACAGTTTATCACCAGCTCATGCCCTTCATGGTTCAACACCAGCCAGAGCCCTTTGGCAAGTTTCTTTGCCTCAAGTGGGCTGCCTGTTTCTATGGCAGCCAAACCTCTCCTCAAAGGTTGAATTCTCAGCTGAGTGAGAAGGTGCTCTTCTAAATTTCTAAGTTTCTTTCTTGTTCACTCTCCTTTACCCCTGGGGGTAATATCTGCTTTCTGAAGTTGCTTCTCTGTACCCCTCAGAGTCCTTTTTATCCGCTTTTACTAGTTAACTAACTATCTTGTACTAGTTAGTAATTCTTGATTTAAATGTTTCCTGTTTGGCTACCTGTGCAAAGAGTTTTTGTCTCCTGACTGGATATTGACTCATAAAACATATATTAAAAATTTTAAGATAAGCTGTAGAGTAACAACAGAAAAATCAACCCACCAAAAAAATATGAAAAGGAAAAAAAAGCAGAAAAACATAATAGAAAATACAAAAGAAGATAGTCAAAAGACCTCTAAATATATTTGTAATCACAATAAACCCAGTATTAAAACCTAGAATGTCAAACCCATGAAAATAAAAATAGTTATATGCTATTTACAAAAGGTTCACATCAAACACATACAAGTATTGAAAATAAAAGGGTGAAAATGATGTGTGTGTGTGTGTATATATATGTACATATATATTTTGCAACACGTATAGCTGTCAAATGGCTCATGTCCAGACTATATAAAGACATCTTATAAATCAATAGGAAAAGACAGACAGTCCAACAGAAAAATAAACCAAAGACACATAAAAGCACTTCAAAAAAGAAATACAAATGGCCAATAAACAAAGGAAAAGATGCTTATCTTCACTAGTAATCAGAGAAATCGACATTAAAAGCACAATAATAACTCTATATGCTACATGGGCAAGAAATTTTAAAATTTGACTTACCAAGAATTGGTCAGGATGTGGAAAAGTAGGAACTCGCATCCAGACGGTGGGAGCGTAAACTGGTACAACCACTTTGGATAATAGTCTGGCGTTTTCTCCTAAAGTTGGAGATACACATTCCCTATCAAAGCCTCCATACTGTACAACCCCAAGGCTCCACTCACATAGTTATCTATAGAAATGCTTCTGCCTCCATTTGTACAGTGCATAGCCTCTGTGCCTGCACACAGAAGTATTTTCCCCAGGACCCAGCAATTCTTGGACAGATTCTAGAAAACTTGCACAAAAGTGTACAAGGATGCATGGATAAGAATGTTCATAGCAACAATTCACAATAGCCAAGAACTAGAAACAACCCAAATACATATGTTAGAGATTAGACTTTTTTAAAAAAGCATATGTGGAACAGGTATAAAATTCATCACAGAAAGTCTCAACAAATTCCAAAGACTCAATACCCAATAAGCCATGTTCTCTGACTATAATAAAATTAGAAAAAACAACAAAAGACAACCTAAGTAAGAGGCCCTATATATTTTCTTCTAAACTTCCACTTTTAACCAGGATAGAGAAACAGAAACCAAATTTACCAATCTGCCTCTACCAACCCAAATCAAACCAAAACAAAAGACAAAATATATGAAAACGACAGTTTTCAAGACACTGGCTATCAGGAATATGTCCACACAAAGGCCTGAACATGAATGTTATTTCATAGCAATTTTATTTGCAGTAGTAGTCAAGAACTGGAAATAACCCAAATTTCCATCAACAGGTGAATGGATAAACAAATTGTAGTATATTCATACAATGGAATGCTGTACAGCAATAAAAAGGAATTAACTGTTAATAAAGGCAACGACATACAAAAATCTCAAAATAATTACGCCGAGTGAAAGAGGACAGTCAAAAGAGAGAACACATTGTATGATTCCATTTATGTAAATTCCTATCAAATGCAAACTTGTCTGCAGTGATAAAAAGCGGTCATTAGTTGCCTGGGGATGGGAGGGAGTGGGGAAGGACTCCCAAGGGCAAAGAGAAAACTTTTGGAGTGACAGGTATGTTTATTATTTGTGGTGATGGTTTCACAGGCATATATGTATGTCAGAACTTATCAAATTGTACACTTTAAATATATACAGCGTATTATATATCAATTATACATCAATAAAATTGTAAGAAAAATCAAGAGCTAAACAATATCTGCAGGACTTATATTTTAAATAATTAAAATTGGATAAAAGTAGATCTTATAGAGAGGGCCTACTATTCTTCCCACTAGTGGCACTTCCCTCTCAGTGGCCCTCCAAAAAACTCCCAGGCCTCTGAGGAAGAGTCTGAAAAAGGTGTTTTAAACTAAGAGTTAACCCCTAGCTGACAAAATTTAGATTAACATAATTTTTAAATTACTTCCTTTCAAATACTATTAGATTCCCAAACTGTCTCACAGCAATTTCCTGGAGCAATCTAATCAACTCAAGAGTGTTACATTATTGAGTATCCCAATATTTTTTTTATCCAACCCTCAAAGACACAGGTTCTTGCACAAGTTGTGGGCTAGTGTTTGGAAATGTAATTGGAGGCTAACAAAACAAAGAATTTTAAATCTAGAAAGAACCTTAAGATATTATCTTATGTCTAATCCCTGGGTGTTGAGAAGGTCAACACCTTGTTAGCAACTTCCAAGATCATAAATTCTACCAAGATTTCTCATTAGACGGGACCTGGATGCTTATCTACTGACATTTACTCTCACCATTCCACCATGCTGCTTCCTGGAAATTCTTTACAAGTCTGTATGACAAAGAACAAGAACAACAGACGTCTTCCTAGGCTTACTACATACAAAAGTGGAGGGTGCTAGGGTGGCAGGGTGGTGGGAAGCAGCAAAGTGGCTTGTACTCCTAGATGTGAGGCAGAACACTAGCCCTTTAAGAAAATCAAACTGAATATTGAGAATAGAGAATAAGTAGAAGGAAGCAAGAAAAGCACTCTTATGTAAGATGCAGCAAGGGTGAACCCGCTGCCCAATGAGGACTCAGCCTTGTGAGAGAATATGACTCATTATTTGTGAATAATACAAATAAGTCACTGAGGACACGTATGTTCGGAAATTCTTCATAAAATTTTTATTTGCAATCTCATGCCCTTATAAAAAGTACATTACATCAAGATTGCCAAAGAAGACACTTTTTATGAGAGACTTCTATCAGCTCATCTATATTACCTCCTAATTCATTTCCTACCCTAACACAAAATAAAACATTTCCTCTTTCTTCCTTTTCTTCCTCCTGCTTTGACAGGCCAAGTGCCATGAGGGATATCTTAATAGAATGTGTCACTTCCTTGCCAGGAAAGCAATAGCTTCCTACTGGCTGGACTCGAGAGCCACTGGCATTCCTTATTTCCAGAACCAGAAAGATCACTAAACCCTGAACTTAAATGCAACCTTTCTATTACTTACAATCTCTTTCCCTGAGTTTCTCTTCTACTCACACACTGTACTTTAAAATAATCTTAAATTTTAAGCACTCAAGAATTGCTTAAGAAATGATTAAAGGCTCTAAAATTAAATCACTACTTTAACTTAACAACTGTTTTCTATATAAGAATCTCAAAGTTCATAAAAATTATATGAATGGAAAAGGACACATCAGTAGGAAGGGGATGAATTCTGAGAGTAAATACATTTTATAACCCTTGTCTCAAAGTAAGATCAATCCTACAAAATACTTAGAATGTTAAGAATGCAATTTACACAGTAAAAATGATTTGTGTTCAGTATGAAAGTACTTTTAATTTCTTTACGGCAGGTACAATGGCATCCAAGTCATCAATTTCTGTAATAAAAAAAAAGAAGAATAAAAGAGTAACTTTATCTAGTGATGGGCTCGGATGAAATGAGAATCTCTATGCAAAAGCAAACCTCAAACACGAAGGCCACACTACCGGTGCTTTCAGGCACATGACATTTTTCTCCAATAGTGGTGATAAGAGTCTCACTAATTCAGACACACAGGTCTCACAGGGCATCTTGTTTGTAAAAGCTACCACATACCTACAAGCACCCACTGACGCTGATATAAATCTCATTGGCAGTATGCTCGTACTAAAAGATCCTACGGGCCATATTTATGGTGTTATGTTATTGCCTCTTTAAATCTGTATGATCACATGGATGAGGCTACATGGTAAAATCTCACGTAGAGGCTCTCTCTCCTGGGTTCCTGAGGATTTAGGGATTTCTTCGCATGGAACACAGTCCTTAATTCTTAATTCTCCTGGAAAGATTTCTCATTAGTAGGATCACTCTTAGGTCTACCTTTTAGAATGAAGTCTATCTACCTAATAAAAGGTGTTAACGCCTCCCAAAGTGCAAACCTCAGATGCAGTGTATCACACAGCTTAGCCTGCTCCAGCTTACCGGATAAACCAGTTCAGGTCTTTCTCTGCCAGGTTCTTTCTGAAGCTGATTTTTCTTCCCAAGACTATTTTCTCCCAATCAGCCTAAATTAGAACTTACTGTCTGAAAGCTCCTGGCTACTGAGGAAGCAAGGTCCTTTCTCTCATCATCTGGACTCCAGCCCTACTAAAGGTAGGTAATCCCCAGTGGCAGGTTCTCTAGATTCTTACCACTTTTTCTAGATTATTCTGCTAGGCCACTGTTCATAAACTCATTTCCTTTACATAAAACATGCTTCCTTGGATTTCACCTTTCTCCCTCCATGTTTACCTGGATTTGGGTTCTTCTTCCTTTAGCCTAAACACCTGACCCATGCTGCTTAAGCTCCTCACAGTCAGAATACTTGCCTGGATCCACTTACAAAGCACCAAGATTTAGGAAAGGAAAAAACATAAGCGAATCTACAACAGAGAATTTGGGTCACACCTTACATCATGCTAAAGTACAAGATCAAGTTATTCCCCGACCCCCATTCTGAAATCTCGCCTGTTTCCTCACTAAATGAGAAATCCACCTTATAAATGAACCTCACAGAGAGGGATCTTGGCTGATACAAGAATTTTCTCAGCTTATACGGTATAAGAAAAAGGAAGTCCTTCTTCATATCTGGTTTTCAGTACACCACTCTGTAGTTCTACATGCTTAATATGACATCTGATAATAACAAAAATAGTCATGGTTGCCAAAATAGATTTCACCTTCCCAATGTTAAATATAATATTTAACTCCAGAATTTCAACTGACCAAAATGCAGAGTTCATCTGCAGGAAGACTTGGCTTCTTAAAGCAAATATTCCACATGAACCATGCTGATAATATCTGAGAGGAAGTTTCACAGAAGGATTCTGAAATAAGTGTTACCAGCACACCTATTAAAATGTTTTATGAATGACAAGAACTTCATTGTTTAAGTTAATTGCTGCACCAAAGCAAGTCATATTATTCTATGAAACAAGGCTCTTTAAGATACGAGGCAACACACTTCTACAATTTCATGTCTCATCTTAACTTTCAAATTACCTTTTCCCTTGCTGTGATCTTTTCAAACATACGAGCATGCCTAAAGCATGCCCTCTCACTGTCTCCCTTGCTTCCACCGTCTATATAAAATTGGCCATAAAACTTCCTTTATGTTCACTAGGCTATATACGCCAGTCAGATACGTCTTTCGTTTATTCATTTTCTCACCAAATTTTAATTTACTCATTCTCTTATCTTCTACTAAACCTCATTTCCTTCTAATTTAATATCCTATGTCAAGGAGCCATTCTTGTCTTTTTTTTTTTAAATCTTTCAAATGAGCCATACAGAAAAAATTAGTGAATAAATCATTTTAAAAAGTGTTCTTAATAGTAACATAAATTGACTTTAACAGCCATATATAATCACACTTAAAATAACAGACTTGGGTCCCTATTTTGCCTATGACTCCTAAGCAAATTAAATTTTTCCCTTTAAGAGATATTACTACTAACAAAGCCCTCAATCTGACCAAGAGTATAAATGTATCTCTTCCTTTCTACAGATTTATAAATTTACCTCTTCCTTTGCACAGATGTTTACTTCTTCCTATCACCTGAGTAAAAAAGTTAACTTGTATATTTATAAAACACAGCAAGTAAGTACTATTTTTAAAAAGGAGGAGGAGGAGGGAAAAAACACCTTCCAAGATCATAAATTCTACCAAGATGTCTCATTACACAATGACAGAGTCATGCCATTTCTCATCTTAAAGTCCCCAAACAAAAGCAGCCCCTAGCTGCTTAAAGGATATGTGTTTCTCTGTCCTGTAGACTAATCCCAACGGCCTCTAACTGCAAGTTAGGAGTGTGTTTACAGAACTATCAGTTGTTTCCAAACACTCTAGGTAAAAGCACTAATCCAGTGACACAGGAACATTCTTCCCTCAAACCCACTGACATCTTAAGACTTGAAAGACTTAAGACTTAACCACCACCAACAGATATCTTACCTAAGATTTCAAGTAGCTCATTAGTAAATGCCTGAAATGCTGGAAAAAATTCTTCATGTTCTTCCAATTTGATGATAATGCTTTAAAAAAAAAAGCACAGTTTACACTTAATTTCCAACTTAAGGTTCTTGCATCTAATTGAAAATAGAACATTTTTAAAATGGAAAGAAACTGCCCTGCTAATTTAAGTATAAATTTAATGAAAGTTTACTGCAAGTCTTCCTTTTTGAGCTCTTTGTTCAACTAATATCACTTTTCCAAAAATAACAAAACAAAAAGCTCTTATAATTAATGTAAATACCTGTTCCAAGGTTAAATTTATATAACATTCCAAATATGGGAAACTTTCCATTTAGCTCAAGGATTCTTAAGAGACCACACTCTTAAACATATTAAAAAATAATTGGCTTTTGTATCCAGTATTCTATTAAACATTAGGAATAAGTATCAGTAGACAGTAAAACTGTGGGAAGGGAAAAAGGACCGATAGTGAGATACGTGTTCCTTCTAAAAGCATCCAGTATCAGAAAACTCAAGTGTCAGATGAGGCAAGGACTCTTCTTGGAAAACTTGCCGAACACGTGGAATAGGTGGTATATGTATGTATATGTATATGTATATGTATGTGTTCCTCTTTTCATATGTTGCAGTATAAAATTTGGGGGGAGTTCTATGTTAGAGATGCGTAGCTTTTAAAAAAAAATCCTCAATATTTTATCTTCTAATCAATTAATAAATATATTGGTTAGTGTTTATTCAAATAGTCTATGGTAGTATACTAAAAATAGGACATGTTTATATTCTAAACTCACATGAAATTGCTAACAACTTTGAATTTCTCCATATATAATTTCCCCAGGGAACAGGCTTACAGCCATAAGGCTGGAGCCCTGACCCATCCTATATAAACCTACAGGCCCTCCAGTCTCTTTTTATCTTGAAAATACTTGGCATTCTCTCCATCCCTAAAGTGTGAGATTATTTTAAATTGTCAAGTTATTTAAAAGATGCTATCCCAAACAGGAAAGGTAAAGAACTCATGAAGTTTTGAAGGTCTTTAATTTCAGCAGTCCAAGCATTCTGGATGAGACTTTGCAAACTTTCTAAAATAAATACCTTTGGAGATCTTCAGGTCCCAACACCCGCATAACCTGTTCGTTCACATCCTCATTGATCAGCCTACACAATTTTCCAACTGTGCTCACCACCACACACAATGAGGATGAACTATCTGCAAAAGAGAAATAAAAGGATAAAATGAAATCATTAAATCAAACACTTTATGCATCAGTTATCCTCAATTTTTTACTTAAAATTTTTTTCCCTACTTCTTGTTGATTTATTAGGAATAATTCTTAAATGGGGGCCAAAAATGACAGAGGGTCATTCATTACCTAACTCTAGGAGTTCTTGGAGGTTTCTCACAGCATTTTTCATTTCTCCAAGCCTAGTATAAACTTCATTCATTCGAGGATAGACTCCATTTAAAGAAGGCACATCAAATAATTTTTGGAAGTGAGCAACAATAGCTTGCAAAGTTTGAAAGTTTGGCATATTGCTGTCCTGTCCAAAAAAGAGGGAGAAAAAGAAAGATGTTCACATCTTAAAATAATCCCAAATCTTTAATAAAAATTTTAAAAAGAGAAACAGAGTTTAATAGAATATCAATATTCATATCATTATCAGTTTTTAAGGTAAGACTACATTAAAATGTATTACAGAAGTATTAAGTATTACCTTTTCCTTATTTTCAACTTCTTCCAACATGGTATCTACTATAAACAGCAGATCTTCAACTTTGATACCTTCATTTTCATCCTGCTTCTTTGTATTATGCCAAGGCACCAGTTCTGCAGATAGTATTTTCAAGGACTTATACAAATCCTTTATAACAACAGAAATGACATGGTATTACTGATTTAAAAATAACAGTACTCATTGATAACACTAATAAAATATTATGTTTCAATATCTTAGAAAAACACTAGGTTTTATGTTAGGGTTTAATAAATATATTAACCATCATCAGTACTTTTAAAAAAAATACCATTACCAATTAAGAAAAAGTCTGAAAATTAGTTTTCTCCAAGTAAATATAGGACTTACATAAAACATTATATATTGATTATCTGGATGCTTTAAGTAATTATATGTTATTATTAGCATATATTATTTAAGTAATTATTTTGAATTATTGATGGATAAAAAAGTAGTTTGTCCTTTATATTTTGGCCTTGGATTTTTTTATAAAAGACTTACTAAGATGTAATTCACATAGGCTAAAATGCACCCTCTTTAAGTGTAAAATTCAATACCTTAATACATTTACAGAGATGTGCACACATCTCTTTAAAAATTTCACATTTTTTAGTATGCTTTGTCTCTCCAATTAATCAGTATCCTGTGTTCACCTTTTCTGACACCTCCCACAATGCCTTGAACATAATCAATATAATCAATAACTATCCATTTATTTGATTCTTTCCTTTGCCAACTTTCTGTTTTAGTCTTTCCCTTGTGTTAGGAAGGCTGGGGCATTTTCTAGCCCATCTGTCCCGACAAGGAGAAAAGTGAAGTTAGCACTTTCCCTTCTACTGGAAGAACCCCCTGACAAGCAATGATTGGGGAAAATGCCATGATTTACATAAGTAACCACTAATTATCACCCTTTTCTGAGATATAAACTGGTACAACTCAGGCCTATAGGTAGGTATATTAATTCAACACTACCAATCAACTAATATGTTTGTTTTGTTGGGTTTTTATTTTTATTTTATAGCTCTATCTGAGCCCTATTTAAAATGGGAAGGAGAAATTAGGCTGAATGTGAATATTCTTTCAACAGTCACAGACATGTTTTCATTAAGATTTTTTAAAATTCAGCATCATCATCTCCATTTTTTGTCTTGGAATGTGTTCTTCTGCTTTATTCTTTTGACAAATATTGAGCGCTCAGTATGTATCAGGAGGTTCCCTGGGATATATCAGAGAACAAAAAAGATAAAACTCATGGAGCTTACACATTCTTACACATATCTCTGGTACCATTTATACTTCATGTAAGAAGGCTTCTATTAACAAATAGGGTTATTGAACCATCTTCATGAACAGAAGTAGTGCTACATATATATTAGCTGTTAAAAATCTAAAGTTTAAAGGGAACAGAATTTAAATACTACCGACTTTAGCAATTCGCCTTTCAGTGAACTACTCAACAAAAACTGAAAGAAAAAATAAAAACCCTGAATTTAATAAAGAACACACAATAACTCTGAAGAAATGTTCACAATGTGAAGAAATGTTCTTCTTCCATGGATGGATAGGACACGTAAGCGAAGTATAGGCTGCTGCCAATAATCTGCTCTACAGAATAGACAGACATGAAGATAAGCTGTTTTGAGAGAAAGAAAATAATTTAAAATGTGAAGAGAGAAAAAAATCTCCAATTAAAATGAAATGAAGAATAAGACATTATGTCTGAAGGGGAATGAGAACCAGGAAAATGTGCAGTATGGGATTACCAAAAAGAAGGAGATAAAGGCAGAACAGTGGACTTAGAAGTGCCAAGTGGATCTACTATAGATTTTCAACAAGGCAATGACCTAAAAATGTCTTGTTTGGTAAAACGTTACATGAGGCAAAGCTTATAGTAATAACAACATCAAATAGGTAGTACTTAAAACAGATATGTTAAGGAGCAAGATTCAAATTTTAGATAAGTTAAACCTTTTCAGCTTTACGGTTAAACAATAAAAAAGTAGGCCTAGTTCTATTAAAAAGGCCACAGACTCCACAGATTTTCAAAGCATATAAAGAACATTCAACCCCTTACCTTTAGGGAAGTCAGCTGATCTGCCCACATTTCTATTATAGGAATAAGATGCTCAAATCCACAATCTTGAACAAGATCTTTATTAAAATGTTGGACTCCTCCTTTGCTCTGTTTATAAATTATTACTGGAGCTCTTGGATTGTGAATAATTGAATTGATGCTACTCAGCACCTTTAAAAAAAAAGACAGTGTTTTTAGTTGAAATGTTTGTTGTAGTCCTATCAAAGTGATATATATGTTAACGGAGTGCTTTATATGTCAATGTAGTATCATTTTCAGAGTTAATTTTAGGCATTAGGAAGATCTTTAATCAGACTGATACTTGTAATGTTTTAGAAGTACAATAGTTTCATCAACATGATTAAACATGTAAGTTCTAATGAGAATCACAGACGAAACAGAAGAACTAAAATGTATTTTTAAACGATTTAGACTTGAAAGTAGTTATGAATGGCCCATTATAATCCACATAAAGAAGAATAATCATCCAGATATCCTCAGCTAGAATCCCACATTTCCCTGTTTCTATATCCTCATATTTAAGCTAATTTGGATATCAAAAGGGGGCATTTCCTTTTGTTTCACAGCTTCAGTTGAAGTTCAAAGTAAAGACAATGAGTAATACAGTCCGACACATTCTAAAGAGAAATCCTGAAACATTACGCAGATCTTGCTAAGAGGTGATCAAACTGATTAGACAGTGACAAGCCTATCTGAGAAACATAAGAAAATGTTAGAGCTTCATTGGACAGGATTCTCCAAGACAAGTATATTTTAAAGGTGAAAGAACTAGTGAGAGAAAAAATACTATGCTGTTTTTCTTTTGTCCCCATACACGTCTCCTGAGAATTTGACTTCTGAAGCTTATTTACAAGAAGTTTTGTTATTTTGTATTTTAGTGCATTTTTATATTTCACTTCTATTAGATTTAAACTCTTTAAATATAATAGAGTTTATTTTAACAGAAAAAAACAATTAGATTATTAATGAGATCAGGAACATAGTCCTCCTCCTCTCCTGCCTCGTACCAAAAGTAAGGAGGGCAGAACTCCTAAAAGAGATCAAGGAGTGATGCTGAGCTTCAGAGGTTCACAGACAATCCCATTCCATGACAGAGGTGCTGAACAAAGGGGGATGGAGGTATATGTGTCCAGACTTTGCGGGACATTGTTTGCACAAATTATTGCAATTATTCCTCTTCCTTATATCCTCTCACCTTTGCCATGCGACACTGCAGGTTCTCCCATCAAGACGTGGAGTCTATTTCCTACTCCTCGAATCTGGGCTGGTCTTGGGCCTTGCACAGGCCCACAGTAAAGGAAGAAATGGTGTGCCAGCTAGGAGCGCAAGACTCAAGGGGCCTTGATTATTTCTGCTCTCTTTGAACTCTGCTGTCACACATGGACAAGCGCAGGCTAGATGACGGATAAGGAAAGACACATGACCCAGTCATCTCTATCACCCTGAGCCAATATCCACCAAGTCCCAAAAGCAGAGCCACTTAGCTGACTTGTGTCTGACTGCAGACGCATGAGGGAGCCCAGCCAAGAGCAATACAACTACCCAGCTGTCCAAGCTCCATAATACTAAAGGACTGTTATTTTAAGTCACTAAGTTTTAGGAAGGTTTCTTACAGAGCAAAAATGAACTGATACATATATAAAGATGAAATAGAGCAAGGAGAAGCAGCAGCAACAAGAGAAGCCTGCCCTTTTTTATTATGGTAGGGTAAGAATACGCCCTACGGCCAAATGGACCCTTTTGAAGAGAGTCAAGCTTTGCTTTCATGGAAAAAACTACCTATAGCTGGAGGACCATAAGGGAGTATTACCTGAGCAGGACAAGGAAAGAGATTCCTAAGCAGTCAGCTGGAAAATACATTGACCACAGAATGAATGATACATTGCCAAGGTCCCTAGTTGATGGGGAGGAAATAACTCCACACACACACACACACACACAGCATTCCATGAAAGAGAAAGCAGGCAGTATTTGGTCATCAGCCTCACAAAGGACACCACTGTTAGACTACACCAGTACCAGTCAAGAACGATTCTCCCCTCTTGCTTTCTACTCTCACCCAGCATCTACCCTTACTGCCACCCCTGAAGACACCAGACACAGCAGAGGACTAGGAGAGAAGGTGGAGCAATGAGAATAAAGAAATAGATCATACCCCTTGCCACACTGTCTGTTTGAAAAGTAAGTATAGGTCAGTCATAAGATAAAGTAGGCAGAAGGTAGAAGCTTTGAATGGGTGACAGACTGAAGTTTTTGATTGAGATTTGAATAACTTTTTCTCCCAATTTTTATCAAGAAAATTTTGAAACATACAAAAAACAAAAAAAATATAAATAATAAACACTGCATGATTCTGGGTTCTCCAGAGAAACAGAGCCAATGTGTGTGAGGAGTGCGTGTGTGTGTGTGTGTGTGTGTGTGTGTGTGTGTTATTTATTTATTTATGACAAGGAATTGGCTCATGCAGTTATGGAGGCTGACAAGTACCAAGATGAGCAGTAGGCAAACTGGAGCTGCAGGACAGCTGACGGTGTCGTTAGAGTCCAGACACCAGCAGGCTCGAGATCCAGGAAAAGCCAACGTTTCAGTTCAAGTTTGAAGGCAGGAAGAAAATCAATGTCCCAGCTCATAGGCAGTCAGGCAGGCAGAGTTCCCTCTTCCTCAGCCTTTTTGTTCTATTCAGGCCTTTGACTGACTGGATGAGGCTCACGCACGTCAGGGAGGGCAATCCGCTTTACCAAGTCTACCTACCAACCGAAGTGTTAACCTCACCCAGAAACACCCTCACAGACACACTCAGAACGATGACTGACCAAATATCTGGGCACCCTGGGCCTAGTCAAGTTGATACATAAAATGCACCATCATAAATACCTGTATGATCACTACCTAGATTCAACAATTGTTAACGTTTTGCCATATTTGCTTGCTCTATCTATATTTTAGCTCAACCATTTGAAGAAAATGAAGACATGATAACACTTCACCCTCAAATACTTAAGCATCTCTTCAAAGTAAGCATATTTTCCTACAAAATCACAGTACCATTATTACACATAAGAAAAATTAACAATACCCTAATATCACCAATGCCTAGATTGAATTTTAAATATATTGATGTGTATAGTATGTGACTATACACCCCCTGCCAAAAGCTATGAGTTCTATGTTATATACCATCCAAGAAGAGGAAACTTTTCTTTCCTCTTTTTGGATGATATAATAATCAAATAATCAAAACAGCAAGTTTATAGGGAGAAGAGTAAAGCAATTTCCTTATTACCACCATCAAGCCCAGCCTATTTAATAAATAGTTATATGAGTACAAAGACAAGGTAACATTTTGATCTCGAATCTTTGTTCCTAATCATACTTCAAGCAAAACTCATAGGTCTGGTAATATGGCTTATTTAGGAGCTTTTTTTTTTTTAAGTTCAAGAGAGTATACTTCAACAACTCACTTCTCCTATATCTAAATACATCATTTTACTGGAAAAATTCATAATTTCCTTTGCACTGAATTATTACTGACAGCAGAGTATATTCTTCCTTATGACTTAACCATACTCTGATGACTGGCAGCCACCGACGTATTAATGATGAAACACTACAATGACTAAACAATTCCCAAAGAGATGGGAATTAAAAAAATAAAACTCACAATATTGGTCTTATCTTATTCAGAAACAGGTTACAGATACTGAAAAACTCTTGATATGGATAAAAATATTTTTTACGGGTAATTATTAGAAGAATCATTAAAAGAATTAATATAATGAACATCTTAACTACTTCAAGGAAAAAAAGAACAAAGATATCTCAACCTAACAAATGTCAGGAAAAGAAAAGAATGGAACACAAACCACATAAATAGAAATAGAAAGTAAGATGTCAGGAATAAAAGCAGATATATGAGCTGGTCTCAGTGTCCATGTCTGGTTTCCCCTGTTAAAGGACTAAGCCTCTCAAATTGAATCGAAGAAACAAAATTAAATAAAAGAGATTCAGTTAGAGTGGTACAGGAGAGTTACCTAAAACTTATCTAAAACAAAACAGTTTTCAGAAGGTGCCTGGACATAAAATGAACACTGATATATGAAGAACTAGCAATAATCAATTAAATAATGTAATGGAAAGGAAGATTCCCACACAATAGCAATAAAAGTTATAAAATACCTAGGAAATAAATATAACAAGAGATATGTAAGAGCTAAATTTAAAAATATATAAAATGTTATTGAAGGCTATAAAAAATACCCAAATAAAATTAGAGACATATTTCTGAGTGAGATGATTCAAAACCATAAAGGTTTCATTTTCCAAATGTTAAATCTAAAAAGTAATTTGATTTCAGTTCATCTCAATAAGATCTATTTTTGAATTTCACAAACTGTTCATCCAGAAGAATAAATGTGCTAAAACAATAGCCAATGAAAAATTTTAAATGAACAATGACAAGATACCCTAAAAGGTATCAAAACCTACTACAAAACTACAGAACTTAAAAGAATATGGAAATAGTATGAAAATGGAACACACTAGAGAGTCTAGAAACAAACCTATGCACACAAGGGAATATGGCATATGATAAAGGTTTCCTTTTAATAAAGTACAAAAAGAATGGTCTATTAGAATCTGCAAACTCAAATGCCCATTGAAGCCAGGTAAGAGCATAAATGAGTGAAGCAAGGATGAGTGGGTACTATGCTAACTGAAGAACACAGGCCCATATGTGACAGGGGAAAGGCATAATTCTATTCTGATTAAATGACAGTGCAGAATTTTATTGCCAGAATCTCCGGCTTTTTAGAGAAGCTAGAAATAAGGACTAAACAAATAAAATTTCTTCATTTAAAAATTATTAGTAATTAATTCAAAGTTTGAAAAAACCCTGTGTGGGTACAATAAAATGAGTGCAGGCCCAGTTCAGTTAGTAAACTACCAGACTTAATAGATTGCACATCTATCCAATACATGCTCATCTATTTATTCTATAAAACCAGTAAAGGAAGATCTCTCCATCACACCAAGTAGAAAATTAAATTTCAGATGGATAAACATCTAAATATAAAACAAAACCATACAGGGACCTTAAGAAAATAGATTTACTTAAATAGTAATAATAATGATGATCCCAACAACAGCCAACAACAAAAACTATAAAAAGGGAAATGGCTTAGGGGGGAAGAGTAGGGAAAAGGAGAATTAAAATCGTGTAAAAATCTTACCAGCTTTTTACTACCCTGCTTTGAACCAGACCAAAGTCTCTCTTAAGGGGTAAGAAAAATTCTATGCAAAGCTGCTTACAAAGTTTTTAGCCAAATAGGTATGTAATTGCAAGCCAGACAGGATAAGCACATACAGATACCAGATACAAGTATTCCTTACAAACTGATAATTTATTACACTGCAATTGAAACCAGGGTTGACTACAAACACCAGTGTTTGCCAGCTATTCAATACCTGAAAGTATCTCTGGTCAGTTAGGGCCTGCTGCTGGTTATCTTTCCTGGGCTCATCTTTTTTCTCTGTGTCCTCAGCCTTGTTTTGACTGATAAGATCCTGTAATCTAAAGGGGGAGGAGGGGAATCAAGATATTACAAAATGCTTTCCTAGACACTGGATTAAAATAACAAACTGAGCCAATGATCCAGCTACCCTCCCAAACAGCTTTATGTTTTCACATATATGTGTGTGTATGCGTGCACACACACACACTTTCATACATGCATTTAAAAAAATGTTAAGCCATACTGTCACTGGAAAACAAGAAGGTCCGCTCAATAGACCACAAATTAGAATCACTAAAACAAAAGGGATCAGACTGAAAAAGAAAGTTCTAACCACTCCCCAACACGTGCAAATAATAGAATAGAAAAACTACAGCAAAGGATGGAAGCAACATAAAAGGTTCTCCAAGCTTGGAGGCTACAGGTGAAGAGAGCAAGAAGCAATGGGCAGGGCAGCTGGTTTGGGCAGTGTAGCAGCAAGAGCTAGAGAGCATGGTCCTTCCTTCTTCATGCTCCGCTTGTGCCAAAGACCAGACAACAGTGATGCCGGAGCATCTCCCAGTCAAGAGCGCATGAAAACCCAAGAGACCATTGTTCCAGGGGGCTACTGGAACTCTGGGGGAGAGTCTCTTTACCCAGAAACCTAACTATGTATGAGTGCATCCCCCAGTAGCAAACCCTTGCCTTTCTCCAAATATCTCTGCAGTTAGGCTGTAGTAGACATTCCTCCTCCCACCCACCATGCCTTTGAGAAAAACTGGTCTCCTATTACACCCGCTTCAAATTGACCATCTTAACTTTGAGTATACGTCTCGGTTTCTTACAGAGCCCTGTCCCATTAACTGACTCCATGACTCATTAATGAGCTTGACCTGCTGTTTGTAAAATAGAATATCCATATTCCATCACGTCATCTGCCTGCTAAAAAAGCAATCAATGGCTTCCCACTGCTTTGTGAATTAAATCTAATCTCCTGGGGTTAGCACGTGAACCTCTCCATGCTGTTAGTCCTAACCCAATATTCCTCCTGACTCCTTTCTTACCTCATCTCTTACTACTACCCTACAGTTATCTACTCCAGTCACATGTGTTGTCCTTGACCTTCACTCAATTGCTTATCTCTGCTCTCTAGTGAGTATGTGCCAAAAACAAATTAATATGGAATCAGCTCTAGATAAAAAGTCAACCTCCTCCCTCTAGTAGACACAAAGACCTCACAATCCATTTTCCACTTGACTTTCCACCTATTTGTCATATTCACATATTTTACAGTTTTGCCTAAAGGTAGTACCAGAAACATATTGTGTAGAATACAAGAGACACAGAAAAGCCAACATGCTCTCTAGTGGGAATACAAGTAAACTGATATATCTGAATTTAAATGTTCGTTAACCTTGCACATCTTGCTCCATGAACCTTTGGAATGTTTGGGCAAAATAACCTTTGGACTGGGCCATAGCAACACTGTCTTACAAACAATTGTTAGTAAAGCCAACAGTAAAAGCAGATAGCCTGACCACAAGGACTGATAATTATGGACATTCTTTCTGGAGACAGGATCAGTAACCAATCATGTCCAGCTAAAGAATAACTCAGTTTGTTAACACCAACAGAAATTCCTTTCTTCTGTGAAAAATAATACAAAGGAGCCACTTCAAAATGGAGTCAGAGCAGCCATCCCAGAGGAAGTGCTATGTACGTCTTACTCCTCAAACCTTTGGAATGTCTAAACTGGGCAAAATAAGCTTTGGACTGGGCCAAACCAACACTGTATTTCAAACAACTATTTGTAAAGCTAACAGAAAAGCAGACACTCTGACTAACGGACTAAAAATTAAAGACATTCTTTAGAATTAGCAGCACCATGTTTAGCTAAAGAATAACAGCTTATGAGCACCTATAGAAATTCTTTCCTTGACTTAATAACACCAATAGAAATCCCTTCTTTCTATTCATGTAATTATTCCCCTTCTCTTTCTCATAAAAACCCTTTGCCATTACCCCCTATCAGAACACTATTTGAGTGTCTGTCTGCATCAGTGCTTCCTGAATAACTATTCTTTTGGATCTCAAACACTTGTTGCCTCTCACTCTGGCCTTTTATTTTTAGGTTAACACTTCTAGTCACGTAATTGGAATAATTACTTTTCCCTTCCTTTTCTCATAAAAGCACCCTGTAATCAGGACACTATGTGGGTTTCTGTCTGAATTGTACTTAATTCTTTTTGATCTCAAATAAATGCTGTCGCCTCTCATTCTGGCTTTTTTTTTTTTAAGAGTGTTTTAGAAACTTATATTGTAGCAGAATATGCTGTACTCAGAAATATGCTAGGGTTGTTTTGTAGTCTCCAGAGCAGCAAGCAAGGCTGGAGGGCCACAAAATTCCCCGGAGAGTGGCTAAGGGATACTTCATGCACTTAGCAGACACTCATTCCACGGAGCCAGCAGCAACAGCTCGGTTTCTTTGTGGAGTCTGGGAAAAAGAGAAAACTGTACTTCCAACTTAAAATATGCTGTGTTATCTCCTGTTTTCTATAGCCATCTCCGAAAGATAAGTTTCTATGTGCAGACATTTTATAGCTTTTAACTGTCTGTTGAAACCTTTCCATGATCTCATGGTGATTCATTCCCATTCTGAAGATAAGGAAAGAGTTGAAAAGGGGAATGCCAATTTTGTTTTAAAATCATGCTAATTTAGCCACAATGATACAAAACACATGTATGCATCCATACGAGCCTCTCAAAGTTATGTTTCCTGAATCCTTTTCCCTGCATTCCTAGGATTTTTGAAATAATTAGGATGAAAAAGAAGGGTGGTTCTCTTCAATCCAGCAGCCACAACTCTGAAGGCAACTGTTTCTCTAGGAGGGCAGTCCAGCTCCGGGCCAAAATCCAATGTGTTTTCTTTCAGGCCCAGACCACAGGCAATTATAAAAGCCTTGCCTGGAAAGCCTCCTGGGGGAAAGCTGCCCTCCCCACACCAGACTTGGTGCACAGCCTGTGCACTGCAATCTCTGGAGGGAGTTGCTGTCAAGGATTCAGCGCCCCTGACCTCTCCCTTCCCTCCATACTCCCGGTGGCCACGCTCACATGCACGTCTGCCTTCCTAGCCCAGGTGCCTCCATTCAGGGCCCTTTTCATCTCTCTTACTGGGGTGGGGAAAGCCGTAACTGAAACACTTTCCTCCACTCTGTCTGTTTTTCCACTCCTAAGCCTTCTCCTAGGCCCATGAAACAGTAGGAGTCTTTTGTGCTAGGCTCCTAGGCAGTGAGATGCTTCCTGCCATCTGTGCGGCATGTCACTGACTGAACTTTGCCTGGTGCCATTCCCTGGGGAAAATGGAAGACTGAGGCGCCAGCCTTTTTCTTTTTGGCTCCTTGCTTATACTACTGCAGTAAGTGAATGAAGCCTGGATGATTCATTTCAATTTGGCTTGTTACCCTAACTGACCACCTCTCGCCTGTCGGCTCAACACTAGGGTGATGGGATTCTGATTTTGTTTTCTCCTAGCAAAATAGAAATACCATTGAACAATTAAATGGAATTAGTGTAGTACCTCTGGTTATCTTGCACCAGCAGACCTACGTGATCACTTCCTAGCAACAGAATTTTACTCAGCCTGTTTGTAATATTAACTGAAACAAGAGAAGCCCATGTTTTCCCATGTTAAATTAATAGCCTCAGTTGATACTGAAGGTTGCTTAGTTGAAAAGTAACTACAAATCTAAAGGGAAAAAAAAGGAATTTTCTCTGGTTCTAGAAGGGAAAGAGACTTTCTCCTCCTTTTCTTGTAGCATTTCTTTTTGAAAACTTGTTGTTGCAAATCATTTCTCTGTCTCTTTAAAAAGAATGAAAATTTTTTAAGATTTACAGAAGCCTCTTGGCAATTTTACATCCTAGGAATGTGTATCTTGGGAGTCTTGGAACCACCCCTTTGTGATGTGAACATCAGGGAGGACCATGCCTTATCTTCCTGTCTCTGTTGGGAGTTCAGCCTAGCCTCCAGGCTCTAAATTGTAACTTCCTGTTTGTCTAAACAAAACAAGAAGTTTCATTTTTCCTTTGGATAAAGACAATTCACATGTATGTAATGGCTGTATCTGCCTGGTTGTATAAAAGGGTGAGATTTCATTCTGTCTTTGCAGACTGCCTATAATGCACTTACAGTCTGCTTGAATGTTTATTCAGTAATATTAATAAAACTGTTTCTTTTTTTTTCTATGTATGTGGAAAGGGCCCAACATCAGTTCTTTGAAAAAATTTTCTACCTCTGCTACTTAAGAAAATAAAAATTTAAAAAGTTTTACCTTTAAAAAAATTTTTTCGGTGGGTGTTTTGTTTGGCTTTAATTATTAGTGTGGTGGTTAAGAGTGTGAACTTTGGAGTCAGAATGACTGGATACAGATCTGACTTCTTTCCAAATTCTCCTACATACCACCTGTGTGATGTGGGCAAGGTATCTAACATTCCTAATTCTGTTTCCACATCTAGATACTACAAAAGTTCCACACCTAAAAACAAATTAACAGATTTTTTTTTAATTCCAAATTTAAATTTCTAAAAACACAAAATTTCCTCAAATTCAGCAGAAAAAATATATCAGGGATTGGTTCTGAATCAATTTTAAAGTCTAACCGTGAAAAGTCAGTCTAAAGACCAGAGCCCAAATGAACACCACTATATACAAATACACACACACACACACACACACACACACACACACACAGAGGGTGCCAAAAAAATGCATACACATTTTAAGAAAATAAAACTGTATTAAAATTGTAATACTCAATATGTACCGATAACAAAAGACGACTACAAGTCACCTTTGACTTCTGCATTTACAAGAGGTGCTCAAAATGGTTCCCATCAGTGTAATTTTAATACCATTTTTTCCTTTCTTAAAATGTGTATACATTTTTTTGGCACCCTCTGTATATAGTCAATTGTTATTTGTGGTAGTTATGTCCTACAAAGTCACCACAAACATTAAATTCGCAGAGACTACTCCATTGCTCGTCGGGGAAAGACAGGACCAGGTTCCTGCATGCATCTGGTCCCATTCCCTCAAGTGATCAATAGCCTTGTCTTTAAACATCAGCGCACATAAAACTAGGTTAACAGCACTGTCACTCATGCCTAAATGAAGTTTACCTAACAGACGTATTTTCTCCATAAGGCAGATCACAGCCTTCTTGTGTGTAAAGATACTAAACAGCACTTCAACACTATGTCTGGACGCCATCTTGGAGAAATTGCCCAGAAAAAGCACAAAAATGCAAAAAAAAAAAAAAAAAAAGGAAAAGAAAAAAGAAAGTGGCACTGTGATAATAAAAAGGATGCTTATTTACATTATGCGAGCTGAAACAAGAAGGCAGAGTGTCATCTTGTTCAACAGCTGGAAATGTATGTGTTGGGCATGTCTAGGAATGATTCTGAAGGTGCTACAAAGTATTGATTTGGGGATTAAAAATGCATTTTAGCAGGTAGGCTAATTCACAAATACAGAATTTGTGAACAATAGGATTGTATATATGTATATATACTATGTATATATACTTGTAAGTGCATTTATATATGTGTGTGTATATCTTCACTAATATACTTGCCTTGAAGTCAATACGATTCCTTTGCGGGGAATCAGGATATGCCACTCCAAAATATGCCACTTTGACATGAATGTTTTAAGTTAAAGGAATTTGAAAAAAGGCAGGTGCAAGAAAGACTCTCTGATCTGCCCGCTTCTCTCCTGAAGCAGATCATAAGACCCTCATGTGACAGGTACTCTCCCTGTACCAGGTGAAAAGGAGCATCTTTATCTCTGAAGACAGAGGGATGCCAAGAAGAATCCGAGTTTCTCCCAGTTGACTACCCTTATGTCCTGTCGCGTTTTTCCACAACTTTCCACTCTTTTCATCAAACCTAGTATAAAAACGCTCAGGCTTAACTTCTTCTTCAGGTCTTCATTTCCTCATAGAGTCTCCCACATCACATAAAACTCACATATTCAATAAATTTGTATGTTTTTCTCATGTTAATCTGTCTTCATCGGTTTAATTTTTAGGCCCAGCCTAAGAGGGCTGATGAAATTTTTCTTTCCCTACACCTTCTCCTCTGACTTTTTATCCCCCTACATCCTCCTGTTACCAGTTGCTTCTTCACCAATTTTCCCATCTCAGTTAATGCACCAACGAATACCTGGTTATTCAGGCCTAGCTTAGGAGTCTTGATTTTTCCCCCCTCAGCTGCCTATATCCAATCCATCACCAAGTCCTATCAGTTCTACCTCTAATCTTCCAAACACTTCTCATCACGTCCACTACTGCCACTTTGAATCATGTCACCACCTCTTGTTCAAATTCACACAATAGCAATGCTCACACTATTTTACATTTAATACTATATATAAAAACTGTGTTGTTTATTTTCACTCTCCTCCCTTCATGTAATCTCCATGAGGGCAGGGACTTTAACCATTTGGTTTTCCACTGCAATTCCACTAACTCAGAATGCTAAGTAGATAGTACAAGGTACGACAGGTACCCAAAATGTCAAGCAATAGTAGGAAGGGAAAAAACATTATTTTTTTATAAATGCAGTCTTTCCAAACCTTCCACCTCTCTCTCTCTCTTTCTCTCTCTCTCTCTCTCTCTTCCCCTCTCTCTCTCTGTTTTCCTCTCTACTATCTTAATTTAACTCAATATGAAATCTTGGATGTCCAGAATACTTGCCTTTCACTGTGGCATGTGTTGCCACAGGAAGGAACATAGCTGTCACTGCAAATTGAATCAACTTACAATAACATAATTGATTTAATAGATCTGATGCATATAATAACTCAAATAGTTTTCAAAATATTTCATCCCAATGCTTCCCACACTACTTCCTCAAGTCCCGTTCCCTTGAATCAAAGAGTACACATGGATAATCTTCAGAAAATATGATCACTATTTGAGGACCAATTTTTTGCAACTCCTCTGAGCACACGCTTTTCCAAGTCAAGAAAGGTACAAGTGGGGGATATGAATGGCTCACTGCACTCATTCTGGTACTTTTAAAGTATGACGCGGCTATATAGGCTTCAGGTCATGACTACCACTAACAAAAATTGGGGGCTTGTCATTTCTAATTTCAGTGATTCCCTTGCAATTCCTCCATGACTTCCAAAAACAATTTTCTAGTTAAAATCTTGTCTTTTATTATTATCAGGCAACTACCTTTTTCTTGTTCGTAAGATGAATATATAGTCAAATCCAACACAGTAGAAATTGTTTTTAAACTGTGGAACCAGAAATATCCCTGGTTAGTGTCATTGCCTCCCCCGCCTCCCCCAGCAGCATGGTAATTTCAAGCCGAGGCCATTATGAAGTAAGAGGATAGGTAATACAAATAATAAAATATTTTTAAAAATAAAAATGAAAAAAATATATATAAAATCCTAATAAATTTGTAACTTTGGTAAAATATAATTACTTGATGTTTTTCTTAAGGGCTTTCTCCAGTTTCTTCACCTGTTGTTTATAAAGTCTTAATTCATGCTGTGTGGGCCTGTAGAAAATAAATTATGTTGAATGCATTCAATTTATTAAATAAAACTATAAAGATATTTAACAATAAACAACAGAGTATACCTTGTTACTTGTTACAAATATGCTTATTAAAATTCTTAAAATATTTCATGATTGCTACTGAGGTGTTAACTGGCCATCGGATTTCTTCTCTATATTTCCGGTTCAAAACTTTTTAGCATTTTTTTTATTGTTGTTACTCTATTGTTTTTATAGCGAAATATTTCAAATGTACAGATAAGAAGAGAGAATAGTAAAACAAATAGTGGTATATCTACCACTCAGCTTTATCAAAGTTGAATATTAACAGATTTGTCTTATGTTAAACTAAAACATTATACATACACTAAAACTCCACGTATGTCCCTCACTACTGTCATTCCTCTCCTCCTCATAACACAGGTAACCACTTTCCTAAATTCACTATCCATTATTCCCATGCATGTTTTAAAATTTTTGCTACATATTTATATAATCATAAATTTACATATTACTATGTGGCAGGTCGTTAAACTTTATATAAGAGGTTTTTATACTGTAGGTATCAATCCCTTCTCCATTAAAGTATAAGCTTTATGAAAACAAGATATTTGTTTTGGTCATTATACGAGAGCTTAAGACAATGTCTAACTTATAATAGGTGTTCAACAAATAGTTGTTGAATGAAAAAAGTCTCCACAATGTTCATTCCTCACTATCAGCATGGAGAGTGTCATCCCCTCATGGTAGTATGCGGCATATAAATACACCTTTCCTATCATATGCCATTTCAACTTTTTAGTTTTCTTCTCCCACAACACAGGGAGAAGATGAAATAATGAGACATCCAAAAGTAACTTGGGAATGGAAATCTCACAGTGTAAGACTGAGTCTGCTCTGAGCTCCTACCCAGTTTTATCCTCTTCATTGTGGACTCCTATTTTCTCACTTCCCTTGCCTACCTATGTGTTCTTGTTCCTTCCATTATATGAAAGACAACTGACCAAAATGAGCAGACGAGTACGAGTTTCTCCAAGATTAGTTTCAGAGAAAAGGGGCTAGAATGATTCATTTAACCTTCCAAATTCCAGTATGTGTTTACTTTCCAAAGGTGAAATAAAAATGACTTAAGTTTTTCTTACCTGCTTTCCAAATCTTTTTGGAGATTCAGCTTTTCACTTAAAAGTACATCAATCTTAGATTTTGATTCCTTGAGTTGATTCTGTAATGACTGCAATGCATTTTATAGAAAAAGAGTTAACTTTCCTAGGAAATTATTATTTTACTTTATAAGAAAGTATTTATTAGACATCTAATCTCCATACCATTAGAAGGCCTTTATAAGTTGGTGAGGCATCAAAGCTTCTATAATCTTTTTCTTCTTCTGACTGACTTTCATCTTCTTTATAATGCCTATGAAAAAATACATGCAGTATACTTCGTATGAAAAATCTATCTTCAAAGAAAAAAATCTAGCTAACAAAAATTAAATCAATCCAATAAGGGTTTGATAACCTAAATATGAATTAAAATTTAGCCAAATTTCCTACTTGTTCTCATACAGAATGGTATTATTAGGTTCTACTGCCTAATATTATAGTATATATCTGCTCACTAGCACCTGAATTAGAATGTGAAATCCACACAAACCAGAACTTTGTCTGTCTTGTTCCCCATTTTATCTCACTGCCTAGAAGAGTATGGGGCATAAAGGTGGGTAAAAAACATTTGTTAAATGAATAAACAAAGCATACTGTTTTTTTCCTTCTAGTACTTTTAGGTCACCAAAAAAGCTAAATGGAAAAAATGTACAGTATAAGTGGACAAAGCAGCAGGTTTAATAGTCCTGATTCAAGTCTTGACACCACCATTAGCCAGCTGTGTTATTTGAGGTCAATCTCTCAGAATTTGTTTTCACATCTGTCAGATAGATATAATATCTGTCATATGTCTCTCACAGGATTGGTGTTAAAAGTAAACAAAAGATATTAAAGCATTCTGTGAACTGCCAACTACTACTAGTAAATCAGTTATTATTTTAACAATCCTGATGCATTAACACTGGCCTGTCCAATACGGTAAACACTGGCTCCATGTGGCTAAGGAGGACTTAAAATGTGGCTGTGCAACTGGAGAACAAAATTTTTAATTTTATTTAAAATTAAAACTTAAGAACTGATGCAATGCAAATATTTTTCTGCTAAACACAACTTTACTGTTTAGAGCTACAATCCACTGTGTTGCACCACGTGCAAGTATTACTGTTGCAGCCTAATGTGCACTGGGCACATGCGTGGCTTGTAATACTACACACAAACATACAACCAGTCTAGTCAGTGTCAATGGATTGATCCAGTTTGAATGGTTTTCTTTTTTCCTATACACCAATATAACACTGTAGTGTGTTTATTCTGGTATTACATTTATGGTGATACCTATATAAATCAGAATTAATAATTAAACTGATAGTTATTTTAAGAACTAAACAATTTTTCTAGTTTAAAAAAATAATTATGGACAGATTTTTAACAGAATCAAGTGGAGATGATAACATCTGAGAGAGTACAACTGGGACAGTAAAGAGACTTAAAGAAGGTATGTCATGAATTTCCTGATGAATGCTCTTTTGACTTGCTGCAGAACGAAATGAAAAAGCTGTTGGCTCACAAGTGACAAGAGAAAAAAAACAGGTAAATTGGACTTCATAAAATTTAAAAAATTATTGAGCTTCTAAGGACACCATAAAGAAAAAAGACAACCCACAAAACAGGAAAAAAATATTTGCAAATCTGATAAAGGACTTATATCCTGAACACATAAAGAACTCTTGCAACTCAACAATAAAAAGACTAATAACTCCATTTAAAACTGGGCAAAGGACTTAAATAAACATTTCTCAAAAAAAATATATGCAAATTACAATAAGATATGAAAAGACCCTCAACATCATTAGCCCTTAGGGAAATGCAAATGAAAACCACAAGGATATACCACTTCAAACCCACTAGCATGGCTAAAATTAAAAGACAGACAATAATAAGTTTTGATGAGGATGTGGAAAAACTGGAATCCTCATACACTGCTTGGTGGAAGTGTAAAATGGAAACAAAATGCAACCACTTTGTAAAAACAGATTGATAGTTCCTCAAAATGTTAAACATCTAATGTTACCAAATGACCCAGCAATTCCATACCTAAATATATATCCAAGAGAGGTGAAACATGCCTATACAAAAACTTGTAAACAAATGTATGTAGCAGCATTATCCATAATAACCAAAGAGTGGAAACAACCCAAATGTCCATCAACTGATAAAAGGATAAACAAAATGTGGCGTATCCATACATTAAACTATTATTCAGACAGAAAAAGATATTAAGTACTGACACATGCTATAATATGAGCCTTGCAAACATTATGCAGAGGCCAGTCATAAATGATCACATATTGTATATGATTCAATTTATATGAAATGTTCAGAACAGGCAAATCCATACAGACAGGAAGTACACTGGTGGCTGCTTAGGGGTTGGTTGGGTTGCAGGTGGGCAGGGGCACCGGGCAGCGAGCAGGTGGGGCGTGACTGCTAATGGATATGGGGTTTTTCAATAGGGTGATGAACAAGTCCTAAAACTGATCATGGTGACGGTGACAAAACTCGGAATATAGTAAAACCATTGAATTGTACCTTTAAAATGGTAAATTCTATGGTATGTGAATTATACCGCAATAAAGCTGTTATTTTAAAAAGTTGTTTGTAATATAAAAACATTTTAAGATAATAAAATAGATAATGTTAAGAGGCATTTTCAGCAAATTCACAGTGAATGTAATAATAGTCTCAAGAGTGAAAAAAGCATGGAAGTTAGCCACCGAAATCAGAATTAACCATCCAACAAAAACTCGTAATATGGGGGTATTTTTTTCAGAAGAATCTGAGCTTGTAACTTTGCCCAGCTATAAAACACTTTGAAGTTTTGCACAAAAACAGAAATGGTTTATAGATGTAATGATGGCAAAGTAAATTATTTCAGTTACAGAAAATTTGTAGGAAAATGAGGAAATAAAAGATCTTCAATTAAACCCACAAACAACTGTCTGCAAAAATACGAGACCTTTCTCATAATATCAAAGATTAATCCAAACTTTGAAAAATGTCAAGTACTTTATCTTCAGATGAGTAATGTGCCCAATTAATACTTTGGGAAATGTTTGTCTCAAAAAAGACTTCCAAATTTACTAAGAAATGTTGTCAACTTAAGACCTGAAAAAAAAAAAAAAACTCGAACTTGTAGTGCATGTGTTTTTGAATTCTGCATATCTATCCAATGAAGAATTTCAGCTAGATATGAAAAAAATCATTTTTTAATCACAATTGGTGTTCCAGCGTTGTTAGGTCAAAAATCCAGATTTACTGGAATTTTTAAAAAGACTGATATTTCTCTTGCTTTCTTTGTTATACTATATATATAACACATGTGTTGGAAATATTTGTTTTCTGAAGCACACTATGAAAAATGTCATGGATACAGTTGTAAAATTATTCAACATGTGCAAATGTTATGCCAGTTGGTGAAACTGCTGAAACAAATAGAAGATAATGAATTCGAGGATCTTGTATTTTTTGCTAAGGCTTATTGGTTGAGTCATGGAAGTTACAAAGATTTATTGTACTATTAACCTGAATTCAATTATTTTCTTGAAAAAATGTTGTTCAATAATTAAAGACAAAAAAATGGCACTGTGATTTGTTTTTTCACCAATATCACTCTACAAATGAGTAAGCTAAATCTGAAGCTCCAAAAAAAGGAAAAGCATTATTTGTGATTAGCTGATAGGCCTGAGAATTTACACTGAAATGGAAACTTTTCCTAATAAAAATCAGTAATATTGATTTTATACATTTTTCTAATATGAATCAATATGTAGATTTTAGTTTTAATCAGCAGTACATGTAAATTGGCTACTAAAATTACAAAAAAACTGAAGAATTTTGTTGCTCTTGATAGATTTAGAGTTGCTTTTCAATTTTGCAATAGTCTTCTGAATTAAATAAGAACTAGTGAATTTATTTAAGTTAGACAGTTTTGAAACTGTTATGTCTTTAATTCAGAGTCAAATCAATTATTCTAAAAAAGATAAACCAGTTTTGTAAATGTGGATGCAAATATTAAAGGAAAAACAAAATTTTTGTACTTGATTCAGTTGCTAGAAAACCTCTAGGTATGTTTGGAACAATTTGGATATGTAAATCTATTTTTCAACTGTAAACTTTATGAAATCTAAATACAGATAAAATATTTCTGATGAAAAATTAGTATCTGAATTGAAATATATGCCATAAATTAAAATAGTCATATTTCGCTGAGTTAGTCTGAAAAAAAGAATATGAAATATCTCATTAATAATGTTCTTATTGATTACATGTTGAAACATTACTTTGGATATTAAATATGTAAAAATGTATTTCATTTGTTTATTTTTACTTTTTAACTTGGCTACATGAAAATGCAAAATTATATATGCGGCTTGCATTACATTTCTACTGGAAAGTGCTGTGCTAACATATCTCTCAGACCTTCTAACACACATGCTGGACTTGAACAAATTATCATTTTAGGAAAGATGGTGATGATAAGGACGACTGACTAGCTACTACATAACAAGTACTATGTTTTATATAAGCTATTTCATATCTAACAGGTGAAGAAGTAATGCTTAGAGGAGGTATATAACTTGGTCAAAGTCACTCAAATAGTAAGTATTAGGTTGGTGCAAAAGTAATTGCAGTTTTTGCAATTATTTTTAACCTTTTAAACGGCAATTACTTTTTTAAAAATTTTATTTATTGTTTAAACATTTTTTTATTAGTTTCGGTTGTACAAAACAATATAATAGTTAACATTTATCATTTATATCCCTCACACAGTGATAACAACCCCCATTTCCCCATCTACTATCCCTCTGACATCGCACACAGCCATTACATTTCCACTGTCTCTACTCCTAAAGCTGTACTGCCACTTCTTGAACCGCAATTACTTCTGCACCAACCTAATACGTAGTAGTGGTGAGACTCAAATGGAAATCTCTGGCTCCAAAGCCTATGCGCTTACATCACTCCCTATATACACGCTAAAATACCTGTCATTTACGGCTACACTTGTTCTCAAGAGAAGCCTAATATACAAATGTACTAGAGGAGGGCAATTGTAAATGTACACGGACCTAAAGGAAAATGGGTTTCAGTGAAGAATTATCACACTATTTCCCTGCAGTCCTTTATTTAGCATTGACAGATTTTGTGGTTTTCCTGAAGCAGAAACCATTCTAAGCATGCCCCACGCTCTCATTAGGATGTGGCACTCCCACAAGTTCCTCCGCGCCCTTTCTCCAGTGGCCTGCAGAAGGCTCGGGAAGGGCCCAGTATTGAAGATGGTGCTCCTTAGGGATGAAGAGAAAGAGCTCAACTAGAGAAATCCTGTGTCTTATTTTCTTCCCTAATCCACATGCGATCATGTCCAGGAGATCAGAAGTGAATCTCAAAGCCACTTGCTTCCATTTCCCAAGACCATTTTTAAAATTCCTATCTAAAGAGAAGAATGGAATTAGACATGGGAACTTCACTCAACTACTAATTCACTATAGAACTGTTTTCCCCAGGGGTAGCTTTTCAAATGTCTCTGACATCTCAGAAGCTCCATCTGAGCCTCATAGATTTTATTCCTATGTTACTTTCCTTGGCTCTTTAATCCTACCAAGCCAGGGAAATACTAATAGAAATAGAAATAACAAGTAATATATTCCATGCAATCTACACTGATGTATTAATATTAGGTAAAGAAAAGTAGGTAAAGTAAATTAGCTAAGAGCCTCTCATTTTAAAATTTACTTTTCCTCTTTTTCAAAGATTGTAGCATGTTTGTTTGCACTTTTTTTCTAAGACTTCCAACTAGTTAACCGCCATATATGCATATTGCAGATTTGGTTCCAGACCACCACAATAAAGCGGGTCTTGCAATCTTTTGTTGATGGAGGGTCTTGCCTTTCATTTTTTAAAAAAGGCAACATCTGTGAAGCACAATAAAGCAAAGTGCAATAAAACAAGGTACGCCTGTATTCACATTTCTTGATTGCTGCTTTCCCTGCATTTTCTAATGTATGGCGACAAAAAGGAATATCAATCAATAGGTATTCAGAAACTGCCCTCCACAAATCCCTCTGGAGGCTTCCCCAAGCCTGTGCCCTAAAGTAGAGCACCCAAATGGTATGCCATAGACACACTGTGCAAAGGGTTACAGATGTGCCAAGGTACTCATCCCCCTCAGCCCTCCGGACAACTGGGTAAGGCGTGAGGTGGCCAGAGTTCCTGAGTCAGTTGTTTCTGACTGCAGCTTTGTCTGTTCATCTTTCTGTGGTATACAAACATCACTTTTGGTGTTTCATGATGAGAAAAACTTTGGACAATGTTGCCCTTTAAAAAAATGGAGGTTAACATGGTAAAACTGGTTTTGTTATATGTTGTTCCACCACAAGAACCTATCAACGACATTAAGTGAAAACTTACTGTGTATTTATTATATTTTACTTCTGTTAACTTTACTGAAGAAACAGAAAAAATAATAATTGGTGTCAAGCAGAGGGCTTCTGCTTCGGCAAGAGGCCCACGCCCTGTCTGTCTTCTTCCTTTGGTCTTGCTCCTGTAGCTACAGGTACGTAACACCTTCTCTCGGGCTTCCTGTTTTATCCCACTTAGGCCTCCAACGTAGCCTGTATTCCCTCATTTTCTATTCTTTTGCACCTCTTTCATCTTTAAATTCTTTCATCACCTTTTCTTTAGTAATTTAATACTATTCATTATTTTTATAGTACTCCTGCTTCTTAAGGTGATGCTAACATCCTATTTGGAGATCTCAAAATCCATCTTGAAGTTGCTACAATCTCACTATCAAGTTAGTACTCACTCTTAGAAAGAAGATTGAGTTTATAAACTGTGCAGTCCAAGAACCCTGAAAACCCTCTTGTTGAGAGACTTTATGTCGCTGCAAAGTTTAAATGACTTCTAATTTTCTCATTTGTAAGAACATTATTTATAATGTAGATCCTATTCTGTTCCTATCTCCTTCTCCCATAACGAGAGACATTCAATCTAAATATCTGACCTGAGCCAAAGCATTTGTATAGGCCAAAGTGTTTCACTTCGGCTGACAGGTGATGACGGGATTAAGTAAAAAATTCATTTTCCCCAAAAATTCATTTTCCTTAATCTCAGATTTTCACTACAAATTCATGACAATCAAATTCAACACCACGTCCCTCAATGGCCGCAATCCTTTTGTCATTTTTAGTCAGAGAACCCCCAGTTTGCACAACTTCAGAGGCGACCTCTCACATATTCTACATGAGAGATTCCAGTGATGGCTGTGCTAAACCTTTTCTACCTTCCTAAACATCCCAAACTCTCTTTCTTCACCATCTAGATCAGTGGTCAGAAAACTGCTGCCTGTGGATTTTGTACCAAAGTTTTATGGAACACATCCATGCCAGACCCTTTTCACACCATCTATGGCTGAGTTCGTGCTACCACAGCAGAGCTGCGTAGTTAGGAAAAGGCTCTACAGCCTAAAATACTGAAAATATTTACTGTCTGGCCCTTTACAGAAAAAAGTGTGCTAACCCCTGAATCTAGATTAGCATTGACTAAAGACATAGATCAAAGGTTGTAATTGATACTTAGTTTGGATCATATTTTTAAAGCATTGAGTTAACTGTGAACATTAAAAATCTGTTTTCACTTATAAATCTAACCTCTAGCTTCTCTCAAAAACAAACAAACAAAAAAACCCAGAAGATCTCGCCACACTGGGCTCACATTACTGCACAGCATCAACTGACGAGCGTGTGTAGTAACTGCCCCCTTAAGACAGATGGTGCACAGCTCTCCAGTTTGCCACAATCTCCACCTAACCTGATTCATTCATTTTCATGATTTCCTCAATTCTACCAGCATAAGACTTTGCAGCCGCTCAAGCCATGAAATGCTTCATTTTCCTTCTCTTTACTTGTACATACTTTGGCTACTCATTTTAGTGTGAACTTGGCTAGGCCATGTTGCCCAGCTCTTTGGTCAAACACCAGTCTCAATATTGCCGTGAGGTATTTTTAGATGTTATTAACTTTTAAATCAACAGACTTCGAGTAAAGCAGATTAACCTTCATAATATGGGTGGGTGGGCCTCATGGAATTAAAGGCCTTCAGAGCGAAGACTGAGACCCCCCAAGAAAAAAGGCATTCTGCCTCCAGACTACCTTCAGCCTCAACACCGCAACACCAACTCTTCCCTGGTCTCCAGCCTGCACGCCTGATTCACAGATTTCAACCTCATCATCATCTCATGACCCAATTCCTTCAAAATGAATTCTTCTCTCTATATAAATGTATAATTGGTTCTGTTTCTCTTAAGAACCCTAATACACACACCTGTGACCCCATCACCCAGTTTTTCTGTATTAAAGGAAAAAGTGCCTTCTTTCTTTTCAAGGCAAATGATGTCTTATTCATTTACAGCTTCCACTTGGTCCAGTATTTGAATGACTGCTCTAGAGGGGTTATGACCTCAATCAATGAACATACTAACAAATCCCTGGAACTGCAGCCAAACTGGCTTAATTACAGTGCCATAAAAGTCTGTACTTTTATACCTATCCACTTTTGCTCATTACATCCAAGGAGTCTAAAATGGCTTTAGCTTTTTTGCCTTTCTGCGTCCCCAAATTTTACTTGTCCTTCAAGCTCAAGCACAGCCCCCATCCGCTTTGTAAAAACTTCCCTGGTCACTCCATCCAAAACTAATTTGTTCTTGTTTTATACTTCTGAAATATTACCGTCTGTACAATTTTTAGTAATTACTCTAGTGTAACATTATGGATTAGTGCTTAAGTCCCATATTATTCTTAATTATTAATGTGTTTACATTTTATCTCCTTTACCAGATTGTAAACTCCTAGAAAGTAAGGACCATACTGTGTCCTATCTCTATAGAATCTAACACCATGCCTACCATCTAAAAAATAAGTTTCATTTGGAAATCAGAAGGTTCCCTGAAGTTACTTGACATAATACTGTTTTCTGCATAGAACGAAGCAAGGAGTTGATCTATCATCATTAGTTGTACTTTGTCTTTTCTTCCTCCCTTTTTACTTTTTTCCCTTTCCCTCCATCCTGCTCCCTTTTTTTTAAGAGTCCCCAATGGCCAAAAGAATGAGCAACCAGCACAATTCTGTCATTGGTCCTGCTGAGTTTCTGGAAAGTCATTTTATTCAGGGGGGTAAGAATATTATTATAGAATGTACACTTGATGAAAGCAGAGAATTTATCTGCTTCATTAATGATGGTATCCTTAGTTCCTAAAACAGAACATGGCAGAGAGCAGGTGCTCAAATAAATATTTGTTAAAAGAGCTATTCCATCTATAAACAATGAAATAGATTGCTACTGTTCAAATGACCTCATATTAAAGCACTTTCGATTATGTGGCTGTAGATATCCTTCAGCTATTTTAGGTAAGTTGAAGACCATTATTTTAATCTTTACACTTAATTTCTTTAATCAGAGGTGCCAAGTGTGTTTTACACTATATGTTTAATTTTTCACAACATTTTATCTGTATCTCACATAAATCTGCATACTTATTAGATTGCACCTTGGTAGGCAGCTAATGTAATCCTAAGCACTTTACGGATAGACTCGGGAACTATCCAGTGGCTCGATAACACCAGTAGAACAAATTATAATACTTCAACAGAAGAAAAAGTGAATCCTATTTCTTTTGTGACCAATGCTTTGGTGATTATTAAATATACATATTTAATATAAATGCAGTAATATATTTTAATATAAGTACAGTCTTCAAGATCTTTATAAAAAAAGAAACCCATAGTTACATATTAGGTAGATTTTCAAAGCATATTTAAAGTTTCAAGAGGCTGTAAGAATTTTTGATGTGATTCATGACTAGAGAGTAACTTTAAGAACTGTAATACAGGATTAGTCGTACCTTTGTTTATGCAGTTTTCTAATTTTAGATTCATAGTAATCAATTAGGCAAAGCAACCTAAAAAACAGAAAATAAATTGAATTATTTTCAAAATGTGGTATTGTAGCATTTACTATTCTAATTTCAAATTATAGTGATAAACGTACAGATAATCTAACAAGTTTATTAAAAATTTCAGTGATTTTGCCGGTAGTATATATGAAATCATGTTTTACATTAATTTCAAAGTATAGTTTTTAAAATAACCACAAACATTGTATCACAACATAGTAAATGTATATTCTCCTTGTCCCAACAGTTCTACCTCTAGTGATCGGTCAAACAGAAATATTTGCCCAAGGTGATAACTCAAGATGAACAGTTGTTCATTATACCATTATTTAAAAAAGTGAAAACCCAGAAGAAATATATTCTTCAACACGGGAAAAGTTAAATAAATAATAGCACACCTATACTATACAAAAAGATGAAGCATTAAAAAAAATAATGTAAATTTGTATGTCCTAATAAGGAGTAAGGGAAAAATTAACATTGCATCGCCAAATGGGTACTATTACTATTTTTTTAAAAGAAATAATTGTATGTGAATTTGTATGTGTTTTGAAAAAGAGCTCTTCACAGATTCTTAACTAGGAGATAGATGACACCGTAACCTAGGGGACAGTATTGGGTGTCACACTGGCTAATTTGGGAGGGGGCAGGATGCTAAAAGTTCTTCAATGAACATGACAGCCCTATACAACAAAAAATGGTCCCACTCAAAATACCAGTAACATCCCTGTCGTGAAACACTAAGAAGGACACAAACCAAACTATTAAAAGTGATTATCTCTAGGAGGTAGGAATTAGGAGGGTAAGCAGATCTATACAATTTTACTTTAAACACTTTTATATTGCTTGGATTTTTATAAGCATGTACTGTTTTTGTAATTTTAAAAATCCTCCAAGAACAATAATACTGTATTTGCACACATTATTCTTTTTAAAGAAATATTTACACTATTTCCTTTCTATCCTGGGAAACTTACTCACCCATCCCCTCTTTCAGAACTAATTCAACCAATTGTTCTTCTAGTATCATAACTTTCTAGATTATTCTTTCTTTTCAACCTTTCCCCATCCCAATACATACCAGCTTTCATATTATTCTGCAAATATGCTTTAATCTCCTTTACATCCTTCATAAGCCTCTCACGCCCTACACTTTCCCCATATGGTACCATTCCATTTCTATCTTTTCCTTTGTAGCAAACTCCATTCATTCTGAGTGATTGATACCTGCTACCTTCAATAAACTTTCAGGGAATTCTGAGCAATAAGACTGGGGGGGAAGCAAACACACAAACTGATGAGGCAGCATGTAACACTTCTTACCACCCTCTCCTTTTTGAAACACTCTTGTTTCTTGGTTATCCTGACACCCAAACATAACTTCTCGTCTTTCTCTATCTGAAATTTGGAAGTTCTCTGGAGTTTGGTTCTTCTAACTGGAGGCCTGATATTTCTACATGGCTGATGGAAGATACCGAAGCACTTGTCCGTAAGTGAATTCATCATCTTCCCTCCCCACTACTCAAATCTAGCTTGAAATCTAGCTATTTTTGACTCCTCTTCTTCTTTCCACAACTACAGCCAGTGAGTCTGGACAATTTCTGTCCATTTCTGCAATCTCTCTCCCTTCTTTTAGCCCTAATACAGCCCTTCATTATCTCCCACCTACACTATTACAACTGATTACTAACTTGTCTTTCTGTCGTTGGTCTTAATTTCTTTGCTCATAAATCCTGGGTTTTTTTATCCTGTTATATAGAAAGTAGAACCTAAACTCTTCGGCCTAGAGTTTAAGCTTCTCAAAGTTCCAGCACACTTTTCTTTCTGTATCGTCTCCTAAGACATTAACCATCAACTTATGCAACCTGTGCTCCAGACCTCCTGGACTGTTTGCCATTTCCACATACATTCGGTTTTCCTGCCACCATACTTCTCTAACTAAAATCATCTTTCCCACACTTCTGCCTATTAAAATTCTATAGTTCCTAACAGTCTAGTTTACAAATTACCCCCTTCATGAAGCCTTCCTGGTCATCACCATCTTCCTCAATGGGAACTAATCTCTCCTGCCACACCCACTTAGTCTCCTATTTGCCCCATTGTAGCACATACTATGATCTGCATTAAATTTACTTATTTGAGTATGTGTTTATCTACCCAACAAGACTATCAGGTCCAAAATTGCAGGAAACATGGCTTTACTTACCTATGTATGTCCTATATTGTCTTGCTCAATGCCTTTTGTAACTTTTGACAACAGCAGAAGTGGCTACAACCTCTAACAAGGTTAATTGACAGTTTTTAAGTTCTGCATCTCAAACTCAAAATTTGCTTTATTAAAAATCAAATAGAGTGCAGAATCTCTAGGGAATCAGACAAATTTATACTAGAATTAGCTTGACTTCATTTGGTATATGTTAAGTTCTCTCAATGCTTGTCTTTTTCTTGCCTTCTCACTCACTCAAATTGGCTGTTTTTCTGTGTGTTATTTTTTCATTCCTCTTCCTCCATCTTCTTGCTATCTTCTTTCTCCCACTGTAATTGTCTCTTTTTTCTTTTTGTTCTTCCTTAATCCTCCCCTTCTCTTTCTTTGCTTCTCTTTTTTTTTTATTTATTCACACCTATCTCTAACTATTTTTGTTACTTTATTATTTATTTTTACTTTTTTACTGTGTTTGTCCTTCAAAATGATGAAAATCATGTATGTATCTATGTATTAATTCTCCAGTAATTATCCAAACAACCTATAGTTTTGTTTTTAACTTATATGTGACCTCATTTATTTTCATAGTAAGACAGAAATACGTAATTAATAAAGATCTCTGATCCTATTATGTAAACACATAAGACTAGTTAAAATGTTTATACTGTTAAGCGAATAAAAACAAGGTGCTACCTTTATACAAAAAGGGAAAATATGAATATTCATACTGTTTGTATCAAAAATAACACTAAACATTTAAAATTACCTAAAGGGGGAGGTAAGGAATAGGGTTAAGGGGACAGAAATGAAAAATACAACTTCTCTGAATATAGTTATAGTTTTAAGTTTGTAATCATATGTCTTACATATTCAAAAGTAAATATATAAAATTTTAAAATTCCTAAAAATTGAAACAAATAAACCAAATTGTAAATTCATTTGGTAACATAAACACAGAGAAAAGGAATATTTCAAGATATTTAAGAAAACTGTATGTTGATTGTATCCATAGTGGAATATATTATTAACATCAAAGATAATTGCAAAGAAATTTAAATTTCATTCAGTAGGTCTATTGTTAGAAGTAATTCTGGTATTACTCTTTTGAAACTATTTTCATATATTATAGGATAAAGCAAATAATTATGATATTGCTTTTAGGAATAAGAATTTTTTCAGTGCAAAAGAGTTTCAAATATAAAATCAGAGTTTAAATCAAAATCCTATAATGTTAACTACAGCTGGAAAAAAATCAATAATGACTTGGGATTTTTCCCAGAAATATATACAGTTCCTAGTACTCTCCACTAAAAAGTCCTAAATCAATGATAATATAACAATGATAAGCAACCTGAACAACCAAGCTGCAGTTTCTAAAAACTATTGTTGACTAAAAAGATAGTCTAATTAATTTTAAATTTAATTTAGTTAACTTAAAACATTTAGTGCTAGTTTTAATAAATATCTGAATCCATTCCTCAAAACAGCTCTAGGGAAAAGAAAAAAAATGTACATGCTATACCCTCTATCTAAAAAGCAATAAGTCTAACAAAGATTAGTGGAGTTGGATCAAAAGGATATAATACCAAAACAAAAAAGTTGCCAACTGGCCAATAAAGGATAAATTGATCATTAAAATCCCATGAATAACAACATTTGAAAAACGAGAGCTAGCTACAAACAAACAAAAAAATCTTACTATTGTTTATCACTGAAGATCATTAGGGTACCAACTCCTACTCTAAAAAGTGGGAATTAAAATAAAGAACCGAGCATTGATCCCACCTTCCCTGTAACAAACTCTATAGGGCAACTAAATACCTGCAAAATGATAAGAAATGTTCTTTTTTTATGGAAGAATTGCAGCAAAAAAAAAAAAAAGAAATAGCAGAATTGAAAAAAATCACCATTTTGCAACATCATCAATGGGTGACTCCACTAGATGAAAGGATGGTGGGGAATTTTACAGTGAAAAAATCAGATTGTTCCTATACAAGCCCCTGAACAATCTTAGCATCCCCAAGAGTAGGCCAATTAGACATTCTGTGCCTCCCAATGTTACTATATGAAACATACATTACCACCTATGAAGCATTTTGCCAAAAATACTTGAATCTGAATTTAGCACTAACTTCCATTTTAAAGGAAATGTAGGAAGATAGAATATACTTCTTTAGGACAACTGGTCAACAAGTTAATGACGTTAAAAAAAAAAAAAAGGGAGAGACGACAGGAGGAAGACTCCTCCAGTTTATAAGAGATATACCACTCCCAAGATAAATTCAGTTTAAAAAATGATGAATCTACATATCAATTTATGAAGCAAACATTACTGTCTATCCAAGATGGTATGAGGAACTCTTTTGCAGAGATAAGCAAACACTCTGTTTTGAGTGACAATGCGCTCTTCGTCCTCCTTTGTTAATCTACAGATATCCTTTTGCAAAGAAGCAATAGTCTCTTGTTGCTCCATTCGTTTTTTCTTATAATGCTGACATTTTGCCTGTAAGAAATTTTTCAAATAACATAATTATGATATATATGTACATCTAGGACATGATACCCTAACAATGTTATACACAAAGTCATTTTCACAGTTTCACAGTATTGAGGCGGTTTTTAAATGGGTACTAGTTCCAGGAATATTAATATGTCATAAATGCAAAAATGTAACAAGTGACATAGGTATAAAATGGGAAAATACAGCTTATAATTGCTTGCATTCAGCGTTTCGTAATAGTAAAGGAACCCAAGAATCTCTATAAAACTAAAGAAAGAGGAAAGCCATTGGAGAGTTTTGAGCTACTACTATGTTGAGAACAACTGAAAAAGGCAAAGGTAGACACAGTGAAACCAAGAGAGAAGCAGGAGAGAAATGAAGGTGACTTGGACCAGCATGTAGACTAAAAGAAAGCTTGGAGAGGAAATTTAGGAACTCAGTTTTAGACATGTAAAGTTCTAAATGCCTATTAGACATCCAGTGGAGATACCACGTAGGCAATGGGATATGAGTCTGGAACTAAGGTAAGAGGTCTGGGCTATTGCTTTAAATTATGTGCTATGAATTAGTCTGAGCATCACCAAGGGAGTTAAGAATATATGGCAAAGAGGAAAGGTCTAAGGAATTAGTACTAGGGAATCCCAAGTACTATTAGTAAGAGATTAGGGAGATGAGAAGAACCAGCAGAGTTGAAGAATGGGGTTAGAGGGAAATCAAAAGAGAGGATATTCTAGAAACCAAGGGAAGACTCTCAAGGGACAGTGATAGGTCAAGAAAGGTAAAGACGAATTAATTAAGCAACCTGGAAGTCACCTGTGACGTTGATGAGCTATTTTAGTATTATCATGTAAGAAAATACGTAACTCAGTACCTGTAAAGCTTTATGATCCTTTTGAAGATCTTTTATTTTACTCTGTTGCTGGCAAACCCTATTTAGGGATTCATCCTCCAATTCACCAATTTTGGATTTCACACTCTCCATGATTTGTTCTAAATCATTAGCTCGTTGTTCCTGATCTACTGCTCGGCGTTTCTCTAGCTGAAGTTCATTTCTAATAACAGGCACACAATTCCTTCCTTAGTAATAAAAATAAATCACACCAACAAACCCCCCATCTAACAACATAATGAATTTCTAAAATTTCTTTGCGTTCTTAAAATTTCTATCTTATCACACAAACCAATAGAAGAAAGATAGGGTACCATTATATATCTAAGCTAAGCCATTACCAAAAGATTTATCAATCAAAAATATTTTTTAAACTTAATATTTAATCAAAACGGAAAATTAATTTTCAAAATTCTTCTCAAGGCAGTTATTTTAAAAATGCATACAACTTGGATACAAAAAAATTCAACAGATATTTCTCCATTTTCTTACTTAAGCTGCTGATTAGTTTCTATGAGCTCCTGGATCATGTTCTGTTGACGTGCTGTTTCGTCCACCAATGTTTTCAAATTCTGTCTCATCCTTTCTGATGACTGTTTGTCAAAAATGATGAAATCTGCATTTTAAAAAATGTAATACAAATAGTAAAACTAAAGGTAAGGCAAAAAGAAATTAAGATAAAAACATTTTTTAAAGGAAAGAAGCTTTTTACCATAAGGAACAAGAATAGGATGCGATTACCTTTAAGATCTGTTCTTTTGACTAGAGACAAAGGTTTTAAGCCACGCATCATCAACAGCACATTTATGTTCTCCCATTCTGCTGCTTCACGCTACAATTACAAAGGAGAGAGAAAAGGATCAACTTTATAATGTAAAGAAATATCCTCTTGTATATCATTTTTTTTGTTTTCAGAATAACAGGACTTTTTCACCAAAAATTTTTTTAATATGAATTTTTATGTATATGTAATGATTAAAAGTAAGACATAAATAAAAAATACCTGTAACTGCAGTGAACCAAACAGATCTTAGGTTTTTTCATTTAACTGAACCAGACCAGGACTCACTCAAAAAAAAAAAAAGACAGCTGCAAACTAGGTTATATTCGCTGAACAGTAGTACAGAAAAGGTAAGTCACTTAGAAACAAGTGTCATTTTAACATGACTTATAGAGTTAAAAAAAAAAAAAACCCAAAACATATCTGACTGGTAGGAGACAATAATGTAAATAGTTCCTTGTATAATGGACATGGTCTAACTATAAAAAGGAGTCCGTCTATCTAGGTAACTGGTTCAAGAATCACTCTGAAAGACACTCTCAAGTCTTATATCCCTGATTTTAAATATGTATTTACACCATGAACCTGAGAGGGGAACTCTAACTTTCTAGATTAAGGGAATAAAAACATAACAATGGGAAGAAAAAAGTGATAAGAATATAAAATATGGATAGGAATATAAATATTGATTTTTTAAATGACACATTTAAATCCATGATATTAATACAGTAGCTTTATAATGGCCTTTTAATGTTAAATACCACGATCAATTTTGAAATCACTGTGTGAGGTGCTTTACTTGCTTTTTAAGGTATTACAGTATATTTGTGAAAAGATATTTGAGTGAATTTTCAATGTTTAAATGCTTGAAAAATGTAATTTATACAATAAATACATTTTTGTTACTGGTATAGTATGTAAGTAAATATCATAATAGCTTAAAGATTAATAATATAGACAAAGAATGAAGTATTACTCTTCACATTCAAATGCCCCTCTAACATTAAAAAATCTATCAAGACAAAAAAAGGAACAAATTACCCTGATGACTCTGACAGCATTATGACTCATAGTAACAAATAAATCTTTCCTTTTGACTGCTGACTTTCTTCCCCTTCTTTATCTTTTCTACAGTTCTCCTCCTTCCCACAGACTTTTCTCTTATTTATGCTTTAGGTCTTCTGGTCACAAAGATTAATGACACAGAACTAAAATTATTGCTGATACCCATTTTAGGAGCCAAAAGCTCTGTGTGGCTATCTCAGTAGATGTCTACTATGACTCATAAAAACAAAATGCCTTGTAAATAATAATGTCACAAACTTTCAATGATCAAATTAAACATGTTGTTCCAAATTAAACATGAATACTTCTTTTAAGAGAAAAAATAATGGAACTGTTTGCAAATTCTGAAAAGAGCTGAGAATGGCATTTTCCAAAGTATGTGCTGCAGAACACTAGTCTAATGAAATATTCACCAGACTGGTGTTAAATAAGTAGGGAATGCTGTATACTAAAGCCTCTTTTGGCAGACTGAGAATATTGTGAAGTCTTAGAATAATAAAAATCCTTGAATAGTATTTAACAAAGCATTGTACCAAATTATCTTACTAAATCAAAAAATCATTTTAAAGTAAGATTTTTCACATTTGTAGATGTAGTATTTTTTGGCACATACTTTATAAAACACTAGTTTCAAGTATTTCAAGTTTACCTCTTTTTCAGTCATGAGTCTGATGATTTACTGGATTCCTTGGCTTTAGAGGCTGCTGGAGATACAGTTTCGTTTGTAGAATCAAAGTAGAGATTGGCAATAAAAAGTTTTGAGTTGCCTAAATTAAAAAAAAAAAAAGACAATAGATGTTAAACAAAATTGTATTTAAAAGAGTCCACTACTCTTGGGCAATTGAAGTCATTCTTGTGTCAAAACTTTTATAACTTCTTAAGCTGATGTAAAGAATGATTAGAATAAACCATATCTTATAATGTTCTCTACAAATAAAATATCATGGGTTTTACACATACACACACACAAAGAAAACTATTTGTTTTAACTAGATAATGTGAAAAGCATGTGAAGCTCATAAATAATCTTTTGAAAACTGCTCCCCAAAAAACTAAAAGAATTGTACCTGACCCAAAGTTCGAGGCCAGTCTCACAATTCACTGGACTAACTCCCAGGGTGAATGAAGTTGCCACTTTCTCAGGTAGCCTTTATTTCTAAGTAGATCAGAGGCTAGGAACAAAGGGTTCTGCTTGGCACACACAAAAGCTTGTATTCAGTTTACCCTATCACTTGTACTTATTGTCTAAGACTCTGCCATTCTATAGGAAAAAATTTCCTTGGATTGTTTGAGATACATAGGTATAATTCCTTCTTTCCAGAGACACAATCACACATATTCATTAGTCTCGTGGAATTTTAGAACTTGAGAGAACCTTGGAAATTGTTTAATTCAAAATCTCTAGCTGTTTATATCTGACAGGGAAGAATACAGGGGGAGTTGTATCAATACATCAGGTACCACAACCTGAGAGGTGAAATGATCTTCTCACGATTAATTAGAAATAGGCCTCCTTGCTACCAGTTCAGTATGTCTTCCAAAGCTCCCTTCTGCCCTTCTATATCTAGTTCAGATAGTGAAATCCAACTAAATAATTTACTAGTCACCAATCATTTATTTTCAGTTAAATCTATTAACATGTTACACATTCTCAAATTCTGCCATTTTTGCTGCTTCACACCATAAAGTCCTCTCTTCCTTGACACTTTGGTCTCTTGCAACAATTCAATCACCCACTACGTTCACCCTTCCTGCCCTTATTTTAAATAAAGATTGCTTCCGAAAATGTCAGCCAACTTCAGCTGCTACCATCTTTCAGCTATTTTTTTTTAGAGAAATTTTCAAAAATACACAGACGCAGAGAAAAAGTATAATGAACTCATGTATTCATCAATCCAGCTTCAATAACCAATTTCTTCCATTCGTTTCATTTATTCCTCACCTACTTATGAATATATTTCCATATACATCATGAACAAATATAAACTTATAAACATAATCTCAATAGCATTACCATATCCAATAAAAATAAGAACAATTCCTTTCTATCACTCAATATCTAGTCCGTGTTCAATTTTCCCCAAATGTCCTAAAAGTGTCTTATGATTTTTTCAAAGAAAGTCTATATATATATATATATATATAGTGATACATATATATCACTCTTAAATTTCTTTTAATCTATAACAGTCCCACTTCCACCCCTCTTTTTTTAACATGTCATTTATTTGTTGAAGAAAATAGGCCATTTGTCTTGCAGAATTACCCACATTTCAGATATGGCTTATTGTATTCTCATTATTTAACATACGAGTATTTTTCCATCCCTTATATTTCTTATAGATTAATTACATCTAGAGGCTTTATTAAATTCAGTTTCAGTATTTTTTGGCAAGAATATTTTAGAGGTGGTGCTGTGTTCTTCCTACTGCATCACCACTAAGAGTCAGCCAGTTTTAAAGTGGGAAGAACACACACATAAGCAAGATATAAGGGTGGTAGATATCAGTGTAAGAGAATCCCCCAAAGAGCGTGGAGCCATAAATTCTGACAGTCTTTCTAACAGTCACACCAGACCTCTCAAATCTTCAAAATGTCGTCTCCCTCCAGGTTCAAGGCCTGGGTACTCTTAACCTCTTCTTCACTTAGTTAACTCATACTTGACCTTCAGATCTCAGCTCAAATTTCCTTCAGGGAAATTTCTCTTGATCCCATGACTAGATCAGGTACTCTTGTTATATGCTCTTGTAGCACTTTAAAGAGTAAAGTATAGAGATTTAGAATTCAGAGTCAGATGGCCTGAGTGACTACCATTTATGAAACTGTGTGACCTGGATAAACTCATTAACATCTTTGAGCTCTGATTTCTTCATTTGTAAAACAGAGAACATAGTAATAATACCTACACCTCATAGGTTGAATTAAATCAGACAACATGTAGAAAGTATTTAGTACAAATGCCTGACACATAGAAACTTACAAATTGGTAGTTGTTGTTACATATAAGTATGCTAAACAAAATGGATCTCACCTAATCATACTATATATATTATCTTAGACTTTTTCTACAAATTACTCAGTTAACCATATGATACAAGTTGTGTTACATAAATATATCTAGGTAAGACTAAATCCCATGAGATAAGCAGTCTACTTTTTAGTAATGGTAGAGTAGGTAATTCTGCCTCCAAAGACACTGAAGCAACTCAAATAAAATACGTTAATTTGTTCTTCTTATAAGCATTAAAGAACAAGATAATGAGGAATTACCAGGCCAAAGAAATAACTGAGAAGATGAGAACCCAATTTTTCCCTCAAGGCTTTTGCCAAATCCAAAGAAAGAACTGTGAGAATAAGTCCTAAAGATCAAAGCCACCCCCCATTTAAAATTGTTACCTGAAAGGGCTGCAACTCTCAGGACAAGGATGAACCAGAAGTAAACCCCCTGTGCTATGAACTGAAACCTGGCTTCCCCTCCTCTGTGTCATTCCAGTATCTCACGAAGGTCCCAAATTAATAGTGCTCCAAGTACCTGGCAGAAGCAAATGAAATCTCAGAAAAAAGGCCTCAAATTATCCCTACAAAAAAAATGTTTCAAGTACAACATCCAGAAAACAGTAAAAGATATACAGGAAACAAGACATAAAGAGAACAGAAGCAATAATCAAAAGAAACCAGAAAGAAAGACTGCTGATATTGTAATTATTAGGCACAGATCATAAAATACGTATGCTAACAACATTCAAAAAAATAGAAACTTGAAACTTCTGGCAGAGAACTGAATACTGAAAAACAGAAAAAACAGATTTGAAAAAGAAAAAATATTTAAAACAAAAAAATTACAATAACTACAATTAAGATCTTAAATCACAGTCTTAACAGTAGATTAGAAAAAGCAGAAGAGAAAATTAAATGTACTAGAAGGAAAGTTAGAAGAGACTACCCACATTTTTAGTTCTCTATGTTATATTCAGGAAAAAAATGAAAGAGATCCCCTTCAAAAAGGGAATATAAGCGTAACTGGCATCCAAGAAATAGAGAAAAGAATGGAACAGAAGCAAAACTTAAAGAGTAAGAAGTTTTGAGAGCCAATGAAATATATAAATCCAGAGTCTAGGAGACCAACATAATATTGCACTAGGGTAAAGAAAAAAAATCACACCTAGACACATTATATTAAAGTACAGAAAAACAAAGACATAGAGAAAATCTTTAAAGTAATTACAGTAAAAAAAAGATTATCTTCAAAGCAATGACAGTTGGGATACCAGCTAACTTCTTAGCAGTAACAATAGAAACTGAGTTGACTAATCTTCAATGTGCTGAAAGAAAATAATTGCCAATCTAAAATTCTAAACCCAATGAAAATATCCATTGGTAATAAAGGCAAAATATATTTTCAAACAAACAATACACACCTCACAGATCTGTTCTATTAAAAATTCTAAAGGTACTTCATGCAGAAGATTCCTTAGTAGAGGTGTAGAAAGGAATAAAGAGCAAAGAAATGGGGGCATGTAAACACACATTAACTACATAAAATAGTAAGATCTCGTGACCTTTAAAACATATAACTAGGGCCGGCCTGGTGGCTCAGGCGGTTAGAGCTCCCTGCTCCTAACTCCAAAGGCTGCTGGTTCGATTCCCACATGGGCCAGTGGGCTCTCAACCACAAGGTTGCCAGTTCAATTCCTCAAGTCCTGCAAGGGATGATGGGCCCTGCCCCCTGAAACTAAAATTGAACACAGCACCTTGAGCTGAGCTGCCTCCCCGATGGCTCAGTTGTTTGGAGCGCGAGCTCTCAACAACAAGGCTGCCGGTGCAACTCCCGCATAGGATGGTGGGCTGTGCCCCCTGCAACTAAAGACTGAAAATGGCGACTGGACTTAGAGCTGAGCTGTGCCCTCCACAACTAGATTGAAGGACGACTTGGAGCTGATGGGCCCTGGAGAAACACACTGTTCCCCAATATTCCCCAATTTTAAAGAAATTAAGAATATAATTACTATATGACCCAGCAATGTCTCTTCTGTGTATGCACCCCAAAAACCTGAAAATATTTATCCGTAAAGATATATGTACCCCTATGTTCATTGCAGGATTATTCATGGTGGCCAAGACATGGAAACAACCAAAGTGTCCTCAATAGATGTTTGGATAAAGAAGACGTGATACACACATACACACACACACAGGAATATGACTTAGCCACAAGAAAAGATAAAATACTGCTATTTGCAACAACATGGATGGATCTTGAGAATATTTTGCTAAGCAAAATAAGTCAGATGGAAAAAGTTGAGAACCATATGACTTCACTCATATGGGGGATATAAAAGTGAAAGCAACAATTCAACAAGACAAAAACTCATAGACACAGACAACAATACAATGGTTATCAGAAGAGAAAGCGGGGAGAGGAGAGATTAAAAAAAAAGGGTAAAGGGGGTCAAATATATGGTGATGGAAGGAGATCTGACTTGGGGTGGTGAACATATGATACAATATACAGATGATGTATTATAGAATTGTACACTTTAAACCTATATAATTTTATTAACCAATGTCACTTCAATAAATTTAATTTAAAAATAAAAAGGGAAATAAGGAGAAAAAAACAATATACTGTAATAAAAGTTATGTGAATGTGGTCTCTCTCTCTTAAAATATCTTGTGCTGTATTCACCCTTCCTTTTGGGATAATGTGAGATGATACAACACCTAGATGATGATATGAAGTGAGGTGAATGACACAGGCAGTGAGACATAGCATTCATCAGGCTATTATAAGGGTTATTTGAACACAAACACTGTGATACTACAACAGTCGATCTGATAACCAAGAGGGCTACTAACTGCCCATTGGGAGGGTAGCATATACAGTGTGGATACACTGGAAAAAGAGATGATTCACATCCCAGGTGGAACAGAGCATTGTGAGAGTTCATCATGCTACTCAAAATGGTGCACAATTTAAAACTTATGAATTGTTTATTTATAAAATTTTCCATTTAATATTTTCGAACCACAGTTGATCATGGGTAACTGAAAGTGTGGAAAGCAAAAACTATGGATAAAGGGGACTGCTGTACAAAATATTGCTCAAAGAAATTAAAAAGACGTTAATAAAGGGTAACGCATCCTATGTTCATGGATTGGAAGACTTAATTATTATGATGTCAATACTACCCAAAGCAATCTACAGATTCAATGCAATCCCTATCAAAATCCCAGTGACATTTTTTGCAGAAATGAAAAGCCCACCATAAAATACATAGGGAATCTCAAGAGACCCCAAATAGCAGAGACAGTCTTGAAAAAGAAGAACAAAGCTAGAGGACTCACACTTTCTGATTTAAAACTTTTTGCAAAGCTACAGAAATCAAAACAGTGTGGTACTGGCATAAAGACAGACATATAGACCAATGACATAGAATAGAGCCGAGAAATAATTCCCTACATACTTGGTGTGATCAAACAATACAGTTAATGTTTAGATTTAAAAAAAAAAATTATTACAGTGAAAGACACATTGCCATTAAACCCTTCAAAATACTGCCCCTCTCTTTGAACACACTTATCCCATTGTTCTTGCCACTTTCTGAAGCAGTTCTGAAAGTCCTCTTTCATGTCTTTAGTTGTGCTGTTGTGGCTGCCTCGATGTCCTGAATCAATTCAAAACATTTACCTTTCATGGTCATTTTGACTTTGGGGAGGAGCCAGAAACTGCATGGTGCCAGATCTGGTGAATAAGCTGGATGAGGACACACTGTAATGTTTTTGACAGAAATTGCCATAAACCATAAGTGATGTGTGACACAGAGCGTTGTCAGGAGAGAGGATGAAACCATTCACCCATTTCTCAGGCTGTTTTCTACACACATCGTTTCTTAAACACTCTAATAAGCCCTTATAATATTCAGAGTTCACTGTAGTGTTCCTGAGTAAAAACTCGCACAATTCCATCAAGGTCAAAAAACACAATTAACATCACCTGGATGTTAGATCTTCATTGACGTGCTTTTTTCCACACAAGAACTGGGTGATTTCTATTGAGAACTCTGAACCCTGGGCTCAGAATCATAACCATAGACCCAAGTTCCATCTCCCGTGATGACATGTCTTAAAAAGCTGGACTCTGAAGCGGCACGATGGTGCAACTCCCACAAAACTGACAAATGCTGCTGCTTTTGTTTGACAGTCAAAACGTGTGGAACAAATTTCCCATTCACTTGCCTATGTTCAAATCTGTTGTTAAGGGGCACTGGTTAGCTCAGTTGGTTAGAGCGTGGGGCTCTTAAAAACAAGGTTGCCAGTTCAATCCCCATGTGGGCCACTGTGAGCTGCCCCCTCCACAATTAGATTGAAACAACTACTTGACTTGGAGCTGATGGGTCCTAGAAACACACACATAAAGTAAATAAAAGTTTTTTTTAAAAAAACCTATTGTTAAAGTGCTTTGAATGGAACCATCAGAGATGTGCAAATCTTCAAAAATTTCCCTAATAGTCAATCATTTGATAGAATCATTTTGCTTATTCTTTCAACATTCTCTTGGGTTTTTTGCTGTTGAAGGACATCCTGATCTCTCCGGGTTTTCAATCGATTCACAACCATTATGGAATTGCTTGAACCAGTTGTAAACCGTCTTCGTGGTCACTGCAGCATCACAATAAACTAATTTTAGCATTTCGTGTGTTTCTTTAGCACTTTTTTGCCGTTTGAAATAAAATTTCATGGTAATGCATTATTCGTGATCCATGATTTATGGCACACTTTAAAACACACCTTCTCTCAATTGTAGCTCACACCTGACTGACTGCACCAAACAAGTTGAAACTTGTCACTGTTACTAAGTTTCAACGTGCCACTTCCCGTATTTGACTATCCTACCTTTTCATTGGATGGCACTCGGCAGCAGCATTCACCGTATTTTATCACACCATGTACCTATTAAACTAAGAATAAATGATGGCTGAGAAAAAGAATATATAACTACATGCTCTAACAATGAAGATAAAGTATAATTATTTTTTAAAAAGGAAAAAAGGAGAGAATAGGAAGAATGTAAGCACGAGAAAAGTTTGTTGTCAGTAATCATATTGGTGATGACATCAGTGATGTAATTCTGACACTGTTGTGTGTGTAAAATGAGATGAAACAAAAGAGTAACGACAGGACATTTTATTAATAATTCTATTACCTCCTATGTTCTCAAGAAACAGTATTCCTTATAAGGAAAAAAGGGTTACAGACATAATAGAGAAATTAAGTAATAAGTTCTATAGTCTCGGTTTGAATTGGAAATATTCATATGAACTCATGAGATAATTTATCTTTAATGTGTGTGTCTACAGATAGATGATAGATTCAGGTCTCCTAGCTCTGCCTACTGAAAAGCCTAAAACAGTGGCTAACCCGGGATCGCTAGCACACAGACTGTGATCTTGAAATGCTATCTCCCTCTTAAAGAAACCAGAGTTTCTTAAAGAAATGGAAGATTTCAGCGTGGGGACAGAACTTTCGAGATATCAGACAATAAGGAACCTATCAAAGACTAGTAGGGTCATATCAAAAGGCTAGGCTTGGATAGGCTCCCGGGCCAAAAATGAGACAACCATGAATTTAAATTATGATAATACTCGCAGTAAACAGAGACCCTTCAAATATGTTTAAATTCATGACCTTATACTGATATTAGATTTTAATTGTCTTCAGAAAATAAGGAACCAATTTATCTTGAAAACTGGCAAATAAATGGTACAAATCAAGCATTTATGCCGTCTTTCCTAAAGGAATGATACTGCTGCCTATCCAAATGATATATAAGGCACTAGTATTCCAACCAATAAGTGAAACAGACATGATAGAGTTACAATACCACTACTTTGCAGCCTTCAATGAATAGATGCAGGCATCAGGTAGCAACAGATGCTGAGACCAGGAAGAGAGAAACGACGACACATTATGCACCTCCTATTGTCTTGCCAACTACTACATACAGAATTGCCAAAGGGATTGAATCTGAGTCTGATCCGGTCTGGAATCCAGCTACCAACGTGCAGGAATTACTCAAGGCAGAGGAACATATTGAACTGTACATGATGATACAACCAGCAAAATCCAGACTGTAGGATATACAGGCCAAATGACCCAGGTTCCGAATCATATAAATTGTAAGGAAAAGAAAGGAAGAGAGAGAAAACATACAGATTAAAGGAGTTTTTTTAAAAAAAAATTTTAATGGGCAAAAACCACATTATAGTGTCTAGAAATATGCCTTTACGAAAAAGCTTTTTTCAAAACACAACTTCTGACTTCTGATTACTACAGAAGTCAGAAGAATGGCTACTAATGGGAGGACATAAGTAGCTGTGATTGGAACGGGGCAATGGAGCAGCTCTGGCATGGCTAGTACGGGTCTATACCCTGACGGAGCGGTATTCTCTTTTAATAATTCACTAAGCTATTCATTTGGTATGTGTGTTCTTTTCTGTTTGATTTCATAATAAAAATTCATTTTACAATAAAAAAGTTTTTTTTAAATAACAATACAAAAGTAAAGGAAATATTAACGAAAACAAAGCTGGTACAGCTAGCTCTGGGGCCAGACTGCCTGGGTTCAAATTGTGAATTCTGCCACACAGCCAGAAAAGTACGAATCTCTCTGTGTTTCAATGCCCTTATCATAAAATGAGGATAATAAAAGTACATAGTTCACAGGGCTGTTGTGAAGAGTAGGAGAGTTAATATACAGGCATACCTCAGAGCTCTTGCAGGTTTGGTTTCAGATAACTGCAATAAAGCAAGTCACACCAATTTTTTTGGTTTCCCAGTGCATATAAAAGTTACGTTTACAGTATACTGTAGCCTATTAAATGTGCAATAGCATCATGTCTGAAAAACAATGTGCTAGGTCTCTGAATCTTAGAGACCTTGACTTAATGTTAGGCCTCTGAATGTTAGGTCTCAGAGACCTTGACTTACAGACAGACCCATGTCTGCAAGAAAACAAAATGTCTGTTGGCCTGCACCTGCAGACATAGCCACACTGGTGCTAACAGAAAACGCCACAAAACAGCTACTGGCTTGCAGGCAGTCAACATTTTCTGTTCAAACAATGTTACCCTGTCAGCACAGCCCCTATATAAAATCCTCCTCACCACTCCTTCGGGGCTGCAAGACTCCTGTAGGCTGCAGCCTGGACTGTAGTGGTCTTTGCTCAGTCTGATATACTTTTCTCTCTTACAATAAAAACTTCCTTAACTTGCCTGACCATGTGCTTTCTTTTACTGGCTGACCTATCACAATGCACATACTTTAATTAAAAAATACTTTATTTCTAGAAAATGCTAACCATGTGAGCCTTCAGCAAGTCATAAACATTTTGCAGGCAGAGGGTCTAACCTTCAATTTGTAAAAACACAATTATCTGCAAAGTGTAATAAAGCAAAGCACAATGAGGTAGGCCTATAAAAAGGAAATAGAACAGTGTCTGGCACACAGCAGGACAGAGGAGGTGATTTTAGAGTTTGACCAGCAATCTTTATTATCTTAAATAGTTCCTTAACCTCTCTGGGCTTCATTTTTTTTTTTTTAATTGGGGAATATTGGGGAACAGTATGTTTTTCCAGGATGCATCAGATCCAAGTCAAGTCACTGTTTTCAGTCTAGTTGTGGGAGGCACAGCTCAACTGCAAGTCAAGTCATTGTTTTCAATCTAGTTGTGGAGGGCGCAACTCACTGGCCCATGTGGGAATCGAACCGACGACCTTGGTGTTATGAGCGCTGCGCTCTAACCAACTGAGTCAACTGGCTGCTCTGGCTTCAGTTTCTTTAACTGAAATCAAAATATCTATTTGAGAGGATTACCAAGAGGTCAAAAGGAAATACATGTAATGTACCTAGTATAGTGGTCAATAAATAATAAATCCTTTCCATGGCCTCCCAACATCTAGAGAGAGTCATCCATCACATTAGACATACCTCAGTCATAGCACATTCCTCTTGCACTTTTTACCTGGTCATTCCAGTTGATCTCAATTAAATGATCACCCAGTAAGTCTCAGGTCTGAAACTGGATCTTCATCTAGGTTTCAAAAAAAATAAATAGACCACAATCTTAAAATGTTCAACCTCATAGTAAGAATGGTCTTGTGTTATTCCTAGAGCAGGCCTCCGTGGTACTAGTAAACACTGATCTGAAGCTGGACCAACTGAAGCTAATGGACTCCAATGCTCAACACCATGTGCCTTCTCTCTTCTCCTTTCCCCATAACTTTCCTCTCCCTGCCGGCAGTCTAAATCTATCATCATCTAACATCAATTCTGACTTCTGGCTTCAAAGGTAGAATATTCTTATTTGCAAGGGTACTGAAAAGCAGCACTCTCAGAGAAACAAATACCACTGAACACAAAAGGCAAAGGCAGGAAGAAAACTATCTCCTCAATTCTACCTGTGACCAAGTCCTCCCTTTTAGAGGACCATGCTGTAAAATTAATGCGCCAATAGTATCTAGCAGCCTTTCCCACTCAGACTGTGACAGGACACAGCTGGAACTTTGAGTCATCAGAAGAGACCAAAAGCTTACCAAGGCCAAAATAGAATCTAGCTTTAAGGAGTGTCATACCTAAAGTAAGACTGTGGGAATGGGAGTTGCAGGGTAGGAGTTGGTTTGTACATAGCATAAAAAACCAAGTGCAAAGAAGCAAAACACAGCTATATCTTCCAGCACTGTGCAGGTTCCCCAAGAGCCCTTTGGTAACTTGCTCTTTACAGGTCTGAAGTCCCTTTAACTGTACCCTTCGTTAGAATGTAATTTTTTTCACCACTTTTTGGGCAGGAAAGCTGGAAATAAACCATGGCAAGTGTCACACGTGGTGTCATATGGGGTCTCTGATCCCGCTCCCTGCATAAGAACGCAGGATATGGTGAGGCCAAGAAGGAACACCAACAGAGCCATAGATAGGGGAGTCATATCACTATATTCTCGCTGGCAGCTGGGTTGGACACACAGGAAACAGGATCCACACGATCTGCAACCTGCGGTCCGCTTCTCTGCCAACCAACAAACCCCACTTGCTAGCTGCAATCCGCGCTTGCTAGCTCAGCCACCATCTGCTGCTAGCATAGCCACGGCAGTTATATTAGTGGCCAATGGCTCACTGGTTACAGTTGATGGCCATCCAATCACAGTTGATGGCCATTTACTACCCAAACCAGCACCTTTCCACGTGAGGCCAAGAGCCTGGAAACTGCACTACTGGCTCTGTCCCCACAGCAAGTAACTATTCTTTTTGAAGTGACTCACATTAAAATCTGTAATTAGCTTTCTCAAAAGCATTTCCCATTATGGCAATAAATGGTATAGGCAATGTTTTCAAAGTCTCTGTGAATTAAATACAAAAGCTCTATTCCAAAAATGTATTAACATGCTGTTTAATAAGAAGACTCATGTTCCTAAAAAGAATTGAGTCTACCACAGATAAAGGAATGGAGTTAGGACTGGATATCATCTCGACCAAATCATTCTGCCCCAGAAGTTACATAAAGGGACAGAATTCTCCTCTCCCCGCTTTGAAGCAGAAGCTGAGGCAAAGCTTTAGTAAGCCACCTCTTCCCCAAGTTGGGGTGGGGTAGGCCGGGGTCTACTAAGCAATACTGAAAGTAAAAAAACAACTCATGTAGAGAATTGAAACCAATATGGGTTAATATCTGCACCGTGTTTAATATTATTACAGTTAGAACATAAAGTGGTAGTAGAAACCCTTTCGGATTGGTCTCTATGTTACGGGTCTCTCAGTCCTCCAACATTTACACCTTATCGATTTTCTTAATAGAATCAAATTAGACTGCATAAAGTCAGAAGCCTCCGGAATGAGCCTAATAAACCGGAGAAAGAATACTCACCTACCCCTTTGCATATACCCTCCCCGCTTTTGCTCCAAGTCTTCACTCGCCAAGCAACCTTCTCAGACTCCTTGACTCAGAAAAGTGGGGCGGGTCAGACCTGACCAACTCTCGCGGATCGAGTAATTACCTACAATTTATCCAGAATCCAGTCTACACCATGTATCATTCTAAGCTTTACATTTATTGTCCCACTTAACCTTCTCCACCACCATGCAAGGCAAGAATTACCAGCTGTATTACATAAATGAAGAAACTGAGGCGCTGAGACATTACATGAGAAGCCAAAGATCACAAAGGGCGGAGAGCCAGGACTGGAACCAGGTTTGTCAGGTCCCCAATCGTAAGACTGGAAGCGAACCCGTCCCAAGCGGTTCCTCTCTGGAGTCCCCGACAAGGGTCAGTTTGACCACTCGCATGGCCCAGGTGAAGCCAATTCCGGGGATGCTTCAGGTAGGGGCTCTGAGCGATGCCTCTGTGAACCTGGAGCGCCACTCACCTTCTTCAGCCGCCTCCCCCCAGCAGCAGCGCGCCCAGCCCCGCCGGCTCCACCGCCTTTGCCCCGCCTCCGCGACCGTTACCGCGGTGTGGGAGCCAGGCCTATCCAGCCCGAGCTCGTCAAAGAACCGCCCTCTGCTCCGCCGCCGAACGCCGGGATTTTTCACCGGCCGCCCGGGGAGGCTGGGTCAGCCCCGCGCCCTCTGGTTGGCTCCGCTGTTGGGGGCGGGGCTCACTATTAACGATGACGCAAGATGCTGTGCCTGGTTTGCCGTCTGCGTCTGCGTACTCCTAGCACACTTGTTACAAGCTCTGGCCTCGCAGGAGTTCATATCACTTGGCTGGAGCATCAACTGGCAGAAGAATTCAGAAATACACTTTTGAGGAGGTGAGGGGAGAGAGGCCCGGGCCTCCTGGCCAGCGCAGGCTGCCCTCCACACAAATACACAGGAGGTGACTGCGAGCTCTTGCTGCAGGACAGGTCAGCCTGTTCTGTAAGTTCCAGACCTAGCAGAGCACTGCAGCGCCTGGCATTTGGAGGACCCCAATAAGGGTTTGTTGATGACATTTTATTCTTCCATTCAGCATTTTCCCAATCTATGCAGTGTCAAGCCTACATCGGGCTCCAAAAATGCAGAGGTGGTTGACGATATGATCAAAGTCTAGTTAGGGAGAAGGGTATACACTTTGAAATTAAGATACAGTGTGGTATGATTAGAAAAGGGTGCTGTGGGGACAGAGCCAGAAGTGCAGTTTCCAGGCTCTCGGCCTCACGTGGAAAGGTGCTGGCTCAGGTAGTAAATGGCCATCAACTGTGATTGGATGGCCATCAGCTGTGGCTAGTTGGCCATCAGCTGTAACCAGTGAGCCATTGGCCACTAATATAACTGCTGTGGCTACCCTAACAAAAGATGGGGGCAAGAAGATGGTGGCTGGCACAGATTGCAGTTAGCACGGCGGATTGCAGCTAGCAAGGGATCGGTTGGCAGGTGGAAAAGCGGACAGCAGGTCGCACGTCATGTGAATCCAGCCTCCAGTGAGACTATAGTGGTATGACTCCCTTACCTATGGCTCCGTGGGTGTTCCGTTTTGGCCTAGCCACATCCTGCATTCTTATGTGGGAAGCGGGAGCTGAGGCCACGCAGGCCGCCCTGCGTGACAGTATTATAATTAAGCCTGGGCCCCTTTGATACAGCTCATATCTGCCCTCCCCAAAAATCTAACTCCCAAAGCATTTACAAATATAATAACTAAGAAAGCTGAATGTGGGGCCAGCCGGGTGGCTCAGGTGGTTAGAGCTCCATGCTCCTAACTCCTAAGGCTGCCTGTTGGATTCCCACATGGGCCAGTGGGCTCTCAACCACAAGGTTGCTGGTTCAACAACTCGAGTCACGCAAGGGATGGTGGGCTCCACCCCCTGCAACTAAGATTGAACATGGCACCTTGAGCTGAGCTGCCTCCCAGATGGCTCAGTTGATTGGAGCGCATCCTCTCAACCACAAGGTTGCTGGTTCGACTCCCGCAAGGGATGGTGGGCTGTGCCCCCTGCAACTAGAAAAAACTGCAATTGGACCTGGAGCTGAGCTGCGCCCTCCACAACTAAGACTGAAAGGACAACAACCTGAAGCTGAATGGCACCCTCCACAACTAAGATTGAAAGGACAACAACTTGACTTGGAAAAAAAGGCCTGGAAGTGCACACTGTTCCCCAATAAAGTCCTGTTCCCCTTCCCCAATAAAATCTTTTTTAAAAAAAAAGGAAAAAAAGAAAGCTGAATGTGTTGCATCATTGGAGAGGCAGAGGAGGAAAGCCTTAGGAAGTGTGCTAAGCTGGGATTTTATCCAGGAGGTAATAGGGAACTATAGGCAAGTTTTCAAAGGGCGCATAAAATGGAAAGGTTTTTGTTTGGGTGTCTTCAAGCCTAATTTTCTTGCATCCTGATATATAGGTAAAAACTGTTCAAACAGTCTACAAATATGATCACTGCTTTGTTTTTTCTACAAAAGGAAATCAATTCAATCAGCTCTATTTTTCAGTTCAACAAGTTGAGGATATACAAATAGGGTCCCTGCCCAGCATTTTTAAAAACTCGTAGGGGATTAAGTGATCCAAAAATTCCTAAGGGAAAATCTAACGTCCATATACCAGGCGTCTCATCTGCCCACCATTGACGTTGCATTTTATAACCACATGGTGTCGCTGTTGACAACTTGTATTTTCCAACTGGTCAAATGACGCACGTCAGTGGCGATGCAGTTCCCACAATGGCCAACAGGGATCTCCCACGGCAGGAATCAGCCAAGGCATCTCCCACAAGAAGGCCTCCGTCACAGCTCTTACTTTCAGGCCCATACTCAGCCTTACCTAGGCAACAGGGCCCACTGTGAGTTTGATCTGCCCCATACAAACATATCCTGAGTTCCAAAAGGGAAAAGGGGTTACCATAATTGGGAATTGGCACTGGGGTGGATGCTCCTTGAATCACATGAGTTGGAAGGTGGAGGCATGTCTACTTAAGTAAAACAGTCCAGTAAGGGGCGAGAGGACAATGGATGCTAGATGGATAACCAGTATCCTTCATGATCTTCAAGCATGAGAAGGCTGAATACTTTCTATTTCCTAACACTAGACCCTTCCTCTCATTGCTCCTGGATTTTGGGTGTAGCAAGTAGAGGGGAGGAAGCTCTAGACAACTGTCCTCTAAAGGAATTCTCATCTTAGGGACCACCATCTTATGACTGTCCAGCACCTCTCTTTGCTAGAGAAGGGAAAGACTCTGTACACAAGTTCAGTCTTCAGCTCAGCATCCTGCTGCACTGGTCTTAAAAGTTTTGTATGGGCCTCATCCACTTATCAGGATTGTGATGGTTCTAAACACTTATTTAACATCCACTCATTTACAAGAAATTTATAAAGTGCCTGTTATGTACTAGGGATTGAACTAGATGCTGAGTTTACAGTGGTGAGTAAACCAGATGTTGTTCCTGCCCTCATGGAGTTTACAGTCTAGTTGAGAAGAGAAATGTGAAACAAACACAAATAAGCATATAATTGTGACAAGCGCTATGCAGGAAGAGAACAGGGGTGTGTGGAGGAGGCCTTTCTGAGGAAATGAGATTAATGAGGTGTGATCAAAAAATACAGTGAATGCTGCTGCTGAGTGCCATCCAACGGAAAGGCAGGGATCTTCAATACGGAAAGTGGCACATCGAATCTTAGTAACAGTGTGACAAGTTTCAACTTGTTTAATGCAGTCTGTTGGGTGTGAGCTATGGTTGAGAGAAGGTGTGTTTCAAAGTGTGCCGTAAATCATCCTCCATCATGACAACGCTTCGTGTCACACATTGCTTCTGGTACAGCAACTTCTGTCAAATAAAAACATTACGGTGTGTCCTCATCCACCTCATTCACCAGAACTGGCACCATGCAACTTCTGGCTCTTCCCCAAAGTCAAAATGACCATGAAAGGTAAATGTTTTGAATTGATTCAGGACATCAAGGCAGCCACGACAGCGCAACTAAGGACACTCATGATAGAGGACTTCCAGAACTGCTTCAGAAAGTGTCAAGAACAATGCGATAAGTGTGTTCGAAGTGAAGGGAGTATTTTGAGGGGGATTAATGGCAATGTGTCTTTTACTGTAATAAATTTTATTTAAACATTCACCATATTCTTTGATCACACCTCGTAAGCTGTGATCCAAAGCCACTCTTCATTTCGGCTTACTGCTTTCCTCTGTGCTTGGCCTTCTCAGTATAGATTTTAGCTTTCATTAGCAATTAAACAGATCTTTTCATTTCTAAACTTCTAAACTGATTCTCAAATTTTCTCCTGGGTATAGAACTATCAGGTTTCTTCCCACCACAAGGAGTATGTCAAATATGAATGACATTGGGTGATGAATTCTTTAAGATTCTTCAACTCACAAGTCTTTTAGACTTAGGCTCCTTTTTTACACTAATAATTTGTTTCTGCGTCCCACATGAGAATTTGAACTCCTGGGGACATGGATCATATCTTACTTTTTCCATCACCTAGCATAGTCTCTGGCACATAGTTGATGCTCAATGCAGTGTTGAATCGCACTATTAAATTTGAGTCAGGTTTATACAGGGGGCATTCATCTTCAGTAGCCATTTTCTCATGTGAAGAACATTAAACAAAAAGGTCAAAGAAATAATAACAAATGCTCAAGAAGAACATTAAACAAAAAGCTCAGAGAAATAATAACAAATGCTCAAGAATCTATACAGAATAACAGTAGTTGTATTAATTGAACCCTTAAAATGTGCCAGGCTCTGGGCTAAGCACTTTCATTTTCTAACTTGATGACTCTTCTCAACAACCTTAATGTAAGTACTGTTATCTTTATTATACAAATTATCAAATTAGAAAATAGAAGGGGAAAAATGACTTGCTAAGGTCACATAGTTGGTATGTGACAGAGCCAAGATCTGAAACTAATATTAACCACTTGCCCATACCACTTCCTGTGGTGGGCATCTTCTCTACTATAAGACTGTTTTATGCACTTATTCCCACAATTATTTCATCTATCTGTGTATTAGTTATCTATTGACGTATAACAAACTACACCTAATCATAGCAACTTAAAACAAACATTTATCTCAATGTTTCTGTGGATCAGGAATACAGGAATGGCTTAGCTGGACAGTCTGGACAGAATCTTTCATGAGGTTGCAAGTCAACCTGTTGGCCAGGGCTACAGTCATTTCAAGGTTCAACAGGACTGAAGGATCCACTTGCAAATTCACTCATGTGGTTGTTGGCAGACCTCAGTCCATTCCTTGTCAAGTGTGGTCCTCTCCACAGGCTGGCTGAGTGTCCCCACAACATGGCAGTCTCCCACAGATGGAGTGATACAAGAGAGTACATCTAAGACAGAAGCTGAAGTACTTTTTATAACCTAATCTTAGAAGTGATATATCATTATTTCTGCTGCATGATATTGATCACACAGACCAACGTTGGTAAAGTATGGGAGAGGACGACACAAGGATATGAATACCAGGAAGTGGGGAGCATTGGGAGCCATATTGGAGATGACTAACCACAGTCTGCTAATTTTCTGTGACTGCCTCCTCCACTAGAATATAAACTTCATGAGTGGAGTGGGGGAAAACCATCAGAGCTGCTCTCTGGTATAGTGCCTGCCGTATAACAGATTGTCAATAAATACTGAATAAATGTAATGATGATGGTGATAGAAATTCCAAAGGATGAACTCCCTATAATCCTTTCTTAGTCTCACACAAATTCCTAGTTACTATTCATGGTTAAATTGCCATTAAATAATTATTAAAAGCAGGACTATATCATAACCAAGAATACTCACTCATGTATATAATTTCTATATAACTATAAAAAGTGGATTTGGAAGGGAACACCAAATTCATGAGAACGTTGGCCTTTGGGGAGAAGAAAATAATGGTGTTGGGATTGAAAATCAAATAGGGCTTTATTTGCAACATGTTCTTGTATTGACATTTTTATTGGGTCAGTATTTAATGGTGATCAGTCAATTCTGGGTGGTGGGAATATGGGGATTATCCATTGTCCTCCATATTTTAAAAACTCAAAATAAACAAGATACAAATTTTAAAAAGCTTAAGCAATTGGAACATGTCTGTACTTCCTTTGGCTCTTTGGTCTAATTAAGGGTATATCTACCAACCCCACTCTCCACATGACTCAGACCAAAACCTATTTTCTCCTGAAATTGTCAAGATTTTCTGATTTGAGGTTCTACAAAATCACCTTGGTTCGCTGCTTCTGCACCTTCTGTATTTGTGTAGATAGTGCCAGTTTCCTTGTGCTGAGGGAGAGCTGCCCAAGCAGCTGCAGCCTGGCCAGCAGCAGAAGACCGTGGTTACTGGCACTGGTTGTGACACACAATCCTCTGAGACCAGAATCCTGGGCCCTGGGCTCATTTTTAAAGCACTGTGCCTCTTCCTTTAACACAAGCCAGTAGTCACACTGGGACAACACTGGAAGGGCACATGGAAATTTTAAATCGTAGGTATCAGATTATGTAACTTTTCCCTTTTATTTTGATCTCCATTCATGCTGTTTAAAAAGTAAGTTCAGAAAATCATTAACAACTCCCTTTTCAAAGGGAAGCCCAATGAAAACATGGACCATTGTGAATGAAAGCATTTTTAGCTGCTCTCTCAAAATAAATCACTGATGTTTATGGGAAAATTGGTGAGAGGCCATTTAAGAGGAAAGAATAGCATGTAGGTACTTCCCGGGAAACAAGGAAACCATCTGAGAGTGAGAATTAAGTCAAAAGCAGAATCAGCCTAAAGGAATGAATGCATTTTATACTCAAGTTCAATACCTTTCATGGTATTTTGTTCAGATTTAATTTCTTTTCATAACAATCCTGTCTGGTAATAATTCACTATACCTACTTCCAGTGTCCTGGGCGCAGGGAATGTATAGGTGGAAAATGCAGCCCAAACTAGTATGTTCCTTAATTCCAGATATCCTAAAAACTATACCCAAAGAGAAAATAGTGGGATAGAATAAGCCAGCTGAGAAATCACAAACTGCCTTGCCTATTCTGGGTGCAGATTTAGGTGTACCTTATGAGCACACTGTGGGGTTCCTGGGTAGAGGAGCTTTCCAGGCCTCAAAGAAAGGGCTCATTTTCCTTTAAGTATAACTAATACTTTTCTAATAACAGGTCCTGTTAACATGAACTTTTCAAATTCCACAGGCCTGGTTCCACATGCTGGCCCTGCAACTTCTGAAGGACGCTAGGTCTCTCTGTAATTGGGTATAAATATAATCACTGGGGCTGCTGTAAGAATTAGAGGTAATGATATCTATAAGGCATATAGCAAGCGTTCAATAAATTACACCTTATTGGTCTTATAAAAGATATCCTGATTCCTAAAGTTTTATAAGAATCTATGACTCTTCATTAACATATCTTTGAGCCAGTCAGGATTTCCTGGTCCTAACCCAACAACTCAGGTTTGTTTCTCAGAAGAACTGAGGACTAGGAAAAAGGAATTAGAGAGATGTCATCAGCTAGCCTTGTCCCATCTCTGGAACTTTCCACTCTGGAGCCTTTTACCTTTCCCCTCTTACTCATTCTGTCAACAATCATTTATTGAAAATTCTGTTCAAGACACTGGTGCAGAAGAAAATACAAATATGAAAAGTCTTTCTCTTCAGAGAACTTTCAATACAGGGTAGCAAACAAGAAATCAATGCTCACTAAGCAGAATCCCTGTAATATAATTTGCTTAAGAATTCAGTCATTATTAGTTTGCAGACTAGTTAACCTAATCAATAGATTGTTCCCTATTGTTTCCCACACCCCCTTCATTCACATACTTGTCCAGCATCTAGAAACCCAACCCACTCTACCAACCCCAAAGGTGAAACGATCCTTCTTTACATTAACATCAAGCTGCAGGAAGAAATTACATAAGGAGCCTTACAGCCCCTATGCCTCCAGATCTGCTGGGCCCTCAGAATCCCTCCAGAATACTTCATGTCCTTACTTTGTTGCTGGGCCTACTCTCCACACGGACCACTCCCTGCTCTCCTCAGATGGCCCAGTCAACAATCTTCCTTCCTCTCTGTAGGTGACATTGTCTCCTCCTTACAGTGAAACTCAAGGCCACCTAAAACATTACCCAGGCCTGATCTTCATTCACTCATTCAACAAATATTTATCAGAGCCTACTATGAGCCTGCACTGTGCAGACGTGGGAAATAAAAGAGAACCAAGCAGCCATGGTCCCTGCCTACACGGACCTCAGTCTACTATTAAGTTACATATTCAGTAAAAATTACACAAATAATTGCACATTTTGAAAGGGACTGAGAAGGAGAATTACCGGTATTGCAAGCCTTAGGGGCCAGAATAGTTTTCCTTAAGAAATGATCTAGGAAGAACAATCGCAACAATAAAATAGACGTGACAAAAGGGAAGAAGCCAGAAGCATCGCAGAGGCCCTGGGAGGAGAAGGAGTTTGCATCCTTTGAGTTCCTAAATGAAGCCAGGTAGGCAAGATCAACATCATACACGGCCTATGCCTACCATAAGGAGTTTTGGTCTCTAACCAGAACTCGTAACGAGGTTTCTAGAAGCGAATGCCATGAACAGGTTGACCTGCCCTGGGGCATCAGCGCAGATACGGGTCCGTTTTCGCCCAGCGCCTGCCATGAGCTGGTTCTCACCAACTTTGTTGGCAGGGTGACTGGATGAGCCGCGGGGCTGGTTCTCGGGTGTGGGGATTGAGGAAGGGCCTCGGCCGAGTGCGCTAAGCCCTCCGCGGAGGCAGCGGGCGGAGCTGGGTCTGCCCTGCGGCGAAGCGGGTGGCGGCCTGCACTGCGGGCCTCGGGGGACCTGAAGCGCGACAAACAGTCGGCGCGCCTGGTACTCGTGCCGGCCGAGCTTGTAACTTCCGCGGAGTCTGCGTGTGGTTCTCGGCGAAGGGAGCAAGGCGGCGCGGCCTAGGTGGCGGGGTCGGCACTCCTGCGCGGCGTGACCCAGAGCCTGCCGCAGCCACCGGCGTACAGGTGAGACCCGCGGCCCAGGCGCGGCGGCCGGAGCCTGGCCCCGGAGAGCCCCTGAGCACAGCCCCGGGCGACCCCGCCGCGGCGCAGGCGGCCGCCATCTCCGGGCGGCGGCGGCGGCGGCGGCGGAGCCGTGGGCGGTGTGCACGCTGCGGGTGAGAGCCTGCCGTGGGGCACACGGCCCGCGCGGGGTGTGCTGCGGCCGTGTGCTGTCCGCCCAGCCGCGGGCAGAGGCGGGGACCGGGGCTGGCGGACCCCCCTGCCCCGCCAGGCCCTGAGACCCGCCGCTCCGGCCTGTCCGCAACTACCAAAATCAATACTTGTCGCTGTCGAAAAAGTGGAACCGAAAAGCACAAGGAAGGAAGCACAAGAGCCGAATCCGTTCCCCAGAAATAACCCGAGTTAACATTAAGGTGTATTTCCTTCCAGTCCCTTTCCCCCCCGTAAATAAGCATGATCGGACTGTATTTTTGCAGGACCTGGATCAGAAAGTGCTATAACTTGGCTTCTTTTTATTTTAATACATTACACACATCTACCCACGGCTTTAAATGTTTTTCTACGTTTCTTTCTATTGACCGCACTAGGCTGCGTTCCTGTGTGCCAGATTGACCTATACATCCTTCCTGGAAGCCTGGCCCGGGTTTGACCTTCAGTTTGTTGAGTGACAGGACTGTGATTTACTTAATGGATACCCCCCCCCCCCATGGTGAACATATAGGTGGTTTTCAGTTTTCAGCCGTCACAAAAGCATTTTGTTGGGCACTGTTCCATCTGTTTTTTTGAGCATCACTGTTTAAAGTAACCCCTTCGTTAGGCTTGTAGTATACGTTGCAAAATGCTTCTCAGAAAAGTTATTGTCTTTTGTACCTCCGGTAGCATTTGGGAATAACTGGCTCGGGGAGCTTTCTGACCGACTTTGCTGTAGGTCCCAGTGTTTTACAAGGGACCGGACCCACAGTGTCAACACCTGTTTGTTGAAGTGACCTGCCTTGTGGCTGGCCTTACCTAAAGCTTTTGCTGAAAAGGGAATTATGAGTATCTTAGGAATTTTTAAAACTGATTTAGGTTTAGCCTGGAGAAACCACTACAGTCTCCAGTTAGGTTAAACCTAAGTTAACACACAATTCAAGATGGGTTAGAGAAAAAGTGGGAACTTGTTAAAGCTTAAGTCATATTCTGAAACATGGTGTTGGGTTGGTAGGGAAGGGATTGTAAAAAATTATGCAGATGGGCAGTCACTGGATACTCAGAAAGCTTTCTTTGAAGACTTGTAAGAAGTTTCCAGGGAGTGACATTGTCCTCATCAGGGAAAATAAACGGAATTTGTTTTGCCATCCTTTTCATTTACATTTTTAAAACTTTGTGCTAAAATAGAGGGAATTTTTCTTTGTAATGATCGGGTTCCTGTTTGTCACGTGATCCTGGCTGTGCTGTAATCATCTTCTGGTCTCTCCAGAGTCGTGCACCCTCAGTGCCTCGTGCATAAGGGATTAATAACTATTAGCATGCTGAATGAATTTAGAATATGACGTGTTTAGTAAGTCCAGTTTGTAACTTAGAGATCTGTGTGTGACAGTTCTTTCTCATTATTCAAGTGAGTAACGGAGAAATCAGTGACAAGGACAGCTGTGATCATCTCTTGGTTATAAGTGTAATCACATTCCAAGAAACACTACTGGCAGGGCACCTAGGTCTTTTTTTTTTTTTTTAACAACTTTGTTGATATATATCACATACCATATAATTCACACATTTGACGTGTACAATTCAATTTTTTGATGTATTACAGTATTACTTTTTTTAAGTTGTGGTAAAATATCTATGACATAGAATTTGCCACTTTAACCATTTTTAAGTGTTAACAATTCAGTAACATTAAGTATAGTCACAATGTTGTGCAACCATCACCACTATTTCCAAAACTTTTCAACACCATAAACAGATACTTCATATATAAATGTTGAATATATGAATGAAGGTTGATAGTTTACAGAAAAAATTTTTAAATAGGGGTGATGTTGATTTGTAATCTCTCTTCTGATTTGTGTTATCTTTTATACCTATATGAAAAGTTATTATAATTAAGATGTTACCATGCCTTATGTTAGTATGACAATTCTTGAAGTTCCTTATAATGGAAAACTGGGCAATTATTTTCAACTTTGAATGCTGAATTATTGAGCTGACTAGAGTCTCTAAAAGTTGTGGAGCAAAATTTGAATGATATCCCGAAGTCCACTCTGATTTGCAAAAGATGCTTATCCATGTTGTTACGCTATTTGGCTTACTCTATTGCGCTCTATTCGCTTTGCTTTCCTACCCTCCACTTACATAGGAGATATCCTAGGGTTTCCAAAGACTAGAGCAATCTACAATTTGTAAGTTCCTAATTAAAAAAAGAAAAAGAAAAAGAAAGAAAGAAAAGAGGGATTTGTTTTAGGTACAAAGTGTTTTTGAAATTTACATTCTAAAATTCCTAGCTTTTCTTTGCCTGTTGTATTGCTTTTATGGGTACTAATCTCTTCCTTAACATCTTTATAAAAACACCTTGTGGCTTCTGGCTGTTTCCAGCCAAAGAAGGTTGGCAATCTCCTACTTTTAACAAGGAGAGACCACCCTTGGGTATATATAGGGAGAAGGCTAGGCTAGGGTAGATCCTGGGAGCAAAAAATAGCCATTTTTCAGTGGGTTAGGCTGGGTACAACTGTTAATCCCAAATCTTCAAATGTGGAGGGTTTCCTATGCATGTGAGTATATCTGTGCCTCTGATGTCAGTAAAACTTAACCAGCCTTACAGCCCAGTTACTGTTTAGTTAATTGCACAATACTGAGCTCTAGTTTTGGTGTGGGCCCTGCCAGTGACCTGAGCAAACCACATAACTGATGGGGCATTCATTATTGGCACTAGTAAATTATGTGGGCTTGAGTAAGCAGGTAAATTGTTTGCTCTTAGAAAGTGAACTAGCATATCCCTGGCTGCTTCCTGCAAACTCAACATTTCTTTGAAGTTTTCAAAAAAAATTTTTTTTTAATTATATATTCTATCATAATATAACCTTAAAATTATAACCTATATAAAATTTAATATACAAATTGCATTTTAAATTTGTTACCACCCTGTAACACCGATACTTCCAGAAGATGCATTGTTTATCCTGGAGTTTTATGTATTCCCTGACCCACTGCTTCATACCCTTGGGGCTGCTTGTGTCTCAATTTGGGAATAATGGGACCCAGAGGACCTCTAGTTCTCTTGAAGCTCTGACGTAGTATAATACTTGAAATAAACCAGTGTTTAGTCTCTAGTTTTAGGAAATTATAAATCCATAACATGGAAAAAAAATATGATTTGCTAATCTGCATGACTTCTTTCTCTGAAAATTAGACTTTGCAATTCTATTGTATGTAAAAACTGTTTCATTAGAAACTGCATGCAATTTAAGAAATGGATTGCAAAATTAGAACAATCCCTTTGCAGATGTCATCTTTGTTGCTCTCAATCTTTCTTTGCTGCAATTCTGCTTTTTTCTTTCCTGGCTGCTAATTGGATTAAAGACTGTTTGCCAACCATGGCATCTGGAGATGACAGTCCTGTCTTTGAAGATGACGAAAGGTAAATGTCTTGCATTGCAATAAAACCAGCTTCTGAAAATTTCAAGATGGTTTTAATCATTCAGAAGAGTTATTTATCCAGGCTACTTTTTTAAGGACACATTTTATAAAATTGCAGAATGTGTGGTTTTGCCCTTTTATGATGTAGAACAGGGTAGTAAACACCTGGCATGGAGGTGGCCACCACTAACATAGCAGCCTTTCCCAAAGGAGCTGGATGTAAGGTCTCCAAATCCCTGGCAGCACAAAGTTCTTGGCAATCACTTCAAAATGATATAAAACCTATTTAGTGTCTCTGAGTTAGAGCATACAAAGGAGATTAAAGGGAATGGAGAGACTAGGAAGTAGTGAAGAGAACAGGCTCTGGAACCAGAGTCCTAAGTTTAAATCCCATCTGCCACTTACTATCATTGTGACTTTAGACAAGCCCTTAGCCTCTCTAAGCCTCAGTTTCCTCATCTATGAAATAGGGATAATAATAGTACCCACCTTATGGTGAGGATTCCATGAGTTAATATGTGTAAAGCTCTTAGAATTATGACTGGCATACAGTAAGCACTTAACTGTTAGATTAGCTATGATCATTAAAGCTGTAATAAATGTTACTTCTCTCAAAGCTAAAAACCTATATCAATATCAAAATATTACTTATATTTACATTATATATGTCTTTCACATAAGACACATATATATCGTTTTGTATTAAAATATTAATATCAAAAATATGTGTTTAAATTGTGCCAGAAACTTCTGATAAAATAGACCCCTTTATTTTTTTTTTAAATAAGATTTCCTATACTAATGACAAGAATTACTATTTTCCATAACATTTTAATCTGTATTATAGGACATTTCTTCCATGACTTCTCTTTTTCTCAGTATAATAAATTAGAACCTTTTTGTTAAAATGAATTCTTACTCATTGGTTTAAGTATAAAAGGTTTGGAGAACTCTTGGAGTGATTTAAATCTGAATACGAAAAACCAAAATTAAATACTTTCCTTTTTAAATGAGGGGAGGAAGAAGTAGAGACCTTTTACTGACCTTTCCAAGCATTATTCTGTAGCCTAGCTTAGATTACTATTGTGGATAAACAGATAGATTCTTAATCCTATTAATATTAAGGTGACTTTGTTTGGAGTTATCCGACTATATACCCATATATAGTAGTTTCATCTTAAAGGAAGAGTGTGTAAAAGGAAGAAGACAGTCCATGTACTGTGAGTAGGATTTCTTAAGTAATATTACTTTAAGATTTTGTCATTTTAGGGGTTTTAAAAATCTGGTATTTTCATCTTGGAAGGATTAATTGTGTTTTGGGCCAAATGTAATTGCTTTATTTTATCCCTTTAGCCCTCCTTATAGCCTGGACAAAATGACAGATCTTGTAGCCGTGTGGGATGTTGCTTTAAGTGACGGAGTCCATAAGATTGAATTTGAACACGGGACCACATCAGGCAAACGAGTGGTGTATGTAGATGGGAAGGTAGGAAAAAAATATGTTACTTTGTAAAACATGGTATGCAGAGAAGGTTGATTTTGTTAATGTAGATTCTTTATATGTGAATTCGGGCTTACAGTGTTTATCTTTACAAATTGGCCTGCATCATTTTTCTGTACAAAGTGAACTGATAATAGTTAACAGAATTCATAGACTCTACCATTTATTATTTAAACTTAAAATGCCTTTTTTTCTAAAAACTTTGCGTCATGAATGAATACAATTACATCTAACTAGCACTGTCATCTGCTCACTTTAATTATATTTTTCTAAAATTAAATACTACATTTTATTCCATTTGTGTGTTTTCAACTTTTCTATTTTATTACTTAGGAAGAGGTAAGAAAAGAATGGATGTTCAAATTAGTGGGCAAAGAAACCTTCTGTGTTGGAGCTGCAAAGACAAAAGCAACCATAAATATAGATGCCGTCCGTGGTTTTGCTTATGAATATACTCTGGAGATTAATGGGAAAAGTCTCAAGAAGTATATGGAGAACAGATCAAAAACCACCAATACTTGGATATTACACTTGGATGGTGAGGACTTTCGAGTTGTGTTGGGTGAGTCCTGTTTCTGCAGAATTGATTGGCTTTTTCTGATGGCTGTTTACTTGCTCTAACTGTCCAGACCTTTTATGGGAACTATGAATAGGAGACGATAAGTGCAGGTGTATTTTTAATGTGCTCTGTGTGAATGAAGTATTCATTTAATGGACTGATTTATCTATTAAACATAAAAGCCAGATTTTATGGTAATGTATTTGAGGATTGTTAACTTGGGTTTAAAAAAATATTGATGTAGACATTTGTTACTATTTGATGTTTCACTTTAAAAGCATGTCTAAAGGCCGTTGGAAATTTAAGATTCCTCAGTAAGATGGGAACTTTTCTCCAGAGTAAGGACCGCAGCAGATCAAAATTGTCAGAGTCCAGATAAAGTACATTAAAAACTAAGAAGTAAGAATCTGTTGATCTTTAAGCTAAGTTCTGTTGTTACAGATTGCCATTTGTGCTTAGTTTCTATTGGCCCTCAAAATTTGTGTGACAAATATTTACCAGTTATTACCTTTTCTTTTCTGGTTACTCCTAGTATTTCCTGCTTCTAAGTTAAGACTGTTTAGATTATCTCATTAATTCACTGATTGATTTCCTTTGATAACACTGAATACTGTACCTGCTAAATAACAGTGAGTGTACCATTCCCTGAGGACGCATAGGTGAAGAGACCTTGTCTACGCTTTTAGAGAGTCTACAGTCTAGTCAAATGCTAGCAAACATTTTTTTTTAAAAAAAAAGTTTTAAGATTGAAAAATGTTTATCAAGTAATAAATGCACATAATTGAAAAAAAGAAACCAAAATCTCTTATATAGCTTATTCATTGAAGAAACTGGATCGGTTTGTCTTGAAGAGCTTCCTATGGTCTGGGTTTTGTTGATTGCATTCCTGTGATGTTCCTGTTTTTCATATTTCCTGTGAATTTGTAGTTGACTTTGAAGAATTGGTCAAATTTAGTGTTCTCTTTTGTTTTTTTCCTGGCAAGACCACTTTATAGTTTGTTATATGAAGAGGTATATGGTATTTGTCAATTTTTATGATGTTTGCAACCATTAATACCTAGTGCCTACACCCATTAATTCATTAGCAGTTGCCAAATTATGATATTCTGATTCCATCCTTTCTTATTCATTAGCTGGAATACGTCTATAATGAGAAACTTTTACTAGAATTTGGTTACGCAGAGGTACAGTTTGTATAAGAAATGCAGCATAACTGCTTGTTTTCCCTTTATCAGTTTTCAATATATTGAATTGACTCCTTATTCTCCTCCAAAAGTGATCATTCAGGTTTTTTCAAATCATTATTAACTCATAGACTTAAACATTTTGATGTATTTCAATACATTGCAGTTATTATCCTTACTGATGTTGATGCTCAAATTGTCCCATTTTTGGCCAATGAGATACTCTTTAGATTGGCTCCTGAATCCTTTTGACACATCCTTGGGAGACTTTAATAGCTTCCTTGCTATCTGGTGTGACAAAATGGGCTCATTTTGACCATTTCCTGCCCAGAACTGGAATCACCCATTTCTCCAAGAAGACCTTGTTTTCTTGGAGAAAATGGTATTTCAAGAGCATAATCTGGGCATCCCTCAATGATGCTCATTCATTATTTTTAGGTTGTCAGTGGATGGAGCAAAGAAATTATATACATACATGGATGGATGGATGGGTGAAGAGAGGGAGGGAGGGACTTTTTATAGATAAAATAGCTTATGAGTTCATACGGATACTTGTAATTCAAATTCAGGAATATTAGCAGGCTTTTACTTAAATTTATCTAACATCTGTATGTCCTTTCTTTCATACAGAGAATTTTCCTTCTCAATGACACAGAAGATGATGCAATTAGAATATAATTTACTCATTTGCTTTGTGCCACATTACATACATAGTAGTTTCCATTAACAATGCAAATACTACTACCATTAATATGATTACCAAACCAAATTTAAAACATTTTTTGCATATCATTTTCCAATTTTATTGTACCTGCATTGTCAGAACATATAGTCATTATATAGTGTTCTTGTTTCTTCCAAACCACACTTAAATCTATAAGTAAATATTTATATATTTCTTTCAGTTCATTAGATTACTCCTGTCTGATCATTTTGCTTGTCTGAAACTTGTTCTCTAGTACATTTCTTAGGAATATTAACAATATTACTTGAATTCTTGCATGTTGATGACATTTGTGTCTTTTATATTTGAAGCTCAGTTTGGATAGATATAATGTTCTTGGCTTATGTTTTCGTTCCTTAAGTATCTTAGGTATATTGCTCCACTTTTTTCTGGCATAAACTGTTACTGTCAAAAAGTGTGATGATGATCTGATTTTCTTTCCCTTAAAAGTGCCTTGCTATTTTTGTCTAATTTTACTAGAATATGTCAGGGTAATGATCATTCTTGGTCAGTTTTCTCAGGCACATACATGGTAAATATTTTCAATATGTAGAATGAAATTTTTTAAGTTTTCTTGAATTACAGTTTTAGTATTAGTTCTGTTCCTTTGCTTTGGTTTTCTTCCTCATGGACGCCTATGGTATAGATATTGGATCTTTAGACCTATCTTCTAAATGTGTCAGGTTCTCTCACATCCTGTGTCTCTTCCCCCCGCCTCTTCTCTCTCTCTTCTTCCTTTCTGTCTGCCTACCTGCCCACCTAACTTCCTTCCTTCCTCTCTCCATCTTCCTTTCTTTTAAAATTAAGATTTATTTTCTAAAGTAGTTTTAAGTTTAAAGAAAAATTGAGCAGAAAATACAGACTTCCCATATACTCCTCTGCCTGCCCCCCGACCCCGGCATTTTCCCTATTATTCACGTCTTGCTTTGGTGTGATACATTCATTACAATTATGTAGCAAACCAATATGGATACCCTATTATTAACTGAAGTCCATAGTTTACATTAGAATTCACTCTTGCATTATACGGTTCTATAGGTTTGCCAAATGTATAATGTCATGTTCCGCCATTAGAGTATCAATACAGAATAGTTTCACTGTCCTAAAAATCCCATGCTCTTCCGTATCCATCCTCTTCTCCTTCCCCGCCCAACTCCTGGCAACCGCTGATCTTTTTTACTATCTCTATAGTTTACCTTTTCCAGTATGTACATAGTCATACAGTATGTAGCTTTTTCAGGCCTAGCATCTTTTTCTTAGTAATAGGCATTTAAGATTCCTCTATGTCTTTTCATGGCTTGATAGTTCATTTCTTCTTATTGCTGAATAATAATCCATGGTATGGATGCACCACAGTTTATCCATTCACCTACTGAAGGATATCTTGGTTGCTTCCAATTTTAGGCAGTTAATGAAAAAAGCTGCTGTATAAACATTTGTGTGCAGTTCAGTATGTGGACATAAATTTTTAAATCCGTTGGGTAAATAACTAGGAGCTTGATTGCTGGATCATATAGTAAGAGTACGTTTAGTTTTCTAAGAAATCACTAACCTGTCTCCCAAAGTTTTTGCGTCCCCCCAGCAATGAATAAGAGCTCCTGCTGCTTCACGTCCTTGACAGCAGCGCTGTAGTGTTTTGGATTTGGGGCATTCTCATAAGTGTGTAATGATATCGCAGATTGATTTGTAATTCCCTAATGATAATATGGTGTTGAGCGTGTTTTCATATGCACATTTGGAATCTGTGTATCTTTAGTGAGATGTTTGTGCAGACTTCTCCCCTTTTTAAAATTGGGTTGTTTTCTTATTGTTGAGTTTTAAGAGTTCTTTGTATATTTCAAATAAGTTCTTTATCATGTGTTTTGTAGATACTTTCTCCCAGGCTGTGGCTTGTGTTGTCCTGTCTTCTTTCTTTCTTTTTGATTTTTTAAAATGTCCCCCGTTTCATCTTCTGTTTCTGTTAGGAATAATTTATTGTTTTTTGGCTTTGTGTTCCTTTTAGTTTAGTCTTCATTTCTGACATTATTTTTATTTCTGATTCTTGACTGAATTCTACTACTTCATTTCTCGGAGTTTTTCTAATCTTTGTTATTCTTTCATATCTTGTATGATTTTTTCATTTCTTTTAGCTCACTTGGAAATAGTATTTTATCTTTTTTTGTAAACATCTTTCTGATACTTTCATTATCTATAATGATTGTTGTTCTTTTTTCTTATAATTTTTTTATGGAGCTAGAGCTCAATACCTTTCTTTGCTCATTTTTATATGAATTTAGGTTTTTCTGAACTTGTAGAAGGGAGTGTGGTTTTGGTTAGCTTTTTAAACTTCAGGTTCTGGAATTCTTTTTTCTGTTGTTTTTGGATAATGTTAAAAACCATAGGAGCATACTTTCTGACATGCCTGCTATTTCCTTCTCCACTTTTTTCTAGATCTTCTTTTTCCTTTACTCTGGTGTTCCTGGGCTGCTAAATTTGGATTCTCTTCCCAGAAGTTTCTTCTCAGCATGGGGTTTTGTACTGGAAGGCTGGGAGGGCCACTGTGTGAATAGCAGCTGACACTGGCAGGGGTTTTATACATTTTAACAGTGGATGACTCATAGGAGGTGCGTGGAGAGGTCTGAAAGGGCCAGAGCAGTCTGGGCCCCATTATATAACTTGCTAAATTTTATATTGAGAAGTTAAAACAGAAGAAGGCCCAAAAAAGCTCTTAATAACAAAAACAGTACAATGTACTGAGAGGCCATATTCTGCACCAGATACTATGCTAGGCATTTTACATAAATCATTTCTAATCCTTATAACAACCTGCAAGAAAAGTGGTATCACTTCATTTAACCCATGAGGAGATTGAGGCTAATTGAGGCCCAGAGTGGTGGCGACTTGCCAAAGGCTGCGCTAGTAAATCATGAAGCTGGGATTTGAACCCAGGGCTCTCTGACCTCAAAGATCCTATCCTTTCTTTTTCACCACCTAAAAGATGCGAGGCATGCAAAGGGGTCCGAAGATAGCACTGGTCAGCATTGTTAGGTCTGGGAGTCGCCACACGACTCAACACTGTGGGAGGAAAATAAAGACAGCAAGAGGAAAGTACTAGTATGCTTGTACTTTCCCAACTTCATGTTGGGAGGAAATTCTCTCTCTGCTCTGAAACCTTGCACTTCTGTGAAAGCAGTTGCTGAACATAGCTGCTCAGGACTTCTCTGCAGACTCCTCAGCCATTGGTCATGTGGGCTGAGGGAATCTGCAGGCAGGCAGGGCTGGGGAGGCTCCAAGTTCTGAATCCACTTCTGAGCCATAACTGACTTGATGCTTTATCAGATTGATATGTTCTTTTATTAACGTATACTTTTGAATAGGTGATACATAATTCAGAAATCAAAATGATATAAAGATACATTGAGAAATCCTGCTTCCACTCCTGTTTCGGTCCACCATTTCCCCCATAAATATAGCTATGTTTAATAGTGAATGCTAGTGTTTCTTTATTCAGATTCAAGCAAATATGTTTTATTACTTCTTTATTACATATAATCATCTTTATTATTGATTTATCAATATATTCTGAAGATTCCTTTCTATCAGTATGTAGAACTTTCTCATACTTATTAAAATAGCTGCAGAGTAAATTTCAATAGTAAATAAAATAGTTTAACTCATTCCCAACAGATAGGCACCTGGGCTGTGTCTAATTTGTTGCCGTTTGAAGCACTGTTAAAGAAATAGCTTTGTTCATATGCCTCTTGGAATATAGTGCATCTCTCTCTTTAGGACAAATTCCCAGAAGAATAATTGCATTTGTCATCTGACTAGATTTTGCCCAGTTGCCCTCCACGGTACTTCTACCATTGTGTCCTCTCATTACCTATTTTCCCATGGGTTCTCCAACAGAGCATGTTGTTGGATATTTGATATTCTGCTAGGTGAAAAATGGTATTTCAGTGTTGTTTTTATTTGCCTTTTTCAAAACTGAGGTTGAGCGTCTTTTCATGTATTTAAGATCCTTTTGTTTTTTTTCTGATAATGCCTGTTCATGTCCCTTGACCCATTTTTCTTTTTTCGAGAATTTTTGTAAGAGTTTATTTGAGCCATACTGAGGGCATGTGCCGGGGAGCAAGATCTCAAATGCTCAGCCCTGGACCCATTTCCTTTTGGGTTGTTGGCCTTTTTCTCGATTGCTAGGAGCCTTTTATTACTAAAACTAGTGCTGTTTGTGCTGTTTCAAATATTTTTTCCCAGTTTGTCATTTATTGTATGACTTTGCTTATGTGTGTACATGGTTTTTTCTTTTTTTTCAGTCATGTAGAAATCTTTTTCACTTTCATGTAGTCAAATTTATTCCATTTTTCTTTTATCGCTTCTGGACTAGTGTTCTTCAGAGGCATGTTAATCGCTATTATAGAAAATTTGAGCACACGACCATGTTCAGTAGGCATACTAAATAAAATTCCAATTTTCATGTCCATCGTGGTTTACTTTAGCAGTGTGTAACCTGATGCTTTGGGACAAGCTGGGCTTCCTTGCAGCTACGGTTGTAGATGCTTCCTGTTCAGGCGGCCATTTGGGCACCCTGCCCCTATCTCCTGGGCCCCTCTGCCTTTCTCTGTCTCCCTCTAGCCCAGCCTAAAGTCATTTGTCCGTTCTCTAAGCGAGGCTCCCATCTCGGGGTGTGGAAGAATCCCCTTTAGGACTGTGTTCCCGAGTAGATGGCCTGTCAGTGTCAAGCCGGGTACTGGTATCTCAGCCTTGACCCCCCTCAGACAAGTTGTTGACCCCTGGGCTCCTTGTGCACACCAGCCATGCTTCTCTTTAGTCTTCATTGTAATACCCAAAGCTCCTCTTCTGCTTGCTTGAGGAGTGCAGTCTTCTCTCCTGCCCTTCCCCAGGACACTACCATTCACAAGTGGGCCTGGGGATCCTCTCCCCCAAATGCATGTGCATTTGTGCACACACACACACACACACACACATATACGCACCTCCCTGAAGTGAGCTTGGCAGCTTAACACCCAGGTGTATCGTGGCAGCATTTTGCTCTATTGTGTTAGCACTGTCCTTACACAATCTACCAGGTACACCTGTCGTTTTTCTTACAATCCACTATTTCCCTAACGAGAAACCATTACAAAAACGAATAGAGATGATTTTGCTATCCAGTAGGAAATTTAAGGCTAAATTTCTAAATCTGACAAGCTGGCTATCCTATATGAACCCTATGGCAGCCTTTTTTGTGGTCTCTTTGTACCATCATCCAGTTGGGTCAGTGTGAGAGACGGGGAATCATCTAGTCACTGATATTAAACGACATGGCGTGGGGAAAGTTCCCTCCTCACATTCATCTGTGTGCATCCTCCTTTAAAGATTGTGCTTCAGTATTTATTTTGTTTAACAAGTCTTCATCTGTTTATATTGGGACCATGATTTTCTTTTCAAATTGTTTTGTTTCATTTTGATTTTTGCGTGTGAACAAATAGTTTCTTCAAATTTAAAAGATTTGCAAAGCCATAAAAAGTTAATGGACTTTTAGAAATCCAGTGTGTCGAACTTTTCCTAAAATAATAACTATAAAGAGTTAGCTTTATCTTTAAATCATAGATTATAATTTTTAAAATTTGTTACTTTTACAGAAAAAGACACTATGGATGTATGGTGCAATGGTAAGAAAATGGAGACAGCAGTAAGTCGACCTTTTGATTACTCTTAGCACCATGTGTATAAGTTACTGTTGAAATGTTGCTACATTTCCCAATTATGGAGATTTTATAATTAACTGTCTTCTTGATTGAAAATAAAAAGGAGATGAATTCCTCCAGACTCCAAAATCTGAAATCTTTCCTGGAGAGTGCCTGTTTAGAAAGTTTACATTGTGAGCTTGCAGCAAGCTCACACTCTACCTTTCTTTTCCTGGACCAGCCTGTCCTACAAGATCCCCATTAAAAAAAAATCCTCCCCCCAAAATTATGTCTCCTGTGTTTATCCACGTTAAAATTGTGCTTTATGCCACTGCTTCTCCAATTTGCATGTATAGAAATCACCTGGGATCTTGCTAAGATGCAAATTCTCACACTTCCTTGCGTGACGCCAATGTCGCTGGTCCACAGGTGACATATTGAATAGAAGGCTTTACACCATACGCTCAAAGCAGATGGTACTTTCCTCAAAGCGAAGTTTTTGAAAAAGAAGCGATGCACCCAATGTCAGATGATGACAAAAAGGCAGATAGGAAAGGGCGCTGTCGCAAACCCCAGAAGACGAGTGGCATTTGTAGACCAGCAGTGCTAAGAGGCTACGCACTCACTGTAGCCAAGCACGATGAAATCCCCATCTAAATCCCGATGTGTTTGGCTTTTGCTATCAGCTACTTGCACTGGTAATGCTGTGGTGGGATGCATGTAGGGTGAATTTCCAGTGGGAATGAAATAATGGTGGTACAGTGTACCCAGCATGGGAAGTGGAAGCAGAGGAGTCTATCGTGGAAGTGGAGTGAGGGAGTAGGAGCTGAAATCATTGGGAGGAAATGCCCACGTGTTACGGGTCTGCTGGCAAGCGAGGGGGACTATCCTTGAATCCAGCTTTCATGCCGGCTTCCGGTGAACACGAGGTCTAGAGAGAAGCAGCTCTCTTCTGTAGTCCATTTTAGCTAGTTGCACAATTGTAGTTGCTGCCATTATCTCCTTTATCTATTATAGGTATAGGAAGGTGAGAAGAGGTGCTTGGTCTGGGATGAATTTATTCTGCAGACTACTTAGAACCTGTGGCTCTTACAGCTGTCTGCTTCTGAGGAAGTGCCTAAGCCAGAAATCAAATTACAAAGTTGAATGCTTTTCTGTTTCTTAACCCTTGTATTAATTCTTGAAGGGAAGTTTAACCAGGATTCACTCAAAATTGACCCTCTGAGCTTGAGCAGTTCAATCTACTGATAGAGGTTCCTTTTACACAGAGAGGCTTGCAGAGCTCGTCAGTGTTTTATAGCCCCTTTTGGAACAGCTTCATTTACCACTGACCTGCATGGGGTACCTACTGTGTGCCCAACGCCATACCTGGTGGTCCTTCGTGTTCTTGCTTTCTTCCTATCCTGAAATTCTCTAGATGGAGAATGAGCAGTTTTGAATCACATTCCTTCCCACCCTCAAGGATTCTCCAGGGCAAATATAGAAAGAATGTTGTTTTATGGTATCAAGAATGTGGCTGTAGATAAGAAGTTTAAAATAATGTTCATCCTCAATGTCTTTGTCCCTCAGTCATTGACAGGAAACCACAAGTGTGTGAACAATAGCTCTTCATCCCCCAGTGGCCACCTCGCAGTAACTACGGCCGCTCCGCACCTGGGCAGCTTCCCCAGTATATGCACACCTGCTCTTGCTGCATTTGAGTTACAGAGTATTTTCCTCCTTTTTCTTTTTATCTCAAAGCATCATGACCAAAAGTATGTCTGTCAAACAGCCAAGAAGCTACTTCCAGAGATTGTATTAGTCGACCATTGTCCTTCCCTCTAAATTGATCTTTACAGAAGTATGACCTAAAGGCATTTTCCAAAGCTCAGTATAAGAGGGTGAAAGGAATTACACTGCCCTCCAGGGCCAGACCAGACGCGGTCCTTGTGCTGGCATTCAGTACACTTTCCATAAAGAACTATTGGCCAAATTCTTCTCAGAGCTAGGAAAACACTTCTCTCACTGATGCATGCTGTGCTTTCTTTGGTTAGATGTTAGCTACAGGACTTGGTTCTGTCTGCTTCGGCTGCCAGAAAGCTCGCAGCCAAGTTTTAAGTCTGACTGTGGTTTCTTTGCTTTCTGGCACAATTCATTTTTATCCTCTAAGCCTCCTCTTTTTCCTTCCTTCTACTACTTTGCCCCTATCTTTTAAGACTACAAATCAGTGCTATTCAGTAGAAATATGTCACCGTTATGAGCTTCAAATGTAACTTCTCTAGTAGCCATATTTTGGAAGTTTTAAGGTGAAGTTCATTTTATATTTGATTTAGTCTATCAAAAATAGTATAATTTAATATGTAATCAATATAAAATATTTTTAGTGAGTTACGTATTTTACATTTCTTTGTTTCATACTAAGTCTTCCAAATCCAGTGTGTATTTTACACTTAAACAGAGTATCTCATGTCAGACTCAACACATTTCAAGTGCTCAATTGCTGCATATGGCTAGTGGCTGCTGCATTGGACAGAGCAGGTCTAGATTTCTTAGTGCTTGATTTTGTTACCTGTGTATTTTATTGAAAGCCACCCAACACCCTGAGGAATCAGATTTTCAGAGTGGTTAAAACCACTCCACTCCTGACTGACTAGGACCTTCAGCAAGTTCTTTAACCACTCTGTGCCTCAATTTCCTCATCCGTGAAATGAGGATAACAGTACTTCTATCAGGGTTATAGTGAGGATGCAATAATGCATAGAAACTGTTCTTTGTGTACAATAACTAATAAAGGTTTGCTATTATCTTTATCAGTTTTACTTTTAAAATTATTCTCTGTCTACATAGTATATGTTACAGACACATAACCATTAGGTGTATTTTTTTTCCCTCTGAAACTTAAGATTCTTCTATTGTAGGGAGTACAAACAAAAAAACCTTCAATTCATAGCAGAATGTAAAAACATCGAAATACAAGCTTCTAACTAATTTTGCAAAGCCTAACATTTAACTAATATATACTTCATTATACCACCCGTTTAGATGGTGTTAGTGGTTAGACAAAGATAAATGCTTCTGAACACTAATTCCTCCTTCTTTTGTTGGCAGGGTGAGTTTGTAGATGATGGGACTGAAACTCACTTCCATATTGGGAACCATGACTGTTACATAAAGGCTGTCAGTAGTGGAAAGAGGAAAGAAGGGATTATTCATACTCTGATTGTGGATAATAGAGAAATCCCAGAGATTCTTGAATGACTTCATGTTAATGAACATTAAGAAGTAACAATCAGGACTTTTAAATTACTATGGTAATTAAACAAGTTCAGTATGTACTTCTCGATACATTTAGTCTGCCATCTTTTTAGTTTTTTAGTTACTTGAAACTGTAATATTCCAAGGGTCAGAGGAAAAAAATAATGTACAATTTTAAAAACCTGCAATTTTGTAAATACTGTAAAAATGTTTTAAAACCAAATGGAAAATAAGATATGGACCAACATCATTAATGTTTTACAAGAAGAACTTTTACTATAATAAACACTGTAAGATAAAATTGGTGCTGCTTGATTTGTTTCTAAAAATTATGTCTTCATATGTTTCTAACCTGTGCAGATAGGTTGTCTCTCTCGTTTAAAGCAGTTGGTACATAATGATATTAGTTTAAACGGAGAAAATGAGTAATTTTCCATCTGGAAACAATATTAAGGAAATGTCAAATGGTGTCGCATACATTCCAGTACTAATCCTTTGACTGTAGCCTTTCCCTTATAGCAGTACAACATGTACAATAGAGGAACAAGTGCCCCAGTCATCCCTTCAATTTCACCCAGTACCTGCTTCCTCCAATGAGCTTTGAGGGCTGGTACGCATACCACTGTATCCTCCAGGACCTAGCATGCCCCTCACAAACGGCAGACAGTGACATTCATGTTACTGAAGCTCAGAGGAGATACACATGTGGCGTCATCAGCATATACAGGCGTATTTCAGAGATATTGTGGGTTTGGCTCCAGACCATTGCAATAGAGCAAATATCGCAAAAAAAGTGAGTCACATGAATTTTTTGGTTTCCCAGTGCATATAAAAGTTGTTTGTAGTGTAGCCTATTAGGTGTACAACAGAATTATGTCTTAAAAACCAATATGCATACCTTAATTAAAAAATGCTTTATTGCTAAAAAATGCTAACCTTCATCTGAGCCTGCTGGAAAAATGGGGCCAATAAACTTGCTCAATGCAGGGTTGCCACAAACCTTCAATTTGTTAAAAAAAAAAAAAAAACCACAAAAAACAAAAACACAATGTCTGTGAAGCACAATAAAATGAAATATGCTTGTAGACAAGATTTATAGCAGTGGGAATGGATAACATCAACTAGAGAGCTTATAGAGAAAAAAAGGGGGAGAGCCTAAAATTAAACCCTGAAGAGCTGTAGCATTTGAGACTGGCTAAGGGCAAAAGGAGATCTTCATTAAATAAGGAAACTCTGCAACTATGAAACAAAAAAGCAGACATGTTTACCTAGAAGTTTAAAAGTTGTCTGGTAAAAGATACCACAAACAAAGCCAATATACAATATATTTGGAGAAAATATTGTAATGTAAATGACAAGAATCATACATACATAAATATGCAAGCAAACGACACAGGACAACATGAATGGGTATACAGAAATAACCAAAACAGGAACAGACCCACTAGGGCTGCAGATTAAGAGTTCATCAGATGCAGAGCGTCACGTAACTATGTTTAAAATGTTCAAGGTAATAAAAGACGTCTGAGGATTTCAGATGGAACAGGAAAATTTTAAAAAAAGATGTAACAGAAATGAAAAATAAAAGTTGGTATAACTATATTAGTATCAGTTAAAGTAGACTTTTAGGCAAAATATGGAGAACACTTTAAGATATTTTAAATGATTCAATTCACCAGGGATATAAATCAACTCTAAATTTGTATGCACCTAATAACATTGCCTCAAACTCTTATAAAATAAAAACTGACATAAGAATAAGCAAATCCAAAATCATAGTGGGATATTTTAACTTACCTCTCTCATAAATGCTAGGCAAAAACTCAGTGAAGATATATAAACTGAAACAACACAATAAACAGAATCATTCTAATGAACATATGTAGAACACTTGCATTCATTACAGATTATGGATATTTTTCATATACACACTGAACATTTATAATACTTGACCATGTTGTGGGTCATAAATTTGAAAGAATTGAAATCTTACAGAATATGATTTCTAAATGCCATGCAATCAATCTAAAAATCAAAAAAATGGTAATGAGAAAATCCATGAGTATTTGGAAATTAATAAATATACTTCTAAATAACCAGTAGGTCATGAAGAAACCAAAATAGAAACTAGAAAATGCACTATTTTGCATAATGCACTAAATGCACTATGAATGGTGATGAAGACTTCATATCAAAACTTATGGGACGCAGGTAATGTTATTGTTAAGAGCTAAAAATCTATCAGCCTAAGCAACCATCTTATAAAACTGGAAGGGAGGAATAACAGCAAACAAAAATAAACTAGAAGGAAAGAAATAATAAGGATAAAAGGAGAGTAGAAAACAAACATACAACAGAGGATCAAAAAAGCCAAAAGCTGATTCTTTGTAAAGACCAATGCAATGGAAAAACATCAAGTGAGATTAATTAAGAAAATCAAGAAGGCACTAATCAATCCCAAGAATGTAAAAGAGGACATCACTACCAACACTGCAACATTAATAAACTCTTAAAGCATGAATTATTTATAAAGATCAATTTGAAAATGTAGATGAAATGGACACATTCCTAGAAATTACAACGAACATATATAAAAATCTGAATATTCCTCCAGCTATTAATTAAACCCATACCTCAAAGAAAACATCAGACATTTAGGTCAATGGCAAAGTTCTATCAAACTTTTAAGAAATAATGCCAATCTTATGTTATGAGGTCACTAAAACCTTGGTAACAAAACCCAACACAGACCTTAAAAGAAACTTATGGGCCAATGGCACTGATGAAAATAGATGCCAAAAATGAAATATTGGCAAAAAAATCCAACAATATATAAAGAAGACAATACATCACAATCAAGTTGCTCATTCTGGGAATGCAAACTTGGTTTAATACTAGCACATCAATCAATATAACTCACTAAATGAGAAAAACCATTTGATTGTCTTAATTTAAAAAAAAGATAAAATTCAGCATCCTTTCCTGATTTTTTAAACTTAATATTACCAGTTTATTATAAATGATACTATAAAGGTTACAAATGAACATACTGATCAAGAGATCCATAGAGCAAGGTCTGGATGGGTCCTGAGCGCAGCTTGTTCCCTGTGGAGTTGGGGGTGTGCCAACATCAGGCACATGGAAGCATTCACCAACCCAGAAACTCCCTTTCATGATTTTTAATGAAAAAAATCCCTTGGGAATCGAAATGTGCTTCCTTAATTTAATAAGAGATCCAGATTCTAGGGCAAACACCATACTTAATGTTGAAAATTTTTCCTTTGCAATCAGTAAAAGGTTGAATATTGTTTCTATTCAATGTTATACTGGAATTCCTAACCAGTGCAGAAGGGCAAGACAAAGAAATGAAATGTTGACGGGAATAGAAAGGAAGAAATAAAGCTACAATTATTTGTAGATGATATGCGCAAACAGAATAATTTCTACAGTTAGGATTAATAAGAATGTTTAGTAAGTCTGCTGGGTATGTCAATCTATTGATTGCTCTGAAACTTTAAAAGTTTATTAAAACACACGTGTTGGACAACTTGGTGCTCATATGGGAAACAACAAAATTTGACTCCCACTTCACACTATACATAAAAAGCAATTTCAGGTAGATTATAGATCTTAATGGAATAGGTGAAAAAATAATAATAATAGTAAAGCTTTTAGGACAATCCAGTAAAGTATCTTCATGACCTTGGGATAGGGAAAGATTTCTTAAATACTGCACAAGAAATATTAACCATAAAGGAAAATAACGATATATTTGACATTAAAATTAAGGTCATGTGAGAAGAAATCATTGAGAATGAAAAAGTCACATAATAAGTAGAAAAAACATGATCAATACATATGACTGATAAAGGGGTTGTATACAAAACATGTAATTTCACATAATAAAAAGCAAAACAAAGGCCTCAAAATAAATAAACCAACAATAAAACCAAAGTGACAGGTAACCAAATAAATAAATGGACAAAGGACTCAAGCAGGCATTTCACAAAGGAGAAAATCCAAATGACTGATGTTCCCATTCTACCTGGATCCCTGAGAAGAGGTGCAGTCTTCTGGAGGGGAGGAAGGGGAAGAGGCAGGAGGAAAGAAACGACTGTTGCGCCTGACAGATAATGCCCACGAATCCTGCGTGTACTCACCTCGAGGCCTTTCCATATGCTGTATCTAGTCCGCTCTTCCCATCACCCCTTCACCTCGCTGCTATCTGTCCTTCAAGACTCAGCTCAGAGGCCCTCTTCTCCCAGAAACCTCAGCCCGTGCCCCTCCTAAGAGCCGCCCATCCCCAGCAGTCAGGGTCACGTGGCAGGGTACCTCTCTGCTCTCCACCCCATAGGCCAACCTTTACCCTTCTGCAGAAATGTGACCTCTGCATTACAGGCTGCCTGGCTGAGGTCTGGTGCTGACAGTTAGGGCTGGACATGGCAGAACTAAGAATGCACTGGAGGGGCCTCCCCGGACAGGAGACAGGGACAGAGGTCTGGAAGGACTTTTCTTTCCCCGAGATTCCTCCCTTCAGTGGCCTTCAAGAAGGGGAAGCTGGGAAAGAAATGAGTTTGCCTCTGAGTTGGGACTCAGCACGTCCCCGTTCAGTCTTAACCTACCTCTCCCTACTGCACAGAAGTGAGTGGGGTGGTTATTATCAGTCCAATTTTATAAAATTCGGAAGCTCATACCCAGAGAAATAATAAATACATTACTTGGGGTCATAGAGGCAGAGTTGGAGTGCAAACACTGGCCTCTGCAGCCCAGGGTGTGCCTCTAGACATGAGGTGGATACTGAGGAATTACTTGTTCAGCGAAGTCATCCTATGTGTTCCCAGACCTGGAAGGCACAGCTGCTGTCTTCAAGTATGGAAATGTGCAGGGTTTCCAAAACTTTGTTTTGGGGAAACTTGTGAAAGTACCAAAAGAGAGGGAGCCAAGTGTTTTGGGGTAAGAGTCACTGTTGACCAGAGCACTTAACAGTCCCGGCAGTGGGTAACCAGCCCCCATGCAAGAAGTTTTTCCTGCAGTGGAGATCCCACCCCATCAGAGATGGGCTTTCTCTGCTTCCCCCACCCCCACCGCCCATCCTCTGGCTCAGCCAGAGCCCGAGAATCAGACATGCATTCAGCAAGTGTATGAAGCACCTGCTGGCGGTGCTCAGCAGCTACTAAGGGCTACTGTGCCACAGCATCCTGGTGTCTTAGGGGGCCTACAGGTGTGGCAGTATGAGAAGAGCCATCCTGGATGCAAGTCCAACACTGTCTGCGGAGGTTCAATTCCCTTTCTTACTTTTAAAGACACTCACATTCATTGATTTGCCATATATTTACCAAGGTCCCCTAGGGGCTGAGGAGACCTCTCTGGAAACTGGTACCTATTTCTGGCTGGCAAATCATCGTTCTCCAAACCCCTGACCTGCAACCTGGAACTCTCACTGAGTCTAGACCAGACCTGGGAATGTCAAGTTCAGAGGTCAACCTCATCCTCGGCTGAGTTATTTCCAAGAAACTGTGACCTGCTCTGAGCAACTGCCCCATGGAAGACAGTGCCAAAGTGGTACAGTCTGGCCTTGGTTTAGGTACCGAGTAACCGAAGAAGCATTCTCCCAGGCCTTAGGGTACCTCCCAAAGATACCGAAACTTGATGACGGTACCCTCTTGCCTCAGGCTCCCGCCAAAGTCCAAGAGACCTCCCACACAGTTTGATGGGACTGAGAGGCAAGGAGAGAAGGCAGGGAAGAGACCCTGTGCCTCACAATTACCGAGGTTGGTTTGTCTTGACTTGGCAATTTCTTAAGAGTCCCAGTGCCAAGATCCAAAAGCCTGTGGTGCCCATAAAGAAGAGACCCACACATCCCAAGAGCAGCCAAAATCAGCTCACCCATTTATTTGACTGAGAACATGAAGGAGGACAACAAAATTAAACAATTTTTAATAAAATTCCTATAGAAAACTCAGTCACTGGGCAAATACTCAGTTCTCTTTCCCATGTCATTGAGAATTGAGAGCTCCCAATAGTCTTTGGAGAATAAGCAGTAGTTTTGCTGGATGTTGCCAGTACTCAGAAAGAGCATCCATTTACACATTCAAACCAGTAGTTCCTATTGCACATATTAACATCGTTTGCCATCTAGCACCCTAAGTATATGGTACCTCAACAAATAAATTAAAGAATTCCATGTGGCATGAAATCATTTCAACTTGAACTAATATCCTTGAAAAAAATCACATTATTACAAGTTTTAATAAATACAGTAAGAACATCTGGCATTTTACTAAAAGACTGAATTTTAGGTCTTGAGTTTATTCCATAAATAGTTTCCTTTTCATCTGTATCTTGGGTACATTTGCTCAAGTATTATGCTCTATGAACTCTTTCATAGATAACCGTGTAAAAACTGTATTAATATACGCCTCATTACAGAAGCAGCTGGAAGAACTGGATCACATACAGTTAACTAAAAAGTAACTTAGGAAAATGCTCTGCTTTTTGTAAAACAAAGGCTGAAGAAAACCAAAGAAACATCTTTTTATACAGAACTCCCACTAGAAATTTTATAAATATATATGCAGCATATATATTTGCCTCACCAGTAGATTTTCAGCAAGTCTGGCTGGGATGATGTTACCATGATAGATAAATATAACAGAAGAATTAATGTTTCCACAGGTTTAAAAGATTTCTTTTGAAAAATAATCATAATTTCAACTTATATTATAATTTGTAGTTTATACAATTTAAAAAGGGAAGAAAGATACCTTTCTTTTACGCCTCATTTGGAAATTAAGAACAGCCACCAGTCCCCAGGTATGGATAAGTTGGCTGGTAACACTTGGTCACAATTCAAAAAAGAAATATTTACACCTTTCCGGAAAAGTACCAAATACTTAAAATTAAAAAAAAATAAAAGACAGACAAAAAAACAATCTCTAGTAGCATTCCCTGGCGTGCAAAGTCAGCAGAAATGATTATCCATAACATAATGTTGACAGTTTTCATGATGAATCTTGGAAGCATTCAAAAAGCAGAGGGTGGTCATCGGGGATTGTTCAGATTAGGTTGTGTGGGATGCCTTGTTCTTAAATTTAACTGAGATTCAGAATTTCATTCCCTTTATAACATCTCTGGCAGGGTCATATTCAACTTAGTGCAAGTGCAAAATGAAAACTAAACAAAACCAACAAATACGTTAGGAGCAAAGGCTGACCATTAAGATCTGTAGTCTTTCCGAACTGTGTGGGCCATCCAGTTCACTTTCGTAGTCCAGCTTTCCCTGAGTGCCTCGTCAAATTTTTGCTTAAATTGCTTGAGTGCTTCTTCTTCACTCTTCCCTAAGGCAAGAGAGTCCTAAAAATGAAGAAAAAAAATCTCATTTTATGCATCCTCCAAAGTGATGTGCAAATGTCAACATCTGCAGGAGGCCTGCTTGGTTACAATGCCCAGCCACCATTAAGTACTGTGCCTCATGTTTTTATTTAAAACTTTTGCAGGAGGGAGAACAAACACCAAGGTAGGGTGACAATATGACCTCTGCCAAAGGGTTTTTGAAGACAAAATGAATTTATGATTATTGCAAGACACCTACTCAGCTGCTTGCCACTACCACTCCTGTGCAAGAACTGTCTCACAGAAAAAGACTTGGTTCTATTCCCTTTGAACATCTGAACAGGCAGGTATATTGAGCTCCAATGTACAGAGAAAGGGGTTTGTACCTTAAGATACTGTATATCCTTGACTGATGTGAGCTCAGGAAGCCCTGCAGTCAACATCAGTGCAAAGAGAGTGATGAAGAGATTCCCATGCCGACGTAAAATCAGATACGCGTCCTCACAACACTGGCGGAACCTTTAGTTGATGCAGCAAATCACAAGAGCATGTTGTTAGAGGAGAGTCAGCAAATTTCATAAAGGACGATGGGGGAGCTATAGCTAGACTTTCCATAGAGCTGGAAAATTTCTACTGAACTAAAGGTTCGTTTCTGATTTTTCCTTCTTTGAAAATTGTCCCAGGACTAAAATTTACATAAAATAAATCAAGCTCTCTAAAACCACACATATATTTTTCAGAAACAAAACTAAACATATTTTCTATGATAAAAACCAATATAACACAATTTAGGCTTTTAAATTCTATGAGGCAAAAAAAATTATTGTAAAGCAAGTAATAATTATAATCCATGAGGATTTCTGAACACATTTCTAGACTCCAGATCAGTGGTCTGACTTCGGGCATTAATTTCTTTAAAGTCCTCTGAATCGGTGATCAGTGTTTTTGCGTTGCACCTCCCTGTCATCTTGCCGTCCTCTCTTCTCTTCTAGATGGTCATTCAAAAGGACCACTCAATCCTATCTCAGTTTTGTGAAAGAAAAAAATGCACCCAGAGGTATATTTGGCAGAAACCCAGGCAGAACTAGAAATGATAATACCAATTATTTAGTAAGGCTATAATATGAGTTCATCACATCATGTAACCTGTCTCTATCATAATAGCCCTGAAATTGAATTAGTTTGTCCCCATTTTACATGAAGAAACAAAGACAGAAAGACAGTAATATGCAAAGAAACATACAACGAACGAGGAATAGATCAGAAATTACAAAGTCTGTCTCTGAACCCTGGCTCCCTCACTGTACTCCACGATGAATGACAGCAAAATGCCTGTTCTCAGCATCTCTCTATCAAATGTCTTAATAGTTTCAGAGAATTTTATAAGACAGGTAAAAGGTGGTATACTATTGGAATAAAGCTAACTTATTTCACTTTTCCAGCATTGTTTCTCTTCTCTGAGTATATCTGAACCGTAACATGGATCTAACAGGCAAATCCCCCAAAAGCCCCATTAGCAGACTGAGTATCTCCCAAACCTAAATATACCTCAGCAAAGAAATGCTAGTCCAGATGGCCAGATGAGAAAATGTTGGATGTGTCTACCCTTGACACAAGGGCAATACTCACCGGCCAAACTTTTCCGTGTTTCCTGTTTTTCCTTGTTGAATCACATGAATGAAATCATAGGTAAGAATGAAAGGCACTCGCTCCCTTTTAATGCCAAATTTAGACTTGAAATTTCCAAGAATGTGTCCAAAATCAATGTGGAAGAGCTGGAAAACAAATGGGATTCAATTTTCCTTGTTTTTCTGGTGGGTGCCAAATAGAAAGAAGAGATCTCAGCAGTCCTAAATCCCAATGCACTATCCCCACCCTTATCTGAGCCCCTTTTTTCACAGCCTTCTGGGTCTCTTGAGAAGAGAGAGTGTCTAACATTCATAGATCTTTTATACTCAATAATAACCCTGATATTAAACTGCAAATACCCAGTAGGGAAGGCAAATCTTTAAAAAGAAAAATGTATTCAAATAATAAACATGTCTGATTAAAAAGTCAAATAGTTTTACATATAGAACTATTACGTTGGTACAAAATTGCAGTTTTTGCAATTTTTAACCTTTTAAACTGCAATTACTTTTGCATCAACCTAATATTTCTACGTCAACAGTTCTTCATATAGAAACGTAACAAAAAGAGTATATTCTTGCCCCACCAGGTAGAATCATTCAGAGAATAACTCTATCTCCTTCTAGGAGATGGGAAGGAGGCTTGAGTATCTAATTGCTTCATACGAAACTACCAACAATCATGTTCTCAGGCTCTTCCCTAATCCCCACCTTCTGCAATACCTTGTGCATCTCATTCCAGAGCTGTTCTCAGACTGACATGACATACCCCTCTAAAGGTATACAGGTGTCCATTTTCCTCAGCTATGTTAAGTCATTGCCACTTTTTCATCACACTTTCTATCATCCCCTAATCTGTTGATGTCTTTCACCCACTGTGGCCTTTATTCCTCCTATCTTTGACTTCTTGGATTTACATATTTCTTATTCCTTAACATCATATTAGAAGGGTGTTAAGAAAGAATAAAGAAACCCCTATGTATTCAATCTTATTAACCAGAAGTCTGAAAGAATCCTTTTAAGTGTGAACACAAGGTTCAAATCTCAAAGCTCAAGAAGAACTACCCAGATCTCCCAGGTGTAAAACTGGGTCCCATCTAGAGCCAGAATTCACAGTGACCGACAGGTTTTCAATCTGGAATACCTCTAGTGGCAGAAAATTCCAAGGGTGGCTAAACTGATAAATATCCTAAATATCTCATCTGCCTTTACTTAATATAAAAGAATTTACAAGCAAACATAAGTCACTCTGAAAAATAGTTTTTTATTTGAAAACTAAGAGCTTCTTCATAAATAACCTGGTCTAGTACCTTAGCTATCCCAAAATGGTATTACATACTCCATTTCTCCCTACTCTCTACTCCCACATTTGATGTTCTAAAAGAGAAAAACATGGCTCAACTTTTTTTTTTTAAGAACTGGTTATCTTATTTAAAGTTAATATATCATGCACATCATCTGTTCCTTCTATACTTAGTTACATTTGTGTCCAAGATACAATTTCTTTTTTTTCTGGTTTTATATTATTTTTTAAAGATTTTTGACCATATAGGCATGGGTTTGTTTCTGCATTCTCTATTCTGTTCTACTGACCTGAGTCTATTTTTATGCCAGTACCATGCTGTTTTGATTACAATAGCCTTGTAGTATAGTTTGATATCAGGTATTATAATATCTCAACTTTTGTTTCTCAAGATTGTCAAGGCTATTCAGGGTCTTCTATGGTTCCAAATAAATTTCAGGATTATTTGTTCTAGATCTGTGAAAAATGCCATTGATAGACTGCTTTGGGTAGTATGGACATTTTAATGGTGTTAATTGTTCCTATCCATGAGCATGGTATATGCTTATTTGTATCTTCTTCAATTTCTTTCTTCAATGTCTTATTAATTGGCCAAGTACAAGTCTTTTACCTCTTTGGTTTAATTTATTCCTAGGTATTTTCTTTTGATGCAATTGTAAATGTAATCATTTTCTTAATTTCTGTTTCTGATAATTTGTTATTGGTATATAGAAATACAACCAATTTCTGAACATCAATTTTGTATCCTGCTACTTTACTGAATTCATTCATCAGTTCTAATAGTTTTTTGGTGGAACATTTGAGGTTCTCTCTACACAGTATCATGTCATCTGCAAATAATTACAGATTCACTTCTTTCTTTCCAATTTGGATGTCTCTTATTTCTTTTTTTTGTCTGACTGCTGTGGCTAGGACTTCCAATAATATGGTGAATAAAAGTAGGTGAAAGTGGACAGACATCCTTATCGTCTTCCTGATCTTAATGCTTTTAGCTTTTCACTTTTGACTATGATATTAGCTATAGGTTTGTCATATATGGCCTGCTATGTTGAGGTATGGTCTATTCCCATTTTGCTGAGTTTTAATCATAAATGGATGCCAGATTTTGTCAAATGCTTTTAATGCATCTATGGATATGATCATATGATTTTTATCCTTCATTTTATTTATGTGGTATATCACGTTAATTGAACCAATCTTGAATCCCAGGAATAAATATCACTTGATCATGGTGTATGATCATTTCAATGTATTGCTGAAATTGCTTTGCTAATATTTTGTTGAGAATTTTTCATATATATTCATCAGGGATATCAGCCTATAATTTTCTTTTTTTTGTAATGCCTTTGTCTGGCTTTGGAAGCAGGGTTATAGTGGCCTAATAAAATGAGGTTGCAGGGAGTAGCGGGCGGTGTTTGGCCAGATCGCTCGGTTGGTTAGAACATGAGCTCTGAACAACAGGGCTGCCGGTTCAATTCCCACATGGGCCTGTGAGCTGTGGCCTCCACAACTAGATTGAAGACAATGAGCTGCCGCTGAGCCCATAGGATGGTGGGCTGCACCCCCTGCAACTAAAGATTGAAAATGGCGACTAGACTTGGAGCTGAGCTGCACCCTCCACAACTAGAATGAAGGACAACGACTTGGAGCTCATGGGCCCTGAAGAAACACAGTTCCCCAATAAAATTTATAAAAAAATTAAATAAATAAATAAAATAAAATAAGGTTGGGAGCCTTCCAGTCTCTTAATTTTTTGGAATAACTTGAAAAGGATAAGTGTTCATTCTTCTTTGAATGTTTGGGAAAATTCACCTGTGAGGTCATCTGGTCCAGGACTTTTGTTTGTGCCACAACACATTTCTTCTACTGAAAAAATAGGTCACTTAAATAACCACAATATTTTAAAAAATATTTAAGTAAATTCTTATCACCTAACTTTAAGGAAACAAACCAATGAATATATGAAGCACATAGTAAGTAAAACGAGGGGTGGGAAATAAAAGTAAAGACAAACACATGACTCCAAGAATCACTAAAGAACCTGCCTGAGTTTCACAAGAGATTGTGCTGTATCTAAATAAGCATCACTGGAGCCCTTGGAAGACTCTGGGGAACAGCTCACCTGGCCATTTTTTTTTACCATGATGTTGTCACTATGTCTGTCACCAATCCCAAGGACATAAGAAGCTACACAGTAGCCGGCACAGGACAGGGTAAACTCCTCAATGGCTCGGTCCAGGTCATCCCTGAACAAGAGAAAAAATAGAAACAACAACGGTTTTCAGCCTGCAAATGTGTGAGCTGAGAACAAATCCACACTCCCGTTTCCTTTTTAAATGTGAGAAGAACTGCAATATGGAGCTGCCAGAAACCTAAGAGCAGATCATGTTGGATCAGCCAAGAGAATGAGGATTCACAGGAACAGGGCAGAGAGGAGTGAATAGACTGGCTCAAAGACATCAGATAACTGGACCTCAGCCATTCAAATTGCTGTGCCCTGGGGTCACGTTTCAGTGGGGATGGGATAAGTTCATACACATAGAAATGAGAGGAGACCATTAGTTGTGCTGGATAATCCTGGGGCCTTGGAATATTTTGGTTGGTTTTGACATAAGGCTAGAATTCTGTATTTAAGACTCAAGTATTGCATTTCCAACCATTCAAGTCACTGACTTATATTAGAAGTGAGTAATACAAACCTTTTAGAGACAAGGCCCTAAGATAAAAATTTGGAAACTGATTCTCACATACAAGTCCTTGGACTTTGCCAATGATAAAATTTATGTCTGAATTTGAAGTCATTAGCCAAAAATATTTAGTGTTTTCCCTTCATTGTGAAATTCCTTAATTTCTTATGTATTAGGGCTTTTCCAACACAATAACCATAAAAAACACAATTCCAAGCACTTTATTTTTTAGTTTGAAGTCATGACAGTCTTCAAACTCATTTACTTCCATTATAAAAAACTACTAAGAACCTAAGGTCACACATTCACATAATTACAGAAATGAATGCCTTTAAGCAAAAACCTATATGCTATTTTAAAAATACTTAAATTCTTAGATTGTAACTACTGCAGGGCTCTGAAATTTGATCTAGATAAAGATCAACACTAATCATTTGTAAGACTTTAGGTAGGCCTATTTGTCATTTTGATCTAACCTGAAATGAAGCAATAAATGACACTAATATCTCCTCTAGGATACTGATAATTCTAATTGGGAGGACTGTTATATTTGGCTGTTTGTTCAGGAAAACAATAACCAAACAAAACAAACGAACCCAGAATTGTATTCTTTAAGCCAGTTCAGAAGGGCATCTTTATTGAAGGCTGCTGCAGCAGCCACGTTGCTACTGTTCAGCTGAATGTCAGCAATTGTTTCAGACGTGCTCACAACTTCAATGAGGCCAGAGCGATCTCCTGTGGCTAAACAGCCATAAGGCAACATCCTGAAAGGAAAAAAATGGGCACAAGTGTATATTATCCATTAAATGAAACATTAACGGAGCATTTTTCTCTGATTTCTAAAAACATTTGATTACTATTGATACCCTTGCCATTACTGTATTATTGTCATATGGAGAAATATGAGTTCTACCTTCAGTTAGGAAGTAAATCTCTTGGCCAATAGATAGAGTAATTTACTAGAATGTCCATGTGCCAGCTAAATGTATAATTTGGCATCTAGTTATTCTGGTGAACAAGTCTATTTGTTTGGGTAGATAGACAGAAGCACATCAGATAAAAGAAAAGTCTTTCATTTTTACTCTGAATTTTGGGGAAGGGAATCGCCCTTTATGAAGCATTAATAGGAACCACACAGCGGGCTAAGCACTTTACATTACCTTGGTTAATGGCAACGCCATCCTTCAAAGTATTCAAGCCCACAACCATAAGGTCATCTTTGACCTACCTTGACTATGAATACAGAGTCTAAGTATTTCTCAGCCTCTACCCTTCCTTCTGCTACCACCCCAGTCCATCAACCCTTATTCAATTATTCAAATTTCCTAATTAGTTTCCGTTCTTCCATATCATAGTCTGTTCTAGATGCAACAACATAATCCATTTAAAATATACTGATATTATGTCACTTTCCTGATCGAAATGTCTGCAGTGGCTTCCCACCTTACAGCGAAAGCCAATAATATACTTGCCAGAACTCACAAGGCCTTCCATCTACTTCCCCTTCACCTCTCCTAGGATCCTCCCCTTGTTTATGCTGGTGCTACTATACTGGCTTCCCTACTATTCCTCAAACATATCAGGCACAATACGTCTTCATTCCTTTACAAGTGTTATTTTCTCTGCCTGGAACGTTCTTCCTCAAGACATTTACATGGCTTACTTCCCTACCTTTTGGAAATCTTTGCTGAAGTGTCACCTTCTCAGTGAGAAATTCCCAGATCATCCTATTTAAAATAGCAACACTATCTGTGACACAATACTTGCTATCTCTTCCCTGCTTTATTTTCCTTTATAACGCTCAACACTATCCAACATCCTGTATATTTTATTTATTTATTTGTTTACTGTCTGTCTCCACTGTTAGGATGAAAGTTCCATCAGGCAGGGATGTTTTTGTTCATTGCTGTATCCTCAGTGCCCGAGAATGCGCCTGGCACAAAGCAGTCACTCAGTAAGTATTTGTGAATGAACAAACAAATTTAATAACAAAATCCCTATAAGTTCTCAATTTTACAAAGGAGAAACATAAGTAATTTGCAAAATCATGTATTTAACTAAGTGGAAGATCCAACACTTAGAACTATATCTGTGTGGCTCTAAAATTATCCTTTTAATTTAACACCGTCTCCAGTATCACTGAATAATATAAGAAGCTTCTCAGGCTGCTTCTTGCGCAAAATTACTTTTGCCAAATTGATAGGTAGTATTTTGCTTTGATTTGCATTTATATGATCCCTAGTAAAAATAAAAATTATCTCAGATCTCTCTTAGCCATTTTAAGAATTTCTTTTGTGAATTAGCTATTTGCATCCTTTGCCGACTTATTAGGGTTTTAAACATCTTCCTTAGCGATTTATATGAGTTCTTTATATATTAATAATATCCTTTTCTCATTTTGGTTGTAAACATTTTCTCCAGTTTTCTAAAAACTGTATTATCATTAGAGCAACTCCAAAATGAAATGAATTATCTTGGAAAGTTCAAATAAAAGTCAGGTAACTACAGAAAATAGATGGAATTCATGGATTCAACAAATATTTGTGTGCAGCTATGTGACAAGCATTAGCTGCTAGTGATCCAGACATGAGCAAAAATACCAGCTTCTCACTGAAACAATGCACAATGTACTTACTACATGTGATCTTTGTATGAATGAGGTGCCATGAGAACAAGTCAAGAGTTAAGAAAGATCTCTGTGAGGAGGAAGGTCTGCATGGCTGGAGGAGAATGCAAGGGGAGCATAAAAGCAAGGTGAAAACAAGAAACAATCAGTGTTGGAAAGACTACGCAGGGCTCTATAGGCCATGTGAAGACGTCTGTCATTCTTTAGAAGCACTGAGAAAGACTTTGAAGGACTGTGTGAGAGAGAAAGAGAGAGATAGGGGAGTTGAATGGATGTGTGTGTTAGTGCATGTAACAGTCAGATGAAAGAGGAGAGTTTTATTAAGTAGTTACTGAATTCCCTTCCAACCAACAATTCAACCAGTTTGTGCCTCTTTCAGCACTTTCCTAGTTCTAGCAAAATAAGGTTGGGAGCAGAATTACCAAACTACATGCTTGGTACACCAATAGACTGCTCTACACAGACTGCTTTACAATAGACTGCTACACTTGCAGCCCGCTACACCAATAGACTGCTTTACATCTACATTATTAATTTATTTCTCCTTTTAGAAATTTACCCCTCAGTAAGGTAGTTACGGAGTATGAAAAGATTTTTACCAACACCCCTATCCTTATCGTGACACAACACATGTGAAGTAAACACTGCCCAATTAAAGTGCACTTTGGCTCACTTTCCTGCTTCTCCTCCCACCCCACTTGCAGCCTAAACTGGGCAAAAGTCCAACAACTTCCTCTTCAAAAGCTGGCAACGATGAAAGCATTCAGTGCCTTGAGGATGGAACACTCACAATGGGAAGGAAAAAACATTCTTGTCAGAGAGACAGTTTGACAAAGTCAAACTGGGGACAAACCCTGACCATCTTGCATGGCCCCCTTTGCACTCAACTTCTACACTTCTTATAAAGGCCATGAAAACAATTAGTAATGTTTACCTTCCTTTCTCAAACTCTCTGACCCAAGAAGTAATTTGTTACCTTTCCACTAAAGCAAAAATTAAAAAATGAAATAAATCCTACAGTGGGGAGGCAGCCCGATAAACCAGCTCTCAATGGATATGTAGAAAGTTTTCTCTGACCTTGACTCTGACACATCGACCCAAGTCTGAGTGGTACCTTTAGCCCACTGCCTCCAAAGGAAGAAATGGTAACACCTTTACCTAATGACTGCATTACCGTGTTTCCCCAAAAACAAGACCTAGCCGGACAATCAGCTCTAATGAGTCTTTTGGAGCAAAAATTAATGTAAGACCCGCCCAGTCTTATTTTACTATAATATAAGACCCGGTCTATAATGTAATGTAATGTAACGTAATGTAATATAATATAATAAATATAATACTGTGTCTTATATTAATTTTTGCTCCAAAAGACGCATTAGAGCTGATTGTTCGGCTAGGTCTTGTTTTCGGGGAAACACGGTACTTCCATCTTCTTCCTTCATCCTTCTGAGACTACTGATACCAGTGTCATTAAAGAACTGCTGTGTAGCTCTCTTAAAAGGTAAGTAAACCACATTAGTGCAACTCAGCTGTAAAGTCACAATAAAGACAACTGTCCAAAATTTAATGTCACATGTATTTGTGGGGAGGGGTAGAGAACTGTCAACTCTACCAAAGGCCAGACAGATTTAAATGTAGAAACATATCAGACCTGACAGAAAAGGCTAACAGCCTATATTATTTGTTGACCAAAGAAGGTCGGGGTGTTCTAACATATTGATGGATTACAAATGTTCTAATTTGGAATGAAGATGCCAAGAGTATTTTGAGACATCAGGAAAAAATGAAAATGATAAATATGCACTTTCATTCATGCTACAATGGCACTCTTCCAGGTACTAAAATATTCTGATCAAAGTAGTAACGTATACAAGGTACATTAGATTTGAGATTGAACTTAAAAGAGTGTGTGCTACGTGACCCAGTTTAACCTGAACAGCTGGCCAAAAGAAAAACAAACACAATAGGAACACTGGAGCACATATATTTATAGAAATAGTAAAAAATGTTTGGTGAGAAAAAGGTATTAGTTTGAAAATGAACTCAAAAGAATTAAAATCCTGCATTTTTTTTAGACATGGGGTCAGAGTACAAAAAGTCAACAAAGATTCACTAGACAGACAAGTTCCTTTTTCTGTTAGACACACATTGCTTCTCATCAGACAGACACCAGGTTTATTTCTAGCACTCTCACATGTGGCTGCCTCCCTTTGCCTGAGGTCACAATGAACTCCACTTGAGGCTAAATGTGCTTTACATTTGAATAGAATGTAAAATCAAAATTAAGAGAAAAGAACTTGGTTGGGGTTTTCAATTAAGCTGATGGAACTAAGGGCAAAGTCTCTAGCTCAGCCTTTTATAACTACAGAAGACTCATTATATGGTCTGAATCTGTTCCTAACTAAAGGAGACCATGGTGTAGTTTATGTACTTAACCCTGGAAAGAGTCAGTGAGTTACTAGCCTCAGTTTGACAAGTTCCCCCCATTTTTTATGGTATAAGTCAAGTAAAAACATTTTTGTCGGGGTTTACTTTTTTCAGAGGGGTCTGTAAACTTTTGCTGGAATGAGCCAGATACTAAATATCTTAGGTGCTGGAGGCTATTAGGTCACTATTCAATTTTGCAGTTAACAGCATAAAAGTGGCCATAGACAATATGGAAACAAATGGGTGGTAGCTGTATGCCAATAAAACTTTACTTACCAAAAAAAAGCCAGCTCATGTCCCTCTGGGTTTATATTCCTTACTGAGTTTCTCACAATCACTCATTCCTCGTATCTATGCAGTATTTCTTATCAGTGGTTGACCAAAAAACTTGCTACCTATTCAAAACTACTAATTCCATTTTTACACAGCTGTGTTAGAAATTCCCCCTAACTTAAAAGAAAAACACTATCATTTATGGTGCTCAAATGGTCCTTTTCAGATAAACTATAATCTCTCTTCCTTATTCCAATCACATCTATGGGTCCCATGAAAGGAACAACACCCATAGCACACTGTTCTTTCTACCTCAACAGCACTGCAAGTTTACCCTGGAAGGATCTAAGACTAGAAAATGCTTTCTTTAAAAAAAAAAGAAAGGGAAAAGGTGAAAAAAAAAAATATCACACATTTTAGGCACCAGAACACTTTGATTAATAAACAAAGCATTTATAAGATGTCTTGCCACGATTATTTTCTCATTTAAATTGATAAAATAATAGAAAGACATCAAGCGTAGAGTCTGACAGAGCTGGATTTGAATTTGGCTCTGCCACTTAATATTTTTGTAACCTCTGACAAATTGTTTAAAATTCTCTGAACCTTAATTTTCTCATCTGCTAAAAAAGAATAACACAACTTCATAGTTGTGAAGATTACATGATATTACATACATGAAGAGCCTAATACAATGCCTGGTTCAGTCAATAAATAGCAACTTTTTCAATTTTAAAAAATTAAAATATAAAGAGAACATAATTCAAACTTAATTAATCAGGAAATGCTTCTGATCTTGCAGGGACAATGTTAATCACAAGTACAACTGTTTCTAGCCACCTTGTAGACTAAGATGCTATAGACACTAAAACATTAAAAAATGACAAAGTCAAAACAGTTTTATAAATAGTTAATTTTAATAAAGAAAGAAAAGGAGACCTCTAAATCCCAAAACGCAGAGATTATTCATAGTAGTGGCTTAGGAAGTTACTGACTTGGTTGCCATTTTAACGCCCATGAGAAAAGAGGCATGGTCCTGAGCCCATGAGAGGCAGGATCTGGATCTGAGATCCTACACAACGTGGGGGCTCTGAAAGAGCTGTCAAGTGTATGAAAAGAGAACCACAAAATGTCTGTTCACTGACTAGAGGATGTGGCAAGAAAGTCTGTCATCTACCCTGGGCACTGTGTGGGCAATAAAAAAAGTTGCATGGAAGTGCTAAACCTGAAGCCTTCCCACATTCTCATGAGATCCAAATATAAACTACCTATAAGGTATGAGAGCCTAAAGGCAAAAAGTTAACATAAAAACTGGTTGTGTTTAAAAACTTTGGGGAACAGCACAAACTAAACACAAACTCATTTAGGGGGGATACTTTCACATCCTAAAGAATCAAGTACCCTCATAAAAAATACAATTCCACCAGTAATGAATTCTAAACCTAATATTAACTACATAAGGAAATAAGATTAAGCAGATAAGTGAAAAGGTGGCACCCCAAGAGATAAACCAGAACAATACGAAAGAGACACTAAAAGGATGAAAGACATGAAAAAGAATAGAAAGTATAAGAAAAGTATATTAAAAAAAGACCAGGCATACAAAATCAAATACAACTCCTATACAAAAATAGTCATTGAAATATACACACTACATTGAATACACACAAAAAATAGACAACGAAGAGATAATTAGTGAATTGGGAGAATAAAAGAAACTACAAAGAATGTCACATAAAGATAAAAAGGTGAGAAATAGGATAGATAGGTTAAGAGACATGCAGGACAGACCAAGAAAGTGTGACACACATCTATTAAAACTACAGAAGAGACAGAGTGGGAAAACTGCAATGTTAAAGAATATGGGTACATTTTTGTAGAAACTAAAAGATGTGAATTTCTTTGAAAAGATATAGTGAGAATGGGGAAGGACAAATACATAAAAAGAAACCCACACACAAACTGGAGTAAAACTGCAGAAACCAAAGGCAAAAAGAATTTTTTTCTGCAATGTGGTAAAAAAAAAAGACTATTTAGATTGACAGAAGATTTGTAAAAAAACAACAGAGGTCAGATTAAATGAAATAATGTCTTCAAGGTTTCTAAGGGAAGAAAGCAGCTGTCAACTTAGATTTTTAAAATTCTATAACCCGGTCAGCAAGAACAGGGAGTTAAGGACCTCTGAAAATCCACTCTTCCATAAAAGCAATTAAGAACACTGGTAAAAAAAAAATTGTCAGAATCAACTATTTCAGTAATATGGAAAAATACAAGAAAGGCTTCCGGCAATCTGGGGGTGTTCATTGAAGAAAACGGCTGAAACTCAGTTGTGCTTTACTATAACCGATTCGAATCCCTCCACCCTTCTCAGTTCTGCAGTAGACCTGACAATTAACAGCCCACAATCATGGTGAAAACAGCAACCTGGTAGCCACTAGAGGGGGCAAAATGGAGTTGGAGATTCTTCAAAGCCCCATCTCTACAGAATTGTCATTCTCTGAACTCTCTAGTGCTTCCCAGGAAGATCCCACTCACAATGGTTTCTTTGATTTTACTCAGACCTCACCTAATGTGAACTGCCTTTTACTTGGGGGGGGGGGTCCCCAAAACAATTAGAATCCATTGTTTGAGGGATAAATAATTGTTGGGGCAAACAATAGGCTAATTAACCAAAATGCTTAAAAGGAAAAGCCAGGGAGTGATATGTACACAGGAGACAGTGAAAAACTCCAACATATTCATAGGACTCTAAAAGGCCATGTGCTTGGCAAGGGTTGTATGCGTGCCCAGGCTATGTACAGGCACTGCAGAGAACTTGAAGGCCCTAACTCTCACATCCTGTGAACTCTGAGGCTTTACACAAGTTAGAGCTTGGGGCGGGGAGGACAAAGCGGGGTCAAATATATGGTTACAGAAGGATACCAGACTCTGGGTGGTAAGCACACAATGCAATATAAAGATGATGTATTACAGAATTGTACACTTGAAACTTACATAATGTTATTAACCAATGTCACCCCAATTAATATTAATAAAAGATAACTTTACAAAAAAGGATTTTTTTTAAGTAATGTAACAAAAAGCATAAACTTAAAGGAATCTAGGTAATTTATAGCAGAGAAAACACAATACATATAAACACTGAAAACATACTCACCCAAACTACTAATAATAGAAATGCAAATTAAAATTCTGTAAGATGCCATGCTATATCCATTAGATTTGCAAAAAAAAATTAACAAGGGCAAGGAGATATTTCTGGGTGGAAATATAACACTGGTACAACCATTTTGGAAGGCATTTGGGCAATGGTTGTAAAGTTGAAAATACACTTGCCTTATGACTCTGCAATTCCATTTCTGGCTATATAAACTAAAGGACTCTTCCATATGTGAATAGAGATTTAGAAGTGCTTAAACTGCAGGACATTGGTGGTGGGGGGTGGGGGTGACGGGGATAGACACAAATAGCTAGTAACAGGGGAATGGATAAATTTTTATATTTATTTAAAGCATTCGTAGATAAAAAATAATAAATTAGAACTCCACATATTTAACTTTATAACCCCCAAAAGGTGAGAAAAACGTAAACTGCAAAAGTTATATGTAATATGATAACATCTATTTAAAGTTTAAAACATACAACGGATTCATAATATATAAAGTACTAAAATATGTATTACAGGTTTAGAATAATGGTTAATTCTGAGACATGAGTAAGGAAAATAGGATAAGAATGCATTAACTTTATCTGTATGTTTCATTCCTTGTTTAAAAAAATAAAATATGGAAACATGCTAATATCCGACATTTAATTACTTAATGTTTATTAAATCTAAACATTAGAACATAAAAATTGCTGTAAATTACCTTTTATACTTTCATGTTTGAAACAGTCGACAACGTAAAAAATATACAAAGAATTAGGTAAATGATGAAGTTAATCATCATTAACTAGAATAAACAAAGTTTAAAACCTGTATGGATCTGTATTATAGCATGCTTAATGTTTTTTTCTCCTTGATTAAAGGAGATGCCCACTATAGAAAACTAGAGAAACAGGTACACAAGGTGTGTTTGGAGGGAGTAGGGAGAATCACCTTTAATCCCACCATTCAGAAATGACTATTACCATTTCAGTTTCTGTCAACATTTCAGTGTGTCATTGTTCAGCGAATTTTTAACATAGCTGAAATATTTTATAAAAATACTTTTGCATCGCAGTTATTTCATTTGATAACAGAAGGTAAGCACTTTCTCCAAATTGTTAGCAAGTCTCTATAAACTATTACTTTAAAATATCTGACATATTTGGTCATATGGAATAGCTAATAATTTTTAAAACCCTTATTCTACTATTGAGCAAATGTTCAAAAGGGGGGCCCAATTTTTTAAATTGTAAATAAAGCATGGATGAATCTCTTTGTGCATGAATCTGTCCATATCGCTAATTTTAAAGTAAATTCTGAAAATATTGCGTAAATAAACTTGTATAAATAAACTTGCTACAGAGAGGTTCATATTAATTTACAATGGCATATCAAATACTTACTTTTTTTGTTCTAATAGTGTCCTAGATTATCAATTAACAAAATCTTTGCTAGGAAATCGATGTTATCCAATTGTTCTTATAATTTGTACTTTTACATTGGAACTGACAGTGTTTAATTATTAGTTTATTTTATATCTTGTATGAATAGCCTTTTCACATGTTTTCCCACATATTTATTTTTATGAGCTCTTTAAATATTTAGGATTATCATCCCCCATGCTGTTTATTATGAATATAATGGCCCAGTAGGAGGTTGGACTTTCAATTTGTTGACATTCAAATCTTATATTTTTATGTAAATATTATCAACATTTTATTTGCAATTATCTTCATCTTCTCTTTACCTTAAAAGATCTGATAATAATTAAACTTTTAATACTGTTTCCTTTTTTTCTGTTGCCATAAACCTTTCTTTTTCGCTGTCTACTCCTAATAATGGTGGCAAGCTAAACGCCCTAAGAGCCTCCCTAAACTCCTCCCTCTTGGGAAGGCAGAGGAATCAATGTTACTAGGCTAAGTAAGATTAGGGGCAGTCCTTTCTCTGGCCTTGTCACTCCCATGACCACCAGTGCATCCTCCCTGAGAGCAGCTTCAAAACCATAGCTTAAGGACGTTACTCTTGCTGTCTGCCCAGGATTTACTAAAGATCAAACCTATTCCTTCTTTCTGCTATCACCATCACATGTACGGTGTTACACATGAGGAAGTTTAAATAAGATAATTATTTAAGAGTAAACCATAAACTGTAAAATGCTATATAACTATCATTCTAAAAAATTATAGCAGGAGGGAAGGAATCAGCAACAAGTTTTTTAAAATTTTGCTGTGGAAAGAATACAACAAGAGACAAAAATAATTCACTACAAATCTCACCGAAGATCCAGACCAGCTTCTTTCCATAGTAAATCCATCAAGCGCAGCATTTGGAGTGTCAACATATCCTGTCGTAAATCTAAGGGGAAAAAAACTGTGCTTTATTAAATGCTTTCCATTTTATGACTACTAACATTAATTCAAGATTAGCTAATTCAGCCAGAATTAACTAAAACCACTGACAAATGCTGTGCTAATTTCTTCCCCAGTATTTTAATGCTGACCACATTCATTATGTTAAATATTAGGTTTACTGGTTAGCATGTCTCTGTAACACTATTTCAGAAATTAAGTGTAAAAATATTTTTAACTGTTTACAGTGTGTTAGGTACTATGCTAATTGTATGAATGCTATAATACTGTTATAACACAGTAATGTTGTATTACAGCATCCACACAATTCACATTGTTAATTTTTTCCTTCTTGTTTACTTATAGGGATGCACAGGAAGTTCTTAAGAATCACATAAATAGTAATTGCACAATGGGTTCATAAAAGAACAACAGTGGCTTTTACTTATGATGTCCAAGCATAATTTTCAAGTACCAGGCTGTGAAAGCAATGACTTCCACATAATGACATTCATGTATGGTCATGTGGTGTTAAATGTCTGGCAAAATACAAGTTCTTTTAAAAATAGTTGTAAGCACATTATTATTTTAATCACATTTACTTATTTTATCTCAATTCCTTTTAATAACAGGAATTATTAGATTATAATAATTTAATAATTTGACAATTAATAATTATCAAAGTATTAATAATTTAATAATCAACATACAGGCAATATAATTCTCATGGACATGAAGACCCTGAAGCTCAATTAATTTTGCGTGACTTGCCTGTAGTCACACAACTAACAAGTGGTAGCAGTCTTGACTGCGTTCTGATTGGTGTGATTACTTCAGAGGCATTTCTTAAAGTATGTGTCAGTAAGATAGTTTAATTAAAATTCAAAACTATGGAAGAAATATTAAAATTGGCATCACTGAAACAAGATGTATGAATCGTATTACTTAAAATATTCTGTTGTTATTTCACAAGCTTTTTACCAAAGAAATAGAGACAGACTTTGTATTTTGTAGGAAAACAGAGAAGATTTATTAGAACATATATGTAAGTAGGCTGCAGAAGTCAATTTCTAAAAGGGGGAAAAAGGGATTTAGGACACGCCGAATTCCAATTTATAATCACTGATGGCTAACTCTTTTGGCTGCCATCTGTGATACATTTACACAAAGCCTTTCAGATAAAGCAAACTGACAACAAATGAAAAACTACTAAGGAATTCAATACTGCCAAACCTTCAGTACATACCATCACCATTTTTAAAAATCACTCCGACTGAATCTTCACCAAACACCTTGTTGTTGTACACCAGCCACAAAGGCTTCATTTTAGAATCCATGTATTTACACTTTTCAACACTGAAATCAAACAAGGGGAAAATTAGCTCACTTCAATTTAAAGAAATGGCAAGACTGTAATTTTGCTGTGATACACTAGGTCTGAGAGAACCCCTCCCCTGTTCCAGGCTATAGAAGTCAGGACTAGAACATTTCCTCTTGGTAGAAAAGCAACCAGGATGACAGCCTGGGTGGCATGTAGTGATGCCAGATGAGCTGGACTGAAAACCTCAGTTTGCCCTTCTCCCTACCTACATTTAAAATTCCTCTTCTTTCTCATTCTTCCTTAACTTTATGTTGTTCTATATAGTCACCATTAGAACATATTATTGGATTAAAATTAGGATTATTAAAAGTTCATTCTTGATCATTTAAAAAGGGATCAATTTTGAATACTGATATAATGAATAGACATTATTATTTTTCCATTATTTCTGTAGAGAATGAAAAAGTGCGAAATAATTTTCTAAATTCATTCAAGATCTCATTTTGAAATAGTAAAGTTAATTAGTAAATAATTTAAAAATAAGTTAATTAGTAAATGATGGTTGCCAACATGTTGCTTACACAGGATTTTCAACTCTTAGATACCACTAATAGAAAACAAATTTAATTCCATATAACTGACAGGAAATTAACTTGTAATAACGTTCACTAACCCCACAACCACATTTAGCCAGTAGACATATATCCTACTGAACACAAGAATAATCTTTGAGGACTTCAAAATTTCCCTTCTTTAATTATATTCCACATACTGCAGCTAAGAGCTGGCCTTATTCCTTCCCCAACACAGTCACTCAGAAATCCTTTCTTTATTGCTATTTTGATGGGAGGTTCAGTGAGCACAGGACAGACTGTCACTTACTAGAGTTCCGAGAGGATGACACATGGGTTCAAAGGTGACTGCAAGTCAGACAGGGCTTCCCGGTAAGCATTCTGTTTTAAACAAGTGTGCATGGCCTCTTTCCCTTTGGCTCTGTTTAGCTTCATTGCATTCAGTTTGATTAAACTATTTAAAGTTTTTAACTTATTGAGTGCTTCAACCTGAAAAATAAGTTTCCCCACCATCAAAATTCATTTATGGTTAAAAATAATATAAAGTACTATAATATCATGTGATCATATTAATCACTAACCACTACACACACACACCAGCTAATGTAAAAACAGTGCTTGGCTTATGACAAACATATTAGATAGAACAACAGAATAAAAACTTACTTTTATCACTTGTTACTTAAAGCACCATTTTTCAAACTTTAACCCTTTTCTTAAATGAAATCTTATAAATTAGAAAAAAGCAGAGACATAGATTGTGGTTAAGAATATAAGTATGAAACTTAAACTACTCAGAACTCTGCAGCTCACTGAGTAATAGAATTTGGAACACAACTAATCTCAACCACTCCATTTGGCCAGCTCCATAGTGTAAGAGTAAAATCTCTATACAAGTAACCCTGGGGTTCCTGACATTCAACTGTATCATCTACTTCTTGTCATCACTCTTATATGACAGCTTCTCAGTATATTGTCTTTCCACTAAAAATAAGTTAAAATGGATTTTAGTGTAATAAATAAGAATATAGACACAGTATCTGTTGTCCCAGTCTAAATTACTTGTTTTTATAATGAGGTAACTCTGGCTATTAAAACATATGCAAATTTAAAAAAAAGCTTATGCCAGTAGTACAAGGTGAATCATCAATGGCCAAGTGAATGAAAACCATTGTGTTTAAAAGTCAACTTCATTATTTAATCACTGAGGGTCTTTCTGTCACATTATGTAAAATTCCTTAAGATAGCCTCGGCCAACCACAAATCAAAAGGAATATTTTATTTTATCGTTATGGCATTAAAACTGGAAACAACTAATGATAAAAACAGAGTATTTACATCAACGTGTAAGTTGTATATAATAAGCACATGAAATATGTATACAACAAATGTTATAAACGCCATGGCTTGAATTTCTACAAACAGATTTATTTTACACCGTATTTTCATTTTTGAACTCTGCTTCTATGCAAGGAAACCACTAAGAATCTGTAGGGAGATCAATTCAGGCATACAGTTTCTACAGACAGGCTGAGGGCTTGCTCACAGGAAACTGGGAAAGTTCTATGTAGCTTGATGATAAAATCGAGAAGACTGAAGCTTGCCAAGTCAGTCATCTGTCAAAACCACAGACACTCCATTTTTCAACAATTTCAGGAGCTGTACAAACACTGGTGAAAATGGAACCAGCTAAAAAATGGGCTATGCAAATAGGAACTTTTTAAAGTATTTCAAATTTGAATTTCTTCCATGTTTATACACTGAATTTTCATGCCCCATCACTAATTGTGTTGATAAACATTTCCTGGACAGTGTCCTGAATACCCACATGACCATAATTCATATACTTTAAGTGTTTCAACACCTTGTCTTTTTTGTAGGTTTACAGTGATAACAAGAATTGCTATGTAAAGGATAAAGTCTTCTCCTTGCTAATCATCAGTTAAGAAAAAGAATAAGAACAGTGTGGTCACACATGTCACACGACTGCTGTTATAAAAGTCAAACTGAGGTTCCCAGAGAACCAAGAAAATGTCCAGTGTGGTTTCAGCATATCAGTGAGGTCAAAGAAGTAGAAACTTCATCAAGTATGGCCTTATAGACTTTGACAAAGAGTTTGGATTTTATTCCCCATGCAATGAAAATTACTGCAGGGATTTTAAAAAGGGAAATGACATAATACATCTACTTTTTTAAAAGATCACTTTATCTGCTGTGTAGAGAATGGGGGTGGGAGTTTGGGGGGAGGGACAAGAATGGAAACAAAAGGCACAATTTAGGAGGTAAAGCAAATTACCCAGGTGAGAGAGGATAATGGACTGGACTAGGATGGCAGCCATGAAACACAAGACACATTGCTAGGTAGGAGATAGATTTAAGAAGCCTATAAAATTAAAGGGATTAATATTATCTATTTCATGGGCGGCTGGATGGCTCAGTTGGTTAGAGCATGTGCTCTTAACAACAAGGTTACCGGTTCAATTCCCACATAGGATGGTGGGCTGCGCCCCCCGCAACTAGACTGAAAATGGCAACTGGACTTGGAGCTGAGCTGCGCCCTCCACAACTAGACTGAAGGACAACTTGGAGCTGATGGGCCCTGGAGAAACACACTCTTTCCCAATATTCCCCAATAAAATTTATTTTTTTAAAAAAATTATCAATCTTATACTGTTGTGAAGAAAAAATGGCCCATAATAAGAAGTGGTGAATAAGTGTTAGCTATTATTACCATCATTAATGGGCTAGATATACTTGGTTTTAACATGAATGAAAAATCATCAATATTAAAATCATCTATAAAAACCTATAGGAGTTCCTCTGGCAATAAAATTACTACAAGGCTCTATTATAAAAATAGGTTGGGATAGCAGAGAGGTATAAGAATGAGTAGAAGGCTAACAGATGTATAGTGGATTATCCTAACATTAACCAGGTGGTGTACCAGATATGGTTTCACTGCTTGAGCAAAGTAACATCCTCTGGTACCTGGTATGCAGCTACGGATCTAACAAATACTTTTATCTCCATACCTGTCAAAAAGACCCACCAGAAGCAGTTTGCTTAAATTGCTATTGTTGGCAAAGCCAACAATACACTTTCACCATCCTACCTCATGGGTTTATCAACTCTTCAGCCCTATGTCATAAGTTAGTTCACAGGGATTGTGATTGCCTTTCCCTTCAGCAAGATACCACTTTGGTTCAGCACATTGATAACATTATGCTGACTGAACCTATTAAGAACCTATTAAGAACTATTAAGAACTACTCTAGACTTAAAAAATTTTTATGTCAGTGGGTGGGAAATAAATTGAACTAAAAGTTTAAGACTTCTAACTCAGTGAAACTTCTAGGGCTCAAGATATCACTCGGGTCCTTTACATTGATAACATTATGCTGACTGAACCTACTAAAAAGTAGCAACTACTCTAGATCTAAAGAAATTTCTCTATCAAGGTGGCAGGGACAGAGGTTATACATGGAGTCAGCAACATGGACCTCCACTCACCAAAGCCCACCTGGCTATGACCATGCTGAATGCCCAATGTGCCAGCAGCAGAGACCAACACTGATGCAGCACCACTCACCCAGGGTGGTCAGCCAGCTACCTGATGACAGGTTGATTACACTGATCTGCTTCAATTATGGAAGGGGAGGTGTGTCCTTTGGAAGACTCAGTTATAGCGCCAACTAAGTGGCAATACCTTGCAAGGCTGGGGCAAGGCTCTCCAGAAGGCTGTATCTGCTCTGAATTGGTGGCCAATCAATATATGATGTTTCTCCCATAGCCAGGGTTCATGGGTCCAGGAGGTGGTACAACTATTATTCCCTTAGTGACTCACTAGCAAAACTTTTGCTTCCTGTTCCAATGACTTTACGCTCTGCTGACATAGTGGTCTTAGTTACAAAGGGAGGAATCCTTCCACTGGGAAACACAACAGTGAGCCATTGAAGTGGAAATTAAGACTCCTTCCCAGCCACTTTGCGCTCCTTATGCCTCTGGGACAACAGGCACAGAAGGGCATTTTGGTGCTGGCTAGTGATTTATCCAGACTACCAAGGGGAAACTGGCCTACTACTCCACAACGGAGGTAAGGAAGAGTATGTGTACAATACAGGAGATCTCTTAGTATTACCACACCCTGTGATTAAGATCAATGGAAAAGGAAAATTATAAGCCAATCCAGGCAGGACTACTAATGGCCTAGATAGAACTAGACAGAACGAAGGTTTGGGTCATTCCAGCAGGTAAAGAACCACAACTAACTGAGGTGCTTGCTAAAAGGAATACAGAATAGGTTGGAAGAAGGTAGTGATGAATACCAGCTATGACCATGTGACCAGTTACAAAAATGAGGACTGTCTCCTTTTTGTTATGAATGTGTATTTGTATGCGTATAGCAAATGTCTTGGTTTTCTTCCTGCTCTTATTCCCATCATGTAACATAAGATGTACTGACTTAAATATCGTTGTATTTAAGTGTTGTTAATTTTACATCATAGTGTTTAATTTATAGGATATCAAGGAGAAGAATAAACACCACTTAAGGACATTACCTTCTCTTATGAGAAAGAGATTAGTGAGTTTTTGTTTCTACTCAGGGTAGCTGTATCACATTAGGTGAAACTGTGACCCTATTATTGTCTTTATTTGGAGATTTAGTAGGTTTAAGGATCTGTGTTATGGATGCTGAGTTGATCAGCCATAGTTAATTTAATGTATCAACTTGACTGGGCCATGGAGAGCCCATGTATTTGGTCCAAGATTATTCTAGGTGTGTCTGTGAGGGTGTTTTCAGATGAGATTAACGTTTGAATCAGCTGATTGAGAAAAGCAGACTGACCTCCCTACCGTGAGTGGGCCTCATCCAAACATCTGAAGACCTGAATAGAAAAGGCAAATGCTCCTGCAAGTAAGAAGGAACTCCACCTGTCCGACTGCCTTATACTCGGACAGAGGTCTTTTTCTGTCATCGGACTTGAATTGAAACATCGACTCTTCTTCAGTGTCTCTGCTTTCAGACTAGAACTTACATACTATTGGCAATCCTGGTTCTCAGGCCTTCAGACTGATACTGAAACTACACTATTAGCTCTCCTGGGTTTCCAGCTCGCTTGACTATAGATCTTGGACTTCTGAGACTCCATAATCATATGAGCCAATTATTTATAATAAATCTCAATCTCACCCCCCCATTCATTCCCTCACTATATTCACACACATACATACATCTTATTGGTTCTGTTTCTCTGTAGAATACTGACTAACACTCTCCATCTAGCTAACACCTACTAGACCATCAAAACCCACTACAAGTATCAACCTCTATTGTGAACTCTTCCCTAATGCCCTAAGCTGGGTTACATGTCTCTTTTGTACTTCCATAATATTCACTAACAATGCTTGTGTCATAATACTTAATCACTGATTTCTATACCTACTCTAAGGACTCTAAGGAATAGAAACTCCTTAATGGCAGCAACATAGCTAATTTGACTTCATATCACCAATACTGAACACAAACCCTGGCATATAGTAAGTTCTGAGTAAATACATATTAAACTATTAAGAAAACCTTCCTATGTGAGGTTAGATAATACTCAATTCAGAAAAAATTACTGCTAGACAATAAGAGCATATTGTTGCTATCTGTCAATGAAGTAAGTATTCTGGCATGAAACTGGAACACAGGGCTGCTTTATTTTGAGCGCAGAAATTCTCTCACCTCATCCTTCAGGGGACCAAGTCCCCACCAGCAAATCAAGGCTGGGCCATGGTTATGCTTCCCTTTTGTAAGCAAGCTATTAAGAACCATTACTATTTGCAATTACTTAGCTACGTGTATGTAAATCAGGATTATCTCCAAAAGAAAATAGAGAAATAATTGGATACTGAGACTACAACTGTCAACAAAAACCCCCAATTATGAAATTCTGTGTTCAGAAAAACAGCTTCATGATTCTGTTAAACGGCTTGTTTTATTTTAGCTTCAAAAATACATTTATACTGATAAAATGACACTACTGTCTATTTTAAGTTGAGTCTGTGTTTAAGTTTTGATTTAAAAAGAGTTGTACTGCTAAAAAAGATTTGAAAACTCCTAGTATTTAAAAAAAAAACACTAGTTTTATAGCTAGACAGACTGAACTTTGAAACTTATTTCTGTCACTTAACAGTTCTGAGTTTTTAGGCAAGTTAATATCTTGGAGCCTCAGTTTTTCCTCTTGTCAAATCCAGACAGTGTTTAGTAAGTATTGTGGTGCATTATTAGGAAAGTACAATAAAATAACATACTTAAAACACTTAGTATGGTTCCTGGCATAGAGTAAGCAATTAATATCTGACCTACTAGTATCACAAATACCTCATCATGTGCAATGAGTAGAAAATGAGGGTCAGGGAAAAAGATGAGTGATTGTGAGAAACTATCATAATTTCAGAAAATTTCTATATATAGAAAAAGCAGCTTGAGGATTTTCAATTCTAAGAGCTGTAACACCTATGGATTTAGGTTTCAAAATATCTAAGTCTAAAACCAATGGCAGAGCATATGAATCATAAATAATATACTATGGAAAGAGTAACTCAGGAATATGAAAAAACAGGGTCTAAAGATTTCATGATGGTTGTCACCATCACCAACAAACCCATTGTTAAGCATATCTAAATAAGAATTTCCTATTAAAATTTAAGGCATGGTATTACTATAAATGCTATGAGGAATCTTGACTAATTTTTCTGGTAGCATTCAATTAATGTTCTGCTAAGTTTGTTGAAACTTCATTTCTTGATTTAAATTTTGATTTAATTAATCAGGTTCAGTTACTGAAAACTGTCTGAAGTAATGAAATGACAGTAAAAGCATATGACAGAGTTCATCAAATATCACGTGGCAAATTGAACACGAAGATTAAAACAAACTGATACCTGCTTGGAAAGTACTTTCATGTGCCCTACGCTTCCCCGGCAATACGCTTCAAGGATGACACCAAATTGTACGGAGATAGCAGGAATGTGCACTTCTGACCTGAAGAAAGTTAATAATATTATGATGTTTTGTCAGACACTTCAGATCACTAAATAAAAGTACTGACTTCTTTATTCTATTATAAAATTGACTTATGATACCAACTAAAGAAAGGAAGAACACATCCTCTTGTGAAAAATTTTTAGTGGTATGGTCAACTTTCCAACTCTTTAAACATTATAATTCAAAAAGATATGAGATTTCATAATTAGTTAATTCTTTACTCCAAGAAATCCAAAATTTTCACATCTCACCTTATTTACTTTTCGGAGTGAAAAGCTAACATTTCCAATTTAGAGACAATTAAAATGAAACACAAAGATCTGACTCATATCACACAACTGACTAATCCCTCAATTGGCTTCTATTCAGTTTTTTCTCAAAGAATGATGTGCACACCTGAAACTAATTTTAAAAAAAAATGGTGTGCACATTTGAAAATGGAATACATTATTTTGTTATTCCCTGAAAGGTATAAAATAAGAAGACTGAACTGGATGAGAAAAGAATACAAATTAACAATAAGAAAAGAAAAACTCTATTAATAATAATAAAATCAAGATCCAGAAATATACCCCATAAAATAAAAATATTATAGAGCTTATTTTCTTTAAGAGGCTAAGCCTAAAAGGGAAGTTATTTTTTTCCTGATAATCATTACTTTCAATATTCTGAAGTCCAGATGAAAAAAGTAAAAATGTCTCAGTACAGAGTCAGAAATGAGGAATTAACAATTTTCATAGGAAACTAAAGAACTTTTAGTTCTCTTTCCTGATTTTACGTTTACATAAATTTGGTGAAACAGGTTCATGTATTTCTGAAAGTGACCTAGTTAATAAAGAAGTTGAAAATAAAGCTTCTGTTGTTACAGGAAAACTTTAAAATCTTTACCCTGTAGCAGCAATGATATAATATTACTACCCACAGCCTTTTGGAAGGAATAAGTCTGGTTTTCTGTCTAAACACATTAACACATTTACTCTAAATACATACACTTTACAGGAAAACAGCAATACACTAATTATTAATTTCAGTTAAAAATCAAGAAGGCATAGAGGGATACTTATCTGAATTGAAAATTGAGGATTTGGTTATCAAGAAATAGAAGATACCAAGAGAGTATCAATCTTACAGATGGCTCAGAAACAACTAAACTGTTTTTGCTAAATGTCCTGTATTACACTGGTTTATATTAACAAAAGTACAAGATAGTCTCAAACTGCAATATAAAACACTTACCTAAGGTGCCAAAATAGAAATTGCCCTATCCTCCGATTAGCAAGTGCTCTTTCTAGTAGGAATCTAGAGAGGGCACAATCAAGAAAAGGCTCGTATTTTAAAACTTGCACCAGTTGTAAAAGATATTGAGCGAGTTCTTCATCACTGAAAAAAAAACAAAAGACACAGTAAGTCACTCAACCCCATGCCAGAAAAAGATCCCTTCCTATCAAATTATCAAATACTAACTTACTGAAACACAATGGTTTTTTGGGGTCAGGCTTATTGAATGCTTACAGTCACTGTTTCACTCTTACAATAACATACGAAAAGCTGAGGATTTCAGATGGGCGGGAGGAAGAGTGGAAGGGAGCAAAGAGCAGATACATGAGGCATCTTTATTAAATTAACTAGGTTGCTATAATTGACAATTATATTTACAATCAGCCCAGAGTTACAATAAAATTAGGTACTGATTTCTGATCATGCTTAAAGTTATAAACTTAATTAACCAACCAATTTTTTAAAATAAATATTCTATTAGTATGCCAGCAATTTATTTTCCTTTCCTACCATTAGGGTTAAGATAACCCTAGATAACCCTTCTCCCAGATAACCAATGAATAATTAAAATCTTAAATGCAAATAGTTTGAAAGATAAGGAAATGAGTGTATTTGTAAGTGGGAATTGATTCACTAATTAATGTAACATAATATTGTAATTAACTGAGCAGAAGGTTAGTGGTTATGTATTTCGTGTCTGTCTCCAAACCCTTCACATATAAACACACTCCCATCAGAGGCAATTCCAGCAGCTGGGTCAGATACGAATCCCAAGTCTACTACTCATTGGCGTTAGTCTCGGACAATAGGTGGTTAAGAATGTAGTCTAAGGCAGATGTGGCACTGAAGCCCAAGGTACTGGAATACCAAGAAAAAAAAACCCTCATAACTAGACATTGAGCTTAGGGAAACGCATCAGAATTGCCTAAATGGAACATGGAGATCACAGCCATCTCCTCCTGGGGATCAATACATTTAAGAAAAACACCTGACTCGGCCTAATGAAAACTTCAGACTGAGGAGCAACTGGGAGCCTCATTTTTTAAAACTATTTTAAAACTATCTACACAACAATCCTAAAGTTTATTATAAAATCCATGGCCATTATAAAAGCTATAAATAGTGTAAAAGATAGAAAGGAAGAAATAGAAGGAGGATTCCCTTTCCTTACACATCTAATTTCACTCCTCCAAAATGACCACTACTCATGAGTTTGTGTAATTTCTGTGGGCTACCACATGGTTTAAAACATATACACTTTTAAAAAGAAAAAGAATTATAGTATCCATAATTTTCTGAGAACTTTTATTTTTTTATCAAATAGCCATACAGTATAACCCTCATTTTTGAGACCAGAAAGAAAATGGAAAAACCTGAAAACGCCCATTTTCTGAGACTGTCTGAATAATAACATTTCAAATTATCTCCCACAGATTTTCACACATGTATTGTCCAAAGGGAACTATACAAGTCTGTTCACTGCAGCATTGTTTATAACAGTCAAATCTGGAGAAAACTTAAAATGTTCCTCAACAGGGGAATGGAATAAGTAAGATATATCCCTATGACAGAATATTATACTGTAGTAAAAGGAAACTACATTTATATGTAATGGGAAAGATTGACCTCAAAAACCTAATCTTACATTTTTTAAAAAGCAAAATGTAAAACAATACATACAGCCCAATGTACATCTGTATGACTTTTCAATGTTTAATTTTTTGTATCTGTATTTTTATAGATATAGAAAGTGGTAAAACAGAAAAATGTGCTATAGAAAGATACACATCAAATTTATGACTATGGTTGCCTCTGGAAAGTAAAATAAGTAATCAGGATTACTTCTATCAAACTAGGGCAAGAAAACTATGAGGACTTCATCTTTAACTATAATGCTATTTGCTTAATAATAAGAAGTTTTTAATAATCATGACAAAATATCAACATTTATTAATTATGGGTAGACAAAAAAAAAGAGTTAACACAGCAGGCCTTACTGCTATGCTTTTAAAAAGGTTGGCACTTGGCTGGCATCTGGAAATACAGATTTCAAAAGGCTTTCTACCACCCTACCAGGTAAGAATGGCTCGCAAACAATATGGCTTATGCAGAACACCCATTTTCCTTCTGGGAGTCTAGAACTTTGGTATGTTCTAGGCAGAGTGAAAGAAACCTTAGAAACTTTGCCTGGTTTCCTCCAGACTTTGTCCCATGAATCTTTGTCCTTTGCCAATTTTGCTCTGTATCCTTTGGCTGTAATAAACCATCCAAGAATATGACTATATGCCGAGTCCTGTGAGTCCACCTAGTGAATCACGGAACCTGAGGGTGATGATGGGGACCTCGGACCCAGTATGTTTTTGTTTTACAATATCTATAGAGTAAATGTGAGAGAGTGAGAATGTGAGAGAGACGGAGCGAGGGAGGGAAGAAACAAATGCTTTGAACTCGGAATAATTCCTAGCCTTTTCCTTCCTTCTGAGACATTCAAGCATTCATCATCTTTTCTACCCACCCCCAAGTTATTCCTTGCCCCCCAGAAAGCCAACTCAGGAGATACCTCATCTGTCGCAGGCAGCCCACAGCATATTCCCGCACATACTGATCTGGATAGTTGAAATCTAGAAGTTCCAGGGCCTCCCGGGGAGGCAGTTTAGGCCAAATCTGAAGTAGCGCCTGAAGCTGTTTAAAAATTGAAACTGGTTCAGAAATTACAGGGGAAAATAGTAATCTAGTTTTCCATGGCATATAGTAGTAAGGAGGGGTCGAAAGAAAGGAGAAGCATACTTGCAATTATAGAGGCCTCAAAAATCCATTCCTGGTAATACGAATTAATAAAAATTGTCTTAAATTATAGTTGAAACATTCTATAGATAAGCAGGTTAGAAAAGCTATTAAGTACTAGCTTAGAATGTACAGTCAACATATGAATTCTACAGTCATTAGCCATTAACTAACTTTTAAAAGGAGAGGGGGAGGAGGGCAGGGAGGAGGGCAGGGAGGAGGGCAGGGAGGAGGGCAGGGAGGAGGGCGGGAGGGAGCGCATGCATATCCACGCATACACAAAACGATGAGGAAATATTTAGAGGGAAAACTCAAAGTACAAATACAAGCCGCAAGGCTCAAGTTAATGACAGGCAATTTACATATGAAGTTCATTAACAACAACAACATAACGTTACTTTGAGGCAGTTCCCTTTTAGCTCCTGATATTTTAAGAGCATCTATTGCTTAACAGAACTTTTTATTAACCATAGCATGTTTAAAACCTTTAAATCATAATAAGTAACCCATTAGAAATAAACAGTACCCAGTTATTTATTTTCTATAAATAAGGCAAACACAGCCAGTCTCCTATTTGTACGTGCCATGTGGAAACGATCTAGACATAGGGTAAAAAAGAATCCTTAAGGAGATGAGCTGGAATTGCAGGTAGAGGGTGGGTTTGAGGACACATGGCCACATTTTTGGAAACCCTGGTTCCAGAGAGCCTAAATCTCTTGAGCTTTTGTGCGAAGCTTGGGCTTTGGGAATTAAATAAAAATAGCTTATACTTTATTATTTTAATTCTACAAATTATTCAGCCCCTCATTAATTATGTCAAGTGCCTCCAAAAAGTTAATATCTGAATGAATACCCAGCAGCTATAAGTTAAAAGGTATTTTCTCTTAGCAAACAAATTTCAAAGTTCACTAAAGATAACTTTTAAGAAACAAACTTAATTTTTCAATTTACATTTATAGAAAAATAGCTTTCAAATAAGTTTTAAAAAATTGGATTACATCGCCATTATTAGTATACATCTATATAAATTGCTAACAAAGATATGAAATTTATTACAATTTGCATAAATTACATTAAAGTTTCTCAACAAATACAGTAAAATGTTAGTTTCTTAATTTTAATTTTATCTTAAATTTTTAATTATTCTTACATCTGCATTGAAAAGAACAGCTTTATTACTTGTTTTATATATATATAGCACACATATACATACAGTACATAAACAGACATACACTTGTCTATGGTATCAAAATCTCATGGGGATGGGACTAGTAGGACGGAAAATGTCTAAAATGGCTCCTAAGGAGTGTAATAATGAAAAAAGTTTGAGAAATACTGGTTTAAAGATATGAAACACCCACTTCACCCCACTTTTTATCACTGATGGGCCCCCTCCATCCTTTCCCCAAGGCCCTAATGAACCAGCAGTCCTGATTATGGATAGGGAATTGGGGGACCATTTCTTGAGGGTCTAAAACAACAGTAAAAAAACTCTTAGCATATATTACTTCACAAAAACAACACTGCAAAGGATAGATAACATTCTGTAATACTAGAGGTTCAACTATGTTATGGGTTAAAAACGCCCCTACTACTGGAAAGTAATTAACCTTTGGTAAGATTATTTACAATTATTAAAAAATAAATTATAGGGGCGGCCGGATGGCTCAGTTGGTTACAGCACAAGCACTCAACAACAAGGTTGCTGGTTCAGTTCCCACATGGGATGGTGGGCTGCGCCTCCTGCAACTAAAGATTGAAAATGGCAACTGGACTTGGAGCTGAGCTGTGCCCTCCACAACTAGATTGAAGGACAATGACTTGGAGCTGATGGGCCCGGTGAAGCACACTGTTCCCCAATAAAATTTAAAAAAAAAAAATAAAAATAAATGATATAAACATAAAATTAAATACATTACCAAAACCCATCACCTTAGCTTGGGGAAACCCATGGAAGCAAATAGAGAAGGGAAATCTGACTCAGCCATATAGTGAAAACAATTACATGCCTGCTGCAAAGAACTACTGAAATCCCTTCTGCATTATGCCAAAGAATGTTCTCCTGTGTATTAATGGGCTACTCTTCTATAGAATTTTCACCCATGGCTTACACCTACTGAATTAAGAGTACAAACTGCACCAGGCTTCTGGCTCTCCACTTCCCAAGGTAATTGATCTATTGATCTATTGAAAACATAGTTTGTGTTCTTTTGTACAAGTTCACTGTAACTGGCAATGGAGACAGGGTTTCCATTAACTTTTTTTCTAGACTACTAAAAAGGGGGATTAGGATTGTGAAATTCACATTTTCCTACACCTGTTTACATACACTTGGGTGTTTGTACTTGAGTATTAAGTTACACTACCAACTTTCTTCTACTAAAATGGAGGCTGTTAAGTTATATCTGATAACAATGCTTTAGAGTCCCTCACGAAAATGAGACAAGCATGATAAATTCCTGAATATAAAAGTCACTATCCCTACTGTTCAAATAAAGAATATTTAGCATAAATTAGCTCATTTCATTCATTTCCTGACAGTTGACATAAGAAACCTCTCTCAGACATCTTTTAAGAATATAGCAAGATGGCATGACTGAATACTGTGTTCTTTTTATCAGTAGCATACACAGCCAGACACCACGCAAAAGCAAAGTCTTCCCTTTGAAAGGGCTATGATGGTATGCCAAGTTTCTTCACAGAATATCATTTTTAAAAGTAGATACAAACAAATGAGAAGAAAAAAGGATTATGAGAAATGTTTGTACTCTCATTCTATACAACATAATATGATGTATGTCTTCATGAAGGATAGTTTCAGGAGGCACTTAGAACGGGACACAATCCATGAGAAGTAGGCCAATGTGCCAACTAAAAAAGGTTTATATCTTATATTCCATCATTATGGGGGTTCATGGAAAACTAACCTTGAATTTAAATAAGTAAGTGGTTAGAAGATAACTATGTCAGAACAATTAAAACCTATCCAAATGACAAAAACAGCTCCTTTTCAGAGTAAGTAATGTTCATGTGGTCTAACAGTGGAACAGTTTAAATGAAGCCCATTATAATATACTTACATAACATGATTCAAAAAAAATCTTTAAGACATTATTAAGAAATAAACTCAAAAGAAATCCTTGCTACATGTAATTTGAAGTAAAACTATAAAATCAAAGATTTTAAAAATGCATATGATTAAAATAAATTTTTAAAGTCATTATACATTTACTAAAACCAGAAAACTTTTTTTGTTTTTAAGGAGGGCGCAGCTCAGTGGCTCACACAGGGATCAGTGCTACCAGCACCACACTCTAACCAACTGAGCTAACAGGCCACCCTCAAAACCAGAAAACTTTTTAAAAGATTGGGTGAATTCAAGTAAGTTAACAAATTTGGTTATTTTAATATGCCAATTGTATTCGTTCTGATTAAAAAACACTTCAAGGATCCTTCCATAGAGCATTAATGACCAATTGAATTTAATAAATGCCAGTGCTTTTGACAGTCTTGGAAAATTAAATCAAGGAGCGACAATTTCGTAGGCTTTTTGGAGCAAAATTTTTTCCTCTGTCTCTATCCTGCCTAAAGACAAACATTCAACACTGCCCAACTGAAACGAATGTTACATTTGATCTGAATCGTTTATGCTACAAAATGTTAACTTCTACAAACAGAGGTAATTTTTATACAATACATATTCATTTTAGAACGTCACTGCAAAGGGTCTTAAGATTAAAACTTTGGAGTTCATTGATGAAACAGAAGTAGCCCAGAACCTACCATGTGCTGGTAATTACTATAGATAATTACACCATAGATAATTACACCATAGATAATTACACCATAGGTAATTACTATAGATAATAATTGTGTTTAGTGAAATAAACAGAAAACCTACATAGAATCTGGAATTTTTAAATCTTGAAACTTTCTGGTCTACCATTTAGAGTATAAGAGTTTAAAACCTCAAAATTTCTCCAGCAGAAAATTATCCAACCTGTGGAAATATATCTATGTAAGAAAAGACAGTACAGAAACTCAACAAAGTAATTTATAATCCTAACAGGTGTTACAAAAATGATCTTCTATTACCTGAGCAACATCCTCAAGTTTATTCCACTTGATCGACAGTAATAATTTTGGCAGTGACTGTGGGAAATTCTCTCTGCAGTCTTGTCGCAAAGTCCAAATAAGATCCATTTCATTCTCACACAGTTGAGACAGGGGATCCCTGTCCAAGATTTCCTTCAGTACAACAAGAAACTTTTTTCCACCCCGACTCTAAGAAGTAAAATTACTCATTAGAGAATTGAATTGTGCAAACATCCCTGGCAAAAACTTAGCCAATTTATTTGCAATAAATTTATAAACAATTTATGAGCTTTAACATGTGAGTTACTAAAAATCTAATTCTTCAAAAAGATTAATAAAGATGGATATCCCTTTTAAAGTTTTTATTGCCGAATATAATATTTGTAAGTTAAGGGCTAAGGATGAAGGAAAGAATTATTCTCCAACAGTTCTAAAAAAGGGAAAATACTGTTAAAAATCCATGTGCAAACACTAGGTGGCAGAATTGTGGTATGGATTTAAAAAGTCATTTATTATTATGAATTAAATTTCCTTCATTAATTTTCAGTTTCTATTAAAAAACAACAACAAATTAACAGACACAAAAAATGAACCAAACATATGAAGTTTTTAAAAAAAGTAATAGGTGCTGTCTTGGCTTAGAGGCATAAAACCACTTGGATTAAGAACTGAATTTTGACTAAACATGACAAAAATACAATTATCTCATTTTCTTTCCCAATCCTTATAAGAATATAGTAAAATGAAGAAGATTCATGTTATTTTTTGGATCTAGCCGCTAAATTGCACGAACATTAAAAGAAATAGGTGCATTTCCCTCTACTTAAAGAAAAACTATACCAGTTAGGCCAAAACCGTAAAAACAAAAACAAAAACAAAAAAACCTCTCCAGAATTATGTGACAAGATTCTGTAAGGATTTATATTCTATTATATTACTTTGTATATGACGTTATTTTAACTAGGATTTGATATAAACATTAAAATAAATTAAAAAGTCATTACTAATTATCTAAAGTGGTGAGATTCAAAATAGTATATGCCAATGTAAAAAAGAATGGGAATAACATGACTGTCAAGGTAGACTATCTGAAAGACTTAACAAAAACACTATTGAAATGAATAAGCAACAGAAGCAAGGTTTCAGGATACAAGGACAATATACAAAAGTAAATTGCTTCCTATACATGAGAAACAAACAACTGGAATTTGAAATTAAAAACACAATTCCACATTAGTACCCCAAAATATGAAAACTTAGGTATAAAATTAACAAAACATGTACAAGCTCTATATGAAAAAAATTAGAGAACTCTGATGAATGAAATCAAACAAGAACTAAATAAATGACAAAGTATTCCATGTTTGTTCATGGATAGCAAGACTCAATATTGTCAAAATGTCAGTTCTTCCCAACTTATTGAACAGATTCAATGCAAAACCAATCAAAATCGCAGTAAGTTATTTTGTGGATATTTTGTGGACAAACTGATTGTAAAGTTTATATGGAAAAACAAGACACAGCATAGCCAACACAATATTGAAGAAGAACAGAGTTGAAAGACTGACACTACCCAACTTATATGAAAATAAATGTGAAATGTAAAATTATAAAATAGAAGATAATAGAGGAGAAAATCTAGATGATCTTGAGTTTGGCAATGACTTTTTGCATATACCGTGTTTCCCCAAAAATAAGACCTAGCCGGACAATCAGCTCTAATGCGTCTTTTGGAGCAAAAATTAATGTAAGACCCGGTCTTATTTTACTATAAGAACCGGTCTTATATAATGTAATATAATATAAGACCGGGTCTTACATTAATTTTTGCTCCAAAAGACGCATTAGAGTTGATTGATTGTCTGGCTAGTTTTCCAGGAAACATGGTAATGCCAAATGCATGATCCTATAAAGAAAAAACTGATAAGCTAGACTTCATTAAATTTAAAATTATCTGCTCTGTGAAAGACACTGAGAAGAAAATGAAAAGACAAGCCATTACTGGAAGAAAATATTTGCAAAAAAATATATATATATCTGATAAAGGACTGTTATCCAAAATATATAAAGAACTGTTAAAACTCAACAAAAAGAAAATAAAACACCAGACTAAAATATGGGTCAAAGACGTGAACAGACACCTCACCAAATAAGATATATAAATGTCAAATAAGCATAGGAAAAGATGCTTAATATCATATGTCATCGGGAAAATGCAAATTAAAACAAAAATGAGAGACAACTACACAGTTGGCTAACATTCAGAACACTGACAACACCAAATGCTATTGAGGACATGGAGCAACTCATTCACTGATGGTAAGAATGCAAAATACTAGAACCACTTAGGTAAGACAGTTTGGCGGTTTCTTACAAAACTAAACGTACTGTTACTATGCAATCCAGTAATCACGCTTCTTGGTATTTACCAAAAGAAACTGAAAACTTACGTTCTCACAAAAACCTACACATGGATGTTAATATAGCAGCTTTACTCAAAATTGCCAAAACCTGGAAGTACCAAGATGTTCTTCACTAAGTAAATGGATAAACCGTAATACATAAAGATAATGGAATATTATTTAGCACTGAAGGAAATGAGCAATCATGCCATGAAAAGACATAAAAGAACCTTAAATGCATATTACTAAGTGAAAGAAGCCAATCTGAAAAGGCTACATACTAATTCCAACTATATGACATCTGAAAAAGACAAAACTTTTTAGTTTATTTTAAGCAAACTAAAATATAGTGAAATCACTGGTTGCCAGGGGTAGGGGTGAATAAGAATGAATAGGCAGAACACGGAGGGTTTGCAGAGCAGTGAAAATACTTTGTACGATATTATAATGATGAATTAGGTCATTATCCATTAATCTACACCCATAGAATGTGCAACACCAAGAGTGACCCCTGAGGTAAACTACGGACTGTGTGATCATGATGTGTCAACGTAGATTCAGTCCTGGTAATCAGTGTACCCCTCTAGTGAGGGACGGTGATAATGGGGAGGCTGTGCGTGTGTGGGGACAGGGGGTCTATGCAAAATCTCTGTACCTTCCTCCCAATTTTGCTGCGAACCTAAAGCTGCTCTTTTAAAGTCTTATAATTAAAAAAGTACCACACAAAGACTCTATGTATGATTATACTGGTTTTTATATTCAGAGCCCCAGCTTAAAAAGAGTAGGCTCTATTTTACAAGTCAGACTTGGATTTCTCTGAAAAGTGATCATGAGAAGTCAGAATTTGAAAATAAAACGCCTACATTTACCTCTTAAAGTGAAACCGGTTACTGCAAACAACACAAAATAATTGTTCATGTCGGAGAAAGGCAGACTGCTGTTAAGTTAAATACTGCAAAAAGTGAGCAGACCTACTCTAATTTTGTGGACCAAAATTAGATTTTACAGACCTACTGTAAGTAAATATCCCAAAGAGCTATAAGTAAACTAAGAGGGGAGTGCAGGGGGTTAGCTGTATAATTGAACTGTGATTGTTTATTGAGCTATAAAAAGCACAGCACTGAATAACATCAAGGTAAAAACAACCAACTACCAGAAATGTGGCAGGAAGCCCAACAAAACACAAAATCTTACATTCTTTTACAAAAGCCAAAACAGTACTGAAAATTATATTGTACAATGTAACTGGTGAACTTAGACACATGTTCAAATGCTTGAACTAAAATAATGGAAAATAATGGTTGAAAGCAATGAAAATTAACACCCATATTCTCTACTTTTCTTTATGTTTCGATTTTTCAAAATCATATAATTACTATAATAGTGGCTACTGACCAAAATAAAACAAAACATGTATATCCTGCTATAAGCACACTGAAAAAAAAAAAAAAAGACTATGGCTCTTTCCCCTTCCCTAGGGAAGGGGCTGGAAAACTCATGTGTCATGTTCAGAGGCACTGGAGATTCAGACAGCATGTCAGCAATGTTTGCCAGGAGCAGAATGAACCAGTGGCTGGTCCGACTGAGGGCTTAACTAACTGCAGCTAGGGATGAGACAGTCCACGAAGTCAGGGCTGGTGGGACAGAGACTGAAGATGGGTATGTGGTTGGGAGATTGAATATAAATGGAATTAAGCAGATAAGTAAATATACTGAAGTTAATAAGAATCCAGATTTCTGTCAGAAAAGGAAATTAAAACTAGGGAAATGCAAAGGTCAGAAAAAATCCTGTAGTGGTGGATCCAAATTACAGGCACTGATAAGAACTCATTTTAAATAGTTCTTAAATAGCTAGATAAAGAAATATATCTCTGTGCCTGTACTTGCCCAAATATATACATGTATTATCTAGCTGTTTCATGAAAAGGCCTAAATGCAATGGCACGCCAGTAGCAATGAGCATACCCAGTCTCCAGATCCTGGATTCTAAATACTTTTCACAAATAAAAGGAATCAGGACTCCCTGGAGAAACAACTGATTCCAAAACTGGGGTAGAGAAAACACCAGATGAACCTGGAACACTTTGTTGTACCAGAAAGAAGGAAATGCTCAAAGAATGATAGTGACATGTCAAAAAGACACAGGAGAGAGCTTGAATGGGCCGCCACTGGCCAAGTCTGGGTCATTTCGAACATCAAAATAAATGACAGTAACTAATTATAAGTCATGAATCCATACTACTATAAAAAAAAGACATAAAAGTAAACAGGTAAGTAAATAAACTGAATAGAAGAAAAACCTCTACCTTATGGTAAAGCCAACTAATAAATCCAAAAGGAAAAATAAATTTGAAAATCAGCACTTGGCAAAACACTGTAATAATAATGATTCAAGTAAGATATATTAATAAATATTAAAATAACTGAGTACAAATTTGATGTGAAACAGGATGTTTAGAGTCAAAATATCCCCCCACAAAATATTTATTTATATAGAAAAACCTAGTAGATTCTATCCTAATCAAGTGGTAACAATTAACATCAACAGTAATAGAACAAATTAACACTGTTTGCTTCCTGATTAAATGCATTAAGTAAGAACACTCCACAATTTCTATGGTATTCATGCTAAAAATGCATAGCTGGAATCTGATCACGACAAAACATTAAGTAAATCCAAATTGAGTGACATTCCGCAAAGCAACTGGCTTGTATTCTTAAAAATATGTTAGAGTCATTTAAGATAAGACTGAGAAACTCTTTTAGAAAGAACCTAAAGACACATTGACAATGATATGAAACAAGTAATCCAAGTTGGATCCTGGATTTACAAAGGACATTACTAAGACAACTGGCTAAATTTAAATGAAATGTGTGGTTCAGACAACAGAGAAGAATTCTATCAATATTATTTTCCTGATTTTTATGAATGGTCTCTGGTTAAGCATGAGAATATTCTTGTTTTTAGGAAATACACACTGAACAATGAAAGGGAAAAAGAACATGATGTATATACATCACTTAATCTCAAACGATTCAGAAAAAAATGCGCATACACACAGATTGGTAAAACAAATGTGGTAAAATGTTAACAGTTGGGGAAGCTGAATGAAAGCTATATGGGAATTCTTTGCATTCTACTTGCAAGTTTTCAGTCAATTTGAAAATTTTTTTTTAATGTTTGATATTTTCTCTCCCTAAAATTGAGTGCTGTAAAGACTCCAAATCATTCTACTAAGAAAACACTCCAGGGAGATCCCCAGAACATATGACTAAAGGATGAGTTATCATCTGTGTTCTCCAAAGCCAGCCATTAAGATTTTGTGCCTGAGTTTCTGCAGGAAGAAAATAAAACAGGTAATTTATAACGTAAGTGTTTTAAATTAGAGCAGGGTTTCTCAGCCTTGGTGCTATTGATATTGTGTTGCAGGAAGACAGTCCTGTGCATGGTAGAAAGTATAGCAGCACCCCTGAACTCTACTCACTAGATGCCTGAAACACCTTCCCGAGTTGTGACAAACAAGACGATCTCTAGATATTATGCTAAGTGAAATAAGCCAGTCACAAAAACATAAAATACTGTATGATTCTACTTATATGAGGTATCTAAATAGTCAAATTCAGAGAGACAGAAAATAGAATAGTGGATGTGAAGGGCTGAGAAGAGAGGAGGAAAGTAAGTTGTTTACTAGATATAGAGCTTTAGTTTTGCAAGATGAAATAGTTCTAGAGATCAGTTCCACTCAATGTGTTAAGAATATTGTGAATACGTACATAACACTTTTGAACCATATACTTAAAAATGATTAAGATGGCAAATTTTGTTATGTGTGTTTTACCACAATTTAAAAAAATTTTTTTAATTCCAAGGGCAGGTTTAAGTCCCTTAGTATGGTGATGTTAAACTGACTGATGAACTGTATGTATGTGTGTGTGTGTATGTTTTATATATACACACACAAAAAAATAAATGTAAACACATACATACACAAACAATACAATTCAATTTACTATGATATTATTAAGAAATGTCATCAGCTCTTGGCATATACATGAATAGTCAGTTAAAACAGTGGAATGAGAACAAAATTCCATTCATTCCTCTCAAAGGACCATGAAGTGTCAGAAAAGATATATCTTAAAAACTACTAATCAATAACAGCTGTGGGAAATGATAAAGCGTGCCTAACACAGGGATCCTTTAATGAGAGAAGTAGACAGGACCAGGAATCAGATGTGCTAAGCCATGCAGTAGTGAGAAACACAGTTCTAGGGAAGGCCAGCTCAGAACCAAGGGATACAAGGAGTGGGAGGAGGCCAGGGGTAATCACCAAAGGGATTACCGAGGGATCTGCAAATGGAGCATCCGCTTTAGTCAGCATGCCTCTTCCTCTGTGCTGAGCTGAAACAGCAATGGTGAGGGGCGTGGGTACCAAGCACCCTGGAGCCACCGGCTCCCAGAAGGTATGGAAATCTTCACACACAGGAGATCCCAAGTGTCAGCACAGTCTACCCTAACTCCTACAGTTACTGAAGACAGGTTACAGTGAATCGGCAGACCACCAGGAAGGCACAAGGATAAAAAGAGCTCAATTAAGAAGCACCAAATATTTGAGAAAACTGTTATAAAGATGCCAAAAGAAGGAAGACCACTTCAAAAGCAAGATTATTTACTCCCTAAGAAATAATTAAGGTGACATGATAGCCATGGAAAAGAAATAATCAGAAACCTTAAAATTACTGAAATTTTAAAAAGTAAAAAGAAACTCCAACATGACTAGTAATAAGGGAATACAAGTTAAAATAACGTGATACCTTTTTCTGTCCACTGGATTAACATATTTAAAGGATTGGCAGAAATGCAAAAAGATAAGAACTTTTACACAGTGTGGGTGGGGGTTGTAAATTTCCCATCTTTTATGGTATGCAATTTGGCAGAATTCTTATGAAAAAGGCACATATTTTTGGATCTAATAATTTCACTTCTAGAAATCTGTCCTATAAAATACACATATATATAAGGAAGTATATATAAAATATTCATTGCAGCACTGTTTTAGTGGAGAATAATTGAAAAAAGCAAACCATCCACCAGTAGGGGTATGTATATTTACTAACTATTGGATACTAATAACGAATGCCATGAAATGTTAAAAAAGCTTTAAAAAGAGAGAAGTAGACCTCTTCATACAGACATGACAAGGTCCACAAAATAGATTAAATAAAAAGGGGAGAGATTACATAATAAAGACATTAATTTTTTCTTTAAAAAAAGGATATAGATATTTACACATAAAGGTATATAAGTGCATACACAGCATTAGGGTTGGTAGCTACAAGCTAAACTGTTTACAGTTATCTCTGAGAAGGAAAGTTACTGGGGGCTATAGAAAAAAAACTTTCATTTTTGGTTTCACAATTTATTAACTATACTATGTGCCCAATTAAAAAAAAAAAGGGTACATCAAAACCTGAGCAAGAATATTCCCTCCTCAGGAAGGAGGGATCCCCCTGATTTAGATAAGGTAGTAGCAAATCACAGTAGAAATAGTAAAAATTAATGTATGCTTCTGATGTTCAAAGAGCGATATTGAGACTAATAAAGGGCAACTAAAAATGGGCATTAAAATGAAGATACGCCTACATAACTGAAGGGAACCAACAATTTTCCAGCCTGAAGCTACTTTCTGGGACATTGATTTTGTTTAAGAAACAAGACTCAGAGAATCTGAATCTTCACCCCAGCATTAGTCAGGAAGACTCCAAGACTGTTAGCTAGATATCCCGCGTCCCACTGTTGCTGAGACACCAGAAAGAATCTGCCTGCCATATGTGTTCTGCTCTTTATCAACTACCTATAAATCGCCCATTCTCACTTCAGAAATCTTAGCAACCACCCCCACCTTTTCTCCTTTGTCCAAAATGTCATATACCCAATGTTACCTCACTGTCTTTGGAAGTTTCATGCTTATGTGAATTCACCATGTGTATTTATCAAAACCTTTGATTTTCTCCTGTTAATCTGTCTCTGTTAATTTGATTATTAGCCAAGTTAGAACTTAGACGGTGGGAGGAAAAGTATTAATTTTTTTAGCCGCCACATAACTGTTATCTCTTACACTTAAACTGTAATTATCTGTTTCAGTAATTGCCTAACTGATAAGTTTATAGTTGTAATGAACTTCTTTTGTTTCATTAAAGAACTCTATTCTCAAAGTATTTGTAGTAGAAGTTGACTTGCACTGCAGGGCTATAGAAATTTTTGAGCACTCCAATGGCAAAGCACAAGACAGCCTGGGCCAGGTACTTCTCCTAGCCAACAGGAAATAGTGCTTTGATTCAGTGAAAAGGACAAAAACATATACATTATCTCTACCTTTGCCTGCCGGCCTCCATATAACTACCAATCTATACAGAATGGTTTTACTGAAGACACTTAAAAATTGTAAACTGATGACGTGAAAAGAGACCATAAGATTAGAACTCAGCAACATGTTAACTAGAAAAAAATTTCCACTGCAAAATATAGATGGTAGAAATAGTTTATATATATAGTAAGCTAAGTAAACAAAGTAATCTGTTCTGTAGTCTTGGGCAGAAAGAATAGGAATCGTGTGTATGTGTGGAAGAGACTGTTGTTTTTCCCTCAATAAGCATTTTCCTCTTCTTCCTTTAGTAACTAGAATCTCTTACTCTTAGCCAAGTACATGACTGCCCAGCGAAAGACTACATTTCGCAGCCTCACCTGTAGTTAGGGATGTCCATGCGACTAAGTTCTGGCTAATGAGATGTGAGCAGAAATGAGGCATGTTATTAATACTCTTACAAATAATGAGTGAGGCCTCTAGTCTTGCTTTTACTGCTCTTGTTGGCTGGAACATAGTAACCTAAGAAGCTCAAGCACCAACGTTAAACTATGAGATAGAAACCACAAGGCAGTGCACCAAGATGGAAGAAACCTGGGTTCCCACCAGCATTGTAAACCTGGTCTGATTATACCTGTTTTGCTACATGAGAGAAATAAAGAAAATTACAGCCTCCTCATTCAACTGAGTAATATTCACAAAGACAGTATTGTTAATCTATTAGATGTCATTGCATCTTACAAACTAGTTGCTGAACCCCATATTTATATCAGAAAAAGGATTACCACTGAACAGACCACCTACAAACAGCTGCCTTTGAACAAAACATTAATATGTACATACTCACACACACTCAGACTGTTCTTGCATATGCATATGGTCTTCTACAAGATCGTAGCCGTAAATGAGATGAAGGGAGCTAATAATAAGCACAACTTTATAATAAAAAGGGGCCATTTAAAAACCTTGATACTTACTGAGACATTAGCACTATCACTGCTTGCAATCTCAGCTGCTTTTTCGATAATCTGTTTAAAAAAATTTTTTAATTAGATTTTGGCTCTAGTATTTGTAAAATTTTAAATGTAAATGACTATACTTGTACTTAAGACTACAAGGCACTACATATGGTCTGGCATTTCTATGCTTTATAATATAAACATGAATTTTAAATTCAAAATGGTATTATGCAGTGATTCTCAACCTTCAAACTCCTGATAACTGAGAAACAATGGCATTACTATTAGGAACTGTAACGCCTAGAATGCACCAGGATTGTCTGTAGATAAAATGAGAAGTGGCTTGCATGTGTATGTGTAAATATTTTTAACATAGGTAAAGGTATTCTGGTTACGAAAATGAAAAGGTATGTAAGAGTTACTAAGTATTGAGTAAGTTTTTATCATTTCTCATGTTTTTTTCTGAATTAACAAATATCAAAAGTGTAAGTAAAGTCAAAAGAGAGCCTAAAAATTTTTTAAGGGGCGGCCGGATGGTTCAGTTGGTTAGAGCACAAGCTCTGAATGGCAGGGTTGCCAGTTCGATTCCCACATGGGCCAGTGAGCTGAGCCCTCCACAACTAGATTGAAGACAACAAGCTTCTGCTGAGCTTCAGGAGGGGTGGCCGGATGGCTCAGTTGGTTAGGGCACCAGCTCTCAACAACAAGGTTGCCAGTTCAATTCCCACATGGGATAGGGGCTGTGCCCCCTGCAACTAAGATTGAAAATGGCAACTGGACTTGGAGTTGAGCTGCGCCCTCCACAACCAGATTTAACTCCAACAACTTGGAGATGATGGGCCCTGGAGAAATACACTGTTCCCCAATATTCCCCAATTAAAAAAAATAAAAATAAATATTTTTAAAGTCATTAAGTTCAAAGGGGGCTCTAATTCTTGAAAAGAGGGGAACCCACTGGTCCAGAAGGAAGATCAGTGGTAAAGAATCTGAAAATCCATATCCGGTTACTGAGTTAGGTAATCCTAAACTAATAATCTGTATCCTCATGTGTAAAATGTAGTGATAATTCCCATCCTATTTCATAGGGTTGTTAATATGATAAAATGATATCGTTATTAAAATTAAGCAATAAACAAAACCGATTTGAAAAGCAAAGTGAATGCAAGTGATTACAGCAAAAAAAATTAAATAAAAAAAATGCAGGGAACTTTCACTTTTTATATCTCTATTATTTCATTTGTTTTACAATGATCATACATAAATTGTACTATTAAAGAAAATCCAGCAAGTATGAACATATTTACACGTATTTAAAGACTAAAATTTCCATCTGAAGTTGATCTTCAAAGATAGACTCTCCAAGGGATTGTAAAGGCAAAAGGAAAGTTTAGTGACCATTTGTAGATGACGTAAGCAATGTTGAAATGAAACATTTAAAAGAAACTGGACTTCTCTTAAAATATTAAATTAAAAATACTTATATTTTCACAGAATGTTATATTTGTAAAAATGCATCAAAAAGCATCTCATTTGATCCAAAATAAATTATAGCTGATTGTTGAACATACCATAATTGAACACAAAAATAGCTACACCTGGGACAACTATCACAAGTAGTATGGCTTGTGAATTAAGGAATTAAAGCCACAGTATAAATGTAACAGATGAGTCGAAATGTACCTTTTCCTACTCAAAGTACACTAAGGCATATGATTCTTGACATATTTGGGATTTCTATCGCAATAATCACAAAATTTAATTTGGTTGTACATTATTAATCAGAAAAAAATTTTAGAAAAATTTGAAAAGTTGCTCCTTAGGTGGACAAAATTCAATTAAAATGAATGTAAAGGAAGAAACATTAAGTTACATAAATTTAATTTACATACTATACAAATCTACTCTCTACAGGTCTGGTAGTGTTGAACATTAAAATACAAATTAGTTTATAGGTGGGTTAACTTAAATATTTAGTATAATATCAATTTTTAAAGGTAGCTTGTTCTCAAATGTATTAAGGAAATAAAAGAAACGTGTTTATTATTTGAGAATTTACTCAAAGATTTCGTCAAAAAAATCAGCATCAATTATACCTGAAACAAAGATGCCAAACCCAAAGATAAAACATATGACAGCTTAGCTCTCTTAGCATGTAAATTGTCATAGTACTATTTTCAGCCCCACCAGATACTCTTCTTACTCCCAAGATATGCAGCTTCACATTAAGGAAATGTGTTCCTTAACTGAATTCCTTGCTATAGAGTCTACAAAAATAGTAGGACCTTAGAAGTCTTACTAATAGTAACATTTAACATAAATGATCTGTTCTTGGATACCAACTGGAACACAGCAGTGATTATGTCTTTAATCTCTGAACTAACACGCTAGGCATGTTTCACTGTACACATACATTTCACATGTTCAGTTACATATGAATGCATTTATAGACCTTTTAAATTGAAAATGACCTCAGAGAACAATTATGACCTTCTCATTTTATAAATGAACCTGAACTCCAGAGATAACATGTCTGTCTCACTTGGTCAGTGATAAAGCCAGGACTAAAGAGAGTTGGCTCCCTGCTCAGTGGTCTTTCCACTGAACCAAGCTGTCAATGTATGTGAAGTTTTGAAACAGAAATAGACATACATAGCTTAAACTATAAACATATAGAGCCAAAAATAATCATTCAATTATTTCATGCATAGTAGCCCTTTAAATAATTAGCTTACCTTATCAAAAGGAGGGTAATAATAAGGTTGTTTTTTATTCTCTGGGAATTTGATATGCAAAGCGGTTGCATTTTCAGTATATGGATTTGTTTGAACAGTTCCCATGGGATTCAACATTTCTTCAAGTTCATCTAAAACATGCAAATAATTTTGATTCTTAAGAAAATGCCTTTGAAACGAAACTAAAACAAAACTTTAATGGATTTCAACCATGAAAATGATTTTTAAAGTGTCACCTAAGGAAATCTGGCAATTATATCAGTACGTCTCTAATTTTCTGTTAAAACTTGGCACAAACTTTGAATGTGAGTTTATATACATTTTTAGAATGAGAAAGTAACAAAAATTAATAACTACCTCACCTCACCCTTTTTCAATCTGGTAAGTATTCTGAATTTTGATAAAAAAACTTAATTGAGACTGCTCTCCCTCCATCAAAATTAGGTGGCACAGAGGAATTGTTATTAGTTCATCATCATAGACAGATTTCTTTATCATATGCAATCTGATTTTCATGGTCATCACAGTTCTCAAACTAATATTTTCAAAGTCATCAATGACATTCCTTTTGACAATCTTAATGTTCCTCTATTTCCCGTAATAGCTGATAAAAGTTAAACACCTTCTCTGGTAGTTTTGTAACACTCCATTCAAGTGGTACTCCTTTAACTTCACCAACTGCTTGTTTCTTCAAGACACTCCTTCCTCGTTTCTATCACTCTAAACATGGTCCATTCACAGAATTGTGCATGGGGATCTTAGAAATTCAGTGTTGTCACAAAACCCAGGAGCTCACATAATTTTCTCATTTGATAGATAAGTAAACTGTTGAAGAGACATGAAACTCAAGATGAGAGGACAGAGTTTGCAGTACAACCTGAAGTCTCCTCTCTCCAAACTAATTTCTCTTTTCTCATACTGATTTTTAGCAGTTATTCTCACTATACTTCCTGAGGAGATAAATGATAAAGCCACTTCTGTCTAGGCCTAATGTTGACATAGTGTGCACAATCAGAGTTGTCTCCTGAAGCTAGAAAATCGGTAGAAGTATTTACAAATTCCAGCTACTTAATCATCTTTTGCTCATCTTTTTTAATACTCTCTCATCTCACAGATTCTACTTTCAACTGGACTGAAGCAGTTCTCATAACTTATACAACTCTAAAGCGGCCTTCTCTGCAAATTACAATCCTGTATTTGCTAACTAAAACTAGGAGCATTATACTTATTTGTCATCTGAAGTCAAATGTAACATTTTAGTATTTTTATCAGCCCCAAACATATGGAGCTGCTTAACCTTGCTTAAAAGTGATTACAAAAAAGGCACCCTAATGTATCACAAATGGAGAGTACAAACTGGCACAATTTCTATTGGAGAGCAATTTGTGATTATTTATCAAAATTACAAATGTATTTATTCTTTGACTCAATAAAACCACTTCTGGGAACTTATTTTAGATATATACTTGCACATAAACAAGGTTAGTCATTGTAACACTGTTTAAACTATCAAAAGATAACTGCTTTAAGCAGCAGCAGCAGCGGAGGCAGCAGGGGCAGCCGGATGACTCAATTGGTTAGAGCACCAGCTCTCAACAACAAGGTTGCCAGTTCAATTCCCGCATGGGATGGTGGGCTGAGCCCCCTGCAACTAAAGATTGAAAACGGCGACTGGACTTGGAGCTGAGCTGCGCCCTCTTCAACTAGACTGAAGGACAACGACTTGGAGCTGATGGGCCCTGATGGACCCTGGAGAAACACACTGTTCCCCAATAAAATTAAAAAAAAAAGGCAGCAGCAATCTACGTAGAAAGGGCAAAGAGCAGAACGCAAAGAGCAGAATACTACATGGAATATGCTATTTTGTGGAAGTATAGGGAGAAAAGAAATCTACATTTGTATTACCAATGTATACATGAAGAATTCTGCAAAGACACAAAAGCAACCAGAAGATGTGATTATATACCTTAATAATGAAATAGGGATTCTAGATAATAGATTATTTGTAGTTCATTTCTGGCTTGCTCCTACTGGGATAACTGTGCCAATTCTAGAGCTGATACATGCAGAGTGAATGTGTTCATTTATTATTTCTCATTTTACATTTTGTTAGAGATAAAGTAGGTTCATGGTATGCCAAGTTAATACTGCCAAAATTTTTTCTAAAAATACCTATCAAATTACTGGATGATGATTCAGTAGTTTAAATTAAGATTTTCAAAAAAGTATATTGTGAAATGCCTGATTTTTACTCTTACGGTGAAACTGTAGGTTCTCTTAAGAAATGTGGGGCGGCCGGTTGGCTCAGTGGTTAGAGTACAGTGCTCATAACACCAAGATTGAGGTTCGATTCCCATATGGGTCAGTGAGAAGCAATGGCTTGAGCTTGAAGCTGAGCTGATGGCGGGCAGCTGGTTGGCTAAGTGGTTAGAGAGAGGTGCTCATAACACCACGGTCACCGGTTCGAGTTCTACATGGGCCGGTGAGCTGCGCCCTCAACAACTAGATTAAAAACAATAACTTGACTTGGAGCTGAGCTGTACCCACCCCCCCAACTAGATTGGAGGAAAAAAAATGTGTACATGCACACTGCTCTCCTATATTTCAGGATTAACGTGATTAGTGAAAATTACTGGAGATATATGCAGGAAAGGGTAGGAATAATAGACTATACACACATAAAATATTAAAATGTGAGGAATATATAAACATGCCCACAAATAACTCATTGAAATTTATGTCCAAAATAATTATATATATACCTCCAAAAATAATTCCCAGGTAGCAACTACTAATATATAAACATTTTCAAATGTTTGTCACCCACAAAATAATTTTAAAATCAAGTAAGTTCAAAATTTTACTAAATATATTAACCAACTATGAAGACAGAAAAAAAAAACACGATTATTATATGGCAAGGTTTACACTAAAAATTTCCAACATTTGGGAAAGCAGTACAGACTAACAGAAAGAGTTGAGCAGTCTTTTGAACAAATCCTAGGTTTTAGTCAATTATGTAAAACTGACAGACTAAGTTATTATCTCTGAGGTTCACTTTCCTCATCTGTAAAATGGGGATAAAACCATCTACTTCATAGGGGTACTGCGATTAGTATTTGAAAAATATAGGCATGTGGAAGGTACTCATCTTAGCTCAAATTTCAAGCTAAAGCCAACTAAAGAATAAGTGTTTTTACTATTCTTGCCAAGTGAGTAAATGTTCCTTTTACTAGTATAGATATTTAGTACAATTAGGAGCAATAGAGGTTGTTATACAAAGACACTGTTCCTTAAGACAATTATTCAAAAACCTGTAAGTATAAAATGTTTACAGCGAGAATACATTCATTGAAATAACAAATATATGAAGATACAAATCACTTTTTTAATATGTTAAAATAATCTATGGAAATTTGTTTTAGCATGAACAATGAAGATACCAAATGATGGTTTCTTTACGAAACTGAAAGAACAGTGAATTATAAACATTAACTAGTCCACATGCCAAAACTTATTCTTTAACACTAAGGATTAGGATGTAAATCTTACCAGGAAATGAAGACCAGCTGTGCAATATTATGTCTCCAGATCTCAACTGTCCTTTAAAGTCAAAAACCATCGTATTTACCCATGCTACAGGATAATGCTGTTGAAAAAGATATTGCATAAATACGCTAAGAATGAATTTTAAGGTGTGAATATCTGCATGCCCTTTGTTTCAATAATCTTAGTTCTTGAAATTTCTAGAGTTCTAGATGATTTCCTCAAAACCACCCAAAATAAAAGCAAGATGTACCTGAGAAAATGTCAACATCTTTATATTGGTTCAAGAAAAACCTAAAAGCCAATTAATGTCTCACAATAAAATAGCATATGCCCAAAATAGAATATTTATTGCACAGCCATTGAAAATGATGAGGATCTTCTAATGATTCAAGAAAATATGTGTGATATAGGCAGGCTGTATGTTTTAAGAGCTTTCAGCATATATTACTCCTAATATAGGAGAAGGCAATGTCTCTATGTATCATAGAATTTATATTTCTAAAAAGGAAGCACCAACTTGATAGGACTTTTATGCAGACACTTAGACTAATTAATTTGCTCAGTATAGCAAAAAACTTTATAAATACTCAAAAACTTTGAGTAAAATTCTCTATCAGTGGAGGAAAAAAGATAACTCTTCTGGGATTTTTTCATGAAAATTTATTATTTTTTTAAATTATAATAACCAGAAAAAATACATACTGATATTAGGAATAAAAAGGTACAAAGTCACGTACATAAAAGTAATCAGGTTTTTTTTTAAGGTATAAAATTCATGTGCCCATCCCTAAAAAAAATTTTCATAAAGAAAATGAAAAAAAGACGACTAAAAATATTAAATGGGAGAATGAGTCAGAAAAAGTATACCATCCTTTATCCACAATTTCAAAATCCAAGAAAATGAAAAATAATGCTTTGTTCATAATTTATTTGACAGTAAAAAAAAAAAGGCCATAAATTACATGAAATTAATTGGCAGTCTTCATTTGCCTCATTTAGTGTGATATTAATATATTTCACTGATAGACAATGATGAGTTTGATTACAGATTTGAGCCCTAGACCCTACCAGGTTTGTTGAGTAAAGTACAATCTATGATCTTTCTGAAATGCACAAAATTCTGAATTCTCAAGTGTATCTGGCACCTGAAATTTCAGTTAAGAGACTGCAGACCTGTAAAACTTTCTTCATTCTTTTTCATCTGTATCTTCTAAAAGTATAACATTTATAATAGAGCACTTATAGTATGACAGTTACTAAAATAAATTTGCCAAAACAGAAATGAATGAACAGGACATAAAAATGGAGATTTACTGTGTTTTTGAAATCAGTTCTTAGAGAGCAAAGTTATATGATATATTTTCACTTATATTACTCAATTATTTCAAAAGGTCTTAAAATTATTCCACTATAGTATTATTCCATTATAAAACATTTTTACAGAAGTTAGTATATTACCACTTTTCCAGATTTCCTGATGGTCTGATATTTAGAGGGATTAATCGTTTTAGTTGATTTCTTCGTTTTCACTTTATCCAAAACTGCATAAACAGCAAAACATAATCTAGCCATTCGTGGCAGGTCACAAGTATTAATATCAAATTCCAGTGGTTCATTCCAAATGTGATCATTTTTCCCTGATATCTCTGAGCTTACGATGGTTTTACACAGGAGTTCAGTACCATGAAAAAGGCCAGCTCTGACATGAACCTGTAATAAGGGAGATAAAAAGAAATACAGAATCATGAATTTTGCACCACTGAAACACCTCTATTTTGGAGAATGAAGAAACATATACTGGGAGAAGCAGCACATCAACTCCAGGAAAGCCTATTTGCCTACAAAAGCATCAGACTGTAATTAATCAGTGTATTATTCACTAAGCTGTTTAACCTATTTTTCACTTACTAAATAAACAAACTAAAAAAAAATGCCAGGGATATCAAAGGTATAAACAGGTCTAAAGAAATCAAGACCATAAGTATAAAAACTATTATCATATGCTTGCTTCATTTACTTGGGATCTTGCTTTACTCATTTAGTTGGGAAGGAATGGATGGAAAAATGACTCCAAAGTCTCTTTCTACTTCTAAATAATTTATCAGTTGGTCCTTATAAGTAGCCAACTAAAGATATTCTATCCATATTTATGATTATTCTATACATCACTCACTGTCTTTCATTTTTTTCTTTAGATCCAGGTTCAGAGTGGTACAAGATGTCCCAGAAAATTTTATTCAGTCCTTTATATATATACTTATTTTTAAGACATGATCTAATTATCTCCAATTTAGAGGCAGTAAAAGTAAAACTAAAAATAGTACTAAAACACAGAGACTAAAGCAATGAAATACATTAAGATTAAATGTTTTTATATTGAGTATTCAGAGTGACTTACCATACAATAGTAATCAATAAATATTTACCGAATAAATGAATACATATGTGGAATTATTTAGGTTTGTCTTTCTTAAATTTAAAAAACCTTATCAATAAAAATTTTTACTTGTTAATAGTTACTATTCTAATTATGAAAAGGAAGATAAATAACCAAGACTACCTACTTCATCTATAAATATTCAAAGATATTAAGTAGTGATATAAAATTTTAAATATTGATAATACCATCAACTTTTTAAATGATAAATATTTATAATACATTACAGTTATGACTTTAAAACTTATTAAAACAATTTAAAAGTTATACTAGCAAAAATGTAACTATAATTTAATAGACTACACACCATAATGTAACACGGAAAGGATGGCTTACTTTAATAAATACTATTCATTAATGTAACTCCTGCAAAATAAACACAGATGGATTAACGGGTTAAATATTTTTAAGTAATTAAAAAACAAAATGAAAATTGTTAAACAGATATGAGAGGGCCAGCCCGGTGGCTCAGGCGGTTGGAGCTCCGTGCTCCTAACTCCGAAAGCTGTCGGTTCGATTCCCACAATGGGCCAGTGGGCTCTCAACCACAAGGTTGCCGGTTCAATTCCTCCGAATCCCGCAAGGGATGGTGGGCAGTGCACCCTGCAACTAAGATTGAACAAGGCACCTTGAGCTGAGCTGCCTCTCAGATGGCTCAGTTGGTTGGAGTGCGGGCTCTCAACCACAAGGTTGCCAGTTTGATTCCTCGAGACCCTCAAGGGATGGTGGGCAGCACCCCCTGCAACTAAGATTGAACTCGGCACCTTGAGCTGAGCTGCCGCTGAGCTCCCAAATGGCTCAATTGGTTGGAGTGCATCCTCTCAACCACAAGGTTGCTGGTTCAACTCCCGCAAGGGATGGTGGGCTGCGCCCCCTGCAACTAGCAACAGCAACTGGACCTGGAGCTGAGCTGAGCCTTCCACAACTAAAGTCCTGAAAGGACAACAACTTGAAGTTGAATGGCACCCTCCACAACTAAGATTGAAAGTTCAACAACTTGACTTGGAAAAAAGTCCTGGAAGTACACACTGTTCTCCAATAAAGTCTTGTTCCCCTTCCCCAATAAAATCTTAAAAAAAAAAAAAAAGAAAAAGAAATGAGGGGAATCAAAATTTTCCACCCTAAGGCTGCTTTTTGGGATACTGATTTGATTTTAAACTGTTTAGTAAGAAAGAACCTCTGACCCTCCTTTTTCTGCCCAAGAGATTCAGAGAAACCTGCTTCAGGAAGGGAGCCTTTGCTTGATGACCTTAAAAATCTTCACCCCAGCATTAGTCAGCAAGACTCCACGCCTATTAGCTAGATACCCTGCGTCCCACTGTTTCTGAGAAGCCAGAAAGAATATGCCAGCAAGAATCTGCCTGCCATGTCTGTTCTGCTCTTTGACAACTACCTGTAAATCGCCCATTCTCACTTCTGAAATCTTAATACCCGCCCCCACCTTTTCTCCTTTGTCCAAAATGTCATATACCCAATGTTACCTCACTGTCTTTGGAATTTTCATGCTTAAGTGAATTCCCCATGCATTATGTATTAAAACCTTTGATTTTCTCCTGTTAATCTGTCTCTGTTAATTTGATTATTAGCCAAGTTAGAACTTAGAAGGTGGGAAGAAAAATATTAATTTTTTTTAGCACTCACAGATCCTATACAGACATAACACCAAATGTCCATAATCAATTTCAAGATTGAGTAGCCATAGCCTTAACCAACCTTTGTTTAAGTCTATGTCTCTAAACTACTTTAAATATTTCCCCATGTTCCTCAAAATTAGGCTACAAGTCAGGGGACTTCCATTTTTAGTTTGTAATAAGTACAAAGAAGGATTTTACATAACAGCACTCTCAGGAAATCTATTTACCTTTATGCTATACTCAAACTATCTAAACTGAGAAACTGACAACACTAGTGTTTTTAACAGCCAGGACAGAATACCGTGTTTGCCCGAAAATAAGACCAGGTCTTATATTAATTTTTGGTCCAAAAGACGCATTAGGGCTTATGTTCAGGGGATGTCATCATGAAAAGTCATGCTAGGGCTTATTTTCCGGTTAGGTCTTACTTCGGGGGAAACACGGTAGGAATAAGAGAAAGGATACTGACATACAATTTCTCATGTTCACAATTACTTTATTCTCTGAAGAAAAATTTAGTTGCCTATAAGAACCATGAAACAATTATTTCCTAATTAAGAAATGGCCTCATCATGAAATGCACAATAAATGGCATTTAGTGTTAGTAAAATTATATAGAAGGTAGGAAGAAAGAGCACAAAACACAGATTTCTAAGTTTTCCTTCCTAACATACCTCAGGAAGACTGAACATCAGTTAAAGAACATATAATGGGTGAGAGTTTTAATCTATCAGGAGGTTAGGAAAAAGTTCCACCACCGTCGTACCAAACATTATCTCATAAGGAGCTCAACAGGTAGAAAAGAAAAAAGAAGTACCTACTGCCTACACAATGACAAGCCCCCCAGCATTCCTTAAGAACCAAAAACAGCCTGGTACAGCTAGGCTCACATGAGGGCTGCCTGCTAACAGCAAAGTCAGTGCCATTTAAGACTGCTAAACAGGAATATAACTTAAACAGTTACAAGGCCACTTTTCTTCGGTGCGGGGGGTAATGTTTGGGTATATAAGGGATGAAATGAAAACAGAGGCAAGGAGAGCAGTAGGGAGGCTACTGCTGTAATTCAAGGAGAGATAGTAAAGGCTGAAACTATGACAGGGTCAGGAAGGAATGGATAGTAAAAGATATTAATGAGGTAGGATCAACAGTATGTGATCAGATATCAGACTGATGACATATGACAGATAAGAGAGAGAAGCAACATTAGCTGCTTCACCAAACATAAGAGGAAAGGCAATCCTCTGGGAAGGGGGAAAGAATGAACTGGGATCATTAGATATAAGGTAGCTTTAAAAAGTGTATGAAAATAGAAATCTGGAACTGAAGAGACGCTTGGGCTAGACTGAGGAGGGGGTTGTTGGGATGAAGAAGAGGGCTTGACGGAAACGGAGTCTATTTCACTGACACACAACACTCCACAATCTCCTTGTAAACTATAGAGGGGAGGGTTGAGGGCTGTCATCTATTCACACGTGATCCTGCTTAGGACCTTCATATCCATAATAAGATGACTTTAATTCTACTCTAGGCTCAGGTGATGACCAAAGTATATATGCTTTGCTCTCATATGTATGTATATAACTGACCTTAAATAACCAAAACAAAGTCTTCTGCTGCCTAATCCTTACCCAAAACCCAGTTTTGAGTAAAAACATACAAACAATTTCCTGAAAGACACACAGTGTATTTCTTGGGAAAGTCCAAATATTACCATTCAATTAAAGATAAAAATCACATAACTGAGTATAGTACCGATTGAATTATTCTGTTCTCTCATAGAATGACTTTCTTCTGAACTGTACTGTCAATATTATATTTTAAGTCCATCCAGTAAACCATACTGTAAGAGAACAATATGGGAAACATTTTATCTACTGCAGTGATGCTGCCAGGGGTGTCAGTGCTCACTTTATCACCCACTATGTTTCCTTCATAGGAACTGCTAAGCATCTCTAAATTTACAGTATCAGGATGAGCTACAAACCCATGAATAACTAGTTTGTTTTTAACCTTAGGTGACTCTGAATATTGCAAACTGATCATGTTTGCTGTGTTCTGACCACTAGCTATATTGCAAGCAGAGAGCAAAATCTGTAGTCCACATCAAGTAGTTACGCAAGATCTTATTATTTACATATCTACTGTGAATCTTGCTCCTGACTTTTTTGGCCATTAAATATACTCTTTTTTTTAAAAAGTCAAAACTGTGTATATTTTGTGTGTATATGTGAGAGTGAAAGTGTGTGTGCACACGTGCACACAGAGCAAAAGCACAAGAACATGCAAGTGGGAACGCACATACCTCAAATCATTTGTGAAATTAGATTAAGTAAATCATAAGTAAAACCAAACACACATAAAACATATTTTGCATCTTTTGTATGATAGTATGGAAGTAAGGAATTTCAGGATAAAAATGATATTCAACTCTTACTGTAAGTGAACTTAAAGACTTAAGGATTTATCATCTTTTGAATATGGAATATATAGTGTATTCAGAAAAATTTCAAGTTTAAAAAATGAATTATTTTTCAATGTTTTTGTGATAAAGCCAAGCTACTTACAATAAACTGTTGAGCTCAAAAACGTTAGCATCTCTTGCTTTTTGACAATTTTTGCGAAATACAAATAAGCAAGCATCTACTATATAAGTATTCAGTAAATGTTAGTTAATTGTTTTAAAAAAACAAAACAGGGCTGGCCCGGTGGCTCAGGCGGTTAGAGCTCCATGCTCCTAACTCCAAAGGCTGCCGGTTCGATTCCCACATGGGCCAGGTGGGCTCTCAACCACAAGGTTGCCAGTTCAATTCCTCGAGTCCTATATGGGGTGGTGGCTCCGCCCCCTGCAACTAAGATTGAACCCAGCACCTTGAGCTGAGCTGCCTCCCGGATTGCTCAGTTGGTTGGAGTGCATCCTCTCAACCACAAGGTTGCCGGTTCGACTCCCCCAAGGGATGGTGGGCTGCGCCCCCTGCAACTAGCAATGGCAACTGGACCTGGAGCTGAGCTGCGCCCTCCACAACTAAGACTGAAAGGACAACAACTTGAAGCTGAATGGCACCCTCCACAACTAAGATTGAAAGGACAACAACTTGACTTGAAAAAAGTCCTGCAAGTGCACACTGTTCCCCAATGAAGTCCTGTTCCCCTTCCCTTTTTTTTTGAAAGAAAAGTATAATGTAAAAAATTGTGAACCCCTAAAATGTTTTTAAAAAAATGCTAGTTATAATTCCATCAACCAACTTCTGGCAAAATTCAGACATAAGGAATGAAGTAAAATTATGGATCAGCTAGTTAAAAGTTCAAAAAAAACTTCAAGTATAATGGCTAGAAAAGTCCTATACTAACTATAAACAACAACAGCAAAGGGTGTGATCTGGAAAAGAATAATAAAGAATGAGTCTAACTTGGATTGCGCATGGTAATAATAAACAAAAAAGAGACCCTGTATATTTTGAGGAAATGTGTTGAAATATCATTCATTATCTAATAGTTAAAGTGTAATTTATTTAAGACCAAGTCATTAAAATTATGTCTTCTTGAGAAATCTCCTTAAATGATTAAAGTAAATATATGGTTAAAAACAAACAAGAATAGGAAAAATAATCTACATTTAAAATAAAATGAAAAAAATTGTTTTCTGAATTTAAAATCTCCCATAGTATCAAATATTTAAGATTTTGTTTTTAGAAAAAGCAGTAAGAAAAACCATTCACTAAACTTGTATCATGTGACATTTTGTCAAAATTGTCCCATTTCCTGATGCCTGGTCTGGATGTCTCCAGATTCTGAAAAGTGAAGAATTATAAACCATCACTATGCTTAATACAGTCACACATTTTATTGTCCAAGTGCCCCCAAAGGGACACTTTCTCACAAGCCCCAGAACACTTGGAGAGCAAGAGAAGGCAGGCTTTATAATGCAAAAGACTCACCACTGCGCTACAGCAAGGATGTGCCAAGCCTGCACACAGACGGCATTGCTGAACTCACCAATTAAAAATGCTTTGTGTTGGGCAAGATATGACACTTTATCCCAGCATCAATACCTAATTTCCTTCTTCGACAATATGGCCAAAATCCACTACATTTTGCCTTTAGATATTAGACACAAAAACAGATCAGTAGCATGAACAGGCTGAAATGCCCATGATTTCATGAAGTAGGTATATAATTTTGTAAAGAGGCAGATTTGTTCTGATTTGTGGGAGATGCTGTGTACTAACCTTTAACTAAGGACACAAAGATATTACAGATAGTTAAAATTAAAATGTATTAATTCATTCCAAAAAATATTTCGAGTTCTAGGCACTAAACTAAGGAGATAAAAACATTAAGTTACAATTTCTTTCCTCAGGTTATACATAATTGTAACAGGTTAGCAGTGCTGAGACCCTTATAACTAGGCAATGGGGGGTTATGATTCGTGACTAATAAGTGTGATATAGGATGTATCTGGGCTTGGAATTCTCTGGGTTTCTCCTGTTTGGGGTTTGCTGGACTTCCTGAATCTGCTATAATATTTATATCTTTTGCCAGCTTTGGAAAGCTCCCAGTAATAATTTCTTTACAGTTTTTCTGAATTGCAGTCTTTTTTTCTTTTCTTTCTGGGATTCAGGTTATACAAATGTTAGACCTTCTGATATTGTTATAGGCTCTAGTATTTTTTTCTCCTCCAATCATTTTTCTCTCTGTTGTTTAAACTGGAAATTTTTTTATTAATCTTCAAGTTTACTGACTCATTCCTTTTTCCACTACCATTACCATTTCCACATTACCATTCCACTGAGTCCAATCAGTAAATTTTTTAAATTCATTATTTTATTTTTCATTTCTAAATCTTCTGTTTGGTTCCTCCTTATATCTTCTATTTCATGCTTGAGACTTTCTATTTTTCCATTTCTTTCAACTGTGTTTGTCCAAAGTTGTTGGAGTATTTTTGTAAGTGTTTTAATATCTTTGTAAGATAATTCCAAAATCTTTGTCATCTCAGCATTGATATGTTATCTTGTACATACAACTTGAGATTTTCCTGGCTCTTTATATGTCGCTTACTAATTTTTATTTATTCTTTTTTTTAAAGAGGGCGCAGCTTGCAGTGTCCCATGCGGGGATTGAACCGGCAACCTTGTTGTTATCAGCACCATGCTCTAACCAACTGACTGAGCTAATGGACCACGCCCATGTCACTTATTAATTTTAAATTGTATCCTAGATATTATGATCATTATGTTATACGACTCTGGATTTTGTTTATATCCTATGGAGTTTATGTGTTTGTTTTGGGAGGCAATGATTAGATACAGGCTGCAAGCTCCAACAAGCCTTCTGTATGCTGTGGTGCCAATACCAGTTCAGTTTTCAAATCCTTTGTAGGGCTTTTTGGCTCTGTTCTATGTGTGCATCATACTGTGACCAGTCTGAGATTTGAGTGGCAGTTTATGAGTATGCATCGTTCAGTTCTCCAAGTATGTAGGAAGTTAAGACTCAGATCCACAACGTTCAGTTCAGGAATAAACATGTAAGCGTAAACAACCTTAAGGGGTTGCTTTCCCAAGCTCCTCCTACTCTGCAATCATCCAAGTATTTTTTGATTGCCTGGGGCTCGCCTTTTCTTGTCATCTAGCCAGAAAGCTGAGTCTTTATTCACCCACACTTCCTGCAACTATGCCAAACAGCAGAAGGACAGAAAGGACAGATTGGGGGGAGTCAATGAGGATTTACCCCATTCTCTTGAGACTACAACTCCTCTAATCAGAGAAGATGGTTCAACTCTGCATTTTAAGCCTGTTCCCATTGCTGCTACTGCTGCCACAGGACTTCTTAGAAACTGGGGCAGATAAGAACTGAGAAAAGAATAGGAAACAAAAAAGAGAGGGGAAAAGGGGGGGGGGGACTGCAGTTTCTCTGAGAGTAAGAAGACCCCTTTTTCCACTATCGCTATAACTAGAGGGCTTCTTGAGAGCTCTCTGACTGTACCAGCACCATCTTCTAGGTTTTAGGCAGTACTGAATTCACTACTCTGCTGAATATTACGATGCATACCAGAAAAGTGAAAACATCACAAGGCTGGGAAAAGACTGACCAGGAAAGCAGCAGTATGTTACAGAATTCTAAGCACTCTCATAGAGTTGAAAGACACTGAAGTGCCAGCCAGGCAGAGTAATGAATCTTCACTGAATAGTTAGGATTTTCATTACAGACTTCAGCGTCATGTGCCCTGTAAGATCTCTGGGACTGTGAATATAATGGGTCTCACTCCCAGGATTAGGTTACTATATGACATAGCTAACTTTAAGGAAGGGAGATTATCTTTCAAGGGTCTGACCTGCGTCTTGAACCTGCAAGCCTTCAAAAGGAACTACACAAAAGGCCCTCCTGGTTCTGAGGCCTTCAGACGCAGACTAAACTAAACTATCGGTTCTCCTGGGTCTCCAGTTTGCAAAATAACCCTAAAGATCACAGAAGATAACCAACTCCGTAAGATCATGTGAGCCAATTCCTTAAATATGTGTTTGCATGTGCATATCTGTGTACACATGCACGTGCATACACACACACACACACACACACACACACACACACACCCCCCATGGGTTCTGTTTGTTTCTCTGGAGAATACTGACTGATAACATCTATTCTCATCACTTCTATTTAACATCATACTGTAGGTCCTAGCCAGGAAAAAAGTTTGGAAAGAAAGAAGTAACAGGTACACACCCCCCCTTTTTTTTCCTTCAGATTTCTTTTCATAATTGTACTGGAGCTCCTAGCCTGTGAAGCAATTAAACAGAATGGGATGTATCCACAAGAAAATCATGCCATAATTGTATTAAGTTACTTAAATTCAACTATATAACCCCGCTGGAAAAAGAAAAAGGTCAGCAAGGGAAGACTAGAGAACTAGATGAAGCGGAAAGGGGGTACACTTCCTTTTTTTTTTTTTTTTTTGAGTAGGGGATTCTTTAAATAGTACACGTCATTAAGTCCATTACTTCTAGGAACATATGACCACAAACAATAAAGTCAATGCAGCTTGAAATAGCTAAAGGAAGTTGGCACAACCTATGGAAATAAAATGTCACTGATAAAGAAATAATTTATTTTGTCACTGACAAAGAAATAATATGTAAGGCTCAAGAAAATAAAGCAGGTAGTGAAGGCTACTTTGGTCTTCCTCAGGAAGAAATTAAATAATAAGAGAATAACTACAAAAGAATTAAATAATGTAAATTATCTACAGAAGATAAATATGATTAAACTACAAATGGAATGAACAGGTAGGAATTCCCATTTTACAATGTAAATTACACATCTATACATACAAGTCACTAAACAAAACCACATATGTATATTATACTCCATATAACTTGAGGATAGATTTGCCTATATGTGATTCTTGCCTTTAGGAATATACTACCCAAGGATTTCTATTGAATATTTCGGACTGCCCAAGATTTCTATAAAGTGAATAAATCAAGTCGTAGAACAATGTATATAATATCATCCCTTTTTGTTTAACAAACCAACCAATCAACAAAATAAACATAACCAAAACCCCTTCAATCCCCAAACCATATATTTATATATATTTGTATAAATGCAGAGGTCACTCACAATGCCAGTTAACCTTAAATCCCATATGATGATAAAAAGATGGGTAGGAGAGATCAGTAACTTTATTCTTTAATCATGTTTGGACTTTTTTACCTGTTGCAGCAATGTCATACTTTTGCAATTGGAGAAAAGAAAATAGTAAGAAAAATTTTAATTAAAGGAAAAAATAAAATTACAACTAAAATAGAAAACAAAGGCTAACTGGCATAAGCACACTCATTAAAAATTCTAGCTGAGAATGTAAGAGCAAAAAAGCTCTTATTTTAATGACAGCTACCCAAAGACTCTTTAATGTCCCCTTATAAAAGCAAGCCATTAGTAATCATTGGCAAGGTACTCCTGAATATATCATCATGCCAGCAAACATCTCTAACTAACTGAATCTCTTTCTTGGATCACAAAACTATTCACTTAATTTCCTGCCAAGCAAAATAGGAGAAAATGCATGCTTTATACTTTGAGACAAAGTGCCTAGTTAAGTCTTCACTTAATTGTATGGGGTTGTGCAATAAATCCCCACGTGTTAACAACTTGTGGTCTATAATGTAGTCATCTATTTTCTTCCAGGAAATGGTATTACATTTTCTGTGTTCAGCAAGTTTAAAAGAAAAAGAAGGAGGCTGAGAGAGGAGGCTGGGTGCAACTCTAAGCAAGGCTGAGACAGGAGAGTAAGCTTGCATACAAACATGTGACTAACAGTTTCAGCTTAAATTTCACTTGCTAAATTTCTGATCTAAAGCAATTTCTTTTACCTAATATATTACTGGAAAATTTCAAGCTATCCAGTGCATCTTCAACTATTTAAAGAATACTTTAAAACAACAATTCTTAATTGTTTTATAATAAATTACCATGTTTTATTTCATGTAATTGACCAATATGGGTAAAATTTAATCTCCAATGTGACAGTCATTGAGCATATCAGTAAGTTATTCAAATAATGGAGCAGATAACAAATTTAAATCTTAGCAAGTACTCACTTTTACAGTTTCTTCTGTGTTAAGTTTATTTCCCTTAACCAAAACAATTTGGAAAGGGTTGTTATTTTCCCAAACATGCTGTAAAAAAAGTGAAAGAGTATTTTAATGAAAGATATCAATATTTTATGTTAGCAATGAAATCATCTTATCAGTTCTCATGTCCACTGTCAAAATAATGAAAATAGCTTTGAACTAACAACTGAAAGTCACATATACTAACTTAAGCATCATAACCACTAGCACCTAGTTCTCATGGAAAAAAAAAAGGCAGCATTCCAATACAGCTAAGAGATTCACGAAATTAAAGACCATAAACAAAAAGTATTAAAAGCTCTGAATATATTAACAACTGACCGCTTAAATTAATATATAGGCAGTATCTTAATAATCGATGAGTGGCTAAATACAATTTGTTAAGAATGAATAACTATTAAAAAATGTTAACTGTTCCCATGAGCACAAACTTAAAATTTGCTTTATACAAATTTATTATATTCCGGAGAAAATGGTGCCTTTGATACATTTAAAGTCTAAAAGTATTCAGTAAGAAGACAGGCAAATTATAACACAAACACTATTGTAGCTAAGCTGACAGAAATGAAATATACTAGGAAACCAACTATTTCTGCACATCTAACTTTTTCTACCACAATGTCTCAAATTACTCATTGAAGTCCTATGTTTAGCTCTAGTCTCAAGACGTCTCAAATTTAGTGGCATATTTCTTTGGCACAAAAGATCACCAAAAATATAAATGGCATATTTACATTTATATGTAGCTTGATAAGGAAAAACAATAGTAGCTAGACATAATTATTAATAAATGGTGATGGATAATTGGCAAATATGTATTGATTTTCATAGAAGGAGAAGTGAGCAAAGAAAATATGGGTGAGACTTAAGCACATAACCTAACGAAATGACATGCCTCTTGGAATTGCCAAAAGTTTACAAATGAAACTTACAGAAATAATTCGCGTTTTCTTTGGTGGTAAAGGAAGAGGAAGGTTAGATGCATTTCTATTTATGGCAGCCTCTATAGCAATCATTTCCTGTTCATACATCTTTTTGATCTTGCAACATTCCACAAGTATAAAATGGGGCAAGGTCCTGTTCATGACACAGTTCCGGATATACTAACGGCAGCAAGAAACAATAAGGTCAGAATATTCGAGCAAATACTTAAATCAACAGAAGAATAAAATTAGGAGGAGCAACACTATAACAAAAGAATATCTACGAAAGAATATCTTAACTCAATATCAAGAATATTAGAAATTAAAACCACAACATTAAAAAGTTACCATAAATTGAACATCTAAGTACATAAGAACTGAGCTAGACACTTCTTATGTTAGCTAATCTTCATAAAAACTCTGTAAAAGAGATTATCACCCATTTAATAGATTAAAGAATGAAAATCAGATTGGTTAAGTTAACATCTAGTGTCTTTCAGACCTGGATTTAAATCCACCTGCCTGACTTTTTTTTGTTTATCTGCTAAACCTTGAAAAAAATAACATGCTTCAGTCTAGATGTTTTGTCTTCTCTTTTCTGCACTTAATACCTGACGACAGTTTGACCAATCAGCGCAACTTTCCAGGGCAGGACTTGATCATCACAGACAGATATCACAGTGCAGCTTTCACCAATCAGTGAGGAAAGGTGAACATGTAAATACACATATGGCCATTTCTTAAGCCCTCAGGTGGCCAACTCATACTTTCCCATGGATCCTTGCGGTAGACCTGATACCTTTGCAGCACAGGGTACCAGGCAACCATTACTGTCTCCCCAGAAAAAAAATCTATTGGCCACCAAAAGAGCTTGATGCTGTTTTATTTCCATGAAACCAAGATGATTCTCCAGAGGCATATAAATAAGGGTGTGGTTATTCACATTACCAAAGATTTCTAACAAACTAAACAGAAATCCAATGTATTACTCAAAAGAATAACTTTCCTATACAGATACGAAGTGTGATTCAATGTATTGTATTCAATTCAGAGCCACTAAAAATACATTCTTTTAAATAAAATAAAATAAAAAAAAAAACATTTCCAGGCTGGCCTATAAGTGGGAGTTATATATTATGATATATTCATTTAAAAATTATCACTGTGAGAGACGTATCATTCCATTTCCTTCACATTCCTTTGCCCACATTGTATATTGTCTCTTTTATGACCTGTACAAAAACATATGCATGCCTATTTTTCTTTATTATGACCAATTCTAATGTTTGGCAAAACAATATACCTTCCCCTTCTCAAGATAAGATAAAAGTGTTAAAGAAGCAGGTTACTTAAAAGAAGACAATACATGAAGGGAAGAAGGCAGTACTTCTATTTCTATGCTGCCACCAAGCACTTTTCATCTTCTTTCTTCCTTTCACGGGCTAGAGTTCAAGCACTTACTATCAGAATGCCACAGCTCCCAAAGCTGTGTGCAAAGCTGTAACTGCTGTTTGACTTTCTACCTACCAAAGCGTAAGAATTAAAGGCCACACCAAAAATCTTAAAACAAGATGTATAAAATTCCCTGTTATACCTGCTAATAAATCAGTTTCTTATTCTCAAACATCATTTAATATTTGGCATGCATGTATTCCTCTTTCTTAAAACAAAACAAAAATCACACACACACACACAAAAACACTTATTTTTCTACAATCTTGTTACTATTTATCTAACTTGGCATTGAGCCTATTATTATGTAAGGACCATATTCAGGCTCCAAACGTAATTTCAACTAAAATATCTTTAAGTTCTTTAAATGCAAAGGCAGGATCCTATCCTTTAGATACCATACGTTATGGTAGGGGAAGGGCATTGCACTGCACATCTGTTAAACTTCACTTTACTCCAAAAATATCTTATGCCCTTACGTGCCTTCCATAAAGCATATAATCAGAGAATTCATGACTAAATTGTAATTAATATTTCAAAGATTAACGGAAGTTTTTGAGGATGGTCATACCTAATTCTTAGAAAATTCCTACCACATTGGAAGTAACAAAAAAAGGAGGAGAAGGGAGATTACACATATAAATATTGGACTGAAACTGAAAAGTTTTCTAATACACAATGAAAATGTATAATATTACTTTAGACAGTTAACTGATAATCACAAATAAGTTAGTATATTTGTGGTTATTTAGTTATTTAGTTAGTTATTGTGGTTAGTTAGTACATTAGTGGTTATTTAGTCAAAATATTTCATATTTTACTTCCACCAGTATATTTTATATATAAATCATTATGTTTATATGATGAAATAAATAGGCATCTGTAACAAATTGTATTAAAGAATTCATAATGCTATAGGAAATTATAACACTGAAATATTCAATCAAAAAAGCAGAATGCAAACATTATAAATACACACATAATGTATACAATCATTATGCCAAAAATATATATAACTTGAAGTAAAATGACAAAAACATGCCAAAATGTTAACAATGGTTATCTCAGAGGGAGATACGGTTATGGATATCTATTATTTAATTCTGTATTATTTCCTGTAGATTCCAAATGTTCTATTATGGTAATACTTTTTACCAGAAATTTTAATTGTTAAATACACATACATACACACACATACACACCCCGCTGGTAAACAGTTAACACACATACCTGGAACTGGATTAGTGGGTGATCACCAAACACATATTCTACTCTCCCACTGACTTGCAATACATAGTCATAGGGGCTAATTTCATCTTCTTTCCCATGAATAGTCAAACGTTTCTGGATTGCCAATTCATTTATTTTGACAGGATTCATATCAGGACACACTTGAAAGCTAAACACATCCTAGAAGAGAGTAAAAAAAGGTGCAATTTTACATTTGTGCTTAAAAAAACAAAACACTCTTTACACTTGTATTTACTATTATATTATAAACAGCCATACATAATATTGAAATATGTACATTCTTTACATTTAATATTCCAGTAAATTTTTCTATTTTCTAAATATAATGTGTCGACGTCAAATTTATTAAGATTTTCTGATAATTTGCAGTGCATCTTACACTATACAGAGTACCACAGTTACCACAGGTCAGATTAATATTTAACGAAAGTTTATCATCAGGTAGTTTATGCATTTCCCAGTGAATATCTGTCTTTAAAAAGTTAAAAAATAAAAATAAAAAAACCTGGACAACCAAGATGGCACAGTAGGTAAACACTGTGTTTACTTTCTCTCACAACCACATCAAAATTACAACTAATCTACAAAACAAACATTATTGAGAATCGCCTAAAATCAAGCTGAACTGAAGCCTTTCAACTAAGGACTTGCAGAAGAAGCCACCTCCAGACTGGTAGGAAGGTTTGCGGAACCCAGACAAGTATGTCCTGGCTTGAGTATGTCCTGTACCTATGGCTGTACAGCCCTAAGCCAATACTAGTGGCAGCCGGCCTTGGTTCATGGCTTGACCTCCCAAAGGTGTTTCCAAGCACAGCACAGGTGGCAGTCATCTGCAGATTTCTCTGTGTCTCCCGCTAGGTAGCCCTGGGTGGGGCTCGGGCTGTGGCTGAAGTAGACCTACAGCAGATCCACTCCAAGGTGGTCCTGGAGCTAGCGCCCCCAGTGACCAGCTTCAAAATGAGCTGGAGCATCACCTAGCTGTCTCCAAGTGCAACACACCCAAAGGACAGATTGGGCAGGCACCAGAGTCCTGCTGAGGCAGTCCTGCTCTGTAGGATCAGGCCCTACACAACAACTCTTCCACTGTAGTCCAGGCCAGTCCTCACAACCAGTGAGCCCAAGAGTCAGTCCCTCATATTGATGTGCAGCCATCAACGAAGGTTCAACTACAAGAGAAGGGCACACACAACCCACACAGGGACACACCTGGAGTGTGTGACTCAGGTAACAGAAAAGACTGTGCCATGGAACCCCACAGCACACCTACTACATAAGGCCACTCTACTAAGACCAGAAGACATAGCAGCCCTACCTAATACATAAAAATACACACAGGAGGCAGCCAAAATGGGGAGACAAAGAAACATGCCCCAATTGAAAGAACAGAACAAAGCTCCACAAAAGAACTAAGCGAAATGGAGACAAGCAATCTATCAGATGCAGAGTTCCAAACACTGGTTATAAGAATGCTCAATGATCTCATAAAAATAGAGCTGGAAACCGTGGAAAAGAACCAGTCAGAAATAAAGGATACAATAATGGAAACAAAGAACATATTACAGAGAATCAACAGTAGATTAGATGAAGCAGAGGACCAAACCAGTGATGTAGAAGATAAGGTAGCAGAAAACACCCAACCAGAACAGCAAAAAGGAAAAAGAATCCAAAAAATTGAGGAGACTTTAAGGGGCCTTTGGAACAACATAAGCATACCAACATTCTCATTATAGGAGAAGTGAGAGAGCAAGGAATTGAAAACCTATTTGAAGAAATAACGACAAAACTTCCCTAACCTGGTGAAGGAAATGGACATACAAACCCAGGAAGCACAGAGTCCCAAAAAAGATAAATCCAAAGAGTTCAACACCAAGACACATCATAATTAAAACACCAAAGGTTAAATATAGAGAGAATCTTAAAAGCAGCAAGAGAAAGGCAGTTAGTTATCTACAAAGAAGCCCCCATAAGACTGTCAGCTGATTTCTCAACAGAAACTTTGCATGCAAGATGGGAGTGGCAGGAAATATTCCAAGTGATGAAAAGCAACAACATACAACCAAGATTGCTATACCCAGCAAGTCTGTCATTTAGAATTGAAGGACAGATAAGGACCTTCCCAGACAAGAAAAAGCTGAAGGAGTTCATCACCACCAAACCAGTATTACCGTGTTTCCTCAAATATAAGACCTAGTTGGACAATCAGCTCTACTGCGTCTTTTGGCACAAAAATTAATATAAGACCCACTCTTATTTTACTATAAGATCGGGTATAATATCATATCATATCATATAAATACTGGTCTTATTTTCAGGGAAACAGGGTTCAAGTATTCTAGAGGGACTTCTTTAAATTGGGAGGAGGGTTAAGGACAGGTGAAAGGGGAAGGGATTAAGAAGAACAAATTGGGTATTATACAGTAGTCACAGGAATGTAGGTTATAGCATAAGGAATGTAGTCAACAATATTGTAATAATTAGGTATGATGCCAGATAGGTACTAGATCTATCAGGGTGACAGATGGGAATGGGGTTGGGGTCAGGTTGAAAAAGGTGAAGGCATTAAAAATTATAAATTGGGGCCAGCCCGGTGGCTCACATGGTTGGAGCTCTGTGCTCCTAACTCTGAAGGCTGCCAGTTCGATTCCCACATGGGCCAGTGGGCTCTCAACCATAAGGTTGCCGGTTCAACTCCTCGAATCCCACAAGGGATGGTGGGCAGCGCCCATGCAACTAAGATTGAACATGGCACCTTGAGCTGAGCTGCCGCTGAGCTCCCAGATGGCTCAGTTGGTTGGAGCACGTCCTCTCAACCTCAAGGTTGCTGGTTGGACTCCCGCAAGGGATGGTGGGCTGCGCCCCCTGCAACTAGCAATGGCAACTGGACCTGGAACTGAGCTGCGCGCTCCACAACTAAGACTGAAAGGACAACAACTTGAAGCTGAACGGCACCCTCCACAACTAAGATTGAAAGGACAACAACTTGACTTGGAAAAAAGTCCTGGAAGTACACACTGTTCCCCAATAAAGTCCTGTTCCCCTTCCCCAATAAAATCTTAAAAAAAAAAAAAGAAAAGAAAAAAGAAATATAAATTGATAGTTAACACAGTATGGGGAATATAATCAACAATGTTGTAAATTGTAAGATCATGTAATGTGCCAGAAGGGAACTGGACTTATCAAGGAGATCACATCATAGACTGTGTAGATGCCTGACCACTGTGCTATATACACCTGAAGAGCTGAAGTAGAATAATACTGAATGTCAACTATAACTAAATATATAGGTATATATAGTCACAGGATGTGGAGTACACCATAGGGAAGACAGTCAATGGTATTGTAACAACTATATAAGATGTCAGAGGGGTAGTAGCTTGGGGGGTAGGTTATCACTTTGTGAGGTGTTTAAATGCTTATTACGTTGCTTTGTACACCTGAAACAAATAAAATAAAAAGTTTTAAAAAAACCAACCTGTAGTTGTTCAAATTTAGTCTATATTAAGAAAAGAATTATATGATGTCTCTGGTAAGGAGAGACCTATACTTTATACCAACTGAACCATAAATTAACAATTCTGTCTGATGTTACAAACATGTAAAAGAAACATAAATTTTAATCAGTGAAAAATGAAGACATAGTTGAGATGGAATACTGTTAAATCTGTTCATAAATCCCAAAGGTAAAGAAATTAAAGATTACTTAATAATACCTGAATCCGCTCAGAATCTAGCAAAATAATTTCCCACCATATGATCATATATTGAAGATATAAGAAAGCTCACTATCTCTCAATGCAGCCAACTGCTACTCTGGACAATTATGACTATTAGAAAATTCTCTACACTGACCTAAAATTAATTTTGCAATATTTTCCAACAAATTAATTTTAAGTCACCTCCCCTTTCTACAAGGTATCTTTCTACTTTCTCCAGTATTTTTACCCTTTTTTCCAGTATTTTCTATATGAGTTAGTACCATATACATCAAAGTACAGGAGCTAAGATCCAGTCACTTGAGAAGTCACCATCATTCCCCTTTCCATCCACACCTCACCTCCTAATAAGATACCAATGAACTTACATTCTAAAATGCTGCCAACTGTCATCTTCTCTGTATCTCTAGTAATGCTCATCTACATCAATGACTCTAAATTTCTCCTAAACAGCAACATAATTCTTATTTGATCTCCCTAACTCTTGCACTAACCTTCACCCAGCTTAGAAAATAATCTATCTTTAAAAGGAGAGCTGTAAAGAAATACGACACTTTTTTAACATTAATACAAATGGTCATAACTGTCTAAAGCAGTTGTACCCAATAAAACTTTAATAATGGAAACAGTCTATTCTGTGCTAATAAAATAACCAGTAGCCACAATTGGCTCTTGAGAATTGATATGTGGCTACTGTGAAGAACTGAATTTTTAAATAAAATATGTACATGTGGTTAGTAGATATTGTATTAAATACCTCAAGTCTGAATGATAAAGCCCAGCCTCCTTAATATAATTATTCTATGATGCCCATCTACTCTCTATTTCATACATAAACGCTTCACAAATACAAATCTAAAGGACAATACCATTATCAAATAGCAAGAAACCTGCAGAAATCACAGAAAACAGAACTGGGCTTAAAAAACTGCAGGTATTAAAATTAATAGAAAATAAAGCAAGGATGGTTAATGTTTTCCAAGAATTAAAAGCAGCTTGAAAATAAAGAGCAAGTATACCTAAAGAACAATCAAAGAGAACCCCAAGGAAGACGTGTTAAGAAAAACTTAAAATTCCATAAAATGGAAAATGGTAAATTTAACAAGATTTTAAAATACTGACAATATCAAGTATTAGCAAAGATATGGGGAAACCCAACTCTCAAAATACTACTAGTAGAAATGTAAATTTGAAAAACTATTTAGCCGTATCTATTAAAAACTGATTACACACATACACCTGACTCACCAATTCTGTTCATACGTGTGTGTATGCGCAATATAAATAAATTAGCATTATTATATGAAGCAGCAATACTCAAATTGCTATGCTCTCTGTGTATACATGTATATACAGATGACATAATGAGGAAATCTGAACATGACCAGAATGAGGATAAAAAGTAAACAAAGCAGAACAAACAAAACAAGCAATGAAAAGCCACATATTGAATGAATACATTCACAGCACTTACAAATGACAAAGCATCACTAGCCCCAAAACATCAAAAACTTCTACAAATCAATACAAAAACCACCTAACTAAAAAATAACCAAAACAAACACAACAGAAATACAAATGCTTCATAAATATATGAAAAAACATTCATTCTCATCAGCTTTGAGGGAGACACAATTAAGACAATAGAATTTATATAATAGAATTGTATATAGTACCATGGGCTCCAATCTTTTCTCCAAGGGCCTATTTTAATCTCTTGATAATTAAATTCATGTCTTTTAAAGATGTACTAGTGTGTCATCATCACCCTTGTTAATTTTCTCCACATAAACTGTTGACTGGACTGACTTGGTCAGAACTCAACTTGACTGGTTTTCCCTATATTTCAGGCAGTTTTCCAGCATCACTTTCATATATTTCAGAAAACATTACATCTTTTATAAGACTTGTAATCTTCCTGGGCAATCAATTTGCAATGTATTGCCCAAGGCTTACAAATAGCTATACGATGTTTCCCCGTAAATAAGACCTAGCCGGACCATCAGCTCTAATGCTTCTTTTGGAGTAAAAATTAATATAAGACCTGGTATTATATTACATTATATTATATTATACCCAGTATTATATATATTGTATTGTATTATATTATATTATATTATATTATATTATATTATTATACAATATAAGACCAGATCTTATTTTTTTTTTGCTCCAAAAAGACGCATTAGAGTTAGTTGATGGTCCGGCTAGGTCGTATTTTCCGGGAAACAACAATAGATGAGACACTATCCAATAAATACACTGACCATATGGGTAGGAACAGATAATTCGGCTTAGCAGGGAGAAATATAATTCATCAGTGACTATGTCTATATAATGATAACTGTGGGTATTCAGATAATGACTACTCAAGAGAGGAAATACTTATTCTTCATAGTTTTACTCTACATGCTTCACTATTTTTCACATTTCCGCTCATGCTTCTGATATATTCTCTGGAATTCCAAAAAATATATATATATTAATCAAAACAGTATGGTATTGGCAGAAAAATAGAAACACAGACCAATGGAATAGAATTGAAAACCCAAAAATAAACCCACATAAATGTGGACAGATAATTTTTGACAAAGAAGCCAAAAACAAACAAACAAAAACATATTTCCGGGGCAGCCATATGGCTCAGTTGGTTAGAGCACCAGCTCTGAACAACAGGGTTGCTGGCTCCATTCCCACATAGGTCACTGAGCTGCGCCCTCCACAACTAGATTGAAAACAACGAACTGCTGCTGAGCTGCTGGAGTGGCTGCAGGATGGCTCAGTCGGTTAGAGCTCGCGCTCTCAACAAGGCTGCCGGTTCAATTCCCCCATGGGATGGTGGGCTGAGCCCCTAGCAACTAAATATTGAAAATTGCAACTGGACTTGGAGCTGAGCTGCACCCTCCACAACTAGATTGAAGGACAACGACTTGGAGCTGATGGGCCCTGGAGATACACACTGTTCCCCAATATTCCCCAATAAAATTTAAAAAAAAAGAAATTAGACCAAAAAAAAAAACCACAAAACATTTCCTTCCCCCTACCCCCCCTCCTCCACCATCCTCTACACACAGGAAGCTATTTCAAATTACATGTACCCCTCCCTTTATTGATAGAATTATTTCATATACCTTACGCTGGCTGAAGTTAAAAAAAAAAGTTTAAAAGTGCTGCTCAGGTTTATTAGTATTCATTACAAAAACAATTCTTGAAATTAAAAATAATACATTGTGATCTGGCTCCTGGAATTACTGTCCTGTAATTTTGAGACACAATAGTTCCATAACCTTGCTTCTTAAGAGCCGTGTGCTATGGCTGGCTGATAGTGACAACATATGTCGTCATCTAAAGCTTTACATGTTTTTCACAGAAAAACCAGATAGGAAGCCTGGCTGTCTCGATTACCACCTATCAATGCTGGAAAACTTTTTTAACCTAAATGCAATACCTTGTTACATTTCATCTCTTTTTTAGTTTAGTGTTTACATGCTGCTTTTCTAATACTGGTCATCAGCAGTGACGGTGAAATAACCAAATGAGAATTTTTAGAAATAGGAGGGTCAAACAGAAAATATGCATCTAAAATGTTTGCCAACTGTCCTCTATTCTGAGATTCTCATTTCTATATTTTTAGTGATAAATATTTATTCAGTTATGAAATAGTGTTGATACTAAATTATGGTTTGGAATTTTTAAATTCAAATTTGGATGGTCCTACTTGCCTAAATAAAAAGCTCTTAACGCTATATAACTTCCAAAAATTCTTTAATAACTTAATAATTTTACTGGTCTATATAATTCAAAAGTCTAAGAAATTTTGTTTTAATCCCTAGGGAAATATTTAGCCAGAAGAAAAGGAAACTAGAGAGAGATATGATAGATATATTTATATTATCTAAATATTAGGCATGTACAATGAAGGGAAGATTGAATGGATACTGATCTGAAACAGGAAAAAAAAACCAGATGGGCATACTTGTTGCTAACCTTTTTTGGTATCAGAGGGATTGTTGATTACGAATTTGTACCAAGCAGACAAACAGTTAACCAAGGTTACTATTTGGAAGTGCTGAAAAGGCTGCGTGAAAAAGTTTAACAACCTGAACTTTTCACCAACAGTTCATGGCTCTTGCATCACAACAATGCACCAGCTCACACGGCACTGTCTGTGAAGGAGTTTTTAGCCAGTAAACAAATAACTGTATTGGAACATCCTCCCTACTCACCCGATCTCGCCCCCAGTGACTTCTTTCTTGACCCAAAGATAAAGGAACTATTAAAAAGGAAGACATTTTGATGACATTCAGGACATCAAGGGTAACAGGACAACAGCTCTGATGGCCATTCCAGAAAAAGAGTTCCAAAAGTGCTTTGAAGGGTGGACTTGGCACTGGTGTGGGTGCATAGCTTCCCCAGGGGAACACTTTGAAGGTGACCGTAGTGATATTCAGCAATGAAGTATGCAGCACTTTTTCTACGATGAATCTGTGCACTTAATTGTCCAACCCTATATACTTTGTTACAATGATGATTACATTAAAATTTGTATGTCCAGTAGAGATTTGACCCATATGTAATGAAATTCAGACTGATCTAATCACCTTTTAACAGTAAAATTCCCTGTTCCAGATCTTCCAACACTGCAGAATTTTAAATTTGATTTTGACATTTTATGATATACAAATCTTGGCCTAAATGAAACTTTAATCTCAATATATCTCAGGATAGAGTGACAAATGGTTTTGTTCCTTAGATAAACTTCCTTTGTAAAAATGCCAGGAAGCAGGATCCTTTTTTCGCATTTGTCTTAACAACTATTTAGTAACATGTTTGAAAGGAGGCAGAACTGGATAAAACCAAAAATAATACTTGGATAAAATTCTGGCTCTACCACTGACCAGATAGGAAGCCTGGCACAAATAACCAAACTTTTCTTCCATTCAGTTTATTCACTGTAAAATGGGTAGAAGATAACAACACTGTACAGGGTTGCTGTGAGAAGTGGCAGTATATAAAAAATACCTTTCATAGTTCCCAGCATAGTATTAGTGCTTAATATAAAATGGCTACTAACATGGTTTTTGTCGTTGTTATTATAGTAACTGAAGAACAAAACAAAATATCTTTCAACTCCAACCCAAATTCTAAGGCCATACCCTAGATGATAAACGACCATATGTGATACAAAGACAGTAGCATAATTCAGTTTGTAAAACTGCTCTGAACATTCAGATATAGATTAACTGTATATACACTCACTATAATGCCCAATTCTATATCAGCCCTTAATTTATATATTCACACAACTGTAAGAATACAGAAACAAAATCACTGATCAAACCCTTCATTTTACAGACAAGAGAAAAATCACTTGAGAAAATAAAATAATATCTACACTAAAGAACATTATCGACACAGGGGTTGGCAAACTTTTTCTGTAAAGGACTAGGCTTGGGTAACAACATATGCATCTTTGTCACATTTTCTTTCTCTTCTTTTTTTAAACATCCCTTTAAAATTCTTTGCTTGTTTACATCCCACTGAAAATATTAAAATCATTCAAAAACATTGAAGGTTTGCTGACCTTAATCAGTAAGGTTTGCTGACCTAGACTGACATACCACATCAAAAAAATCAAACACGAGCAAAGTATGTGTCACTTTAGATTATTACACATAATTCTAAATTTATTTCCATCTTAAATATAAAAATGTTCTTTGTAATAGTGTTTACTAGGCAAATAAGAGACTCTTTGAGACTGGAGCTACATTCAGGTAAAAATCAGAGATTTATTACAAAGTTATTTCTTAAATAATATTATACTACCTGACAATTTTCAAAATGAACAGCCACAATGAGCTTTCCTCCATAAAGCTTATCTTCTAAGTTTTCAAGGATAGATGGTTCATGCTCTGGTGGATATGTTTGCTTTAGCCAGTCCATCCAAGATAATCCCACTAGCGACTGAATCTTTTCCTCACTGAATTTGCGCATTTTTATTCGGAATTCATTCACTTCAGGATCCTTCAAGGCATCAAATTCATGTAGACCTAAACACATTTTTAAAGGTGTCATTTTGAGTAGCTAATAGTAATAAAAGAGAATACAAAATATATTCAACAAAAACTTAATTAAATAATTGATTTTTATCAAGAAAAAACTGGGCAGGAAAATATTATTGAAACATCAAAAAATGGCCAGATAAAATAATAAATTTCATGTACAGAAGATAATTATACAATTAGACTTCTAAAGAATACAAACTTGAAACCTCATAAAGAAATGTAGCTGGTTACGAGTTGTACAAAGATACGGTTACTAGTTTTATGGAGATTATCACTGAAATTCACAGTACACATTTTTAAACCACTATGCAATCCACAGTTTTACTTAACAAACTGAGTAAGTCACATGTAAAATATCTGAGAAAGGCTTAAGAATATGAAAACTTTTCGAATACTGTATTAGGAGAATACTGTATATTGAAATTACTATGTGGCACAAGTTATTACTTAACTTAAACTTTCAGTTCACTGTGATTTTTCCACAATGGTTACAGCAAATCAATTAGTCAAAAATCTCATAAGCATAAAATTATTCATTGTTGTACTTAAATATGAACCCCTCTGGCAATAAAAACAACCATATATAACTTTTTCATAAACTTATGATTATTCTAACAAATAATTCTAGAAATAAACGTGTAAATTTTTATACATGCCTTAATTTTTACTTATCAGATTGACAAACATTTTAAAGTTCGTCAATACTCTGGGCTGGAAGGGGTAGAGACAAACAGGCGTATTTTTAAAATATTTATTAGAATTTATTTACTATAGATTGGAAATTATACACACACACACACACACACACACACACACACATCCAACCTTTAACTTCAAAATTGCACCAACAGGAATTTCAACGTGAGAGACATGGGACCCACCAAGAAAGACAACTATGCTCCCTAAACCAATCACAGAAGATGCCCATCTTCTAATGAGCCCACCTCCAGCTTCCTCTGTCAATAACTTCCAATCAGACATATCAGAATCCTTCCCCTTTTTTTAGGTATAAAACTTATTCACTCTCATGTGTGCCACTGAGGCACTGCCAAACACAAAGTCCTTTCACTACAGAAACTTCTGAATAAACAGTCTACTCTCATTTGGTGGTCTTTATTTCCATAAATTTATGTATAAGTAGCATGATATCAATGCAAAAATGTTCACTGTAGTTTAGTTTACAATAATTAAAAACTGGAAAAAGCTAAAGCTAATCATTAAGACCTGGTTTAAAAAATTAAGATAAATCCATATACTATTATATAAGGTCTGACAATTAAGTTCGCGAACTTGTTGCAAGGATGTTGCTAACCTTTTTTTGATACCAGGAATATTCATTATGAATTTGTACCAAGTAGACAAACAGTTAACCAAGGTTACCATTTGGAAGTGCTGAAAAGGCTGCATGAAAACAGTTCAACAATCTGAACTTTTCACCAACAATTCATGGCTCTTGCATCACGACAATGCACCAGCTCACACGACACTGTATGTGAGGGAGTTTTTTAGCCAGTAAACAAATCACTGTATTGGAACACCCTCCCGACTCACCTGAGCTGGCCTCCAATGACTTATTTCTTTACGTGAAGATAAAGGAAATATTGAAAGGAAGACATTGTGATGACATTCAGGACATCAAGGGTAATATGACAACAGCTTTGATGGCCATTCCAGAAAAAGAGTTCCAAAATTGCTTTGAAGGGTGGTCTAGGCACTGGCATCACTGCATAGCTTCCCAAGGGGAGTACTTTGAAGGTGACCATAGTGATATTCAGCAATGCAGTAATGGAGCACTTTTTCTAGGATGAGTTCACAAGCTTAACTGTCAGACCCTGGTATACATCTAACAACAATCAAACTCTTTATCTCCCTTTATCTACTAAAAGTCATATTTACTCTACTTTCTAAATGTTTCTCAACTCTGTCTACTTCTCCTAGTTCCAACAGTCATTATTTCAATCCCAGCCATCATCATCTCCTCCTTGGATGACTACAGCCGCAGTTTTTCACTAATTTCTCTACTGCCAGTCTTAATCCCTCTGATCCGTTCTCCATTATACAAACTGAATAATCTTTCTTAAATGTAAATATATTATTACAGCATTTCACCTAAAGGCAGCACAATATACATTCTTTTCAAATACACAAGGAAAATTTCCCAGGATAGTCTATGTTAGGCCACAAAACAAGTCTCACTAAATTCAAGAAGACTGATATCACATCAAGCATCTTCTCCAAAAACAGTGGTATAAAACTAGAAATCAATTACAAGAAGAAAACTGAAATGCACACCAACACATGGAGGCTAAATATCATGCTACTAAAAAATGAATGAGTTGACAACAAGATCAAGAAGGAAATCAAAAGATACCTTGAGACAAATAAAAATGAAAAGACAATAACCCAAAATCTATGGAACATAGCCAAAGCAGTTCTGAGACAAAAACTAATAGCAATACAGGCCTATCTCAAGAAACAAAATTTGAAAAAAGCAATCTAACCTTACACATAAAGAAACCAGAAAAAACTTAACAAAGCCCAAAGTGAGTACAAGAAAGGAAATGATGAAGATCAGAGTGGAAATAAACACAATGGAGACAAAAAAAAAAAAAAAAAAAAAAACCAACAACAACAAAAAATATCAACGAAACCAAGAGCTGGTTATTTTAAAAGATAAATTTGATAAACCTTTAACCAAAGTCACCAAGAAAAAGACAGCCCAATTAAATAAAAGCATAAATGAAAGAGAAGTAATAACCAACAGAACAGAAATACAAAGGATTCTGACAAAACACTATAACAATTATATGCCAACAAATTGGACAACCTGGGAGAAATGGATCAATTCTTAAAACATACAATATTGCAACACTGAAAATCAGAGCACACCAATAATCTATAGGAAGTCGAATCAATAACCAAAAAAACTGCTAACAAACAAAAGTCCTGGACCAGATGGCTTCACAGGTAAACTTTTTTTTTTTTAAATTATTGGGGTGACAATTGTTTGTAAAATTACATCGATTTCAGGTATACAATTCTGTATTACATCATCTATAAATCCCATTGTGTGTTCACCATCCAGAGTCAGTTCCCCTTCCATCACCATATATTTGATCCCCCTTACCCTCATCACCCACCCCCCACCCTCTTTACAGGTTAACTTTATCAAACATTAATTTCAAAGAGAAATTAATACCTAGTCTTTTCAAACAATTCCAGAAAATTGAAGAAAACATAAGTCTCTGAAACACATTTTACCAGGCCAGAGTTAACCTGATACATTATGAACATTACAAAAAAAAAAGAAAACTACAGGTCAATCAATATCCCTGATGAACACAGATGTGAAAATCCTCAACAAAGTATTAGCAAACTGAATTCAGCAATACATTAAAAAGATCACACACCATGATCATGTCGGATTTATTCCTCGGATGTAAGGTTAGTTCAATATCTGCAAATCAATTAACATGATAAACCACATAAATAAAATGAAAGATAAAAATCATATGATCGTATCAATAGATGCAGAAAAAATACTGAACAAAATCTGACATCCATTTATAATAAAACTTTCAGCCAAGTGGGGAAACAGGAACCATACCTCAACATAATAAAGGCCATATATAACAAACCCACAGTTATCATAGTCAACGATAAAAAGCTAGAAGCTTTTTCTTTAAGATCAGGAACAACAACAAGAATGTCCACTTTCACAACTTTTATTCAGCATAGTACTGGAAGTCCTAGCCACAGCAATCAGACAAGAAAAAGAATTAAAAGGTATCCAAATTGGAAAGGAAAAAGTAGACTTGTCATTATTAGTAGGTAACATGTTATTATATAGAGAAAACCCTAAAGACTCCACCAAAAAAATATTGCAACTAATAAATGAATTCAGCAAAGTGGCTGGATACAAAAATATTCAGAAATTGCTTGCATTTTTATGCACGAATAATAAGCTATCGGAAACAGAAATTAGAAATAGAATTCCATTTACAATTGCATTAAAAAGAATACAATACCTAGGAGGTAACCAAGGAGATTAAATTTAACCAAGGAGGTAAAAGACGTGTACTCAGAAAACTATAAGACAATGAAGAAAGAAACTGAAGACACAAATAAATGGAAGGATATACCATGCTCATGGATAGGAATAATTAACGTCACTGAAATGTCTATGCTGCCCAATAAAGCAATCCACAGATTCAGTGCAATCCCTATCAAAATACCAATGGCATTTTTTACAGAAACAGAACAAACAATCCTAAAATTTTTGTGGAAACACAAAACCCCAAATAGCCAAAGCAACCTTAAGAAAGAAGAACAAAAATGGAGGAATTATACTACCTGATATCAAACTATAGTACAAGGTTATAGTAATCAAAACAGCATGTTACTGGCATCAAAACAGATACACAGATCAATGGAACAGAATAGAGAGCGCAGAAATAAACCCACACCTGTACAGTCAATTAATCTATGAAAAAGGAGGCAGGAATATACGATGGGGAAAAGACAGTCTCTTGAATAAATGGTATTGGGAAAACTGGACATATACATGTAAAAAACCAAAACTTGATCCCTTTTTTATACCATATACAAAAATAAATTCAAAATGGATTAAAGACTTAAATATAAAACCTGAACCACAAAACTCCTAGAAGAAAACATAGGGAGTAAACTCTTTGACATCACTCTTAGAAATATCTTTTTGGATAAATCTCCTTGGGCAAGGAAAACAAAAGAAAAAATAAACAAATGGGACTACATCGAACAAAAAGTTTTTGTACAGCAAAGGAAACCATCAACAAAATGAAAAGACAACTTACAGAATGGGAGAAGATATTTGCCAATGGTACATCCATTAAGAGGTTAATATAAAAAATATATAAAAAACTCATGCAACTTAACACTAAAAAACTAACAATCCAATTTTAAAAATGGGCAGAGTATTTGAACAGGCATTTCTCCAAAGACATACAGATGGCTAATAAACATATGAAAATATGCTCATCACTAATAACCAGAGAAATGCAAATTAAAACCACAATGAGATACCACCTCACTCCTGTCAGAAAGGCTTACATCAATAAATCAACAAACAACAAGTGTTGGTGAATATATGAAGAAAAGGGAATCCTCATGCACTGTTGGTAGGATTGTAAATTGGTGAAGCCACCATGGAAAAAAATATGGAGGTTCCTCAAAATTAAAAATAGAACTACCTTACTATCCAGCAATTCCACTTCTGGGCATTCATCCGAAGAAATCCAAAACACTAATTCAAAGCAGCATTATTTATAATACCCAAGATATGGTAAGTATCCACTGATAGACAAATGAATAAAGAAAATGTAGTATATATATATATATATACAATGGAATATTACTGGTCAATAAAAAAGAATGAAATCTTACCATTTGTGACAACATGAATGGACCTAGAGGGTATTATGCTAAGTGAAATAAGTTACACAGATAAAGACAAATACTGTATCAGTTCACTTATATGTGGAATCTAAAAAACAAAATAAATGAACAAACAAAACAGAAACAAACTCATAGATACAGAGAACAAGTTGATTGCCACCAGGTGGGAGGGGTGTTGCGGAGATGGGTCAAAAAGGGAAAAGGGATTAAGAAGTACAATTTGCTAGTTATAAAACTAGTCTCGGGGATGTGTAAAGTATAGCATAAGGAATATAATCAGTAATATTGTAATCACTATGTATGGTGTCAGATGGGTACTAGACTAATCGTGGTGATCACTTTGTAAGGTATATAAATATCTAATCACTGTTATACAGCTGAAACTAATATAATATTTTATGTCAACTGTAAATGGAAAGTAAGTTTTTTAAAAAATGCAAATCTGATTATGCTACTCCCCTATTTAAATCCCTTCAAGAACTTCGCCAGTGCTCTTAGGAATATGTTTCTACTTTTTATGTGGCCAGGATGGTTCTTCATGCCCTGAAGCTGCTTGCCTCTCTGGTCTTCCTGCTTTTGTCCTACCTGTCCCCCTAAACAAACCATAGTCAACCTCTTTTATTCCTTAAATAGGCCTTTCTTCACACATACCATTTCCTCTTGCTTTTCCTTTTTCCAACTCCCTTTACTTGTTCAACTCCTAATCAGCAGTGAAGGCTCAGGTTAACTGTGTGACCCACTAAAAGCTCATCGCTGACTCACCAAGTGATTTAAGTGACTCTCCTTGACTTACAGCCGTCACACATTGTATTGTAATTGTCTGTTTCCTGATCCACATTTCCCACTAGATCATAAGCTCAAAGCAAAGACCACATCACCCGAGTTTACTGCTGTAGTCCCAAGTATAAACACTTAGCAAATTGCAACTGAACTGCAGTTGCTACTGTGTTGGTAATTTTTGTCAATATTCTCTAAATAAGGGACTCTTCATAAGTGTTAGAATCAACTAAGAAGTACAGATGTTTTTAATTCATCCCAGACTCACTGAATGGTAATCTCCAAGAATCTGCTTTTTAAGAAACCGATGAATCTTGAATTTGGGAACCACTATAAAGATCTGCTAAAAATAAAACTGCCAAAAATAAGAAGTTAAGCTAAGTAATTTGATTTTCAGCCCAGTCAATTTCCTATATGACTTCTGGTATGAAAATGAGATAACAAAGCTTAAATTAAGATAAGACTCTCTGGGTGGTGAACACACAATGTAATTTATAGATGATGTGATACAGAATTGCACACCTGAAATCTATGTAATTTTACTAACAATTGTCACCCCAATAAATTTTTTAAAAAAAGATAAGACTATTGTATAGTTTACAGTCAAATATAGTCTTTTAATATCAAAAAAATTATTGAGCAAAAGTAATGTCTTCAAACTAAAGATATTAAAATCCAGCAGACTATATGTTTCCTTCACTTTAAGCTATGCCACAGCTTTAGACAGGTCATGGAAAATAAGGGAGTTTTCAAATTCTTTTTTTCAGGATCCTGCTAAAATGCTCTGATCAAGATTTACTACCACTGGGTGTTTGAAGAAATTAATGCTAGGATGACCTGTACCTTCACTACGGAGGATAATTAGAACCCAAAGAGCTGCTCTATAAATAATAATTTAGAATTAAACATAGAAAATAAAATGATCAAGCACATCATACTTAAGAGAAGGTATTTTTAGGTCCATCAGGGCAGTTATGTCTGTAAAGGTTCTATTGTTTTCTTTGGGGATGAGGAGGCAGCAAAACTTGTTCCTGAAGTTAAAATGAAATAATTGTTTATTGTTTTTCCAGGAGGCATGACCTCACCACGCCCCGCTTATAGTCATGAAATACAAATCAGCAACTGCAAAAACTGACTTGTTAGGTATTTAAAGTAAAAATTCATTCTCGAATATTAAAGCAGACTTACTCAAATTCATAAATGAATGTTAATATTTGAATTTGTGTATATGATCACACCACCAGTTTTTCTAGACATGCTGAAGGTCGAAAGCGTAATTTGTAAAGAGTTAAGAGCTTATAAACTGCTTAATTTAATGCAGTAAAACACTCCTTACAACCCGATCATTCAAATTGCAGGGCACACAGCATAAAAATTTTGTACAGTAAACTTTATGATACTGAGTGAAATATAATGCATTATTTATAGGAAGAGAAATTCAATTCTGATATGTGTGTGTGTGTGTGTGTGTGTGTGTGTGTGTGTGTGTGTGTGTATCCCTGTGCAGTGGTAAGGTAAACTTAGGGTTGCCAAATTGAAAAAAACAAAAAATGAAAAACAAAGACCAGCATGTCCACTTCTATTTTAATTTTAGATAAACAATGAATGATTTTTTTTAGCATAAGTATATTCCATGTAATATTTGGATCTCCTGTATTTTTATTTATTAAATTTGGCAAGCTTGGGTAGAGGTAACGGTAGCTAATGAATCCATATATTTTAGAAATCAAGACCAGAAGAGAGAGCATAGTGATCTAAGTTTTGAAAAGATAGTAAGTTTCAAATAAGATACCTATATCCTGAAGTTAGCTCTCTCTGTGGTCCTAACCTTTTGGATTACCAAATATTTTAGCTACATCAAAATATTATCAGCAGATATTCTTGTCCTGGATGATAAAACTTCTAAGTGATTCTTTCTACTTTACCATATATTCTTTAATTCAAATGACGGAAAAACTTTTTCTAATGGAGAAGAATTAATAATCTATTAAAAGTCTTTGGACCCCTTCTGCCTGTGAGGTTAGCGTCTGAAGAGGGCCCTCACCAGACACTGAATCAACCAGTGACCTTGGACTTCCCAGCCTTTAGAACTGTGAGAAATAAATTACTGTTGTTTATAAGTCACCCAGTTTATGGTATTTTTGTAATAGCAGTCAAAATGGACTAAGACAAGGGCTTTTGGAAACAGGTTGCAGGGTCCCACCTCGGAGTTTCTGGTTCAGTAGGACTAGGATGAGGCCTGAAAAGCGCCATTTCTAACAAGTTCCCAAGTGATGCTGCTAGCTCAGGAACTTCACTTTGAGAACTACTCTGTTAAAGAATCTATTCATAAAAATCTTGAGTACTTGGTCCCCGAAAAGGGGAAGAGAATTAGCATTTAGCTATGCTAGGAGCCCTCCAGTCACACTTTCCTGTTTCTCTTGTGTGCTCCCTCTCTTTTCTTCCTCGTGCTTAGTAAATATTACCCAGATGTGCCAATTCTAGCCTGAGAAAGTGGTCACTCCCATACTCAGTAAATTTCAGAGGACCTTATCAAAGAATACAAGAAATGTTGAAGCCTTGCCTTAGAAAATCTGATTACCAGTTAACCAATTATTAAAATTTTAACAGCAAAATATAAAATTTAGGCCACTTCTATACTTTTGCCTACTTATTTCTCATCTCAACATACGTTTCCGCAGTCAAAATCTGTGGTTCATTCCCACTTTAAACTTTTGCACTTGTAGCTCCCCTGCGGTAAATGTCACTGCATTCCCTGTCTATCCATGCCCACAACTTCTTTCAAAACATAGTTTCCTGAGATTCCATGCCTCCAAAATGCCTTTCTTTAGAAACTGACTCACACAAACAATTCACTTTTGCCTTCCAGTGGGTAAACACAGTTCTGAGGGGCAATATTTCATTTTCTATTATTTTCTAGTATCTTCTAGCCAATTTGTCTTATTTTTCACTTTGCTATCTTGCTCTGACCACAGCACTCTTCCCCTAAAATGAGGAGATTATAAGAAATCAAAACTAATGGCAGTATAACCTTTCATTGCCTGAGCTTCTCTTTCAATGATGCATGGGGTGGGGGACAGTCAGGTTATTCCTGAATGGGAGACCACGGAGAAGCAAGAAAGCACTAGAGCTGGCTTTCTTCTCTCTAAATTAAAAAGTCCACACTCCCACTGGCAGCAAAGACAAATTGCTCTAAATATCTTGGCTTCAGCAGCCCCAGATCCTAAGTCTAACGTACTCCTTCTTTCCTGCCACTTAGAAAAGACACAATTATCACAATAAGGAAGGTAGTGACTTCTGTTTTGCTCTTAATTTTTGTTTCAATGTTCAGGGACTACATTATGCAGCTACTCTAAAACAGTACCTGACCTGTTTACTAACAGAAAAAAAAAAGGCTTTGAAGTACTAGAAAATAGGAAAGAATGCTCTCTACAGAATCCATTAATATAAAGAAAAAAATTTGTATGGCAATTACAAACCTATTTAAAAGGGGGAAAAATTATTGCCAACAGCAAATTAGCTATCCTCTGAAGTAATCAAACATTATTAAAAACCAGGCTATCATTTAGTAAATCAACAGGGTTCTGTTCTAAGTACTCAGAGGAAAGAGTCCCGCAGTGTAATCATTAGCTAGCCCAAATTACCTTAGCTCAAGATCGAACAATACTCTCTTAAATGGGATGGTTCTTACAGGGGATGGCACTGTTATCTTATAAAGATACTTACTATCTTAGAGGGGATTGGATTATATTTACCATCTAATAGTAAATTTGATCAATACACGTATCTATCTAAACCAGATCGAAAAACCTCAAATATGTATTTTGGTTTTGTATTTAAACTGTCCTCTTCAATAATCCCTTACATTGTAGTACCTAATTCAAGTTACTATCTTGTCTGAGGCAGGATATTGATAGTATACTATTGGCCCCCGAGACACCTAAGATTATTATAGCAAGAGAGACTCCTCCATGTTTTTCATTTTGCTACTCACAATTCTGCCTGGAATTAATTTGCAAAAAATAATGTAGACATGATTTAACTTGACTCACTACAAAAATAACTTTTTCTTGAAGACAATTTTAATTATGGAGTAAATTTGTCAATATGGATTACTTTTGGAAACTTATGAGCTAAACTTGTGGTTGGTGTAGGGAGTTGTACATAAATTATTTTCATACAGTAGGGGCAATTCACACAAAACAGAGGCTCTCTCAGGAAGGAGCTCCTCAAACTATCTGAAGCAAAGGAATAACTTTTTCTTCCCAATCTGTCAAAAAAACAGTATTTTGCTAAAATAAATCACTAGAAAAGAAAAAGATATACAAAACAGAAGTCCTTGGATATTGTGGCTCTATCAGATTGCCAGAAGAGTTTCTAAACATTTATTCTTGATTTGTTATCTTAGACTTATAACAATTTACAAACCAGCACTGCTCCATGGACTACACTTTGCAAATCACCATCTTACACTTACTATACGTTTGTGCATATAGCAACAGACATGTTAAGAATTCATACTAAAAATTTTTTTAATTACCTTTTCCTATAAGGACTCCAATTTTTGAGTCTAATTTTTCTCCTGGGTCACAACTTCTTGTCACTAACTTGAGAACTGGAAGAAAAGGTCTGACATCACAGAGTCGTCTTGTTTCATCTTCAAGCTCCTCATATACAGCAGTTTGATTCACACATGCAAACATATAGGAGTCAATTTCCATAAGGAGGTTAAACATTGGGTAATTGTGAACCTGCTTCCATAATAGCTGCAGGAAAAGATAATAAGACATTTTCTGAAATGAAAAAGATGCTCACTATAACACTGTTTGTAAAATTCAAAACTGAGGACAAGCCAAATGTTTAGCAATAAGGGACTGATTAAATAAATTATGGAATGTTAAACAACTATGAAAATAAAATATAAATACACTGTAACATGGAAAGCTATCAAACATATATTAAGGTTGTTTTCTATTTTTAACAGAAAATTGCAAAAGAATATGCAGGGTATTAACCCACTTTTTAAAGCAATATAATGGCACATTGCATAAAAAGTACACTTGTATAATCAAAATTATTAAAAGTAAATACCTATGAGTAGTAATAATCAATATACTTCCACGCTTAACATTCCTGTGAACACAACTTGTATTTTGAAAAAAACATAATGTTTAATGTATGTATCATGAACCCCCTACAAAATGTGTATTATTTTTGTCCTTTATTTTTCTATTCACTAAGGATATTTTCATTGACTAACACTGCCCTGTCAGGATCAACAATCTCTCATCACCTCCCCCAAGATCTCCTGGATGAGATCATATAAATAAACACCATATAAATGCAAGGAAAGATGACATATTTTAATTACAGCCAGTACAAAAGCCAAAAGCTGATTACATATTTTAATTACAGCCAGTACACAAGCTAAAAGAGACCTGGGCTAAAAATCATGGCCAATCCCCAGATTCAGTTACATAAAACAAATAGGAGAAAGCAGTGCTATGCAGCAAAAGGAAAATATAGGTAAACTGCATTTCAACAAAATTAAAAACTTTTGTGCATCAAATGACGCTGTCAAGAGATGAAAAGGCAACCCACAAACTAGAAGAAAATATCTGCGGGTTATATATTTGATAAGAGATTAATATCCAGAATATATAATGCCTTCCTATAACTCAACAACAACAAAAACAAACAACTGAATTTTTAAAAATGGGCAATGGTCTTGAATAGATAATTGTAAAAATGGTCAATAAGAGCATGAAAACATGCTCAACATCCTTAGTTACTAGGGAAATACAAATAAAAACTACAGTGAGATACCACTTCACAGCCATGAGGATGTTATTATTAAAAAAAAAAAATGGGAACAGAAAAATAACAAGTGTCGGTCAGGATGCGAAGAAACTAGAACCCTTGTGCTTTGTTGATGGGAATGTAGAATGGTATAGTAACTGTGGAAAATAGTTTGGCAGTTCCTTAAAAAATTAAAACAGAATTACCATATGATCCAACATTTCCATTTCTAGGCATATACACAAAAAAACAGAAAGGACGTGTTCAAACAGATATTCATACCAATATTCATAGCAGCACTATTCACAATAGCCAAGATATTTACAACCAAAATGTCCATCAAAAGATGAAGGGATAATCAAAAATGTGGTATATCCATACAATGAAATATTATTTAGTCTTAAAAAGGAATAAAATTTGGATACATGTTATAACATGGGTGAATTTTTAAAATAGTATGCTAAGTGAAAGAATCTAAACACAAAACGACAACTATTATGTGATTCTGCTTTTATGAAGTAGCTAGAATACACTAATTCATAGAGTCAGAAACTAGAATAAAGATTAACAGGACTGGGAAAAGGGGAACTTAATTATTTAATGAGTACAGAGTTAGTGTTGGGATGATAAAAAGTGCTGGAAATGGATATTGGTGATAGTCAGGCAACATTATGAATGTAGTTAATGCTACAGAACTGTGCACATAAAAATGACTCTAATGGAGAATTTCACGTTATGCATATTTTACTTTTTTTTTTTTTTTTTTTAAGGAGGGTATCAGTGGTTAATCTAGCTTCAGGTAAAGCCATAGGCATCCATATCTGTCACTGGTAATTATAAAAATAAGCACTCTGTACCTGTGGATTGCTTAAAACAATTCTCTTTTTTTTAATTTAAGGATCATGCAGTTTTAGAATACTCATGTCTCCTTGATGAAGAAGCATGGGTTAAAAGTTAACAGGCTGTCCAAAATCATGAGCTTTAAAAATATTTGTCATAAATACTTTTTCTTAAAAATATCATAAACCTTGGTTTCCATACTGGGTTCAGCTATTTGAGAAACATTAAAGAGAAAGTTCAGAAAAACAATTTCATTTATATGTTACAGTCTTCACAAATCAATGGCATGCATCAATTCACTTGAAAAAAATAATCCAACAAAACAGACAAGCCTTGTTATATAAAAGAATTTGCTTCCAAATGAGGACATACCATTCATTACTGGGGTAAGAAAATCTAGTGAACAGCAGAAAACCTTTTCTTCCCCAAGAGTCACCATGAAAAGTAGTGGGGGTGGGAAGGGAAGATGGAGAAGAGAAGAGGAAGGAAAAGAAGAGACAACCAACCAAAAATCACATGGAAAAAAAGTGTGATAAACTTACAGATAGTAATTACAGAGATTTTAACTCAAAATAAAACTCTTTGACAATGTCAAACTCCTTTTAATAATCTGAACACACAATTCAAACTAGCTAACATAAGCCTATTTTTCTTAACTCGGGTATCATATATGGATTTTTTTTTTAATTAAAAGTGGGAGTGAGAACAGGGATTGTTTTATATCTATAAAAGACAAAGTATGTATCAAAATCTTAAAAATGTCATGACCTAAAGGTTGAATTTCCCTCAAATTTACCATATGATTTACATTATCAACACTTTCTATAATAGAAGAACGTGTTCCCCTCAGCAATACAGTAAATAAGCCACGTTTATATAAATCCCACTTATTAACATACCTGTTTAATGTAAGAAATGGAGGCTTCCCGAGGTACCTCCAGTTGGATATAAATCCCAGTGGGCAAAAGGAAATCCACGGGTATAGAGCCATCAGATGCTATCTGTGAATCCACTGCCCAGATGTCAAGGACGTCTGCCATAGCAGGAGGCATTATGAAATTGAAGCACATTCATAACCATGGGGCCCTAGAAATCAGTAAGTGAAATTTAGTGAAACATAATTAGCCAAATTTTACACTAAAATATGATAAAGCCCAGCAATGCATAATTATTCCTTGTATTTCAATATAGGCAGTAACAGGAAGCCAATTAAATCAAGCAAGAGTAAATCACTAGAAATAAGTTATTTAAACATACTTTGGGTTATCACTACATAAATTATATACATACGTGTGTGTGTATCTATACACACACGTACCAAACTGATTCATATTCAACATATTTTAAGTACATCACATGTGAAAGATGAAAGGTTAAGGATTACAAGGTCCTGAGAAAGTCAGTTAATAACCACTCAACAAGTGATTCTCTTATACTTAGATGATTTTGGCTTCTTTGGCTGAGTTTTTCTTTGCAAACTCCAATAAAAATGGCAATCAAGAAGGTCGTATTTCATTTTCTATCAATCTCATGTCAGAAACAAAACATCATGAACTTAGTTCCATGATCCACCACCTAAGTATTAAAAAGACCAAACCCCTCAACCCAGCTAACAAAATCCTTGCTGCTGTTTCTGGTCTATTTTCGTTTGCTTGTCCTACCATTCCACATTCCAGGCCCTCGTGCCACAAGTGCCTTTTGCCTTCCTGCTGCTAGACCTATGTTCATAGGTCTAGGACATTCCAATATCAAACCCATATCCCAAAAAATCCACCCTCAACTGTGCCATTTAAGTCTCCTCTAATCCTTAAGAACTTCCTTCAAGGAGGCACAACAATAACAGTGGGAAGAACATGGGCTCTGAAGTTAAATGAGCCAAGGTTCAAATCCCATTTATTCAAAGAATGAAAGTGTCACTTCAAAAGACTTAAGAGACAACTTAAAGCATTTTGAGCACAAAAATAATGACATCCATAGATTGAAAAACATCAAGTACATACAAATATGGGACTTAATAATGATACAAAAAATAAACTATTGGTCACTACTGGGGACAGCTAAAAACCAATTCACTATTTTGAAAATTAATAAAGAATGAGAAAGTAAATCTATCATTTATCATACTTATTTGTACTATTTCAGTGTAACCAAATAATTGATGAAAGTAGGTTTTTTTTTAGAACCTAAGCTAATAAATGCAAAAAAAATGATAGATTAGGAAATCACCATTCTGCAAGCTCCAATGAAATAGTGGATCTAGGCAACAAACATTAATGGATGCTAAAAAAAAATTAATTTACAAGACAGGTGAAAGGATGATAAGAAACTTGACAATTAACATATCAGATTGATAACCCTAAATTCTCTGAATAATCCAGACATTATCTGTCTCCTCCTGTAATGCAACAAGTACTATCCACTACCTATAGGGTATACTTGGCTTAAAAACAAAAATGAACTTGAATCTAGTAAAGTCTTAGATCTAATCTATCTGCCAGTTTATGGGAAATAGGGAAGATAGAGAAGGGAGTTACAAACTCAAGGAAGCAATTAGTAAGTAGAGTCTAGAGCGTAGGATCATTAATAAAACAAATAACAAAAAAGCAAGCTAATCAGTAACAAGAGGAGGGTGGTGGAATGACTGTTAAAAGAATAAAAGGAACACTTAGGAGTTACAGCCAAATCCAATGCTGATTTGAGCAAATCAACTACAAAAAAAAAGCTTTCAAACAATCTAGGAAATTTAAATGTGAATTAAGTATTAGATGATTTTAAGAAAAGACTGTTAATTTTGTGACATATAATGGAATGTTTGTTATGTTTCTAAGAATCAGTCCTTATCCATGAGATGAAGAATGCAGAATGTGCAGGAATAAAATGGCACTGTGTTTGGCATTTACTTTAAACTAGTCCCTTTTTTTTTTCTTAATTGGGGGATATTGGGGAATAGTGCTTCTCCAGGGCCCATCAGCTCCAAATACTTGTCCTTCAATCTAATTGTGGAGGGCGCAGCTCAGCTCCAAGTCCAGTTGCCGTTCCCAATCTTAGTTGCAGGGGGCACAGCCCACCATCCTATGCAGGAATTGAACCAGCAACCCCGCTGTCAAGAGCTCACGCTCCAACCAACTGAGCCATCTGGCCACTCCTAAATTATTCCATTTTTTTAAAAGTAAAAGGATAGATAATTTCAACAAAGGTGTAAAGGTAAATTGATGAGAAAAAAAGATAATCTTGGGCAACAAATGGTGCATGAATAATTGGACATCAATATGATAAGAAAATAAACCTTAATCACACCAAAAATAAACTAAAAATGGATCACAGGCCCAAATGTAAACCCCCAAACCATAAACCCTTAAGAAGAAAATATAGGGAAAAAATACTGTAATCTAGTATTAATAAGCGAAGATTTCATAGATATGACACCTAAAGCACAATTCATAAAATTAAAAAATTAAACATCATTAAAACTGACCTTAGATACAATTGTTTATAACATGAAAAGACAAGCCACAGACTAGGAGAAAATGCTTGCAAATCATATGAAGGACTTGTATTCAGAACTCTCAACATACAAAATAAGAAAGCCAACACCTCAGTTTTTAAAAATATTTGAACAGACACTTCATCAAAGCAGATATACACGTGGCAAAAGGAGTCAGTACCATCAGTCAATGCAAATTAAAACCACAATGAGATACCATTAAACACCTATTACACCTAAAATTGAAAAAACCAATCACAGCAAGTGTTGGGGGAAAAAAAAGAGGGAACTAGAACTCTCATACACTGCTGGTGGGGATGTTAAATAGTCAACAACTATGGAAAAGTTTGACAGTTTCTTAACACACACCTACCATATAATCCATTATCCTACTCCTAAATATATACCAGAAAAAATTAAAATAATGAAGGCATATATCCACGCAGAAACTAGTGTAAAATTGTTCATAGCAGCCTTATTTACACTATCAAAAAAATTGGAAATATTTCAAATGTCCACCAACAGATGAATGGATTTAAAAAATTATGGTGTATTCATACAATGGACTACTAAACGGGGGGGTGAGGGGGGAGCACTACCGACACATTTAACAACGTGGATGAATCTCAGAATTATGCTGACTGGAAGAGTACATACTATGTGATTCCATTCACATAAAATTCTAAAAAATGTAAACTAGTCTATAATGACAGATTAGCAGTCGTCTTGTGTGGGGGGAAGGGTAGAAGCACGGAGAAATAAGGAGGAGGGACTACAAAGGGACACAAGGAAACTCTTGGGAGTGATAGATTATGTTGTTCACTATCTTGATTGTGTTGTGTTTTCAAGGTCTGTACATGTCAAAATATATCCAATTTTATACTTCAAATATGTGCAGTTCATTATATGTTAATTATATCTCAATAAAGCTGTTTTTAAAAATGAGAGGAATAGATGAAACAAGAAAAGAAAAATATTGATACTTGCTGAAGCTGGGTGATGAGGATTACATTAAATTACTGTTCTGCTTTTGTGTATATTTGCAATTTTTCATAATAAAAAGGATTTGTTAAATGCCGTCTATACTATTTACCATCTATGTGAATTTTGATAAGTCACTGCAACTTCCTGAGCCTCCATTAACTAAAAAAGGGAAAAAGAAGTCCAAGATGGCGGCAGAGTAGGAGGACGCGGCACGCCCATGAACGAATTCAAATATACATGTATAGAGAGAACAATTACTCCTGCGAGAGAACTAAGGGCTGAATGAACAGCTTCTGAACAACAAACAAGAGAAAGTGACACAATACAAAAGGCTTGGTAACCACGGAAGCCCTCCATGAGCTGCGGAAATCTCCGCACCGGACGAGGAGGCAAGCGCCATTTGTTTACGTCCCCCTCCACATACATGGCAGCGGGGCGCTATTCTGGCGCTTTGGCCTACCTGCAAGATGACCACAGCACGTTCCCAGCTACACTGCCCAGAGCCTTTGTCTATGAACACGGAAAGCAAGCAGGAACAACAGGACGTTTCCATACACACCTGGACTCCGTGCTGGGAGCTGCTCCAGCCCAACAAGCCAGTGTCACCGGCACCGGAAGCACTTGCTGGGCTCCTCCCCGCTCCTTGAAGCTATCCAGCACATAAGCCTAGGGGTCACTTCTTACAACACCACTTTCTATATAAGGAGAGACTACAGAACAGGCTGAGGAGCCACTGGAGCTCTCCAGGGACTGCAAAAATTCTCTGAGATTGGAGATGTCTGTGAATGCCCCTGTTTACATCCCCTTCCACCTACACAGGATTTGCAGGAGCTCTATCCCCATGCTCTGGCCCAACTGCAAGGTCCCTCCCTGCAGCACATTCCTGGACACGTTGCCCAAGCCAACTTCGGCCCCAAACAAAGGAAGCAAGCAGGAGCAACAGGGCATTACAACACACACCTGGCTTCCCCACACAAAGCCAATCCAGCTCAGTAGGCCGGTGCCCCAGACGCCTTAGGCACCTGCTCAGCTCCTACTAGTCTGCCCAAAACCACCCTACACACATACCTATACACAAGTCACTTCTACATAAGAGAACTTTTACAAGACTACGAGAAATAGCTACTTTGTCTAATTCATATAAACAAAGTGAAAATACAGAAGAATATCTCCCTAATCAAGGAACAAGAAAACTCTCCAGGAAAAACTAAGGAAAAAGATAAGCAATTTGCTGGATTAAAAAATTCAAGGCCAGCCCAGTGGCTCAGGAGGTTGGAGCTCCATGCTCCTAACTCCGAAGGCTGCCGGTTCGATTCCCACATGGGCCAGTGGGCTCTCAACCACAAGGTTACCGGTTCAACTCCTTGAGTCCCACAAAGGATGGTGGGCTCCACCACCTGCAACTAGCAATAGCAACTGGACCTGGAACTGAGCTGTGCACAACTAAGACTGAAAGGCAACAACATGAAGCTGAACGGCACCCTCCACAACTAAGACTGAAAGGACAACAACTTGACGTGGAAAAAAGGCCTGGAAGTACACACTGTTCCCTAATAAAGTCCTGTTCCCCTAAAAAAAAAAAAATCGTCATAACGATACTCAGCAAGTGTGAGAGTGGAATAGAGGGACTTAGGGAGAACATCAACAAAGATTTAGAAAGTATAATAAACAACCAAGCAGACTTGAAGAATAATTGAAATGAAAAATACATTCAAGACTCAACAGCAGATTAGCTAAAACAGAATAGATCAGTGATCTGGAAGACAGATTAGTGGAAATCAACTAATTAAAACAGCAGAAAGAAAAAGGAACTTCTAGAAATGAGGATAATTTAAGGGACCTTTTGGATAACATCAAGCACTGAAAACATTCACATTCTAAGGATCCCAGAAGGAGAAGAAAGGAACAGAAATTGTCTTTAAAGAAGTAATGGCTGAAAACGTTCCTAACCTGGGAAAGGAAACAGACATCTAGGTCAAGGAAGCACAGAGAGTTCCTAACAGGATGAACCCAAACAGGCCCACAGTAAAACATACTGAAATAAAAATGGCAAAAATTAAAGAGAAAGACACAATTTTGAAGGAAGCAGGAGGGAACCAACAAGTTACATACAAAGGAAACTCCAAAAGTCTTATCAGCTTATTTCTCAGTAGCAACTTTACAGGCAAGAAGGGAGTTGCAAAAAAAAAAAAAAAAAAAAAAAAGGCAGGGGGAACTGGGGGGGGAACAGAACATCTTTAAAGTGCTAAAAGAAAGGCACCTACAACCCAGAAAATTTACCAAGCAAGGTTATCATTCAGAATTGAAGGAGAGATAAAGAGTTTCCTGGAAAAGGAAAAACGAAAGGAGTTCATCACCATTAAAACAGCTGTACAAAAAATCTTAAAGGATTGTGGGAAATCTCAAAGGTAAAGCCAAATATTTAATAAATACAGCAAATCAGACATTTATAAAGTTACTACAAAGGTCAAAAGAAAAAGTATCACACTTACAGTCAAACTCAATGAAGTATACAGGACACACACAGCAAAAAAAAAAACATCTAAAACATGACATCAGTAACATAAAGCATGGAGGGGGAGCAAAACTGTCCACCTTACTTAATATATTTTCATTTAAATGCCTATCAGCTTAAACTACACTGCTATAGACATAAAATAATATAAATAAACCTCACAGTAACCACAAAAAAACTATAGAAGATATACAAAGAAGGGAAAGGAACACCAACAAAGCACTACAGAAAACCAGCAAACCACATGGGAAGAGATCAGGAGAAGAAAGGAACAAAGAAGTATAAAAATAATATAAAAATTTTTAACAAAATTAACATACTTAATATTTTAAATGTAAGTAGATTAAATGCTCCAATAAAAAGGCATATGTTAGCTTAATGGATTAAAAACCATAACCCATCCATATGCTCCCTATAAGAGACTCAGTTCAAATCAAAAGACACATACAGACAAAAAGTGAAGGGACGGAAAAAATATTCCATGCAAATAAAAATGAGAAGAAAGCTAGGGTAACAATACTCATATCAGACAAAACAGACTTTAAAACAAAAAAATGTGTAAAAAAAAAAAAGACAAAGAGGGACATATATATATATATATGTCATATATAACTCAGAAGGTTATATATGAGCTGTGATCAAACAATGCAGTGAATGTTTAAATAAAAAAAAAACTTATTACAGTAAAAGACGCATGGCCATTAATCCCTCTCAAAATACTCCCCCTTGCTTCGAACAACAGTTATCCCATCATTTTTGCCACTTTCTGAAAGCAGTTCTGGAAGTGCTCTTTCATAAGTGTCTTTAGTTGTCCTGTCACGGCTGCTGCGATGTCCTTAATCATTTTGACTTTGGGGAAGAGCTAGAAGTGGCAAGGTGCTAGATCCAGTGAATAAGGTGGATGAGGACACATTGTAATGTTTTTATTTGACAGAAATTGCCGTATACCAGAAGCGATGTGTGACACGGAGCAGTCATGATGGAGGATGATTTATGGAACACTTTAAAACACACCTCCTCACAACTGTAGCTCATACCCGACTGACAGCACCGAACAAGTTGAAACTTGTCACACACTGTTACTAAGGTTCAATGCGCTGCTTCCCATATTGAAGATCCCTGCCTTTCCATTGGATGGCGCTCAGCAGCAGCATTCACTGTATTATTATTTTTTTTAAGATTTTATTGGGGAAGAGGAACAGGACTTTATTGGGACCAGGACTTTTCCAAGTCAAGTTGTTGTCCTTTCAATCTTAGTTGTGGAGGGCGCAGCTCAGACCAGCTGAGCCATCCGGGAGCTCAGCAGCAGCTCAGCTCAAGGTGCTGTGTTCAACCTTAGTTGCAGGGGGTGCAGCCCACTATCCCTTGTGGGAGTTGAGGAATCGAACCGGCAACCTTGTGGGTGAGAGCCCGCGAGCTCCAACCAACTGAGCCATCCCTCACCGTATTTTTTTATCACGACAGAAAGACGACGTGTCACATATCACTTCTGGTACAGCAATTTCTGTCAAATAAAAACATCACGGTGTTTCCTCATCCACCTTATTCACTGGTTCTAGTACCTTGCCACTTCTGGCTCTTCCCCAAAGTCAAAATGACCAGGAAAGGTAAACGTTTTGAATCGATTCAGGACATCGAGGCATCCACAACAGCACAACTAAGGACACTTACGAAAGAGGACTTCCAGAACTGCTTCAGAAAGTGGCAAGAACCATGGGATAAGTATGTTCGAAGCAAGGGAGAGTATTTTGAGGGCTATTAATGGCCATGTGTCTTTTACTGTAATAAGTTTTTTTTTTATTTAAACATTCACTGCATTGTTTGATCACAGCTCATATATAACCTTCTGAGTCAGGAAAAAATACAAAACCTAAACATATCGATTACTGGCAATGAAACTGAAGCAGTAATCAAAAACTCCCACCCAATAAATAAAAGCCCAGGATCAGACGGCTTTACAGGTAAATGCTACCAAATATTCAAAGAAGAATAGCTAACCTTCTTAAACTATTTCAAAAAACTGAAGAGGAAGGAATGCTTCCAAACTCATCTATGAAACCAGCATTACCCTGATACCAAAACCAGACAAAGACACTACAAAAAAAGAAAATTACAGGCCAATACCCTTGGTGAACATAGATACAAACAAAAATCCTCCACCAACTATTAGCAAACCAAATTCAACATTACATTAAGAGGATCATACACCATGACCAAGTGAGATTTATCAGAGATACAAGAATGGTTCAACATCCACAAATCAACTAATATGATATATGACATTACAAAATAAAGGATAAAAACCGTATGATGATTATCTCAATAGATGCAGGAAAAAGCATTTGACAAAATTCAATATCCTTTCATTATAAAAATTCTCAACAAAGTGGGTATAGAAAGAACACATCTCAACATTATAAAGTCTATATATGACAAACCCACAGCTAAATAATACTTCATGGAGAAAAGCTGAAAGCATTTCCTCTAACATCAGGAACAAGACAAGGATACACACTATCACCATTTCTATTCAATACAGTACTGGAAGTGCCAGCCATAGCAATCAGACAAGAGAAATAAAATGCATCCACATTGGAAAGGAATAAGTAAAGTTCTGATATTTGCAGATGACATGATATTATATAGAGAAAACACTAAAGACTCTAGCACAAAACTATAAGAACTAATCAATGAATTCAGTTAAGTTTCAGGATACAGAATCAATATAAAGAAATCTGTTACATTTCTATACACCAATAAAAGTTTATCAAAAGGAGAAATTAAGAAAACAATTCCATTTACAATTACATCAAAAAGCATAAAATACCTAGGAAGGAATTTAATCAAAGAGGTGACAGACCTGTACTCTGAAACTGAAGAAAGAAATTGAAGAAGATACAAATAAATGGCAGGATATACAGTGCTCATGGATTGGAAGGATTAATATTGTGAAAGCACCCTTACAACCTAAAGCGATATACCCATTCAATAGATTCCCTATTAAAATACCAATGGCATTCTTCTTGGAATTGGAACTAATCCTAAAATTTATACAGAACCACAAAAGACCATGAATAGTCAAAGAATTCTTGCGAAAAAACAAAGTCAGAGGTTGATCACACTACCTGATGTTGAACTATACTACAAACCTACAATTATCAAAATAGTATGGTACTGGCATTAAAACAGATATATAGATCAATGAAATATAATAGAGAGCCCAGAAATAAATCCTTGCTTATATGGTCAATTAATCTATGACAAAGGAGGCAAGGATCTACAATGAAATAAAAACAGTCTCTTCAATAAGTGGTATTGGAAAAACTGGATATGCAAAAAAAGAAGAAAGAAAAGAAACTGGACCACATTCTTACACCATATACAAAAATAACCTCAAAATGGATTAAAGACTTAAATGTAAAACCTGAAACCACAAAACTCCAGAAGAAAGCATAGGCAGTAAATTCTTTGACATCACTCTTAGCAATATCTTTTTAGGTATGTCTCCTAGGGTAAGGGAAACAAAAATAAATTAATACATAAATAAGACTACATCAAACTGAATAGTTTTTGCACAGCAAAGAAAACCATCAACAAAACAAAAAGACAACCTACTGAATGGGAAAAGATATTCGCCAATGATAAATCTCATAAGGGTTTAATATGCAAGAAATATAAGGATCTCATACAACTTAACATCAAAAAAACAAACAATCCAATTAACAAATGGGCAATGGACCTCAACAGACATTTCTCCAAAAGGACTTACAGATGGCCAACAGACATATGAAAACATGCTCAACATCACTAATAATCAGGAGAGTGCAAATTAAAACCACAATGAGGTATCACTTCACACCCGTCAGAATGGCTATTATCAATAAATCAACAAATAATAAGTGCTGATAAGGATGTGGCGAAAAGGGAACACTCGTACACTTTTGGTGGGATGGTAAATTAGTGCAGCCCCTACAGAAAACAGTGTAGAGGTTCCTCAAACAATTAAAACTAGAGCTGCTACAGGATCCAGCAAATTCCACTTCTAGATATTTATCTGAAAAAAAACAAAAATACTAATTCAAAAATATAGATGGACCCCTAAGTTCACTGTAGCATTACTAGTAACAGCCAAGATATGGAAGCAATCTAAGTGTCCATCGACAGACAAATAGACAAAGAGATGGTACATATACAATGGAATATTACTCAGAAACAAAAAATGAAATCTTGCCATTTGCAACAATGTGGATGGACCTAGCGGGTATTAAGCTAAGTGAAATAAGTCAGAAGAGAAAGACAAATACCATATAATTTCACTTATATGTGGAAATCTAAAAAAACCAAAATAAATGAATAAACAAAACAGAAACAGACCCATAGATACAGAGAACAAGCTGATAACTGCTAAAGGGGAGATAGGTGGGGGGATAGGCATAAAAAAGTAAAAGTGTGTCTGGAAGGGAAAAAATGTTGGGAAAACAAACAAACAAATAAATAAATAAGTAAAATTAAAAATTGAATAAAATGTATTGTTGCCTTGGGATCACTTTGAAGATTAAAGCAGCTAATGTTTGAAAGCTCTACACATTTTAAGTTGTAGTAAATTATAGCTCTCTTGCTTCTCTGAACATTCCAGCCTTTAGTGATCTCTCCTCCTAACTCTTACACCCATTATAGTCTGGACCCATCACACTGATATTGTTACACAGATCCTGAATCTTTCAGATGTGTCTGCCTTGTTTAGGTACACAAAATAATGCAGGAATTAAATATTGTGGCTTCAGAGTCTAATGGCTTAGTTGTGAGGCCTGCCTTCATCACTCAATAGCTGAGAGACCTTGGGCAAATCACTTATCCTCTTTCTATTTAAGATTCCTGATCTGTGAAATGGTGAAAAGAACAATAGCTACCTCATAGCACAGTTACAAAAATTTAGACACAAACTGAGTAAGAAATACCTGGAACATAGTAAGGCCAATGTGTTTACTGCTATTTATTTATTTATTTTTTATTCAAAAGCTATGTCATTTTTCAACTATGTTTGAGCTATGTTATTTGTCAATTACTTTTCCCCCTAAAAGTGATTAGCACATGGTAGCCATTTAGTAATTGTTTAATGAACTTCAGACATTTTTATTATTCCCTACTCCTACAATTAAGAAAATAAAGCTCAAAAGATAACAGAATTAGTCATAGTTAAAGGTGAATACTTACTATGTCTTAGTATTCTGCCAAGTTCTTTACACACGCATCACTATATTTTATCCTTACTACCACTGTGTGGTAATATTCCTACTCCTTGAGGAAGCATTTGAAGCTTAGAGAGGTTGAGATCTGATGGCTAATAAGTGGCAGTCCTGGGATTTGAACTTGAGTCTAACTCTAGAGAGGGAGCCCTACACCACTACTGAAGTACCAGAAAAAAAAGTCTGAGACATTTAACCATAATAAACCACATTATGGTGACTTTAAGCTCCATGAGAACTTGCACCATGATTTTTTAAGTCCTCTGACCACCGCATATGGAGAAGTTACAATACTCGTACTTAGGAACTTTAAACTGATAAACTTCCATAGATAAGAACAAAACTACACAGTTATTACAGATGCATTAACACTCAAGTGCTTTAGGCAAATCACTTCAGAACAGCCTTTGGAGAGTCTTCAGTGGAGGGTTTCTCAACCTTGAAAGTAAGGTGTTCAAGAGGTATTTGCAGAATGAAAACACACTATATCAAATCATAAAGACCATGTTTGCTTACATTCAAATGCCACCGCAAAGACAAACAGAGGGGCAAGCCAGCTCCTGAACACCAAATCACAACAAGTACTACAAATGAATCAAGAGTTACCAACAAAAGCTGAGGGGCGGGGGGAGAACAAAAGTAAGCATTTAAAATTGAGAAACATCAGCCATCTGTCATAGAATTACAATCATGATAAACCTATACACACCCGAGAGTTCTTCACCACAGATTTTCAGCAAGACTCTTACAAAAGAAACCAAATCACCAAATGAATAACATTAGTAAAACAGGAGCATGAAACTAGAAAAACAAAAAGCCCTGAGATCTCACCCTTACCAAACAACTGGAAATAATGAGGCTTCCTGAGGCCTGGAGCCCTGAGTAGTAATCTTATCAAGGAGACTGACTGTACCTCAACACCCTACAGCATCAACTCCCCAGATACCAAATTCTGAACTTCTGGGGTATTAGAGGAAGGGGCACTATGGTAGATTTAAGAATTTCTTGATGAAGTAGGTACACCCAAAATGAATTATAAGAATGAATTCATGGTACAACAACATGGATGGACCTAGAGGATATTATGCTACGTGAAGTCAGTCAGACTGAGAAAGACAAATACCATATGATCTCACTTATATGTAGAATCCGAAGAACAGAATAAATGAACAAACACAACAGAAATAGACTCATAGATACAGAGAACAAAGTGATGGTTGCTAGGTGCGGGGGTGGGGGTTGGAGGAGGATGAGAAAGGTAAAGGAATTCGGAAGTACAAATTGGTAGTCACAAAATAGTCACAGGGATGCAAAACACAGTATAGGGAATATTGTCAATTTTGTAGAGTATGTAGGGTGTCATATGGGTACTGGACTTATCAGGGGGATCACTTCATAGATTATATAAATGCCTAACCACTGTGCTATACAGCTGAAATTAATATAAAATAATATTGAATGTCAATTCTATATACGTGTATCTATGTGCGTGTGTGCGCGTGTGTGTGTGGTCACGGGATGTGAAGTACAGCATAGGGAATATAGTCAGTGGTACTGTAATAGCTATGTACGGTGTCAGAGGGGTAGTAGACTTGTTACAGTTATCACTTTGTGAGGGGTATAAATGTCTCATCATTATGTTGTTTTGTATACTGCAACTAATAAAAGAAAATGAATTCATGGGCCCCTATCTTCCTTCCTTTCAAGATCTGACATTCAACACTGTCACACATACTAATTATCTGTACTCCAGCCAAACTGAACCACTGATACTTGTCAGCATATCCCGCACTCTCTCCTGCCTCCTACCTGAATCATATCATTCCCTCTCTCTAGGATATCCTAATGTACATATCTCCTGACCAACTCTTACTCTTCTAGACTCTTGGAATCCTGCCCTAATACTCTTCTCTGCACCCAAGCACCAGAGCATTCCTGTGTCAGAACAGGAGACTCTACTGAAGCTCATCACTTACTGAGAGTCCCCAACCTCTTTATTATTTTCCAGCTGTTTATCTGTAGTTCCTGACACATACTACTAAGATCTCAATAAATATTTACTTATGGCTAAATATTCATAAATATAATGAATGAATGAATGAAAAAATTCTATGGAAATCACTAATAGAACAATTAATATTCGATAAATAAAAATGTGATTTAAATCTTGCTTGACAGGAAAAATTATGTGGCCTTCAAAGTAGTCTTTCAGAGCCTAGTCTAAGAAATACCATGAACAACCTCCAAAGTAACATCTTTATGTGAGACCAAGGTAGTATTTGACCAATACATAGATAAAATACCATACACATCTAGATTTCCTAGAACTCCTTATATTTAAAAAACTGAAATAATTTAAGTCAGATATCATTTAAGTCTATTCACATACGGCTTTACAAAACCTGTCTAATGTTTTATAGATGTATCTTTCCATAAAAGAGTAAAGTAGAAAAATATTCACAAACATACAGAATTCTATTTGCATCATTAGTTGTAGTGGATCAGGCTTTGCCTAATACCACCTGTCTCTAATCATAAACTCATGTCATGTGAAGAAAAAATAGGTCCCAGCGTAACTTAAATATTGTTCTCCCACTGTGTTGCAATTCCAGTAATATTACAGGCATTTCCAAAAATGATGTATTTTCAACCGTTTGACAATAGAACTGCTTATTCCCATAAAAAGGTATCTTCTATTAAATTGAGACAGGCTACGGAACTACCATGATATCTAAGGGATAACCATTATTTTTCATACAGAGGAAAAGACAGAATTTCAATTCAGAAAAATTCACTAAGCTTTGTATTTATGTTTTGTGTACTTTTCTGTATCTCTGCTATATTTCACAATGAAAATGTCTTAAACATGTAATAACTAGCAAAATAAGCTGTAAAAATCAAGTATTTTTCTAATGCCATCTCAAAACTCATCATAAAAGAAAGTTTAATCTTTTAGCTTTACAGTTAACCATTCTCTATGCTTACTAAAGGAACATCAATTTCCAAAATCAATTCCTCTATCTTCAATCTCAAGCACAAAATCCTCACATTCAAAATGTCAACGATTAAGAGTCTAATGATTCAGCAAGATATTGAAGATGCTTGTAAAGCAATGCTGTATTTAAATAAAAGATGCAGAAATGTTTTTCTCAACCAGGAGTAAATTATCAAATGGAATATTGCAAGTTTACACCCAGGTAAATAAATTTCTACCTAATATTAATAATTTCTACCTCGATATTAATAATTTACTAATAAATGAGACTGAATTGTCAGACTTTGTAAACACTCAATGTAGACACATAGCATATAATTATAGCCTAATATATAGGTTGTACATGTATGTCACTTTAATAAACACACTTTTATTAGACCAATTCTCAAGGTTTCCAAGTACTTTAAGTTAAATATTATCTAGAAGAATGGTTTTCAATCCTCTCAGATTCAATATTCTTTTTAAACAAATATTTTACATATACTTTAAAAATATGAAATGAAATTAATATAACTTACATGTAATATATATACATATACTTAATTTGAAAATAAAACCATATAATGACCTAACTCTAACAGAATGGAGAAATTAAAAAGTATAGTAATAATTATATACTATGTGGTTACTTGGACATGAGCACTGCTTATTGAGGTAGGCAGACGTTTGCATCTATACACAGAATCACCATGGATATCACAACTACAAATGCAGACTGATCCACGTATGTTTTACTGATGATCAAACGCTGATCAAATGCCACTGGTCCCATAAGATTTTCTAAATCTGTATCTTACAAAATCAATATATTAAAATCATGTAAAAAATACTCTGTATTATATTTTTATGTAAGAAAGAGTTCAGATCTAGGATCAAACACAATAAAGAGACTTTTCATCAATATAAATATCTGAAGGAAATTCAAAAATTGTGTTGTACATGAGACACTTTTTTTTAGTCCAAGATAGTTCTGTGCATTGCAAAATGTCCAGTAATTCCTTAGATAATAGTAGATCCTCCCCCAATATCAAGTAAAATAAAATCACTCTCTACAAATTTCGAAAGCATCTTAAAGGGGGAATTTACATTTTCAGAAGCACGGCTCTAGGACAATTCCTACTATTTCTCAAAGTAGTAAAGGGCCCTTCACACAATTTATCCAGACCTATTTATAGTCTGTATTTAAATATTAAAGAACATAACACACAAGTCTACTTGCCAAACAATGGTGTTTCATGTATTTTGGCTATGTTGTCTTTAACTAATTCTTGAAGAGTAAATAAAAGACACTCTAAGGCGGCCAAGTTGGCTCAGTTGGTTAGAATGCAGTGCTCACAACACCAACGTCACCACTTCGATTCCCACATGGGGCAGTGAGCTGTGCCCTCCACAACTAGACTGAAAACAACGACTTGACTTAGAGCTGTTGGGTCCTGGAAAAACACACTGTTCCCCAATATTCCCCAATAAAAGTTTTAAAAAGTACACTCTAAGTCAAAGAACATTAGCCCCTTAACTAATCAGGAGAATGTAAAGCCAGTAGTAAATAAACTTACTGATGGGATGGTCCAACTAAAACCACAGGATAACTTGTAGCTCTTCAGAACTTCATGCCCAACACTTTATGGCAAGTAACAGAAGAAGGGCCATAATCACAAGATGTGCTGTAATTTAGGTATGTATTTTATCATACCTAAAACTGTGACACAGTTGAACAAATAAGGTAACAAACCAACTGCTAACAGAATCTTTTGTAGAGATATTTTGAAGAAAATAAAATTATTGCCACACAATTGGAAATTAAATACGTTCTGGTTTCTATTTCCCTATGTCACCCTTATTTTACAGGGAGCACCACACTAAATTCAGTCTGTAAAGTAACAGAGTTTCAGGTTGGAGGTAGGTGCCTTAGGAGTAGCAGACCCTTCCCATTTTAAAAATAAGAAAACTAAGGCCCAGAGAGATTAAGTAAATTATCTAAAATGACACAGAGATAGAGCCAGAACCAAAAGAAAGATTTTTTTTCCCCAAGCAATAAACATACTTTGTAATTCTTTACTTTTTTACTTATTTTTTTCTGTTTTTTTGAGATTTTTATTAAAATATAGCTGATATACAATATTATATTAGTTTCCAGTATATACCATAGTTATTCAACATTTATATACCCAAAGAAGTGATCACCATATTAGATCCAACAACCATCTTATACCGTACCACGGTATCTCAATATTATTGACTATATTCCCCATACTGTACATTACATCCCCATGACTTATTTGTTTTATACTTGGAAACTTGAACCTCAATTATCTTCACTTTTCCCCCCTTTTTAAATTTTTAATTAGTTTACATTCAATACTATTTTATATTAATTTAAGGTGTACAGCATACTGGTTTAAGAAGTGATTCCCCTGAGTAGTCTAGCACCCACCTGGCACTATACATAGTTATTACCATACTATTTAATATATTCCCTATGCTTTACTTTACATCTCCATGACTATTTTGTAGACTACCAATTTGTATTCTTACTCCCTTCACCTCTTTCACCCTACCCACCAACCTCTCTCCCATCTATCACCCCAAAGAATCTAGTACCTGGAACCATACATTATTACTACAGTACTACTGACAATATTCCTTATGCTATATCCTACATCCCCATGAGTACTTTGTAACAAGCAAGTTGTATTTCATAATCCCTTCCCCTTTTTCACACACCACCAAACCCCTTTCCATCTGGCAATCATCAAAATGTTTTCTGTACCTATCAGTTTGTTTCTGTTTCATTTGTTTATTTTGTTTTTTAGATTCCACTTATAAGTGAAATCATATGACATCTGTCTTTGTCTTTCTCTGTCTGAATTACTACACTCAGCACAATACCTGCTAGGTCCACCCACATTGTTGCAGATGGCAAGATTTCATTGCTTTATTATAGCTGAGTAATATTCCATTGTATATATGTACCACCTCTTTTTTTTTTTTTTAAATTAGGGCATATTGGGGAAGCTGTTTTTCCAGGACCCATCAGCTCCAAGTCAAGTCGTTGTCCTTCAATCTAGTTGTGGAGGGCACAGCTCACTGGCCTATGTGGAAATCGAACCAGCAACCCTGTTGTTAACAGCTCGTGCTCTAACCAACTGAGCCATCCGGCCTCCCCTGTACCACCTCTTCTTTATCCATTCATCCATTCAGGGACACCCAGGTTGCCTCCCTATCTTGGCCATTGTAAACAATGCTGAAATGAACATATGGTCCACGTGAACATATGGTCCATATGAAATGAGCACACGTCCCCTCCAAGACACGTTTTGGGTCTCTTCAGATAAATACCCAGAAGTGAGATTACTAAGGTCCTTCTTTGTATCTTTGTTATTGCCTTTGTTTTAAAGTCTATGTTGTCTGGTATAAGTATTGCTACCTCAGCTTTGTTTCTTTGTTTCCATTTTCATGAATTATCTTTTTCCGTCCCTTTACTTTCACTGTGTGTGTCTTTTGATCTGAAGTGAGTCTCTTGTAGGCAGCATATGTAAGGGTTTTGTTTTCTTATCCATCAGCCACCCTATCATTTGACTGGAGCATTTAATCCATTTACATTTAAAGTTTCTGTTAATAGATATGTAGTTATTTTTTTTATCTTATTTTTCCCCCTTCGTCTTCCTGAAGAATTCCCTTTAAGATTTCTTGTATACTGGTTTGGTGGTGATGAACTTCTTTAGCTTTTTCTTGTCTGGGAAACTCTTTGTCCTTCAATTCTAAATGATAATTTGCTGGGTAGAATATCTTGGTTGTAGGTCATTGCTTTTCTTCACTTTGAATATTTTGTGCCAATCCCTTATGGCCTGCAAAGTTTCTGTTGAGAAATCAATTGACAGTCTAATGGGAGCTTCCTTGTAGGTAACTAACTGCTTTTCTCTTGCTGCTTTTAAGATTCTCTCTTTGTCTTTAACCTTTGGCATTTTAATTATGATGTGTCTTGGTGTGGGCATGTTTGGGTTCATCTTGTTTGGGACTCTCTGTGCTTCCTGGGCTTGAATATCCATTTCCTTCAGGTTGGAGAAGTTTTCTATCATTATGTCTTTAAATAGGTTTTCAATTCCTTGCTCTCTCTCTTCTCCTTTTGGTACCCCTACGATAAGACTGTTGGTATGATTGATGTTGTCCCAGAGGCTCCTTAACTGTCCTCATTTTTTTAGATTCTTTTTTCTTTTTGCTGTTCTGATTAGGCATTTTATGCTACCTTATCTTCTACATCACTGATTCTATCCTCTGCTTCATCTAATCCACTATCGATTTTCTCTAATGTATTCTTCATTTCATTTATTGTATTCTTCATTTCTGACTGGTTCTCTTTTGTTTTCTATCTCCATTTTTATATTTCCTATCTCTTTATTGAAGCTCTCCCTGAGTTCCTTGAGCAACCTTATAACCAGTGTTTTGAACTCTCCATCAGATAGATCACTTGTCTCTGTTTTGCTTAGTTCTTTTCCTGGAGCATTGTTCTGGTCTTTTATTGGGGACAGGTTTATTTATTTGTCTCTCCATTTTGGCTGCCTTCCTGTGTTTGTTTCTATGTATCAGGCAGGCTGCTATGTCTTCCAGTCTTGGTACAGTGGCCTTATGTAGTAGGCGTCCTATGGAGACGAGTAGCACAGTCTCCTTGTTAACCAGTGCTGGAATCTCCAGGGGTGTTCCTTGCGTAGGTTGTGTGTGCACTCCTGTAGTCTAGACTTGGTTGCTGTTTGCACATTAATGGGAGGGATAAAGTCTGGGCTGATTGGTTGTGAGGACTCGCCATGACTACAATGGAAGAGCTGTAGTGCACGGGCAGAACCAACAGAGCAGGATTCACTTTACCAGGGCTCCGGTGCCTGCCCAGTCTGCCCTTTGGGTGTGTCATCTTAGGAGGTGGCCTACTGATGCTCTGACTCAGTCCAAAGCTGGCACTGGGCATGCCAACACCAGGGCCTCCTGGGAAGGGACCCACTGCAGGCCAAGTTCCGCCACAAGCTGTGCCCTACCTGGGGCCACCTGGCATGAGCCACAAAGCAATCTGCAGATGGCCACCACCCATGCTGTGCTTAGAGGTGCCTTGAGAGGGCAAGCCGTGAACCAAAGCCACCTGTCATTAGTGCCAGGTTTAGGGCTGCTCAGCCAGAGGTACTTATTTAGGTTTTGTAAATCTTTAAGAAATTTTAGGAAAGTCTGCAGCAAGAGCCAAGGTAAGCCTTTTGTAAGGAAAGTCACTGGAAGTGGCTTGGTCGATGGAGACTCGGATATGGCAGCCACCTGCATCTAAACACCAGGAGTGGGGAGGACTCAACAAAGAAACAATGGGCTCCGCCAGCTATTCCGTCCAGGAGAAAGCTACCCCTCTGGCCCTTGCCCTGAAGCCAACTCAGTTCCTCCCCGTTATGTCCCTGGCAACTTTCAAACTGCTGACCCAGCATTGGAGCTCAAAGCAAGTGACCCCATCAGTGAGTTAAGTCCATGCACAGGCCCTTTAAAACGATCACCTGGGACTACAGCAGCCCTCCATCTCACTCAGCCAAATTCTCCACTGGTTCTCACAACCACATGTTATGGGGACTTCGCTCCCCATCACTGAAACCCTGGGCTGGGGAGCCTGGTGTGGGGCTGGGACCCCGTGCTTCTTCTTGGGGGGATGTCCACCGCCAAGATATCCCTCTCGATTTTTAATGGTCTCACGCAGGTGTGAAACCGGTCCGTTTGGTGTCTTGGCCCCTCTTACCAGTCTCAAGGGGCTTCTTCTGGATGTCCTTAGTTGTAGGGCTTTGGTTCAGCTAGACTTCAGGTTATTCTCAATATGGCTGTTCTGTAGTTTAGTTGTAATTCTGATGTGGTTGTGAGAAGAAGCAAGCACAGCATTTACCTACTCCGCCATCTTGACTGGAAATCCACTCTTTCCTTTTTCTTTAAAGGAAATGTTCTTCGCAGGGTTACCTAGCCCAGTAAGGTCCTCATTCTGTATCACTCTTGTTTGAACAAATGATCAAAGGATGAGGACGAACGTGAAACAACTATGAAAACAACTTTTCAAGGAAGTTATCAGAGAGCACAGAACTTCAGCAGTGACAATTAGGTCAACTAAACCCTTAGAGTGTAATTATAAACCTATATCCTGTCAATTGTTCACTGGCAGAAAAAGAGGAAAGAGTTTAAATGTTCTCAGCTTCCCTAGTAAGTGCCAACAGAGCCATTGGTTTTTACCTCGTAAGTCAAATAACGAGCAGAAATCAACATAAATTTGTTATATAGATGAGTAAGTTCAACCAAAAACTACCTTGGAAAACCATGGAAGAAATTTTAAGAGAGACTGAAAGGGAATTTTTTAAATTAAATGCAGTAGTGTTTACCTAGTATTTCTCTCTTCCTATTATATAACTAGAAGAAAAATGCCTGTCCTATAAAAGAATAGAATATTAGCACTAGAAGGAGCTGTGAGCTGATGACGGGCACTACTTTTACTATTTCAACCTTCAGGTTTCAGAGACAAACTTAAGTGATAGGATCCTGACTCATTTGGGCTTTACTCCCCCTACCCCCATCATTCAAAGACAACAAATCAGCCTTAATTGTTGATTTGTTTACAGTGAAGTATGCATTATACTGAGCACTGAAAAACTGAACAGTGTAGAAGTTCATTTTTTAATATAAATATGATTATTTTATGTGAATCACTGTAATTCTATGTAAGAAATATCTCTAAAGTAATTCTACAAATTATTAAAAAATAATTGCTAAAACATAAATTTATCCTCTCAAATAGAAGCTGACACTCTAAATTGCTTTTAGAAATTATTTGGAAATATACACTGATCCTTGAAATATTTCACACTTACTACCTCAGTAATCCCAATTCTATAATTTACATATTTAAAAACTTTATTACAGAAAAATGGTCAAGTACAAAGAAAAATATACAAATATGACAAACTTACAAATAAACTGTCCAAACATGAAGCAATAAACAATGATATACCCATTTGATGGCATTTAAGCAGCCATTTAAACTTTGTCAAGTGTGTGCAATACTATGGAAATGTTTGTAAATTATATGAAAACAGTCAAGTATGTACAATACTATGGAAATGTTTATAAATTATATGAAAACAGCAAAAAATAAACAACACAAAGATATAATTAGAATTCTATTTAGTGTAAAAAGGGAAAAAACATGAGTACAACCTAATAATGCACAGAAACTAAGGCTGCAAGGAAATATATTAACATAGTTCAAAAGTAACTATGTTTCCTTTTTCAATGTTTATTAATAAGGGCATACAGCTTATATACTTTTTTAAAAGTTCTATTTTCAGGACACTGAGTAATTGTCAAGAGGAAGGATTCAGGTTAGAGCTAGGCTATCTATTCTTAATATGTCTGTGTTCGTTAGTACTTCTAAACTATACAGATTTACACTCTTAGTATTTAACACAACTATAAATGGAATACATTTGTAAATACTTAGTATGCCCCTGTAAAACAAGTCTACTTATTATAAGCCAGACTTATTTCAATGTTCATGAATATAGAACAACTTTTTTAAACTACCACACATATACTTAATATAACAAAAATGACCTCTATGGCTAATCTAGACACAAACAAAACTAACTCCTGTCTTGCTTGAGGAATTCCTCTCTTTTAAAACTTTTTCCAAAAAGGAGTCTATAATGTACAAACAGCTGGTACTCATCACAATAAATATTCTGAAGAGGAAAGCATATATCTAAAACTAAAATATTACAATTTAAATAAAATTTATATTGTTATTAAAGTTTCCCCTCCAAACAAAGCAGATTATTGTCTTTGGGTTTCAAAAGACAAGCTCCAAAATGTAAGTTTCAAGTTCAATAAATGAATTATCTCGGATAAAATTACCCATTATGTAAATGTTACTTTTTCTAATTTGAAATAGTTAAAATAAGGTCTAATTTTATAATCATTATGTATTTAACTTTTCATTCTGTCATTCCCTTTAATCTTGTATAAGGCTCATTCAATATTGATTGAACAAGATCCACAGAGATTTTATTATTCAAACACTAAGAGGTCCTTTACATAATATGGTGTCACCTTCGTGTTTTGCTGTACACCTTGGACTGTATAACCTTGGAAAACTTAACTTAAACCTCTCTGACCTTCAGTTCCTAATGCATGAACAAGAATAGCAATATCCACCTTGCAGAGTTAGTGTAAGAACTAAATAAAAGAGCATATAGAAAAGCACCTTGCATAGCACTTGACATATAAAAAGCACTGAATAACTGATTACTAATATTAATTTACAATAAGACCTGTTGCTTTCCAATGAAAAGAACAGTCATGCCACCTATCCACAGCATACAATCAGCCCTGCTTGCTTGATGTGAAAGGAATTAGAGCAGTGTTTCTCAAAAGATGGTCCCTATTGGCCTACCAGGTAGTTTGCTTATATGCATTTCCCCAAATTAATTACAGTTTCTACAGAAATCCCACAAAAACACTTATGTGTTATCAGAGCTGTGTTGTTTAATTTCTCTTGGGTAACAGTTAATGTGATGCTTCCATTCTTAGCAAATGTATTTTTACTTCATTTTTATTATAGAGCCCACTTTTGTTACATATTTTTTTGTTACTACTTTGTTGCATCATTCATTCTAGGATCAATGGCTCAAAACAGTTCAAAGAAAAAACCAAAATTAGAGAGGCAAAATTCAGTTACATTCTTTGTGGCAAAACAAATACAATTTACACAACTACTAAAAAGGTTCCGATACCATAATGAAGTCAATGACAATGCTCAGAGAGAAAGCAGAATGAGCTACTGCAAAATTCCTTTACCAAATGACAACACCGGGCATTGCATAATACCAGTGGCGTAAAATACGTCACAGCAATCACACCACACATGCATATTAGTAGAAAGTTTGCTTTATGAAGGCCAAAACCCTTGGAGTGTTCATCACGGCTCCTGAGGAACGAGTGCTCAATGACTTCTTGTTCTGTTCATGAGTGAAAAGCCATGCAACTAAAGTAAGGAGTTTTCACTTCGTTTCTGATTTTGTGAATCATGATACAGAATCAATGATACAGAGCCATGGTATAGTGGCAGCTGCAAGGACTACTCATGGGATTTAGGTGCCAATACAGCATCCAGGTGTCTGTCTTTCCTTGCAGTCAATGCACTCACAGGCATCTGAGTAAGATATGAGCATCTGACTACGGTCTACTAGTGTTGTGCTGAGTATTTACATATTGAAATACATACAATATTTTATCACCAATTACCTTTATATTACAGTTAAAACATTATATTTTTCTTATTACATGCATAGCTAGATTATATCATCTATAAATTTTATCTCAATATAGTAAAACAAGTATTACATAACATACTATCAAAAAGGGTTAGGGTCTAACAATTTAGAATTACTGGTATAAACTTCTTTAAGGTTCTTTATGCATATTGCTAAACTTTCTAGAAAGATTTTTACCAATCTGTATTGCCACTACCTTAACGGTTATAAATAGTATCCATTAACAGGATTGTAATAGATCTTTTTAATCTTAGTCAATTATCTGAAGGCAATTATCTAAAAGTTCTTGAGTTAATTCGCATTTCTCTAATTGTAAAATCAAACATTTTTAATATTTACTGGAATCTCCATTTAAGTATGTGTCTGATCACACTTATGTAATTTACAGGTTAGAGATCACTTCACTTAAACATTAGTAGTCTTTATACATGTCATAATGAATGATACCATATGAAAATGTTAGAATTCTGAGTCGTGGTTTTATTGACTTGTTGCTTGCTTATCTTAGGCTTTGTAACTTTTATGTTAAAGTATACTGTGCAATAAACTGAATAATTTGTTATCTTAAGAGAATATTTGAATTTTGATAAAACAGACCACGTAAATCTCTAAAAGACACCTAGTAATAAAATCCTATTTTCCAACAGTGTGATATATAGATGATGTACTATAGAATTATACACTTGAAACCTATGTAATTTTACTAACCATTGTCACCCCGATAAATTTAATTTAAAAAATACATAAAAGCTGGAACTTGAATACTTAATTTGAATAAATACTTGATATCCTAGTGTATGAGCTGCTAGTAAATCCCAAGAATCTTCCTGCTAATGTGCAATTTTTACTTAAAAAAAAAATCCAAATACTTTCGAATTCCAAATTCTCATCTGACATTAAGTTTAAATTACAGATTATCAGAAAATGCAACGCCCTAAGTGGATTTCACAAAATTCTAATGTATCTATATGTCATTTGTGTTATATTAGAAATTATATTTTTCCATTAATTGTATTGCTGTCGTTATTTTTTCCTTTAAAAAAATCCCATTCTCAGCATACTTTGTACTAAAAGAAAGTATTAAGTATTCAAATAAGACATTGTGTTTTTTAAATTAAATTAACTTTTGTTATCCACTGCCCATTTTGGAGTATCAATATTTTTAATTTCTAATTGGTAAGGTGTCTTTCTCTATTCAGGATTTTTATGTGGTAAGGATTTAGGCCTCTCCGAAATCAGAAATCGTAATGGCTAATTCCAGAGGCCTGGAGTCTCTCCATGGTCTGAGGACTGCAATCCAGTTTTTCTATACTGAGATTCCTAGATGATCTTCATCCCAAATAAAATCTTGCACATCATTCAGAGCAGAATCTCAGCAGTAATATATGCTACAGAACAGAGTTAGAAACCCAATGAATCTCAAAATTCATGGGAAACATCAAATCATAGGGTACTCTACAACTCATACTTTTTAACCTACTTTTTTCTTGCTCCTTCCACTGATAATCATTGAACAAATAATAAAGTTTGAAACAAGCCATATAAATGAGCGTTATTTAGTTGAAATGCATTAGAGAATTTTAAATAACCCTCACACTCCCAACAAATTTTTAAAGCCATTATGTACATAATAAAAATAATTATTTACATAATGACTTAAAGAATAGATATTTAAATATATAATTCTTATATATAAAGTATATAAATGAAATACAAATAGAAATTTAGCTATCTAGTCCATAACAATGGTACTGCTTCAAAGGAAGAAATTGCAAATAATTTTCTTCAGACCAAATGGGCTGATGAAAAATTCTCAATTCAGCAGATTCTAGATCAAGAATGTTAATAATCTTCCTACAAAGTTTAAAAAAAATAAGAGTCGTATCACCCCATTATTCCAAATCGTACAGCTAGAGTCTAAAATAAAACACTCCATTTTAAATTATTTAAATGGACTTGGGTTAGAATATTTAATTTTTTTATTAAACAATGCTAATTTTTTCAGTGTTCTAGTTTTCAATCTGCCCTCTTTTAAATGTTTGATCATGCTCATCAACAAGAAAAAGATAATTAATTATTCTAATTGGATATGTATTTCCAAGAAAGACATGTTTCAACCTGACTACATTCTCTTCTCACCCTGTCCCTTCTCGCTTCCTAAAGCTCAAATGAATAGTATTGTGAACAGGGGAACTAATTGTTAAGCCTATTTCAATCACTGGTTGATCATAACCATGTTTTACGGTAAAAGTGATTATTTTCCTAAATAGATAAAATTAACAGGACAAAGACTTACTAACAATATCTAATACAAAATACATAGCGACCTTCTCTAGCCTTTGAAGGGAATTCATCTAACATCATGGGCAAGTATTTTCTATTTTTAAACATTTTTATTGTTTAAAATAAACAAATAGTACCCAATGAATTATTGAAAAGCAAACACCTATTGTAAAGCAAACCACAGTCTAGGTCAAGAAATACAACACTGCCAGCATCTCCAAGACTCCTTGGGTATTTCTTCCAGATAGCTACTCCCTCCCTTCTCCCTAACCTCTCATCACAACACTGACTTCTGTGGCAAGCCCTTTTTTGCTTTTTAATCATTATAGTTACTAGTACAGGAGTGAAACAAATAAATCTGGTTTATTAGACACACTTTTGCACCTATGATGCACATACGCATACATATTTTAGACAAAAGTTTCATTGTCTGGACTGCTTCTGTATCTGTTTCTCATTCCAGTAGCAATGGATCCAACAGACTAACCAGGGTGTTCTTTTGAATGTCAACAAGTCTTCATCCCAGAAATGTTATCCAATCAATTCTGGTACTTGTTTATAACAAGTGACATCATGACAATCAGGAATGACTGTATAGCAAAGGGTACCACATGCAAGTGCTGTGAGCCTGAGTCATGAGCCAAATTGTACAAGAGTGTGGTAATGCTGGTGAGTAACTAACCAACAGCCTTCACATCTAGGAACTGAACCAGTGCCAGAAAGCCATCTGGATGGCAAACAGTAACACGAGAAGAATTTTAAATAGCTTACAGCTGTAGAAAAGGCACTATTCCAGACTCTGAACCTTTTACATAGTTCTGTCTGCTGTCATTTTAAAAATAGGTTATAATATATAAAAATTAACAGAGCATCCTAAAATGCTGGCATTTCTTCTAAGCCATTTCAGGATTACTCCGTTGCACCCTGCGAGTAGACAAGTGGGAAATACGTCGGATCTGTTTGTTCAGACAATGCTCCCCTCTTAAACTGCTGGAGGGAATAAAACAGAGAAAGATAATGAAGGCTTATATGACTGGTTGAGGTGTTTTCCACCTCAACCCCCACGAAGCTCAACCACAAGAGACGAAGATGGAATACTGAGAAAAGGAAGTATGAAGTACCTGCTTGACTCTCCTAAAGAGGTTTGGAAGGTAGTGTCTGGGGATCAGGAGACCTGACCTGAAAAGTTGAGGCAGCACCACAGTATCGCTGCCATGAAAGCCCCTCACTGCCGCACTGCCCAGCCTACATCGAGTGCACGATAGAATAAGTAACTGGGACTTACATGGTTTGGAATATAACAATTCATCATAGTTCACTATGTCTACGTTCCCAAAAGATCTGAAATCTTCATCTATTTATATGCTTCAACCTCAGTTTTTGGATACTATCCTGTATTTAATTTATAACATTACCCTGTAGTTAAACTATCACACTGTTTCAAAAACCTCAAATATAGCATTATTTTTAAAGCAGCATAATTTTTTTCTAGAGATGAAAACTTTTAAGATTTACTCTCTTGGCTTTCAAATATACAATATATTATTGCTAACTATAGTCACCATGCTGTACGTTACATCCCCATGACTTATTTACAACTGGAAGTTTGTACGTTTTGACCCCCTTCACCCATTTTGACAACACCCAAATCCCTGCCTCTGGCAACCACCAATCATTCTCTGTATCTATGAATTTGACTTTGTTTTCTTGATTTTTGTGTGTTTTGTTGCTTGGTTCCATACATAAGTGAGATCTTACAGTATCTGTCTTTCTCTATTTCACTTAGCATAATGCCCTCAAGGTCCATCCATGTTGTCACAAATGGCAAGATTTTCCTCTTTTTATGGCTGAATAATATCCATTATATATATGTACCACATTTTATCCATTCATCCATAGATGAACACATAAGTTGTTGAGATGTCTTAGTTAATGTAAATAATGCTGCAATGAACATGAGTGTGCAGAGACCTTTTCAAGTTAGCGTTTTTGTTTCTTTGAATAAATATCCCAAAGTAGCACTGCAGGATCATAGTTTCTATTTTTAATTTTTTTAGGAACTTCCATACTGTTTTCCATAGTGGCTGCACAAATTTACATTCCCACCAACAGTTGACAAAGGATCCCTTTCTCCACATCCAGACCAATGCTTATGTCTTCTCTTTTTGATAACAGCCATTCCCAACAGGGGTGAGGTGATACCTCATTCTGGTTTTAATTTGCATTTCCTTAACAATTAGTGATTTGGAGCATCTTTTCATGGAAGGAATGTGAGACGCTAAAGCTGTTCTTCATCGCTACTGGCTCCCTCTTAGCTCTCTAGGTCCTGGTTACAAACTGCACTGTGATCTCGTAGTGAATGGAAGGAAGCTTATTATGTGAGATGAAATAATTCTGAGGTTATGTGTGCCAAGTTGTAGGCAACTGTATTAGCTACTTCTTAAATACTAAATGAAGAAAACAGTATGGAGATGCCTAAAAAAATTAAAACTAGAGCTGCTACATGATCCAGAAATTCCATCTCTAGGTATTTATATGAAGAAAACAAAAACACTAATTCAAAAAGTTATATGAGCCCCTATGTTCACTGCAGCATGACTGGTAATAACCAAGATATGGAAGCAACCTACGTGTCCATCAACAGATGAATGGATAAAGAAGAAGTGGTACATCTATACAATGGATTATTACTCGGCCATAAAAAAGAATGAAATCTTGCCATCTGCAACAATATGGATGGACCTAGAGGGTATTATGCCAAGTGAAATTAAGTCAGACATTGAAAGACAAATGCCATATGATCCCACTTATATGTGAAATCTAAAGAACAAAATAAACGAACAAACAAAACAGAAACTAACTCATACATACAGAGAACATTTTCATGGTTGCCAGATGGGAGGGGGGTTGAAGGGATGCGTGAAAAAAGGGAAGAGATTAAAAAGTACAAATTGGTAGTTACAAAATAGTCATAGGAATATAAAGTACAGCATAGGGAATATAGTCAATAATATTTTAATAACTATGTATGGTGTCAGATTGGTACCAGATTTACCAGGGTGATCACTTCATAAGTTATATAAATGTCTAATCACTATGTTGTACACCTGTAACTCATATGATATTGTATGTCAACTGTAATTGAAAAGTAAAAAATTATTTAAATAAATAAAATGTATTGGCTAAGATATTAGCAATGAAAGAAAGCTTTAAGTAGCTAAACAATCAAGCAGTATTGAAAACCAGCTTCGAAAGACTGGGAGGTACATGATAAAAGAGTTCTGTCTAAAGATCTGGAATGATTTTCAAACAGGCCCCAAATTCTTTTAGATTCCTACTGTTGGGAGTGAGGTCTATGCTTCCTCCCCTTGAATCTAAGCTCTTGTGACTTTGACCAAATGAATAAAGCAGAACTAATGCTCTACTGGTTTCTGCACCTGAGTTTTGAAAACTAGTAGCTTCCATTTGCTATCTCTTAAGACCCTTCCTGGTGAGATGCTCACTCTAAGAGCCACATGTGGGTATTTTGTCCAACCTCAACTGACTACCAGCACCAACAGTCAGACTTTTGAGTAAAGCGGACTTCATGACTCCAGCCTTCAAACTTTTCTCAACCTGAGCCCCAGACATCACGGAACAGAGACAAGCAGTACCTTGTCCAAATTCCTGACCACAGAGCAAGGGCACAACAAAATAGGTGTTTTACACTAGTAAGTTTTGAAGTGGTTTGCTACAGCAATCGATAATTGGAACATAATCTATTAGATTAAGAGATTAATTTATGCATCTATTATAGCCGAGTTAACTCATTTGTTTCTTTAAAAAATATATACACACACACATTTTCTTAAACATGTATTTTTCTCGAGGGCATTTCTCATAAGAAATATTTTCTTCTTATATACAAATAGATTCTGTATATTAGCAAACAAGTTCACCTCTGAAATTAGAATCACTTGGACCAAAATTCTACTGAAATTTAAATGGAACTGAGAAGTAAAAGCTAAATTTAAATTACCTGTGACAATCGTTAATACTATCATTTCCCCCAAAAAGGGAGGTATCTGTTAAATGAATTTTTAAAAATGCAACTTCCATTACCCAACTTTGATCTCTCAAATTTCAGTTATAAAAACAACTGTCAAGGCAGTTTCCTTGAAATCATAACTGCTGAAACTTAAGAGTGCAAATTTATGAATAAACTGAGGCAAGCTCTAGTCAGCTTCCTTAATTAGATGTTTATAAATATACTTCGTTCTTATATTTTCCAAAGAAAATGTAGAATATTTAAACAGGTTCTTAATTTAGCATTTAAGAAGTAACTAATACAAGTGCCTACAACTTGGCACACATAACCTCAGAATTATTTCATCTCACATAATAATCTTCCTTCCTGTCACTACAAGACCACAGTACTGTTTGTATCCAGGACCTGGATAAAGCTACAGAGCTATAAGTAGCCTGGTTGTGGTAACGAACCAGTAGTACTGAAAAACAGCTTTAGCATCTCATATTCCTTCAAAATCACACTGGAACAAGATGAATGAAGACATAATGGAAACACCTTCCTTGTGCCTTTTAATCTCTAAAAAAGGGTGTGTGTATTAGAAATCTTCTGCTAATAGATCCCTTATTTCATACCTTAGGACCAGAACTAAGATTACTTTCCCAGGGCCCCTGTGACAGAGACTGCTTTGCTCCTTCCAGTTATGGGACTGTGGCTGAACACTTGACCGACTAGATACTCCAACCTTCCGAGCTCCTGTGCAGTAAGAAGTAGTCATGTACTCAGTCCTCTCCAGGGTAATGTTGATTGGAAAAGACCCGTCCCACTTCAAGAGAGGTGTTTTGGGAAAGTTGGTATGCTGCCTACAGTTTTCTCTTCCACTGGTCATACAGAATGAAAGAGTCATGAGATAGAAGACCTGGAAGAGAACAAACCACCAAGGAGGACAATCCACCTTAGACTGTTCTATGAGTAAGAAATAAACATCTATTGTGTTTGAGCCATTATTCACTTTCAGTCTGTTCCAGCAATATTGGCTTCACTAATTTAGTCAAATACATAGTTTAGGTAGCTGCAAGACCATGATTAAAACCCAATATCCTCCCTCAGTCACATGCAGTCCAGTGCTCTGTCTACTCAATCACTGTTTTTTTCCTTATCAACCTTCTCCATCCAAACAGAAAACAGAATCATGAAGGAATAGGGGGACAACATTGATGAGAGTACCATTATGACATCAGCAAATCATTCTCTATTTAAATTCAACAGCTTTCATTCTTGTTTATCACCAACTCCGCGCAATGCATTTTTTAATCCCCTAGTAGAAATGAACATATTGACTGCTCTCTGTTTCTAACTAGAATTACTATATTTTTCAGAAGTAAGTGCAGAGGCACAAAGTATGTTGAATTTTAGGCAGCTAAAGCCAAGGGTATATTCCTAGGAAAGGGGAATCTAACATAGACTTGAAAAAGGAGAAGAAATTAGACAAAGGGAGAAAGAACACATGCGGAAGACCTAAGAATCCTTAAGAATTTGAGGAATTCAAAGATAAGGAACAGAGAGGCAAAAAACAGAGGCAGAATGCTACTGGAGAGCTGGGTAGATCCAGATTCTGGTAGGCCATATAAAGTGTTGCTCTTGATGTAAAAAACAAGAAGAGACTCACTGAAGAATGTTAAAAAGGTAAATAAAAATTGATCAAATAATTTTCATAAATTATAGTGAGAAAATGAATATGTAAAGAACATGAATCCAATAGAAAAATGGGCAAAATAATTACACAGAAATTTTACAAGAACCAAAAATAAATCACAAACAAATGGGGGCAAAAATGTTCAACCTCATTAGTCACCAAGAAAATGTAAATTAAAGCCACAATGGTATGCCATTTCATAGATCACTGCTGGTGGGAGAATAAACCGATTCAACCTCTTCCAAAGAGTTTGGCCTCAAAAATTCCACTACTTAGGTATGTATCTTAGGAAAATTCTTATCCGAGGATGTCACACATACATGAATGTTCAATGTGGAATTTTTCATAATATCCAAAAACTAGACAAAACCTAAATGTGTATTAATAGATCAGTAAATTGTATTGAATATTTTACAATATGGAAGATTAATAAAAATACAGCTACACACCTCACCATAAATGAACCTTACAATATTAAGAGAAACAGCTTAATATACAATAAAAACATACAATATGATTCCATTTACTCAAGTATAAATACAAAGTTAAATATTGTTCAGAGATATAAATGTAGATGATAAAGTTATAAAAAAAGGGAAGGAAATAAATAATTCAGCAAAGTATATCTTCGAGAGAGGGAGGGACATATGACAGAGGAAGGTATATATGATTGTCTTGGCTGTTAATGCACAGAGGTTTTATTTCTTATTGTTCTTCAAATTATAAATTTAAGTTTTCACGTGTTCTTCTGTATATATGCTAAATGTCACACTTTTTAAAAAATTTACTAATATCGATAACATATGCAAAGTCCCGAGGCATGGAGAATCCATTTGATGGGAAGCCATTCCCCATTTCGCTCTGCCTCTGACCTCAGTACTGGTAGTAACCAAACCCAAGCTCCAGATTTTTCCTGTCACCTGTAGTTCTTCCCCTCCTAAGAATCCTGACCATCCTCACCCCCTACTGCTTATAACCTTTGCCTTACCTCTAGATTCTAGGAGGACAGTGACATTACTAGGAAGGAGTTGTGATCCTACTAAACTCTATTCCTGCCACCCTTGCTGATATCCAGATAGTGCGTACCTGAAAGACAGGGGAAGGCTCTTTCATCTTCAGTGCTCTGCACAATGCCTGCTACAAGTCCTCGGTAACTATTTGCTGAACAAAAAATAAATACGTACCTGCACTGCAGAGCTATGCTACTAGTAGAAAATAAGATTAAAGTTCAAAATCAGGCTGCTGCTTACTCATAGTCCCCAGGCCCTTTCACAGTTTTAAAGAAGCCTCTCTTGGCTGCTTGCTCAGAATAGCAGAAAGTCACCTCCAAAGTTGCTTTAAAATCTTTGTATACAAAAATACTGGATTTGTAGTCATGGCTATTTATAATAATCTCCATTCACTAATAATTCTTAATACTTTGAATAAAAATATAGATCCTTTTTCAAAATAACATAAATGTTTTTCTACTTAAATTTTAATTATAAATTTTATAAAATTATACTTAAAATATATTCTGTATTATGCATAAAACTAGTTAATCCTCCACATAAACAATGATAATTAATAACATATGTCACTGCTTAGGATGCTCTTATATTGGAAACCTGTGTTAACATCAACAAGGCCGCCGTTTATGTTGCCCTTTATATACTACTTCCTCTGTCATGTGGCCGTCAAAAGGCTAAGTGAGATGCTTGCAGCAAAGAAAACAGTTTTGAAAGGTCATGCTACGCAGATAGCCAGAATTTTTTTCACAATATCCTTACTGTCTGTGACAGGCTATATGACAATCCAACCACAGTTATATTCTGAATAAAAGCAAAAGGCATGTTATCAAAGGACCAGAAACAGTAGGCACTCAACAATATAATCTCTATGCACATTTTTTCTAACTGCGTAAACATCCAATGCAATTAAAGAAAAAGAACCCTGAGGCAAAGACAAAGAACTGGAGGAAGAAGAACTAGTAAAAACTGGAGTGGAAGTATAAACCACTCAGTTTACACGTAGTGTTCATACAGCATGATGAAAAGCTTCTAAAGTAAAGTTTTTCAAATTAAAGCATCATTTACCAAGGAAAAGCACAATTATAACAATATTGAAGACAATATGATCTACTTCAAAATTTCGAAATCTTAATGACAATTACAAACAAGGTGTAAGCAAAGCTTCAAAAACCTCTCTGCAGGGGCTGTAATCCCAACATTTTTTCCTTTAATAACTTTTATTAGTCTATTATCCATCTAAACAGCATGATCAAGATGAAAATTTCTCGAGTTCCTTATAATATTTCCAATCTCAGAGGTTAACAAGTGTACTCTTTGAAAAGAAAAAATCAGTCTAGCTCATTTAATCATCTAGTCCAATCATGTGAGATCACAGCTATTCCTGCCTAGGAATCAAAACGCATAGCTTTCTCCTAAACCAACTGAAGGTACTTAGTATATTAGACTTCAGAGCCAAGTTACATAGACACAGCACCACAAGTTTCTGGCAATGCATTCTTTTTAAGGCCCCCAAATTTTAATTCCTGTGAGGATCTCTCACTAAAATTTAACTAGAAGATAATCTTGATTACCAATTCTGACCTCATAGCAGAGCATGAGGATTTGTCTTAATTCCAAAACTACTAGAAAACAACCTATGATCAACATTCTTTTAAGAAAATAAATATATTTAAAAGATTCTACGGCCTGAAACCAAAAGTACACTATAAACCAAATCCAGGCATAGATATGGAGAAATTGTAATCCTTGTGTATTACCGATGGTGGGAATGCAAATTGCAAATGCTGTGGAAAAGAGTATGGCAGTTTTTCAGAAATGTAAACAGAATTACCATATGATCCAGTAATTCCACTTCTGGGTATATACCCAAAAGAATTAAAAGCAGGGACTCAAACAGGTTATTTGTACACCCATGTTCACAGCAGTATTAACAATAGCCAAAAGGTGAAAACAATCCAAGTGTCCACTGATGGATGGATAGATGGATGGATGGACGGATGGACGAAATGTAGTCTTACATGCAACGGAATATTATCAGCCTTAAAAAGGACATTGTGATACATTCTACAATGCGGATGAACCTGAAGACATTATGCTAAGTGATATAAACCAGCCACAAAAGGATAAATATTGTATGACTCCACTTACATGAGATATCTAGTATGGGCAAATTCTTAAGAGACCGAAAGAATAGCAATTACCAGGAATTGGGGGTGAGAGGGCAATGGGAGTTACTGTTCAATGGGCACAGAGTTCCAGTTTAGGATGATGAGAAAGTTCTGGAGATGGAGAGTGGTGATGGTTGCACATTTGTGAATGTATTTAATGCCAGTGAATTGTACACTTAAAAATTATGAAAATGGTTCATTTTGTTTCATAATTTAAAAAAATCCAAATAAACTTATTCATCTGGAGCAGTAAGCCCTCTATGCCTCCAACTCACCTTTCTCTACTCTTTCTACCTCCTCGTAGTATTCAAAACTTGGTTTTATCGTACATTCCCTTCTCTTATCATCGCCTTCAGGTACTTCAAACAGCTGGCCTCACTCACTGTGCGCCAGCCACAGTCACACTTCGCAGCTGTAGCCGTGCCTTGCACTCCTCCCACACCCTCAGCCCTGGAGGTTCATCCCCAGCATCACACAAGAAAACCCAAAGGCCGCACCTGGTCTACAAACTGACTCGCGCCTCCTCTACCTTCACAATGTCAGCTTCTACTACCTCCTCCCTCACTAACACCATTCCAGCCACAGTGGCCCCCTTACTGCTCCTAGGACACATCACAGGCCAGCCTCAGAGCCTTTGCAGCCTTTGTATTTAAGTTCCTCAGCCTTCAAGTCAGCTCCCCACATCCCCTAACCCAAGTCTCTCCTGGCCGGTTCCCTTACTTCATTTAGAGCTGTCAGCTCAAATGTCCCCTAATCAGAGAGGGCTTCCCTAACCACACCGTATAGGACAGTGAGCCTATGCCACCCCCATCAATGTCTACCTTTCCTTAATATATTTTTCTTAATCCTATTCATCACTACCTAACACAGTATACATCGACTTACCGTGTCTCTTCCCCACCTCATTAGAATATCAATTCCATGAGAAAGGGACCTCTGTTTTTGTTGATGCTGGCAGCCTGGCAGCTAACACAGTTCTTGGTATATTACTACATGCTCAATACACGTGTACCGGAACAACCGTGGCCTCCAGTCCCTTGAAGCGTTCCCTTTAACCAAGCCTGCATCCCACACACAGTTATTTCAACCACCAAGGTCAAATTTCTCATTTCCGTCTAAGAGGTTATACTAGCTGAATTCACACTGCCTGCCATGTCATGCTACTTTACAAACCGAGCCTTCACTACTACTGCTCAGCGATCCTTTCTATTCTATCCCAGTGATCAGATTAAGTTTCTCCACCATCTCTGGCCTGGTCAATTCCAAAAGCCTTTTAACTGACCTTCCTGCTTCCCCTCTACTTCTATATCCATCTTCAATAAAGTAGCCAGAGAAATCTTTAAGACATGTATTATATCATGACACTTTTCTGCTTAAAACCTTCCTTAAAAGACTGCTCTTGAATCTAGACCCCTTACTATGGCCGTAAAGACCAACATGGCGGGGCCTGACCTACTTCAACTTCCTCTCATGACACTACAGTGCTCAGCCACTCTGTTCCAGAGCACTGGACTTCTTCCCACTCCTTTAGCACATCAAGCTCGTTCCCACCTTGAAGTTTTTACACTAGCTTGATTTTCAAGTGACTGAATTCTTGTCTTTCACACCTTACCTTAAGGTCACCTCCTCAGAAGTAGCCACCCAGTCACTTTATCAACTGCCCTGTTTTAGTTCTCTTCAGATCACATTACCATTTGGTATTTTTCTTACTCATTTCAATGACTGCAATCTTGTCTGTAAGAGTGCCTGGCACAAAGCAGGTGTTCAATAAATATTTGGTAATTACACTGCTTTTCCTAAATGTTTCCTTCTCCCAGGATACCAACCTCTCCACTGATTAACTACATGCCTAGTAGATAACCTCAATCCCTACCTTTTTCAAAAAGTGAGATTCTAGTTTTTGTCATCTTTGCCTAAAAGTTCCTTCATTCACACTCTCTTCCATTCGTCTGACTTTTAAGCAGAAAGATTGCTACTCTTTTGTAAAAGTTAAGCTCTTTGCCCGTGTCTTTGATTTCAAACCATCTTACCTTCTCTAGGCAATTAATCACTCTAATATTTGAACTACTCTACATGTTTAGACTACTCTAATGGATCATTCCCTTTTACCTAAAATATACTAGGTGCTAATGCTAAAATATACTAGGTCTTTTCCTATGTGGCTAACTCCTCAAAATGATCACTCTCCGACTTCAGGCACAACCTCATTGAAAAGCATTCTACTTTATTCTTCTTCCCCCTGTGTATTTTGTAAAACCACTAACTTAACCTCTTACAACTCATTCTGGTCTACTCAATCTGTTCTCTCAGTTACCGATAACCTCTTAATAATTAAATTCAATGACCCTTTCTAGGGTATTAAAATCCTTAATCTTTCTACAGCATCGCATCCTTCCGAAGAGCCTCTCCCTAAAATTCTCACTGTGCTTTGAAGAGAAACACTGCATGATTCTGGTTTCCTTCATACCTTTATTCTTATTTTTCCTTTACTCATTGTTTTTAACAACAGCCACTCATTTACAACAGGCACTTCCTAAAGTTCAGTGCCTTTATCTTTTGCTCTCTGCTCTCTGCTAGGATACTGGAAACGTTATCTACTTCCACAGCTTAAATCATATGTGAATTACTCCAAATTCTGCACCTTCAGGCCCAAAATTACCTTTTCCTAAGTTTCAGTCTCATGTTTCCACAATTGAGGAGATTGGATTCTCAAAGTTCTACCGTACCTCAAAAATCAAAATGTGTCTAATAGAATTCACCATGTTACAATTTGTCCCACCCTCTCACCGCCAGTACCAGTCTTTCTTCATGGTTTCCTTACTTCTATTCATGGTACCATCATACTTCCAAACATGAACACTCAAAATCTTAGATTCGTTTATATGACTTTACTGTCACATTTTCCCTGCGAAATCTACCTTGCAAAATGAACTCACAGCTCACTGACTTCCACTCCCACCACTCACTCAGGTATTCATGATTTCACTTCTTCAGCACCTATCATTGATGTAATTAACCAATTCATTTCATGACTACTTGTTAAACACCTAACTTGCCTGCTAGACTAAAAGCTCAGTCTAGCAGGCAACATAACCTCAGGCAGGGAATGTCAGTCCTTATTCACAGTACATCTAGGGTGGACCATGTTACTTATCCAAACCAGTAGACTTGACAGTAAAAGAGGAAATTAAAGATAGTTGAGTAATTACATACTATTATGTGTCAATTATATCATAAAGTTGGAAAAAAATAGTTGGGCATTAACAGATCTACAAGAGCCTTAAACCAAGATATGTGGTCACGCTATTTATAACGTCAGAGCTTAGAGAAATGATCCCTGCATCCTAAGTACATAATACATATTGGTTTAATAAATAAATTAAGAGCTGAAATATTCACTTTATCACCGCTTCATTCTTTACTCCATTGAAAGCTTATTTTCAGCCACAAACGCTATCCTGAAATGGGCCCCGCTGGGGCCAACAATCACCTCCTCAAAAAAGTTTATTCAGTTTTCAATTAACCTCTCTAAAAAGCTTTCAATACTACTGGCCCCTCCTCTCTCTTTCATGAAGCTCTGTTAACTCTGTGGTAAACATAATCCTAAATACACAACTGTCTTAAAACAAGGCCTACAATCCTTCCTCGCTCCCTCCACCCCAGATAAACTAAAAGATTTAGAATCTAACCAATATTCACATTTTCCTTCTATATTTAACTTCTGGAAAAATTAAGTAATGAAAGATACAAAATTGGATACTTACTTGGAAATGGTAGCCCCCATTTCAGTCTTTTAGGAAAATAGATGGCATTACTTATTTTTTAAAAGTGAAGTTTTCATGGAAGACTTTTTCAGATTAGAAGATACGCTACAAAAAAAAGGGTGAAAATAAAAGGTATTAATGCTTAAATGGGCTAAATTAAAAATAAATAAATTTTATTACTTATATGCCATTTAATTGCTTATAACTCTACATTTTTAAATATGGGGAAAATACAGAAAACACATGAATCACAGTATTAAAATACGGAATATCAGAAATGGAAGGGACTTGGGGGGTAGTCAATTAGCTCAGTTGGTTAGAGCATGGTGTTAGTAACACCAAGGTTGCTGGTTCAATCCCCACACGGGCCACTGTGAGCTGCACCCTCCTAAAAAAAAAAAAAAAAAAAAAAAACTGGAAGGGACTTAAGTGGACATCCTATGTAACAAAATGCTCTCATTTAGATTACCCCCTTTCTTGAAACCTCTTTTCTATAATAAGCTAGTTTCTTTACACTTCTCAATCCATTCTTCTATCTACATCATAAGCTGCTAACTACAATAGGTTATTTCATTTTTCCTTTTTTCTTCTTTAATATTTAATACATACAAAATATGCATCTAGGGCCGGCCCGGTGGCTCAGGTGGTTAGAGCTCCATGTTCCTAACTCCGAAGGCTGCCCGTTCGATTCCCACATGGGCCAGTGGGCTCTCAACCACAGGTTGCCAGTTCAATTCCTCAAGTCCCGCAAGGGATGGTAGGCAGCACCCCCTGCAACTAAGATTGAACACGGCACCTTGAGCTGAGCTGCTGCTGAGCTCCCGGATGGCTCAGTTGGTTGGAGCGCGTCCTCTCAACCACAAGGTTGCTGGTTCGACTCCTGTAAGGGATGGTGGGCTGCGCCCCCTGCAACTAGCAACGGCAACTGGACCTGGAGCTGAGCTGCGCCCTCCACAACTAAGGCTGAAAGGACAACAACTTGAAGCTGAACGGCACCCTCCACAACTAAGACTGAAAGGACAACAACTTGACTTGGAAAAAAGTCCTGGAAGTACACACTGTTCCCCAATAAAGTCCTGTTCCCCTTCCCCAATAAAATCTTTAAAAAAGAAAAAAAAATATGCATCTAAACAAGAATATAATGAACAATGCAAATCACCATCCCACACAAATAACATTACATCCACCTATGTACTCCTCTCATTCCAACCTTTTATCCTGAATACTTATTATCCCATTACTTTTTAAAAAATAACTGTCACACATGTATATATCCCTAAATAAGACTTTTTGTCCCCTGCTCCCTTTTTCAGCTTAATAAATAGGTATGCTGTATGAAGTCTCCAGGGACTTGAATTTTTTCACTCAATGTTTTTCTAAGATTTACCTATGTTACATTTTTATTATTCTATAGTATTTCATTATATAAACATACCACATGTATTGATCCATTCTGTTGATAGACATTTGGCTGGTGTATATATAGTTTCTGCTCTTTATCAACATTATTACCCATGTCTGCAGGTGCCACTTGAGCAGAATTTACTGAGGGCATGCTTTAACCTACGTGGACTTGCTGGGTCACAGGACATGCAATTCCCAACTTTACCAAAAATGCCAAATTGTCTTCCATTGTATCACTTTACCAACCACCAGCAGTATAGGAATTGGGAACATACTCTCTCTAATACTTGGTAAAGTTAGATTTCTTAACTGGTAGCAATATAGAACATATAGAAGAGTAGGACACTGTGATTTCTGTTGTATTTGCTTAGTTAGGTTGAAAATCGAATGATGTTGAATCCCTTTTCATGTTTAATAATGATCTATCTTCCTTTCTGTGTTCCTTTGTTCACAGCTTTTGGCCATTATTATTGGGTTGTCTTTTTCTTATGAATCAGTAGGCTTTATCAGGACCAGGACTGGATACATAACTTGCAAGAACCACTTGCAAATAAAATAAAAAAGCACAGCCACTTATTCAAAAATTAAGAATTTCAAGAAAGTGACAGCTTATCATTAAAATAAGTGTGCGGTCCTGTGTGACTACACAGGTTGTTCACCTATGAAGGTAGCCCTGCTAAGGACACTAATTCTCTATTGTATGTATTACAATTATTGTTTTCCAAATTTGTGAATTTACCTTTTCACTTCCTTTCTGGTGTCTTTAGATGAACATTAATTTTAATGTAGTCAAAAACATCAATTATTTTTAGTTGACTCTTCTGTCTTGTTGAGAAAATCCTAGTCTTCATAAAGTTTTATGACTTTGTCTTTCCGTTTGAGCCCTAAACCATGGGTGCTTTCTAAGGATCAGTGAGTGAGCTCATAGCTCTTTCCTCGCAGCCATTAAGTCCCATTCTTCACTAATAACATTTGCTAGGACTTCATGACCTTTATGATAGCGCATCCTAATCAGTATCATTTCACTCATTTCTGGGAAATCCTACTCAAATTGGATTGGACCTACATACCAAGTTTGGAATTATTTACATTTGTCAGTAGTACTCCAAGTCAAAAATTTTAATAAAAAATTTCAAGCACCTGATTAGAACATTTTACATTTAAATGAAGGGAGAAAAGGCTGAAAAAAATCTTCAAGTTTCATAAAATTAGTAGCAATCAAAGGAGAGCATAATTGTTGCTATTAAAGTTGAAAATCTTTTTCATTTTGTACCTTCAAAATAAAATTCAGCTAGGGAGCAAGTAATTTAATAGTAGTCTTGGTTTCTTTGTTTTTCAAATAAGGACAATAATACTCTTTTTAAAGTGAGAGAAACGCTATAAAGCAAATTTTAAAACAATGTCAAAATATATCAAACTGCTTACTTTCCCAAAAGTAAGGGAACCAGTCAACTCAAAAATAACCAATTTGTTGGTGCAGGATGTTGACAGTGGGGGAGGCTGTGGGGGGGGGGGGGCAGGGATACATGGGACTCCCTGTACTTCCTGCTCAATTTTGCTGTGAACCTAAAACTGCTCTAAAAAATTATGTCTATTTAAAAAGTGAATAAGTAAATGCTTCAACTGCAACCCTGCCCCCAAAAAAACATCAATTTGACACAAAATCGGCTAATAATGAATGTAAGTATATTGCTTACTGTTCTTCCACAGTCAACAAAATCACTGATTTCATCAAACACAGAATTCAAAAAAGTTTATTCTTAAAATTCCTGATAATGCTTTAGGCATAAGCAATGTTATTAACGACCTTTACACGTGAAGATCCACTTACATAACTTCATTGTGAAAAGAAACTGAATTTATTAGAAGGAAAAACTTCTGGACAAATAATAAGTGTCCATTAAACCTTAAAGAGGTAGGGGCGGGGGGGGGGGGGGGGGAGGGGGGATTTCAAAAGTTCACCCAAGCACTGAGAATGGCCCATGACCAAAACAAACCCCTACAGGTCTGAGCTCAAGTAAAAGTACTTTTCTACAAAACAAAACAAAAAAAAACACTATGCCTGAATCATGCAATTTATATTATAATTCAAGAGCTGACTAAACTATTCTATTTAAGTAACAATCATTTCAAATTCCCACCCTCCACCCACAAATAAACAAGCCAAACCATCCCAATTCTAAAATCACGTCACGGTAGAGGTGCTCATCTCTCTGTTCCTAACTACTGAACCCTGAGTACTCCCAGAGCACTGCCACGAAGTCCTAGACCTACAGCAAAAGAATGTAATTTCTACTCCACCATTTATTTTTACAAAACGAAAATAGGACAGTCAAAAACATGCTTTGATACTTGTTACCCAAGAAATAACCAGATTAAGACTGTTAGTGTACGAGTTTCTCAATCTATCTTTTTTATTCTTCTTTTTAACAAATGGAGATTATTTATCATGGCTTTCTTTTAAAATACAGTTTTTTAAAAAACCAATATACCCAATTATCGGGGGAAAATGGGTAGTCTCATTAGTGCTCCAGAAAATTAACATTAAAACCACAATAAGATACCACTATATACCCACCAGAATAGGTAAAAAAATTAAAGAAACTAACAATACCTAGGATTGCCAAGGATATGAGCAATGGAAATTCACATACCTTATATATGACACAGGATTTCCACCCTACATATACATCCAAAAAGAAATGTGGACACATTTCAACAAAAGATATTTACTAGAATGTTCACAGCAGCATTATTCAGAATAGCCAAAACTGCAAACTCAAAACAGAATGGATAGGGGGCTGGCCCGTTGGCTCAGGCGGTTAGAGCTCCATGCTCCTAACTCCGAAGGCTGCCGGTTCGAATCCCACATGGGACAATGGGCTCTCAACCACAAGGTTGCCAGTTCAATTCCTCAAGTCCCGCAAGGGATGGTGGAGAGCGCCCCCTGCAACTAGGATTGAACATAGCACCTTGAGCTGAGCTGCTGCTGAGCTCCCGGATGGCTCAGTTGGTTGGAATGCATCCTCTCAACCACAAGGTTGCCAGTTCGACTCCTGCAAGGGATGGTGGGCTGTGCCCCATGAAACTAGAAATGGCAACAGGACCTGGAGCTGAGCTGCGCCCTCCACAACTAAGACTGAAAGGACAACAACTTGACTTGGAAAAAAGGCCTGGAAGTACACACTGTTCCCCAATAAAGTCCTGTTCCCCTTCCCCAGTAAAATCTTTTAAAAAAACCACAAAACAGAATGGATAAATTATGATATATTATCACAATGAAATACTATATTGCAATGAAAATAAATTATTTATAACTTTATAAAACTGAACTGATATATAAAAATATGTAAGATGTAATGCAAAAAACATAAAGTACAGGGCAGTTGCTCTAATGTGCTTTTGGCAGAGGGATAAAGATGTAAAGAAATAAAAAATCTATATTACTATTTGCTATGTGTATAACAGACTTTGGAAGATTACACAAGAAACTGGACTTTTTTTCCTGGACAGAATGAATGTTCGGAGGTTGAGTGGATATGATTTGGGTAGTTGGGAATGGAGTAGGAGACTTTATCTTTTTATTCTTTTTAGTTTTGAACCACAGGGATCTATTATACACTACAAATGTAAATAACCCATAAAAAGCATTCAAATACCATAGATATGTATTTTTTTAAATCAATTAAGATGTGTGCACCTAAATTACAAAAAGCTATTTCAGAGGGCGGCCAGATGGCTCAGTTGGTTAGAGCACGAGCTCTCAACAACAGGGTTGCCCTCTCAACAACAAGGTTGCCGGTTCGATTCCCACATGGGCCAGTGAGCTGCACCCTCCACAACTAGATTGAAGACAACGAGCTGCCGCTGAGCTGCTGAGCTGCTGGAGGGGCAGCAGGATGTCTCGGTTGGTTAGAGAGCATGCTCTTAACAAGGTTGCCAGTTCAATTCCCACATGGGATGGTGGGCTGCGCCTCCTTCAACTAAAGACTGAAAACAGCGACTAGACTTTGAGCTGAGCTGCGCCCCCACAACTAGACTGAAGGACAATGACTTGACTTGAAGCTGATGGGTGCTGGAGAAACACACTGTTCCCCAATATTCCCCAATTAAAAAAAATTTTTTTCATGTGTTTATTAAAAAAAAAGATATTTCAGCAACAAAAATAATTTCCAAATCCCTCAAAAAAATAAAAACCACAAGTGTGCCTCAAACACACATAAAAAATGAAAACCACTCTTTTACATATCATAAGAATGACAATATAGATTGTCCACCTTATTAAGTAAGCTACGTGGAGCAACTCGCAACTACACAGAACATGTAAATCTAACAAGCATATTGTTGATCAAAAGACATCAGATACAAAGTCACTCCTACTCTATGATTCCATATATGTGATATTAAAAAAATGAGCAAAACTAATCTATGGTTTTGTCAGAATAGTGATTACCTTTGGAAAAGAAGTAAGCAACAGTAATGGAGAGTTTCTGGACTCCTAGCATTTTTCTACTTCTTGGTGGTGGTTACGTGGGTCTGTTTCATTTGTGGTAAGTCATGATGTTTTATATATATATATATATATATATATATATATATATATATATATATATATATATATTATTTTTTACCTTTTACTACACTGAAAAAAGTTAAAAAGAGAAAGAAATGCACTGAACTACTATTTCTCATCTGCCACACTAACAAAAAGGACTGACAGTATCAATTGCTTTTGAAAATGGGGAACAACCAAAACAGTTTACCTTCAAGTTGACAGTGTAAATTAGCATGACCTCTTAGGAAAAGATTCTAGTATTATCTAACATATTTCACCAATCTTAAGCTGAAGTTTTTTCCACATTTTAACACCTCTGATATAGAAATGTACCTTACAGTCACTGTAAGTCAGGCAGCAGGTATGATTCACAGGTCACCACTGCCTACAAATGTGAACGTAATTCTTCTTCCTGATGGACTAGTAAGACAACTACAACCCATTAATATTTCAGTACACAAACCATGTAAGGACCATTTGAAGTTAAAATAAATATCCTGGCTGTGGTCTGAAACCTTTATTGACATCTTCTGGTGTCACCAAAACCCCCAGAATGAGGTCAGAGGCTTATGAAAATCCATCTCACTATAACCTTAAGACTTATACACTCTGCTATACATGTTTTACTTGGATTGGGGGGGAAAAATATGTATAAGTAAGGATAACATCATTTTTGCTTCAAAACTCCATGATATAGTTAAGTTCACAGAAAAAAAAGTGTCTTAAAAATATGAACACTCTTACCCTCATTCATTAGAAAAATGCAAACTACAATGAAACACTATTTTCAACTAACCAATTTGGCAAAAATCCCTGTTTGCCAAGTTACTTTGTTGGCAAAGCTGTGAAGAAATACACATTATCTATCCACCATACCGACGACGACAAAACAGTAATTATATGAATTATGTGAAGGATGTAACTAACCTACTGTGGTAAATATTTTGCAATATATACATGTACCAAATCATCACATTGTACACCTTAAACTTACACAATGCTATACGCCAATTAAATCTCAATAAAGCTGAGGGAGGAGAAATACACATTATCCCTTGTTATCAGTGGAAGAGCCTGGATCCAAACATAAGGGCAATTTGGCAATACCTATCAAAATTGCAAAGCTATATACAGCCTTTGATTAGTAATATCACATCTGAATTTATTCCATAATTATATACTTGCATATGGGCAAAATGACATACGTACCAGGTAATTCATTGCAACACTGTTACAATAACAAAAAACTGGAAACAACCCAAACATCTACCATTAGAGAACTGATTAAACAAATTACCCAAAGGGAAACATACAAGTTAAAAAACAAAACAAAACTATATACTCTATGAAAAGATCTTCTGTGAAGATCTCCATTGTTAAGGAAAAATCACAATGTACAAAGGGTGGAAAGACCAATTTGCAAAACAGTAATATAATAACACACCACCTTTGGAGTTGGTGGGCTCTTAAGATAGAAAAAAATAAGAGTCTATATTTTTATTTTCTTTATTTATATAAAGAAACTCTAGGAAGATACATAAAAGACTAAGAAATAGTTTCCTGGGCTGAGTGGAGTGTTGAAGGAATGGGGTGAACAAGAACAGTGTCACGGCTTAGGGCTAGAGGTCAGAGAGTTTCCATTGTTTAACTTTTTATATTGAAAAGTTTTTAATCCCATAAGACTCTATTACTACTATACATAGATTAGTAAATTAATAAGCCAAAATAGGATCCAAATACTATCAAGAAACATACACGATGACAGGAACTATTCTTTTACCATCTCTGTAACTAAGACCCGAGCATTGCCCATCTCACTGAGGTCTGTAGTGTGACCCTGTCCATATGGATTACGTCATCAGCCCAAGATCTCTTAACACATGGGCTGAGGCTCCCTGAGAAAGGATATTTTCTCCATAATTCCCTTTTGCTTCTCTTAAGGTCAGGTGAACCTTTTCTCCTCTAGTTACATAAAGCCTCATGTCTCTTCTGAACAAAAGCTTCACTTAAGGGTTCTCTCACTGTCATCTGTAAGTCCAGGGGTTACTCTTTTCTACTTACCACCAATTCTCTTTTTTTTTTTTTGAAACTTTATTGGGATGACAATCGTTAGCAAAGTTAATAGATTTCAGGTGTACAATTCTATATTACGTCATATATATCACATTGTGTGTTCGTTCACCACCCAGTCTTACCAGCAATTCTAATAACTAAGTCATGGTCAAATAAATAAGGGAAACCTACAAAAGGGAGACATCCAGTGTTTGCCCCCAATAATGTCTCCTCCTTACAACTAAATCAGTGAGATAACCCCTACTCTGAACTGTCCTCTATAATAAATTCTAGCATCCACCTCTCTTTTACCTAAAATGTAAAACTCTATTTAACTAAATTCTGGTAACAGCAAGATTAAGTATGAGTATGGGGGTCCAAACCTCTGGCGCCCGTGCAGCTGCTGCTCATTCCAGCATCCTGTCCATCAGGCCAGCTCATACACACCTGCACCAGTTCAGGTGACATTTTCTTTAGGGCCCTTCCTGATCCCATACGGCTCATTCCTATGGGATCTTGCTGTGAACTGAATGTACCTCACTTACTACAGTGCATTTCAAATATTAGTTTACTTGTCTCCCCTACTAGACTTTGAATTCCTCAGGACAAGGAGAAAGTCATATTCATACTACACCCATAGACAAATAGTGAGTGTGGCTGAAATCTCAATGTTCTGCTTAACCCCAAAAGGCATTTTACTTCATTTCAGTCCCTGTTTTGAAGGAAACAGAAACTCCAATACTTTTCCTTAAATACATCAATATCTTAAATGTAAAGTTTTCGTACATGAAGCAACTGAAAATATCAAGAACACATCTCAATCATTTCAGAAGTGTTGCATAGAACTACATAAAATGTATGTCTTCAAAAGGTAAAGAAAAAAACAGCTGATGTTAGAGTGCCAAATTTTTATGACCTTTTGTTCATTTTTTATTTTAAAGAAATTATGAGATACAATTAAAGAAATACAGATACATAACATCTTCTAAGAAGGTAGACAAAGTTATAGGGACCAGGTTTTTTCCATACAGGGTTTCATCCACTAACTGATATGGCCTTTCCCATATTGAGCTGTCCCAAGTGGCCTGAGGAAGACGAAGTAGAGAACAGAATAATCAACTATTCACATATATAAGGGGTGTCCAAACTTTTTTCAACGTTTTTCACCAAGGGCCATGTGCGGTAAAATACACAAACAGCCGGGCCACTCACTCGAGGTGAAGTACGTATTGCCTCACCTGGTTTATTTAAGTAAACTAAATATATTTTTGGAATTTGCTGTGGGCCAATTAACAATGGATTCTGGGCCGCAGTTGGCCCGCAGGCTGCAGTTTGGACACCCCTGACATATACCCAAGAATTGTGTGGCAGGTAGGTATTTATAATCCAGGATAAGTTTTCAAACTTCATCAAATATTAGTAAAAACTGGGAACCAAGGAGAAAACAAACTTTAAGGATGCTTCTAGTTAACCCTACGCCTCTCTTCAAAATCCAGGAATTCAGTATCTTTTTATTTTCTATGAGAGAATAAGGAAGAGTAACCAGAGCTAGGAAGTATACGCGTATACATGTATACCAACACGTGCATACAAACATCTACATTTCTGTGTCTATCTAAAAAGACCACAAATTCATACTATCTCAGATTCCAATCCAAAACTACAATACAATGTTCATTCAAGCCTTATTTATAACTTCCATTACCACAGTGATAAACCTAACTAACTCTTATCATCTTCAATATATTGAAAAACTTACTCAATCCTAAAATTCACATACAGCAGTTATGAAATTCCTAACTTACTCCAGTATGAAAAACAATTACACTAAATAGAGTTCAGTATTTGTTTACAGAGTGTTTGTTTTAGCCTGGGGTTTATAGTCAAAATTCTGTGGAGTTAATTGGTTTAGTTTTTTTATTCTCCCTTTCAATGTGTTATTCACTAAAACCCACGTAGGTTCATTCATCTGTATTTCACTTGGGGTTTTTTCTCTTCCCATTATGACAGATTTTATTTATTTGTTTCTGATCATGTGAAATACTAACATAGACTCAGAAACACATCCCTCTCTCCATCCCTCCTCCTCCATTCCCAGCCCCTTCATCCTTTCCACACTGTACCCACCCAAATCCTGCGGGAAACCAATCTCATTAGTTTTTGGCTTATCCTCCCTGGGTTTATTTTTCAATAAGTGTGCAAATATGTATCTATATTCTTGCTTCCCTCTTTTCCTTACCGTTTTAGGTAGCATACTGTAGTTACTCTTTTGCACTCTTTTTCATTAACAATATGTCTTAGAAATTACTTTATATCAGTTCATAGAGATCTTCCTCATTCTTTTCTTTACATCTGCACTGTACTCCACTGTGTGGATATACCACTGCTTATGGTTATTTAGATTGTTTCCAGTATTTTCCCAGCGCTACAACGTCAACTATTAATATACTCCTGTTCTGTTCCCCCTCAAACACCATCTCAGCCAAAAACAAAGACAAAAAAACTGGTTCTACCTCCAAAACATACCAAACTCACCGAACACTGCCATTAACCCTGACACAGCCACGCTCTAAGCTATTATCAGCATTTCTTGGCTACTCTGCTCCAACGCCCTCCTAATCAGTCTCTCTGCCTCCACTCTAGCCTCTCTACAATCATCTGTGCCACAGCAATTAGAATGTACCTGGTACAGAATAATTTAGATCACTCCAATTCCTTGCTTAAAACTTTCCAAAAGCTTCCCATTGTAATCCTGAGTTGCAGCTATGCCCTACAAGACCGTACATAATCTGGTATCTATCTACTTCTGACCTCATCTTCCACTCTTACTCATTCACTACTCTCTGACCATACTGGTTTTGCTTTCTGTTCCTCACATACTGTGTTCCTACCTTAGGGCTTTTTGTACCTGCTTTTCTTTCAACTTGGAATGTTCTGCCCCAGATCGTTTACCACCTTCTAACATTCATTTCTCAACTCAAAAGTTACCTCTTTTAAGAGGTTTTCTGTGTATCACCTGGGTCATTCTTCTAGATGACAAAGGGGTTCTACAAAAAAAAATGACAAAAGTGACCTCACAGGGTGATCTAATCAAAAATTCCTAACTGGGCAGATCATGGTGGGGAGTCTTGCCCCAGACATATAACTTCTTTAGTAAAAGGTTTATCTTTGCTTTAAGCAAGCCCCTTCTATTGTTTTTGTGAACCTAGATTATAACACACCTTTCAAGTGCCTCTTTTCAGACAAGAGACCACACTCAAGAGAGAACATAATCTTGTTAACTATCCTCTAATCCAATCCCCATCTTGCTTTCTCTGACCTTCATGTAATCTTCCTTACTTTCCCTCCTTAATTCCAAATGCACAAAAGAAGATGCAAACTATCATTCCAAGAAGCACTTTTCTCAGTCTGTTGAGATCTGGCTTCCAGGAGTATCCTGTTTGGCTCAAACAAATTTTTATAAAAATTCTCTACAGGTTTGGACAATCTTACATTGACATTTTCTACCATTTGAACACCTTCATAATGCTTATTAGTACTTACAATCCTCATTTATTATTTACATGTTGGTTCTTCCATTGGAAAATAGGGAGTTTTGAGGACAGCTTTTAATCCATACAACTTTAACTACTTTTTAAACTTTTCTGTAAGTTTGAAATATTATACTATAGTAAAATAAGACCGGGTCTTATGTTAATTTTTGCTCTAAAAGACGCATTAGAGCTGATGGTCCGGCTAGGTCTTATTTTCGGGGAAACACGGTAGTAGTAGAATTGCTGGGTCATATGGTAACTCTAGTTTAACTTTTTGAGGAATTGACACACTGCTTATCCAAAGTGGCTACACTATTTTCAAACCCAACCAGCAATGTATGAAGGTTCCAACTCCACACACAACACTTCTTATTGTCCATCTTTGGATTATAACCATCTTAGCAGTGTGAAGTGGTTAACTCATTATGGTTTTGATGTGCATTTCCCTAATAACGAATGATGTTGCGCAACTGATCATGTGCTTATTAGTCATTTGTACGTCTTCCTTGGAAAATGTTTAAACACTTTGCCAAATTTTAAATTGGATTATATAAATTTTTATTATTGACTTGTAAATGTTCTTTATATATATATTCCTTATTGGATATGTGCTTTACTAATATTTTCTCATTGGCCTTCTATTTGAATGATAGGATCTGCATTTTCCTATCAACTTAACCTCCAGATTCAGAAAAAAGTCTTTGTCAGTAGTAGCTTATAACCATAATCAGCACATTAAAAACAATTTACGAGAATCTGGTATCACTGACAAATGGTTACTTGAAACCTACATTTTACAGGAAATACAATGATTTCTTTTAGGTAGTAAGAGGAGTTGAAGCCACAGATTATTCCTATGTTGTCAATGCTAATAGTGGTATATAGAATACCCTTTGATAAAATGTTGATTGCAAACTTAGCAAATCACACAAAATCAGAAACACAATCTTCTAACCTCTTTACATTTAAAAATACATACTCCTATAAAGTAAAATAGCTTCCAACAGTACTACATAAGAGTAGAAATTAACACACTTTAGAAACTCGTTATTTCTGACTATAGGAGCTGGAACCAACTTCTCAGTCTAGAATACAAGACCTTCTGTGATCCACCTCTTCCTATCTTCTGAAACTCCCTCACTTTACATTCCAGCTCAGTTACTTAAACACCTGTAATTAAGCCCTGATATCAACTCCTACAGGAATACTTCCTTGACTACCTTTCTCCTAAGGACCAGTTTAGAAATTTCTAGTCCAGCGGTTCTCAAACTTTTTGGTTTAAGGACCCCTTCACACTCTTAAAAATTACTGAGGACTCAAAAGCTTTTACCTTCCTATATAAGTTATATCTATCAATAATTACTGAATTTGAAATTAAAAATGAATTTTATGGTTTTTCATGTAAGAAATAATAAGCCTGTGTAATGGTTACTTAAAAAAAACACTTTTAAGCATATTTTAGTTTTAAAAACCATATCTTTCAGGGGCGGCCAGTTAGCTCAACTGGTAAGAGTGCAGTGCTCTTAACAAAAAAGTTGCAGGTTCGATTCCCACATGAGCCACTGTGAGCTGCACCCTCCACAACAAGATTGAAACAACTACCTGACTTAGAGCTGACGGGTCCTGGAAAAACACACTTAAATAAATAAAAGTTAAAAAAAAATCTTTGAAAACAAAACCTTTAGTGAGAAGAGTCATACTGTTTTACATTTCTGCAAATCTCCTTAATGTCAGGCTTAAGAGAAAACAGCAAATTCTCATCTGTCTGCTTCCACCTTCAACCTACTGTGATATCACAAGTTACACCGCCTCTGGAAAACCATCATATATTTGTAAGCAACTAAGAGCAAAAAAAGTAAATGTCTTATGTTATGAAAATAGATTTGACCTTGCAGATCTCTGAGAAAGAGCTCAGGGGCCTCCAGGAGGCCCCCGACCACACTTGGAAATCCACTGCTCCATTCTGTGCTCCCACAATACCCTGGATAGGCTCTATCATTTGCACTTACCACACAGTATCCGAATTACCTGTTCGTTTTCTCTCTTCAAGTTCCTTAAAGCTGTAAGCCATGAACCTTCTTCAACTTTGCATCCCTGTGCCTCATAAAGCATATAGCATATATGCTCTCAATAAACATTTCATGAATAAAATGGTAACTATAGGAAAATATTCACACACCCTACTGTAGAAAGGTACATATGAATGAACCAGATAACACCATAGCCGATTCTCCACCATAGCTAATAGAAGTGTATGAAAGAAAAATCACGATAAATTCATAGGAATGCCAGAAGTAGAATAAAGGATACATTCAGATCTGGCGTAAGCACACTAGATTAGACCTTTTCAAAGTTCAACCCTGAGGGAACAAGGAAAGCAGATCCTATAAGACATCTTAGATTGTAAACAAACACCCACAGATCCAGTTTCCTGACAAAAGTATTTTACATAATATGCATGTGTCAACTATTAAAAATATAAATTTAAGTAAAATAGTTAAAAACCAGAAGGTGGTAAGTCTCCTTGGAGACTTATTTACTTGCTAGTAACAATGGGCCTGCCCTTACTGTGAGTCACCAAATGGTACCAGGGACTCGAGAGCTTATTCACCTGACCTGGGAGAGCAGATAATACACCACGTTAGGACCAATCCATGACTAATACTAGACAATTAAGTACATATAATCTTTTTTTTTTTTTAATAATCTTCTGAACAAGATCTAAACCACAGCTCCTATTTATCTCCTATTTATTTCCTTATTTTCAGTATTACTTAAAAGTACAAAGTATGTTGCTGGAGAAGAGCTTTGCTATACAGAGAATGAACTAATCTCTGCAGGAAACTGTAAGTCTACTAAAGCAAAATACATCACCAGGTAAAAAGTCAATGCAGGGGGCGGCCGGTTAGCTCAGTCAGTTAGAGCACGGTGCTCTTAACAACAAGGTTGCAGGATCGAGCCTCACATAGGCCATTGTGAGCTGCTCCCTCCACAACTAGATTGAAACAACTACTTGACTTGGAGCTGATGGGTCCTGGAAAAACACAAATAAATAAAGAAAGAAATAAAGTTTTTGTTTTTGTTTTAAAAAAGGCTTAGAAAAGAAGTCCATACAGAAAGATGAAATGAAGATTCAAGAAAGCTGGTGGACCAATTCACTTGGGGGAACTTACATTTAAAACTCATGACTTATGAATCAAGTATTGAGCCAGAATGTATAGGAAGTAAAAAGTGAAGGCATGCAATCTAAAAGGGGAGACAAGCACACTAACACAAAAAAAACTATTAAACTGAGCGTTAAGTCAAGATAAGAAATAGTATTTGTGACTTACTTTAACCAGAGCATAAAATCACGGGACCTTGACTTTGTAGCTTTCCATTACCACTGCCTAAACACAGCCAGCCAGCCATCTCCATCTTGGAATTCTCTTGATCAAAACCCAACTACCTAAAATTTAATGCCTCTGCCTGGCAGTCAGTGTAAACAATGAATTAGCACCATCAAGTTTAGTTCAGCTCATCCACTAATTGTTTAACATTGGGAAAGTTCCCTTAACTTCCATTTTATTATTTGGAAAATGGGATGGTTCAGTTATATGATCTTTAAAGTCCATTTCAACTATAAATTCCACGTGGTCAAGCAGAGTCTACACCTCACAATCCCTCAGCTTTTGTTCTAGTCAAACCACTCTCCAGCCTTCTCACAAGGTCCTGCATGGCCCCTGCCGCCCTCCTGGGCTCATCCCACACATCCTTTATCTACGCACTCGAGCCCTTCGTCTCTCCTCTCAAGCTATATATGGCTTCCTTTCAGTTTCTCCAAGATGCCAGGCTCCCTCCCACCAAAGAGTTTTCCCACGTGCTACACGACCACACCCTACTATCCTAGGTGTTCTCAGCCATGTCAGACCCAATACTCCCTTTTCTAAAACAACAAATATTTCATAACATCCCCTTTACTGTTCTAAAATAAAACTTATAGATAATACGAACTAAACATAATTTTAAATAATTACATATATGTATATGTTATGTAGAGTCCTAACTATGTTATAAAGGATAAATAAAAGGAACATAATTTAGTACAAAATAATATATAAGTAAATGCTCTAATACAATTACTTTAGGAGGGAGTGGAACAGCAGAATACTATTGTTTTTCATAACAAAACTTGGAGGACTATTTAACCATTCAAACAATACACATGAAAGCATGACTTAACTCTAATTTACAAAAACAACAAAAAACTAGGAATCAAGAAACCTGAGTTCCAATACCAGCTTTGCCCATAACAAGCCTAACATCACTTCTAAATCTTCTTTCTTTAAAAAAACTTAAAGTCACTGCACCAGTCTAGCCCTCAGTTCCAGGTGGTTGAAGAGCGCAGACAAGGCTGGCACAGTCCCTGGGCGATACTCAATCAGGTGGGACTCCACGCTTACTTCACCAGAACAGCAGCTCAGCGAGCATCTGTTGACAAAACTGTAGCTAGCATCTGTTTGTATAAGGCTTCTCTGTTTCTCCTTGTGTTATAAAAGGGACTGTTGGCAGTTTCTTATAAAATTAAACACACAATTACCATAAAACTCAGCAACTGCACTCTTGGGCATTTAGCCCAAAGAAACAAAAACGTATGTTCACACAAAAACCTGTGTTCACACAAAAACTAAATGTTCATACTTGCTTTATTTGTAACGGCCAAAAACTAAAAACAATCCAAATCTTTCAACAGGTGAATGGTTAAACAAACTGGTTCATCTATATCATGGAGTTGTACTCCGCAATAAAAAGAAACGAACTGTTAATACATACTACGCCTGGACAAACTTCGGGGAATTATGCCAAATGAAAAAAGACCATCTTAAAAGATTATAAACTGCATGATTCCATTATTATGACAGTTTTAAAATGACAAAATAGAGGATAGATTAGTGGTTACCAGGAGTTATAGACCACAGAGGGGAGGGGAAGGCGGGAGAGGTGCGTGCTAGAGGTAGGCGTGGTTATAAACATGCAACACAACACATCCTGGTGCTGTTGGAACAGTTCAGTATCTGACTGCGGTGGTGCAGACAAAAACCTACACAGGTGATAAAATTGTATAGAACGTAATACACACACACACACACACACACATGTGTTAAGTAAAACTGAGGAAATATGAATAATGTCAGTGGATTGTATAAATGTCAATATCCTGGTTGTGATACTATATTAGTTTTACAAAATGTTACCACTGGAGGACACCCAGTCAAGAATACAAAGAATTTTCTGTATTATTTAATACAGCTGCACATGAATCTACAATTATCTCCATCAAAATCTCAATTTAAAAAAAAGCCTGAAAACCTAAACCCACTGAGCTACAGGCTCCCTAAAGCTAGAGAGCCTGGACATTTCAGTCTTCTGTGCTTTTCAAGCTGTCAGTAGTGAAGAACTAGTGGGTTTTCACCCCAAGTTATAGTAATCCAATAGATTCCTAAAATACAATAACAACAACAGAAAAATAAAAGATAAACTACAAGGCCACATTTTCTTATCAATTCTCAATTTCTGTAGGATACCATCGTGGGCGTGGCAGTCAGCACAAGAATCATATTTTTGAGTAGTGATGCAGTAAAACAAGTAAGCCTACTCATGAATTCTTAGCATACCAGTTCTATCTCCTGAAAATTCAGCATAGAGACATCAATCATCAGACTAAAGAGATGCTTCCCATGTGCATTTAAAAGATCTTAAAATACTTATGGGGGGGCCTCCTATATAGTCATGAAAAAAAAATCAGAGCCAAAAAGCAAACAAAACATTTCAGGAACCAATCTCTTTATAAAAGGTAACACACGAGAGTTAAATGTTCCTTCAAGCCTGATTAGTTGAGAAATCATTCTTTAAAATATATACACTACAAATCACATACCTAAGATTAAAGAAAGGCAACTTAAGGTGTTGGAGACTAGTTGGAAACTTTGTTGGAGACGAGTCTGGACTGGGTTTTAGGATAGGAGTGCTCAGAATATGAAATTGTCTATATCCCAACACTCCAGCTCTACATCAGCTCTATTACCTTTCTCCTTAATTTAGGTTCAAATACAGATATTATATAACAGGGGTTGAGGAAAAACATGAAAAGTAAAATCTTTGAGCAATTTCCAACTTTCACTTAATTTTATCTATAGTTCAAAACTCCTTTAAAATAAAACTCTTGCCAATGATACTAACAAACAGCTAAACTGCCTGCTTTGAGGTTCACATCTTTTTCTTCTCTATGCCAATACTCTTAAAGATGAACAAATACGCAGCAAAATGTCAAGAACCAGGTAATATACAGAAAGCAAACCTAGGGCAAGAATAATATCCTAATTAACAGCCCTAATACATAGTGAAACACATTTATTAACGGAATTGAAAAAGGAAACAGAATTATTCAGCAAGAAAAGGAAGTACTGGGGCCAGCCCAGTGGCTCAGGTGGTTGGAGCTCTGTGCTCCTAGCGCCGAAGGCTGCCGGTTCGATTCCCACATGGACCAGTGGGCTCTCAACCAGAAGGTTGCCGGTTCGACTTCCACAAGGGATGGTGGGCTCCGCCCCCTGCAACTAAGACTGAACACAGCACCTTGAGCTGAGCTGCCGCTGAGCTCCCGGATGGCTCAGTTGATTGGAGCACATCCTCTCAACCACAAGGTTGCCGGCTTGACTCCCGTAAGGGATGGTGGGCTGCGCCCCCTGCAACTAGCAACAGCAACTGGACTTGGAGCTGAGCTGTGCCCTCCACAACTAAGACTGAAAGGACAACAACTTGACTTGGGAAAACTCCTGGAAGTACACACTGTTCCCCAATAAAGTCCTGTTCCCCTTCCCTAATAAAATCAAAATAAATAAATAAATAAATAAATAAATAAATAAATAAATAAATAAAGATTAAATTGCATTACATCCATGTGATAGAACACTTAATAGACATTAAAAAATCATGTAAAAGAATATTTACTAACCTAAAAAATGTTACTATATTAAGAAAAGAGGTTGGTGGCAGAATTATAGATAATATGTTCCTAATTTTGTTTTTTAAAAATATACATAACAAATATGGAAACAAAATTGGAAAGACATACATATGGAATGGAAGAAGGGAAAGGAGGATAAAAAAGGAGAAAAGGAAAGAAAAATCTCTCTGCCATGTTCGAGAGAATAACTTTTGGAACTTTAAAATAAAAAGTTAACTGTTAAGTGATAATTTTTATTTTGTTTGGTCTACAGAACTCTCTAACAACTTAGATCCTACTATTTCATATACAGAATTAATCTCAGCTACAACTCCCAGTTACATCATCTGAAAATTTTACAAGTACTTCTTCACTGGTTTATAAAATTATCAAAAAAGGGGCGTCAGCCCAGTGGCTCAGGTGGTTGGAGCACCGTGCTCCTAACGCTGAGGTCGCCAGTTCGATTCCCACATGCTGCACCCTCTACAGCTAAGATTGTGAACAACGGCTCTCCCGGGAGCTGGGCTGCCGTAACCGGCCAGCAGCCTGCGAGAGCCTCTGTGAGCAGCCAACCGACTGCCTCAGCAGGGAGGAGCACAAGGCTCGTAATACGAGCACGGGCCAGGGAGCTGTGTCCTGCACAACTAGACTGAGAAACGGGAGTGGAGAGAAACTAGACTTTAATGGGAGTGGAGAGGGGGAGAGACGGAAGAAGGGGAGATAGATAGATAGATAGATAGATAGATAGATAGATAGATAGATAGATAGATAGATAGATAAAAAGTAATGTATATGGGGCGGCTGGATGGCTTAGTTAGAGCACAAGCTCTGAATGGCAGGATTGCCAGTTCAATTCCCACATGGGCCAGTGAGCTGCACCCTCCACAACTAGACTGAAGACAACAAACTGCCGCTGAGCTGCCAGAGGGGCGGCTGGATGGCTCAGACGGTTAGAGCTCAAGCTCTCAACAAGGTTGCTGGTTCAATTCCCCGATGGGATGGTGGGCTGCGCCCCCTGCAACTAACAATTAAAAATGGCACAGGACTTGGAGCTGAGCTGTGCCCTCCACAGCTAGATTGAAGGACAATTACCTGGAGCTGATGGGCCCTGGAGAAACACACTGTCCCCCAATATTCCCCAGTAAAATTAAAAAAGAAAAAAGAATGTACATAAACGTGTGTAGTCTATACCAACATATATATATATATATATATATATACACATATATGTATATATATATGCATACGAGTATATACACATGTATTTAAATAATGGGTAGAAGAGTAGAATATACACACAGGTATACATTTATTTGAAAAAGTAAAAAATCGAGGGGTTGTGGGGAATGGGTGAGAAAGATGAAGAGATTAAGAAATACAAATTGGTAGCCACAAAATGGTCACAGGGAAGTGAAATACAGTATGGGAAATGTAGTTAATAATGTTGTAAAAACCATGTATGGTGCCAGATGGGCAATAAACTTATATGGGGGGAGGGGGAACCACAGCATAAATTATATACAGGCCTAACCACTGCACGACACATCTGAAATTAGTATAAAATAATATTGAATGTCAACTATAATTTATATATATATACATATATATCAACTACATAAATATATATAGTCACAGGATGTAAAATACAACAGAGAGAATATAGTCAATGGCACTGTAATAGCTATGTACGGTGTCAGAGGGGTAGTAGACTTGGTGGGGTTATCACTTTGTGAGGGGTGTAAATGTGGGTCTAATCATATTTTTTTGTACACGTGAAACTAATAAAAAAAAAAGAAAAAAATCTCTCTGAAGGATACATGAGAAACTGGTGATTTTGGTTGCCTGTGGGGAAGATAACTACATGGCTGGAGGAAGAAAGCTTTTGGTACTTTCAAATTTTAAATGTAGTATCTACTTGAAAACAAAAAAAAGTTAAATGCAAAAATTATCTTTCAATGTTGGACCCGCCCTCTACCTTGACACAGTATCCATTAAGCAACTACTCTGTAGCTGAGTGAAAAACGTGTCTAAAACCATGTGATGGCACTATCATCCATTCTCATGTCTCCATCTTCTTCCCAAAGACAGTTCCAGGGACTGAAACTCTGTAAGTGGAAACACAGAAGACTGGAACTATTTATCCTGAACACTAAAGAGACCCAAGAGACCCATTTTCCTAGTTTAGCAACTAAGTAATTCCTAAGTCTCTTCTTAAATTCTGAGAGTCTATGAGACAATTAAATAATAATTATTCTATTTCTCCAACCACATTCGTGTCTCTTAGGTATCCCCTGAATTTCCACATAGCTCTTCCCCAACTGACACTAATTAAACATTGAAATTTAGTGTCCAGTTTGTTTAATATTGTAATACCCATAGGTTATCTTTTTAATCTTCTAAATAGTTGAATTTCTTTACTTTTTAATTATATGTATTTATTATATTCACCTCTTTTGGTGAATGCTATTCAAAATTCATAAACACAAAAGGATATACAATAAAATCTCCCTACCACCCAATTCCCTCAGTTAATCTAGGATCCTCTTCCCAGAGGCAACCAACATATACCAGTATGTTGGTTTTCCTTTAAAAAATAATGCACTTATAAGCAATCAAATACATATATTCTACTGCCCTCTTTTTAAAAAAACAGTAATGGTAGAATTCTACACATACTGTGACCACACATTTTTTTTTTTTTAACTTTACCCATTAATGTGGTGAAATCATTCCACATCACTACATAAAAACTTTCCTCATTCTGGTTTAGAGCAACAGAGCATTCAATCTTACCTTCTAAAAGTCAATCCCCCTACTAAGGAACATTTAAGTTACTTCAAGAATTTTGCTATTATAAACAAGAGTGCAATAAGTAACCTTGTACATGCATCATTTTGCACATGTGTGAGTATAACTATAGGATAATTCCTACAAAAAGAATTAATGGGTAATGGTATGTGCATTCATAATTTTGATATTGCTACATTGCCTTCCTTAGAAGTTGTACCAATTTATACTTTCAGGAACAATGTATGAAAATATGTTTCCCAGTCCTATTCAGAAGTATTAAAATACTTTATCCTTGCCAAGTTGATAGGTAGAAGTTACTTTGTTGTCACTTAAAATAATTTGGGTTTTTCTTAAAGTATGTAAATCCACACAAAAAATGCTACTTTTTGAGATTACATTTTAAAGGAAACATTACTGACACTGTCAATAATTTATGAAGACTTCAAAAAGGATTGGACTCCTTAAAAAAATTTTTCCTTTACTGAAATAAGATCCAAAGTTTAGCATACAACTAAATGTAATCAAGTGCAAAACTTCTCTAATTTATTAAATAGTTCATTTTCAAAATGGATAATACTTCAGTGGCTTTAAGTCTCCACAGCCAGTAATGAAGAATAATACTTTTAATTTTATAACTATACAGGCCTCACCTATAGAAACCATTGCTTATAACTTAATTGAAAATTAGTGGCTCGCTCACCCACTGGTGTGAGCTCTTTAAGCAGAAAACCTCCTGTACGTCCTACGCATCTCTGTCTTTGTGCCTGAGTATTACTATTAATGGTACTAGACGTAATTTAATGCTCATATTCCTTTCTCATGTGAATATGAGGGGGAGGCCAAAGAGCATAATGCTTCTCTATTCATTTTTTAAGTTAAAGATAATAACTGTAGTCTGCTGGTTCATTTATTCATAAGTAAATTTATGTCTTCCTTCCTCTACTCCCAATACTTTAGGATCAAGCTTAGCAACACATTTCAATATGCCACCCACCTGAGCAGAGGGGGAAGAAAATATTTTGAGATTTTTTTTATTTGAAAACTCTGTAAAGATGATTTTCACAAGCTTTCTAGAACATCTAACTATACTAGGTCACACATTAAGCACTTTTGTTAGTTGCCTATATATGACATACCACAAAACCACAGTCTTTCTAATTGTAAAGCCAAGGCAAAAGGAAAAGCTTATCGTACATTCAAAACAAAAGCATACTACATCAAATAACTATTAATAATTCATTGTTTAACTCTTAATACTTACCCATAAAACTGGACTATAGCTATATAAATTTGTTTAGGAGTAGTGAGAGAAAGAAAGTTAAAGGTTAAACAACTGGAAAATTGTTTTCTGTTTTCAAACACACAGGTACTGAAATAAAGGTGGTGATTATTATACTAAAAAAAATTAAACCTTTAAACTTACATAATAATCTCTTTCAACCTTCCGCTGAAAGACCTAAAAAATAAAGAACTGTCGGCCTGCTCAGTGGCTCAGGTGGTTAGAGCTCCATGCTAACTCTGAAGGCTGCCAGTTCAATTCCCACATGGGCCAGTGAGCTCTCAACCACAAGGTTGCCAGTTCGATTCCTCGAGTCCCACAAGGGATGGTGGGTTCCGCCCCTTCAACTAAAATTGAACATGGCACCTTGAGCTGAGCTGCCTCCCGGATGGCTCAGTTGGTTGGAGCACAGGCTCTCAACCACAAGGTTGCCAGTTCAATTCCTCGAGTTCCCCAAGTAATGGTGGGCTGTGACCCCTGCAACTAGCAACAGCAACTGGACCTGGAGCTGAGCTGCGCCCTCCACAACTAAGATTGAAAGGACAACAACTTGACTTGGAAAACAAGGCCTGGAAGTACACACTGTTACCCAATAAAGTCCTGTACCCCTTCCCCAATAAAAAAAAAAAAAAATCTTTAAAAAGAAAGGAAGGAAGGAAGGAAGGAAGGAAGGAAGGAAGGAAGGAAGGAAGGAAGGAAGGAAGGAAGAACTGTGTGAGACAATCGTTAAAAGCATAAATTCTAGAGTCAGGCAGACCTGAGTTTGAAACCTGACTCTCCCACTTAAAAGCTGTGTGCCACTTGGCATGTTATCTTCCCGAAGTTTCAGTTCCCTCATCTCTGAAATGAAAAAATCATTAAGACCTTCATTACAAGTTTGTTAGAAGGATAAAATGAAATAATATAGAAAGAACACATAGTATAAACTGACACATAAGTAAGCATCTAATGTTAACTGTTGTTAAAGTCTACAATTACATATAAGCCACACAGAGCTTTCCTAATAGGCTATATTGACAGCTGCAACTTTAAATGACAAAAGGACATAAAAGGAAGCAGGTTAACAATACACAGAATACACAGAATTAAAGAAATCACTGATTAAAAAAATAATAGTCTAGGGCTGGCCCGGTGGCTCAGGCGATTAGAGCTCCATGCTCCTAACTCCGAAGGCTGCCGGTTCGATTCCCACATGGGCCACTGGGCTCTCAACCACAACGTTGCCAGTTCAATTCCTCGAGTCCCGCAAGGGATGGTGGCTCTGCCACCTGCAACTAAGATTGAACACGGCTCCTTTGAGCTGAGCTGCCTCCCGAATGGCTCAGTTGATTGGAGCGTGTCCTCTCAACCACAAGGTTGCCAGTTCGACTCCCGCAAGGGATGGTGGGCTGCGCCCCCTGCAACTAGAAAACGGCAACTGGACCTGGAGCTGAGCTGTGCCCTCCACAATTAAGACTGAAAGGACAACAACTTGACTTGGAAAAAAGTCCTGAAAGTACACACTGTTCCCTAATAAAGTCCTGTTCTCCTTCCCCCCAAAAAAATAACAAAACAAAAAAAATAACAGTCTAGGGCTCAAGGAGAAGATAGTGAATTCTTCATTAAGTTAATCATAAAATTATTGTTGCTGGTTGGTATGGTCTATATAGCTCTCTAAGAAAAAGCACACACACACACACACACACACACACACAAACACACACACCTAAAAGGGCTGCTACATATATTGCTATATATATAGTAGTTCTTAGAGGTAGAATGAGTACCTAAAACCCAGATGCCTCTCAGTTAGGAAAAATATTAATAATGGAGTGGTGAGTGAAGTATATCAAGGTTTAAGACAACTAATGATTTCCAATGAAAAGGTGGTATTTCCACAGCCACCAAAAGAACAAAAATGAAACAATTTCAATTGATCAAACCTTGTCAAAAACAAACCATCTACTCCTATAGATGTTTCCTTAGGCTCACCGTACAAAACAACAAGCATGTTAAGTGAATTCCAGCTGGTTCTGCCCCAGGACACCCCCAAAAAATTAACTATAATGAATCTTAATTAAGGGGAATGACATCTATATAGCTGATAAATATGGAACCTAACTTTTGAAAATATACAACTGCAAAAATAAATTTTAGCTAACAAATTATAATTTTTGTTCAGTCAACAATGGCATCTGTAATGATTTATAAAACTAAAGGAAAACACTGATTTTTTTAATAGTACCTAAATACAAGACCCTCTGGTGCTGAAGGAGAGCTCTGACCGCCAAAAAGATGAACATACGGGAAGTAGGTCCTAGAGCAAATTAAGCCTGAAACATCGTTGGAGGCAAAAATGACAAAACTGAAGCTGTCCTACTTTGTTTGGCACATCAAGAGAAGGCAGGGTTCTTTTGAAAAGACAATAATTGGGGGAGGGGAGAGTGAAAGAAGGCAGCAGGAAAAAGAGGGAGACCAAATATGAGATGGACTGACTCCATAAAAGAAGCCACAGGCATGAGTCTACAAGAGTTACGCAGGGCTGTTCAAGACAGGACATTGTAGACATCATTCATGGGGTTGCCAGGAGTCAGAATCTACTCAATGGCAGGTAACACAAATACAAGACCTACACTAAATCAGTAGTTCAAAAGTAAACAATTTTAAATGGCCATAACGCAACTATTTAATAGAAATTAATTACTGTGTAACTACATGTAACTTATCGGAGGCAGTATTACCGTGTTTCCCCAAAAATAAGACCTAGCCAGACCATCAGCTCTAACGCATCTTTTGGAGCAAAAATTTATATAAGACCCGGTCTTATTTTACTTATAGTAATTAAATAAATACTATAAGTAAAATAAGACCGGGTCTTTATAAGACCGGGTATAATATAATATAATACCAGGTATAATATAATATAAAACCGGGTCTTATATTAATTTTGGCTCCAAAAGACACATTAGAGCTGATGGTCCAGCTAGGTCTTATTTTCAGGGAAAACGCGGTAGCAGCCTGGCTACAAAAACTGAGCATCTCTATTTCAAATAGCAGTTCTTCAGTTTAATTCCTGTGCAAATCAATAGATTAAATTATTAAATAAACATTAAAGTTCCAATTGCATTAAATTTAAAATTCTGACAATCTGAAATCTTATTTAACTCACAAAAGCTCAATCATTTAAACTAGTAAAGTACAAACGTCTCAAAATGGAGTTTGACCTTCCTGTTGACAGTCACCTCAAATTTCTACCAGTGGCTCAGCAGGTAAGGAATTCATGGAATTTAGGTCTTCAAGGTCTAGTAAGCATTGTGGTTAAACCACCCAGTCAACACAAAATTATGTGGGGCAATGCCTGATGATTATCTAACTCCTTTACCCCTCCCATTTTTTCTCTACTTCACAACCGCCATTACTTCTAAATGGTAGAAGGAGATAGATATGAAATTAGTAAATATTATAAGTTAGTTATTAGAAATACAAGGAAAAACTATGATCAGGAATGTGGGTAAACTGCAGTTTCAATAAAGCTCCTGGATTACCCATAGATTTCTTTTAATCCACATAATCCTCCTCCTGCGCCATGGATAATCAGGATCACATTTCCCTTAGAGGTAAAACGAGCATTTGCCTGGTGGTCTCCCAAATGGCGGGAGCAACAGAGGAGGACAAGCTCCATGGTCAGCGACACAGCGACACACAGCCCCTCCTGGGTTTGCACTAGTAGGATTCCGGCTACAGACCCGGCTCTAGCAATAACACCAGGATATAAGGGGCTGTCCAGATTAACATTCTTTACTTCAGCAGTAAATACTCCCAGTTAAAGGGTCGACTGATAATAACCTCAGGTAACCTGCATACATGTTCTTGGTGAAGAGGTGGGGGGAAGATAGATAAATCCTGGAATCAGGACTCAGGAGAAAGATTTGTGAATTTTCTGAAGAAATGATTAAATTTCTACATTATTAACTGCTTTAGGCTGGAACCAAGTTAATAGGATAATGAGTAATGGAACACTACATTTGCAAAACACTTTGGCTATATAGGTAACATATCCTCCTCTCAATCCCTAAGAAAGTTGAATACCTAAAACTCTTACATTCCGGAATAAAATTAATAAAATTAATCTCTACCCTGCAATATCAGTAAATGGGAATCCTGGGTTTACTAAAGAGAGATGAGAGGATATGTGATGATTATCTGCTATGATTTTATCACAAACTTAGTCCCCAAATTTGTTAGAAGGTCCCTATTATAACTTGATATTATGGGATTTGTCTCACTTGACAGGTTCCAAAAGTTACTCAATAATTTTTTTTTAACTTAAAGTCCTTATAAACACTCCTCCATCTACAAGATTAATTAGTTTACTTTATTGAATGTACACCCATTGTTGAAGACTGGAGTTCTCTCATTTGTATTTCTAAAAGAAAACCAATAATTAGGTTGATCAATTATCTACTCATCCCAGTTCTGACATATTCTACCCATGAGAAATTTTCTTTAAAAAACAAGTCCAAGTGTTAAGAATTTTTTGGGGGGTGGAGATGGTAACATGGGAGAATTCTTTGGGGTGATGGAACTGTTCTGTATACTGTTAGTTGTGGTAGTTACAAGAATATATGCATGTGTTAAAACTCATAGGATTGTACATGAAAAAAGTTAGCTTCACTGTATGTAAATTTTTTAAATTCAATGTCACTCCCCAATTAGAAATGTTTTTTATTGAAATCTCTTTAGTCATCTGAAAATAAGTCTACTGACTCAAAAAAAACACATGTCTAAATTAGAAATATGCAGTCTGCTTCATCTGAGCAACTGGTAGCTAACACACTATACATACCCAACCATACATCTATCTAGTCCCTTTCATTTTCCCTCTCTCAATTAGAAGCTTGTGACACAGAATTATTTCACCTGGAGAAACATAAAAGCTACCATGGACTATATGGGACACCGACTTAAAAGGGAAGTGCACCAGTCTGAAGCCACTCAAAAAGGTAAAGCTGGACGCAATAGCTGGAAAATCCATTAGTGGACCTTAATTATAAGAATAGAAAAGCCTCTTCAAGATAGTTTCCTCTCTCACATGTGTTCTAGCTAACATTGGACTACTGTAGGCTCATAGACACGCCTTAGGAAAATAGGCCTTATAGATCAGGGAATGGAGGCAGAGGGAAAAAAAAAATCCAAGTGTCAAAATTGGGGGGAGGTGGGCAGGAACAGTAAGAGGAATGAGAACAGAAGCTGTCTCACAGAAACCTGAAAATTTATGATATTCTCCCTTACGTTCCTTCTTCTCTTCTACGAAATGTTCAGTCAGTATTGTTCTTCTGGTCTAGCATTTCCTCCTCCAATGTTTAGTTTTCCTTTATTTCAACTTCGACAATGGAATTGAACACTTCTAATTTTTCCATACCATTCTTTGTTCACGTACCTGCTAGATAGTTTTCAGGGCTACAGACTCAGTCTCAGGCAGGGGGGAAAAAGTCCTAAACTATTTGCCTCTTTCTACATCATGACAAAGCTGTCAAATGAACAGTTAATAGAAACCAAATGATAGGTATTTATCCCCAAGATATGGTAAGCCATGATAACTCCAAATCAAATGGTTCAGAGGACACATACTTATACATACATGTGTATACATTCACAGGAGGTAGGGTGAGACAGGTCTCAGATTTCTTTTAAAAAATAGTGTAATTGAAATAAAAACAGTTGCTCTCCGTAAAAATTCCAACTGCTACCCTACAAGATTTGATCTAGTAGTCTGGATCAAATTATCACATTCTAGAACCAATCCCCTCCAGTACAGGCCAAAATTCAATGCCTCAAAAGAACAAAACAAGGCTGGAAAGCTTGTATGGTTCCTTATGCGCAAAAATACTAATGATCCAGAACAAAATGAACAAAATTCACATTTGTTTTCTTATCAATAGCTTAATGTCTACATGCTTAGCCTTTTCAGGAGGTACAGCAGGTTAATGGAGACTGAGGGAATAGGATATCTAACAATAACTCTAGGCCTTCTGATTACTTACTCATTTGCACAAATCTGTGATCAAAAACAGTGTAAAGTGTGTTTAGTACATGTTATACTTGGAATCATACGATTATAACTTTTTTCATTCACACATTCATTCATTCAACATTAGTTAAATGTTCCAGGCACTGTTCTAATTACTGAGAATACCCCAGGGAAGACAGACAAGGTCCCTGCCATCAGAGAGCTCATAGTCTGTTGGAGGGAAAAGACCATAAACAAACAAGAAAATAAGCAAGATAATTAGCTGCTAATGTAGGTAAAGAGCTTGGATTTACTTCTTAGTGTAATGAGAAGCTACTGGAGGAAAGTAAGTAAAGATCATTCGGCTTGCTGTTTGAAAATGGACTACAGGAAAGCAGGACCAGAGGCAAGGAGACCAGTTAGGAAGCTACTTCCCAGGAATAACTGGGTGATGGCAATAAAAACAAACTAAATATATTCGGGATATATTTTGCAGATAAAATTGACAGAATTTGCTGAAGCGCTGTCATTTGCGTGGGAGAGCAATGAGACAAACGGATGGACATCAGATTTTCACTTAAGCGAGTTGGAGGAGTGGGGCACAGAGGTGTTTTTATGAAATGGAGACTGCTAGGGAAGGAATAAGTTGAGGAATGGAAATCAACAGCTTCACTTTAAACATGTTAAGTTTAAGATGCCTATAGACAAAAGAAGTAAAGATATGTAGTCAAGTAAAAGAAATGTGAAGTTGAGAACTGGAGATAAAAATCTGAGAGTCAACAGCACACAGAATTTAAACCACAGGCCATACATGATAGGGTCACCCAGAGAGTGTACAGGTAGAAAAAAGTAGAGGGGCAGGCTTGGAATGTTTGAATTCAGGAAGAGAAGGAAAAGTACAATATCCTAGAATATCCTTTATATGAGTCTTTAGTCCACTACCGCCTCCCAACCTGCTGGTGACACATACTCAAATTCCATAAATAAAAAAAATGAGGCCCAGAAAGACTGAGTGACATCCCCAAAGTTCCAGTTATTGGAGACCCACATCGAGGCCTACAATCAAGATGTGACTTCTGACCCCCTAGCCTTTCCACAGTGGCTAACAGTGCTTCCACTGTTGGGATCACCAGTCTAAAGTTAGATAACAGGGAAGATCATAATTTAGAAAGAACATAATTAAAATTACAAAGTTCATTTTTTAATTATTTTCTATGTATTTTGTTCATATGCACAAAGCAGGTTGGATTAAAGCCTTTATGGATGAGTCACTAAGAAAAGCAGGAAATAATCGGCAAGAGGTGCAAAACTGCAATAAATCAAAACCGAACTCAATTTTCACTTCTAAAAAACAACCCGAAGGTTGAAGACCCTTATCAATGCGTGAACCAGGGAGAGTAATACAAAGTTTTTTGGTTTCCGTCATTTTTGTTTTCGTGAATGCCAGTTCCAGCTTTAAAGCGTAAGAGTTTTACTTTGTTCCACACTTGCCTCCTGAAACTAGGTTAAGATCTTTATCCCCAACACTCTCTCCTATGCTACATTATCATGACTTAAACAGTTCTGCTTTTACCATAAAAATTTTACAGCATAGCATAAAAATCCCCAAATGATTAATGAACTGCTGAGAATTCTGACTCGCTGGAGATGATTTAATTAGGAATCATATTTCCAAACATCCATTCAGCGCTTCAAAATAACTACTCATCTAATTTAATTACGATGACTTCACCAAACAGTAACACTGCCCACAATGTTTACAAAAGCACTTGTCACTCCCTTCGGATGTAGCAATGTAGAAAAAGTGTTTCCATACTCTTCAAGTGTATACTCTGTAACAAGTGGCGGGGTTTAAATGTCACTTAAGATTATTTAAATAGCAACGCTCAAGTTTATGAGTCCCACCATCTTCCATCCCAAGTGAATCCTAAATTCGCTCGGTTTTATTTCAGCAGCAATTCCTACTCGGTACCTGAGACGCATATTCCAAGGCAGCCTTAGCCAAAAAGAGACTACAGGATTCTGTTCTGGCTACTGTAATATAACAGACTCTAATATTAAGCAGCTCCAGTGGAGATTATTGCAACACCTGAGTAATTCGGCAATATGTGCCCCCCCCAAAACGTACACGCGCAGCCAGGAATTACCAACAGCCAACAAGAAAAGATGCTGCACCAGGGTTGCTCCAAATTGCCTACCATTTCCCGATCACTTGCTGTTCCGCCTTGCACCCCGTCCTGTCCTATCATCACAACAACCCTGTCCAGTACATATTATTGCCATTAACTAATCAGCACACTTTGGCCCAAGGCCCCAGGGGTGGTCAATAGCGGCGCTAGTATTTGAAAACAGGACTATAACCCAACAGTCCAGGATCCCCGCCTCTAAAATACACTCCTGCGCAAAAGGACTCTAGAGGGTCAGGAAGCAACGGGGGGCGTCCGCACAGACGCAGGGGGCGAGGACACCACCTCGCCCCCTCGGGAAGGCAACTAACTAAAGCGCTGGCGGATCAGAGTGGCCGGCTGCGTCTCTTGCCGCGGGAGGCCGGGGAGCGCTGCTCACCTTGGAGAAACCCCGGAGGGCCGCAGTCGAGCGAGGCGCCCCCGCGGGCCGACGGGCGGGCGTCCTCCGAGACTGCAGGAAGCGAAGCGCGGACCACGAAGTCGCCGGCACCACAGGCTGTGGCCAGCAAGAGCGCGCCGCCGGCCCGCGCGGGGGCACCTCAGCGGACCGCCGCGACCGCGCCGCCCCTCAGCCGCGCCGCATATCCGGGTCCCGCGTCGCCGCACTCACCTGCCCGGCGCTCCGTCGCCACCAGCTCCCGACTCCGGGTGCGCGGTCAACAGCCCAGACCACCACGACCGTCCAGCTGCGGCGCCCCCATCCTGCCTCTCTCCGTCACCTCCCGCCTGCCCCACGCGGCGCTACACCAGCCCGCCGCCCATGGCTATGGCCCGTTCCTCCGCCACCACCGCACCGACCGACGGAGCACGCGCGCGCCGCCGCCGCCGTGGCCGCGCCCGCGCGCGCGCGCGCCTCCCCGGCCGGCCTCCCAGCAGCCCTCGCTCCGCCCCGCGCGCCGCTGGAGCCAATCCCTGAACCCGCACAGGCCGCCACAGCCCTACAAGACGGGCAGGGCAGGGAGAGCGGCGGCTCTGCTGGCAAGCAGTCTCCGGCTGCCCACTCAGTAGCAGCGCTGCTGAGTGGCTGTTCAGCTAGCCTTTGCTGTGGCCGGAGGACCGCGGGATGGGGAACCTCAGCAAACCGCCTTCAGGAGAGACCCCGCCACCTGCCCCGACTTTCACAGACACTAATGGAGAGACCCCTCTGTTCCTGGGTGTCCTTGCTGGCCTTCTCTTTGCAGTTTCCCTAATTCCGTTCTGTTTTTTCAACAAATTCCTTGGTTCCTGGGCGCAACACTTTGCTTATTGCCCTTCCCCTCTGTCACTCCAGTTCTGGGGATGGGGACGCTGGGTCGGCTCCTGACACCTGGCCATTTAATCCCTGCACTATTAATGGTCATAAAAGCAAAAGTCTAACCTTCCGAGCCCAAAATTCTTTTTTTAATTAAATTTATTGGGGTGACAATGGTTAGTAAAATTACATAGGCTTCAAGTGTACAATTCCATAATACATCATCTATATAACTGCCTTCCAAGCGCAAGATTCTTTTTCTGTGTTTTCATTTTTGGGACAACAGCTAACATTTGTCTGCAGAGACTTAAGGTTTACCCAGCCTTTTTCGCATAACTTATCTCCTGTTATCTTTGACCTCAACCAGGAAATTTCATGGCGCTCTTTCTTAGTGGCACACTCGAATTTTACTTATTAAAAAACAAAACTTGTAAGTTATTGTAGCTTACTACTACTGCTCGGGCAACTAAGTAGTTGAGTAGTCTGTGATAGAATCCAGACATAGAACCTAATATAAAGCAAAGGTGGCAAACAAGGCAGTGATTAAAGAATATTTGATAAATGATCCTGGTTTAATTGATTTCATAATAAATCAAAACTAGAATCATGCTGTATTCAAAAATAAATTCCAGAATAATTAAAGATATAAAATACACAAATCAAAAACTTAGAAGAAATTTATTTTTTAATTTTTTTTTTTAATTGGGGAACGGTGTGTATCTCCAGGGCCCATCAGCTACAGGTAGTTGTCCTTCAATCTAGTTGTGGAGGGCACAGCGCAGCTCTAACTCCAGTTGCCATTTTCAGTCTTTAGTTGCAGGACACACAGCTCACCATCCCATGTGGGAATTGAACCAGCAACCTTGTTGTTGAGAGCTCATGCTCTAACCAACTGAGCCATCCAGCTGCCCCCAGAAAAAATTTTTTAAAGAATAGTGATATAACCCATGAAGCGGAATTTTCAGCAAGACAAGAAGCCCAGAATTATTTAAAAAAAATAAAAACGTTTGTCTCCATAAACATTTTGAAAGTTTTGCATGACATCACAATAAGACAAGTATAAAAAACAAAAGATGGACTATATCTACACAAAACATATGGCAAACACATTGTATCTCTAACATAAGAGAGTTTCCATAAACAGATTTTTTAAAAAGCCAAATAGCTCAATGTTTTTTTAAAAAATGGGCAAAGTATACAAGCAGGCAATTAAATGGAAGATAAAATCCAAATTTAAAAATGCTTATTTCACTAATAGTTATGAAGAAGGAAATTAAAACAATAATCCATTTTTCACTCATTAGATTGGCAAACATTAACAAGACCAATCAATGATACATGTGGAGACAAGCACATTTAAACATTGCTGATGGGAATGTAAATTGCCATAAGCTTTCTAGGAGTAATCTGGAGTAATTAAAATTTAAAATACACATACTTACTCATTGACCAAAAAATACATTAACTCTGCCCTGTAGAAAAACTACAGAAATTACCAGTCATAAGGATATATACAAGGATGCCATACTGGGTGAATGTTGGTCCTCCTAAAGATATGTCTACCTGGAACCGGTGAACATAGTCTTATTTGGAAACGGGATCCTTACAGATGTAATTAAGTTAAGGATCTCGAAATGAGATCATTCTAGATTTAGAGTGGGATATAAGTCCAATGATAGGTGTCCTTGTAAAAGAAATGCAGGGCCGGCCGGGTGGCTCAGGCGGTTGGAGCTCCATGCTCCTAGTGGCAAAGGCTGCCGGTTCGATTCCCACATGGTCCAGTGGGCTCTCAACCACAAGGTTGTCGGGTTCAACGCCCAAAAGGGGTGGTGGGCTGCGCCCCCTGAAACTAAAAACTGCAACTACACCTGGAGCTGAGCTGTTTCCTCCACAACTAAGATTCAAAGGATAGCAACTTGACATGGAAAAAGTCCTGGAAGTACACAGTTTCCCAATAAAGTCCTGTTTCCCTTCCCCAATAAAACCTTTAAAAAAAAAAAAAAAAGAAAAAAAAGAAATGCAGAGGGAGATTTGAGATACAGAGACACAGAGATGGAGGTAACATGAAGAATGAGGCAGAGACGGGAGTGATGCATCTACAAGCCAAGAATGCCAAGAATTGCTGGCAGCTGCCAGAAGCTGGGAGACGGGCATAGAACAGATTCCCCCTCAGAGCCTCTAGAAAGAATCAACCCTGCCAACACCTTGATTTCAGACTTCTGGACTCCAGAACTGAGAGAGAATAAGTTTCCGTTGTTTTAAGCCACCCAGTTTGCGGCAATTTAATAAAGTAGCGAAAGGAAACTAATACAGATGCTTATTGTATTGTTCGTGCAAAACAAACACTAACAACCTGGGAACAACCCGATTGTCCATAGGTAGTGAAATCCACTAATCAACTGTACTACCTCCATACTATGGAATATTATGCAATGATGAAAATGAGTTAGATCTATTTGTATTGACCAGAGGGATGTCCATGATATATTGCTAAAGTGGAAAATGCCCTTTTCGAGTGATGAAGAGTGGTATAATCCTATTAGTACATTGCTGGCCATTTTTATATCTATTAATGTGAGCATAGAGAAAAGGATGGAAGAATTTACACCATTAGGCTGATCACATTGAATACTTCAGAGGGCTGAAAGAGGAGGGTGTGGGTGGGAGGGAGTTATCTTTTTCTTTATAGATCTTTTAATTATCTTACTCATTATGACCAGTATATGTATTATCTTATTATTTTATCTTATTATTTTAATCTAATAAACACGGTTTTATAAGAAAAAAAAAATTTGTGACTAATTTTTAAACCATGGCTAAAGTTGTGAATGTAACTTTGTGGACAGGGTTCTATCTGTCCAATTTTAGAAGATTCTATTGTTCTCCATAAGCCCCACTGAGTTCTGAGCTATCCTTTTAATATATAATCTTTTGATGTTTCCCCCTATTTGCTTTCTTTCCAAATACTTCTGAGTATTTCCTAGACTCACAGAATTATTTTAGTTTTTCTTTTTAGAATTTGAGCACTTTCTTTTCATTGTATAAGTAATCTACTCACATGGTTGGAATCCAAAATGTACAACCAAACAAACATGCAGTAAAAATCTCTCTTTCCACTATGGTCTCCTTACAGACAACCAATATTGTTAGTTTCTTGAGCTTTCTTCCAGAAGTATTATATGCATATATAAGCAAATGCAGATATTTCCCCATTTATTTTACACAAATGGAAGTGTTGGAGTTATACTTGGTTTCTTCAAATAATATGTACCAGGTTGTCTTTTATTGGTGCATATAGATTTTCTGTATTCTTTTAAAACTTTTACTGGTGTATAGACTACACACAAAAAACTTCACGTCACAAATTTTCACAAACGGAACACACCTGTGTAACCAGTTCCCAAATCAATAAAGAGAACATGACAAACATCTCAGAACCCACCTGTGACCCCTTACAGTCACTCCCCTGCCTCCAGGGGTAACCACTGTCCTTTTCCTGTTTTTGAACTTCAATTAAATAGAGTCATACAGTGTGTGCTCTTTTTGTGTTTGATTTCTTTTTCTCTACATTGTTTTGATAATCACACATTACTGCATGTAATAGTACTCTGTTCATTCATTGCTATATAGTATTGCATTGTATTTACATTTTATTTTATGGCTATGTAATGTTCCATTGTAAAGATATAATTCATTTATCTGGTCCCTTATTGATGGATATTTAGACTGTTTCCAATCTTTTCATACACAAACAATGCTGCAATGAACAACCTTGAATTTATATCATTTTGTACATATGTAACTACAGAATGAATTCTTAGAAGAATTACTGGGTCAACAGGTATCGGTATTTGTAATTTTGAAAGATATTGCCAAATTACCCTCTATACGGGATGTAACCTTTGCACTTCTGCCAGCAGAGTGTTTGAGAGCTTATTTTCTGAGAATTTCGGAGCTTGGAGCTTGGAGACTTAGAAATCACATGGCACAGCCCACTCATCTTACACAGAGAGAAATCGAAGCCCTGAGGGTGAAAAGACTTGCGGGAAGCCAGAGAGCAAGTTAATTATCATCCCCAAATTCTGAAGGAGGAGGCTTGGATGCTGGTCTCTAGTATCAGAGAGAACCAACAAAGCCTCAAACATCCTGTCCTGCCCACAGCTATTGGCACGCTGCCCTTCTCCCCTCCTCTTCCCCAACTGTCTTCAAAGACCAGCACAAAAAGGCCCAGCCACACACACCAGGGCCACCGACCCTGGGAGGAAGGAGACAGAAAGGGAGAGGTAGATGGAGGGCAGAGAGGAAGGTGGAAGGGTAAGCAGCAGCCACTTGGGGAAAGACAAACTGCAATAAAAAAAGAAAACTTGGGAGTAGATAAGGAGGGACGTGATAATAAAGGGAGAAGGGGAGGCAAAAAGGCATGGGTTTCTCTCTTTTCTCCAGGCAAGAAAAACATTCTCGCAAGTGCCTGATTATCAGTAATATCACTTTACAAATATAAAATTCTGGCTTTAAACAGGATATCTGGGGTAAAATCATTCAGTCTCCTTACATCTACATCTTACATCTGTCTCTTTTATCTACTGCCTCCCCAGGACCAAGATTTGTGCCTAACATATAATAGATGCTTATTAAATTTTTCTTGAAAGAATTAATTACATAGCAAGAAACTGAGGCCCAGAGAGGTTAAGGAGCTTGCTCTAAGTCATAGAGGCAATGGAAACCCAGATCTTCTAGGCTCCTAACTTTACTGAAGTGGCTGTCAGTTGCTCTTCATGACCCAATGAAATGGCCTTATTGGATTCCCAAGCACTGCTTTTGCCAACATTCCCAGCTGAATGAGAAATTCCGTAGGAATACTGAGGAACTATTCTGGGGCTACTGGGACTGATGAAATGTTCATAGGTTTGTGAGAAGAGTCAAGGTGCATTTTTATAGGCACCAGAGACTAAGTTTATGCCCCCTAGTGACATCTTTCCTGCCTGCCTTCGTAAAGTATATCTACTTTGGTGTGGAAGGCCTGGGAGATTTGGGTTCCATGTTTTTTACATTTTTCCTACCGCCCCCCATAATCAAAGCTATATCTGCCTTGCTATCTTGACCAACGCTTTTCCAAGGCCTGAGCCTCCATTTCAATTCCTTGCGACTACTGGCCTCTCTCTGCTCTATTAAGAGACTGTTTTGTTCTTGTTTCAGGAGAGGCAGCAAAGTTATATTCAGAGACTGATTCTGTCTGTGCCAGCAATTTATTTAGCACAGCTTCACTGTGAGAATTATAATAATTCCTTAAACCAATAGCATAGAGGATAATATCTTTTAATAAGCCAAATAAAGAAATAACATGCTCTGAACAAATGACAGATTAATCACAGGGAAGGGGAGGCAAAAGGAATAAAGTCAAAATTTAGAGATGTACCACTTATACAAGTTTGGTTTCTTGGGAGAGATGGTTGAACCAACTGCAAGTTGACATCTAACTACCAATACAAACAGAAAGTCCCTTGTTGCTAGAGCACGTTGCTAGGTAACAAAGATGCCAGGGTCCGCAGACAAGCTATGCTGCTCCAACGGTTATCATTCCAGGAACCATTACAGAGTTTCACACAGCTGCCAACCAAAGAGTTGCCTTGGTCACAGTAGGAGCAAGTTTCCAAGGTTTAGGTCAGTAAAGCATCGCCTTGCCCAGACCAAAACTCTCAAACAGTTCTCACATACTTTCAGCATTTTAGCCTAAATGTCCCTTGGCCACAGGTAGATTAAAACAACTTCACTTAAGTCATAAACAAGTGGATTTGAAATCATATCAAACCAATACCCAACAGACTCCTACCTCTCTGTGTGATAATCACTGGTTTTCCAGCCTGTCTCCCCAGTGGGATTCAAGAAGCTTGAGGGCTGGAATGCTTTCTTGCTCCCCTCTGTATTGTCTGGTCCAAGCACAAATGTCAGTTGGTTTTAATCAAAGGCTTTCTTTTAAAGAACCAATTTCTCTGCTCTACTCACATTTTTATCCATTTTGTTTTAGGAAAGGATTCAGAGTTCTGATACACCAATGTACAACCTGCAAGGCTGGAGCCTATAGGAATAGGGAGGGCATTCTAAAAAGGAGGAGAATGCCAGGCTTTGGGACAGAAGAGGGACCAGATACTACATTCTCCTGGAAAGCCAAGTAGGAGAAAATTTAATAAAAATTTATTTGGGGGGTGGGGGATGAGGGTGAGGGGGATCAAATGTATGGTGATGGAAGGGGAGCTGACTCTGGGTGGTGAACACACAGTGTGATTTATGGATGATGTGATACAGAATTGCACACCTGAAATCTATGTAATTTTACTAACAATTGTCACCCCAATAAATTAAAATAAATAAATAAATAAATAAATAAATAAAAAGTTAAAAAAAAATTAATAAAACGCACATACACACATATGTACATGAACACACGCATATATACACACATAGAGATTTTAGCTGAATTATATGATACTATACAACTTTAAAAAGAATAAGAAATTTCTATATGAACTGATCTGGAACAATCTCCAAAATATTATTTAATGAAATAGACAAGATGCAGAACAGTAAAATATGCTACTATTGAATATGCATAGATTATCATCACAAGAAACTAAGAAACTAAGAAACTAAGACACAAGAAACTAAGAGTGGTTGTCTGGAAGAAAGAAAACTAGAGAGTGGAAACAGAGTGGAAGGAAGAATTAATTTTTCTGGTAGTCCTCTTTTACGCTATTTGAAATTTTTATCATACTCACATGAGAGAGGGGAAATTTTCCCCCTTTCCCTCATAGTTCTTCTGGCGGTCTAATAATAAAATTGACATGAGACAGATTAACAAGAGAAAGTAACCTAACTTTATTGTGTATGTACATATGGGGGATTCGTGAGATTATAGGACCCCAGGACAAATAGGACAGTTGAGGTTTATGTGCCATCTTGAGCTAAGGAGCAAGGGGGTAGTGGTTTGGACTTCAAAGGGAAGGTAGGCAATTCACAAGCAGAGAAGGAACAAACATTTGGTGACAAATTCTTGCCAGGCCACCCAGAAACAATGGGACACAGAGGGGAGTCTAACAAATAGACTTTGCTAGGTTCTTCCCTGACTGCCACACTTATTTCAAATTAAAATATAGTTATCTATGATGACAGTTCCCTGCCTAGAGCAGATCCTCTATTTAAATTCTTTTAGACAGTTAAGGGTAAGGTCAAAGGTTCTTCCTGAGGCTTTTGTTTTTGTTTTTGTTTTTTTTTTTTAACAAATAAAAAGCTTAAAATAATCAATATCCCAATAAAGGCACATTTTGGTGTATCAAACTCTGCTACCCCTCACTTATGTATTATTTATTAGATATATGATATATATGTGAGATATATATATATCATACAAAAGGGCTGTGATTTAGCAACAGGTATGACTGTCATTGAGGAAGGAGAGGCAACAGGCAAGAGAGGAAGGGGTGGAGCTTAGTGATCCAGCCCGTGTGGCAATGAGGACACTAGAAGGATAAGAAATACTAGCCTTGTAAATTGAGAAGGCTGATCACATTGTATTTTAAGCACAATTAATCTTCAGTCCTATTAACTTGCGACTCTAGAATGGTGTCATTCCCTAAAGAAATATAAGGTGAATGTTGAAAAATAATAAATCAGGCACTTTTAAAATCAATTAGCGCTGGTATGCAGGGTTAGGTAGATCAAAGATTGTGGCCCTGGTTCCCAAGGGGTTTGGGTGTGACTCTGCCTAGTGGAATGTGAGCTATTTATCAACAAAGGCGCTGCCCTGTTTGTTGTTGAGGACAGGGCACCGGGAGACTCCAATTTAATTTGTTTTTGTAAATATGGAAGATAATGTAATGTAATTAAATTAACATTTTAAATAGTCTGCTACCTGAACAGGTAGCAAATAATCTGAACTGCCTGAATCAAGAATTTTCTGTCTCATTAAGAAGGGCATCAGAGGCAGAAATGTCTCCCACTCTAATGATGCCAGTGGCTTGTTTGCAGTTTCACCCTAATTCACCTATTACTGAACTTTTATTGGAGGGCTTACATTCAGCTCTTTAGGCAGCTCACAAGCCTCAGTTTTGCCAAATAGATTTGCCCTAACTTCAAAGGGAATTCTTTAGCTAAAGAATGGACTCCATCACATCTTTCTCATTAAGCAAACACAAACCAAAGGGTTGACTTTCTTCAGCTTCCGCATCTTGATCAAGTCTTTATTTCAAAATGTAGGTAGATAAGATAGTTCGGCTTCTTGTACTTCTGAAACTTAAATCAAGCTAAACTCACAGGTCTAGAGCAGTTTTGAAATACCTATGCAAATGAATGGGGAGCTTGCAGGTACAAGATGCGTCTGACAACAAAAACCTGGATTGCTCAATCTGAAAGGGTTGGGACCTAAGGGAAATGTGAAAGGATTTCCCTTGTACTCAATTCTCCAGATTGGTCAAGAGACAATAAATGTTCCGTTTACAAGATCAAAACTTACACTGTCAGAGGGCTCAGGGATGTTCTATGCTGACTAAACTTACTGAATGAAATCAAGTATTTGTCAAGTGTCTCCTTAATAACTACCAAACGAAATTCAGACAAGGCAGTTGTTTCTCAAATTCCAGTAGTACTCAGACTCTTTGGAGGGTGAGAAAAATGTTCCCAAACTCTGGAGAATAGTCACTTCTTCATTCACTCAGCAACAGTCCTAGACACCAGTAGAAATGGTGGAACTATGGGAGTGAGCAAAATAACATTATTCCTACAGCATATGCTGCCGAGGCAGAAACAGTCATTAATGCAAGTCATCACAAATTATGGCTAAGTGCCATAAGGTGGATGGGCCTGATGCTGTGGAAGTAAATAATAAATGGGGGAACTGACTAAGAAGAGAAAGCAAACACTTCCCTAAGGAAGGGAAAACTTGCCTCAGTCTGAAGGAAGATTAGAGGAGGCAAAGAGTGGGGGCAAAAGTTTCGTTTCCCAATCAGAACAGTCAAGGCAAGGGTCCTGTGGCAGGAGTGAACACGGCCATCTGTATCTGAATTCACTCATTTAATCTTCCTAATAGCCAGATGAAGGAAGTCTATGATTATATGCATTTTCAAGATGAGAAAACTGAGGTTCAGCTATCTCTCTGCCAGATTGTAAACTCCTTGGGGACAGGGTATGGATATAGTGTTTATTTTTATACCTCCCACAGTTAACACAGAGTCTTGCCCCAAGTGAATCTTCAGCAAATGTCTATTAGTTCCCTTCACCTGAATTTGCATAGCCAGCAAAAACTGAAACAGGGACTCAAATCCCATCTGTTCAGGACAATAGCCCCTGTACCTTCCCGGCCATACTAACTCCTGTCCTCCAGCCTCCCTGCATTCTATTCCTCCAGGATTTTAGTTAATTCATTGTTTTCTAGGAATACGCAATTTATGGCCCAATTATTTTTAAATTCGGTATTCAACTTTGAAACCCATTAAGTCATCTGTTATTTGAAAGAAAAAGAAAAATAGAGAAAACACACCTGACTGTACATACGATTAAATGACCTTGAGGATGTAACACTAGCCAACCAAAGCACAGAAATCCAGAGTTCACCCTGCAACAGCATCCTGAAATTGTCTCCACTTCCACTCTGATTCTTTGAACGAGCTTCCCAGGTGTTACTGCCCAGTGATGACATGACTCACACTATCTGGAGCTCTGGATTGCTCTGAACAGTAAGGATACGACTACCTTAACACATTTCAATCCAGGCAACTTAATTTAATGCAGGGTGTCTGAAAATGTTTGACCCAACCCTTAGTAAAAGATGCACTTTACACTGCAACCCAGTACGTGTGTGTAGTTTTACAATATTATATGCTAAAGTAAAGATGTGATGGAATAACACCCTTATGATGTGTAATGCACTCTGATATTTTCTAGTGCATTTCTATTTTCTATTCCAGTCTATTTCCTGCTTTAAGAATTGTAGTTGCAATCCACCAACTTAATTTCGCCACCCATTGAGTCTTGCCATTTGAAAAACACTGGCCCAATGCACATGCAGAAGTTGCTACTCCTTGAGTACAAGAACACACACAGCTTATTTACCTGTGTCTTAGTACTTATCACTTTATTTTCCCCGAATAAATGAGGGAGTGAATACCTACCATGCGTAAGTGAATTAGGAACTAGGAATTCAACAATGGCCCAAACTAAGAGCCAAAGCTGTGCCCGATGGAACGTACAGCCTATTGAGGGAGACAGACTTTTAATCATATCAAATTAAATTAAAAACAATTATTTTAATTACAGAATTGCTATGAGAATGTCAGTCAGATAGATGCAACTCAATGTGTGGGGTTGGGGGAGGCATCTCTCAGAGGTGACATTTAAGCTGAGACCTAAGGTAAGTAGGGGTTAGCCACATAGGATTTGAGAGGCAAGGGAGTGGGAGAGCATTCCAGGCAGAGGAAAGAGCATTCATGTCAATGAAGAGAGGCAAGAAGGGGCTGGGCATACGTAAAATCCCTCTTCAAAAAGGGCCTGGAGGACCTGTTATTTAGGTCCTTAGTTTTCCTTTGGAAGCCCCAATCCCTTACTCCACATGGGCCTACGGGACTGCTTATGTGGGCGCTCTGCCCCTATCCCACAGGTATGAACAGGGGGCCATGATAGCCAATCAGAGATCTCCATTTTCCTGGCCACAGTGATGAATGTGTTTGGTTCAGGGAGGAGCCGGTGACCTCAACTGGACCAATCAAAATCATCTTTATAATTGGTATATGGAAAGAAGCTCTTTCTCTGGGACTACAGATATAAGATCAAGTAAAGCTAGAGCTCTCTTCCATTGTGTAAAGAGAGCAGGTCAGAAAATGAAGCTGAAATACAGAGAAAAAGAGAGCTATCAGCAGGAGCAAGAGCGTGAGAAAGAACATCATTTGAAACGCTTGGTCTGGACAAGCCTGAAGTCAGCAGCTTAGCAACACTTCACAACTGTTTGAGCTAATAACTCCACTCTTCCCTAGTGCTGGTTTGAGTTGATTATCTGTTACTTGCAATTGACTACAAGTGTGAAAGGAAGAACAGAAAGCCAATCAATTTATTTTTTTAAATAACAGAAATATGTTTGTGGGGTCACAGACACACTTCTTTCATGAATGGGAAATTTGCCTGGAATATGCCAGGTTTCAAAGGTTCCAGATTTGTAAGGTTGGTCGTATTTCCTTCTTTCCTTCCTTCCTCCCTTCTTTCCTTCTTTCCTTCCTTCCTTCCTTCCTCGCTCTCGCTGTCACTCTCGCTCACTGTCTCTCTCTCTCATCACTGTATCAGCTATGTGGAAAAAGGTTAGGGGTGTTTATAGAGAAAGCAGGGAAGCTATAATACGTCCTTAGATAGAAAAACGTCTAGTTGGAGTGGCTTAGACCAGGGTGTGGTGGTGGTAATAGAGCTGAAGTGAAGCAAATTTAAGAAGCCTTTTGGTAGAAGTGCTAACACTTGGTCATAGATCAGATGGAAGGGGCTGAACTGTCAAGATGAATGAATCAAATGGGTAACTTAACACACACTGAGTCCAACAGTCACAGAGGAGTTGGTGTGTCTCAGACCCCGTGGTAGGAGCTAGGACAGCAGAGACACAGACAGTGACTACCTTTAAGGCGCTTACAGCACAGGAGGTCCTAACATTCAAATATAAACAAACAAAACTCAAAAACCCCAGGAATAGGGAAGGGCTCACCTAGAATTGAGAGAATTAGCTTTGTAGTCCTTCTAGACATGGGGGGCCTGAGCCTTGCCTTTGTAAGACAGGATTTGTGTTAACTGTGGGTAATCTAGTCTCCAGGATCCCCAAGGCTGTTGTGATCAGGGGAAGAGTTTGGGCTGAGGAAGGCACTGGGTGAGGGGAAGGAAGACAATAGGGGTACAGTGTATGCAGGATGGGAGCACACATTGAGCTTCATTGCCATGACCAGCCAAATGGGACTTGGAGAAACAAGCGGTACGGGAGTAGGTGGAATGGTAGCCTCCAAGTGCAGTATCAAGCCAGCTATCTCGGAGTTCGCAGAACAGAAAGGCTCTCAAACCAGGTTAAATGAATGCCCAAATCGTGTGCTTTATTAAATCAAGGAAAAAACACACAGGGAAAGAGATGAATGAGGTAGGTTGACACATTTAGGATAGGATACAAAGGGGTGGAAATATGACAGCACCTAAATTCTGGGGGACATTAGATTTGTATGTGTGTCTCGGCCGCATCAGTTTTCCCTGCTAATGGTGCAGGTATCAAGGACCAGAGTTGAGGTCTGAGCAAAGGTGTGCCCACAGGTGGAAGTTTCCCTGGATCAATGACACACACTAATGCCAAAGAAATACACGGCTCAGTATACCTGGCCACCGATGTAGGTCACCAATTAGCCAGCTGAGCAGCTATGGATTTTATTTGAATATTTTGGAGAGAGGATGGGGCCGGAATTGTTGTCATTCTCCATATTAAGACTTCATGCAAGAGTTTTAGTGTCTCATGTATATTTAGGATATCATGAATATTTAGAGTTCCAGTGCTTCATGTATATTCAGTACCTCAAGAATTTTAGGTATCTCTTGGTCCTTCCTTTCTATGTTTTTTTTTTTTTTTTTTTTTTTATGATTTTATTGGGGAAAGGGAACGGGACTTTATTGGGGAACAGTGTGTACTTCCAGTAATTTTTCCAAGTCAAGTTGTCCTTTCAATCTTAGTTTTGGAGGGCACAGCTCAGCCAGGTCCAGTTGCTGTTGTTAGTTACGGGGTGGCGCAGCCCACCATCCCTTGTGGGAGTTGAACCGGCAACCTTGTGGTTGAGAGCCCGCTGGCCCATGTGGGAATCGAACCTGCAGCCTTCGGCGTTAGGAGCAGGGAGCTCCAACCACCTGAGCCACTGGGCCGGGCCCTATCCTTTCTATGTTTAACATACACATCTTATACTCATTATCTTCACTTAACAAATTTCTAAAAGATTTTGCCTTGATTTTACAAACTATAAACTTACACATTTTCTAAAATAGGATGAAATAGTCTAGAAAACAAATGCACATTACAGTAGGACTTCCAGGTATCCATGTCAGAGAAACCTCTGCGAGGGAGTGGGGAAAGGACTCCCCACTCTCTTCAAAACCAAAAAGGGAAGGGACTTTCTTCCTCAGGCAGCAAGAGCTGAGCCCAGGAGGGGAAGTGGGGAAGCCAGAACCTTCTAAGGGGTTCTCATCCGCCAAGTGGCCATAGGTGTGACAGAGAAGCAGCTAGGAAATACAGATACAGCCTAGCGTCCAACCCAGACAGGTAGGATTGCTGACACCCAAACTTGAAGCTAGCAACTTTTCCCTAAGGCCCCCAGGAAGGAGAATTCTGGGAAGAGGTGAGAAGAAGCCCAGCCAGGCTCAGCCCATCCCAGCTAAGCCTTCTGTCCTGTGAATAAAGTCAGGTTCACACCAGGACTCCCCAGGTTTCTTGCAAATCTGTAACTTCCTTAAAATTAGTTATTTTTGTTACTCCTAGTTTCCCTGCAGCGCAACTAGTAAAATGAACAGGGTTTAAGCAAAGAAAGGAGGTGCTAGGGGGATTCGTTACTTATTTAAGAAGCTAACCTGGGGATCTGAGAATAGCCCCCCGCCCTATGGGGTAGGTGGGAGGTGAAGGTGGCTGTGAAGCCTAAGATAGCACCCTGGGAGCCAGTGGGGAGAGCTAGGAAAAGCGACTCCATCCCTGTGGAGGTGTGAGAGCTGGATGAGGCGGGGTGGGGGTGGGGTGGGGGCGGGATCTCTGACCGGGACAGCTCGCCCCTCAGGGAATAGGCAGCCTTTTTCAAACCACTTTGCTTTGTAGTCAGAAGTATAGGAACTGACTGCTGTGGGGAGGGGGAACTGTGGGAAGTAATTCTGCCTCCTCTCCTCCAGGCGCCCACCCTTCTCTCGGCTGCCTCTCCAATCACTGTACACTCATTGTCTGTTCTCCGTAGGTCTCCCCAGCCGGACTGTGAACGTCCCCGGAGCAGGCACTGTGTCCGATTCACCTCATTCTGTCTCATAATGTGGCCCAGCATGGGGCCTGACACTTGGAAGTTTCTCAAAGAGTTACTTGTTGAATGAATGAACAAATGAATGCTTTCTCCAAAATACGCTGAACTCGAGATGGGCTTTTACAAAGAAGGAAAAGTCTGATTGCTGCTTTCAACTTACTCAGGATTCAAGGAGGCAGTGAGCCCATAAGGTTTCATTTCTATGTTTATGTACATTTTCCTGAGGATATTCTATATAATTGATCAGATTTTTAAAAAGGTGCCTGTCCCTCAAAAAGGATAAGAATAATCATTTGAGAAAATAGTTCCAGGACGGAGATTTTATACACACATTCTCAGCACTGACTTCCCTGAACGGAATTACTTTTCTTCCCAACACTACTGGTTTCTTCCTCTCTATCATCACTCAAGTTTGTGATTTCATAATGTCCGGATGTCCCCTTCACCTGAGTAAGTGGTTAATGAGATGCTGATGGGATTCAGGACACCATGCTGAAATATGGTGCCTTGGCATTTTAAATATCTTAAGCTGAAGGAAGTTTTCTAAGTGGCAGAAGCACAAAGGTCATTCTGACCTCCCCTTCTTCCCTGAAACAGGTCATAAAACTCCCGTGTTTAAGGTACCAGGAGGAAGGAGGATATTCTTATCTCCAGCAACAGGGAATTCAGAGCCAAGGCTGTACAAACAACGCTTGTTAAACTAACTTATCTTCCTGGTTACTTCTTCACCATTTGCTACTCAGCGCAAATCCCTCATCTTGTCAATTCTTCACAAATGTATTATTTGTCTGAAAGATATAAAAGCTTCCTGCTCTGGTCACTTCCTCAGGTCTTCATTCTCTTGTGAAGGCTCCCATGTACATGTAAATATTCAATAAAATTTGGACGCTTTTCTCCTGTTATTCTGTCTTTGCCAGGTTAATTTTCAGACCCAGCCAGGGGCCGTAAGGAGGTCGAAGGAAACTTTTTCCTCCCCTACAATGCCGTCACCCAAGGTACCCTTACGGATTTCTCCCACACTCCTGGCTCCTTCGTGGTATTACAGGTGGAAAGACAGTGGAGCGGGCATGGGGCTTGTTGGAAGTGAGACCTCAAGGGCAAAGGCAGAACCAGGAAGAGAGCTGCTGAGATATCCTGCTACCTAATCCAATTCTCCTTGCACTTTCTGCAGCCTCCCCTCCCTCTGCATAACAATGGAAGGAAAAAGGAAGTGGGAAAAAAATAAGGTCCTGTAATTGAGTTAGAAGGGGGTAATTACCCAGGCCCTGGAGCAGAGGGAAAGTAGCTCCAAGAAAGGAGTGCTAAAGACAGCACACAAAGGTTAACGAGTGGGGAATTTAGTTACAAATATTCACTTGTGTGGGACAGCAAAAAAGTAAAAACCTCAGTGCTGAATTGGCCAGGCACTGGGGAAATCTGGGGTAGGCAGCAAGGACCCGGTCGGTGCAGGCTCGGGAGCGGAGGAGAAAATGCTATGAGCCAAGCCAGGATTTCACAGTGGCTGTTGTGGCCTCATATTGAGTATCGGTGCCGCAAGGGAGGGATGAGTCAGTCCCAGCAGATCCAAGTTTAGGATAAAAGAGCCATTGGGAAGGCATCGGGCAAACACCTTTCCACTGAGAGGTCTAGTTTACCGTTCCAATGAGGAATCCCACCCGATCCAGGAAATTAAACTGGCCCTGGACCCTACCAGAAGGGCTCATTTCGCATGGAGATTGAGAGTGAGGTGCTGTTTGAAACTCCCTTCCCTTCCTCTGCCAGGAGGTTTCCGCCAGATATGCCACCCTTTGTTCAGTGTCAGAGTTGTCTAAAGCCAGGGTTCGCATAGAGCAGAAGGCAGAAGGCCAGATTACGTTGTGAATGTCACATCTTGCCGCAGGAGGCAGGAAAAGGTGCTTTGAAACGAAAGAAACTTCACGGTCACGGGCGTGGCTGTAAATGCATAGTGTGCCCTGGCGCCTCTTGGGAGAGAGTGAGGAACTGTGTGGGGATCTGGCCAACTGGCGTCTGGTTCCTCTGAGGAAGGTAAGCTCCACCACCCCATCCTGATATTCATGCCTGTTGAAAGGATGTCAGGATTGGGTTGCATCACTCAGCATAAGTCTACATGGAAACAACGTGACCTACAGCTGATATTGGTCCACTATACAAGCTATTAGTTCATGGTGGCCATTTGTACTGCATGTTAGCGAAAGATTTATATCATTGGGACAAAGCTTGTGATGGGTGACTTCGATTATATATGGTGACTTTGATTATATGGTTTTGTGTTTGTTTTTTAAATTGTGGTAAAATACGTTTGTCATAAAATTTGCCATTTTAACCATTTTTAAATATACACTGATTTTAGTTACATTCACAATGCTGTACAACCATCACCACTATCTATTTCCAGAACATTTTCATCACTCTAAACTGAACCTCTGTACTCATTTGTGTGCTTGGTTTTTGTTTGTTTTGTTTTGTTGAAATAACTTTGTCTCTAAAATATGTTTGTGATGGGGACGTGTCAAGTCTTGCTCAGTCAAGAGGTCTTTTCACCTGACCGTTTATCACAGGGTTGCTGTGAGATGTTTTCTGTGTAAATGGTACTACTACTTTCTTTTTTACATACGCACACTTATTTTAGCAAAGTAGATATTATATAAAACTACCCCAAAATTGGTGCTTAAAACTACAAACTTTTTACTTGCTCAAAATTCTGTGGGTCATCAGTTTGGGCAGAGCTCAAGTGGGCATTTCTTCTGTCATCAACTAGCGTCATTCATGCCCTGGCAGTCTTCTGATGGCTCAGCTGGGGCCGGATGCTACGACAGGGCCTCACTGTATAAATGAAACATTCTGTGTCTGGTGCTGGCTATCGGCTGGGTGGCATATTTCCAGCATGCTACCTGGTCAGCTGGGTTCCATAGCAGCAAGAAAGGTCAAGGCCCACTGTGCAAATAGTTTTCAAGCTGCTGTCCAAATCATCTTTGCGACTGCCCCATTGTCCGAAGCAAGTCCCATGGCGAAGCCCAGAGTCAATATGAGAAGGGACTTCCTGAAAGTCCAGATATAGGCAGATATGGGTCAGTGGAGCCATTACTGTAACAATCTATCACACCTGCATACTATTTTGCATTTTGCTTTCCTCCTTCACAGGGTATCTATTTTCCAAGTAGATACAGTCATCAAAATTACATTTGTAATGGCCACGTCATAGTCAAAGGACTATGCCAAAATGTAGTTAATCATTATTATTTTATTTTCCACATTTGTTTTAATTTTCACTACTACAAACAATTCATTAGTTACACATAGTAGGTACTCAATAAATATGTGTAAGGAATTATTCAAGGGCACTAGGGACACTGCTTGCTTAGATTCTTTGTGGGAGGGGGGCATGAAAAAACACAGACAAACACATTTATTCATTTGGGCATGTATTTGTATGTCAGTGCATTCCTTCACTCAGTCCACGTTTACTAAGTACAAGATTTATGCCAGAAGGATCGATAATAATTAATTAGAGACCCAAGGTGTGAGTTCAGAAAAAGGTCCCAGGCTCTAGACGGGCAGTGGTGTTGTGGTGTCGTGTAAATCCAGATCATAGCCATGTGCTGGCCAACCCTTTTTGGTCCACTGACTTTGAACAAATAAACTCTTGTTTTACCAAACCAGAAACAAAACGTGCTGACTGAGCCTCCTTTACCAGGAACACTGTATTGCATTTCTCTTTGTGAGAGGAAGGGTTAGCACAACAATGTTACAGTGCAGTCCTGGGCACTGTGTCTGCATTATGTCAGCTGTGAAAAAAACAGATGTCCCTGCATTCAGTGACAGCCTTTCTTTGGCAAGTTTATGTACCTTTGTGCTAAAGGATGAGAGGCATTTTTTAAAAACAGCGAAATTCAGACTCCCTGTCCTTAAGAAGCTTATAATCCAGGTGGAGTAATCAGGCCAGTCTGCCTGGAGTTATAGATCATAGAACTAAGGAATGCTTTATATTAAAGGTTGCCTAGCAACCCATCTGGTCTTTAAATTCCCCAGCAACGTGGAAGTCCCCCTACAAAGTGGGCTGCAAATAGTGTTTTTTAAAATTTTATTTGTTTTAAGTGTGTTTTTCCAGGACCTATGAGCTCCAAGTCAAGTAGTTGTTTCAATCTAGTTGTGGAGGGTGCAGCTCACAGTGGCCCATGCGGGGATCCAACCGGCAACCCTGGTGTTATAAGCATCACGCTTTCACCAACAGAGTTAACCGGCCACCCCTACTATTAATTTTTTTAATTAGAAAAGCAATATATGCTTAAGATAACACATTGAAACAATATGGCAGAGAATAAAAGTTAAATCTTCTACCTCCCACCATCTAGTGAAGATTGTTAAGGATGGTTAGGATGGCTATTTTTTATACTTGGACAAACACACATATAAGCATTTGCACCTCATACTGTCAATTGTAATCTATTTTAAAAATTAGATAGTATGTGTACAATATGAAGGTCAAATGGTATAAAAGAAGAGACAATGAAGAGAAAGCCTCTCTTCTATGCCTTTTCCTCTCCCTGTAGCCCCTCAATTCTACTCCCCAGAGGAAACCACTTTTATTACTTTCATGTGTATCCTTCCAGAGACAGTTTAAGCATTTTCAAGCACTTGCTAATATTCGTTTTTAAAATACAAGTGTTAGCATACCACCTATAAGATTGTCCACTTAATATCTCAGACATTATTCCATAGCAATTACTTAGAGGTGCTTTCTTTATTCCTTTTAACAGTTGCATCGCATTTCATTGAACAGATATGTTTTAATTTATTAAATCAATCTACTTATGAAAGGTGTTTCCAACCTTTTATTACAAACAAGGCTGCAATCAATAACTTTGGCTATTCATCTTTTTCATGTATGTAGGCAAATTTGTAGGATAAACATCTGAAAGCAGAATTTCTGGATCAAAGGGCAAATGTATTTGCTATTTCGATAGACATTGCCAGTTGCTCTCAATAAAGGCTGTATCAATTTGCACTCCTTTTATCAATTAGAAGAGTATTTTCCCCCCATGCTATTACCAGAATATTAATGACTTTAAAAAGAAATTGCCAATTTGGTAGGTCAAAAATAGTTAACCCTAGTTGTTTTCATTTGCACTTCTCTTATTATGAATGAAATTGAGCATCCTTTCATATGAGGGCCATTTGTGTTTTTTTTCTGTGTGAGGTCTGTTCATATCCTTTACCTATTTTTTTAGTTTTGCTTTTTATTTTTGCTTTTCTTGTCTTTTAATATATATGTTTTAATTAGCTCAATTTAAATTAAAAATGTTTTCCAGCTTATTTTTATTATGACTTTTTTTTCATGAAGGGGTTAAAAATTTTTTTTTAGTAGTTGAATTTAGAGAATTTAAGTGAAATAAGCCGGATACAGAAAGACAAATACTGCGTGAGCTCACTTATATGTGGAATCTAAACAAGTGGAACACATAGTCACAGGGTAGAATGGAGAGAGGGCTAATGGGATGTCGGTCAAAGGGTACAAATTTTCCGTTACAAGATGAACATATTTTGGAGACCTAATGTATAGCATAGTGACTAGAGTTAATAATAATGCATACTTGAAATTTGCTATGAGAGTAGAGCTTAGGGATTCTTACTATAATCAAGTGAAAGCTTACACTGCTCACCACATGACAAAGATAAGTTGAGTGTCAAAGAGTTGGAGCAAGGAAAGAGACTTTATTTGGAAAGCCAGCAAGCCAAGAAGATGGCGGACTAGAGTCCTAAAGAACCATCTTGAGAAAGTAGAAAATTCAGTCTTCTTTTATGTCAGAGGAAGAGGGGAACGGGTAGTGTTTAAGATTGGGAGGTGATTGATGACCGAAGACATCTGGACATCAGGAAGGATCCACGTAAGACAGTGAAATTTCATTGCTTTTGGTCAACAATCTCCAGTTGCCGTGGGCTCAGTCATGAGGTTCCTATAAATCTTTTGATAAACAATCATTACTTTTGTACATACCTTTCTTATTTCCTTAGGGAGGTAGTTTCAAGCAGGCAGTTTCAAGGAGGCAGGTTGTTTCAGTAATTCCTAGGCTACAGGTTAGATTCCTTTCACGATTAGCATATCTATGTGCAGGACTAAGCAAAAGTTGCTAACCAACATATTACGGGAACTGAGCAGGCTGGAGCAAGATGGAGTCAGAAAGACTGATATTTTATTCTATTACATCACCAACTACCACCACCAAAAAAAAAAAAGTAACTATGTGAAGTGACAGTATATTAGTTGGCTTGATCATGATAATCATTTCACAATGTATATGTATCTCAAAACATCACATCATACAACTTCAATGTATACAGCTTCATTTTTAAATCATACTTCAATAAAGCTGGGGGAAAAGCTAGAATTTGTTAGCATTTTCTTTTATAGCTTCTTGTTTTATTTATTTGTGTGTTTGTTTTACCATGCTGAGGAAGGCTTGTCTACAGTAAGACTGAATACATACAAAAACTCTTCCATGTTTTCTTCTAGCACCTTTGGTGTTTTCATTTTTCACATTTCAGCCTTTCCTCCAACTAGAATTTAGTTTGCTGTAAAGTGTGAGGTAATGATCCACTTTTATTTTTTTCCAGCTTGCTCTCCAGTTTCCCCAACACATTTTATTGAATAATCCTTCTGTTCCAAAGTGATTTAGAGTACCATCTTTATAATAAACTAAATATGCATACATATACAGAGGGTGCAAAAAAAATGTATACACATTTTAAGAAAGGAAAAAATTGTATTAAAGTATTGACTATTAAAATTGTAATACTCAATATATAACAATAACAAAAGATGAATACAAGTCATGTTTGAATTCTGAAAATTACAAGAGGTGCTCAAAGTGGTTATCGTCAGTGTAATTTTAACACGGTTTTTCCTTTCTTAAAATGTGTATACATTTTTCTTGATACCCACTGTATGCATATGTATGTATGTATGTATGTATATATATGAAATACAAAATTTTACGTATATGTTGTCTTGGTGTAGAATTAACCCCTGGTCATTCGCAGACCATGAAAGCATTCACGAGACTATACAAGAGCAAGAAAAGGTTTATTGAAAGTCAGGCAGAGAGAGAAAGTTCTGTTTGGAACTGACAAAAGGAGTTTGCCAGGGCAGTCTGCTACAGAGAGCTGTGGAGACAGAGGGGTAAGAGAAATACTGGCAGAAGGAGTTTGCCAGGGCTGAGTCAGATGGAGACAGCTGCCCTGTTGAGAAGGCACGCTGGGGTTTTATATTTTTCTGTGCAGGATGTAGGGTGCTTGTCAGCTTGCAAGGGGATTACCATTACAGTGATCTTCTCCTGGGAACTGTCCTGTTCCCATCTATGATGGATGTAAGGTACCTGTCAGCTTGCAGGTGCAGTGCCAGCCAGGGGATTCAGAGCCAAATGGTTAATGTTTAAGTTATTTCCTGCCAGCTCACAAGCCCGCTCCTGTTAACTCTTTACTTGTCTCGTATGTGTTTCTGATCTTTTAATTTTGTTTCATTGATCTATCTGCCTAGTCATGTTCCCACAGTGTACTGTTCTAATTATTCTACATTTAACATGTTTAATACCTAGGTGAGGTGGTCTCTCCCCTTTTTTTCCAAATTATGTTTCAGAATTTTCCCAGATATTCTTGGAATTTAATTTTTTTAATTGTCTCGTTGAAAAACTTGATGTTTTAATCCTGGTTATGTTAGACGTACAGATTAATTTATTATGAATTGATATGTTTATAATATTGAGTCTTCCTATCCAATAGTGTATATTTTCTTCCTTCTACCAGGCTAATTTTTGAGGCAACCTATTCTATCATTGGATGGTTCTGATAGTTTTTAGAATTCCCCATTGTTTTGAAGTACATGTCTTTCTGTATTTTCTAGGCAATGGTTCTAAATTTGTTCTTTGAAACTATACAGGAGTTAAAATGTAAAGTGTTTAACATGATCTACAAAAACCTACATTAGCTCTTCCCAACATTCCGCATCATGGAATATGAAGAAAATTATATGTCCATGGAACACTGGAGTGAGTTGATGCCACTTTTTGTAGTCCAAGGTGATGGTGATAGTAAAGAGGGAAACAGGCTGCCGCAGGTCCCACTTCCACTTACTTGAGGGCCTGAAAGGATCGACAGCTGGGACCAGGTGAAATCTCCCGGGCTGCACCACCTGGGAGACTCTTCACACTTGCCCCTTTGTCCCTCTCTCACTTCATTTCATTCTAGGACCTGCTTTTGTTTCTAGACCTTAAACATACTACATTCTCATTTTAGGGCCCTTTCATTTGCTGTGCTCTCTACCTATATTATGGCTTCAGAAGTTCATACAGTTGGCTCCTCATTCTTTAGATCACTAGACGACCAAAAGGAGCATCCCTCTCCTGCCCCAAGTCATGCTATTTTCTTGGTAACACTTATGAATTTCAGAAACTTCCAGATCATTTGTATGTTCACTTGCTCTCCTCCCATTGGAATATAAGCTCAAAAAAGGCAGGAGTCTTGTCTGCTTTGTTCTTTTTTATTCCCAGAGCCTTGTACAGTGCCCCATACAGGCACTCAATAAATATGTACTACGTGAATGAATTGGGCTTCCTATTCTAGATCTTGGAGGTTATTTTTCATGACCACATCAGTTCTTCTCATTCAGGTTAATCTCTCTTCTCCTACCTACTTCCCCCAACCAAAGTTTTCATTCTTGGTCTGATCAAAGGGCTTCGGGAGAAGCTGTGCAGCCAGTTGTGGCTCCTGCTAGCTACCCTGTCTCCCACTTTTTTTTTGGCCATTCTTGCCACAGAGAGACCATGTGACCTTATCATCCCCCTTGCAGAATCCAGATAATAGTTCTATGTCTGCAGCATTCTCAGAACCCACCCAGTTTAGTAACCCTATCACAAACGGAAATGAGGTTAGCTCGGCAGGAAATGAGGTCAGTTTAGCAACTGATGGTGAAACAGTAAACAATGTGGGAGTTAATAGTCTGAGTTAACAATGCAAGACATGCCCTACCGCAGGCAGTGCAATAGGAAGATCAAATGCACCATGAACTCTGTAGGGCAATTTGGGCTCAGAGAGGGAAGATCCCTATAAGCTGCTGACTGATTACTTGCTGTGTAAGTTGGACAGGTGAATTTGTAGTGGAGCACTGCTGAGTCCTCTCAATCGGGAAAAGGATCTCAGGACATCTGTAGGAAAATGGCTTTGGCCAAAATCTGTAAGTACCATTTATTAAACCTCCCCTACTCTATGCTAAGCAGCTCTGTTATCTCTACTTCTCCCAATATTAAACATTTCACGGAGAATGAAATGGAAATTTAAATGACTGAAGGACTTACCCAAGGTCCCAGCATACATGGTAAGGCTGGGAATCAATCCAGTCCCCACCTCCATCCCAGTCTGAGCCCTTTTTCTTTTTCTATGCTAAGTGAGGGAAACACAATGTAAATCTAGGGCTCTAATGAATTATTTTGTAAGCAAACATTGGTTTGAATCTGTTTAGTGGGGTATACAATGCTTAATCAATTTTGATATGTTATGTTTCAATCTTTGGAATATTCTTGTTAATGGACCACAAAACAGAAATAGAAGGTAAAAGTCAATGTAGAAAGAAAAAAATCTACGGAAAAATCTAGGATGGTTATCAGAGATGATCAGCACACTCAAATTTCCATGTGTCACAGTCTATCAAGAGCTAATAGGCATACAAGCTAATCAACAGAATACACCCATAAATGAAAATGAGAATGCTGTTAATGTCGACGAGGGAAAGAATTGAGCTCATCAACCTCCTGTTTCATCCACATCTTTTCTGAATTTGTGGAAACAATGATGTAATTATAACCAGAAAGAACAGAGGCCAATTAGAACTATAACTCCATGTGGATGGCATTTAATGTTTTCACATCTTTCCATTTCTTCTGGATAATCAAAGCCACTGGTTGCCTTCCCCTCCCTCTTCCCTAACTTCTCCACTCCCGCACCAGGATGTTTGAATTGGTGCTAAAGGAAGGAGTGAAGTTCTTGGGTGGGGTAATTGGGAGATGTGGTCTTAAAATTGCCAACAGCTATCTTCCACTCACTTGTATGAACTTGCCTAAGAGAGAATGAAGTTAGCATACAGGGAGATGTGCAGAATAGAGAAGGAAGGGGAGAAAGAGAGAGCCAGTCTTAGTTGCAGTTGCTCTAGGCATTTTCTGGGGTTGTCTAAGCTAGTTGAGTTGGGTTTCTTTCACTTGCAGCCAAGAGTCTGACTATTTACCTTATTCACTCCAAACACCTCAACCATCAGCTTTCTATGGGCTATTTGAGGTTCATATCCTCTGATCCATGAGGGTGTCCCCACCCATTCTATCCTGGGAAATCTCCCTCCCTTCCAAGCTCCACCTCTACTAGCGATGTGTTTTCAGGGACTGCAAATAAATTTTAATACTCCCTTTGTTGAAATAGTTCTACCTTCTAAGTCAACCTCATCTGTTTAAAAAGAATGTTTCTTTCTTTTTCTTCCTTGCTTCCTTCCTTCCTGTCTTCCTTTCTTCCTTTCTCTCTCTCTCTCTCTTTCTTTCTCTAAAATCGTGGGCAAGACTTGGAGACAACTGTGGAATAGTAAATACAGCACTAGTAAATAAAGCTTGAATCTAGATTTTTTGGCCTGGCTGTGTGACCTTGAGCAAGTTTCTTGAAAGTTTTTGAATTTGTCCTCATCTGTTAAATGAAATGGCTATGTGCAAGCATCTAGTACAGTGCCTGGTACACACTGCCTGCTCAGTAAATGTTTGTTAAATGAATAATTTAATGAACGAATTGAATACCGATGTCCCTTTTTGAGACTACTATATGGACAATAAGTTCCCTTTGGTCTTTAGATGTCTACATCTAAAGAGGGCTATTCTTAGTCCTCTGAGACCAAAAGTCATACCCCTTCTCTCAGTTTGTTCAAATGCCAAAGCCCTAGGAGAGAGCATTTGATTGGTGGAGCTTCCGTCACATGCCACATGGAGCAGTGAGTAGAAGTTTCTGTTGGAAGGATCTTCTAGGGACACTTACAGCTTCCTTAGTGAGAGAGCTGATTCCTGGGTTAACTAATTAATTCATGCCCAGGAACTACGAATAGGGTGAATACAAAGGACAAATTACCATAAAATTATCACAACATACTTCAAAATAAACTATATTCATGGAGTCGATTATTTTGGGTTGTTTTGTGTCTTTTTCGCATTCCTTTAGGAGAATAATCAGATTTGACTACAGAAACTCAACAGCTTTGCCATCAACCACAAACATTTATGAAGTTCCTCACTAGGGTAGAAGAGCTGGGGATGTAAAGAGGTGGCAGTCTGGACCTTAATCATGGATACCTTGGCCATTCCAAAGACTGTTTTACTGCAGTAGGTTCACGTATAAATCTACAAGTATGTATAAATCAACAAAGAACTTCTAAAATGTTTTAGGGTCTAGATTGGGAGGGCAGAGGACCATTTTATTTTATGGAAAGGGATTTTATTTTTTTTCAGTTTTATTGCAATATAAAATTGACATGTAACATTGTATTAGTTTAGGGTATGCAACATAATGATTTGATATATGTATTTATTGCAAAACAATTACTGGAAAGAGATTTTAAAACAGTTTACAATCTTGGTAACTTTCCTTTTCTGTTCTGTAATCAGATTCTCTGTCTTCTTGACTCATATACTAAATGTTTACTTCCTCTGATTATACATTTATACATGGATTCTTATCATACTGTGGAAGATCACAATAAGATTACATTCAGATGCTAATCTAACTTGTTGCCTGTTCCCCGATGCCATGGCCCACTCGTCCACATTCAGGTTCTGCTCACCCCGATACCCCCACACATCCAGTTTTGCATAGATGCAGCTGGAACTCGGGAGGATGCTGCAAGTAGTTTTCTGGCTAAGACCCACTCCTAAACTTGGCCTGCGCCCACTGCTCATTGTTTAATTCTACAGGAGCATTGTTCAAGGGTCTTTTGTAAACCAGAAGTGTGGATTTGCTCTTGATGTCTAAGTAAACACTCTCCCCATTGAATGAGGCTCAAGTGTAAGGTATCCCTACTGCAGAAAGCATTGTGCAGAAAACTCTCTCATACCAGCTCACACTGCCTTGCAAGTAAGATGAAAGGAGCAATGTTTTTCTGATTCCTGGCAAAAGCAGAGCCAAATCTCATCTGGGGGATACTTTTTCTTTTTCTCTCTGTCTCTCTCTCTCTCTCTCTTTTTTTTTTTTTTTTTACTAATTGTGGTCTTTTGAATATTTATTTTCAACAATCAGCTACTGCCAGGGGCTCCTAAGCCCCCTGATCTGATCCTCAAGCAGAGTCAGTCCAGTATCTTGATGTCCCTTTACTTCCCACGTGCTCCAAAGTAGTCTGATACTCGCTGTACCAGGTGGTATAGTGGCTCCTGCTGGGCCACTCCTGGTCCTGTGCTTATTATCTGGAGTTTCAAGCCTAGTGATTAGCAGGGGAGAGTCCTTCCAGAGCAAGTGGCATTGACTTTGACCCAGAGGCAGTCGGAATGAACATAGTGACTTCAATGGAAGAAGGGAATTCCAGATTAGATAATTTGTAGAGAAAGTTAAAGTTATTTTAATACTGTTCAGTCCCTATCTCAACTAGGTTAAAAAATTAGTTATACACATAAAAGGATCTGAAAATATTTATATTAAAATGTTGACAAAGGTTTTCTCTTAATGACGGGATTACAGCTGATTGTTCTTCTTTATATCCTTTTGTATTATTGTACCAGTTGGTAGGTATTACCTTTTCCTTTTGAAATTGTTTTTTAAATCACAAAAATAATGTAGGCTCACTGTAAAATCTTTCAGTCACACAGAAAAATACTTATAAAAAGTGAAAGTGCTGCTTTACCCTAAAGGTCAATATTAGTCTCCTCCCAGGTTTATAACCATTAATAAAAGTTTACTGTGTGTGTGTATTTATATTTATATATATAAATAAAAATACATATATTTAAACATGATCAGTTTTTTTTATCTTAACATTATGTATTGAAGATTTCAATGTCAGCTCTACCTCATTCTTTTAAATTTCTGTTTAGTATTTTGTGGTATTAACGTATTGTAATTTGACTAAATGTTCTCATTACTGAATATTTAGGTCATTTCAAATGTTCTGAAATTACAAAATATACTGCATTCAAATTGTTGTATGTATTTTCCTGTATACATGTGTATTTTTAAAAAACATTTTTTAAATTTATTTTTTAAGTGTGTTTTTCCAGGACCCATCAGCTCCAAGTCAAGTAGTTGTTTTTTTTTTTGGGGGGGAGAAGGGGAACAGGACTTTATTGGGGAACAGTGTGTACTTCCAGGCCTTTTTCTCCAAGTCAAGTTGTTGTCCTTTCAATCTTAGTTGTGGAGGGCGCAGCTCAGCTCCAGGTCCAGTTGCCGTTTTCTAGTTGCAGGGAGCACAGCCCACCATCCCTTGAGGGACTCGAGGAGTTGAACCAGCAACCTTGTGGTTGAGAGCCCACTGGCCCATGTGGGAATCGAACCGGCAGCCTTCGGAGTTAGGAGCATGGAGCTCTAACCGCCTGAGCCACCAGGCTGGCCTCAAGTAGTTGTTTTAATCTAGTTGTGGAGGGCGCAGCTCACACTGGCCCATGTGGGGATCAAACTGGCAACGCTGGTGTTACAAGCATCTCACTCTAACCAACTGAGCTAATTGGCTGCCCCCACATGTGTATTTCTTTAAGATCAATTTAGAGAAGTAGATTTATGGGCCAGAGATATACCCACTTAAATTCTGGATAGAATTTGCTAAACTTCCCTTACAAAAGCCTTTACCAATTTGTTTTCTGCTCAACAAGAAAATAGAGCACTCGTTCTTCTATAGCTTTGCCAGTAATGGATATTACTGGATGTTTACATTCTTGATAATTCTCCCCCCCCAAATTATATTATGTCGTTTTAATTCACATTTCTCTGATTACTAGCAAGGACAGTATCTTTTCATACCTTTATCGGACATTTAAGACTCTTCTCTGTAAATTACATGTTTATTATCTATGGGGAAGGAAAAATAATTTTTCTTCTACCCTTCTAAATTCTTCTGACTGGACTAATAATCCAATTAACATGAGCCAGATTAACAGAAAATGACCACATTTATTATACATGTACATATGGGAGTTCTATAAGAACATGAGTCCTAAGGACAGAAGGCGCGATTAAGGCTTATACAGCATCTTGAGCTGAGGAGAAGAGGGTAGGGATGTGACTTGGGACTTCAAAGGGCAGGAAGGCAATTCACATGGAGATGGAAAAAGCAAATATTTGGTAGATAAATGTTTGCTGGGCCTTCTTTAACAATGCAGAGAGGACTTGGATCAAACAGGCCTTGCTAGGCTCCTCCTTACAACGTTTAGTTCATAATAAACTACAGTTATCTATGATGATAGCACCTTCCTGAGGCAGACTATCTAAATTCTTGTAGGCAGGTAGGAGGAAGTTCAAAGTTCCCAAGTCTTTCGTTTCTTAAATATAATCAGTTTAAAATAATCAATATCCCAAAAGGCATATTTTGGGGTGGCAAACTCTGCTTCCTCTCATGCTGTTTACAATTTGTCATTGTCTCTTCTTTATTGATTATATATTCTGTGTATTAATGATTCGGCTGATTAAATGCATTTCAAATATATATATTCTCAATTTATCACTTGTCTTTTAATCGTGTGTGTGTGTGTGTGTGTGTGTGTGTGTGTGTGTGTGGTTAGTTGCATAGAAGGTTTTAAATTTTATGCAATAAAAACAGTCGAAATTTTCCTTCATGGTTTCTGGGTTTCATTTCATGCTTAGAAAAATTTTCCATTATAAAACTGAGTTCGTGATAATATTTTCCTCTAATACTTATTTTTTTTTTTTAAGGGGAACAGGACTTTATTGGGGAACAGTGTGTACTTCCAGGACTTTTTTCCAAGTCAAGTTGTTGTCCTTTCAGTCTTAGTTGTGGAGAACACAGCTCAGTTGCCAGTTGCTGTTGCGTTGCTAGTTGCAGGGGGCGCAGTGCACCATCTGTTGTGGGAGTCGAACCGGCAACCTTGTGGTTGAGAGGACGTGCTCCAACCAACAGAGCCATCCGGGAGCTCAGCAGCAGCTCAGCTCAAGGTGCTATGTTCAGTCTTAGTTGCAGGGGGCAGAGTCCACCATCCCTTGCGGGACTCAAGGAATTGAACTGGCAACCTTGTGGTTGAGAGCCCACTGGCCCATGTGGGAATCGAACCGGCAGCCTTTGGCGTAAGGAGCATGGCCCAATACTTACTGTTTTTTATATTGTACTCTTAAGTGTCTGGGATTTTTATTTGTATATGGTGTGAGATAGAATATAACTTAATTTGTAAATATTTAGTTGCCCAATACTAAGCACTCAATATACATTACAATTCACTGATTTGAAAATGCCATCTTTATCATAAACTAAATATTTTCAGATATACACAGAGTCTGTTTTGGGGCTTTTCTATTCATTCCATTTGTCTGTCTATTCCTGCAGTGATATCATATTGTGTAAATTACTGTTGCCTTTTACTATGATTTGCTATCTGATAAGACAACTCTTCTTCTCATTACGGATCATTTTTTAAAAATGTTCTTTGTTGTGCTCATATATTTTCAATTCAAACAATCTTGAGAATCAGATAAGCTTGAAGATGATGATATAATCATTCCAATAGATGTCAGAAAAACATTTCATGAAATTGAACATCCACAATATGGAATATTATGCAGTTATTTAAAAAAGAGAAAGAAAAAAAGAAAGGAAGGAAGGAAGGAAGGAAGGAAGGAAGGAAGGAAGGAAGGAAGGAAAGAAGGGAGAAAGAAAGAAAGCTATTTGTATCTGAATGGAAAGATTGCCAACACAAATGAACAAAGCAATAGAACAATGCCTATCTTATGAATCTCTTGAAGTGAAAAAATAAAAGTTATTTACATATACATCTGCGTATGAAAATATATATACATATGAATTCAAAAACAGGTCTGGATGGATACACATTTAACTGTCATGTTTTTTTTCTGGGGAGGGCAATAGGAGTGTACTGGATACTGTGGAGTGTTATCCAGATGCCTCTTTAGGACCACAGCACTTCACCAGTTGCCAGGAATGTTGTCAGCTGACAGTTTATGCAGAGTGCATGGCCAGGCATTGCCCTCAGCTGCATGTAGCTGCTTTTCCAAGTTTAAGACCCTCCTTAAGGACAGATTGCAGTCAATGACTGGTTTTATGCAGGACAAACACAATTTGGGACAGTTCTGAAAGGCCATACTAGTTTCAGAACTCCCTAAGGGATTGCTGCAGCCTGTTGCAATTGCAACTGCTTTGCAACTTAACTTCTCTCTACATGCACAATCTTGCTCTTTTCAATCCCTTGCAAATGTTGTTTCTGAGAATACTTCCCAGTAAACCATTTGCACACAAATTTGTCTCAGAGTCTATTTCCTGGGGTACCAGGCCTACAATGGGCAACAAATTATTGGGTGGTTGAGGAAAGGTGGGTGGGTTTTTCACATTTTGCTCTCTTATGTAAACTTGAATAATTTATTTATAAGAATCTGTTGTATAATTTTAAATGTGTGTTTGAATATTACCATTAAATAGAAAATATAACAACAATATTGAGCTAACTTTTAAAAAAGAAATTCTAACGCCCTGCACATCTTTCCCATTTCCCACCCAGTAGTCTCACTACCGTAGCATGTCATTTCATTTTTACCTACTTCCCTGAGTGGGGGTCACACACAGTCATATTTTTGCCTAGCTTGTTGTGTAGGAAAGAACCATACAGTGATGCAAAGATTTCTCAAAGAGGTGGGTTTTTCAGTGCTCTATAAACATAAAAAGGCAAGGCAGACTTTAGCCAGAGGGGCATTCAGAGAACTCTGAGTGCCTTCATCTCAGCCTTGGGTCCAGAGCAGGTGAGTTAGTTGTATTCCTTGAAAAAGGAAATTTCTGGAGGAAGTTTGCTTAATATCATGTGGTCTCTGAGCCAAAGCACCAAGACTCAAACCTAAGGTTCGAAGCTCCAGATTCCTAGTGCAGTGTTCTTTCCACCAAAGAAAGTTGCCATTTTCTGGCTGCTTGCTTTTTATTTTTCACTTGGTGCAAGGCACACAATTACCCAGTGTTAGGAAGGCTCATGTGTGGCTTGGATGGCAAGGAGTGAGGCTCTCTCAAGTTCCTTTTTGGTGTTTTGCTGTTTTGATATGAAAGAACCCAACTGCTTCTGCTTGCTGCAACCAGCCTAGTCTATGGGGTAAGGTAGAGTGGGGATGAGGAGGGGGAAGGGAAAAGGGAGGGCCTCAAAAGAGCGTAGCACCTCTGGAAATCTGGGGGCTGGTGGTGGCCATTCAGTATGGGGGGTCGGCATTGGCTTTGCTGGGCTGGCCATCAGGCTGCCTCCTTGTGGCTTCCCAAACCGGGTCACAGGTGATCAATCATGCTGCTGGAGGCCTGGGGAGATGGGAGATTGACTCCAACACTGAATGGGAGAATGGACTTCCCGAAAAAGAAGCTCGCCCACCAGTGACCCACTCACCCTTGGGGAGACCGGGGTGGTGGGGTATGGCTTCCCCAGGGTACTCGACACTTCCACAGGAACTGTTACCGGACGTGGAAGCCAGGTAGCGCCGGTAGAAGTCATGGATGGCCACAGACAAGGTGCTGGAGGGGATGGCTGCCATGTTTGTGGGCTGGTGGAAACCTCAGAGGCAACCCCTTGCGATCTACTACGTGCAATCTTGGGTAGCTGGGATGGGGCACTGTGTCATGGAGCCCATTTGCAGAGGAGACCATGGGAGGCCGCTCCACAACCAAGACACACGGTCAAAAGTCGCCATTTGCTAAAAACCGAATGTCTGATTCTCTGATTAGGATACTCCTCCCTATGAGCACAGCGGGCTTCTATTCTCTGACAAGGGCAGAGGAAGTCTTGTCCTTGGAGGGGAAGGCAATAGGGAAACCTGTTTACAGGACCTGCTATGCTAGTCTGTGGTCACCCTGAGGAAGTTGCTGTGGTCTTCCGTTGCTCAGGAGGCCCTTCCTCCCCCAACTTTTCTCCAGAGTTCTATTTTCAAGTTTCTCTGGGGACTGGTCTCCAGAAGCTGTAGGGAAACACTGTCACATTAGTTATTCTCACACACATCAATGAAACTCCCCATTTAGGAGTCTGGATCTGGGGTTGGCCAATGAACAATTAACCACAAGTTGGGTGGTTGGAAACTTCCCTCAAAAATGAGGAACTTAAAAATTGAAGAGTCTGTGCTTGTTGATACAACTGTGCTTTATTCTGCTCCAAACAAACCTCATGCAACCCTAAGTGTAGAAAATAACAAATGTTAATGAGGATGCAGAGAAATTTGAAGCCTTGCACATTACTGGTGGGAATGTAAAATGTTACAGCCACTTCTGAGTATATACCCAAAAGAACTGAAAGCAGGATCTGGAAGAAATATTTTCATATCCATGTTTATAGCAGCATTATCCACAATAGCTAAAACACGGAAGCAAAACAGTCAGTGTCCATTCGTACAATGGACTATTCTTCAGCCTCAAAAAGGAAGAAGTCCTGTCACATGCTATAGCATGGATAAACTTTGAGGACATCATGCCATGTAAAACAAACTAGTCACAAAAAGACAAATACTGTATGATTTCACTTATATGAGGTACCTAAATAGTTGAATTCATAGAAGCAGAAAGTTGAATGATGGTTGCGGGAGTGGTGATAGAATGGGGAGTTGTTTAAAGTTTCGGTTTTGAAAGATGAAAAAGTTCTGCAGATTGGTTGCACAATGTGAATATACTTAACACTACTGAAATGTACACTTAAAAATGATAAGATGGTAAATTTTGTGTAATGTGTAATTTACAATTAAAAATATGAAACACTAAATGAACAGGTCAAAAAGCAAATCAGATATAACTGAAGAGTGAATTAATAAACTAGAAGATAAATCTGCAGAAATTATTCAGACAGCAATACAGAGAAACAAAGATAAACATGAATGATTCAGTGAGAAGTTCTAACATATAAACAACTGGATTCTAGAAGAAAAGAATAAAGAAAATGGAAAAGAGATATTATTCAAAGACAAAATGCCTGAGAAATTTCCAGAAGTGATGAAAAATGTGAATCCTCTGATTCAGAAATCAGAATGAATCTCAAAAATAAAAATAAGTAAAAATTTCAAAATAAATCCACACCTACATTCTTTTTAGGAAAACTAGAGAAGATCAAAGACAGGGAGACTGTATTAAAAGCATCCAGAGAACAACCTAAATGAATAACTAACTACTGAAGGCAGTAGGTGAATGGGTAAGTAACAGTGGCACGTCAATACAATGTGTACACTGTACAGCAACACATGGAATATTCAATGATTAAAAGAAATGAGCTAAAAACTCATGAAGAGATATGGAAGAAACTTAAATGCATACTAGTAAGTGCAAGAAGCAATCTGAAAAGGCTACATACTGTATGATTCCAAGTATATGACATTTTAGAAAAATGTGAAAAAATTCTGCAAAACTATGGAGATGGTAAAAAGATCAGTAGTTAGCAGGGGTTATTGGGGAGGGAGGGATGAATAGGTGGAACCCAGGATTTTTAGGGCAGTGAAACTATTCTGTGTGATACTATATGGTAGATACGTAGCATTCTACATTTGTTCAAAGCCATAGAATGTACAAGATCAAGAGTGAGCTCTGATGCAAACTATGGACTTTGAGTGATAATGATGTGTTAATGTAGGTTCATCAACTGTAACAAATGTACCACTCTGGTGAAGGATATTGACAGTGAGAGAGGCTGTGTGTTTATAGGGTTCAGGGGGTAAATAGGAACTCTCTGTAATTTCCAATCAATTTTGCTGTGAATCTAAAACTACTCTAAAAATTAGTCTATTAAAAAGAGACAAGGGGGCTGGCCCGGTGGCTCAGGTGGTTAGAGCTCCATGCTCCTAACTCCGAAGGCTGCCAGTTCGATTCCCACATGCGCCAGTGGGCTCTCAACCACAAGGTTGCCAGTTCTATTCCTCGAGTCCCGCAAGGGATGGTGGGCAGCACCCCCTGCAACTAAAAAAATTGAACACGACACCTTGAGCTGAGCTGCCGCTGAGCTTCCGGATGGCTCAGTTGGTTGGAGCGTGGGCTCTCAACTACAAGGTTGCCAGTTCGATTCCTCGACTCCTTCAGGGATGGTGGGCTGTGCCCCCTGCAACTAGCAACGGCAACTGGACCTGGAGCTGAGCTACGCCCCCCACAACTAAGATTGAAAGGACAACAACTTGACTTGGAGAAAGTCCTGGAAGTACACACGTTCCCCAATAAATTCCTGCTCCCCTTCCCCAATAAAATCTTTAAAAAAAAAAAAAGAAAAAAGAGAGAGAAAAAACAAGGGAGGGGTAATACCCAAGCATCTAGAGAGAAAACAAATAATCAACAAAAGAACAATAATTACACTAACAACAAACATCTTAAAACAATGAATTTTTAAAAGGTAAAAATAAAAATACACATAATAAATTTTTTTTTTAATTTTTAATTTTTTTTAAAAATTTTTAAAGATGTTTTTATTGGGGGAGGACTTTATTGGGGAACAGTGTGTACTTCCAGGACAACTTTTTGTTTTTTCTCCAAGTCAAGTTGTTGTCCTTTCAATCTTAGTTGTGGAGGGTGCCGTTCAGCTTCAAGTTGTTGTCCTTTCAGTCTTAGTTGTGGAGGGCGCAGCTCAGCTCCAGGTCCAGTTGCCATTGCTAGTTGCAGGGGGCGCAGCCCACCATCCCTTGCGGGAGTCGAGTTGAACTGGCAAACTTGTGTTTGAGAGCCCACTGGCCCATGTGGGAATCGAACCGGCAGCCTTTGGAGTTAGGAGCATAGAGCTCTAACCGCCTGAGCCACCGGGCCGGCCCCACATAAGAAATTTGAGGTTGGTTATTGCTGGGTATGGTCATGTCCTATTCCGTCTTTCCCTCTGTTTTGTTTTCATTAATGTGCATAGCAGCTTTATTTTGTAAGTAGGAGAAGGGATAGGACAAGGTGAAGGAAGGGAACAGAAAAGAAGTTTATTGAAGAACTAAAAGATGTTTGGTTTCTAATAGTTATATTGACCTTGGGAGGGAAAGGATCTAGAAAGGCCATTGGGCCATTTGCATTTGAGGGAGGGTAAGATTATTCCCATCAGTCTCTAGGGGCCAGGGGACTACTGCAGACAGTTTCAATGCTGGTGCCCATCTGTATAGGAACTTAAAAGCGCCAAAGTATACTTAGATACATTATATCACTTAGTCTCTGAGAGAAGTCATACTCCAACAGTCAGGCAATGCCAACCACAACATTTCTAGATGTCTTGGTTAGTTTTATATTACCTGATATTTGTTGGTTGAAATTCTGTAGGCTTTCTCTGACTCAAACGTGTCATTTTGCACATAAGCAGAGAAAGGCAGACTAAGGTTTTGAAAATTTTTATCTCTAGCCTGGACCTTTCTCAGGAATCCAGACTGCTAACTGAATGTTGCCACTGAAATGTCTAAATAAGCACCTCAAACTTAATATGTCCAAAAAATCAAGCTCTTGATTAAGTTCTTTCAACTTGCTTATCTTACAGTCTTTCCTACCTCAGAAAATGGCAACACCACCCTTTCAGATGCTTAGGCTAAAAACTTGGAAGCATCTTTCTCTTATTCTCTCATACCTCCTGTCCAATCCATCAGGGAATACAGTTGGCTCTACCTTTTGAAACGTATCCAGCATGCGACCACTTCTCATCATCTCCACTATTACCATACTGGTCTAAGCCTTCATCATCTCTCACTTGGATTAGTGCAATAGCCTTCTTAATGATCACACCGTAGGAACTCAAGAAATAATTATTGAGTATATAATTGAAGCAAAGCTCAGCTATGAGTTATGTTGGCTCTTCAGTGGCTCATGGTTAAACTTGAGACCCCTTGCTCTATTTGGGGTAGAGAGTGGGAAGAAGTAATATTTGGACAGCCAGTACTGTGGGGCCCGTGGAGGAGACAATAGGGAGGAAAGTTGAAGAAAACATGAAAAGTACCGGAGAGAGGAGTCAGTAGAAGTGGGACTCTAAGTCACCATGGGAATCTAGGTCACTAAATGTTCTGTCCCTGCTGTCGTGATTGCCCACTCTTGGCCCATATAGCCTGGCTGGTTACCCTTCCTTCTGTTGATCAATCCAACACAGGGTCCTATAAGCAGATCTCCAAGAAGCCTAGACAGGTGAAACGACCCTTGCTGAAGACCAGGTGAAGAGAGCAGTTTCCTTCTGAGCTTTGGGGGTGCTTCCTGTAGAGGGAGGGAGTTGAATGGATTGGGCAAACTCCTCAAACTGGTGCTGGAGAGGAAAGGTAAGGAGGGCATCCAGGTGTAGCCTGGCCTAGGGTCCCTCCCTCTCCTCTGGGGCCACACTGTATCTCTTCCTTTTTCCTCTCCCCACAGGAAATCCAGCAGCTGCTTCCAACAGTCTAGGTCTTCTGCCTACTCTGAGAGTCCTTCCAGAAGTTCATAGCTCTTTCCCTTGACTCATTTTAGCCATTCTTTTAGTAAGCACCTAAGGCCTGGTTCCTCCTCTTGCTCACCTGGGGCTCTTCTCCAGACAGGCTAATGGAGTATGGTAAGGTTTGGGGAAATTGCTTGGCTGGGTCCCTTACATACTGAGTTCAATTTCCTCCTTTGTTTTAGCTTCCAACTGGGATCTTTGCCATAGTAATTATAACTACTACACTCTGAATGGAGGCTCTTAAAGCTATATAGGCAAACAAATAAATAGAAAGGCATTCTTAAGTCAAGTAGTTATCAGAATCTCCACTCCCACCAGATTCAGAAGCTCTGTACTCACCTGCCCATAAGTGCTTAGTGAGAATTATTTAACCAGCTTGAATTCTTTCTATAATTACATAGAAATAGGGGGAAATTCTCTATTGGGGGGGGGAGTAGTTTCCCCATCCCCACCCTGCTCCTCCCAAGCCTTCCCCAACCAGCCAGCAGCAGTTACTCACCTGGCTGCATGAGAGAAAAACCTAGAAGGCACCTTTATCCTTCCTTATCCCTACTTCCTATCCTATCTATGAGCGAGGCCTACTGCTTCTATAAAATATGCCTAGAATCTATCTTCTCTTAGTGACAATCGTGTTCATCTTGGACAACTGCAGTGGTCTTTTAACTGGTCTCCCTGTTTCCACTCATGTCTTCCTCCAGGTCACTCTCTTCACAGCAGCCAGAGCCATGTTTGAAGGACAAGCCAAATCCTCTGCTCATAACCATCCAAAGGCTCCCACTGAACTTTTGATACATGTCTGACTTCTGACCATGGTGCATGAGGCTTTGCATAATGTGACTGCAGCCTTTCTCTCTTGTCCGTCATGTCTTACTGCTCTGCCCCACAGCCACGTGGCATTGTCTGTTCCTTCAGCATGCCAAGCTTATTCCTGTCTTAGAGCCATGGGATTTTTGTTGGCAGTGATGTTCTGTGAAGATTTCCTTGTGGTTGGCTCCTTAGTATTTAGGTTTCAGCCCAGTTCTTTGCTCTATAATGAAACCTTCCAAAGCTCAGTGGCTTCAAAACAGCAGCCATCCATTTTGCTTATGTATCTGCAATTTGAGCAAGGCTTCACAGGAAAGATGCATTTTGCTCCATGCAGCATCCACTGGGGCAAATCAACCGAGAACTGAGAACCTGCTTCCAAGATGGCTCACATGGCTGGCAAGTGAGTGCTGACAGTTGTCTATGAGCTAAGCCAGGGCTGAAGCCTGAGGGCTTTGATTGTTCATGTCGTTGGATACCTAGGAAAATGTCCCCAAAGACTTAGGTGGAAGCTGTATTGTCTTTCATGACCTAGCCTCAGAAGTCACATAGCATCACTTCCGTTGTACTATATTCGTTGAGCAGGTCGAAAGTCCTGTCCACTAGAAGGGGGAGTGGCAGGGGTCTGCAACAGCACACAGAAATGGAAATATTGCTTTTCTGGATAATCTGGGCAATATTATTTGACATAGCTACCTCCTCAGTGCAACCTTCACTGACCAGCCTATATAAATTAGCTCCTTCTCCACACCCCAAATAGTCATTCTTTACCATTTCAGCCTCTGGTTGCTTCACAGCACCTGTCATCATCTTATCTTTTCCATTTATTTATTTGACCACTTGCAGCCTTACACAAAAATATAAGCCCCCTGAGAGCAGGAGCCTTGCATGAAGGGGGAGGCCAGATGGAGGCTGACGCACTAAGCTCTGGCATTTGCAGTCAGAGATGATGGCGATTTAGAGATACGCAGGGTGGAGACATTGGTATTTGGTGATTGACTGGCTGTGAGGGATGAGGAGAGAAAGTAGGACACTGAGTTGCTGGTTTATTTTAGACCAAGGAATAGCATGGGACTGAGGGTGTACATGGCTCCGGATGGCCTGGCAGAGGCCGTTCTGAGACCTGCCCCAGTGGAAGGGGAAGTGGTGTTATGTGTGTGATGAGACTGGCTAGATGCTCACCAAACACCTTTCTTCTCCTTCCCAAGCTTCCAGCCACATTTCCCAGCCCTTTTGAAGTTAGGTAGGGGCCAGACGAAGTTATGGCCAAAGAAATGCAAGTGGAAGCTGATGTACACCACTTTCAGGGGTGGCCTAGTAAAAGCCATTCTGCAAGATCCTGCATGTTCCCTTCTCCTTCCTTATAGGAGGTGTACTAGTAATGGCAGTATCACAGATGGGAGAGGCCTGGGTTCCTGAATAACTATGTGGGGTAGAGACCACTCCCTCACCACCTTTTAAATTGGCGTGACAGAATTTTTGAAGAGACAAGTTGTAGACTGTCCTCACATTCAGGATTTGTCTTGATGTTTCTTCATGTTCTTATTTAACTTTTTCCTCTATTTCTTGCATTTCCTGCAAACTGAAAGTCAGCTCTATAGTTTGATTAGATTCAGGTTCACTTTTCCAGTAAGAAGTATTTCAAAGGTGATGTTGTATTTCATATACCATCAAGGTCAGGTTGTCCCACCTTTGGTGATGTTATGGTTGAAAACCGAGTTCAGATGGTGGTTGTCGGATTTCTCCACTGTAAAGGCACTTCCCCTTTTGCAATTAGTTTATAAACTATGGTGTAACCCTTGGTCACCATTCTAATACCATGTTCCTGAACATTTCACCTAATGTTTTTAGCACCCGTTGTGGTCTCTTCCCTCAATGATTTATATTTATTATCTTTCTAGCCTTTATTGAGCAACTTGCTATGTACTGAGCACTCTTCTAAAAGTTTTACCTGTATTTTCTCCTTTAATCATCTCCTTTAATCACAATAACCTTATGAAAGAATTTTGTTTTCTCCATTTTATAAGGGAGGAAACTGAAGCATAAAGAAGGCGTATTAGTTTTCTATTGCTGCTATAGCAAACACCACAAACCCACAAACTTGGCTTAAAGTAACGTAAATTTATTATTTTAAGAGTTCTGGAGGTCAGAAGTTTGAAATGAGTCTCACCGGACTAAGATCAAGTTGTGAGCAGGGCTGCTTTCCTTCTGAAAGCTCTAGGAAAAGTCTGTTTCCTTGCCTTTTCCAGCTTGTAGAGGCTGCCTACATTCCTTGGCTCGTGGCCCCCTTCAAGCTTCAAAGGCAGGAATGGTAAGTCGAGTTCTCACACAGCATCATTCTGATCTTGCTTCTATCTCCTTCTCTGACTCCGACTGAATCTCTCTTCTGCCTCCTTCATTCACTTTTAAAGACCCTTGTGATTACATTGGGCCCACCTGAATAACCCCGAATCTTCCTGTCTTAAGGTCAGTTCTATTAGTCACCTTAATTCCATCTACAATCTTAATTCTCCTTTGCTGTGTAATCTAATATATTCACAGGTTCTGGGGATTAGGACAGGGATATTTTTGGAGGGGCTGTTATTCTGCCTACCACAGAAGGTAAGGAACTCTCCTTGATCATGCAGCAGCAGAGCTTGGATTTGAGCTCTGGCTGTCTGGTTCCAAGACTGACATTTTTAATCACTATGTTATGCTTCCTCTACAAATGTGCTAAGTCATAGGGTTGGGATAGTTTATTATGACTGGCATAAAACATCCCTCCAGCCTCCCTCTTCCACTGATTTCATAAGGTATAATGAAATTCTCTATTACAGTTTGGCTTCCCACAGTATGCTATAGTGTCTAGATCTGGAGCTAGCTGGCTTGGGATCAAATCCCAGCTAGGCCACTTACTTGCTATATTATTTGGGCAGGTTACTAAAGTTCTCTGTGCCTCAGTTTCCAGAATGTAATATGAGGAAATAACAGTATTTATTCCATAAGGATTTTTAATAGTTGAAATGTTCATAGCAAGTGTTATGTGTTAGCCAGGATTATTATTATTTCTGTATATTCCTAAGGGATCACCTGGCCCAGTAGGCTTATCTTTCATCTGTGGTCACCAAATGAAGCCATCACATAGGGACAGCCTGCCACAAAGAACACAAATTTTAATAGACGACAAATGGCCTCTTACAGTGACCACCAGCACAAGTATAAAGATTCATGGCAAATTTTTCTTAGAATAAGTACCAGAATGAACTTGATTTCTTAAAAAAAAAAAAATCTGTTAACTTGTATAGCATTTTTGGAAGAACAACTGACATCTTTTCAGCTTTGGTGCTTTGTCATCTTTTTAAACATTTTAAATAGACTTTATTTTTCAGAACAGTTTTAGACTCATGTGAAAATTGAGGAGATAGTACAGAGAGTTCCCACACACCCCACTCCAATTTCCTTTGTGATTAGTATCTTAGATGAGTATGGTACATTTGTTCCAATTAATGAACCAATATTGCTAAATAATAATCAACTAAAGTCCATGCTTTATCCAGATTTCCTTAATTTTTACTTAATGTCCTTTTTCTGATCCAGAATCCCATTAAGGATTGCAATGAATTGTTACGTCTCCTTAGGCTCTTCTTGGCTGTGAGAATTTCTCAGACTTTCCTTGGTTTCGATGACACTGACAATTGTGAAAACTAGTCCCTTTTATACAATGTTCTTCTATTGGAATTTATCTGATGTTTTTCTCATGGTTAGACATTATAGGCATTACAGGTTTTTTGGAGGAAGGCCATAAAGTTCCATATTCATCACCTCATATCAAGGTACACACTTATCAACATGAGTTATCACTGTTGATACTGATTTGATCAGCTGGCTGAGGTAGTCAGGTTTCTCCACCTGACTTTTTCTCGCATACAGTAAGGGCTCAGTAAATACTTGCTGAATAAACTCACTCTACCTGAAAAAAAAAGTTACTCTTTCTCCTTCTTTCCATACTGTACTCTTTCGAAGGCAGTCATTATTCCCAACACAACACTTAAGGCATGGGGAGTTATGCTCCAGCTCCTTAAGGAGTGTATTAGTTTCCTAGGGTTGTATAACAAAGTACCACAAACTGGGTGGTTTAAAATAACAGAAATTTATTCTCTCACAGTTCTGGAGGCAAGAAGTGTGAAACCAAGGTGTCAGCAGGGCTATGTTCTCTCTGAAGCTTCTAGGGGAGGATTTGATCCATGCCTCTGTCCTAGCTGCTGGTGCTGCCTTGGCCTTCCTTGGTTTGTACAGGCATCACTCCAATGACTGCATCCATTGGCACAAAGTGTTCTTCTGTTGTCTTCGTCGACGGCCTTCTCATCTTTTTATAAGAACACCAATTATCTTGGTTTGGGGCACACCCTAATGACCTTACCTTGATTCCATCTGCAAAGATCCTGTTTCCAAATAAGGTCACGACTACCAGTGTCTGGAACTTTAACATGAATTATTTGGAATTCATCTGCAGAAGAAATGTAGTTCTTTTCCCCTATTTATTCTTTTATTTGTTTATTCATTTACCCATTTATTTAATATCAGTTTGAACTACCACTTTGCTATCCAGAAGTTGTTTTGGGATTTTCTGCATAGACAATCATGTCATCTGTAATTCCTTCCCAATCTGCATACTTTTAATTTACTTTTCTTGTCTTATTATGGTAGCTAGGACTCCTAGTACAATGTTGAATAAGAATGGTGAAAAGCCATGTGAGAGAAGACATTCTTGTTTTGATCCCAATTTTTTGGGAAAAGCATCCAGTTTCTCACTAGTAAGTATGATGTTAGCTGTAGGTTTTTTTGCCCATTTGGACAATCTCTGTCTTTTAGTCTGTGTATTTATTTACACCATTCACATTTTAAAACTATTTTTAAAACATACTTATTTTTTAGAGCAGTTTTAGGCTTACAGCAATATTGAGCAGAAAATGTAGAGTTCCTGGATATTTTCTCCCAATTTGTGGCTTGTCTTCTCATTCTCATGAGACAATTCACATTTAGAGTGATTAATGATATTACTGGATTAATAGCTACCACATTTGTAACTGCTTTCTATTTGCTGTACTTGTTCTTTATTTATTTTCTCCCCCTTCTCTCTTCTGTGGTTTTAATTGAGCAATTTATATGATTCCATTTTACACTGATGTCTTTTTGAAGGAAAATTTTGCTGTTATTGGTCACATTAGCGGTTCTCAGCTGACAGTGATTTTGCTTCCTTGGTGACATCTGGTAATGTCTGGAGACATTTGTGGTTGTCATGACTGTGGACTGTGGGCGTATTCCTGGTATCTAGTAGGTAGAGGCCAGTGATGCTGCTAAACCTCCTATGATGCATAGTACTGTCTCCTCCAGCAAAGAATTATCTGATCCAAAATGTCAATTAGTGCTGCTATTGGCAAACACTGAATTAGATATAAAGAACCAATGTATATTTGTCAGGAAAGGCTGGGTTAAGGTTATAAAAAAGGTCCCCCAAATCTTACTGATTTGGAGCTACTCAATTCAAGGATGCAATCTTACCAATGCATCTGGAAGTAGGGGAACTAAAAGTATTTGATGAAGAGCATTAATGGCTGCCGTACAATAAAACAGTATTTTTCCTATGATTTCCCAAGAAGCTCAGAACTAAGTTTTATACACAATAGCAATAGCTTTTGTGTTAGTTCAGGTCTTCCAATAAGTTGGTGCCAAGATAGGGCTACCCCCCAAGAGAATTACAGGGAAAAGACATGAGAGGGAAAATGGATAGGAAGCTGAAGGAGGTTGTGAGAGCATCAGGCCGGGTTGTGAGGGCATCAGGCCTGTATGGAGAAGAAAGGAGGAAGGAAGGTTGGACAGGAAGTCTCGAGGGCAGTGCAGTTCAAAGAAAGTTCTGGCTGTGCCAAGGAGTCTTTGAGCCAAAGTCGCCTGTCAGAGGAGCCCCACATCTCCTGGGTACAGGCTGCCCTAGTGTCCCTGCTGTACTCAGTCATCAATTGTGAGCAGCCTGTGGGAAGTCGTGAGGGTCAAACACTCCTGCAGATGGAGATCTGAGAGGCACATTCTCGTGGCCACTCCAGCCACCCCCTGTTCTGCTTTTCCACACAGGGCCAGGGAGCAGTTCCTCCATGGTTCCTGAAGGCCTCTCTTTCTGAGGCGAAACAGAAAAGGGAAGCGCCATTGCTGCAGCTGATCTCTGGGTTGCAACTGGTACTTGTCCTCTCTTCTTTCACTTTTTATTCTGATTGTCCCTCATCTAATTGTCCCTCACCTCTGCAGTCTGTAGCCTACCTGGTGGTTTGACCCTTGGTAATCATACCCGTCTCAGGCTGGGGTTGCTACATGTGACCACTTATAGTTAAGAGGCAAGGGAGTACCAGGGGGCACTGAAGTGGATCGCCTGGGTTCCACGTGTGTTCCCCTTGTCCGTTGCATAAAAGCAGCTCGACCTCCTTCTGCTGATCAGGGTCAATTACCCTTGTCGCCCCTCATCAATAGGACCCTGGCGAGGAGCTGTAGCTTGCAGTTCAATGGGACCCTTATTGCGTCCCCTGGCAGGAGCGCAGTCCCTTTCAGGACCAGAATTTCCAACCTTGCAGAGCGCAGAGCTGCAGGCATGGGAATCACAAAAGTGGGTCTTGGGAGTGATGGTAAATGGGCCGCTCCTGTCCACCCTTTGGTTCCCAGACCCAGGTTTTCTTCCTGGTCTACTGCAGATCACCTTCTTCTCTGGCTCAGTTGACTTATTTTCTCTTGGCAATTTGTACCCATCACACTTTGCAGCTCTCCTGCCTTGTCTCTTATAATTCAGTCTCCTACTTGGATTAGTTTTGCCTCCTCCCATTGCCTCTAAGTCCCTGAGGGCCTGCCCAGAGGGGGAAGCCTCATTGATTCTTCAGGGCCATAGCTGGACTAAGAAGAGCTGGGGAAACTCAGATCAGCACCTGCTCAAGTCCTTACCTAGGTCTAGTGTTACCAAATGGATCCACAGGTTTTGCCCAGACAAAATGTCATGAGACAATACACATCACAAGAATAGGGCAGGGGCGGACGGGTGGCTCAGTTGGTTAGAGCGCGAGCTCTGTGTAACGGGGCAGCCAGTTCGATTCCCACAGGGGCCAGCGAGCTGCACCCTCCGCAACTAGAATGAAGTCAATGAGCTGCCGCTCAGCTCCCGGATGGCCAGATGGCTCAGTTGGTTGGAGCACATTCTCTTAACCACAAGGTTGCCAGTTCGATTCCTCGACTCCCGCAAGGGAGGGTGGTCTGCGTCCCCTGCAACTAGCAACAGCAACTGGACCTGGAGCTGAGCTGCGTCCTCCACAACTAAGATTGAAAGGACAACAACTTGACTTGGAAAAGTCCTAGAAGTACACACTGCTCCCCAATAAAGTCCTGTTCCCCTTGCCCAATAAAATCTTTAAAAAAAAAAAAAGAATAGGGCAGACTTTTGGAGGAGGGACATTCATTGATGAGTTTATCTCTCTGTCTAATCTTGCTATGCTAATGCTTTGGTTAGAGTGTGGTTTTTCGATAGGATATATTGAGAGCCCCACCAGGGCTGGTTGTTTCATTTGTTGTTTGTTTTGAATGGGTAATTATTCATAGGGTTCAAAAATCCAAAAGGCATAAAACAGTATTCAATGAAATGTCTTCCTCCTACCGCAATTTTCCAGCCACCCCATATCCCCTTATTAGGTGCAACAAATGTTTTCAGTTCTTCGAGATATCATAACACATACATTTATATTTGCTTACCTAGGTGGTAACATACTATACACATGGTTCTGAACCTTGTGTGTATTGTTTTAAAACATCTAACAGTGGGGGTGGCTGGTTGGCTCACTTGGTTGGAGCGTGGTGCTGATACCACCAAGGTTGCCGATGCGATGCCCGCGTGGGCCACTGTGAGCTGCACCCTCCTTAAAAACAAACAAACAAACAAACAAAAATCTAACAGTGTATCTTAGAGATCATTTCAAATCAGTACCTAAAGAGATTCATCATTCTATTTTTACTGGTTTGCTGTTCATGTACGTGTACGTGTGTGTGTGAATGTACCGTAATTTATTGAACCCGTCTACCAATTGATTGACATTTCGTATTTTTCTAATCGTTTGAGATTACATTATTGTGGTGAATAAGTGTATATCCAGGTATGTGACAACATCTGTAGAATAATTTCCTAGTGGTAGAATAGCTGGGTGAAAGTGTATTTACATTTGTCATTTGAGAGACAATTGTCAAATTAACTTCCATACAGATTGTACAAGTTAGCCTTCTGCCCTCAATGTCTCTGTTACCCCAGAGTTTTGCCAACACAAGGCATTAACAAACCTTTTACTCTTTTCCAATATGAAAGGATCAGACTAGTATCTCAATGTTATTTTAATTTTTATGAATATTAGCCATATGAAATCGTTTGTTTTTTAAATAGAAGTAATTGTCGAATATCAGCAATTTTATGTGGTTTTATTCCTCTCACTGTGAGACTGAAAAAAATTTAATCTTAAGAGTCTTTTATCTATAACTCTTTTTTCAGAGCTTTTGTTGTTTTTTAATTTGGGGGTTGGTCTTTATTGATTTATAGGAGCTCTTTCGTAGTAGAGAAATTAAGCTCTTATTCTGTTGTATGAATTGAAAATGTTTTCCCAGTTGTTATTTGTCTTCTGAATTTGCTTCCAGCAGTTTTTACAATCAAGTATTTTTTAAAACTTTGTTTAGTTGAATTTATCAGTCTTTTATTTTGTGGCTTTTGAATTTAGGCTATAGTTAGAAATGCCCTTCAAAGTTATATAGGAATTTTGTTGTCATTTCTTCTCAGACTGTGGCAGGTATAGTGGATGAAGACAGGTCTGCTGTCATTTCAGGAACGGGCTGCTCTGGGACTGAAGGCCTCAGCCGCAAGGGGTCTGCCTCCCTTCATTTAAACTCTATGGACTTCAGGATATTGACGGGGTAGGTTCTGGGTATGTGGGATTAATATGATCCTCTCCATGAGGGTGGGTTGGGGGCCAAGATTTATGGGAACCAGATAAGAAACATCAGTGGGTATGTCTGAGGGGACAAAGCCAGGAAGCCCTTGGGCTCAGTTAGCCACGAAAGAATCAGTAGGTCTTAACCAGGCCTAATTTCCAAGCTCTTGTATTTGTTCCAAATTAACCAGAACAAGCTGCTTCAGCCCAGTTCGGAGCACTAGCAGAAACCAAATGATAGGCGCCCAGGGTTTTGCACATACAATTGTCTTGCAGGCCCATGAAGCTCACCCTCCAGCGCTGTGACTCGGCATCACTCCAAGGGTCTGCTCCATCACATTCTTTCCTTTCTGCTTGTTTGTGGGTTTCAGAGGTGCCTGTCCCATCATCTCCTCTTTCCCTGTGGTACTCAGTAAATGCATGTCATGCCTTGTTATACTGGTCACTGAGGGTGGAGAGAACGCCGCAGAGTCTGATGGGGTTCTGCCTCCAGGAGCTCACTGCTGCGAAAGGGCATCTCCTCCTGGGGTCCCCAGAGCAGCCCCTTTCCCTCTCAAATTCTTCGGGACTCTTAGTGTAAAGTCCTGGGCTTTTGTTTCTTTTCTTTTTCCTTTTTTTAGCTGAGGAGTATTTTACATACAATAAAATGCAAAAATCTTAAAAGAGTTTTCTGACTTTTGATAATGCATACACCCTTGTCACCCAAAGGCCAATCAAGATCTGGAATGTTTCAGTCACCACAGAAAATTCCCTGGTGACACTTTCCATCCAGTTACTGTTCCCTGCCCCCAATCCATTGGTCTGCTTTCTATCACCTTAGCTTAGTGGTGCCTGTTATAGAACTTCAAACAATGGAACTCTTTTTGTACTAGCTTCTTTCACTCAGAATAATATTTTTGAGATCCATTCAGGTTGTTACCTACTAGTTCATTCCTTTTTATTGTTGATTGGGAGATGTAAGTTCTTTGTAGTGGGCTCCTGGAGGCAGAATACCATCTGAATAGTTGAAAAGTCATATCACAATTTGTTTATCCACTAGTCTGCCGATAGACATTTGAGTTGTTTCTAGTTTGGGGTTATTACAAATAAAGTTGCTATCAGCATTTGTGTGCAATATATGAGCACATGTATTTTATTTCTCTTGGGTAGTACTTAGCAGTGGATTTGCTAGGTCTTCACTTAGGTATATGTTCAACTTTATTAAAACAGACACACACACACACACACACACACACACCCAACCAAACTGTATTCCAAAATGATTATGCCATTTTACAGTACCACTAGCAGTGTCTACGAGTTCCAGTTGCTCCACATTTTTACAAATGTTTGGTGGTGCCAGTCTTTTTAATTTTAGCCATTTTAATGGCTATATAGTGGTAAGTCATTGTCATCATGTTATGTTTTTAACTTAACGCATCTTGGAGATTTTTCCATATCAGCATATGTGCTCTATTAACTTTAATGGCTATGCAATCTTTCACCGGATGGAAACATCACAATTTAACTATTCCTCTGATGATGGACAGTAGGTTGTTTCTATCTTTGACAGTGCTGTCACAAACCTTGTTCATGAGTCTGTGCAAATGTGCAAGTATATCTTTAGGATAAGCTCCTAGAAGTAGAATTGCTGAGTCAAAGGATATGTGCATTTTAAAATTTTGATTGATACTGACTATTCAGGTAACAGGTCAAATTAGCTGTCATCGGAGGAAATGAGGCTCCCAGAGCCACGTCCTGCCTGGTCCTCCCATGCCACACATCCCAGCATTACACAGCATTCACCACTTTTTGGCATTTGACTTGACTTGCTGATATCGGTCTCAAGATGTCTCTTATTGGCACAATCTTTCTAAAATTACATTTTATTCTATAGAATGGATGTACTATAATCTGCATAGTCATCTCCTTATTGTTGGATCTTTATTGAGGTTGCTCCAATAGATAATCTTGCAACAGATAATCTTGCAAAGAGCATTTTGGTGAACAGGTGAACTTGTACTTTTGTGCAAATAGTTGCCTAAGCAAATAATAACAGCTAAATTTACGGAGCCAGGCATTGCTCTAAACCCTTTGTGATGTATTTTCTCAAAAAGCCTATGAGTTGGGTATTATTATTAGCTTAATTTTATAGATGTGTAAATTCAGGCACACAGGTAAATAATATTTCCAGGGTCCTAGAGCTGATCAGGGATGATGGGGCTGGTTAAAACTCAGGCAATCTAGCTCCAGTCAGTGGTTCTGACCACTATGCTAAAATGTCTAGCTTGGCGTCCCACATCAAGGCGTTGGTTCAAAGGGTGACCACATTTAAAAGTGAGATGCTGTCAAATTACTCTCCAAGAAGGCTGTGCCATTCTCTGGTTCCACGAGAGTGAATGTGAAGGCCCCTTTTTCTTCCAACGGGTATGTCTTTTTCATTTCCATATCTTGGGTGTACGAGATATAGGAATGAAATACACCCAGCATAAGGTCCAGCATAAAGCAGGTAGGTACCAGAGGACTGCTGACTAAAGGGATGGTTGGATGCATGGATGGATGGATGAATAAAGGGGGACAGACAGGTGTGGGAAGAGGGTGTTTAGGCGTAATCAGCGGGGCCACTATCCAGTGTGGTGTCTGCCTTAAAAACTCATTCACTTAACACAAGTGCCAAGTGTTCCTTATTTTTCTACTCTTTCCTCAGATAACTGCTTGGCTGCCCTCATCCCCTCTTTTTAGGCACCTGCTGAACTTTCTCCGTCTGATAAGAGAGACCACCCTGTATAAAGCAGGCACCCCCTTTACTCTGCTTTGTTTTCCTCCTTAGCATCTATCCCCTTCTGACATCTATTTACTACTTCTTGCTACTGCTGTTTTGTTTATTGCCCGTTTCCGCTGCCTCCCTTCCATGCCCCCACAATAGAAGAAAAATCTCGGATTAAAGACTTAAATGTAAGACCTGGAAACCATGAAACTCCTAGAAGAAAACAAAGGAAGTAAACTCTTGGACATTGCCCTTAGCAATATCTTTTTAAATACGTCTCCTAGGGCAAGGGAAACAAGAGAAAAAATAAATAAATGGGACTACATCAAACTAAAACGTTTTGGTACAGCAAAGGAAACCATCAACAAAATAAAAATACAACCTACTGAATGGAAGAAGATATTAAAAAATGATATATCCGATAAGGGGCTAATATCCAAGATATATAAGGAACTCGTACAACTTATCTCCAAAAAAACAAACAATCTGATTAAAATATGGGCAGTGGACCTGAATGGTTCAGATGGCCAACAGACATACGAAAAGATGTTCAACATCACTAATTAATCATCAGGGAAATGCAAATTAAAACCACAATGAGATACCACCTCATACCTGTCATGATGGCTTTCATCAATTCATCAACAAATAACAAGTGTTGCTGAGGATGTGGAGAAAAGGGAAAGCACGTGCACTGTTGGTGGGATTGCAAATCAGTGCAGACACTATGGAAAACAGTATGAAGGTTTCTCAAAAAACTAAAAATAGAACTACCTTATGATCTAGCAATTCCACTTCTGGGCATTTAGCTGAAGAAAACAAAAACACTAATTCAAAAAGATATATGCACCCCTATGTTCATAGCATTACTAGTAATAGCCAAGGTATGGAAGCAACCTAATTATTCATCAATAGATAAATGGATAAAGATGTGGTATGTGTACATACACACATACAATGAAATATTCACCAATGAAAAAAGAATGAAATCTTGCCATTTGCAACAACATGGACAGAACCAGAGGGTATTATGTTAAGTGAAATATGTCAGACAGAAAAAGACGTATACCATATAATGTCACTTACATGTGGAATCTAAAAAAACCAAAAATGAATGAATATGCAAAACAGAAACAGACCCATAGATATAGAGAACAAGCTGATGGTTGCTAAAGTGGTGCTTATGAATAAATACATAAATAATAAAATAAAATGATAAATACATTAATGATAAAGTTTAACAGAGAGAATAAATAGGAGAAAGAGGATAGACTCATATATGGGAAAAAGTGAGCACAATAGTGTCAACTCTAGAAAAATTAAATTGGAATACAATTTAATCCTAAAGAAAAAAAATAAAGTGCACATTCCAATGAGTTCAACAGTTATACACACCTGCAAAACCACTGCTACAATAAAAATATAGAATATTTCCATCATTCCACGAGTTCCCTTGGGCCCCTTTACAGCCCATCCTTCCCAGGCAACCACTGATCTGCTGTCATTCCAGATTTCTACTCTAAAAACAAAACAAAACAAAAAGAATATAAATCTCACAATTGCAGGGGATTTGTCTGTTTTGTTCACTCATTTCTCCCCAGCCCCAAAGACATTTCCTGGCATTAGCAATATATGGTGACTATGGCACCTATTCACTGTTCCAGGAGCTGGCGGTGCAGCAATCGGCGGGACAGAGAACCCTCCCTCTGGGCCTGACATGAATCCTGCCCGCAGGTGAGAGCCCGGAGAAGCTCTTCCTCCCCTGGGCTCCAAGTCACCTGTCCCCTTTCTAAGAAGACTAAAGCTGACGGATCTCACGCGGCTGGGCCAGCCCGCCCTACAGCGCCCTCTGGCGGGCCCGCGCTTCCCCGAGGCGGGAGTCGCCGTGGGGCGAGGCTGAACGCGGGCCCTCCCACCCGCCGGCGCGCTGAAAACCCCGGGAGCTCCCAGGACCGTTTCCTCCACACTCTCGCTCACTTCTGCTTTTGCCCCAGAAGGGAAGGAGGAAGGCCGGTTGCGGGGCGGGCGGAGCGCAAGGCGAGGCCCGCGGGGAAGGGGGAATGAAGGGTTCTGCAGCCTTCTCCCCCGGCGTCAGCCACAAGATATGCGTTTCCCCTCATTTTTAGACGGTCTTGCTTTCCCCACGGCCCAACTCGTTTCATCTTCCGCCCCTGCACCCCCCACCCTTCCCGGGGAGGCGAGAGGCTGCGAGGTCAGAAGGCGGAGGCGAGGGCTGTGCCAGTCTCCTCCCTGGGACTCGTGGTCCCTCGGGCCCTGTACTAGGGGTTTGAGGTTAAAGCACGCAGTACTTCTGTGTTGGGGTCGAGCTTCTCCACGGCCAGCGGGCTCTAGGAGCATTCACCCGGGCACCGTGTGGGTGGACGCCCAGTCTCCTGAACCCACTTGGGAGGGACGAGTCGGCGGCTACGGGAGCAGAGGTCAGGGCGCCACCTGGCGTCCGCAGCCCGCAGCCAGCAGCCCGGACGCGCCTTAGGGGACACTAGCCGCTTTGGATACTGGTGTTGGGAGTCTCCTCCTGGGTCCTGCCCCCAACGCAGGATTCCCGGTCCATTTCACTTAGTGACTGGATCATTGGAAATATGCACGATAAGGTGGGATAAGGTTTTGAAGAGCTGAGGAATGACAAAAACAGAATGATTCTTCCTGGTGTTGGCATTCAAGTTTCCTGCCTTCACGGATGGTCTGAGGACTCCAAGTGGTCCTCCCTCCTCTCTACACTTCCCTCTGCCCCACACCCCCACTCATCTATATTGTTCTTTTTATCCTGGTTTTTATAAGGCATGTGATTATAAAAGGAATGAATAGTCTTTTTTTTTTTTTTTTTTTTTTTTTTTAAAGGAGACTATATCTTACGGTTGTTGAAGCCCTCCCGTTCACTGGAACATAGGTTTGTGCTCCCTGGAAATGCAGGTTTGCTGGTTCTTTTTCCTTGATCCTGGCAGGACCGTTGGCCCAGGGTCAAGTCCATCCCCTTCCTGATTTCCGCAGGACTGGTCCACCCACCCCAGGGCTGGAACCACACTGGAGGCAGCTGTAGAATGGGTGGAGTCTGGGGGCAGAGGGGAGGCAAGGGGTACCCCTGCCCCAAGGTTTTTCACTTTTCTTGTTGCATAACCTGATTGTATATCTTTTTTTCGTCCTTGTCAGGTTCTTCCCTACTCAAAGACAATTTTGTTTTATTGTAGGAGGTTTATCTTGATTTATTAGTAGCCCCTCTTAACCAGGGTAAGCCTTTTTTCAGTTGATGTGAGCTGCTTACAAAGGGCCACATCAGTGATGACCCAATACTCCAAGTCTGGTGACAGAAACCAAGGTTTGTGGTCCATTCTTCTGGTTTAGTCAGGGGTGGCCAGTCCCAGAAATCCATGCTCTAGTAGCAGTAAAGTTAAGCTGTCCTCTTTTTCCACCTTACGTGGAAAAATTATATTTATTTGTTCCTAATAAATATCTGAAAATACTCCGAGCAACAATTCTGTTGATATCATGCTCCAAAACATGTGTCCTCTTTCAGAATGCTGACAATCTGTGTGTGTCATGCAGTTTATTCAGGCAGCCCATGGGTGGACAGGGTGGGAACAAGTCTGGGTGCAGAAGCTGAGGTTCCCAGAGATGATTCTATTCATATGAAGCCCCAGGTCATTGTCTAGTGTGTTGGGCCCCAGGTGTTTGGAGTTCATGAACCTGTGAAGTAGCCTCACAGTTACTGGGGAAACGACATGGACTTGTCACTCATTGCTTTGGTGTGACATTAGCAAAACCAGATTCTATGATCAGTTCAGGAAAGAAAGGATATTTTAACACCAAGAGTCTCTAAATAGATGTTTTCTCATTTCACCAAGGACTGGTGGAATAAGAAAGGACAGCATGGGCCCCCGTGTGTGTCTGGGAGCCCTAGCTGATGCCCTTCACTGCGGGCTGACTGCCACGAGCACCCTGAGGCCTCAGTGACAAAGGGGGGACATCCATTCAGGGTGTAAGTCTCTGAAAACACAGACTTCGCAGTATCAAACCCATGTTTCACCTGCCCTGTCAGTGGCTAGTCACCATCTCTGGACTCTGGGACCTTCGGGACAGGTCTCTGTCATTGCACTCCCCACATTATTTTGTGGTTCTGACTCCCTACTGAACTGCTAGCTGGCTAAAGACAGGAACCTCCTTAGATCTGGCTTCTGGTTGCCCACCACTCAGCAGGTACTCAAATGCTGATTGCCCGAATGAATTACACTCAAATTCACTCCTTTGTATTTCCAGTTAAATAATTAAGGAAGTACTCATGGAAAGCTACTTCAGAATGAGAGAGGAAATGGCTAATTTCACACTGAGAAAATATATTTGCTAATTTTCTCACAGGATATTTTATAGCTACTTGATTTCCTTTAGGTTGTGTATGTTCTGTTGGGCAATTTACACTCTGCAAAGGAGAAGTATTCATGCCTTTCACTGCTCCGCCTTCTAAAACGGCGGTTCTCAGCCTTACTGCACATTAGAATGACTTGGGAGAGGTTAAAATACTGATGCTGAGGGCACCATCTCTGACCAACGGAATCAAGGTCTCTGGGGGTGGGGTCTGAACATTGGTTTTTGTTTATTTGTTTTTTAAAACAGTTTTTCCCAGTGATTCTAATAACCATCAGTGACTGAGAAGTTGCAGCCTAGAAGCACCTTTTTATTTTGCTCTTGCAACGGAGAAAGAGGAAGTGGTGAGGTAGGGGGAAGTCATGGATAAGGAACAGAGACTGACGTTCCAGGCGTGGTTCACAAGTTCCTGTGGGCTTGAGCCCTTGTTTTTGTCTTCCATAAAATGGGGACAACGATGGCTGGCTCGTATGGTGTTGCTGCACTTATCTGAGTGCCTGGCAAAAAGGAAGCGCTTGTGCTAGTTTTACATGTCACTTGTGTAGGCTGTAGTACCCAGTTGTTTGGTCAAACACCAGTCTAGAGGTTGATAGGAAGTTATTATTTTAGATGTGTGGGGGAGAAAAAAAGTAATTTTCCTCAAATCGTTCTAAATTCCTCTGGCTAGACTAAAAATCAAATTAACACAAGATGGATTCACAGGAGAAAATGACCAAAATTATTATACATGTACATACAGGGGTTCCATTAGAGTACAGGACTCGAGGAAGTTCTGGCAATTAAGCCTAAGATGAATTATACCTAAGATGAAGGGGGAGGGATATGATTTGGGACTTCAAAGGGCAGCAAGACAATTCACATGGAGATGGAAAAAGCAAATGTCTCATAAATAAATGTTGGCTGGGCCTTCTTTAACAATGGGATACAGAGAGGACTAGGTTTCTTCCCTGTCTATCACATTTAGTTCATATTAAACTACATTTATCTATGATAATAGTTCCCTTCCTGGAGCAAGTCCTTTATCTAAATTCTTTTAGGCAGTCAGGGGGAAAGTTAAAGGTTTTCCCCTCCCCCCCGAGTCTTTGTTTCTTGAAAATAATCGGCTTAAAATCATCAATATCCCAAAAGGCATATTTTGGTGGCAAACTTAGCTTCCCCTCAGTTGTGATTACTTTGAATCAAGCAGATTACCTTCCATAATGTGGGTGGGCCTCATTCAAACCGTTGAAGGCCTTAGAGGACAAAGGAATTCTGCCACAACATGGACTCCTGCTGGAATTTCCAGCCTGCCAACCTGCCTTGCAGATTTCAGGATTTTGGATTTGCCAGCCTCCATAATCCTGTGAGCCAATTCCTTAAAATCTCTCTCTCTCTCTCTCTCTCTCTCTCTCTCTCTCTCTCTCTCTCTCTCTCTCTCTCTTCCCTGTTTCTCTGGAAAATCCCAAATAATACCGGGCTCAATAAATGATGGCTACTGTTGTACCATCTAACTCAGTAGTAGCTGCTTCTGGTTTGGGGCAGTAAATAAGGCTGCAGCTTTATGGTGCAGAGCAATGGGCATTATCCCAAGAAATTGATAGGGATGAGCTCCCACTACAAAATTCCAGAGTGTGAAGTCCAGGTGCAAAGATAAATGCGTGGCACAGAAACCCTTGTCCCTTTCTTCATCTGAAACATGCCGATTTCCCTCCGGAGGGGGTCCTGCACCACAGAACACAGAGCCCCAGACCTGGGGTTGGGAGGCCTGGCTTTGGCTTCTGGCTGTGTCATCAACTCACTGTGTGACCTTGGGCAAGTCCACTGCTTTATCTGGTTTTTGGTTTCATGTCGGGGTTGGGCTGGGTGATGTATGAGGAGTTTTCCATCTCAGAGACTCTGAGTCTAGAGTTTCCTCTGGTGCTTCCACCTGCAAAGCAGGTTTCCCGTCAGTCTGTTTACTTGCTGGCGTTTGGTTTCTGCTTCCTAAGTGGTTGCAGGTTGGGGCACTTATATTTATGCTCACGAGAGAGGCCACATGGCTGAATTGTGGTTGTGCCATCTGGCTCCAGAGGATGCCTCAGACCTCACCCCAGCTGCACCCAGGCTCCTGGGGACACAGGCCTCAGGACACAGAAAATCTGGGCTCCTACAGGTCTCTGCTGCTGGAATTCCCTTCCCAAGTCTGCTCAGGCACACGAGGACCTTCCCTTCACTGCCACCTTGCCCTGGAGAGGGCAGAGATCACACATAGAGGACTCAATGATGTTCTGCAAACTCAGGTGTGAAAGAAATCGCACCAGCTGTGGTCCTCTTCAAATGATCCTAATTCCGACTATTCCCCCATCCTGCCTGAGACATCAGTCCTCAAGTACCTCAGGGACCTTGTGACATCAGTCCTCAAATACTACTGCCAAGTTGTGTGCTGTCCCAGGCTGCTGGGTCCCTTTGGGCCTGGCTTCTCTGCTGTTTCAGTGCCAGGCTGGTGGAGCTGGGAACCCCACTGTCCAGGTCACAGGTGTAGCCTGTGGCCATCCCCTCTGAGCACATGCCACTTCCCCAGAGCATCTGCAGGAAAACAGTTTGATCCACTGAGCCTTTCCTGTCTGTGGGTGCTAAGGGTACCCAGCCCTAACCCCATCTTCAGTGGCTTCGGTCTCTATCTGCAGGATGCAAGACTTCCCTTTGCTGCAAACCGCCCCTCCCATCCCCCCCGCCCCCCCACCCCACCGCACACAGTGCTTCTGGAGTTTCCAGGGAATGTTTCAGGAGAGGTCACACACTTTTCTCTCACCTTCTACTTGGAACTGCCCCGCCCCCTTGTGGAATTTGGCTGCCTATGAAGCCACTTGAGAGTGGTGACTCTTCACTGCCATTGCTGCCCAGGCCTGTTATGGCTCTGAAGCTGTCTTCCTGTCCAAGGGGGCATTTACCAGCCTCTCAAAACTGCAGTCCCAGAGGATCCAGAGGGACCACACAGTTGTGGTTTCCCTGCAGCCGGGCTGTGACCCCGGCAGAAGAGGAAGGATGCTCCCTCCTTTGCTCAGAGTTGCACCTTGTGACCTGGGCACAGATGCAGTGCTGCCCGTGGTACTGGGGCTCTTAGGACTCTCCTTCTGAGGACCCTTCTGCCTCAGCCGGTGGCTCCATAGGACCCCCACATACATCCTTGATGACCTAACTCCTCAGATGGGCTCCACATACTAGTCAGGAGTCTGCTGTTTGCAGGTGATGAAATCTCAATTTACGCTACCTATGATTATTTTTAAAGGAAATTTATTGGCTTATGTCACTGGAAACTCATGGTAAGTCTTAGGTATGGCTGGAACCAGGAGCTTAAACAATGTCGTCGGAACTCAGCTTCTCTCCTCTCTGTTCTCCTTTCCTTTGTGTTGGCTTCACTCTCAAGCAGACTTTCTCTACTTGGGTACCCCTAAAAGTTCCAGCTTATGTCTTTCCTACAGCTCTCAGTCTTGGGGGAAAGACATCTTCTCTTTGCCTTCAGTCCCTACAAATGTTCTGGTATTGGGTCTCCTTGCCTTAATTCACTTGCCTATTATGGAAGCAATCCCTGTAGAAGATGGGGGTGAAATATATATCCCCTCCTATGACAGTGGAGACGGGGGTGTGTATAGCTCCACCTGAACTACTGGAACGAGAGTGAGGGAGAGGTAGTTCTAAAGAAAATCAAGGTTCTCTTAGAAGAAGAAAGGAGAATAAATGTCAGGTAGAAACAAAACTTCAGGTGTGTGCTACATCCAGGCATAACTGCATTCCTGCATTGAGAACAAATGAGGCTCAAGATGGGAGCCCAATTGCAGCTAAATGCCAGTACAGAAGGGGTGTGAGGACCTGTCCGATAAGAGGTGCAGGCAGCCAGGGCTGTGAGAATTCAGAGGACAGAGTGAATGTTTGGACTGGAGCTGTATCGTAGAGCAATGCTTCTCAAGTTTTAATGTGCTTGTGAATCACCTGGGGTCTTGCTAAAATGTGGATTGTATTTCAAGGCCTTAGAGCAGTGATTCTCAACCACATAAATTTTCCCTGCCCCACGCCCCGGGAGATATTTGGCAGTATCTGGAGACATTTTTGGTTGTCACAACTGAGGGAGGGGGCTATTGGCATCTAACGGGTAGAGGCCAGGAACGCTGCTCAACATCTTCCAGTACACAGGACAGCCCTTCACAACAAAGAATGATCTGATCCCAGAGGTCAATAGTGCTGCAGTAGTCTGGAGAGCAGGAACCCAAGGGAGGACATCCCAAGCAGAGGAGCTGCTCAAGCAAAGGTACTGAAGGTGGAAGAAGTGTCTGGTTGATGGGGGCAGGTCATAGGAAGCCTGACAGGAGGGGTGGGTGCATAGGGATGGAATCTTAAAACCAGATATCCTGGGTTGGAAGAAAGTCCAATCCCTTGCTGCTGAAAGTATGCTCCACAGGACCTGCAGCTGCATGACCTGTGAGCCTGTTAGAAAAAGAGAGCTCAGGCCCCACCCAGATCTTCTTAATAAAAATGTACATTTTAGCAAGATCCAGGTGATTTGCATGTGCATTAAAGTTGGATCAACGTACCTATAACAGCTCCTTAGCATGAGCTCACCAACAGCTTGTATTTATCAAGCACCTACTATGTGCTCAGATTTGAATTAGATAAGCATTTGACTTACCTGGAGTGTAGGTTTGGTTATAGAGAAGCAAAATGAACTCCAAGTGTCCGATCTTCTAATAGGAAGTGCTCAGGACCCCTCCACCTTCTAAAAGGGTCAGGTAACAGTCAGATTTTGTAACAAGTGACCCTAGTCCTTTCTTTGGTCAGTGCTAATGATTGGATAGCTCTTGACCCCAGGGTAGCCACTCCAGGTGCCAGCCAGGCCAACTACCTCTGAGATGGCTTCGTAGTTTGTCTTGAGAGGACGAGCAGCCCCAAACAGACTCACCTCTTTTGGAGGTAGAAATCAGGAATTTCCAGGAGAGGTTGTTTATTGTAAGAGTTGGGGTGGAAGGGACCTTGGTAGCCACCAAATCCAGGTGGGAGCCAGTGGTCTGAAAGAAAGGTTGATACGGCTGAGACTAGGGAGACATACAAGAGAAGCAGGGAGGACCTGAGAGACACCCAGAGGTAGAGGAAAGAGAGACCACCACAGAGAAAGTTCTTACCCTGATGGCAGTCAAGTCTCAAAGCTATACAATTCAGCCCCTTTTTCTTTCCTCAAAGAAACTGCACAGTCTAACTAAAACACAACCATTTGACAGTTTATATTTAACTGATTTGCTTACATCTCTAGACAGATGTAAAGACTAATAATAAAATTCCAAGTGGGAGGAGGACATTTCAAATTGCTTTTGCTTTAGCTCACATACATTAATTTTTTGGTACATTTCCCCTTAAGATTATGATGTTAGCTGCCTCTCTAACAACCATTTCTCCCCTCTCTTCCTTCTTCAGAGAACCCTAATTTTGTTTAGGGATACAGGTAACTCAAATACTATAGTATTTGAGGTAACTGTCTCTGCAATATTTGAGTTAGCTGGCCCTACTCCTGGGCAGACCCCAGTTAGTCTGAGCCAGCCATGGTGGTCTCGTCTTTTTGCCAGCAAATAGGAGCAAGCATGTGGCTCAGTCCTGGCCCATGAGATGAATGGGGATGTCTGCTGAAGGCTTCTGGGAAAGTGGTCCAGACTCCTAAGAAAGGGCCTAGAAGAAATGGTTCCTTTCCCACTGGACATTTTACAGTCTGAATGTGATGCTTGGACCTGCTACAGTACACAAAGGTGAAAAATGACAAGTAGCAGGGCTCGTGCACAAGTCTTTGAGTGTACCCGTAGTCTGGAGGCTCCAAAAGTATTATAATTGGTACAAAGATACAGCAAGTTATTAATCACAACTAGATTAATATAATCCTGAATCAGAAGAGATTCTCATCACAGACCCTTTGCCACCCTGGGGAAGCCAGGATGTGGAAGGCACAGCTCCTGGATTTGGCCAGGGCATAGAGACCACCCCATTCCCCAGTGGGTAGTGGTCTGCTTTCAGCATCCCCCTGGTCTGCAGGGGATATTAAGGTAGGGAGAACTGGGTGTGGCTTTTCTTTTTTAATAATACCTCCATTGATGTTCGATACTATTTATGAAATGGATACCAAACTAGGAGAAAAATAGGTCTACCATATTCTCCTTCGCCTCTGTGAGGGGCCCAGGCTCAGGCTCTACTGCAAACATGTAAACCGAAAACATTTTCTTCTCTGGTTCTCGGGAATCCCTGAGATGCTTTCCTCCCAAGGTGCCGCTTTCGGTAGGCCCAGGTCCTAAAGCCGAGAACTCTGTGAACTGACTTCCACTGAAGACGTAGGGCCTGTAAGTGTCCTTTGGGGGGCAGAGCCTGACCCCAAGGAGCGCCACTGAAGTAATGGCAGGCACCGTGACAGCCAAGCAGCGGAGGTGAACTCTGGGCGCGGCCAGGGCCGCCTCCAGCCACGCAGTCCCGCCTTTCTCTGGGGCCATCTGAAACTGGGCGGGGAGGGGTGGGTCTCTGGGTGTCGCCGCGTACAGGCGGGTCAGCTGCGTCGGGTTAGCGGGACCGGCCCTGCGCGGGGCCGGCGCGTAATGGGGACCATGCCCGCGCTAATGGAAAGCAGCCGTCGCATCCCCGCCCAGCCTCCTCCTCCCGCTCGGCCCAAGAGCGGCCGAGATAAAACGGAAGCGCCTCGAGAGGCGCTTTGATTGCAATACGAAACAAATTATTCCTCCCGGAATGGAACAAAATAAGTTAGAGTGAAGTCTCAGGCCGTCATGCCTCCCCGCAAGGCCACTGCCGGCGGTCCCAGGCCTGCCGCCCCCGCCACGCACCGCAGGAACGATGCACCGAGGGGCGGCTCGCCCGCTGAGCGGGGTGGTTGGAGATCCTGGCCTCTGGACCAACCACCTGCACGGGTCCTAAGCCTTTGTCAGTGGGACAGCTGGCTGCGGGGTGAGTTCCTGGTTGAGCGGAAGTTTCCTCCACGTCCGTGGTCCTCAGACTTGGGTGTGGGACCCTCAGAATCTCCTTGGAGGGCTTGTTAACAAATTGTGAGCCTCACCCTCAGAATTTCTGATTCCGTAGGTGGGGTGGGGTGGGGTGGGGCCTGATAATTGACATTTCCCAGGCAATGTTGGTGCTGCTGGTTCAGAGACACCACTGTGAGAACCACCTGATAAAGACGGTGTAGGAGTTTCACTGGCCTGACATTCAAATGGCTGAGTCCTAGAGAGGTCTGCAGGGGATAAATTGTCCAGTAACTGCTCAAGTGACCTACCAACTAATGAATATGCCTAGCTTCAGGTCTCTTTGGAGCCCGTTTTATTTATTTTTTCTAATTTTTTATTGGGGAATACTGGGGAACAGTGTATTTCTCCAGGGCCCATCAGCTCCAAGTCGGTGTCCTTCAGTCTCATTGTGGAGGACACAGCTCAGCTCCAAGTCCAGCCGCCGTTTTCAATCTTAGTTGCAGGGGCCGCAGCCCACCATCCCATGCGGGAATTGAACCGGCAACCTTGTTGAGAGCTTGCGATCTAACCAACTGAGCCATGGGGCCCCTGGAGGCCTGTTTTTGATTGATCACCCCTCTCCAATAGTGAACCAATCGAGTCCCACTCCAAAGCTCAGAGACTGGAATTTCCCAGCAGCCTGTGCAGGTGAGTAGGCAACTGCCAAATGCCTTTTAACAACACTAGTAAAAGCTCTAGGACTCCAGGCAGCCCCTTTGGATGATGCTTCCTTTCTAGCTCCTTGGCCTCTAAAACGGCCTCTGGATGTGTCACTGTGCCTGGCCAGAGGTAATTCCTCGCAGGGAGTGTGTGTGTGTGGGGGGGGGGGGGGTGGAGTGTGGGAAGTGGGTAGTGGAGAGAACAGTGGCAGTAATTCTTGCTGTGGTGTCCTCTCAGTTTCTGCCTGGCTCCAAGGAACCCACTTAGGGATCTAAGAACCTGGAAGAGTTAGACTTACTGTTTTAGGTGTGGGATGTCTGGGATGAGTGCCTTCCCTCCTGAGCAGACATTGGTTCTCAAACTTGAGTGTGCATTACAATTGCCTGGAGGCCTTGGATTGCTGACCCCTCCCCTAGAGTTGCTGATTCAGTGGGTCTGAGAATTTGCATTTCTAACAAGGTCCCAGGTAATGCTGATAGCCTGGGTTCCACACTTTGAAAATGCCAAACTAGACTGCATTGTGCATCTCCAAGCCCCTTCTGTAGCCTCAAAGTGGTCATGGTATGTGTGCCCAGCCCACACACTGTACATCCTCCATCAGTCGATGGCCTTTGTGTTCACCACCTTTCCCATCTTTCAGAAGGCAATCTGGTCTGCTTTCTGCTCCCTGGCTCTGAGAGCAGAGAACAAGGTGGTTCAGGCTTGGGAAAAGCAGCATCCCCCACTCCCAGTTTTGCATGCAGTCAGGAATTAGAGCTCCCTTCTTCTAGCCATCCCTCACCCTCTAGGTTTGCTTGAGTTTCAACCCTAGGCCAGACTGGAAAGAACAGGAAACTGAGGAAGGGATCTCTTTAATATGCTCTTTAGGCTCCACACAAGACCAGGGCTAGAGGGGTCACTATTGAATTTCTGCCAGTGACAGGATCTCCCCGGTGTGATACTTGTTTTTCACTCTGTGCCTTGCACATCGTAGTGATTTATGAACTATTTGCTGATTGTTTGGGGAAACCTACTAGGAGGGGAAACAAAACAAAAGGAAGACAGTCCTCAGGGCTCCCATGAACTAGAAGTTTTTGATCAGTGTCAGCCAGCTTGGCTGAGGAGGTGGGGTCTCTCCCCTTTGGTCTCCTGTGTCAGAGGCTCCTGGGTGGGAACCTCTGCGGTTGTGAGTAAGCAAGGTCAGCATCATTTTGTGTTGGGAACTTTGAGGCTGCCCCAGCAAGCTGGAGATCTTGGAAACGAAGGGGCAGGTGGTCCATGGGAGGCTGGGGTCAACCAAGGCCACAGGGAGCTATCCTTTGTTCTACTGCCTCAGGATCTCCAGAAACGGTAAGTTTCTTTAGGAATTTAACCGAACATTTACACCAAGAGGTTTAGAAAATGTCAAATGTGAATAATCATGGCATTTTTTGGATTAGGATGTCAGTTACCAATTTAGATGAAAATAAGCCATGTGCAACCCATTAGGTTTTCATCATTTTCCTCTTAATTGGTTGTACTTTGAGACTGTGTATTTAGGAAATGGCTAAATTGGCTGTAGGTTCCCTATTTGGTTGTTGCCGTGATTCTCAACCCTAACTGTATATTGGAATCAACTAGGGTTGCTTTGAAAAATACTGATGCCCTGGCTACACCCCAGATGTGGAGCCTGGGCACAATATTTTTTAAGACTCACCAGGTGATTTTTGTAGTGCAGCTAGCATCAAGTAATTCTGAGCTACTGATTGAGTGGTTGGAGGGCCAAACTTAAGCAAATTAGACTTTTGGGGCATCTGCTTAGCCTTCAATAAGTGCCATGACGGCTCTCTCCATGAAGAGACCATCAGAAACCACGACCAGACCCTTCCCATCACCAGCAGTTCTGGTTGACAGGACCAGGGGTGGGGACCTGACCCAGGGGGACAATTTTGCTTTCACAGGAAAATGGAAGTGGGACTCAGATTAAAGCTATAACTGGGCTCCTCCCTTGAACAGAGCAGAGAAGAGACCTGGTCAGAGCAGCAAGAAAAGTCGGTGTGCAGAGGAAAGCTACCTGGGTTCCTGCCATCCCCTCAAGCCCCTGTTTCAGCTTTTCAAGAAGTCTAGCTGCCACCCTGCCTGGGACTTCAAGGGTCACCTACAAATCCTTATAACACTCTCCCTCACCCCTGTTAGGTTTAAGCCAAATCTAGTGGATTTATTTATTTGTGACCAAAGAGGCCTGACATGTGCACAGACAACAGCACAACAAAAGCACACAAAAATAAACATGTATTCACCTCCCCCCCAACACACACACTCACAAACACCCAGTGTTTAAACCAGGCTCTTTGTAACTCCATGTGGTCCCAATGGAAGATTCTTTGGAATCTGTATTTTCCGGAATCCACTTGGAGAAACCTCAGCTTTCAATTCAATTGGGAACAGCAGTGGTTCCCTAATGTGGCTCCATGGCTTCATCAGAATCACCTGGAGGAACTGACTTACAGCTACAACACATACACAGATTGCCAAGCCCCAGCCCCAGAAAGGCAAAAGCTGTGCAATTTGAAGAGGATCCTGAAATCTGTGTTTTATAAACTTTCTCCAGCAATTCAATCTACTAGGAAAAGGCTGGCTGAATTAATGTAGTTTATGAAATTCCTATTGTGGTGTCCCTATCAAGTCTGAGAGATAGATAAGAGCCTAATCTGTGGACACACAACATAAAAACCAGTGAAGTTCAGGCTAGTAGTTGGAGCACATGTAAACAAGCAAACAGGCTAAAGGGACATTTCCAGGTTGGCAGCTTGAGCTGGTCAAATGAACCAGATCATTTGCTTTGCCTCTTTAGCTCTAGATGCAACCAAAAAAAAAAAAAAAAAAAGTATGTGAGTATGTGTGTGAAGCAGCAAGTGTACCTTTTATTTTAGAAACAAAAATATCATTTCTGACCCAACAATAGCCGGATCCCTGTGAATGAAGGGTTTGCATATTTTCCTGTTTTAACGGTTCTAGTATAAACAGCCCAAGCCCAGGCCTGATTGTCAGTAGGTCCTGAGCAGCCCAACCAGAGTGCTGGAAATGACTCCTTTAGCCCTGAGAACCTGGACCCGGCTTAGTGCCAGGACTCAGGGTTGTGTTTTACAGCAGCAATGGGGTCAGGAGTTGAGGGAGAGGGCAATTGCAGTGTTCCCCAAGACCAAAGCTAATGCCAGAAGCAACAGCAGTAGCAGCTGCAGAGGCAGTAGCAGCTGCAGAGGCAACAGGAGCAGAAGCTACCACGTATTGAGTAACTACCACCTATTTATACAGGTACCAGGCTAACTAATGTAATTATTTATTTGGATACTTAAGAAAGCTCAATGTGGTAGCATTATTATTGCAATTTTTAGAATGAGGTTCAGAGAGGATTTGCAGCTTTTTTGAGATCACACAGCTTCTAAGGGATAGATCCAATATTCAAATAAAGGCATGTTTGACTCCTAACTATTATAAGATACTGTACACAGAAACCTAGGTCACAGACACCATCTTGTGTGCCAGCTGGGGATATAGGGCTTTGTTCCTAGAAGCAGACTAGACACTTTGCTGGTCCCTGCTTTCTTTCAAGACATTTCTCTAAGCACCCCAGCTCCACTGGTCTCCAACAAAGGGAGATAGCTGTCATCAGGGACTAGAAGGCTTTCTCCCAGCTCAAAGCAATCCCAAATTTCTGGGTGTATCCTTTGTGCTCTGAGAGTGGGACCATGACTCTCCTTTGGGGATTAGCAAAAGACCAACTACAGATTATATATTTGGTGACTCAGAGACTTTCCTGGACCCGAAACAAAGAGAATGGTGCTGTTACATAAAAAAAATTGTAGTTCACCCATATGATGGATTATTAAGCATTCACTGAAAATCGTGTTTCAAAGAATAAAATATGGAGAAATCCTCATGGTGAAAGGTTAAAAGAAGCTGGATACAAAATTGCAAATTGTATATAAAATATATTCTTTCAATTATGGAAATTAGACTTTCATTAAAATATATAAAAGACCAGAGGAAATTCACCAAAATGTTTTACTGTGGTTACCTCATGGGGAATGGGTGGGATTTCTCGTAATTTTTGTTTTCTTTGTGCATCTTAATGTTTTATTTTTCGCAATTTTCTTCAATTTGAATTGTCTTTGCAAATGGGGGCAAGGTGAAAAGTCTTAATATATAGCACTGGAAATGCACAGGTATGATTATTGATGGATTTTTATCCCACCTTGGGTTTCATTAGGTGGAAGTGTCTTCTGGCCTCACCGGTTAACACCTATTTCAAGAGCAAGGATGGAGGCATCTTGGGCCAGTTCTGTCACTACTAGGCAGACCCCGAGCGAGGCCCGGTGCGGTGCGGGGAACCAGCCCCTTCAGGTCCTTGAGGCGCCTTTAATTTGGTTGGGGAGACAAATGCACTGCAACGAATGGAGGCATCCAATCGCCAAGGCGACTATTAAGTGGGGTTGAAAGTCGATCGGAGGGAGAGGGCAAGGTTTTCTGGGCGCAAGCCTTGACCAATGGGGTGCTAATCAGTGGTATGGTGCAGAGATTAAAGGGGCCTGAGCACAGCCTGGGGCTCTTCCTAGGATCCCCAGAGTCCTCAGGTGGCCTGAGGGAAAGCGCCTGGAGGATCCCTGCGGGTTGCGGCTTCCCACGCCTTGCCCCACTCCTCGAGGGCCGGTCTGCGGGTGACCTCGGCGGAAGTCGCAGAGTAGCTGGATTGCCAGCGCAGAATTTTGGCTCTCTTAGCGGCCCCCCTGGTCCGAGCACCCGGAATCTCTGGTGCCAGCAGGTAGCAGGAGCCAGAGATTAAGAAATACGGGAGGGTTTCTGTAGTAGTTGAAGGTGCAGCGGCCACTCCCCGGGTCTACCGAGAGTGGGGTCACCCACTCTGCGCTGTGGAGTAGCCTTGCTCTACACTAGCACCTCTAGCGTGCGCACCTCCTCGGGCTGTTGAAGGAGAAGGCGATGATGTGGTTTGGTGCCAGCAGAGGGCAGACTTGAGGCTGTGTAGCCGCCAGGCGACTACGCCTCACCGAGGGCTCCCTTCCAGCTCCCAGGCTCTGCCAGGTGGGGGCGGACTTGGAGCCCCACGACTGGCGACCGGCGACCTCAGTCTGTAGGAGCTGGGCGCCAAGGCCCAAAGACACCTGGCAAGATGTGGTCAAGCTACAGCCCTCGGCAACCTCAGCCTCGGAGAGTGAGGGCTTGGGGCCGGGGATATAACCAAATGGCCCAGGAGAGTAAGCAAGAAGCAAAACCCAACACACACACACACACACACGGAAGACATACGAGTATGTCAGATCCCAAGCGTGTAGGAACCTTAATGATGCTGGTGAGAGCTAGTACAGTATTCGCATCTTTGGCGAGGAAGTCAGAGGATAGGAACCTGATGGCTCCAAGCAGCGCGCAGGTGAGGGCGCCAGCAGGGACCTGGCCATGCGTGCTGGGAGCAGATGGACCGTTCCCTAGGGTTCCAGACACAGCTAACTGGGGATTCCAATCCCGACCCTGGGTAATTCCTGGCTGTTGAATTTGGGGGAACTCACTGTACTGCTGTCATCTCTGATTAATTCCTTCTGTAAAATGGGCATGGAGGGCTCCGGTCTTGCAGGGTCGTTAGAGATTCCACACAGCAGAAGCTCAATGAATTCGTTTCATCACTCCTAGGACTTTGGCACAACACCAGGCCCCTGGGTTTGCTGCTGGGGTGAAATGATCCTGTTACCATGCGTTTGCCTGCCGTGGCTGCCTTGGAGACATAGTCCGCCAGGTTTTGGGACCGAGTTGCGGGCGCTTTTTCCCGGCTCTTCAGCGAGCCCCGAGCTCCCTCGCCCTGGGCAATCCGGTCACCAAACTCAGGAAGAGGGCACTTATCAAGGAATGAATTGAAATCCGGCACCCAGCGAGTTGGGTCTCCCGGGAAGCCTAGCCAAGGGCCATCGGAAGTGGGGTCTCTTAGGACGCTAAATAGGCCAGCCTCGGAGCGCAATGGGCAAACACATCCAGGTTCAACAGCGGGCGGGGGCTTTGGCAGGCCTTGGTCTCCCACAAACTGCATACACACGGGCGTCCATTAACTTCTCTCGGCTTGTTTCCCCATCTAAAATTCAAAAGGAGAGCGAGCATTTCCCAGGATAGTTGTGAAAATCGTGGTTGAAAACTGTAAAGGCCTGTGTAAATGTGAGGCGTAATTACTATTCAGGAGCAGCCAGCTCCATCAGTGCCTGCACAGAGCGCGAACAGGATAGATGCAAGAAGTGTACAAACGTGTGCAAATGTACATCACGCTTGTGTAAATGAGTGTGCCTGTCTCCCTAGATGCAGGGCAAATGCACACTCACGTGTATGCATGTACATACACACGGTATGGGACACCCTCATGAAGACGTGTGCATGCGCACTGCACGTGAACACAACGTGTGCCTGGAGGCAGAGTGTGTACACTACTCAGCCTACACGTTTCTCTCGAACTGGGTAAATGCCACTGGGGGAAGCAGGGTCTCACGTGCCTTTCCAGGGTGCGGTGAAGCCCGGATCCGGTCAGCGCCTCGGCGCCGCCGGGCTCCTTTATCTCTCATCTGCCGGCCCATGGGCAGCTCCAGTTTCAGTGGGGACCAAGATCCCCGGGTCGGCTAGAGGGGGCAAAGGGCGAGAGAAGGATGAGTTGAAGGGCACTCCGGGCACGCACGTTTGAAGGGCCTCACTCCCTTGGTCTGTCGCTTTTTCTTTGCCTCCCCAGGTCGCGTCCTCAAGGAAGATAAAAGAGATCCTGATCAACTCAGGGAGGCGGCTAGGGCCCCCTACCCACAGAAGCCATCATGAAGTCAGGCGAACCAAGGGTTCGCCCTTGGCTTAGGAAAATACGCGGCTGCTTCGCGGGCCCCAGGACACCACGTGATATGCATGGGAGGCGCGCAGCGTGGCTCTGGAGGTCCCTGCTTCTCTGCACCCACAGGTCTCCCGGCTCGTCTTCCCTTTCTTCCTTCGGAAAGATTCTGAGCGGTGCAGCATTCGCATCACCTGGTTGTGTCTGCGGAGAAAAGGACTCCGTAGGCGTTTTGGGAAGACCAAGGCCACCGCCAGGCAAAGGCAGTGTGCCGCGGAGGCTTGAATTCCGCGGCGATACGCGTTTCTAAATCACGGAAAGCAACAGAATCTGTTCACAAAAGCTCTCCCCTCCATCTCCGCAGACCCGTTCTGCCGACAGGAGAGTATTAGGCAGAAAATTTGAGGCCTAGGGCTGGAGGAGTCCCAGCGAGAAGGCACGGAGGCGCAGATGCGTCAGACACGGCACGAGTTCGGCTCCTGTGCGTCAACCGAGCCCAGAGGCAGCGAACACGAATCGCAGCAAAAGTAGCGCACAGTTCCACGCTGAGGACCAAGTCAGGCGAGGTCCGGCGGGGAGCCACGGCCACTCGCCCCGCCCCCCCGCCCCGGGGCCTTTAAGTAGGAAAACATAATGCTGGTGGGAACTGGGCCCAAAGAATTTAGTGGCAGAAGACTTTCAGGCCAAGTCGGGACACGCGCGGATCGGTGCCTCAGTTGGACTTGGGGGTGGGGGAGCAGCCCCTAGCCTTGTAGCCCCTGTTCCTACAAGGCTGGCCTTTTGGAAAAGGCCGGTGGCACAGCCCCTCGGCCCCCTCCCTCGGGAATCTACAGGGCTCTGACCCGGCCTTTATCTCGGCGTGGTCAGCAGGCGTGGGGGCTTCAGGAAAGAAGACAAAGGCCCGGTGTCTCTGCGGGCGGGGGCTCGGTTTCCTGACTCTGCTCACACTCAGCCTTTAGCGGTTTTGGGGGAGATTTTAAAAAATATGTGTCGAATTTCCTTGCCCCTCCCCAAGATACAAACAAACAAACAAACAAACAAAGTATAAAGGATATTCCCCTTCCCTCCTCTTCCCTGGAGAAGAAAGTTGCCTGGAATCCTGCCCTTTCCTTTTCTTTGCCCGCCTAAAAAAAGTCATTTTCCTTTATACAGAGAGGAAAATCGGGGGAAAGGTTGTATTTTATTCGGTTTGATGGTATTATTACTGAGGACAACAGGGTCACGCTGAGCTCCCAACTTGGGAAACCCGAGTTGGCCTCTCGGCGTGGCGGGGACTTGGCCAGCCTCCGCCCTGTGCGCTTAGCACGTTTGGGGTCGATCAGGGCCTCCGGCGCTTCCTCTGCCCTCTCTGTCGTTGGGAGCGCCATGTGCTCAGAGGGGCCCAGTCTTTCTCCCCGAATTTTGTTTAGAGCTGCCAGGAGGCGCCTAGCCGGCGCCTGAAGATCTGCGCTTGCAGCGCCGCCAACAGGCTTGCGGACCGGGGGTTCTGGCGGCCCAGCCTGGGTCTTCGGAGCCACCGGCCCCCCACCGCCCCGCTCCCACCCGCGGGCGGTGCCTCTGCCTGCTGTAGCTCGGCCCAACCCGCTTCCTGCGTTTGCCCCTCACGTTTCCCGTCTTTCCACAAAGACAGAGAGGGGAGCCTCTCACAAGAGCTGACCTCCGCAACCTCCCGCCGGGTGGCTACCTACAGCTTTTCCGAAAAAGGGAGGGAAAAAGTTCAAGCAGTCCCGCGTTCCAGAGCGAGGCTCCTGAGGGTGGGAGGCACCGGCCCAAGAGCCTAGAGTGGCGGCTGTGCCTGGCCCCAAGCGCCTGGGTCTGTGTCACTTCGCAGGTCATCCGCCTTGTCAGAGAAAACCTTGTACAGCAGTGAAGACTGCCTTAGGAGAAGCTCGAGGGAGGAGGTTGGAAGAGCCGCGGGTTTGGGTATTCACGGCGACAGAGACGGGATGCACCTCACCCCCAGGGTCAAGGGGATGGGGCAAGGTGGACAGTCACAATCGCCTGGGCCCAGACCTGGGAAGGCTCTCGGGGCACGCAGGGGTGGCCGTGGCCACTGGGTTAGGATGTCAGACCCTGCAGGGTTACTACCAAAGGCTTTTGCTCTCCTTCTTTCTTTCCTTCCTTCCTTCCTTCCTTCCTTCCTTCCTTCCTTCCTTCCTTCCTTCCATCCTTCCTTCCTTCCTTCCTTCTTTCCTTCTGTATGGGGAGGAAAACCACCTACTATAAACCACCTATTATAAACCAGGCATTTGACATTAGAACATTTAATTATTGCAATTACATTGCAAGGTATATATAATTCTATTTTATAGATCAGGAAACCAAAATTCAGAATGGGTGCTTTGCCCAAGGTCACACAGTTATTAAAGGAGGCCATATGGCTCCATACTAGTTCTTCCAGGCTGAACAGGCCCCTGTCCTTGCCTCATCCCACCCAAGGTACATCCCAGGGGTCACATGGTTCCAGAACAAGCTTGTCAGAGTTTACCACTGAGCTGGAGCCTGTGCAACAAACAGTCAACACAGAAGTTCTCAGGTACGATCTGCCCAACCCTGTGCTTACTTCTCTTCTGGCTGGCTCCCCCTTCCCCCTTTACTGAGCTCTTCCAACATTGGGCAGCAGCGCCTATGCCACTTGGAGAGCCCAAGTGGGCAGTTGGGCTCAGCTCTCTCAGGTCTCTCCTTAGAATTTCCAAGGCTGTTTGTCCCACAGAAAGCTATATGACCTCTGGCTGTCCCTGTCTCTTCTCAGGATCCCAGTTTCCTCAAATGTAAATAAAGAGATTTGGGGTTCCTGGGGCCCAGATGCTCTTTTGTGATAGAATGGAGCCTTCTCTCCAGAAAGCAGAAAGTGGATAAGACTGCTTGGCTTCAAGAATCCTTACTTTCTGGTCCCTAAGACAGAACCTGGGCCATGAAGTTTGCTCCCAACCACTCCATGCCCCTGGCCCCCATCTCACAGTGGGAGCCTGGTCCCATCCCTTCCTCCAGGTCCCACAGGCTACTCCAAGAAGCAGGGGCTGCTTAGGAGGCAGCAGGACCGACAAGGTATGGTCACAAACCAGCTTAGCGCCACAGAATGGGGTCACTGTAGGGCTCCTGAGCTTGACCCAGCAGGTCCCGTGCTCCAAGCCTCCATTAAGGAAACAGCTCATTCATAGGCAGACTGTCTTGGGTCTGACCTAGTTTCCTGGCTCATCCTCTTCTGCTCCTGTGGTTGCAAGAAGCCCCAGTCGGGCCCTGATTTCCACCCAACATTGGGGGCTCCTTGCAGCTGGGGTCTCCAGCCTCTGCTAGTGGGACGCCCAGGCATCTAACATCAGGTGAAAGGTCCTGGGCTTCAAGCCCACCCAAACCAGAGATGCAGAGCAGTGAACTCTTGTGCAAGGGGGAAGCAGGCCCAAGACACCTCCTGGAATAGAGTGTGGGGCCATCCTTCTAGGTCCCCATCCCATAGTCCCTTGGTGCATGTACTGCACTGGGAAAGATTTCTCCTGGGTCCCCCTGAGAACAGGATTCCCCCTACCCAAGTATTCTGGCTGGGAAGTCTTAGGGAGCAGGAGTAACCAAGAATTGGTGTGTAAATGTGAGGGTGTGTTTATCTTGTTAGTGGTAAGTGTGAGGATGTTTCTGTGCATACAAGTGCACACATACTACTCATTCAATATCGTGTGTAGCAACTCAGTACTCAGGACATGCAGAAGTTGGCTGGGTATTTTTATCAAACTCCATTGACGTTGTATTTACAGTATGCCCTGGCAAGCATATATACATATACCCATGTGGTCTGGCCATCTAGATCAGACTGTATATGTTAAGGCATACTTGCTATGTATCAGGAACTCACTTAACACTTTTGCCCTCACTTAGAGAATTCCTTAAGTCATCTTCTCTAACAGAAACTCAAAAGTGCAAAGAGGGAGAGGAGAGAGAGGAAATGAGAGATGAAGAAAGTCAGCCATTGCCTTGAACTTGTAGCACTGGGGGAAAATGAGCAAACTATACGGTTTTTGAGAAACTCCCAGGGCTGGAATTAGAGAAAGATGTCTTCCTGTGGGCATCCATGGAGAAGTGGGGTATGATTTGGCTCCCTTCTCTTACTTCCTCCAATCCCTGTTTAGACCAGAAATCCCACACCACCGATTCCTTCATTTCATCCTTTGCACTTGGTGAGGCTGCCACTCTCTCCCCATGCGTCTTCGATGACGCTTGCCTTTCAGTACGTAGCGGGCAGAGAGGCTCTGTCCTCCAGTGCTGGCATAGGCCAACATCCACACCTCACTGGAAGCTCTGCTTTCTCTGCTTGGGGTAGCATTGGGGGCTGCTATGTCCTACTCTCAGAATTGAGAGCCTCAACCAGCTGAAGCAAAGATTCTGTATGTATTTTCTGTTATCATTCAGTAAGCCAGGATTACATACCCAGAACATAACTGTACACATTACCAATGACTTATGAATGCAACACACACTGTGGTTCCAGTAAGCACTTCCTGAGTACTAGCCATATGATTATTACAATGCCCCAAATATGTGCTTTCTCTGAAGGTGAATGACAGACTTACACACCTCCCACTCTGTCACCAGGATACGACTTTACACTGGATGCACACATTTGCAGCAGGCACAGACTACACAACTGTCCATGGGATACATGTTCAAACCACAGAAAGCACAGACAAGCACGCAGCAGTCCACTTTCTTTTCTGCAACTCCCCTTAGCCAGACAAAGGCACAGCAGATCACCAGAAGAGCCCAGACACCAGGCCTGACCAGCCTCTTGGGCTTCCCGTACCAGCTGAGCCTCCCTCAGGAGCCTGCTCTTCACAATCCCTGGCCCTGGCAGGCTCCCCAATCCTTATCTCAGGATGATGCTCCTCAGAAACTCTATGGCTTCATCCTCCACCTTCCAGCCTCCAGGGGATGCCCGAAGGAGATGCCACTTAACCTCGGGTCCAACTGCACATAACAGAGATCACATTCCTGAAATTCCCACGCGTGACCATCAGTATAGACTGAAGTGGGAAGCCTGCAGCCTCGTTTCCCACTGCGCGCAGCCGCTTTTCCCCTCACTGGTCGGCTTGGACCTAGCGCCACTGCTGTCCAGGTTCAGAGTGGGGGGCTGTGAAGAACATGTGGCTGGGTGCGGGGTTCAGCCCAAGCTGCGGGACTCCGGGTGAGAAAAGGCCAATGGAGGACTGAAGGCCGACCCCCCGCCCCTGAGGAAACCTCAGTATGCCGAGGTACAACCCGGTCAAACACCAGTGTGCCTGCGCGGAAGCACCGGTGTTTATTCGTTATTTGGAGTCTCAGTAGAAAAGAAAGAAAAAAAGATTAGATTTCTACAGTCACGCAGTATGTTCACTCCTCTTACACATTATCTAAAGGCAAATGAATTCTGATAATTAAAAAATAATAAGTCATTCGTTACATTTGTACAGAGGTTTGCAGCTTACAGAGCATTTTCACAACCAGAATTTTATCTAATTCTGGCTGTTATATTTGACTGGAAAAATTTTAAAGTATGAAGGCAATATAAGGAAAACAGCCCACACACCTAGTCCGACTGTATAAGAGGTAACATACAAAATGCGTGGGTGCAAAAACACAACAAGTCCTACCTACAGTCGCGCCTTGTGAAGGAACCACGGCAGATAACATCTCTAATGACGTTCAACAGTCGCAACAGACCAGCGATGACACAGAAAACAAACACTCTCTGGGAAAACAAAGAGGCAGCGACAACCACAAACCCACCCCACCCCCCAATCCGGCTGCCCTCCACCCGTGTTCATCTGAAAAAGGATAAAATTTTGCTGAAAATCTCCCTCTTTTTACTAACTGCTAAACAAACAGGCGCAACGGAAATAATGTAAGTCCGTGTTAAAAGAAAGAACAAGAAATTTATTCGGGAATTGACAAGACAAAACAACAACAACAACAACAAAAGTGCTCTAGTTCTCTCTAGAAAATTTGGTCCTCCAAACGACACATTACAGACCAACAAGATCTAGGGGTTCGGGGCTGGCCAGCTCGGGTCCACAAGCCCGCCTGGTCCGACTGCTGCCAGGTTTCACATTTCTCCTGCCCAAGGTGCGAGAAGCAAGACGTTTGAAAAACAAAAATCGGGGAGAAGACGAGCTGCCCCTGCAGCGTCCGCCGGGCAGGCTGTGATCTCCCGGTACTCGGTACTCGGGGCTTGCCTCGGAAGACCGGGGGAAATTTGTTTTTGATTTTTTTTAATAGGTAAAGGGGGGGGGAAACCCCCACTCCGTAGAGGAAACCCTCTTTTACTGAGCATATTCTCCTACCTCTTTGAACACAGCTTTTTAAAGGCCCAACAGGAATTCTACTTCAAATCTCCTGGAAAAGAAGATTTTCATGTTTTGCTTTAGCAAACCCCAAGGCCACCATACTTCGCTGGTTTTCCCGTTTTTTGTTTGCTTTTTTCTTCTTAACAGATGTTTTTTTTTAATATTACCTAAAATAGCCCTCCCAATCTTTTAAGCAAAACCTTAGCCAGCTGCTTGGGCCTGGAGGGGCCTGAAGCTCCGGGATGGAGAGCAGAGGAAACGCAGCCTCCCTCCGAGCCGGGATGTGGTGTAAACCCGGGCACAGGCCGTCAGCCCCCGCCCCACCCAGTGAGCCCCGGAGAGCCGCTTCAGAACCGCTCTATGAGGGTACGCGGAGCAAACACACGTTCGTCCCTATTTCCCGCGGCTTCGGGCTCCATGTGGGCCCAGATCCGCACTTCTAGGCAAGGGCTGCGCGGCAACCCGGCGGGCAAAGCCGAGCGCGAGCGCACCGACCTGTGAAAGAAGGCCAAGCGGTCAGCGCCGCCGACACCCGGCTGCACCTCGGCCCCGGCACTTCCTCCCGCCGTGCATTTTGGCATGGGGTGTCCAGCCCTGACGCTGGGGCGCCAGAAGGGGACAAGGCCTGCAGAAAGCGCGCGGAGAGGCGGCCTGCAGTCAGGAGGAGCGAAAGGGCATAGAAGGGCAGGGAGGCGAGCACAGGAGAAGCGGAGGAGACAAAGAGGAGCGAGAGGAGCCGAGGGGAGCAAGGAGGCGCGCAGAGCGGCCGTGGGCGCTGGCTCAGGAGGTAGCCCCAGCCGGAGCGCGGTCGGGCTGGCGGCGGTGGCTGCGGCCAAGGCCGGGGTCTCGCGTCCCTGCATCCTCGCTCCCGGCGTGCGCTGGACTCTCAGAGATCGAGGCGCGAGTGCAGCGCTCCGGTCTTGCTGTCGTGGTCCCAGTAAGAGCAATGCATCATGGCGAGCTCGGGCTGCCGGGCGCAGGCGAACTGCAGGCCCGGCGCGTTGGTGGGCGCGGGCGCCGGGGGCGCGGCGGTAGCGGGGCTGGCAGGGCTGAGCTGGCCTGGGGGCGGTGCGGCGGCCCCGTGGTGCGGCGGGGCTGGCGGGGGTGCGGCGGCCGCGTGTAAATGGTGTGCGTGCGGGTGTGAGTGGGGATGCGGCGGCGGCGGGGGCGCGGCCGGCGGGCCTCCTAAGCCGTTGTACGAGTTCACTACTCCGGGAGGCAGCGCCATGCTCTGCACGCGCGAGTACGGCCCGTACGAGGCGGCCGGGCCAGCCAGCCCCTTGACCACAGCAGCCGCGCCGGGGCTGCCGGGGCCCGCGGCCGCCGCCGCCGCTGCGGCCGCCGCTGCGGCCGCCGCCATCTGGCAGGAGGCGTAGGGCATGGGTGAGGGCGGCTGCGGAAGCGGCCACGAGTTGTTGAGGAAGCTGGACTGCAGGTACTTGGGGGGCGCCAGGTAGCCGTAGCCGTCGGCCCCCGCGCCCGCCACACCGCAGCCGCCCGCGGCGCCTCCTGCCCCAAAGAGCCCCTTGCCCGGCTGGAAGTGCGCGGGCGGCGGCCGGAAGGGCCGCTTCATGCGGCGGCGGCGCCGGTAGTTGCCCTTCTCGAACATATCCTCGCAGGCCGGGTCCAGCGTCCAGTAGTTGCCCTTGCGCTCGCCGCCGCCCTCGCGCGGCACCTTGATGAAGCACTCGTTGAGGCTGAGGTTGTGGCGGATGCTATTCTGCCAGCCCTTCTTGTTCTTCTCATAGAATGGGAATTTGGCGATAATGTACTGGTAGATGCCGGACAGAGTGAGCCTCTTCTCCGCGCTCTCCCGGATCGCCATGGCTATGAGCGCCACGTACGAGTAGGGGGGCTTTTGCGCAGGGTCGGGCTTCTCCGGCGCTGTCCCGGCGCCGCCGCCACCCTTACCCGGGCTCGGCGGCGGCGGTGGCGCCTCTGGCTCCTTGGCTGCGCGGCCGGTCTCCGGGGCCAGCAGGCCCCCTGCGGCGTCCTCAGGCTCGGGGTAGCTGGCCATCATGACAAAGCCAGGCAGCCCCTGCTCTTTTCCGCTGGCGCTGGAGCCGGGGAGAGTTTGGGCGCACAAGTCCGCTCGCAGCCGAGTCAAACTTCTGGAGACTGCCGTTGCCGCCGCGCTCGCTCGCTGGCGGCCTTTTGCTCCTCTCCCTCTTCTTTCCCTTCCCCTGGGAAGCGGCCGGCAGGAGTGGAGCTCAGTTTCTGGCCATGGGGAGTCCGCCCAACAGAGAGGGGTCTGGCCCTGCCGCCCCTCCCCGCCAGGCCAGTCCCCGCCTCGGTGGGTTTTCTTCACTGCTCTCTTCCCCCTCCCCCACCCTCCGGTTTCCCGAGACACGACCCGCGGCTCTGGCGGAGCTGTCTCCTGGAGTCCTAGTGCGCCAGGAGCCTCGCTCTGTTCTGATTCGTATGGGCTCCGCCGAGTTCCGCTTGCGTCAGGCTCCTTCGCCCCTATAGCTGGGCGGCCAGTCGCGCACGGGCGAGTTCATCTCCAAGTCACTTTTAGTAAACGCCCCGCACAGCCGGGACGGGCCTGCCCCCTCCCAGCGAGCTTGGGGGCCCGGCGCACAGCCGGGCTCACGCTCTCACAAGCCCTTGAAATCTGACGGTGCTCGCTCTGCGGAGTTGGTCCGCACTCGGCCCTGTGCACGGGAAGCTCGGGCCCTAGCGAGGAGAGGCGCGCCAAGCCTCCTCGCAGCTTTCAGGTGAAAGAAAACGACTCCTTTGCTCTGCCCTTTGCTGCTGTCTCGGGGCTAAATTTCTACCTCGAGGCTGGGGGAGGGGCGGAACGGCGAGGGGGCCGGCCGGGTGTGGGGTGGAGAGAGCTGTGCAGTGGCTTGGGAAAATCTTAGCCCAGAAACGCGGCGTGTCACTGAACGAAGAAAACTCCGTCTGGCCAGTCCCTGGCGTTCTCAGAGTGACTGGGCCAGGCTGGGTGTAGGGAGAGGATCGCTGGAAAGAGGCGCCCAGGGCCTCCGCTTGAAGCCCCTCTGACCTTCCTTGCGAGGCCCCAAGACCTAGGGACCAGACCCTTCCGCAGAATGCGCGTCTTAATTCCACGGGTTGGATGTGTACTTTAACAACACCAAGTAGACCCCACTCTGCTCCTGCTCCTACAAAGGCGCGACGGTCGCCGCCGTTGGGCTTTGGAGGATTATATGTGTGCACCCGTATCACATCTAGAAGTCGGGGAGGGTCTGTCCTTGAGACACGTTGAGATACCAGCTGCCCAGGTGCACTTGTGCTGGTGCAAAAACATGGGTATGCACATGTACAAAATGTGAGGTTTAGGTTTATGGGGTAAAACATTTATACTTACAGCTACGTAATGGTATATGTGTATCACAGATCAGAGTAAATGTGGCTCACGGGTATTGCCTCTTCTTTCTTTTTCCTCTCTCCTCCCCTCTTTCCTTTCTTCCTTCTTTCCTTCCTTTCTCCCTTTCCCCTTGTCTTTCTCAATTCTTCTGGGCTCCATCGCTGCCAGTGTATATATTGTGTTACACACTAGGAATAAAAACAACAGGCTGTGAGGGAAGCACTTGTTCAGATCTCTACTCTGACACGACATTTGTTCTGATCTTTCTCCAGGGTTGAGGGATGAGTTCTCACCTACCTTCAGCAGAAGTCTGATTGGGACCCAGTTACCTCTGCATGCACGGAGCTTATCGCAGGGGAAGTCAGCGCTGGCAAAAAGTCAGGTGTGTCTTATAACAGTTAACTTAGCCTTAAGAAAACGTTTGTAATCATAAAGTGTGAGAGCGATGATGGCCTGTGATTTGAGTCCTCGTGCCCCAAACTCCTTGGTGCCGATGGGGTCAGGATTCTTTGTGGAGGAAGGTGGACTGAATCCACTTCATGCAGGTAGCTGTGTGTTAGTGATTGGCCTGTGTGGAGTGGCTGGCCCAATGCCTTTCACCACCTCTTCCTCCCAGGCTGCCCAGTCTCTGAGGAGTCCTAAAGATCCCTCAGTGGCTTGTGGTCCCAGCTCCGCAGGCCACCTGCATGTGCTGCCTGCTTCCCACTCAGGTCTCTAGATCTACATTCTGAGATTAAAGGAAAGGAGGACAGGGTAATGGGGACTCTTTGGAATTCAGCGTCTTGAAGATGACTCCAGAGAGGTCAGCAGGGCAGCCTGGTCTGACCACCACAGTAAGAGGGAACAGGGCTCTCCTAAACTCATTTCAGTAAATACCCTCCTCCACCCACTGTTGAAAATATCTCAGAGTAGCTTGGTGGTTTTCTCCCACTGCTCCCAACACATAGCAGGGCAAGTCGCACTTCTTCACGCTCTCTGTGCCTGCTTCCTGAGCAGGAGTGCAGGTGTTTTCCTTCGCCATCACTGCATCCTGCCCAGGCAATGGGTGGGAGTTCGCTTTAGGCTGTTGCAGATTGACTGCAGGGCCCATCGTCCCCCTGGGGTTGGATAGGGGGAAAAACAGCTGGGGCTGGCCCCACCCTGGGGGGCTGCTCTCTCCTCTCCTCTTTTTTTCTGACCACCCAGGCTGGCTCGGGGTCCTTCTCTCTCCCCCGTGCAGGCATTTCCGCTTCTGGCCAGCAGCAGCCAGGTGTAACAGCATTGTTGTATGTGTCATCACTTCCCCGAATTCCAAACGCGGCTCCCTTTTCAGCCTTTTAAGGAGTGTGTGTGTGTGTGTGTGTGTGTGTGTGTGTGTGTGTGTGTGTGTGTGTAGGGGTGGGGGTAAAGGAAAGAGTTCCTTTAAAGGATTTTCTGAGTGGAAAAAAGAGGAGTCCTGCTCTGCCCAGGTATCATAGGTCTCTCCAGGAAACGGTGGGGCGGGCGCGCCTTGGCTTCCTTCTCTACTTTCTTGGGTAGACTGGGGAGGACCCCGTTTCCCGGCGTTGTAGGGATACTGTCCTGCAGGGCAGACTATGCCGAGGCTTGTGTGGGGCCCGGCATTGCGGCGACGCAGGGCCCCGGCTCAGTGACCTCGGGCGGTGCCCACCTTCAAGGCCGGGCGGAGCTCCTGGACTCTCCGGCCCGGTTTCCCGGGGCCTGAAGCGGTAGCTCAGGAACCGCCGGCGCTTCCCGCCGGTGTTACCGCCCGAGCGCCGCCTGAAGACGCCCGGCCAGAAACCTGCCGACCCAGCGCGGCCTCCGCTCCCGCGTGCACCCCGCGCCTCCGAGGCCCCGGCAGCCCGCGTGAGCAATGCACTAGGCTGGGTTGGAGGCAGATGCTTCTCTCCCTGCGGCCGGGAATCCTGCAACGGCCGCGGAAGCGGCCAGCGCCTTGGGGAAGGCGATCGGGCCCCGCCAGGTGAGCGGCCGGCGGCCGGGAGGCAGGTAGCGCTGATCTGGCCTGGCTTCGATGATCTCGCAACGCGGCCTGCCGCCTGAACCAGGTTCCGCGGCCCGCATTCCTGGAGGCGCTCTGAACTACCCCGGGAAGTGAGGCACGGAGCCGGTTGCAGCCCTCTTCTGTGGGTACCGTCTCTGCGGTGCGCACGGCGGGAAAAGGGAAGGTGGACTGTTTCTTAGCACATCCCCACACAACCCACACAACCCCACACCTCCACAACTGTCAGCACTACCTATCCCCTGCACCCCAACCCCCAGGCTCCAGGTTCCTCTACTCAGGTCACATCCCTCCATCCATTTCTCTCTCAGTCAATCCCATAACCCGCCTTCAGTTACCCTCTCCCTTACTACTCTCTCAGTCACCTGTTACATATATTAGTTCAGATCCTGCACAACTCGGTGTAAAATATATCAGTTTTACTTTAAGTCTCTTCACACAGTGGAACACCCAGGTATCTCATGACACAAAGTAACTTCATGGTTCTGTGTCTGGGAGTCTGGCTCCCAGAAGCCTGTGGATTCTCTGATGTCCTTGGCCTGTGGTTAGGGTGACTGGGTGGCCACCTGGATGTTCCCATGGTGAGATTGCTGCTCAGGGTTCTTTTGAGAAGCTCAGGTACAGAGCATATATACCCCTGATGCACTTTAACACACACACAGGCCACTCATGCAGGCTTCATCTCTGGTTTTGTAGCTGAGCTGGCTGCTGCACGGACAGGCTGCAGCCGCAGATGGTTGCAGGGTTCTCCTGCACACACCCACACAGCCCCAGGCCCCAGGCCAGGCGGCATTATTCTGCCTGGCTGGGATTAGCAGAGTCACTTACTCAAATATGTGCTTGGGGGAGAGAGAGCAAGAGAGCCACTGCCCAGCCCACTCTGGGGAAGAACTCTACAGATGACAGCTGTTTCCAGTTGAATCCCACACCCCTCACCCTGTGGTGGCTGGGCTGAGAAACAGCAGGTCAGAGTTCTGGGCTCTTCCTTACCTCATTGATGTTGGGCCTCAAGTCTACCAGCACCTCTTTGTCCCAAGAAGTGTGTGTCCTACCCTCTGCCAGGCAGACTGCGGCATAGTTGTAGGCCTTTCTCCTGGTTGAGCCTAACTTGGGGAGAAAAGGCAGGGGGACTGGTTCCTTTTGTGAGGACTCCACCCCCCAAAAAAGCCCAAAAAACCTCTGGAATGCTCCCAGAGACAGAATTCTAGGGTGGTAGGAGCTGCTGGCTAGCTTTCTTTGGTATCCCATGGATATGACTCCCATGGTCCGAAGCCATTTTGTTCAGTTCTGAACAGTGAATACCCTGCCACAAGGCCCTGACATATGCTTGACAGCATGATGTGTTGTTGTTTAAAGTTGCCTTCTTGCCTTTCTCTACACCCAAACTGTAAGCCTCGATGGGCAGCGACTCTATCCTCCACTTCTCACTGCTTCCCACCAGGATGGGCTTACTGCATTCTCGTGGAACTGGAAAATTGCTCTGCTCCACAGAGAGAATTGAGGGGTGCTAATTTCCTTGTAAGGAAGCTGGAATTTCCAAGAAAGGGACTGCAGGTGGGGAAGAGTGGCTGGACCATGGAAGGTCAGCTCAGGATCCAAGAGGCCTCTGCCATTTGGGGCTCTCTATTCATTATGGCTGCATAGCCATGCTGCTGAGCCTTGGGTAAAGACACAAAACACCTTCTTGGTTCCCTGGTCATGGTGAGGACCTGTCTGAAACATTCAAACTAAACTTTACAAGACATAGAGAGGCCTCTGCATCTGTGGCAGCTGGTTTGCAAGGTGTACGACCTACTGTCTGGAGCCCCAAGCAGGCCCATGACAGCTTGCCTGAGACACCCTCCTCTTGGTCCTTATTCTGAGGTCAAGTTTCTCCCCACAAATGGGCACCATCTAAAGTGTCTCCACACAGGAGGGCAGTTTTAGATGCCTAGCTTTAATGAAGTCCAGAGGAAAAGAGGGAGAAGGGCCAAGTTTTGTGTTTTGTTTTACTAGCTTTCAGAAGGAGATTTCCCTCACACCAAAATGGTATCTATGTGTGTGTCTGTGTGTATGCTGTATAACTTATATATAGTAAATATGCATCTCAAGTGCACAGCTTGATGTATTTTTACATATAAGTACCATGTAAGCACCACCCTGAACAAGATATGAAATATTAACATTTCTGTCACTTCGGAAGGTTCCCTTATATCTTTTCCTCACAAATACCTACTCCCAAAGGTGACCTATATTCTGATTTCTATCACCATAATTAACTGCCTGCTTTGAGCTTCATATAAATGGGGCATGTAACATGTACTCTTTTGTGTCTGGTTTCTTCTGCAGAACATGTCTTTGATATTCATCCATTTTATTACATGTGTTAGACATTCATTTCTCTTTATTGCTGTGTAATATTCCACAATTTACTTATCCATTCACCTGCATCATCTGATGGACATTTATGTTGTTTCCAGTTTTGGGCTATCATAAATAAAGTTGTGGTCAACATTTTTTGTACATGTCTTTTTGTGAAGGGCATTTCATTACTCTTGAGTGAGTATCTAGGAGAGTAAGTGTATGTTTAGTTTTAGTTAGATATTGCCAAAGAGTTTTCCAAAGTGGAAGAACAAATAATAGTGCTATACAGACAGACAGACATGCTAACAGGGCCTTTTCCTTATAGTCAGTATTCTCTAAAGACCACTGTATACCTCCAGCTGTTGTTGTTATTATTATTATAATCATTATAAAGGAACAAAATAGCTATCTTTTATTAAGCACTTATTTTGAGCCAGGGACTTTATATGCATTATCTCATTTTATTTTCCTGAGAAACCTATTCCCATTTTATAGATGAAGAAACTGAGGCTCAGAGAAGTTAAGTAACTTGCCTAAGACCTCCAGCCAATAAATGGCAATTTGACTTTGGAGCCCTGAGTTTCACCTCTGCACATGTATCTCTGTTTGTCCCTGTAAGGTCAAGAAGTCCTTCTTTCCATCTGACCCAATCTAGCTGCTATTTATGAGACTCATTTCCTATAACCTTTGGTCCTTCCCACATGCACTGTCACACCCAGACTTGAAATCTGTGTATACACATATGCACACGGTCTTTGTCACAGCCACATGCACCCACTGGGAAGACAAAGGGCATGGGAGCCAATTCAGTGAAAACCTCAAAGCTTGCCAAGCTCTGGGCTCAGCAACCTAATGGTGTTCCCCTCATGGAATGTATAGGAGATTGGATCAGGGAAGAGTTTGTTTCTGGATGCTGCAGAGAAGAATTCAGAGGCCATCCTTTTCTGGGAAGAGATAGGCATTTGGTCCTCCTCCCAACCAGCTGAGCTAAGTCCATAACCATGATGCTTTAGAGGCATCAGATGCTTTAGGGGCATCTTCCATCCGCAGGGCTCATCCAGGGATGCTCATCTTTTCCTAGAAGGAGATGATAGCCTGGGATGGAACACCTTGCCTGGGAAGGTGGGGAGGATGTGTGTGGTGTGAGCAGGGAGAGAGCATGAACTCTAGAGAACTGCATTTTGGGTCAGAGTGCTTGACCAGGCCCCGCAGGGAATGGTCACTGGGAAGGAGAGAAGCAATAGCCTTCTCCTCAGGATGTTGGTACCAAGTGTCCAAGTTCCTGGGCTTGACTAAGAGGAGTGCGTGGCCCCGTGGGTGGAGGCGATATGTGGGCACTATACTCTGTGCAGCTGGCCCCTCCTCAGGCCCCTTTTTAGACTAATTGATGCCTTGCTGGCTCCGGGTTTGTAATTGGGGGTAATTGCTGACAGGCTGCTGTGGTGGTACAAGCAGGCTTTTGTTGGGGGAAACAGTGGTCAGGATTCTAGGGCTCAGGGGGGGAACAGTCCAGGATTCTGGTGTGCTCTATTACAGGTTCCTCTTGGCTCTAGCCTTTTGCTAGGAGGCAGCCCTCCTGAGGAATGGGGACTAGTAGCATGTCTGAACAGGAAGAGACCCCCTCAGGTGGGTGATGGGAACTCAGGTCCAGAAGTAGAAAAGATTTGCTCTCGGCCACAGAGGTAGTGCCGATGGACTGGAGGTCCTGGTACCTGGTTACCTGGTGCTGTCGTTGATGCACCTCTCCCCTACCCCAAGGGCTGTGGGTACTATGGTGGAGAGGTTAAACACACCTCTGTCCCAATTCTGACTGATATTAGACTGGGAAATGATGGAACCTTTCTGAGCTTCAGAGTGTAAAAAATTTGTCATTCTTCAAACAGGCAATACTTGCATATTCACATATACCAAACTTTAAAAATATAGAGGCTTACAGCTGAAAGTCTCCCTCCCACTTCTGCCCACAGGTTATCCTTCTCACAGGCAGCCAATGACCCTGCTTTCATGTATATCCCTCTGGACATATTTTATGCATATACAAACATGCTATGTACATTCACCTGCCCTCCCTCACTTTTTGCCCATGGCAGCATCTAATACACAGTATTCTGCATCTTAGAAATCTTTCCATATCTGTGTATTCTCTTTTTAGAGCTACATGGTATTAGGTTGTTTCCAATCCTTTGCTTTTATAAAAACAATACTGTATAATCTTGTATATACCTAATTTTGTGTGTGTTTACCTGTAAAAAAATTTCTAGAAGTGTAAAATTGGGTCAAAGGGTAGGTGCATTTGTGACTCTGATAGATGTTACCGAATTACCCTCCTTATAGAGTGAAGCAGTGTACATTCCCACCAAAAGTGTGTGGAATTCCTGTTTCTCCACAGCCTCATTCATATACATCTTTATTTTTAAGAAATAAATCTTACAGATATAGTTGAGAGACCCTTTGTACCCTTCCACGATCCCTCTCTGTTTCTCTTTTCTGAGGGGATCACCGTGGTAAATTTGATGCTAACTATTCCCACAGCTGTATTCATACTTGTACTACATGCATATCCACTCCTAGGCAATACTTAGTATTATTTTATGTTCCATAACTTTAGATAAATGGTATCCTGCTGTTGGAGAAAGACACGTGCTTGCGCTTTCATTCAACCTGATGTTTGTGAAAAGTTACTTGTTGATATACGAAGACAAACTCCATTCATTTTCAGTGTGTTGCACCATTCCATTGTATGTACACACCACGGTTTCTTTGTCCACGTTCCCATTGAGAGATGTTGGGTTATGTCCTATTCTTTACACTTTACCAATAGTCCTGCTATGGATGTTCTTATATATGTCTGCTAGTGCTCATATGCTACAGTTTACCGGAAGTGGGACTGCTGGATCAAACGGTACAGACATCTTCAGCATTTACTAGTTATTGCTGGACAGAGCCTCCGCTTCTTCATCTGTAAAACAGAGAGAGTGATGCCTGTACCTCAGGAAGTTGGTGCCAGTGAGTGAGATGGTGAAGGGGAGAGAACATGGGCTCAGATTCCAGCAGATCTAGACTTAAATCCTGGCTCTGCAATCTACTTGCTGTGTGACTTTGGGCCTGTTATCTAGCCTCTCTGTGCCTCAGTTCCCCTGTCTGCAAAACAGTGATGATAGTATCTAGGTCACAGGGTTATTGATAAGATTAAATAAGATACTGTGTGAAAAGTATTTAGTACAGGGTCTGGCACAGAGGAAGCACTAAAAACCCTGGCAATTAATAATAATAACATTATTATTGTGTCTTTGATCTCTTCATTATAAACCTGTTATCGTGGCACATTTCAAACCATAAATTAGAATAGTACAATGAACCCTCATCTGCTTTCCTCTATATCCCCATCCATTTGTTTATCATTCCCCAACCAGGTTCTTTTGAAGCCAATCCCAGACATATCTATTACTTCACTAGTAAATATATAACTTTATATCCCTAAAATATAAGCACTTATAGAAACAGCCACCATACCATCATCATACATCCTAAAAATTGAGAGTGATTTTTCAGTATATAAAATACACAGTTAATGTTCAGATTTTCTCAATAGTCTCAAAAGGATTTTTTTTTTTTTTTTTAGGAGGGCGCAGCTCACAGTGGCCCATGCAGGGATCGAACCGGCAACATTGGTGCTGTCGGTACCACACTCTAACCAACTGAACTAACGAGCCTTCCCTCAAAAGGATTTTATGTGTACAGTTGGCTTTTTTAAGGATCCAAACACGATCCATACATTAAATATAGTTAATATGTCTTAAGTCTCTTTTAATCTGTAGATATTTCTCCTCTCTCTTTGTTTTTCCTTCCTGAAATAAATCTGTTAAAGATATTGGGTTACTTGTCCTCCAGACTTGTCCTTGCAGCCTTGATTTTGCTGATTGCATCCCTGTGGTATCCTTTAGCATGCTTCTTTGTCCTCTGCATTTCCTGGGTATTGGTAGAAGCTAGAGGCTTCGTTAGATCAGGTATGATATTTTGGCTAGAACACTTCACCAAGAGTGTTGCCCAGTACTATTGGGAGACACTAATGTCTAGCTTTTTTCTCTTTTGAATTTTAACTGCCTAGAGCCATTCTTTCGTATGGTTCATTAGCAACAGGGTGAGATTCTAATTCTATCATTCCTTCTTCATTATTTAACTGGACTCTTCCATAGAGAGAAACTTCTCTTCATCAACCGTTTGATGGTCCTGAGGTAGGGTCTGTGAAGGACAGGCAGGATGAATGATGGATTCTTTTTATATTTAATGACAATGACAGTGGGTCTCTCAGGGTTCATTTAAGAAATGGCTGCTTTTGTGGGTCCTGAAAGATCTTAGGCAGTGTCTTCCACCCAAAAGAAGAAAGAAGGAAAGGGAAGAGTGAACAAATGCATTAATTCCCCAATCTCCTCATTGTTTCTTAACACAAATTTGTTGATCCCCCTGTTCTGTGCAGTGCTGTTCTAGGTATGCAGATGAAGAGAGGAGCAATGTGTGATTTCTGCCCACAGGGAGCTCCAGGTGACAAGTACACAGCCTGTACACAGCTCCCCAGCCCAAGACAACAGGTGGCATAGTGGGGAAGAGGAAGAGAAGAGAGATTTCTGGCTGAGTAATCTGTAAAGGCCTGGCAAGGAAAGGTCAAGTTCCCCAGAAGAAGCCACAGAAGGGCTGAGCTGCCCACCAATGCCACTATACCTGCTGGGGGCCAGAGGACAGCATGTTATTGCTTTCATCAAAAGGAACTTCTGGCTGTGTACTTGTCAGGTGCCAAGGTATACGCCAAGTTCTCTGGTGGACATAAGAAAAGACCTAGTTTCTACCCTTGAAGAGTTTTCTTTAGTCTGGTTGGAACAAAAACAACATAGTCTTGGTCCACAGTAGATCACCAGACCTTGTGTGTCATTCGACAAACTTTTCCTAAGTGTTTACTGTATATGCCAGAAGCAAGGTGCTGACGGAGAGTTGACATGCCCCCTACTTTCAGTAGGCCATATGGCCATCTTAGCATGTCTATGTTTTGGGTGCTTTGTGCTCCGCCTGTAAACCCCTTCTCTCTCCCCAAACTAGGGGTGCATCCTTGGTCATCTGACCATTCAGGTTGCCCTGAAGGTGGTAACCTTGCCCATCAGCCTCTTCTCAGTTGCTTGCTGTTTCGCTTTTAGATCTGCTCGAGTCACCTCCTTTTGGAGGTCTTCCCTGGCCCAGTAATCTACATCAGTAGGCTTGGCTGGGTGTTTGGGTTCCCATGGCACCTTGTGTGTACTTCCTTCTATCTCAGCAATTATTACTCTCTGCTATAATTTATTTGTTAATTTGTCTAGCTATTTCTACTAGACTGTGAGTTCCCTGAGGGCAGCGGCTGTGTTCTTTGTATTCTTAGTGCCAGAGGTACCTATACTTCTGGCATGAAGTGTTTGTTGAAGGAATGTGTAGGATTGTACATTCAGTGGTTTTTTTTTTTTTTTTTTTCCTTTTAGGTGAAGATTTAGTCTGGGAAAAGGTTAGACGTGCAAATGTTATTAGTCATTGACACTTTAGTATGAATCAGTCCAGGATTTAATTATAGTTCTTTCTGTAAGAGGTAGAAAGGGAGTGGGAGGGACTCTAGTACACAAGTTAGGGGTCTGCATGTGTGTGTTCATGGATAGTGAGGTGTCAGGATGAAGAGGAGGGGAATTTAGGATGGGAGAGGCTCTAAGGTAAAGGCTGACAGCAGGCTCCCAGGCTTTTGGTTGAAGGCAGGCAGGCACAGCTTCCTGGTGTGCTAGGCCTGCTGCTTGCCTAAGGAGTAGGGCGCTGACCACGCGGCCATTCCCATAGGGCCGGAAGCAGGGCTCGCCAGAGCTTGGGGGGGGGTCTCCTCATTTTGTGTCAGCGGAGCGGCAGCCAGCGGTTGGGGGCCAGGGCTGAGGGGGTGGGGGGAAGGAGGTGTTCTCTTTCTTCATGGCAGCAGAAGACTGTAGGCAGGCCGGCCTCAGGGAGGGAGGCCGGCCTCAGGGAGGGAGGCCGGCCTCAGGGAGGGAGGCCGGCCTCAGGGAGGGAGGCCGGCCTCAGGGAGGGAGGCCGGCCTCAGGGAGGGAGGCCGGCCTCAGGGAGGGAGGCCGGCCTCAGGGAGGGAGGCCGGCCTCAGGGAGGGAGGCCGGCCTCAGGGAGGGAGGCCGGCCTCAGGGAGGGAGGCCGGCCTCAGGGAGGGAGGCCGGCCTCAGGGAGGGAGGCATCCTGCACAGCACGCAGGGAGGGCCTTCCAGCCCCGGCACTGCGCATGGGCCACTGAGCTCAGGAGCGCAGGTGTGCGTACCCAGGCCACCCGGGACCAGCTGGGGTCCTGCACTCTGGTCACCTGGCCCTCTTCATGATTTCTTGATATCCTCAGCGAGCCCACGGCCACGGTTTTCCCTACGCAGCAAGACACGCAACCTCTCACTGCCCGCCTCTAAGCCCTGACTCCAATGCCTGTCCCCGGAAAGGAGTAAAAGGGTCCGGTCCATTCTGGGTTGGTGGGACAGACTGCAACTTCCCTGTGGCCCCAAGAAGGGTAGCTAAGACCTACCTTACATAGGGAGGCACTGGAGACGAGGTAAAGTCCAGATGGAGGGAACACCTTGTGTGGGGAGGCTGGCACTTCATTAAGGACGGGTAGGACTGCCGTGGCTTTAATTTTCTATGAGAAGTGGATGCCTATGGTTTCTGGGAGTGGGCAAAGGCTTCTGGGACATCATTTTGTGTCAGGGGATGATCTTTCCTTAATCTGAAGAGTATATGAATAGAGAACACAATCATCTAGGTTTGGGGTTATGTGCCTACACAGTTGCACATACATATCACACACTTGTGTGCCCACACACTCACAGTTGTGAACACAGATACATGTGTGTTCTCACTTGTGGGTGTGCACAGCTCATCCTTCCACCCCTTTCCTCTCCAGGTTGAATCTTAGGAAAAATGCCCATCTAGAGTGTGTGTGTGTGTGTGTGTGTGTGTGTGTGTATGTATATGTGTGTGTGTATATCTATCTATCTATCTATCTATCTCGGTCTGATTGTACCAAATGCTTCCTGATATTTCTCCATTTTTGAGGTCTGGGAAGGGGATATCTTTTAAAGATCCCATCAGATTTTCTCTGGCTCCTCGGACTTTGGGGAAAAAAATGTTTGCAAACTTGAAACTACAGGAGCCATCTGGGAGGAGGAACAAACCACATACATGAGTTTGCTTGAGACCGGCTCTCCCCCAAGGACTGCCTTTAGGTGCCATGCCATGCTTGGTAGAATCTGTCACCCATTCATTCATGCACTCCAGTGAGCATATCCACACACCACCTCTGTACTGGCCCTGTGCTCGGCCTGGGGGTCTGGAGAAGGCCTTGTTCTGGCCCCTGGGGAAGTACAGTTTAGTGGGGAGCTGGATAGGTCAATAGACAAATGCAATTGAGCATGGTGAATACTGTGACAAGGGGCAGGGGAGGCTGTGGGAGTGGGGGAGAGGTCTTCCTGGAAGAGGTGATGCTGGGGCTAAGTTCTGAGGGATGAATAAGATTCAGGGCAGGTGAGGGGAAGGCATTCCAGTAAGAAGAAGCATGTGTGTGAAGGCCCAGAAGTGAGGGAGGGAGTGCTATTCTCAGGGAACCACCAGTGGCTGGGCTTGGCAGTGCCCAGTGGGGGGTGGGGTGGCGGGCAGTGGGTGATGAGGCTGGACAGGTTAACAAGGTCTACATGACTGAGGGCCTAGGGTGCCTCCCTGAGGGAATTGGAGTTTATCCTGAGGTCATTTGGGCTGTCAAATGGGAGCGAAAGGGAGGGTTTATGTGTCAGGAAGCTGATTCTGGCTGCAGCGTGGAGGATGGATGGGTGGAGGGGACTAAGCTTGAAGTGCATGGAGTCCAGGTGAGAGTCCAGGTGAGGGCCTGTGCTAAGGAAGGAGCAGGTGGATGGAGAGAAGGGCACACTTTGAGAGACATTTACGAAGTGGAATCTGTGAGACGATGACTGATTAGAGTGGGAGTGAGGGAGGAGTCAGAACAACTCCCAAGTTTCTGACTTGGTCAACTGGGCATAGGATTTGGCCATTCCCTGAGACAGGGAAGGCTGGAGGCACAGGCTTCTTGGGTGAGATAATTATCTGTGTGGAACATGCTGGCTTGAGGTCCCCAAGGGGCGTCCAGGGCAAGATGTCTAGGAGGCACTCGGATATGCAGATATGGACTCAGGAGAGAGGTTCCGGAGTTACTAACCTGTAGATGGCACGGGATAAAGTCACTCAGGGAGGGTGTGGAGAGAGGGAGAGAAGAAAACATTAAAGAAAAGAGATGGGTAGAGTTGGGGAGCCTGTAAAATGACTGAGCAGGAGTAGCCACAAAAGTGGGAGGTGACCAAAAGTGTGTGGCATTGCAGAAGCCTTGGGAAGACAGTGGTCAGGGCGTGCTCAGGACCCTCCCCCAGACCTACCTTCTCTGGCTTCCCATGTCTGGGGTGCTTTCCCCATTACGGGGTTATTGGTATTTTACTGGTGACAAAGTCTCTCTAATGGTGAAAATGCCGATGCTGCATTAGACTAGTTGTGGGACAAAGTGGGGGCTTCTTACACGCTTTGAACTCAGTTACTATTTATGCAACTCTTACTGGGTGTTGGTTACATAGATTAATTAATTTAATCTTTAAGCAACTCTTTTCAGAATAGATAATATTTTCCCCACTTTACAAATGAGGAAACTGTGGTTCAGAGAAGTTAAGTGTTTTGCCCAAGGTCACACAGCTAGTTAGGACTAGAGCTGGAATATGGACTCAGATCTCTTTATTTTCCATATCCCAAGTTTTTTTTTTTTTTAATGCGTTATGCTTTTTTTCCTTAGCACACGTTCAGTGGGCTGCCTCCTGAATTGCCATCTGAGCCTGGCTGGCTTGCCCACACCCTCCAAGCCTCCAGGCCACAGGGACTTCAGAGGAGGCCGGTGTCCCAGATTAGCCCTAAAGACAACATGCTCCTGAAGAAGAAAGAGGAGGTCTAGGCACAGCTGAGGCCTGTGATGGGAAGGGCTTCCCGAGAATCAGTGGGGAACTTCCTCCTGGGAAAGCCATGAGAGGGGCAGTTCCTCTCCTGGGCCAGGCATCAGGGAGTCAGGTTCCAGCTGTTCCTGCCCAACCTCCCGCAGCCCTGAGCACCCACCGGAGACAGGAGGCCCTGCCTGCTCACTGCCCATTGTCCCGGCACCACAGTGCCGCTTCCCATGCGCCTCCTGTTTATACAGGAAGCCCCTGCTCTGGGATGCCACCTCCCTCTCCTGATGGCTGACTCCAAGCTTGAGTTCTTCACAGGCAGTCTCAGTGATCGAGGACTGGAATAAGTTATCACTGCTCAGTGACTTTAAGAATTAGTATAACAAAGTGGGTAAAAGCATGACCTTGCCATGTGATTGCCCTGGATTTGAATATGGCCATGCATGAGCTGACTGACCTTGGGCATTCACACCAACTCTATGAGTGCAGGTTCCTCCTGTGTAAGATGGGGAATACTATTTCTACCCATCTCACAGGTTTGATATAGGATAAATGAAATATGGAAGTAAAGTGTCTGAAACATGGTATATGCTCAATAAATTGTAGGTCTCATTGTTGTTGTTACTTGTTCTTTACCTCCCACTTTTAGTCGCACCCAATTTCAGCTATGTTCCAATTGCAGGTGATAGTTTTAAAATATGGCCTCTACATTCTGTGACACTCCTCCCATTGAGAAGTATGGTCATGTCCCCTCCCGTTGAATCTGGGTGAGCTTGTGATTATCTTGACCAATATGATACAGCAGAAGTGATGCTGTGTGACTTTGTTTTAATTGCTGGAACACTTATATTTGGAGCTCTGAGTCACTGTGTAAAAATCTAACTACTCTGGAGTTTGGCAGGCAGTGAGGATTGTTCTTCCTGGGTGCCCTACCAGAGGGGTGGGAAGAGTTTCTTTTCAGTTCAATAAAAATTTATTGAGTAGAGTTTCACAATGGTAGACCGAATTCAGACTGGAATTTCTTCCTTCACCAACAAAAGAGGGCAAAAATTAAAAAGATAAAATAATAAATACAGAGTTGCACCTAAATTATGAAGGGATACTCTTGATAGGCCAAAAATGATAAAACATTCCTGGAATAAAGAAGTAAATGGAATGTGACCGCCATAAGCTGAAGGGCTTTTGAATTCATGCCCAAAACATATGCAGAATTATGTCTCAGAAGAGGTGCACACCATTAAGAATCACTGACCAAAAAACATTTGTCAAGCACTTACTATATGCTAAGCCTTTGTCACTGTTCTCTGTGTGTTTTTATAGTCAATACTTGTTTAGAGTTACCCACATGTTTGCATTTTCGTGGTTCACCCGTTCCTTCCAAGTTCAATTTCCTTCTTCCTGAAGTATATAGCTTCATAGTGCTTTTACCAAAAATCTGTAAGTCTTTTGCTGAAATTTAAAAATTTCATCCTCCCTCTTCAATGTTAATATAGCTGGATGTTAATAACACTGAAGTTGACAGTTATTTTTCCTCAGCACATGGAAAATACTTGGAATAGTCTGTTACTTTCTGATAATCTGTGGTTACTGTTGAGAAGTCTGTGGTAAGCCTAATTGTTCTTTTGTAGATATTGTGTCTGTTGTCCCTAGTTGCTTTTAAGATTTTACTTTGGTATTCTGCAGTTTTAATATGATATGTCTAGATATGGAATTATTTTAATATAATCTGCTTGAGGACTAGAGTGACTTTTTTCCTTATGAAGATTCATAATTTTTATCACCATTATTGAGAATTCTTGGCTGTTATATCTTTTAATATTATTTCTTCCTCATTGTTTTTGTTCTTATTATAAATTTGTTGGACCTCCTTATTCTCTTTTCCTTTTCTCTTAATTATCTTTCACACTTATCATTGCCTGTCTCTCTGTGCAATCTTGTCGGTGATTTCCTCATAACTATTTTCTAATGCAGTAGTTCTCTTTTCAGCTCCATCTATTCTGCAATTTTACCCATCCTTTAAAATTTCAATTTTGATGACTATTTAACTTTTTTCATTTCTAGAAGTTTTATTTGGTTCTTTAAAAAACCTGTCTAATGTTTCATTATGGTTTCTGTTTCTTCCCTTTTCCTCTTTTATTATTTTAAATATACTTATAGCCTTTCAGAATGTTTAATTATCAGAAGCTCTTGGGATGCCATTTCTCCTATTTGTTGTTTCTGAAAATTCTTACTCATGATAAACTTTTCTTTGTATGGTTTGCTGTTTTCCTCGGTGATTTCTTTCTCTGTGGGAATCCTGTCCTGAACTGTTGGATTGACCCTACAGAAAGGTTTTATTTTGGTTTTGCCTGGAGTATCAACAGCTTAGGATCTATTTTTTGTATATTTGTTAGTTTTTTGACTTGGGATTGCTCCATGATGTGATTGGTATAAATGCAACTCTAAACCATCACCTGGTGCAAGTTTGGTGTTTTGATTTCTCATGGGAGACCAGGAAGAGACAAGCTTTGTTGTTATGTCTCTGGGCTGGTGAGAGAGTTTTTCCAACCTCTTTTCACTACGCATGTAGCTCTTCAAAAGTCCTGACTTTATGCAGGATTCTCACTCCAAATTAACTTGAGTGATTGCAAAGCCCCATCTCTTGTCTCTGTAAGATCAGAACTGAAGCTTTTCACCTTTAGAGATATTTTCCAGTCTTTAAGCCTTCTGCCCTCTATCTAGGGTTTTTTTCAATGTCAACTCATGTGCTACTCTACTGGCTTTCAGTTCCCTCTATTTCTGGTATCTACGGATTATTTTTTCTAGTAGTTGAAAAGCCAGAAGTTGACAAAATTGATAGTTTTTATTATCTATTTTTAAATCTAGAATTTCTGTGAGTTTGTAATGGAAGACACTTTTTTTTTCTTTATAGCTTCAGGTCACAATGAACCTTTGCAAGCCCTTTGCATATGTTCTTTCATATCCTTGTAAGAGCTCTATGACACAGATGTTATTTATCAACTTCCTTTTATGCACTATGATATTGAGACTTGGCAAGTTTAAGTCTTGTCGCTGATCAGACCAGTAGGAAATGACCTTGTCACTATTAGAACTCAGGTTTCTCTGATTCCATTTAATGTGGCATTTAGGAATTTATTGATAATGATCCCTTCCCCTATCATTTCATTATGAGAATCTTCAAACATAATACATATACTATCCACCTAGATTCTACAATTATTTTATTATATTTGCTTTATTATATATATCTATCCAATTACCCATCCCTCTATTCATCCATCTATTCATCTTATATTTTGATACATTTTAAAATAAGTTGCAGACATTAGTATACTTCATCCCTAAACAATTCAGCATGCATATCACTAACTTGTGTTAAATATTTCTTTATGATTCTTTTATCCTCCCTAGGTACAAATGAGCCAATATTAACTCTATTATCCACGAGATTTGACTAATGCATACACCTGAGTAATACAAGTCCATATCAAGATATAGGACATTATCATCTCTGTAGGAAGTTTCCTTCTGCCCCTTCCCAGTCAATCCCTGCAGCCACCCAGGGGCAACCACTCTTTTGACGTTTTCTCCATGGACTAGTTTTGCCTGTTCTAGAAATTCATGCAAGTGATTCTTACCAGGTGTACTCTGTTGGGAAAGTATTTTTAGCATCATGATCTTGAGATTCATTCATGGTGTGTGTGTGTGTCAGTAGTTTGTTCATTTTTTACATTTATTTTTTATTTCACTTTTAATAATTGTTTTTTTCCCCATTACAGTTGACATGCAACATTATATTAGTTTCACGTGTACAGCATAGTGATAGACATTTATGTAACTTATGAAGTGATTATCCTGATAAATCTAGTATTCACATCTGACACCATATATAGTTGTAACAATATTATTGACTATATTTCTTATGCTATACTTTACATCTGCATGACTGTTTTGTAACTACCAATTTGTACTTCTTAATCCCTCTCCCTTTTACCCCCACCCCCACCCCTCTCCCAACTAGAAACCATCAAAATAATGTCTGAATCTATGAGTTTGTTTCTGTTTTATTTGTTTATTTTGTTCTTTAGATTCCGCATATAAGTGAATCATGTGGCATTTGTCTTTCTCTGTCTGACTTACTCAGCACAATACTCTCTAGGTCCATCCATGTTGTTGCAGATGGCAAGATTTCATTCTGTTTTATGGCTAAGTAATATTCAATTTCATATGTATATATATATATATATATATATATATATACACACACACATAATCACCTCTTCTTTATACACTCATCCATTGATGGACACCCAGGTTGCCTCCATATCTTGGCTGTTGTAAATAGTGCTGCAATGAACATATGGATGCACATATCCCTTCAAAGTAGTGTTTTGGGTTTCTTTGGATAAATATCCAGAAGTGGGATTACTGGGTCCTTCTTTGTCTCTTGTTATAGCCTTTGTTTTAAAGTCTATTTTGTCTGGTATAAGTATTGCTACCCCAGCTTTGTTTGCTTTGTTTGTTTGTTTCCATTTTCATGAAATAACTTTTTCCATCCCTTTACTTTCAGTCTCTCTGTGTCTTTTGATCTGAAGTGAGTCTCCTGTAGGTAGCATATGTAAGGGTTTTGTTTTCTTATCCATTCAACTATCATTTGATTGGAGCATTTAATCCATTTACATTTAACATTATTGTTGATAGACATGTAGTTATTGCCATTTTATTATTCATATTTTTTATCTTTTTTTCCCCCCTTCTACTTCTTCTTGAAAGAGTCCCTTTAAGATTTCTTGTATACTGGTTTGGTGGTGATGAATTCCTTTAGCTTTTTCTTGTCTGGGAAGCTCTTTATGTGTCCTTCGATTCTAAATGATAGCTTTGCTGGATAGAGTAATCTTGTTGTAGGTCATTTCATCACTTTGAGTCTCTTCATCAATTTGAATATTTTGTGCCAATTCCTTCTGGCCTGCAAAGTTTCTGCTGATAGTCCTATGAGCACTCCCTTGTAGGTAACTAATCTTGCTGCTTTTAAGATTCTCTCTTTGTCTTTAACTTTTGGCATTTTAATTATGTATGATGTGTCTTGGTGGGGGCTTCTTTGAGTTCATCTTGTTTGGGACTTTCTGCACTTCCTGGGCTTGTATGTGTATTTCCTTTGCCAGGTTGGGGAAGTTTACTGTCATTATTTCTTCAAATAGGTTTTCAATTCCATACTTTCTCTCTTCTCCTTCTGGTACCCCAATGATGTGAATGTTGGCACACTTAATGTTGTCCCAGAGGCCCCTTAAACTATCTTCATTTTTTTTTCCCTTTTGCTTTTCTGATTTGGTGTTTTCTGCTACATTGCCTTCTAAGTCATTGATTCAATCCTTTGCTTCATTTAATCTATTTTAGATTCCTTCTGCTATATTCTTCATTTCAGTTATTGTATTCTTCATTTCTGACTAGTTCTTTTTTCTATTTTCTACCTGCATTTTTATGTATCCTATCTCTTTGTTGAAGTTCTCACTGAGTTCATCTACTCTTCCCCTAAGTTCATTGAACATGCTTATAACCAGTGTTTTGAACGCTGCATCTGGTAGATTGCTTGTCTCAATTTTGTTTAGTTCTTTTTCTGGCGTTTTCTCCTGTTCTTTCATTTGGAACGTATTTCTTTGTTTCATCATCTTGGCCACCTCTCTGTGTTTATTTCTATGTATTAGATAGGACTGCTATGTCTCCTTGTCTTAGTAGAGTGGCCTTATATAGTAAATGTTCTATGGAGCCCAGCAGCACAGTTTCCCTGGTCACCTGAGCTGGGCATTCCAGGTGTGTCCTTTGTGTAGATTGTGTTTGCCCTCCTGTTATAGTTGAGCCTTGGTTGCTGTTTGCACATCAATGAAAGGGATTGACCCTCGGTCTGATTGGTTGTGAAGACTGGCTGTGACTACTGTGGAGTAGCTGTTGTGTAGGGGCTGACCCTATGGAGTAGGATTCACTGTAGTGGGGCTCTAGTGCCTTCCCGGTTTACCCTTGGGGTGTGTCACAGAGGCAGCTGGGTGGTGCTCTGGCTTGGTCTGAAGCCAGCCACTGGTTGTGCCAGCCCAGGGCCTCCTGGGAGAGGTCCTGCTGCAGGCAAAGTTTAGTTGCAGCCTGTGCCCTGCTGTGGGCCACCTGGCATGAGCCTTAAAGCAATCGGCAGAAGTTAGACACCCACACTGGACTTGGAGGTGTCAACGAGAGGCCAAGGTGCAACCCGAGGCCCGCTGCCACTAGTGCTGGGCTTGGGGCTGCTCAGCACAAGATATGGGGCACACTCAGGCTAGATGCTGCTTGTTTGGATTTTGTGAACCTTTGGGAGATATTAGGAAAGTCTGCAGCATGAGCCAAGACAGGCCTTTGCATGGAAAAGCCACTAGAGGTGGCTTGGTGGGCTCAAAAATTGGATGGGATGGGGTCTCAGGGAATTACCAGGGAAGGATGAAGAGTATTAGCCAGGTCGATAGAGACTCAGATATGGTGGCTGCCTGTATCTGCACACTGGCAAGGGATAGGGCTCAACAAAGAAGTAATGGATTCTGCCAGCACTTCTGTCTGAGAAAAAGCTGGTCCTTCAGCCCTCATGCTGAAGCTAGACAATTCAGTTCCTCCCTGTTTGTGCCTGGTCCTTTCAAGCTGCTGCCCCAGTGCTGGAGGTCAGAGCAAGTGAATCCATCAGCAAGAAAATCTTTGTGAAGGCCCTTTAAGAGGAGCACCTGGGACTCCAACAGCCTTGGTCTCACTCAGCTGCAGTCTCTGCTAGTTTTCACAGCCAGAAGTTATGGGGATTTCTCTCCCCAGCACTGAAACTCTGGGTTTGGGAGCCTGATGTGGGGCTGGGACCCCTTGTTCTTCCAGGGGGACCTCTGCAGCCAAGATATCCCTCCTGAATTTTAAACACCACATGGGGGTGTAGGACTGGCCTCTTCTGCGTCTCCACTCCTCCTGCTAGTCTTGAGGTGGCTTCTTCTGTATGTCATTAGTTGTAGGACTTCTGTTTAGCTAGACTTCAGGTGATTCTCAATGATAGTTGTTCTGTAGTTTAGTTGTAATTTTGATATGGTCATGACAGGAGGCAACTAAAGCGTTTACCTACTCCGCCATTTTGACTGGAAATCCTCAGTTTGTTCATTTTTATTGCTGAGTAGTATTTCATAGTTCGGCTATAACACAGTTAGTTTATCCATTCTCCTATTGTTAGACATCTATATTCAGTTTTTGGATATCATGATAAAGCTCTTATGAACATTTTAATCAATATGGTTATTTTAACAGTTTCTGTGACGAGGGATGAGGAGAGTAGTGTAGATGTCAGATTGAAGTTAGTTGAGGGACATGAGGAAATGCAGAGAATGAACACAGACAATTTTCTTAAGATGAGTAGATGAAAAGTGAGATGAGAAAGAGTAGTAGCTAGAGGGATGTTCAGAGGTCAGGGATGATATGTAGGTATATACCTTATATATTACATAAGTAATATAGAATGTACATATATATTTAATATTATATAGATTACATTATAATGTAAACAATATATTATTATAAAATAATATCTATATGTAATATATAGATATATATTTATACATATATAAATTAAACCTACATATGTATGTATATATAAATATAGATATTTGTATTTAAGAGGAATAATATACACATGCTTTTACAGGGGGAGAAGGAGAGGAGAGGAGCGAGGGAATGGGAAACCTGGCGGCTTCTGGGGACAGCCCATGGCTGCCTTCCTCTTGGCCCTGGGTCTTAGATTCTGGGCAGAGCCCTTAGTGCCTGTGGCTGCTCCCTTGCTTCTCTTGGCAGAATCGCAGGTCCTGAACATTTTCCTCTGCTAGTCTGATGTCCAGATTGGCATCAGCCATTCTGACAATTGAAGGGACAGCAGAAGTTTGTCTTGGCCATCTGCTTAGGCTGTTGATGTTCTTGGGGAGGGGGGTTATACAGCCAGTATCAGCGAGAGATGGCATAGTGGCTTTGGCTGGGCAGTTGTGAAGAACCTGACCAAAATAATCGGGCCACCTCTCATTGTGATGATTGCGTAGGCCTTGCCACTTGAGAACTGCTAAGATTTCTTTCAGGTCTAAGAAGCTGTGACTTGGAGGACGAGGATTTCCTGTCTTGTGAGCAGTTGCTGATTCAAGTTCCTAGGCCAGAGATCACCTCCTGACAGACATATAGCAGTCAGGAGCAGTGGCCAACCCATGGATTTGCTTCTATCCACCTCTAGTTCTCATGGTTATTTGTTGGATTAATAAAAGAAAGTCTGGTTTTTAAAAATAACTGGGATTAACTGGGGGCAGGCAGGCAGATTGGACCACGGAGTTCTTGTGATTATTCCTCTTTGTGGGTGACATCAGGCTTGTTATGAAGTAACTTTCCCATAGGCTCTCAATACTGGGCTTTAATGCTTTAAAAACTCTCTGTTTATTGATTTATATAACACACATATATTTTCCTCTTTAGAAAATCAACTCTACTGAAGTATAATTTTCATACAAAAATGCACCCACCCTAAATGTATATTTTGAGGAGTTTGACACATTTAAACACCCATGTAATGAACACTTCAATCAAGATATAGAACACTTCCATTACCCTAAAAGTTCCTTCGTGTCCCTTCCTAGTGAATTCCCTACCCCGTCTCCAGCCCCAGACAACCACTGATTTGCTTTCTATCAGGTTAGATTTGTCTTTCTGGAATTTCATATGAGTGGAATTATACTATATGTTGTCTTTTGTATCTGGCCGCTGTTGCACAGCATAATATTTTGTACATTTATCCATGTGGTTGAGTGCATCCATAGTTCATTCCTGTATCTTTCTGAGTAGTATTCCATTGAACACATATATCCTAATTTACTGAATAGGTCATAAGACACAGGGTTCAAAATTGAAAAAGTACACATCTTTCTCATCCCGTTGTCTAACCAGTCAGTTCCTTTTCACAGGCATCCAATATTACCAGCCTGTTGTGTATCCGTTTGAGCTACTTTATGAATTTAGAAGCAGATGTGTATGCAGGCTTTTCCTCCAGTCCTTCAAAAATATATCTAATTTTGCATGTGTGTGAGTATAATCTTAGAAGTTTTGCTGCCTGATTAAAGGGTTTGTGCACATGTAATTCTTTTTGTTTTAATTCAAGTTTATTGGGGTGACAATTGTTAGTAAAGTTACATAGGTTTCAGGCGTGCAATTCTGTAATACATCATCTAAATATCACATTTCAAAGACAAGAGGCAAAGAGGGCTCAGAAAAATAACCAATGTCAACAGGTTAATTTTCTAAGTCTGTGATCAGTCAGTTTACTTCTTTATTGCCACAATTTCCAATTTCAGTTCCATGAGACCAATTAGCTCTATTTAGATGTATTGGGTCCCAACACAGCAGGTTGTCCTTGAGTCACACTCATCTTTGTCAAGAATTCCAGCCTTCAATCTCTTGGATTCATAGCCATTGTTACAAAGAGGGATGGGACATACAATGAGATGCAACAGAAGCAACGTGATGGCAAGTGTGCTGGAAATACAGTCAGGAGACCTGGGATTTGTCCTGAGATCTCCCCCTTAACTGGGCAAGTCCTGCTCCTCCCTGAGACACAATGTCTTTCTCTATAAAATGAAGTGCACATGTAATTTTTGATCGATATTGCCAAATTGTCCTCTACAGAAGTAATACAGAATCCCCCAACTTTCTTTGGGGAAAGATTTAAACATACGTAGTACAGACTTTTGATGGTGATGAAAGTTGACTGGTTTGAAGAAGATACAGACATTTATTTAAATCTGCAGGAAAAAGTAAAACAGCAGGATTGTTACTTTGCATAGCCAGAGGGTTTTCAGCTTTAAACTTTGCTAATCTTGAGTGTACCTGCTTTCAGTCACACTGTCTTTGGGACCTGCTGCTGTTGTGCACTCGCTGTGAATTGATAGGCTTCACACCATCCAGGTGGGGCTCAGGGTTTACGATGTTTCTGTTGGAGTAGCTTGCTGTGTTTCTGACCTGAGATGGACAAGACAAGGGCCCTACCCCTGGCTTGGGTCTGAGGAAGAGCCTGGCCCACAGGAGCCCTGACTCTAGAAAGGGAATGACTGGATTGGATGGGCAGGAGGTGTGTGTGTGTGTGTGTGTGTGTGTGTGTGTGTGTGTGTGTGTGTAAATAATCCATATCTACGCTGCAGCCGAGGTGGGTCTTGAAATATGCCAGCCTGATGCTCTTGCTTCAGTGGCTTTTGCGGGGAGCTTTTAGCGGCAAGAGCAAATCCTTACCTTGGTGTATAAAGCCCAGCGTGGTCTGGCCCTGCTGGCCCCCCCAGCGTCCTCTGAGGAGCTCTCTCTGGGCTACCTGTGCTCCAGATACCTCAGTGTTTCAGTTCTGTCTTTCTCCTTGCCGACTCATGTTGTTCTCTGTGTCTGGAGGCACTTCCTTATGCCCACCTGCCCCTCAGCACCCTGGCTTCTCCCACTTAACATGGATTCATCCTTTAGAACTGACCCCCTCCCATGGAGGAGCCTCCTGGGATAGTTCTCCGACAGCATTCATCACTATCTGTGCTTATATTCTTTTCTGATCTGACCCTTAGTGTGTCTTTCTCCTCTACTCTATTAGTGTCATATAGGCAGGAATCATATCTGTTTTGTGCACCATTTTATTCTCTGTGCTCTAACAAAGATCGATACATAGTAGACACTTGGTAAAAGTTTGTGAAATGAACACATGAGGTGTTTTGATAGCACATGCAGCTCAGCTCATAGCCAGAACTGGGGCTGAATTTTATTTCTGCATCTTGACAAGTTCCCTAACCTCTCTAAGATGCAGTTTCCCCATCTGAAAAGTGGGTATAATAACATGGCCTCTTGGAGCTGTTGGGAGTACTTGGAAAGTGCCAGACAATAGCAGGTGGTTGAGCCGTGGTAACTATCAGGGATGTGAAGCCAGTGAGCACACTTGTTCACGAGCAGCTTGTGCTCCTGGCGACTAGTGACAGCTGGCCTCAGTGTCTGGGGTCAGGCTGGATCACAGGTTGAGCCTCAGTGCCTGCCTGCCCCAGGAGGTGAGAGTGACGCTAGAGCTGGGGGTTGAGGAGGTCACAGTGCCATTTGGCAGCTGCCACCAAGACCTTGGAGAGAAGACAGGCCTAGGGCACCTCCAGTCACTGGCCTCTACCAGCGCAGTGGAGGGGAGTAGCAGGGAGCCATGGGAACGGGGGAGGGCTGCTAAGCCAGGTGGTCCCAGGAAGCTGCGGGCCTGGCTGGCAGGCGGGAAATGAGCTGATGAGAATGTCAGGGCTCTGGAGGGGATAGGGTTTCTGCCGCCTCCAGCTGCCCTAAGCCGCCTCTGCTGTTTTCCAGAGGGACCCAATTACCACCCCCTGGTGGAGCCAGGGCTGCCAGAGATCCCGGGGAGATAGGAGGTGGCTCCCAGCAGGGCAGCAGCGGCCTTTTAAGCTCCCTAACCATACACCTGTTGCTGATCATCTGAGATTTGGGGCCTGGCTGGGGGAAAATGTTAGGACTTCTGAACATGGTCCCTCAGGTCTCCACAGAGCCTCAGGCTTTCAAAGTGTTCTCATAAGTGCCGACTCATTTGATCTTCACAGCTTGGTAGCTGCCTGGAGACTTTTTTGGCCTCTTTGGACAAACAGTGTCCCTGTGGTCCAGAGAGAGGGGAAGCCAGTTGGCTACAATAACCTGATGAGCAAGTGATCTAGGACTTCTGCCTTTGTAGAGCCTCTTCCCTGTGCCACTCGATCAACCAATCAACATACAGCAAGGCTCTTCAACTTGCTACAGGCCCCACTATGCCCTATTGTGTGCCACCAGGTTTGCAGCCCTCGTTTACAACACCTGCCTTATCCTTGAAGATACTTGAGCAGCAGCCCCTGCCCAGCAGGCAGCATGTGCCCAGCTGTGTCCTGGGTGATGTGGAGGGTACAAGGAAGGTGGAGTGTTCTCTATCCCCGAGGAGTGGATGGCCAGACATGCCCTCTGAAAGAGGAGCATATAATGTTGGGGACACTATCAGGAGGCTGTGTGACATCTGGCTTGAGGACGCAGAGCTGGCACTTGAGCTGGGCCTCCATGTAGAATTTAGTTAGGCTGAGGGGAGGGACGGCATTCCAATAGGAGCCTCCACCAGCAAGTGTGGGGAGGAAAGAAGGGATTCGGGTTTCACAGGATGGAGAGAAGGCCTTTCTGTGTAGCGTGAAGTTTGGAGGTTACATAGCTTTGAATCCATTCATACCACAAATGTTCCTGAGAACCTACTATGTGTCAGACACCTATTAGGCACTCTAATAACTTACATAATTTCCTCCTCAGTACAGCTATGGAGGTAATTTTCCCGTTTCATAGATAAGCTAGTATGAGTATACAGAGGAGGTATACTGAAGTTAAATGATGTGCGCAAGCCCTGTCTGACTCCCAAACCCGGTTTTTCCCATACAGAGGGCTTCTGGGAGGAGGTGAGTTTTGGGTATGTGTGCGAGCAGACGAGGAGATAAGCCTTAGGATGCATTAGAGACGGTAGGAAGTATGAGTAAAGACAAGGAGGCAGGACCAAGTTGGCTGTGAGGTAAAAGGTTTGATTGATGCAGAACTTCCTGTTTGGGACTCTAATACCTCCATCAACGACCTTGTTTGGCCCACTGGAGGGCCCAGCCGCCTGATCTGCCTGTCTCCTCCAACAAGCTAACCTCTTCTCCAGCTGGCGTCTTCTGCAGACTGTCTGCTACTGCAAGGCTCTTTTCTGGATTCCCACCTTTGCATTGGCTGTTCTCCCCCACCTGAATATTATCTCCTATCCCTTCCACCGACCCAAATCCTGCCTGTCCCTTCATGGTCCACTGGAAATTTCGACTCCTCCAGGAAGCTCTCTCTGCCTTTAATGCAATCTCTTTCTCTCCTCTGAACTCCAGTTGTTCTGGTTCTTAGCTGAGGGTGTCTGGGCCCCTTTCTAAAGTCCGTCTCATCTTTATAAGCTCCCTATGTTTTGTCAGGGGCCACAACTCCAACCCACTCCCTGCCTGCCCCTCAAGCCTCCTGGGCAGTGATAGACTATTGATAAAGGATTTGCTGTAGGCTGAACAAGAGACCAAGCCCTTCACACACACTTCCTGATTTAGTCCTTACAGCAAGCCCGGGATCCTGACTCGCTGGGAGTGTAGAGGTCACTTGAACCAGGTCCTTGCTCACAGGTAACCACACTAAAAGAGGTGAACGCAAGATAGTGTGGCCTGGCAAGGTGACTGGCCCTTTTGCAGATGCTTTATTGCACACCCTCTCTTGTTTTTCTGTTTTTTTCTTTTATATGCTAAACCCATTTCTGCCTTTAATCAATTTCCACTTTGAGAGTGAGCCTGGGTGGCCATGAGTTGAGATGGTACCCACCTCTTGGGGTCAAAATAAGCCCCTTTAGGGGGTTGATGAGGGGATTGTGGGGCTCCTTCATTAACCTCCTTTGCCACAGCTCAGGTGTGTAGCCCCAGGGACACCCCCAGCCTGGGCCCTGGCCCCCCTGAGGCCCTGAGGCCCCCATCCTCCTGCCCAGGCGGGATGACCCAGCTTGAAGGCAGGCAGCAGAACAGGAATGCAGCCTTTTGGCCGGCTTCTGACAGGGCATCTCTGGGAGGCCCCCGAGCTCCTCCAGGCCGCGGCTGGACTGGGAAAGCTGGGGATTAGAAGCCTAATTCCACAGAGAATCCTGTTTTTCTTAGCCTCACACAGATTTCTCTTTAGGAAAGGCCCCTCATCTAATTAGCCTGAGTCAACAGCTCCATTTATTTGGACACGTGATGTTATGAAATGGGCTGCTGCTGGTGTGTTTTTGTACCGCATATCTGGGCTGCCCCTCCATGATGGCACCGGGAGGGAGGCACTGAGGGCCACCAGGCCGGGGTGAGAGCCCAGCCAGAGAGGGGCTCCAGCTGAGGCCGGAAGGGAGACCGCAGGTTTTCTAGCCAGGCGGGAACTGCTCACTCTCGGATTTCATAACAAGAAAGTGACCCACGGAGTGTCCACATATCCAGCTTCCTCTCCCATTGGTGTTTTTGAACCAAAATAAAGAAGGGATTAGGGGCCCTTTGACTGCAACTCCTTCCTCTGTCAGAATCAAAAGAGACTTCTCTATAAGGGGCTTTTGATGGTGACAGGCCCTATACCACAGCCATAAGTACCCAGGACTTTCTGGAAAAAAAAAAAAGAGCAACAGTAGTTATTATTTATTACGCATTTGCTATGCGCAATGTGCTAAGAATATTATAAAATAATCACGTACACACACACACACACACACACACACACACTTTTTTCTCTCTCTTTCCTCACACTGTTTCCTTTCTGCCTCCCTCTCTCTCTCCCACATTCAAACCCTTTCCCATTCTCTTTCCTCTCCCCCAATGTTGGTGTTTATCCTTCCAGGTTATTTTCTATGCATTTATATGTATACGACAAGTATACTTCATATATTGTTTCCAACTGTAAAAATAGCACTTCAAGGAATGTACTGTTGTCCCTATTTCACAGATGAAAAAACTGAAGTGAAGAGAGGCTAAGCAACCTGCCCAAGTTCACACAGTCGGGAAGGAGCAGAGCTGGGTGATTCCAGCGACTGACAGGAAAATCCTTTCCTCTGGTACCACTTTGACCCCCAGCAGGTTGCAGACTTTGGTCTTAGTGAATTGCCGAGTGCTTCTCACCTGGTCTCCATCTTACCACCCTTTCTCTGTGCTGTTATGATTTTTGCCAAATGGGTCAGTTAAGGTGGGCATATGGTACAGCGGGCCAAATGGAAGTCACCCTGAATAAATGGGGCAGGAGCTCTGCCCCGCTGCCTCCTTCCTGGCCCCTGACCTGGAATTGCTGCCAACTTAACTGGCTTACCTGGACCACTTTCTGCTTTGTGCGTACCGGAGCCAAATGGAAATACGAAGTACCAGCAAGGTGGCATTGCCACCCTTTCCCCAGAGTACAGTCGATCAACATGCATATACCCCAGACCACAAAGCATTTGGGGCTGAATGTTCGTCCCTTTTCAGCTAAATAGAACATTGTTGTGAACAGCAGCAGTTCCGCACAGAGGTTCAGGGCACCTACCACATGTCTGGGAAAGCAGCTGGTCACTGCCTACTTCTTCTTGGGAGATAAACCCAGTAGGAGGAACAGGCTCCTCAGTGTTTTCCTTTTTATAATGGGCATTCTTGGCTAGGAATTGCTGTGTGTAAGAAACTGAAACTAAGTCTCACGATTGATGGAGGCTGGAAACGCAGAGGACTAGGAGAAGCAGTTGTCAAAGAGACATTACTAGATGAATTAAAAAAAACAAATTCCAGTGCTGGGCCTAGAAGCTTCTTCAAAAAGGTAATGGGACCTTTTTCCTGTTGAACTTTCAAACCTTCCTGACCCTGCACTTTGTGCTCTGTAGTTTATCAGGGACACCAGGGGCCAGAAGTGAAGCACGACTAAAGTTACTGGGACAAAGCTGGAGGCAGGTCAGCCCTCCACAGGGGAGTCCCAAGGGCCTGCAGGCAGACACTGCCACCAAGAACTTCTAAGGCCAAGAAAGGGAAGCCTGAAAACCAAACATCCCTGCACAATCCCAGGCAAATGTGTTCTTCATCAAGGCAGATACAAACAAAGTTTATTAAAAAGCCTTCTAAAGGACATTCCAAATCATCAGCAGGCCTCTGTGAGGTGACCGTCCATTCTCCTGCGGACTCATTCCAGCGTCGTTGGAGCTTTTCAAACACTGAGTCACCAATATGTCCAGGAAGGAAAATAAACAGGGGGCTCCAGTGGGCGGCCCTGTAGCTCAGGATGACCTGGCTCTCAGTGCAGGCCTGCACTTTCTGACACCATGGCTGGCAGGGTTGATAGGAATGACCCGGGAATGGAGTACAAACAGGGCAGTGAGGCCTCTTGGCCTGTGGGGCAGGCGCGCCCCGAACCCCATGTCCTAACGGCAGCCCACCAGGCAGAGGAAGGGCCCCTGTGGTTGCAAATGTGGTGGCTGGATACAGTGGAGTGAGCCCTGGACTAGGAAAGTCATGTGCCTTTTGCATTCTGGGAGGGAGGAGAGGAGACCTCCGCCTCCAAGTAACTGCAAGTTTCCTCATCTGTAAAATTGGGGATTTTCCCAGTAGATGGGGATGGGGTTGCTCTCATTAAGGTAGGTGCTGGGGTCTCAGAGCCAGTCCACACGGTCCCCAAAGCACCTAAGTGTACCTCGTGGAACCCTAGGGCCGTGTGGAACATCCTGTAACACCCCCCTCCTGGCATTTACACTAAGATTCTATGATTTTAAAATAATCTGAATGTATAAGTGGACCAACAAACAAATTGTGAATGACAGTGTACTGCAGTACAAGGGTCGGGTAGGCCTGCATGGACACCACCTACTTGTGTCACTGTGGGCACCTTCACGGCCTAAGCTCCCAGAACCTCACGAAGAGGGAGTCATAGTACTTGCCTCATGCCACTGGTATGAGCATCTGTGCTGAAGTCTAAACCCTGAGCAAAGCACACAGCTGGTATTTAATAAGCGGTAGCGATTGTTATTTTTATTTGTTGGGCATGTCCTACGGCCCTAGCACCGTTCAACATCTTCCAGAGACAAGAGGGTATGTAGGGAATAATGGAAGGGAGGAGGAAGAGTGAGAGATCCCAGGGAAGGAAGGAGGATCTTTGCTGCTGGTAAAAATTACACTCGTAATGATTTATTGAGATATATGAGTGGCTATTGTATATAGAGATTATAGTAAGTCCTGTCTGTGAAAATCTCACACTGTCGCTATGTTCCTTTTCAACCAGGGGAGGAAACTGAAGCTCAGAAAGCTTCAGTGATTGCCCAAATCCCAAGGCCGGTGCTGCAGGTTGAACATTTGTGCCCCCCTTCTCCAAATTTACATGTTGAAAACCTAATCCCCAATGTGATGATACTAAGAGCTGGGGACTTTGGGAGGTGTTAGGTCATGAGGGCAGAGTCTTTCTGAATAGAATTAGTGCCCTTATAAAACAGGCCTGAGAAAGCTCCCTTGTACCTTCTACCATGTGAAAGCACAGGCTATGAACCAGGAAGTGGGTTCTCACCAGACAACAAATCAGCTGGTGCCTTGATCTTGGACTGCCCAGTCTTCAGAAGTGTGAGAAATAAATGTTTGTTGTTTATAAGCCACCCAGTTTATGTTTTTATTATAGTAGCTTTAGAAGACTAAGCCTATAAGAGCAGGAGCTGGGACTCAGGCTGATAGCGAAGTCTGGGCTCTTGGCCCCTCAGGGTCACAGATCCTCAATTCTGAAGTGAGAAGAGCCCTCCTCCTAAGTCAGTGATGGTCCTGGTCTTGAAACACAGCAGCCCGACCAGATCTACCAATTGCAATGCTGGAGAAACCTTTCCTGTCGTGGTGTGTATAAGGCCAGGGAATGATTTCGTTAGTTTTGGCAATCCCGGCTTTCTTGGTTGTAAACCAGTGATTCTCGAACCTGTTTGCACATTAACATCACCTGGGGAGCTTTGAAAAATCCACACATCACACAGGTCCCCCAGACCAGTCACATCAGGGTCCTGTTAAGCTCCATGATGATTCCAAAGAGCACCCGGCCTGAGAACCTCTCTGAAGGGAAACTGCCAGTTTTGTAGCTTTCATTCCCTTCCACTGAGGGGCCAGGGCTGGGGGCTGGGAGTGGAGGAGGTTTTGGGGTAGAGATGGGGCATGGATAGGGCGGCAATAAAAGGGGAGAGACCAAAGACTGACAAAGAATGTGTGGGGTTTGGACACGGAGGCTCCGACAGGTTAAGTAAGTGGCTGTAGGGTGCACACAAGGTAAGGGGCAAAGCTGGAAATATCACATCATTGAAGGTGGCAAAATGATGGGAATCTCTTGTTATTGGGGAGACCCCAAAGGTACTTTGGTGGTAGATCTCCCCAAGATCTAGTTCTACATCCCATTCTCTTCTCAACCTGTCCCTCAATCTGTCTACTCAGTCTCATCCATGCCCAAAGTTTCCATCATCACCTGACTCCCAAATTTCCATTTTTAGAGCAGACTGTTCCTTGGAACCTCAAACTTGTACTGCAGCGACTCATCTGACATTTCTCTTGGATGATTCCGAAGCACCTCGGGTTTCACGCTCCCAAGACTAAACTTATAATCGCCTCCACCCCCAGCTTGATCCTTCTGCAGGGTCCCAGGCCTGATGAGTACCACAAGAATCACGCTTCACTCCTCCATCGTTCACCCATGTGCATCCCAGCGCTCTCAGTCTAACCTTCTACATACCCGTCCATCTTGCCCTCGCCTCTCCATCTCCACTGCCACCCATTTAGCCAGGTCACTGTCATCTTCGGCAATGTATTCTGTTTATTTTTAATTTTTTGTGATTCTTGCTTACATAATTATTTGATTTATGTCTGCCTCCCCCACTAGCTTATATACTGTGTAAGGGCAGGGACTAGCTTTTTTGATGACATTTGTGTCCCTAGCACCTAGCACCTTACCTGGGCCTCAGTGAACATTTGCTGATTCCAAAGTGAGTGAATAACTGTATTTTAAGCTTTTAATTCATTCTGGGGGCTGTCGATATAATGGCTGTTCCATTAGAGCTTGCTGCTTTTCAGGCTAGAATCAGGGATGATATACGGATGACTGCATTCCATGAGGCCTGGGGGCAAAGCGATCTTGTCTATGGAGGCCGAACAGAGGGCCTGAGGGGATCTTGTGCTCTGATTTGAGACACAGCCACACAACAGGGCAGGCGAATACACACACATACACTTGTGTCCATCCTTGGGCAGCTCTTGCCTACTTACTCCACAGACATTATCTTTATTTTGAGAATTGATTATGAAATCAATCCCTCACTATTTCTCCAATACTGTAGCTAATAAAAAGAAAAGCTATTTTGATGGTGTCTGGTTTTCAGCTAAAAGGAGGGTCAAAACAGCAATTTTATCAGCTGCCTTTTGAAAGTGCTTCTCTTGGTCACAGCAGTTCACAGGGGGAAACACAACGATTCTGACCCCATTCTTGATATTGGCTCCTGCTTGAGGTGACAGATTATGTTACCTCTGGGCCAGGACATCCATGGGTAGATAGCAAAATCAAGTCAAGATCACCGCATGCTGGCTCTGTCACCAGAACATGGACCAACATCCCCCATTGCCTGTTCCAGTGAACTACCAGTCAAAATGGCGGGTCTCTGGGATTCTAGCAGAAGTGGGCTGTGGGAAGAAGCCCCAGGCCCTGGGCTCTTGGTGCGAGCGCCTCTCCTAAGACTCTTAGCCAACAAAACTATCTTAGCCTCATCATAGTAACTCTGACTGTTGTTCCTGCCCCAAACAGATGGAAAGGCCCCTGAGGGCAGACCACGGTCTGTGCACTCCCCACCCTCACTGTCAGGGTTGTTCTGAGTGCTTAGGAGTTCCTTGGGTGGCAGGAAAGTTATGACCATGAAGTTGTTCAAAATTATGTACTGGAGCCAGACAGTTGTTAGAAATTAAGTACTAAGTCTGTCTCTTGGGCCTGCCACTTTCTGGCCGAGAACTTTGGGCAGGTTACTTAATGTCACTGAGCCTCAGTTTTCTTACCTATAAGATGGGGATGATAATAGTAGCTATGTTATTTTCATACGGTTCTTTTGAGAAGGATTCGATGAGATAATGCATATAAAGCACAATAAATGCTAATTTGTGGACCGAATGAGGGTGGGAGTGCCCCTCCCTCTTGGACTGGGGGGTCAGAGGAGATGATGGCAGACACTGGAACCCACTGGAGCTGGCGTCTCAGGCCTTCTAAATTGACCACTCCTTCGGATCTGGTTTCCAAAAATAGAAAATCGAGGACACTGCCTTTTACTGCCAAGGCTCAGATTTAGAACCTGAATATTTTGCATATTGAAAGTCACGAGAAGACATAAAACAGAATGTCATGTCCTTAGCCAGCAGCTCCCTTATGAGCATATGATCATAGATACAAGTAGTTAATTTTATTTGCTTCTTTTACTAACCCCTTTTATTTAAGCATATTTTTTGGGGCTCTTAATCCATCAAAGAAGCATTTGGAAGAAACTCATCAGTTGTTCTTGGGTGCCAAAGAGTAAATAACAGCACAGTGCCTCGCTGTCTAAGGTTAAAACTCCAACCACTCAGCTTTGATGTGCTAACAATCCCTAATGAGGCCAGAAAAGCAGTGGCCGCCTCAGCAAGTACTCTAAAGAGGTTCTTTCTTGTGCAGAGCCAGGCCCTCCTCTCACTGGTGTCACTACAGCTGGCAGAGACTCCATCTGACCGAGAAGCCCAGGGTGTGGCCTGGCTTAGAGCTCTGCCGATTTATGGCTACTTCTTAGGCTGCCATCTTGTGGTAGTTGCTCTGAGGTGTCTGCCTGTGGGTAATGGGCTTCCTAACTTTTCCAAAGACATGCTCTCTGCTCCCTTGTGATTTATATAGTACTTACATATATTTGCATATGGGGCTTTGGGGTCCTAATTCCATCTGTAGGAAAAAGTGAAATCAACAAGGTGATCTCAGAAGGGTACCTTCAAGTAGGACATCCAGGCCAGTATTGTGTGTCAGGTGTCCAGGTGATATGTCCAGGTCAGTGCGGTGCCAGGGCCATAGTAAGAGCTACCATTTATGGAGCACTTAACATGTGCCAGATATGGCTTAGCACTTCCCATATATTATTTCATTTAATATTAACAACAACCCTCTGAGCTAAGCCCTGCTATCTCCCGATTTTACAGATGAAGAAACTTAAGACACTTGCCAAAAGTTAACAGAGCTAGTGTGTGGTAGAGTTGGACTCAAAATAAGATCTTTCTGACCCCCAAACTTGTGCCCTAAACACACCCTGTGCAGTTTTGGGTGGGCTGTAGAGTCACAAAGAACTGGGATTCTGTCCTGGGTATGTAAGCGTGGTTCAGTCACTTAAACTTTCCCACCAATGTCTCCCCCTGTGCAAAATGGAGCTTCCTCACAGGGTAATTTCAAGGATTAAATGGGATAATTAGTGTAGTTAGCACATTGACTGGCACCAGTGAGGGTTCACTAATGTGGATTTCTTCCTTCTCCCTTGGGAGGGGAGAAATATGAGGGGCCACCTCCCTCGTCAGTCCCCCTGCCGTTTCAGTCTCCTGTCTCTCCCCTGGCTCTACAGGACCCTTTGCACCAATACCAGAAGGTCTTTGATTCCTAACAGTTTGATCCATTTCTCAGTTTGATCATCTTGGCTGAATGGGAAAGGCAGCACTGGGTAGTGTCAATAGCCCTTGACTAGAGTTTTGGAGACTTTGGTTCTAGGCTAGTCCTGGGTCTAAGACTTGGGCAACTTCTATCTCTCTGGGCCTTAGTTTCCCCATCAATAAAATGGAGGATTTGTCTATATGCAGGACCAATGTGCATATGTAGTCCATGTGCAATCACTGCCTGGTTCTGTACCCACTGCAGACAGGATTAATCAATTACAGCATCTTTGTCAGTGATCCTGGATGTGGCAGCAGAGCCCTCGCCACACATGGAGGCCATCAGTGTTTCTCGGTTAGAGTTGAAATGACAAAACCTTTTGGATATTCCTGGAACAGTTAGTTGTCTGCTAGGGGTCCTTGCAGCTCTGACTCGACCACCTAAGTCTTTAATGCTCTTAGGGGCAGTGCAAAGAGGATGGGTCAGAAATAAGGGGAGTGGATTCTAGCTGTAGCCACCTCGCCTAGCAGCGGTGTGACCTTGGGCAAGTTGCTTACCCGCTCTGAGCCCTGTTTTGTAATAGATAAAAAGGGAGTCCTAACATATGCTTTGGCTATTGGCACTGTTGTGAGACTGAAATCCCTGTAGCCTCCCTGATGGCAGGGCTTGGGTCCCTGTCAGCACTAAAGCCCCTGTGCCTATAACAGGATCTGGTCTGGAGCAAGTTCTCCATAAATTTTTGTTGAATTTAAGCACAGTAAAATATGAAATCTGTAGAAACAGAAGGAAGTGCAACCTGGTGAACTGCATCTCTAGAGAACTAGTTCTCAGTCTTTATGGAGCATAAGGCTGATCAGTGAGCTCTTCCAATGTGCAGACTCCTGGAGCCTACTGAAGGGAGCTGATCCAGGATGCCTGCGGTGGGACCCAGGAATCCACAGGTTTAGCAAGCTTTCCTGGGAATTCCGCTGCAGGTGGTCTGGCACCCACACTGTGTTCTAGAAATATAGCTCCAGAATTGGGAGGCTCAGACTGGAAGTTAAAATAAGCAGAGACACCTCGGTTTGCTACCAGTTGTTCTCCAGAAGTTGAGTTTCCACTTGGGAGTTCCCGGAGCCACTGCATCTGTGAGAGTCATCCAGAAGGATGGCTCCCTCCACCTCTCGCTGGACAGTGTAAAGAGCCCTGTGGAGCAGCCCGATGCTCAGCTGACTGATGCATTTAGGTTTCTGTGCTCTGACCTGCGACGCCCACATGGAAAGCAGCCAGGTCAGGCATTTCCTCTTTTATCTTGAGCAACAAGGGAGGGTTGGGGGTCTAGGTTGCCAATGCTGCTCATCATCAATTATCCGGTGTGGATCATGTGTCACTCTCCCCAATTCCACCCACAGCCTCAGACCAGGATCCTTGAGGAATGGCAACCAGGAGGTACGTTGGCTGGGGCTTAGCCAGGATACTGACTGAGGTGGCCGTGGTGATAGTGGCAGTGTGTGTGCGCGTGTGTGTGTGTGTGTGAGAGAGACACAGAGAGAGAGAGAGAGAGAGAGAAATTGAGAGAGATATTTCTGATATTGGCTATCTACAGGGTTCCAGAAACAACTGAGTGGAAAGTGAAAAACAGTCAAATATTTGGAATTTTTTTTCCTGCATGTTGCTAACCATGGACATCTTCTCAAACACTCATATATTAGGTCGAGATGTTTCATCCTCATGTTTCAGGGTGTGATAATACCGCTTGCAAATAGATAACTGGTTAAAACATATTTTTGGACGATATTATTTTACTTCAGAGTCATATTCATCATTGTTACCATCATCATATCGTCATTCATGAATTAGTAAGAGACAATTGGATTTTTAAGCTCTTATTAAAAATTCAAAGTAAATCCAATTAAAAAATTATGATTCTTTCCTTTTCCTCCCAGGGCCTTTTCTCCACAGCTAACAAGTTCTGTTAGCTTCACAGACTTCTTATAAGCGTTAAACAAGTTAACATGTGAAATGTGCTTACAACAGTGCCTGTCCTTTTTTTTTTTTTTTTTTTTTTTTTTACTACTGCTACTGCTGCTGCTGCTACAATCCTGTTAATATAAATCCAACCAGAGCAATCTCTTAATTATCCCAAACCAGTGCAGAACGATCTGCCCTACAGATATTAAATTCTCAGCCAGCTGAACTCACGCTTTAAGACAGGAGATCTTTGTACCTTTAGCTATCTGGGCCTTGGAGGCCATGCTGGATTCTCTTGCCTTTATAAATAAAGTTGGATGGGCACAGCCCAGTTTTTCCCTTAGCTCCTGGGCTCAGAATTCAGAACACCAGCTGGTGATTGTCAGGCCACTATATGGCCCACAGCAAGTGCTTCTTAAATTGTCTCCTTGATTTTTATGGTGCCCCTTGCCGTTCAGATATTCAACTGTCTCTGCTTCAGGGAATTTTCTCTCCCTTCTAACTTGCTGTATCAAATCTGTCAGGCCCTGGGGACAAGCAAGGCAGATAACGTTGTTGAACTTGGTGAAAAATAAGAGTAAGTATATCCAGTGGCAGAGGGCTGTTTTTGCTTAATGCTAGGTTGTTAGTGGTGTTCTGGAGAGTTATGATTGTCGTGCAAGTATCTTCCAGAGAAGTGAAGTGTTACCTGGACATTACATTCCAGTGGGACATGGAAGACTGTCTGAATCCAGTGTAAGGGCCAGTTGTGCTCAGCCATCTCTGATTCAACACCCAAGCGGATCAGAGACTCTAAGCAGCCTCCTGGCTTGGGCTCCCTGCTGCCCTAGTTTGCTCAGCCTGTCTCAGAAGTGAAACCAGATGGCCTGGGTGGGTAGTGAGGGACACCCACATAAAGACCCCAGGGAAAACTGAGCTCCTGGTCCCACTCACTGCCCCAAACTGCTTCTGAATCGGTTCATCCATGAACAAACCCAAAAATTCCTTTTATCTCCCAATCACCAAGAATCTGATCCTTTATTTAGTCCCAAAACTTGGAAACTAATCTTTTATTTATCTCTACTGTAATCCCACTTCAGGCTGTATATGGAATACACTGCTTGGGAACAAACCTCTAGGATTTCAGAAGGACCCTCAGTCAGGGAAGCACAAGGGCTTAGGAGGGAAAGTAAAACCAGGGCCAGGATGTTTTGGTTCCATGTGTGAACTGGAGGAAGAACGCAGCTCATTTGGGCTTATATGATGCAGAATGTGCCACAGGCAAGCTCCCTAATCACCAAACCACAGTAGGGGGTGGGAAAACGGGCTGGTATGATGTCAGGCCCCAGCAAGGCAAGCTGGTTGAAACAATTTCCCAAGCTTCCTTGCCAGCTCAGCCCTCAAGCCAGGGCAAAGAATCACTGACACGCTGCTTGGAACGTGCTGAGTGGTCCCAGATATGTCTGTCAGCCTGGTTTCACGCCCACCGCCCCCCTCCCCTCGCCCACTCCCCATGGATCTGGGGCAAAACTGCATGACCAGTGTGACAGGGGGTGCTAGCCTCTGTGCCACTCTCCACCCATCCATTCTTAGCAGGCCTACTCCCACCAGGGCCCTGAGAGGAATGTCTTGTCATGGGAGGTTTCCAGACCACTTCTGTTCTCATTCTTGTATTCAGCAAATATTTCCTGAGTGCCTACCATGTACCAGGCCCAGGGCTGGGGCTGGCCATTCAGTGGTGAACAGGGCCCTGTCCCTGTCCCTGTCCTCGCAGAGCTGATAAACCCCATGGGGAAAGCAATCAGATACTGAATAGTCATTTAACTAAACTTATGCCATGGAGAGGGAGGGGCCACAGTGGGGGTTTCAGAGTCAGAGGCTAGTAAGCCGAGGGGTTAATAAGGTACAGAGTTGTGACGGGGGAGGTCAAGGAGTGTCTTCACAAACTCCTTCACTCTCTTTGGCTTTTCGGCTTCCTCCTCCCTCCCTCCAAACCTTAGCTCCTGACTTGGGCCTTGGGACAATTAGCATGTATTCAAAACTCTATTTCTGGGACCTGCCTCTGGGCCCCAGCCCTGGCATCACTCTCAGAACCAGCCAGCTGGTCTGTCCCTTCCCAAGCCCATTTCTGGGGAGGCAGCTGCCCAGTGTTGGTCCTTCTTTCACCAACTCACTCTTATGTACTCACACATCATTGATTCACACACCATGTCAGCTCAATTCTACACGACTTGCCCAGCACCTGCTGGCCCCACAGGGGAGGCAGCACACTTTGCTCACATATTCTGTCCCTCAAAAGTCTGTCTCTTTACTTTACTGGTGTTCTTCCCAGAGCAAGGCCTGGCCCTGGCTGAGGGCTAAAGGGGAGTGTGGAAGAGGGCTTGGTAGTGGGGTTCATGGAAGGCTTCCCTGGGACAGGTGACACCTGGGAGAGTCAGGCTGAGGAGCAGTTTGCTAGGTGACATCTTTTCCCCTTCTACCTCTCTTGCTCTTTCCGATTTTCTTTCACCCTTTTATTCTTACCTGTCATGGATGTTTCCTGGTTTCAGCCTCAAGGGATAGAGCTGGGAGGGACCTTGGAGATCTACTCTGACACCTACCCATCTGACAGATGGGGACTGTGAGGTCCCAAGAGGGACTGATTGATTTGTGGATGTTGAGCTATCCTTGCATCCCTGGAATAAATCCCACTTGATGATGGTGTGTGATCCTTTTACTGTATTGTTGAATTTGGTTTGATAATATCTTGTTGAGGATTTTTGCATCTGTATCTGTTTTTATCAGGGATATTGGCCTGTAATTTTCTTTTTTTGTGGCATCCTTGCCTGGTTTTGGTATCAGTGTAATGCCGGCCTCCTAAAATGAGTTTGGAAGTGTTCCTTCCTCTTCTATTTTTTGGAAGAGTTTGGGAAGGACTTGTATTAATTCTTCTTTAAATGTTTGGTAGAATTTACCAGTGAAGACATTTGGTTCTGGACTTTTGTTTGTTGGGAAGTTTTTGATTACTAATTCAATCTCCTTACTAGTAATTGGTCTGTTCAGATTTTCTGTTTCTACATGATTCAGTCCTGGTAGTTTGTATGTTTCTAATAATTTATCCTTTTCTCCTAGGTTGTCTAATTTTTTTGGTCTATAATTATTTCATAGATCTTATGATCCTTTGTATAACAACTCCTCTTTCATTCTGATTTTATTTTAGTCCTCTCTTTTCTTGGTGAGCCTAAAGGTTTGTTAATTTTGTTAATCTTTAAAAAAATACCTAGCTCGTTGTTTCATTTATTTTTTTCTAATACTGTTTTTTACTCTTTATTTTGTTAATTTATGCTTTGGTCTTTATTTCCTTCCTTCTACTAACTTTGGGCTTAGTTTGTTCTTCTTTCTCTAGTTCCTTGAGATATAAAGTTAGGTTGTTTATTTGAGATCTTTCTTGTTTCTTAATGTAGGCATTTATCATTATGAACTTCCCTCTTAGAACTCCTTTGTTTTTTATTATTGAGTTTTAGAAGTTCTTTGTATATTTTGGCTAACAGTCTTTTATCAGATATATCTTTTGCAAGTATTTTCTCCCAATATATGGCTTGTCTTCTCATTCTCTTGTGTGGTTGGCATATATTTTAATCCTATCTTTGTTTTGTTTTTATCCCCTTCAGACATTATAAATGTTTTAATCAGCCGTTATTCATTTAGATTCATTACCCACATATATACTATTCATTTGTTCTTCTTTTGCCTCCTGCCTCTGAGAATTCCATCTTTGGACCACTATCCTTCTGCTTGAAGTACAATATTTAAGATTTCTTTTAGAGAGGGTCTATTGGTGGCAAAGTCATTCAGTTTTTTGTTTATCTAAAATTGTCTTTAGTTTGCTGTTATATTGTGGAAATTTGTATAGAACAGAATTGACATTATAAATTGGAAATGATGAACTATTCAATAATTGATTTTGGGGCAATGGCTTTTAATCTGAAAAAATTTAATCCCTACTTGAAACTATACACAAAAATAAAATCCCAGAGATTAAATATCTAAATTGGAAAAAACCCAAATCTTTAAAACTATCAGAAGAGAGTGTAGGAAATATCTTTATGATCTTTCTCAGGAACAATTTCTTAAAGTGACACAAAAAATACAAATTAGAAAAGATTGTGAAATTTCACTGTATGAGAATGATAAAGGACTTTACAATTAAACAAATTAAAAAACAAGTGACATACTCAAAGAAAATATTTATAACATATAAAACAAATTAAAGATTAGTATCTTGAATATATAAAAAATTTCAAATGAATAAAGGAAAATCTAATAGGTCTAATATAAAAAAGAATCAAGAAATAAACTGACAATAAACAGAACTAAACGTGTCGTTTGTACTCAGTTGTATAAGAAAAATGTAACGTCCTTATTTTATGTAATAGACTTCATCTTCCTCACGAGCCTCTACCTCACTGGTATGGAGAATTTGGAGTTGGGGGATGGGGATCAGGGACACTATAAACTTTCCAGATAAGTGAATATCAGACATTTTCCCTGTTTGGAATCCTTCCTCTTTCCCTTGCTTCTTTTCAAGATGGTGGCTGGGAACCTGGGGGACTTACCTGATCTGAGTACTATCTTCCATCTAATTTTCCCCAGATTCTTAAATGGGAAGTAATGCAAAAACCTCCTTTTTCATGGCCTTCTCAACTAATGTTAAGGATTTTTACTCATAGAAGCTGAAAGTTATGATACATGTGAGTCAGGAATGCTTACCTTCTCTAGTTTGTGCTTCTTTTCTTTTCAACATACTCTTCTGGGTAAGAGTGGCCTTTTTCTGTTTCCCTTCCTGCCCAGGTAGACCTTCTCAGTCCTTTCTGAACAGTGAGTACTATCAAAACTCTACGTTCAGACTTCCAAATATGGCTGTTGATATTTAAAGATTGCTTAAGAAAGTCAGATTTAATTTTTTTGCCTGGAGAAAATTTGATTTTCATGATACTTGCCTAGTAATGGCTTAAAAAGAGTCAGCTTTGAAACTCCAGCTTTAAAACTGAAAGCTACCTGCTTTAATCTAGGTTGTACCTGTTCTCCCCCATTGAAAAGGTTAAAGCCATTAGATTTTATGGTTGATAAGTTGAAAGACAGTAAGATTTGCAATGTATGAAAATATATCTGAAATTACTTTAAAACTTACTCCCAATTCACATGAAAAATTGCATTATATTACCAGTAATTAGGAAGTTGTAAATTTAAAAAATAAGATACCATTTGCAAACTACTTAAAGTTTGGTGATATGGTGGTGGTAAAAGACTGCTACAGGCTTTTTAAACTGTTGCAACTACTCTAGAGAACAATTTGCCAATATCTATGTAATAAACTATAAATGTACATATCATGCCATCCATCAATACAACTTCTAGGTATACTTCATAGAAGGTGAACCCTTCCTTAGGTGCATAAGATGACAAGTGTGTGTGTGGGGTGGTTAGCTCAGTTGGTTAGAGCATGGTGCTAATAACACCAACGTTGCCGTTTCGATCCCCATAGGGGCCACTGTGAGCTGCACCTGCCTCCCCCTTTAAAAAAAAAAAGAGAAAAAGATGACAAGTATGAGGATGTTTACTATAGTATTGTTTGTAATACTAAAAACTGTAAACACAAATATCCATGGATAAATTAATGACTAAAATGTGGTATATTCATATGATGGAAGGTGAAATCTTTAGGAGAAATGAACCATATGTATAATTATAAGTGATGATTTAAAAAATAAAGTTGAGGGAAAAAGTAAACTGAAGAATATGATGCCAGTTAGGTAAATTTGTCAACAAAACAATATAAATGTTATTTATATCTATACATATGTACATATAGCACTCATATACTGACTAGAAGGATACCCATCAAATTCATGATACGATGAGGATCCTCTGGCTATGGTGGGGAGGAGGGGACAGGAAATGGAGATCAAAGGATATGAGTACATTATGTGTAAAAAATTATTTCCTTTATGGAGAAACTAACATTACAGAAATAGCACTGGGAAGAAAAATCCTGAGAATTCCGGGTGGTGGGCTCATGAGCATGAAAAATGCTCAAAAATAAATTAGACCAAATGTCCATGTTGTGAGGCTGAGGGCATTCTAGTGAGGAGCTGTTCTTATTACTCTGAGGGGAAATGAAGGTGAAGCCTAGAATGCCTGAGATTGAGAACTACCCATTTGATTGTTAAAGTGCAGGAGAATATGGCATTGTACATACTGCTTTTGTAACAAACCAATGTCATAGCTTCCTCCTTCCACTAAATATTGCTTTCACTAATTTTATAGCCTACTACTATAGGAGTATGTCCAAAAAAGCCAGTCCATTACATTTGTGTGCCATTTATTCATTTATTTATTCAATATGCATTTATCTTCATTGACCAGGTCCAGGGAAAGGTGTTAGGAAAGCAGGAAGAAAGGGGAAAAGAAAACTGGTGATCAGACCTTATCTAAATATGCAAGTCCTATACGAAGAAAATTATAATTACTTCAACGCTAGTCATAATTAAAGATCAGAATAAATGGAGATGAACATCAAGATAAAAAGAACCAATATCGTGAAGTTGTGATGGACAGTGTTATTCACCATTTTTCTTCAATGAGAGTTATTTCTACAACTGCTAGGAGTGCTATGGATAAAAAGCCTTCAACTGTCATCTTTAGAAATGGTTTCAGGGGCCGGCCCGGTGGCTCAGGAAGTTAGAGCTCCATGCTCCTAACTCCGAAGGCTGCCGGTTCGATTCCCACATGGGCCAGTGGGCTCTCAACCACAAGGTTGCCAGTTCCATTCCTCCAGTCCCGCAGGGGATGGTGGGCTCCGCCCCCTGCAACTAAGATTGAACACGGCACCTTGAGCTGAGCTGCCTCCCGGATGGCTCAGTTGGTTGGAGCGCATCCTCTCAACCACAAGGTTGGCGGTTCGACTCCTGCAAGGGATGGTGGGCTGTGCCCCCTGCAGCTCGCAACAGCAACTGGACCTGGAGCTGAGCTGCGCCCTCCACAACTAAGACTGAAAGGACAACAACTTGAAGCTGAACGGCACCCTCCACAACTAAGATTGAAAGGACAACAACTTGACTTGGAAAACAGGCCTGGAAGTACACACTGTTCCCCAATAAAGTCCTGTTCCCCTTCCCCAATAAAATCTTAAAAAAAAAAAAAAAAAAAAAAAAAAGTCCTTTCCAGTTTAAAAAAAAAAAAAAAAAAGAAATGGTTTCAGCTGAAGAAAGCTGCCTAGATCAGGGCCACCACGGCCCTTCCCTGGTCTCTCATACCCAATGACTGATGGATGAGGGAACTGGGCTATTTCAGCGTAACCCAGGACAACTATGACCAGCCATTCTCACTCCAGAGCTCCCAGTGAGGTTGGCTGAGGCTGTCATTGGAGCTGTAGCACCTCAACTTCTCCCTCTGACAGCTACAGTTCACTTTGCTTCTCTTTCACAGGCTCTTCTTTAATATTGTGCATGCTGAAAAAAATAAAAATAAAAAAATTGGCGATCAGAAGCACCTCAGAGAACATTAGGGAAATGTACAGGTAAATTTCTAATTACAAAAAGAAGTAAAAACAACCTGGAATGGAAAGAAAGGAGAGATGCATGGGGGAGGTGATGAGAAAAAAAAGAGATAAATTGAGGAAAAAAATGAGATGAGTTTGAGACAAGAGTAGGGATGAAACTTCAAAGAATGGAGTTGCCTGAAGGTGACAGAGGTGGAAACAACAGCTTCATACAGCAGAGGCAAGGGATCTAAAAATCCATGGTTGGGTATTTGTGATTTCCCCTCTAAGCTAAAGGTCCTTACCAGAATCTGCATTAAAAAAAAAAAAAAAAGGTCCTTGCCTGCTACTGACCAAGGAATTTTGCTAAAAACAAAAACTAACAAAAGAAACAAAACACCAAAAAACACTCAAACCGCAGCTGCCCACGGTCTACAAATGAAGATGCTCCCTCCATCTCAGTGGTGGTAAGTACTCACAGTGCATCTTGGTGTATCACTTGCGCAGGAAGCAGGTGGGGAGGCGTTGTTGGGCCGTTCATTCCTGGAACAGGCGTCTCCGGGCCTTGCGCGCAGGACCTGGAGGGCGCTGGGGGCGCGCGTGGGGACCTGGACTTGGAGAAGGCGGTAGAGGTTGGAGTGGTGAGCTGGGAAAAGGCTCTAGAAGGTGGAAGTCCAGGTTGAAGTAGGGACCAGGAGAGCGTCTCTCTGGACTGGGGGTGGGGGCCCGAGGCGCGGGCTCCGTGATGGGGCTGTGCGGGTAGAAGCCGGCCACCCTTCTAGGTGAGGAGCGGAACCCAGCGACTGAGCCGGCCCTGGGGTCCATCGAAGGCGGCAGGAACTCGGGGTCCGCGTCCTCTTCGTAGGCCTCCTCTTGGGCGGCGATCTCTGGGACACATGCGCAGAAGAGTCTCTGCTGGACGGCACCGTCTTCCCTGGGAGCGCCCAGGAGAGCGCCAGGTTGTAGGCCGACAGGCGCGTGGCCCTGCCCTCCCGAGCGTTCGTCGGCGGAGCCCAAGAGGGCCTCCGGGATCAGCATGAAGGTGTGCTCTCCGAGAGACACTTGCAGGACCGACGTTGGCTCGGGCTCCAGCAACAGGTCGACGCCGTCCAGGGGCAGCTGCAGGGCACAGCCCGCGGCCAGGACCACGACGGAGGTGAGCGCGCCCACGGCCGGGGGCTCCGCGGGTTCTTGCAGGGTGGGCTCCGTCCTGCACTCGGGGCCCGCGGGCTCTTCGGTTCGGCGGCGCTTGGCGGGGCCGGGTTCTCCAGGCCGCGGTCCCCAGCCGGGCGCAGGGTAGGCTCTGGGGCTGCGGAGCCGGCTGCCCATCACTTCGATGGCGCTGTGGGCGGTGGTCCTGGGGCCTGGCAGGCGCGAGTGTCACGCAGTGACAGGTCCCGATGACAGGAGAGGCAGGCTGTGGTCGTGGGGAGGGGGAGTGAGGCGTAGAAACGCGGGAGGCCGCTGAGTCGTCAGAGCTCCCGGGCTCCTCCTAGGAGGTAGGTCAGCCGTTCAACTTCTAGGGGAGCCGCATCCGGCGCAGGGCTCGCCTCGCGGGTTGGTATCTTCCGCTCCTCACGCCGACCCTGTGCACCGGCTGATTAACCACACGGGATGTCAGGTGACTTGCGACCTCCAGGATGTCTCACTATATGCCCCGCCTCCTGCCATAGAGAGCAACAGATTTGCTACAGTGCGATAGTTAGCTAAGTTTTCTAGAAAGTGTAGGGGAATGCCCCTTGGATGACCATTTGGGGCCGAGGGGATAGACAAAACACAATCTCATAAATTCTTGCTCACTTTTAGAAGTAGCCTATGTCTAATGTCTTCTAAGATTTTCTCGGAGGCTATGAAAAGCCTTTACCACATATCCGACCTCTCCATGCCCAGTCCACCAAATGGTTCTTGAAATTTTTTTCACTCAGGAGAGAAATTAGAAATGCATTTTTTTAAAAAATAAAACTTTAACAATAATCGAGTGAAATTGCAGTTTTTCGGTTAGAGGTCAGGCTGTGCTAATTATTAATAACAGCAAAAATGTATCGTAAGGTTAACTTTTTGCATTCAAGATTAACTTGTTATCTGACTTGTATTATAGTCAGTGTTTAAAAATTAGTTTATTCAGACCTCATTAGTGAAGCTCAGAGGAGAGAAGGAAATTTTACAAAATTAAATGCTTGGTATGTGTTGGATTTGGGAATTAAATACTAACGTATTTAACTTTAAAATAGAGATTTTTGACTTTCTTAGGGCAAACAATCCAGATGTGGAATTGCTGGGGAGTAGTGCATCCTAACAATAATAGATAAGGCCAAACTGCTTTTTAAGGATTTGTCCTACTTTTTTGTGTGTTATCTGTGGGTAAGTGTTCCCTTTGCATCACATCCTTGCCAACACTTAGTATAGTTAGATTTCTAAGCCTTTTCCAGTCTGATGGTGTAAAATGGTATCTCGCCATGTATTTATGTTGTATTTCTCTGATTACTCATGAGGTTGATCATGTTTTCATAGATGTATTGGCCATTCATATAACATCTTCTGTGTAATACACCTTTTCATTGTAGTTGTCTTTCCTTTCGGCATGTAAAATTATTCTCTTTGAATTTGGTGGTCTTACAATAATCTATCTAAAAGTGTATTTTTATTTATTTATCAATTTTGAAAGTTGTGCTTCCTGAGTGAAGACACTATACTATGTCCCAGAACTATGTATATTCTTGGAAATATGCTCCCCCCACCCTTCAGTGCTGAAAGTCTTGAGACCTCTGTCTGCCATAGAATCGTGAAGACTAATCTCATCATGCTTTTTACTCCTGTTCATAGTAGGAATCTGTTCATCCCTCATAGCCCAGATTTAAAGCTTCACATACCCAGTACATGGTATTTTCTCAGAACCTCCTATCCTTCTCCATCCCCTACACCTTTTCATTCTGTCTTCTGGAGCTCATAGTCAGTCACAAAACTCAAAAATCTTCAATAACCCTGATAGTCCCTTTAAACTTTTACTATGATTGAAACCTGCTTCTTCTGAGTACACTTCTTTCCCTGGATGCTTCTTAAATGGAGGCTGTTTTCTCCCCCACACCCCTAGTACCCATGGCTGGAGGTGCAGTATTATGATTTTTTTCCTCCTCACTGATGTTTCCCAACCATTTCTCTATCCTTTCTGAATTTCATGTCATCAGAGTATAATCTGTCTTGATGCAGTCCTCTAACCTCTTTCCAACTCCAGGGCTCCTCTTACTCCTTTTTTCCTGTAAATGTTTTTTACAATTGAATTTCTGTCACTCTCTTCCACGTTGATGCCATCATGATTCTTGGTGATTTCAAAATGTACTTAGGCTGGTGTATTTCCATCCTGTGCCATTCCTATGCAATGCAGACTCCCATATCTCACTTCCTAGTCAACATCTCCACTTGGATATGTAACAGGCACTTCAAACGACACATGTCCAAAATTGAACATATCTTATTTTTTCTGTATCTGCATCCCTCCAGGTCTTTCTGGTCTCAGAAAATAACAGTTCCACCCATTTTGTGCTCAGGCCCGAACCCCTCAACTTATCCTTTGAGTTCTCTGACTCTTTTTCACTTTTCAAATCAAGAAATCCTGTTTTCTCTATCTTCAAAATATATCCAACTACATGCCTCTTCATATTACTCCTCTTGCTACTACTTAGTATAAGGCAGCATGAGTTCTTGTGTGAATTACTGCTCTTCATGAAGGCAGTGATTTTTAATTGTTTTATTCTTGCCTGTACCTTTGGAGTTTAGTAGGCCTGGAGCATAGTAGGCACTTAATACATATTTGTTAAATGAATGAATGATTTTTTTCTATCATCACTTCTGGAGAATTTGTATTCATTTATCTCTGTGAATACTGCTACTTCCCTATTCCCTCAGTGTTCTCCCTCTCCAGCTCCAACTGCTTTCTTCCTGATAATGTCTCTTAATTTCCCTTTCATTTTTTAAATGTTTTTGCCCTCCTTAGCTTCATGGGTGCTATCTCCAGTTCAGTAGTTCCACTTTCAATTCTGTCTAAACTGTTGTTTAACCCATTCATTGCATTTCTTATTTCCATGTTTTCCTATGCAATCCATAAAAGTTTTCTTTAGCTCCCTTTTAAAGCTGCCGTATCTTTTGATATTTTTTCTTAGCTACACTTACATCACACTCTTTTGTGTCCTCAAATTTATTTAAAAAATATTTTATATCTGATAATTCATCAATCTCTATCATTTGAGGGACTGATTCTTCTATTTCCTGTTTTAGATGTCTCCCATTCTCACTTATTGTGGTTTGCTTCCTTATGTATTCTTTGATTCTAGATTATGAATCTAGAATCATTGAAAGGTACTCTGAGAAGATACTTAGCCCTGGGTATAAGATGTATTCGCTTTGGAGAAAATTTGTTTTCCTTTTTTTTGCCAGGTTCATTATCTACCAGAGAATATCTTAAACTCTCAGCTCCTCTTACTATCCCCAAAAGATTGTGTTTCATTCTACCTGGAGCCAATGCTGAGACAGATACATTTAAGTCCCATCTCCTTTTGTATTATGAGTTTTTTTTTCTTCTGCTGGTTAGATTACCAATTGGAGACATCATGTTTTGGAAGCCTGGGCTTTTTTTCAGGGCTTTGTGAACACTGAATTTTATTTTCTCTCTCACATAAATGGACCATTATAACCAAAGCCCTAGGTCACTACAGAATGTTAGTAACCTCCATGTACCCTCCTGTTTCAGCATCCATTTCCCTCTCTGGATTTGTAACATGGCATCATTTTTGGCCTTGGAGGATTTCTCTTACATTTATAAGCTGTGATACGCCTTTAAATATGTTGAAATAATTTTTATCCATCAGTTTCAAGAGTTGTTCTTGAGGACTTTTTTGGATTATTTGGTTCACATATTACTGAAAATGGATGTCCTCAGTTATTTCTAGTATAGATTATGAGGCTCTTGCAATAGAAGACAGTTTTGCAAACAAGGCCATTTTCCTTCTTCAGAATAATCAGATAATGAGGCTGGGACTTGGACTGATTAATTGATGTGTTATGGGGGGATTCAGAAAGAGTAGAAAATCCAATCTCTGAATGGATGCTGATATTTTGAGGTATTTGTGGTACTAAATACATCAGAGACTAAAATATATAGTGGCAACTGGTATTTCTGCTCCTTTGAGGGAGCTGAAAATCAGCCTACTGCCAATCATCAGAGTTTGAAGAGGCACTGACTGCTGTTTTATGGCTCTGCCTGTGATTGGTCAAGGAGAGACAGGTTGAAACTGGGAATGGTCACTGTGTGATTGCTCCGGGATTAGACCTATGACTTTCCAGAGAGACAAGTAACAAGAGTTCCAAAAACCTTGGTTCTGAGTTGTGGTTCACTTGGAAGTGGAAACTGTAAAAATTATAACTGGGGGATGCAGAGGAGAACTTCCACTCAAACTGCGCCCACTAATGAAAGTTACTAAGCACATGTGGCAGTCCAATGTGATTGAAAACAAGTAATAGATTTTACCTGTGAGGAAATTGAATTACTTGAGCTATTAAGTAATGTTTAAAAAATTTCAAAACATAAAGGATGGAATACCATCTGTGAAACATAGGGATTTATAATACTAACTGGGGAAGTTTGAAACAAGATGAAGGAAGTAAAAATCTTGAAAAGAAAAAAACATAATCTTTGAAATGAAAACTTTCTTATAGAAGTATAAACAGAATACTGGAAACAGTTGATGAAATGATTGGTTAATTGATTAAAGAATAAAGAAAGCTGAAATTAAGGTTTACACACACACACACACACACACACACACCCATACTAAGATGTTAGGAGTCATGGGAGACTGATTGAGCACTGCCTTTATATATATATCTGATTGGATTTCTAGACATGGGGATGTGTGGGCTATTCCAAGATATAGAGACTAAGATTTTGTGGGATTTCAGCCAAGAGATAATTCCCCCATTAATAGTTAATTAAGTTCTATCAAGTCACATAAAAATAGAATCTACCCCAGAGACATTACAATAAAACTGTAGGACACCAAAGGAAAAGAAACTTTTTAAAATATGCTAAATTGAACAGCCAAATTGAATAATACATAAGGAGTAATAAATTGATTGGCAGAAGACTTCTTGCTTGCACAAAACAACAAAATGGCAGGATAGTGGACTAATATCTTTAAAGTAGTTAAACATCATTTCAGAATTAAGAATGAATATGCAATAAAACATTTTCAGATATATAAGACTAAGAGAGTTTACCACACAAAAACATGTTCAGACTTACAAAACCAAGACAGTTTACTATAAACAGGCTATAGTGGAAAGAACTATTAAAGGATATTCTACAAGAAGAAGAAAACCATGGCTAGACTTTGAGAGTGGAATGTAAGAATAAAAAGGTAGAGAAGACTTGATAAAGCATGTTGGTAAATGTAACAGAATTGATGTTTTTAAAAAATGAAAGAATCTTTTTGACTTCAGCTTAACCAATAGTATTTTATTTCTTTTACAAAAATGTGAAGCAAATATGGTAATAAATAAAATTTTTAAAATTTAGAAATTTGATTTACATAAGAAAAAACTCAGGGTGGAATTTAAAAGGTATAAAATAATATGGAATAGCAAAAATTCAAACATTTTTACATCAGTCTATGGGTCAAAAGCACCAATAGATTTAAAAAAGAAGTACATATCCCAATGCATACTGAAAACATCTGATAAAATTCAAGTTATTTATAATGAAAAGTGAACTGACTAGTAGATGAAACTTCAGCAGGTTAAGAGGTAGCTATGAACAAACATCATACTATTATGTATAGTAACCATTATACTATTTTGCAGTTTTCCAGAAGAGCAGCTGGAAACACCAAGAAAGAGAAAAGCCATGGCTGAGTCTTTCTAAATTCATGGGAAAACATACAAGGAAACTCACAACATGAGAAATCCAGTGATTTCTTGGTTTGGAGAGAAATGGGAGCAACGGAATGGTGCTGGAGTGTACTTTGAGCGAAAATAACTGATACAAAATGATGGGGAATGGAGCCTGAGAATGATCTTGTAAAAAAGCCCAGAAGTCTGAAAATACATTGTCTGGTATTCCTGAGCAGATTTTCAATTTCCAAGTTGAGGTCTAGAATCTGCTTTCTCTTCCTGAGGTCTTCATCTGTTTACTATAGCCAGTCTGCACGGAAGAAGGAATCGTTTGCACATGAAATGTTCAGTTTCCAGGTTGTAGCATATTCATTGTAAAGGACGCTGGGGAATGGTACAGGGCCTCCAAAGGGGTAGCCAAAATTATTAGTACGTATGTGTGTAGGTGGGAGAGGAGCCCTTCATTCCTGGAACAGGCGTCTCCGGGCCTTGCGCGCAGGACCTGGAGGGCGCTGGGGGCGCGCGTGGGGACCTGGACTTGGAGAAGGCGGTAGAGGCTGGAGTGGTGAGCTGGGAAAAGGCTCTAGAAGGTGGAAGTCCAGGTTGAAGTAGGGACCAGGAGAGCGTCTCTCTGGACTGGGGGTGGGGGCCCGAGGCGCGGGCTCCGTGATGGGGCTGTGCGGGTAGAAGCCGGCCACCCTTCTAGGTGAGGAGCGGAATCCAGCGACTGAGCCGGCCCTGGGGTCCATCGAAGGCGGCAGGAACTCGGGGTCCGCGTCCTCTTCGTAGGCCTCCTCTTGGGCGGCGATCTCTGGGACACATGCGCAGAAGAGTCTCTGCTGGACGGCACCGTCTTCCCTGGGAGCGCCCAGGAGAGCGCCAGGTTCTAGGCCGACAGGCGCGTGGCCCTGCCCTCCCGAGCGTTCGTCGGCGGAGCCCAAGAGGGCCTCCGGGATCAGCATGAAGGTGTGCTCTCCGAGAGACACTTGCAGGACCGACGTTGGCTCGGGCTCCAGCAACAGGTCGACGCCGTCCAGGGGCAGCTGCAGGGCACAGCCCGCGGCCAGGACCACGACGGAGGTGAGCGCGCCCACGGCCGGGGGCTCCGGGGGTTCTTGCAGGGTGGGCTCCGTCCTGCACTCGGGGCCCGCGGGCTCTTCGGTTCGGCGGCGCTTGGCGGGGCCGGGTCCTCCAGGCCGCGGTCCCCAGCCGGGCGCAGGGTAGGCTCTGGGGCTGCGGAGCCGGCTGCCCATCACTTCGATGGCGCTTCGGGCTGCGCCCGGGGGGCCTGGCAGAGGTGAATTTCACGCAGTGACAGGTCTCGGTGACAGGTGAAGCTGGCCGGGGGACGGGTGACACGCAGAACCGTGCGACTGAAGGTGAGTCCTCAGAGCTCCGTGGGCCCCTCCTGGGAGGCCTGCAGTTCAGCTTCTAGGGGACCCGAGCCTAATCTTCGAAACTTCGGCTCCTTCGGTGACCGGTTTGCGCACCCCACAGCCAATGATGTTGCAAGTGACCAGAGCGGAACCAAAGTCGTAAAGTGCCTTTCTAAGCTCCGCCCTCAACGAGGCTCCACCCCATAGAGATCGCGGTATCTGTGCCGCCCAATAGCCATGGCTGTGGTTGGTAGGTCACCTTAAGAAAATACTTTATAGGCCTCTAGGGGACAGAGCACTTGTGAAATTCACTCTTACGAAAAAAAAAAAAGATGCCAGTAATACAACATTACTCACCTTTAGGACTGTTTTTCTGTGATTTCAGGCATTCTGGAGAAAAGACCACACAAATAGATCATTCCCTTCCCAGCGTAAAACAGACCCACCCGAATGCTCCGTGAAATTCCTTTAATGCTGGTGCTTAATTTCAGGAGTGAGTGGAAAAAACTGATTTCTCTTTAAGAAAAGTTCTGTTTTAATACTGAAGTAACATATTTGTGACAGTTTCTTCCAGAAGGTTAAGGCTGTTGTAAAACCATTAATAATATCAATAATATTAAAACAATATAATTAAATTGTTTTATTGAGCACTTATATATCTACCATTTTATTGAGTTTAGAAAAATGACCTTTTTCTTTAAAAAACAAACCCAACACTTTATTGATGTATGGTTGACACACAAAAAGCTGTACGTATTTAATGTATACAACTTGAATTTGGAGATGAACATACATCCCTGAAACCATCACTGCAATCAATGGGATAAACACATCTATCACCTCCAAAAGTTTCCTCCTGCCCTCTTTGAAAAAAATTGATCTTTTTTCAGTCTTCACAATAGGTGAAATAGAGTGGTAAAGTAAGTTGTAAGTTATCCAAAATTAAATAACTAGTTAGTGTTAGATGTAGGAAGCAAATACAGACATATCTGGTTTTAAATCATGAACTCTTTATGCATATATTTATCGTGTATAAGGAGTGGATTGTTAATTGATATTATGCCTGCCTTTTCAAATTAACAGGTAATACCTCCCTCTGTTTTTGTGAAAATATTTTTCACAGTTTATGTTCCTGTGAGCAGACTGTGTTTCCATCTCACTACATTCTTGCAAGCATTTCTTATTGCCAGACCCTTAAATCTTTTCCATCCTGGTGTACTAAAATGCTACCTCACTGTATTTTCATTTTGCATTTTTGATTGCCAGTCAAGATGGATTGTTTTTCCATATGCTTATTGGCTATTCTTATGTCTTCTTATTGAAATATTTCTATCTTTGGTCTAATTTTTTACTTAAAAAAATTGGGTTTTGAGTCTTCCTCCAGTTTATGCAGCATTGGTACCTTCTTCTTCAAAGACCAACTCAGCACCTTCTCAAAAAGGCCATTACTGGCCATTTTATGTGAAATGGCTTTCTCCACTTACTCTGTGTCTCACCACTCTATGGCCTTCATAATATTGCCACAATTTGTAAATAAACAAAATATTGTTTAAAAATTGGGTTTCAGACATACTGTACACCAGTTATTTATCAAATGTATGTGTCGCAAATGTCTCTATCACAGTCTATGAAGACTGTAGCACTTGATTCACTATAATTCTTATACATTCTATCCCTGGCATAATTTGTGGTGATTTAATTTCTCACGGATCCCCTCTGCCCCCTAATCTTGGCCTCTTCGTACTCTTCCCCTTCAACAATTTTCTCTTCCCTCTTACCACATTGACTCATATTCTTGATCTTGTCATTACTCCAAATTGTAACCCCCACATAATTACAATCTCAAACATTTTACTTAGGGCATCACCTCCTAACATTTTAATTCGCTGCTTTAAATATCGAAACTCTATCAATCCTTCCATTCCTCTGGAAAAATCCACGGATCCTACCATCTTTTCACTGAAACAGACACCATCAGGTCCTCACTTCCCTCCTTACCTGGAACTTAAATTCCATGGGGAATATTATAATCATTGCCATACTTTTATCTTCGTCTTCCTTCCCTGTCTCCTGCTTTGCTGGTTAATATATCTGCCACTCTGTGCCTACACTTGTGCAGCTGAATTGGGCTGGGGAAAAACACGCAACTCCATTGACTGGTCTCACTTTATATTCATGATCATTAGCCTCCAGTGGGCTCCTAATGCTGCCCGGTGATCTTATCAGGATGCTCTATTTCATTCCCTCTTTCATTATTCCAGATGAACATTGCATGCTCTCTCCTCTTTCTGCAAATCTCCAATACCTCACCCCTTATTTTCTCTCCTACGTGGTCACCTTGCTTCTTTTTCACTGAGTCAATAAAAGCAATCAGAAAATATTTCCCCGAATTCTCATAATTACGTGCTACCAAGATCCACTGGGGACTATATGTTCTATCTTCTCTCCTGTTCCCATGGATGAAATATCTGTGCTCCTAGTAAAGGCCATTTCCTCCATTTGTGCAATTGATCTCACTTCATTTTGCCTCCTCAAGAACATCACTGTAGCAATTGTCCCATCTCTGTTTAGCCATCACCAAATTTTAGCTACCTCTACGGAATCAATATCTTTAATGTATAACTCAGAGGTAAACTCTTCCAACTTAAACAAAAACTTCGGACATGACTTTCTCCTTCAGTTTCTACATCAATTTTTCCTTCCTTATATACCAAAACTCTTGAATTAGTTAACTGTACTTACGTTCTCTAATTTCTCTCCTCCCATTCTCTTGAACCCACTTCAATCAGACTTCTGTCTATGCCACTCTCATGAGAGTGTCTATAAACACTCTCATGAAGGTCACCAATGACTCCCACATTATGAAATCCAGTGGTGGGTTCTCAGTCCTCTCTTGAGTTATGAGCAAAATTTGACACTGTCAATTACTCTCTCCTTTAAACATTTTCCCCCTTGGCATCTAAGATCCCACACTCTCCCAGTCTGTCTTTCGCTTTCCCTTCTCAGTTTCCTTAGCTCATTTCGGAAAGTTGGAATATCCTAGGACCCTATTCTTACTTAGCCTTATCTTTTTTTCTATCAACCGTCACCATCTCCCTTTAAGTGCCACGTAGGTTGGTGACTCCACATGGTCCCAAATAGAGTCTTCCTCCTGTTCCTTTCCCATGAACATCCAACTGCATTGTCAGCATTTTCTCCTGGATGCCTATTAAGTTGAACTATCTGTAATTTTCATATTTGTAGGTCAGAATGATTGAATATTACCAATTATATATATATATATATATATATATATATATATATATATATATATATATATATATCAATCTAACAATATACGCAGTTAAACTTCAGGCCTAAATTTGAGCTCCTCATATTTCCCCAAATATGATCCTTTCAAAGTGTTCCCCATCACAGTAATTGGCAATTCCTTCTTGTTGCTCAAGCTAAAAACACTCAAAATTATCCTTGAGTGTCTTTTCTTTCACACATGACATCTATTCCACCTGGACATCCTGGACCATAGCACTTCGTACTATCCCTCCTGCTACCACCCTGCTGCTACCTTTTATCCTTTTAGTGGATTACTGTAGAATTCTCCTAAGTGGTCTCCTTGCATCTCTGTTTTGTCTTTTTTCAGGCAGTTTCCACACAATAGCTAAAGTGGTTCTGTTAAACCATAAGTCAGATCATGTCACTCCTCTGTTCAAACACCTCCAATTTCACTCAGGGTCAAAAAACAATGTTTTTATATGGACCTGCAGGTTCTATATGATCTGGATTTCCCATTCCCACTATGTCAGCCTAACTCTTCTCCTTGCTCCTTCTGTTACAGCTCTCTGACCTCTACTTTTCTTAGCAATTGACAGGTATACTCATAGATTTTGCAATTGTTCTTCTACCCAGCTAGTTGCACGGTTCCTCACTTCTTTCAGATTACTCGAAGGGCTCCATCTCTGAGGCTTTCCCTGAGCACACTGTCTAAAATGGTAATCTATAACCCTTGTACCTCTCCTTAACCTTTAGCACTTATCAGTATTTAACACGCCGTGTACTCGCTTTATTTATCTTGTTTATCCTCTGGAGTATAAGCTCATGATGGTAGTGATTTTTAACTGTTTTGCTCTTTATTATATCCCCAGTTTTGGGACACTCAGCTGTATAGTAGACATTCAAAAATATATATTGAATAAATGGATGACTTTTTTTCTTCCATTAGTTATGAGCATTCTCTTATGAATCTCTTCAAATATTGCCCTTCATTCTCTGTTTCCTCCCTCTGGAACACTACAAGTCATATGTTGAACTGACTTTCCTCCAATAACTCTTATTCTCTTTTTATTATTTTTACGTCTGTGCACTTCTACATTAAATTATAGGTAGTTTCTCTAACTCTTCAGCTGTTTCCAATCTGTTTAAGTGCATAAATTCTATTCTCATTTAAATGTTTATATAGCACAGCTCCTGATGTTCATTTTAACCAGTTTTTAAAAAAGCAGTTGTCATTTTTTTTATAGTTTCTTGTTCCTTAGTTTAATTTGTTCCTTCTTTTATTTTGTTGAAAAATTTATATATATCTTTAAACTATTATGGATCTGGTGACTATCTTAATTGTTTGAGGGGTTTTGTTATTTCTTCTTTCAGATTTCTCTCATTTATGTTGGCTTGTTTCCTAAGTCTCTGCTTTGGATTGTGAGATTATGCTCGCTGGAACTTTATTTCTGAAAGGACTTTGAGAACTAGGACTAAGGGGCATTCTCTCACAGAGGACTTGGGTTGCTGTGGGAAATTCCTAGAAGCAATGTCAAGCAGGGAACCCTTTAAACTAAATTCTTAGTCTCTGTCTCTTTTGTCCCTCCTGTCTATTGTTGTCCTTTACCTCTCCTTTCCTTCCCTGTACGTTTTCTTCTTTCATTTCTCCTTCCTCTCTTCCTTCTTTCTTTTTTCATAAAGACAGTGTGAGTTCTAGACCAAGGTCACATGAGGGCCACCCATGGCTTGCACCTCTGTGTAAGAGGCTTACGTGGTACACTGACCAAGACCCTCATCCTCAAGGGGAGTCAGCCTGTGGTAAGCAGTGGGTCAACTGGGTGCCAAATGTATATTTCACTGCCTTCACTGTGAAATTTTCAGAGGAACCTTAATTTCCCCCTCCATTCAGAAACAAGGTAGAGACGGGAAAAAATTGCAACCGTTTCTCTATGAAGAATGGGTGCTTTCAGTTAGTTCACTTACTCATAGAGTCATACTTGGGGATCAGAGATCTATTTAGGGGTTCTCCAGTGCAATTTCCCATCCTGTGTGTACACTTAGGTTTGCCCATATTTTATTCATAAAACCAAAGCTCTAGGCCACCATGGACTTGTCATTTTGGTCTCAGTATTTCCTTTATTTGCCAGATGTTTGATGATTTTAAAGGATGTTTAAAAAAAAATATCCAGAACTTTTACATGCTGTGTTCATGAGTATATTTTGCCATTCTAATCCAAAACGGATGTCTTCAGTTATTTCTTAATGTGTAGACTGTGATATTCTGGAGAAATAGAAGTCACTATTTGCAGAAATAAAATCATCATCCTAGATTGGGACTTGAGGCTGATTAACTGCTGATTCTTTATTTTATGCCATACAGGATGGTACATGGTACAGTGTGCATGGGAGAGTACATGGTGTAGTATAAGTGTGCATATGTGTGTGTGTGTGTGTGTGTGTGTGTGTGTGTGTGTGAATTCTGGTCAAAATGTTAGTCAGTATGGGGAGAGAGTATTCTCTCCTTATTTGTCATTGGTCTGTTCAGACACTCTCTTTCTTCTTGATTCAATTAGTAGGTTGTTTGTTTCCAGGAGTTCCATTTCTTTTAGGTTATGTAATTTGTTGGCGTATAATTATTCATAATAGTCCCTTAAGATTCTTTTTATTTCTTAGGCATCATTGTAATGTCTCCTTTTTCATTTATGATTCTGTTTATTTGAATCCTTTCCCTTTTTTCTTAGTCAAGCACAGAGTTTGTCCATTTTTAAATATTTTTCAAAAAACTAGCTGATAGTTTTGTTGGTTTTTATATTTTCTATTTGACTTATTTTTGTGCGAATCTTTATTATTTCATTCCTTCTTCTAACTTCGGGCTTTGTTCTTCTTTTTCTAGTTCTTTGAGGTGTAAAGTTAGGTTTATTTATTTGAGATATTTTTCAATGTAAGTGTTTATTGCTATAAACTTCCCTTTTAGTACTGCTTTTGCTGCATCCCATAAGTTTTGTATGTTGTGTTTTTGCTTTCATTTTTCTTGAGAGATTTTAAAAATTCCATTTTGATTTGCTCTTTGACCCAACGGTAGTTTAAGAGTGTTTCATATTGTTTCCACATGTTTGTGAATTTTCCCATTTTCTTATTATTGATTTCTAGTTTCATTCCAGACTTCTAACAAAGCCCTCATTTATTGTACATCAAGCAATTTCTCTTTCCTTTATGTCATGAGGATATCAACCTGTTTTTTAATGTATGCTCATTAAAAAAATCTTATCCCTGGGGCGACTGGTTGGCTCAGTTGGTTAGAGCGCAGTGCTCATGACACCAAGGTTGCCACAACTAGATTGAAAACAATGACTTGACTTGGAGCTGATGGGTCCTGGAAAAACACACTGTTCCTCAATATTCCCCAATAAAAATAAAAAAAAAACAAACTTATCCCTGAAGTTAACTTCTCTAATGGACTTTTTTCCTTCTTTACCTTAAGAAAAGTAATATATATTTTTAGGATGGTTTTATGTTTACAGAAAATTGAGCTGATAGAACAGTGTACACATATACCACCCCTCTTGCACACACAGTTTCCCTTATTATTAATGTCTTGCATTAGTATGGTATATTTGTTATAATTAACAGACCAATAGTAATACATTATAATTAACTAAAGTCCATAGTTTACATTAAGGCTTACTTACCCTTGTGTGGTAGTTCTATGGGTTTTGACAAATGCATAATGTTATGCATCTATATAATATCATATAGAGTAGTTTCACCACCCTACAAATCCCTTGTACTCCGCCTATTCACTCCCTCCCTCTGAAGCCCTGGTGACTACTAATCTTTTTACTGTTTCTCTAGTTTTTGCCTTTTTCAGAATGTTATATAGTTGGATTCACGCAGTATGTTGTTATTTCAGACTGGTTTCTTTCACTTAGAAATGTGGATTTAAGGTTCCTCCATGTCTTTTTATGGCTTGGTAGCTCATTTCTTTATTTTTTTAAATGATTGAATAATATTCTATTGTATGCATATACCATAGTTTGTTTACCCATCTGCATATTGAAGGACATCTTAGTTGCTTCCAGTTTTTGGAGTAATATAATAGTTATTTTTTTAAATTCCACTTCAGTGGTTTTTTAATTATTTAATTACAGTTAACACTCAGTATTTTGTACTAATTTCAGGTGTACAGCATAATGGTTAGACATTTGTATAACTTAAGAAGTGATCCCCCTGACTAGTCTAGTACTCACTTGGCACTATACATAGTTATTACCATGTTATTCACCACATTCCCTAAGCTTTACTTTACATCCCCATGACTACTATTTTGTCACTACCAATTTGTACTTCTTAATCCCTTCACCTTGTCCCCCAACCCCCTCCCATCTATCATTCGGATAAATCTAGTACCCATTTGACACCATATATAGTTATTACAATATTATTGACTATATTCCCTGTGCTATACCCTGCATCCCCATGATTACTTTGTAACAACCAATTTGTACTTCTTAATCCCTTCCCGTTTTTCATCCACCTCCTCAACCCCCTTCCATATGCAACCATCAAAATGTGCTGTTTCAATGAGTGTGTTTCTGTTTTGTTTATTTTGTTTTCTAGATTCCACATATAAGTGAAATCACATTGTATCTGTTTTTCTATGTATGACATACTCCACTCAGCACAGTACAATTCAGCTCCATCCATGCCGCTGCAGATGGAAAGAACCCATTCCCTTCCATGGACGAGCTATATTGCATTGTATGTATGGACCACTACCTCTTTATGCATTCATCCAGAGATGGACACCTAGGCTGCCTCCACATCTTGGCTATTGTAAATAAGGTTGCAATGAACACATGGATGCACATGTCCCCTCGAAGTAGCATTTTGGGTTTCTTCCGATAAATACTCAGTGGGATTACTGGGTCCTTCTTTGTCTCTTGTTATAGCCTTTGTTTTAAAGGCTGTTTTGTCTGGTTATAAGTATCGCTGCACCAAGTTTTTCTTTTCCATTTCCATTTTCATGAAATAACTTTTTCCATCCCTTTACTTTCAGTCTCTTTACATTCAGTGTGTCTTTCAATCTGAAGTGTCTGTTGTAAGCAGCATATGTAAGGGTTTTGTTTTCTTATCTATTCAGCCACCCTATGTTTTTGATTGGAGCATTTACTCCATTTATATTGAAAGTAATTATTGATAGATATGTAGTTATTGCCATTTTATTATGACTTTTTTTTTTTCATCTTAAAGAAGTCGCTCTAACAATTCTTATAATACTGGTTTGGTGATGATGAACTCCTTTAGCTTTTTCTTTTTCTATCTGTCCTGCGATTTTAAATGATAGCCTTGCTGGTTGTAGGTCCTTGCTTTTTATCACCTTGAATATTTCCTGCCAATCCCTTCTGGCCTGCAAAGTTTCTCTTGAGATATCAGCTGGCAATCTTATGGGAGCTCCCTTGTAAGTTACTAGTTGCCTTTCTCTTGCTGCTTTTAGGAGTCTCTCTTTGTCTTTAATCTTTGCCATTCTAATTATGATGTGTCTTGGTATGGGCCTGTTTGGGTTCATCTTGTTTAGGACTCTGTGCTTCCTGGACTTGTATGTCTATTTCTTTTGCCAGATTAGTAAAGTTTTCAATCATTATTTCCTTAATTATGTTCTCAATCCCTTGCTTTGTCTCTTCTCTTTCTGGTACCCTTATTGTGCGAATGTTGTTACATTTGATGTTGTTCCAGAGGTATCTTAAATTATCTTCAGATGATGTGGTACAGAATTGTACACCTGAAATCTATGTAATTTTACTAACAATTGTCACCCCAATAAATTTAAAAAAACGAAAACAAAAAAAACTATCTTCATTTTTTTTTTCATTCTTTTTTCCTTTTGCTGTTCCGATTGGGTGTTTTATGCTACCTTGTCTTCCAAATCATTGATTTGATCCTCTGCTTCATCTGGTCTGCTGGTGATTCCTTCTAGTGCATTCTTCATTTCCGTTATTATATCAACTATTTCTTCGACTAGTTCTTTTTAATTGTTTCTATATGTATTTTTTTATGCTTGCTATCTCTTTGTTGAAGTTCTCACTAAGTTCCTTGAGTGTCCCTATAACCATTGTTTTGAATTCTGTCTCTAGTAGGTTGTTTGCTTCCATTTTGTTTAGTTCTTTTTCTGGAATTTTCTTGTTCTTTCATTTGGGATGCATTTCTTTGTTTCCTCATTTTGGCTGCCTCTCTGTGTTTGTTTCTGTGTATTAGGTAGATCTGCTACATCTCCCAGTCTTGCAGGGTGGCCTTATATAGTAGTTGTTATGGGGCGCAGAGGCACAGTCTCCCTGGTCACCTGCACTGGGTGCTCCAGGAGTGTCCCTTGTGGAGGTTGTATGTGTTCTCCTGTTATATTTGAGCCTTGATTGCTTTTGGTGTGTCAGCGGGTGTGATTGACTCTCAATCTGACTAGCTGTGGGGTTTGGTACATCCACAGCTTATGGGCTGCTGTGTGGGGAAGCTTACCACATGAAGCAGAATTTAACCCAGTGGCCTGTGGTGCCTGCTGAGACTGCCCTTTGGATGTGCCACTTGTGGGGCTAATTGGGTGGTGCTCTGCTGTGGGCTGAAGCCAACCTCCAAGTATGTTGGTTCTGGGGCCTGTTGAGAGGAACTCTGGTGCAGGCCCACTGCCTGTGACGGGCTGGGGATTACCTGGTAAGAGCTACAAAGATCCGCAGTTGTTTGCTGCTTGTGCTAACCCCGGAGGCACGTGTGAGAGGCCACGCTGTGAACCGAGTACACCTGCCACCAGTACCAGGCCTGGGGTAGCTCTGCAAAATGCCAGGACACCCTGAGGTCTGCTGCCACCTGCCAGCTCCCTTAAGGTTCAGCCACTGGTAAACCCTTGTGTGGTATTCGAGTTCGGTGAGGCAGGTCTTGGGGAATCACTAGAGAGGGAAGAGTTGTGGTCACCAGGTTAATGTAAATTCTGGTTTGGTGCCAGTACTGAGCCTGAAGCTACTCAGCAAAACTCTGAGAGCACACTGTGGCCAGTCACTGCCTGCCTAGGGTCTGTTGGACTCTGATAGTTTTCCAGGAAAGAGTGCAATGCAGGTGGGGCTGGCTGCTCTGGGAGAAAGTGCCTCAGGTGTTGGAGGAGTTGTGTGAGGTGGGGTCCCAATGAGTCAGCAGGGCGGAGCTTCAGAGCTCCCTAGACCAGTCAGATTTAGATTTGCCTGTAAGCGTAGGGGGCGGGCTTAACACAGGAAAGATGGGAACCAGCCTGCCAACTGTGTGGGAGGAGGACTCCTTACAGGGACAATGCCGACTGTCCTCCAGCCCTTATTTTGAAACTACAGAACTCAGTCTGCCCCCCATATGTGTCCGACAACCCCTGAGTTACTCTACCTCTGCTGAGGCCCAAGGTGAGTACCTGGGAGTGAGAGAATCTGTGCTTGGGCCGTTTAGGAGGATGCCTGGATTTCCCGCAGCCCTCCGTTCCACCCAGATGGTCAGAATTCCCATTGATTTTCACAGCCAGATGTTGTGAGGGGTTCCTCTTCCTGGCACTGGTACTCTGGGCTGAGGAGGCCAGTGTGAGGCTGGGGTCTCTCACTCTTCTGGGGGGAACATCTGCAGCTGAGATATCCCTCCTGGTTCTCAACCGTCACACGGAGGTTTGGTGTTAGCCAGTTTCGCGCCTTCGCCCCTCCTACCAGTCTTAACATGGCTTCTTCTTTATATCCTTAGTTATAAAACTTCTGTTTGGCCAGACTTCAGATGGTTCTCCAGGTTGATTGTTCTATAATTTAGCTGTAATTTTAATTTGTTCATGGAAGGAAGCAGGCACAGTGTTTATCTACTCAGCCATCTTGGATCTCCTGTATTGATTTTTTATTGGAAGTGTTTCAGATATGGTTTTTAGGAGACTTTGCCCAACTTTTCAGGCTTGTTTTTGGACTCTGAGGTTTATTGTGGTAAGAGAAATCCTGTAGTCAGGATTCTGGGTCAGTCCAATCTGCTTTGCCATGCGGGAGTTAGCATCTATAGTTCTGACTGGTATATATATGAATGATGTAAGTCAGGTAATTCTGGGTTGTATGCATCCAAAAGAATTCTAAATTCTTCTATGAATATTTTCTGGTCTTGCCTTTATTAATAGCTCTTAATTCAGCTCATGTCCAAGGTTTAAACTCTACAGTAGATGAATACCTGGTGCATAGGCAATGGATCTTTAGAGGTAACTGGCATTTTGGGTTCTTGGGAGAGTTGTTGGGAAAAGGTAGGGGGCCTAGACAAGGCAAGTTGGAGGAGGGAGCAGTCAATGGAAATGTAGAAAGAGAGAGTCTGGGAAGATAAAGGAAAGAGGGAGATGGGGAATAGGGAGGCAACTGGAGGATAACGCTGGAGGATTTACTAGAGTAATGAGTCTAGTTTGTTGCTGTTTGTTAAACTGCTCATTAGCTTTGACCAAAGAACATTTTACTGACGCAACTTTTAATTCACAGTTTTGTTTGGAGGCCTCTTCATTCCCAATTAAAAAAAAATGCTGCCCATTGAGACTGAGAAATCTTATTCCCTTTCTTTTCTAAGGTACCTCTCAAATGAACAGTTTTATTCAAAGCAAATCATCCCTGTGAAGTTATGTCATTTAGAGAGATAGACACAAGAGTTAGGATTATAATGAGACTACATATAAGAAGCAGGCATTTTTCCTGGCAGAGGAGAGGATTTAGATTTAGATTACCCCCTAAGAGTTGGCAATGGTAGGTAAAATGTGCTGTTTGTGTACCTTGTGTTTTAGGCCACCAACACGATGGTTGGCTGCCTCTGAATGCATACCTGACAGTCTGTACTGCCTAGCAAACAGAAAATCAGAGAGAACACTCTTTCTGGATCAAAGCCAAACTTTCAAGATTTAAAAATCAGGACAGGAGAGCCTCACCTGGTTTTTGATGGCCCACAGAAAAGTTTCTCCAAATGGATGCCAGTCTGGTGAGAAGTGCAGACTCACCAGATTGTGAGGTTGGCGCAAACAACAGGCTCATAGGACCTATTACTGTGTTATACACTGTGGTTCTCGTTCTTGTGACAAACAACACTTCTCATCAGCACAACACAAAATGGAAACACAGAAGAGAGCAAAAGGGGATGAAAAGCAATGGCTTGATTCCACCAACGATGCCAAATAAATGGAACCAGTAACAAAACCTGGTACCAAACTGAGAATAAATAGCCAAGGAACTCAATGCAGTGAGAGAGTTCAGACCTGGTGTTGACTTACCACATTGGTATGGACTCTATAAGGTGCGAGTAGCAAGTCACAAGGTGCCTCCATGAGTGCCGCACCTGGTTGAAGGCTTGAGGTCCATGGCAATGGGTAGTGTAGACTATATCTCACTGGGACCTCCAAGAAAACTGAAAATAAACAAAGGCCACTTAAATGAGAACAATCAGAGGCTATTTATTCAGAGCTTGCTATAGCAAGGGAGTCAGCCCCATCACTTGCATTCGACAGAGACTTATAGGTAGGCAAGGGAGTGGGAAAGCTTTGGTAGAGAGATGGAGGGCTTCAGGTATGTTTGACTGGAGGTTGTTGGCAGGGGGAAGCTGGAGGCAGGCTAAGTAGAAGCAGAGCATCCTATGTAATTGGTTTGATTTGTGTACGTTGTCTTAGGCATAACATACTTGGCTTTCTCTAGTTGGTTCTGAGTTGGTAGTGGGGGTGAAAATTAGGGAAACTGGCAGTTATTGACCAAGTCTTGACCATTTGGGGCCGGCTACTGCAGAGATAATGGTTTTCTTTCTGGGCTGGTTGCTACTGAGGTTGTGGGTCAGAATTCTATTGGCATATGCGGTCAGGCCATTATTTTATATATTCAGTCTCTCAGATCCTGTTATCCCATTGTTACCAAGGAGTCCAACTCTCTCTAATGGCATCTCCTGCCACCACTGGCCCACTGTGGCCTACTGAGCTTCTTGATGATACTGGTGCCTTTCCAGTACATTCCTTGCTGCTTTGTTACACAATGTCTCTCTAGTACTCCCACGCTTCACTGTAGCTGACATATTATCCAGCCTTAGTTAGCATACCCACTGTATCATATGCACCACTCTGAACCTTTTGATCCTTTTTTCTACTGTCTGCCTTGGCAGTTATGGCATTTCTACTTAACTTTGTGTTTGACATCCTTTTCTCCAAGTTTCCAAGAATCACGTGTCTGAATGTGAGCACTGTCTTACAGAGTTCTTGCCAGGGAGTTCAATCCTGTATCATGAGACAGTGGCTTCTAAACTAATACTCTCCCTTCTCCAGGTGGACATCCAGCACCCTCAGCCTTATACTTGGCTTCTGCTGGTATATGTTGAGTGAGTTCTGCAGCTCTTCCAGGGTTTACGTAGTTCCCTTCCTTATGTGCACATCTAGCATTTCCCTGGCTGGATTATATTGTGCTTAACTTTAGTTATTGGTCTGGTGGCAAAGAGACGAGATGAGGGTAGGTTTTGAGGTTGGTGCATGCTGTCTTGCCAGACATCATCTTAAAGCGAGGGAGAAGTGCCACCTTGTTACAGAGAGGAGTGGGCCAAGAAGATTGAAAGGGATCTGGGGGTTTAAGATATTCAGGTATGTACCTGGGTGTCTCCATCCAATGTCTCAGAGCCCAACCAGCCTGTGATCAGACTTGCCTAGTTTGAGAATTCAATCTTTTATGGTTTTCCACTATCTCTACAGTAAATTCTGGGCCAGATCCTCAGTTTTTTCCCCACCTCATGCTCCAGGAGACAAAAGGCTATTTGTATGCTGTCAAAGAAACTGTCTTGATCTCATATTTAGGTTTTATTGGTAATTAATCACCCTCAGCATTTCGTTCTTTTTCTCAAATGCATTGATTGTCCCAGCAAGCCATTAAAAATGTGCTACTTATAAATATTAGTTGTTATAATTACTCTGTCCTCAAATTTCTCAAATGCCTGGGATATTGCCAGTGCCAGTGTATTCTCTTTTACCAGTATGACAATAAGTTCACCACTGATTAAGATTTTATCTGCTTTGCTGTAGCACGCCATGGGTTATTCATGCTCCATGATTCAGCTATGAAATCTATTTCAGTGGCTGCTTCCTATAATCAGTCCTGGCACCAGCTGTCTGAAATCGGCTTGGGAAGACTGAGATGGAGATTTGCATGCAGGAATTTGTAGGAACAAAGAAAATATGACTGAGTAGATGGAGAAGTTGAACTGGGGTGCAGTTGCAACAAAGGCCTCAGCCAACCCATTGAGAGCTCTAGAATTGGGTAACCTTCAGTGTTGTCTTGAATTAAATGAGCTGGGCCTGTACCCTTTAACTGAACAGTCATTGAAGTGGACTACTCATGGAGGTCATGAGAGCACCTCGGCTGAGTTAGCTGCTAATACTTGCAGCAGTCCTGAGGGGTTGGGGATATGGACAGTCCACCCCAGCATTACTACAGCACTGAAATTGGAAATTGGGCCATGTGTGATTTATTGAGTATGAGCACTGTGATTTTTGAGTGGCGAGTTACATGAGCTCCATATGGGTGACTCTGAGTTCTGGATCCTAGGGAACCAGGAAGAAGCAAATACAAAATTCAAATATGGAGCAGAAAATGAATTCCCATTAAAAATGGGTCCACAAAACAAAATTTCTTTGCCTAAGAGAAAATCTGTGTCATTAAATGTTGCCAAATAATTGTAGATTTTATGCCTGAGAAAATGTAATTATTGAGCTCATTGATACAGAAATCAAGAATGTTTAAATTCTTCTAGAGATAGAGAAGGAGATAACATCCATGAAACAAGAAGTTTACATGACATTGACCAAAAGTTGTGAAATAAGAGCAGGTAGATATAAAAAAACTGAAGTAATCAGAAGTCTTGAAAAGGAAAAATGCAGTATTTGAAATGAACACTATCTTATAAAGAACATAAACAGAATTTTGAAAGTAGAAAATGACAGAATCAGTGAATTAGAAGAGAGAAAGTGGATTATTATAAAGGGTACAAAAACCTAATCTAGATATTAAGAGACATGGGTAGGAGCATTGATTAAACAGCTCCATCATTTCTCTATTAAAAGTTCCAGAGATTGAAAAGGGGCTCAATAGTCCAAGAGATATTGACTCATTCTTTTTTGAGATTTTAAGAAAAGAGTTAATTCTCCAGATTTAGAAAGCTTACTGAGTTGCAGCAGACAAAATTTCTACCACTAAACACATCATGTTGAAACTGTAGAACATCAAAATCAAGAAAAATACTAAAGTAAACAGCCTAATCCTCTACAAAGGAATGGGAATACAAATGACAGAAGACTTCTCATCTGTGACAATAAATATTAGGGAAAATAATAGACCAATATCTTTAAAGTAGTGAGAGAGCATAGGCTTTATTTTAGAATTCCAAACCCAGCTAGAATGTTATACAAGTTTGAAGGTATAATTGAAATATTCACAGACATATAAAAACTAAGATTTAGATACAGGCCATAGCTGAAAGAATTTGAAAGAATATACCTTGATAAGAAGAAAAATGAGGACAGAATAAAGGAGTAGGATGCAATAGAAGGTGAGCAAAGACATTGGCAAAGCATGTTGGTAAATCTTAATAATAAATGTTCAACAGAAAAAAAACCAGCATCTTGATATTAACTTTATCACTAATAATTTATTTTGTTATAAAATGAAGCAAACCTGGCAAAATAATGACGTTTTAAAATTAGGTATGTATATGACTGTAAACAAACAAAACAAAAAATAACCCAGGGTGGAATTAGAATTGTATAAAACAAAGTGGAATAGCACAAATGCAAAGATACTTCATCGTTTGAGGATCTATCAGTGGAAATCAGTACATGAATAGATTAAAAAAGAAACTACAAAAAGTCATCTTGTGCATACAGAAAAATTTGTGTTAAAATTTAACATTTAAAATCCTTAAAGTGACCTTGCAGTTAATGCCTTTCCCCGTCCACCTTCTCAAGTCATCAGAAGGACATCCAGTTTTTTAAATTTCTGAAGCCCCAAGCTTGGTGTCATTTGCTCTATTGCCAGATTTCTGTCTGTTCTCCAAAGGTGCAAAGATTCCATGTAGCCTCTTTATGTATACATACAAACAATAAAATGCCAACATCTAGAATAATCTGAGCAAAGTCTTTGTAGTCAGCCAAAACCAAACAAAAACAAAAATCCTAAATTTTTAATCAGAAAGACTGAAAACTAACGTCTTCAATAGAATTAGGGTTATCTACAAACCATGTACAGAAAAGATTATAATTTGTGGTAAAATTTAGAAGCATCTGCATTAACACAAGGTGTAAGACAGGGATGCTCCTATTACTCTTCAACCTGGACTTGAAATAATATTTAATAGAAAAGACTAGAAAAATAAGATGTAAGAGGCTTGTCAAAAAAAGACAATTTCTCATTATTTGGCAATATTATTGTCTTTATCAGTCAAGCAGGAGAAGCTACAGATCAGAATTATAAAAAACACAGAATCTTTAGAATTATAAACTTTTCCAGGACAGGAAAATTATATTAAAAATATATAAGAAGAAAATAATGGAAAAAAGTTTTTTTTTGTGTGAAAAAACCCCGTACAAACCCAGCAATATGGTTAAACCATTTGTTAACAAGGTCATTAAAAAAGAGGAGGAAGCATGATCATTGTTCCACATTCTGTTTGTTTTGTATCCAACAAACATTTGTCTACATACAACTATTTGCTAGATCCCCCCAAAGAGGCTAGAGCCACCATAAAGAAAAGTTCAGAATGGTGAGAAAGTTATCATGAACTAGAATAGACACTAGGGCCAACCCATTAAGCAAAAGAAATTTAGTAATTACTGTGGAAGAAAAAGGGTACAGTGTTAGGGTGCTGGGGAAAAGATGGATTTTTAGAGAAAAGTGCTGGAGCTGAGGTTTGCAAGCTTGAAGGTGACTTCTATAGAGAAAACAATCTAAGCAGCAAGCTGTCTGAAAGTACACTGTATTTTCTTAATGCTTTTAAAAAATTATTGGTTAATAAGATTATATAAATTTCAAGTATACAATTCTAGAATACATCTGTATATTGTGTGCTCACCACCTGAAGTCAAGTACACTGTATTTCAAGCAGTATTTCTTTGCTGCTTTCTGATCTTCCCTCCAGGTGTTTTAGTCCATCATTGATCCAAAATTCTGCAAAGGAATCTGCATCAAAAAATCGTCTATCCGTGATCCACGCTTGGTGATTCTTGTAGGTTGTGCAATGTACACACGGCCGTTGTCAAAGTACCCCTCTCATAGCCCTCAGCCAGGTGGCAAGGGATTGTAGAGCAGTTCATTCCTGGAACAGGCGTCTCCGGGCCTTGCGCGCAGGACCTGGAGGGCGCTGGGGGCGCGCGTGGGGACCTGGACTTGGAGAAGGCGGTAGAGGCTGGAGTGGTGAGCTGGGAAAAGGCTCTAGAAGGTGGAAGTCCAGGTTGAAGTAGGGACCAGGAGAGCGTCTCTCTGGACTGGGGGTGGGGGCCCGAGGCGCGGGCTCCGTGATGGGGCTGTGCGGGTAGAAGCCGGCCACCCTTCTAGGTGAGGAGCGGAATCCAGCGACTGAGCCGGCCCTGGGGTCCATCGAAGGCGGCAGGAACTCGGGGTCCGCGTCCTCTTCGTAGGCCTCCTCTTGGGCGGCGATCTCTGGGACACATGCGCAGAAGAGTCTCTGCTGGACGGCACCGTCTTCCCTGGGAGCGCCCAGGAGAGCGCCAGGTTGTAGGCCGACAGGCGCGTGGCCCTGCCCTCCCGAGCGTTCGTCGGCGGAGCCCAAGAGGGCCTCCGGGATCAGCATGAAGGTGTGCTCTCCGAGAGACACTTGCAGGACCGACGTTGGCTCGGGCTCCAGCAACAGGTCGACGCCGTCCAGGGGCAGCTGCAGGGCACAGCCCGCGGCCAGGACCACGACGGAGGTGAGCGCGCCCACGGCCGGGGGCTCCGCGGGTTCTTGCAGGATGGGCTCCGTCCTGCACTCGGGGCCCGCGGGCTCTTCGGTTCGGCGGCGCTTGGCGGGGCCGGGTCCTCCAGGCCGCGGTCCCCAGCCGGGCGCAGGGTAGGCTCTGGGGCTGCGGAGCCGGCTGCCCATCACTTCGATGGCGCTGTGGGCGGTGGTCCTGGGGCCTGGCGGAGGCGAACGTCACGCAGTGACAGGTCCCGATGACAGGAGAGGTGGGCCGCGTATCAGCTGAGACACAGAACCACACGAGGACGTGGAGTGAGTCTTCAGAGCTCCGGGAGCGCCTCCTGGGAGGCCTGCAGTTCAGCTTCTAGGAGACCCGAGCCTAAGGTCAAACCTTCGGCTGCTCACGCTGACCCGTGTGCACACCAGACAGCCAATGATGTTGCAAGTGACGCTGGCGGAACCAAAGTCGTAAAATATCTTTCCTAGCTCCTCCCTCAACGAGGCTCCACCCCATAGAGATCGTGGTCTCTCCCTGCCGCCCAATAGCCAGGGCTGTGGTTGGTAGGTCACCATAAGGAAATACTTCTATAGGCTTGTATGGGACAGAGTACTTGTGCAATTCATTCTTAGATAAAAAAGATGCCAGGATAGCTTCAAACATTGCCCACCTTTAGAACTAATGTTTTTCTGTGATTTTAGGCATTCTAGAGAAACGACCACTCAAATAGATCACTCCTTCCCAGCATAAAGTGGACCCACCCGAAAGCTCCATGAAATTCCTTTAATGCTTGGTCTTTAATTTCAGGAGTGAATGGAAAATTCTGATTTCTCTTTAAGAAAAGTTCTGTTTTAATACTGAAGTAACATATTTGTGGCAATTTCCTCTTTAACCAAAGTCGCACAACATCATGCTAAACACCGCTCTCTGAGGCTCCGTCACGTAGAGATCTGGAGATACTTTTATGGGCCCCTAGGGGGCGAATGACTGTGACGCTCTAGAGCTCGGCTTCCAGTGTCAAGTTCTAGGTATTGTGTTGACCTCAGATGCGGAAGACCTTAATCTGAAAGCTGATTGAGTTGCAAGTCCCACCAATAGAACGCTGTCACAGGAAAGCCACACGTAAGCCACTCTTCCCCTGAGGCCCCGCCCCAGAAGTGACCTGCGCTTTTCTTTTGGTCCAATAGTGGGGTGAATTTTTTGGATGACATCATTATTCTTCTTTTCGCCGAAGTTATAAATTACTGTCAGATCTTCCAGACATGTTGAAAGAGAAAGTAATATTAGAATTGAATGTCTTAATAGCAGCTTCCGCATGATCAATTTGTGACTTTAGTATATATATCAGTTTACTACTATAGCAATTATGATACTATTATCAACTGAAGAGTTTATCTAATTTGACCTAAACTGCAACCGTGAAGTGTATCTCTTTTTAGCCCAATTTACAAATGATGAAAATATCATGCAGAAAGAGGAACTAATTTGTCCAGGAGCCTGGAACTAGCAGAACTGTATCTGACATGTCAAGCTCCACTTAAGATGAGGCAGGATCAGGGCTTTTGATCTGAGTGTCACTTTAAAAGTGTGTCTGCATGGTGTATCATGGCTGCAAAAAGGATGGTGTGTCTCAACTCATTATCTAGTGTTAACAGGAGAAAACATGCAACACTAATTTTAGATTATATAATACTTTCACATGGTTAAAGATGACAATGAAACATTTCCTTCTATCCCTGTCCCTTAATCACGCAATTGCTCACTTTGTCCCTTTTTACAAAATAGCATATTATATACTCACATTTTTAGAGCTACATAATATTCCTTTGTTCAGAATTATATTTAAATCAGGCCTTTCTTGATGGCTTTTAAAGCTAGTGGTCAGTGAATTGGCAGCATTGGCCTTCCCTGGGAAATTTGCGGGAAAACGCCCCATCCCAGATTCTTTGCCCCATCCCAGAACCACTGAATCTGAATTCCTGGAGTGTGGGGGTCTAGGACTTCTCTGTAAGCACCTCCAAAAAATGGTTTTACGCCTAAGTTTAAGATCACTGAACTTATTTTCATTTAGCAGTTGAGGGCTTTTGGTCAGGGCCCTGCTTGTTGGTGACATAATCATGAAAGGAACTCAAACTTCCTGGGCCATGTTCAGGGGTTTTCCCTGCACAAACCACCTGCATTCACGTTTATGTGGAGATTTCCACGGTTCCTGGCTACGCAACGGAAAATTCCCCAGAGTTGGCGCTACGTGGGACGGGGCACTGGCTAGGCGAACTGGGACTTGCGTCATACTCTGCAGCGACATTGCTGGGGCTTTGCGGGGGAATCTGTGGCCTGGGCTGGGCAAATGTGAATGTCACTGGAATCTGTGCCCTGGCTCCCAGGCGATGGGAGTCGCTGCCGCGTTCCTGTTGTCTCTGCAGAGCTGATGGTGGAAGGAGCTTACAAGAAAAATTGTTTCGGCCCTGGAGAATTCATTCAGTCTGTGACCCTTGAACATTCCACATTTCGGGGGGAAAAATGGGGGCTCTATTCGGGAGATTGAGAATGGATGTGCCATGGTGTAAGTTACTAATGGATGAGCCCAAAGCTGGCCTGAACTCAAAGAGGAGCCTTGGGCTCCTGGCCTGGCCAGTAGTGGGGCTCTGAAGTCTCTGTGGCGCCTGTCCTTGGCTGTTGCCAACTCGTGTCAGCTGCTCGCCTGACCTCAGCAGTTTCACCTGTGAGCTCATCATTGTCCTGGGTCCTGTGTATCCTCACTCTGAGCTCCCCTTCCAAGGGAATGTGGTCCTTCCCTGGGAAAGAGGCAGTTAGCAGGGGTCCATGGAGTAGACGCACCAGATTTCTCTACAGCCAACTTTTTTTTTTTTTTGTAGTTTTGGATTTTATTTATTTTTTATTTTTTACATTTATTAGGTTGGTGCAAAAGTAATTGCACTTTTTGCAATTTCTTCAGCCAACTTTTTAATTGGATGATCGTGGACAAGGCATTTCACCTTCTGAGTTTCCTTACGTGTAAAATGGGGAGAATGCCATCTACTGTGCAGGGCAGCAGTGAGATAATATATGCAAAATGTTCTTCCTGCATACTAAGTAAGTGCTAGTAGCTATTTACTGTTTGTTATGTTTATAATCTGTCTCTCCCACTTGACAGTGTCAGCCCTGTTCCCCAGTGTCTTGTAGAATGCCTGTCATGTAGCAGGTGTTCAATGAATGGTAAAGAATATCATCACCATGATAATCATCCTAAAAAGGGGTCTGATCTGTGACAAAGCACTCTTCTAGGTCTTTGCATAGCATAATATCTGTGTGATTCAGGAATGGATTGCTGGGCACCAGATTAGATATCTTTCACCCTGCCTGATTTTACTTTCCTCCAAGACACCCAAACACTGTCAGGGTAGGTTATCAGGCCCAAATGATTCAAGGAATAACATATTCCTTGAATAATATATTCCTTGAGTCAGTTGGGCCTAAATTTGTATATTAGGCCTCTTTACCTATAATGTTTCAATGTGTATTTCCTAACAAGAATATTCTCTTACACATTTTTAGTAGTTATCAAATTCAGAAAAATTTAACATTGATGCCGTACTTTAATCCACAGTCCATGTCCCAATTTTGTCAATTTTACCGATAATGACCTTTATAACACCTATCTTTTTCTCTGTACCTACCTGATTATTTTTTTGCCTGTAAGATGCAATTCTGGATCGTGCATTGCTTTCAGGTGTTATTTCTTTTTAGTCACTTTTTATCTGAAACAGTTCCTTACCCTTGCATTGTTTTTCAAGCCATTAATATTTTTGAAAATTATAGGTAGTTATTTCATAAAGTGTTCCTCAATTGGGGTTTCTCTTGTGTTTCCTCATGATACGATTAAAGTTATGCTTGAATACTAGTAAGTGATATGTATCTTTCTCTGGAGGCACATCATAGTTGTTTGTACTTTACAGGTGATATTAATTTTCAATTTTAATCGTTATTAGTCAATTTTTGGAGTTGGGTAAGCATTACCACAATCCCGTTTTAAAACCTTTTTATCATCTTGGAAAGTTCCTTCATTCCTGTTTGCATTTAATCCCTCCCCAAACCCCTAGACTGAGATAATCTGCGATTACCTCTATCTGTCTCTCTAAATTTGCCTTTTTACTAGATATTTCATATAAATGAATCATAGAATATGTAGTCTTTTGCATTTGGTTTCTTTCAGTTAGTGTACTGTTTTGCAGTTTATTTTTGTAGCACTTGTTATCTGTTTTTATCTGTGTTGTAGTGTGTCAAATCAGTTTTATTAGTTTTACTTGATGAATAGTATCTATGCAATGGGTATATCATATTTTGTTTATCCATTCACCAGTTTTTTGATATTTGGATTATTTACAGTTTTTGGCTATTGTGAATAATTCTGCTATGAACATTCATATACATGCCATTGTGTGGACATAAGCTTTCATGTCTCTTAGATGGATTCCAAGGAGTGGAATTGTTGGGTCCAATGGCAAGTTTATGTTTCACTTTTGAAAAATCCACCGAATGGTTTTCCCAAAGTTTCTGTACCATTTTACATTCCCATCAGCAATGCTGAGGGTTCTAGTCACTCCATATTCTCACCGACATTTGGTATTGTGTATCTTTTTTTATTATAACCATTTAGTGGGTATGTTGTGGTATGTCGTTGTGGTTTTAACTTGCATCTCTCTAATGACTGATGGCGTTGAACATCTCTTGAGCTTATTAGCTAAGTGTGTATCTTTTGTGGTTAAATATCTAATAGAATATTTTGTTCATTTTAGAGTTCACTTCTTTGCTTTATTATTGAGTTGTAAGAGCTCTTTATATACACTGTATACGAGTCCTTTATCAGATATATGATTTGCACATATTTTCTCCCAGTGTATGGATTGTTTTTCTTGTTTTATTGAGATAATTGACATATAACATTGTGTTAGTTTTAGCTGTATTTAAAAATTTTTATTGGTGACTTTTTAAAAGTAAATTTATTAGGTGACATTGTTTGATAATAACATGATATAAATTTCATGTGGAAATTTTTATAATACAATGTCTGTATACTCTGTTGTGTGTACACTACCTGAAGTCAAGTCTCTGATAGCATATATTTGACCCTCTTTACCCTCTTTGTCTACCCCCTCCCCGCTTATCAATGACTTTTGAAGTGCATATGTTTTAAATTTTGATGAAGTTCACAACATCAATTTTAAAAAATGGATTGTATTTTTGGTGTTGTATCTAACAACTTTTTGTTTAACCAAGGTCATGAAGATTTTTTCCTATTTTTTTGAGAAATTAATAGTTTTAACTTTTTCATCTAGGTCTATGATCTATTTTGAGTTAATTTTTGTCTATGGTGTGAAGTAATAATTTCTGTTTATTTTTTTGAATGTGTATATTCAAGTGCTAAAAAGACTGTCCTTTTTATATTGAATTGTCTTGGGACTTTTGTCAAAAATAAATTCACCATAAATGTAAAGATTGGTTTGGACTCATAATTCAGTTCTGTTGATTTGTTGTATGACAATTCTTGTGCCAGTACCACACTGTCTTGATTACTGTATCTTTTGAGTAAGATTTGAAGTAGTATAAGGTCTTCAGCTTTGTTCTTTTTAAAAATTGTTATGGCAATTCTAGGTCCTTTGCATTTCCATATGAATTTTAGGATCAGTTTATCAATTTCTAATAACGCCTGCTGGATTTTCATAGGGATTATGATGAATGTATAAATCAATTTGGGAAGAATTCTTGACAATATTGAGTCTTTCAATCATGAACGTGAATTCAGTCATGAATCATAAATGTCTCTCCATTTATTTAGTTCTTTTTAAATTGATCTCATCAATGTTTTGATGTCAATGTATAAGCCTTACACTTATTTTGTTAATTTTACTCCTAAGTATTTTATTCTTTTTGGTGGCATTACAAATGGAATTTTTTTCTTAATTTCATTTTCAGATTGTTTATTGCTAGTGTATCAAAATATTGTTGATTTTTCTATATTGCTCTTGTAAACTGCAATTGTGCTAAACTAGTCCTTAATTCTGGAACTTTTTTGGTGGTTTCCTTGGGATTTTCTACATATAAGATACTGTCATTTGAGAATAAAGATAGTTGTATTTCTCACTTTCCAATCTGGATGCCTTTAATTTTTTTTTCTCCTCCTTGCACTGGCTCGAGCTTCCAATAAAATGTTGAGTAGAAGTGGCCATAGTGAAATCCCTGCCTTGTTTTGTTTCTTTTGTTTCTTTTTTTTCTTCATGCTGTACATTATATTCTCAGTCTTGTTTCTGCACTTAGTGGAGAAAGCTCCAGCCCACCTTTCACCACTAAATATGAGGTTAGCCATGAATTTTTCTTATATGCCCTTTATCAGGTTGATAAACTTGCCTTCTAGTCTTAAGTTATTGAGAGTTTATATCATGAATGAATGCTGGGTTTTGTCAAATGCTTTCTTCTGTATCTAATGAGTATAACACATGGTTTTTGTTCTTTACTTTATTAACATGCTGTATTATATTAACAAGTGTTTGGATGTTAAAGTAACTTGTATACCTTCGATAAATACCATTTGCTCATGGTGTAGAAATCATTCTTATTTGTTGTTCTAATATTTTGTTAAAGATTTTCACATCTGTGTTCAGGAAAGATTGATCTGTACTTTTCTTATGATGTCTTCATCTGGCTTTGGTATTAGGATAATATTGGCTTCACACAATGAATTGGGATGTGTTTTATCCTCCTCTATTTTATGAAACTTCATGAAGAATTGCTATTATTTCTTCTTTAAGTATTTGATAGAATTCACTAGTGAAGCTATCTGGGCCTGGACTTTTCTTTGTGGGAAGATTTTAAATTGTTAATTCAATATTTAAAACTTATTATTGGTCTATTCAGACAGTCTGTTTCTTCTTAAGTCGGTTTTGGTAATTTGTGTTTTTCTAGGAATTTGTCCATTTCATCCAAGTCATCTTTTGTTGGCCTGAAGATGTTTACAGAATTTTCTTATAATCCTTTAAATTTTGTTTTTACCCAGTTCAGAATATTTTCCAATTTCCTTGTGGTTTCTTCTTTGACCCACAGGTTATTTAGAAGTGTGTTGCTTAATTTATAAATATTTGGAAAATTTTCAGAGTTCTTTCTGTTGTTGACTTATAGTTTTAATGCTATTGCATTCAGAGAACATACTTTGTATGATTTCAGTCATTGAAAAACTTACTGAGACTTACTTTATAGCCTAGTATATGGTCTATCTTGGAGAATATTTCATGTGTACTTTAAAAGAATGTGTATTTTGCAGTCATTGGATGGAGTGTTTCATATATGTTAAGTTAAGTTAGTTAATAGTGGTGTTCTCTGTTTTTGATGATTTTCTGTCTAATTGTTCTACTCATTTTTGAGAGTGGAGTATTAAAACCTCCAGTGCTAATTGTTGCATTGCCTATTTCTCTCTTTAATTCTGTCAGTTTTTCCTGTCAGTATTTTAGAGCTCTGTTGTTAGGTGAATGTACATTTATAATTGTTATATAGTCCCAATTCAATGACCTTCTTATCGTTATGAAATAGCTGTCTTTTCTTATACTAATAATTCCTGTCTTAACGTCTACCTTTCCCCAATATTAATATAGCCATTCCAGCTCTCTTATGGTTGCTGTTTGCATATGTCTCTTACCATTTCAATTCATTTGTTTCTTTAATCTTAAGCATGCCTCTTATAGACAGCACATAGTTGGGTCTTGCTGTTTAAACCTACTCTAACAATTTCTACCTTTTGATTGGATGGTTTAGACCATTCATATTTCTGGTAATCATTGATATGGTTGAATTTACACTTGCCACTTTTATATTTGTTTTCTATTGCGCTTTTTGTCCCTCCGTTGCTCCTTGAAGAGTTTTTCTTTTGTGTTAAATAAATATTATTTGTGTATCATTTTTAATTTCTCTGTTGATTTTCTATACCATATTATTTTCAGCTTTTTTTGTGGTTGGGATCTAGGGATCACAATATACATCTTAAGTTATCAAAATCAACTGAGGGTTGCTAGATGGGCGGGAGGGGTGGGGGGTGGGGGGGAGGGTGAGGGGATTGGAGGGCAGTTGGTGACCACAGGATGGCCACGGGTTTGAAAATTAATCTGGGGAACGTAATTTGGTGGTTACCAGAGGGTAAGGGGGTTGGGGGGTGGGGGATGAGGGTGAGGGGGATCAAATGTATGGTGATGGAAGGGGAGCTGACTCTGGGTGGTGAACACACAGTGTGATTTATGGATGATGTGATACAGAATTGCACACCTGAAATCTATGTAATTTTACTAACAATTGTCACCCCAATAAATTAAAAAAAAAAAAGTTATCAAAATCTATTTAAGATTAATACTAACTTAATTTCAATAATACATAGAAACTTTGCTCCAGTGTAACTCTATTTCCTCTTTTTTGTTCTGTACTCTCATTTATATTATATTTATATATGTCATGAATCCAGTGATATAGTGTTATAATTATCGCATTATACAGACATGTCTTTTAAAGAAGTTAAGAGAAGATATGAGAGAATATATTTATAGAACTTTTTAATAATAGATTTTATCTTTTAGCATAGTTTTAGGTTCACACATGTATAGCTTCTCCAACTATCAACATTCTGCACTAGAGTGGTACATTTGTTACAACTGATGAACATACATTGACACATCATTATCACCCAAAGACCATAGTGAACATTAGGGTTCACTCTTGGTGTTGTACAGTTCTTTGGGTTTTGACAAAAGCATAATGACATGTATCCATCATTATTTTATCATATAGAATAGTTTCATTGCCCTAACACTCTTCTGCTCTTCCTATTCATCCTTTTTTTCTCCCTAACCCCTGGCAATCACGATCTTTTTACTGTATCCATAATTGTGCTTTTTCCAGAATGTCATATAGTTAGAATCATACAGTTTGCAGCCTTTTAATATTGGCTTCTTTCATTTAGTAACATGAATTTAAGGTCTTTTCATGGCCTGATAACTCATTTATTTTTAGTATTGCATAATATTCCATTTTCTGCATGCACCACAGAAATTATCCATTATTTATCCATTCACCTATTGAAGGATATCTTAGTTGCTTCCAAGTTTCAACAATTATGAATAAAGCCACTATAAACATCTGAGTGCAGGTTTTTTTTTTTTTTTAATGAACATAAGTTTTCAACTCTTTTGGGTAAATACCAAGGGGCACAATGGCTGGATCATATGTTAACAGTATGTTTAGTTTTGTAAGAAACTGCCAAACTGTCTTCCAAAGTGGATGTGCCACGTTGTGGTCTTACCAGCTACGAATGAGTGTTTCTGCTGCTCCACAGCTTTGTTAGCATTTGGTGCTGTCAGTGTTTTAGATTTTTGCCATTTTAATAGATATGAGTACATAGCGGTGTCTTGTTACTGTTTTAATTTTCATTTCTCTGATGACATATGATGTGGAAGCACCTTTTCATATGCTTATTTGCCAACTGTATATTTTCTTTGGTGAGGTGTCTAATCAGCTCTTTTGCCCATTTTAAAATCAGGTTGTTTATTTTCTTATTGAATTTTAAGAGTTCTTTGTATTTTTGGCTGATAGTCATTTATCATGTATGTCTCTTGCAAATATTTTTTTTCTGTGACTTGTCTTCTCATTCTCTTGACAGTGTCTTTTATAGGGCAGAAGTTTTTAATCTTAATGAAGTCCAGCTTATCAATTATTTCTTTCATGGATTATGCCTTTAGTATTGTATCTAAAAGTCATCACCAAACCCAAGGTCATCTAAATTTTCTCCTGTATTATCTTCTTAGAAGTTTTATAGCTTTGCTATAAAACTTTGCTATTTATAGAAATTACATTTAGGTCTTGAGCCATTTTGAATGGAAAAGGGATAAGGTGGAAAGGGTATAAGGTCTATGTCTAGATATTTTTTTCTTTTTACATATGGATGTCTAGTTCTCCCAGCAGCATTTGTTAAAAGACTGTGTTTCCCCCATTGTTGGCCTTTGCACCTTTGGCAAAGATCATTTGACTATATTTATGTGGGTCTATTTTGGGGTTCTTTATTTTGTTTCATTGATCTGTTTTTCTTCTTTTTGCCAATACCACCTTGTCTTGATTACTGCATCTTTATAGTAAGTTTGAAAGTTGGGTAGTGTCAGTCCATTGACTTTGTTCTCCTTCAATATTGTATAGGCTATTCTGGGTCTTTTGCCTCTCCATGTAAACTTTGGAATCAGTTTGTCGATATGCACAAAATAACTTGTGGGGATTTTGATTGAGATTGTGCTGACTCCATGGATTAAATTGAGAACTGACATTTTTACAATATTGAATTTCCCCATCAATAAACATGGAATATCTTTCTATTTATTTATTTTTTCTTTGGTTTGTTTCATCAGAGTTTTGTAGTTTTCCTCATATAGATCTTATACATATTTTGTTAGATTTGTACCTAAATATTTCTTTTTTTTTGGTGCAAATGTAAATAGTATTGTGTTTTAAATTCCAAATTCCAGTTATTCATTGCTGGTATATAGGAAAGTGATTGACTTTTGTATATTAACCTTGCTATACTCGCACTAATTCCAGGAATGTTTTTGTTGATTCTTTGGCATTTTTTTACATAGCCAATCATGTCATCTGAGAACAAAGATAGTTTTATTTCTTCTTTCCCAGTCTGTATACCTTTTATTTCCTTTTTCTTTTTTAGTTTTATTGCATTAGCTGGGACTTCCAATGTGATGTGAATTGGAATGGTGAGAGGGACAGCTGTGCCTTGTTCATGACCATAACAGGAAATTGAGTTTCTTACCCAAATTCAAGTTAACTATAGGTTTTGTAGATGTTCTTTGTTAGGTTGAAGAAATTCCCCTCCATTCCTAATTTGCTGTGAGTTTTCAAAAAAAAAAAAAATATCACAATGGCTGTTGGATTTTGTCAAATGCTTTTCCTCCATCTATTAATGTAGTCATGTGATTTTTCTTTTTCAGCTGTTTTAGGCTGTTGATTTGATGGGTTACATTAATTGATTTTCAAATGTTGAACCAGCCTGGCATATCTGGGATAAATCTCACTTGGCTGTGGTGTGTACTTCTTTTTGTGCATTGTTAGATTCCATTTGCTAATTTTTTTGTTGAGGAGTTTTGCATTTATATTTATGAGAAATATTTGTCTGTAGTTTTCTTTTTTTGTAATGTCTTTGTCTGGTTTTGGTAGTATGATAATGCTGGCCTCACAGAATAAGTTAGGAAGTATTCTTTTGGCTTCTATCTTCTAGAAAAGATTATAGAGAATTGGTATAATTTCCTCCTTAAATATTTGGTAGAACTCACCAGTGAACTCATTTGGGCCTGGTGCTTTCTTTTGGGGAAGGTTATTAATGATAGATTCAATTTCTTTAATAGATACAAGCCTATTTAAGTTGTCTATTTCTTCTTGTGAGACTTTTGGCAGATTGTATCCTTCAAGAAATTGAGCTCTGTAGTGATGTCCCTTCTTTCATTTCTGATATTAGTAAGTTGTGTCTTCTCTCTTTTTCTAAGCGTGGCTAGAGGCTTATCAATTTTATTGATCTTTTCAAATAACCAGCTTTTGTGTTTGTTGATTTTTCTCTATTGATTTTCTATTTTCAATTTCATTTATCCTTGCTCCAATTTTTATTATTTACCTTCTCTGCTTATTTTGGATTTAATTTGATCTTCTTTACTAGTTACCTGAAGTGGAAGATTAGATTAGATCTTTCTTCTTTTCTAATATATACATTTAATTCTATAAATTTCCCTCGAAGCACTGCTTTCAGTGCATCCTACAGACTTTGATAAGTTTTGTTTTCATTTTAATTTAGTTCAAAATGCTGAACATTTTTTTTGAGATTTTATCTTTGACCCATATGTTGTTTAGAAGTGTGTTGTTTTACTTCCAATTATTTTGGAATTTTCTAGTTATCTTTCTGTTATGTATTCCTTTATCATCTGAGACAAGACATTTTAGGTTTTCTATTACTTTAAATTTGTTAGTGTGTGTTTTATGGTCTAGAATGTGGTCTATCTTAGTGAATGTTCCATGTGAGCTTGAGAAGAATGTGTATTCTGCTGTTTTTGGATGAAGTAGTCTACAGATGTCAGTTATATCCAGTTGAGACTGCAGTGCTGTGAAACGAAATCAATTACAAGAAGAAAACTGGAAAACACACAGACACATGAAGGCTGAATAACATGCTACTAAATAATGAATGGGTCAACGATGAGATCAAGGAAGAAAAAAAAATACCTTGTGACAGACGAAAATGAAAACACAATGACCCCCAATCTATGGGATGCAGTGAAAGCAGTTCTAAGAGGGAAATTCATAGCAATGCAGACCTACCTAAAGAAACAAGAAAAAATCTCAAATCAACAGTTTATCTTTATGCCCAAGGGAACTGGAAAAAGAACAGCAAAATAAGCCCAAAGGGAGTTCAAGGAAGGAAAATAATAAAGATCAGAGTGGAAATAAATGAAATAGAGACCAAAAAAAGATCAATGAAACCAAGAGCTTGTTCTTTGAAAAGATAAACAAAATTGACAAACCTTTAACCCAACTCATCAAAAAAAAGAGAGAAGACCCAAATTAATAAAATCAGAAATGAAAGAGAAGTGACAACAGACACCACAGAAATACAAAAAGTTTTAAAAAAAATACTATGAGGAACTATATGCCAACAAATTAAACAATCCAGAAGAAATGGATAAATTCCTAGAAGCATACAATCTTCCAATACTAAATCAAGAAGAAACAGAAAATCTGAACAGACTACTACCAGCGAAATTGAATCAATAATTAATAAGCTCCAAACAAACAAAAATCCTGGACCAAATGGCTTCACAGGTAAATTTTACCAAATATTCAAAAAAGAATTGTCACCTATTCTCAAACTATTCCAAAAAATCCAGAAGGAGGGAAGGCTCCCAAGCACATTTTATGAGGCCACCATTACCCTGAACCCAAAACCAGACAAAGACATTACAAATAAGGGAAAGTGTAGGCCAATGTCCCTAATGAACATAGATGCAAAAATCCTCAAAATATTAGTAAACTGAAGTCAGCAATACATTAAAAAGATCATATACCACGATCAAGTGGGATTCATTTCCAGTATGCAAGGGTGGTTCAATATCTGCAAATCAATTAACGTGATACACCATATTAACAAAATGAAAAAGAAAAATCAGATGGTCATATCAATAGATGCAGGAAAAGCATTTGACAAAATCCAGCAGCCATTTATGATAAAAACTCTTAGCAAAGTGGGAATAGAGGGATCATACCTCAACATATTAAAGGCCATGTATGATAAACCCACAGCTAACATCATACTCAATGGGGAAAAGATAAAAGCATTCCCCTTAAGATAAGGAACAAGACAAGTATTCCCACTTTCACCACTTTTATTTAACATAGTACTGGAAGTTCTAGCCACAGCAATCAGATAAGAAAAAGAAATAAAAGGCATCCAAATTGGAAAGGAATAAGTAAAATTGTCATTATATGCAGATGACATGATACCCCTAAAGATTTCACCAGAAAACAACTAGAACTGATAAATGAATTTAGTAAAGTAGCAGGATACAAACTTAATATTAAGAAATCAATTGCATTTGTATACACCAATAACAAACTATCAGAAGGAGAAATTAAGAAAACAATCTCATTTACAATTGCTTCAAAAACAATAAAGTATAGGAATAAATTTAACCAAGGAAGTAAAAGGCCTGTACTGAGAAAATTATGACATTGAAGAGAGAAATTAAAGAAGATGCAAATAAATGGAAACATATACCATGCTTATGGATAGGAAGAATTAATATAATTAAAATGTCCATACTATGTAAGGCAATGTATAGATTCAATGCAATCCCTATCAAACTACCAATGACATTTTTCACAGAACTAGAAAAAATAATCCTAAAATTTATATGGAACAATAAAAGACCCCGAATAGCCACAACAATCTTGAGAAGTAAGAACAAAGTTGGAGGTATCACACTACCCGACATCAACTCATACTACAAGGCTATAGTAATGAAAACAGCATGATATTGGCATAAAAACAGACACATAGATCAATGGACCAGAATAGAGAACCCAGAAATAAATCCATGCCTATATGGTCATTTAATCGATGCCAATGGAAGCAAGAATTTGCATTGGGGTAAAGACAGTCTAATAACCAGTGCTTGGAAAACTGGACAGATACATGCAAAGAAAAGAAAAAAGAAAAAGAAAAAAAGAAACTGGACCACCTTTTTATGCCATATACAAGAACAAATTCAAAATGGATTAAAGGCTTAAATGTAAGCTCCAAAACCATAAAACTCATAGACGAAAATATAGGAAGTAAATTCTGAGACATTATCTTTAGTAATATTTTTCCTGATATACCCCCTCAGGCAAGGGAAGCAAAAGAAAAACTAAACATGTGGGATTACATCAAACTAAAACTTTTTTTTACAGCAAAGGAAACTATCAATAAAACAAAAAGGCATCCTATTGAATGGGAGAAGATATTAGCCAATGATGCATCTGATATGGGGTTAATATCCAAAATTTATAAAAAAATAACCTCAGACAACTCCACACCAAAAAAACTAACAACCCAATTAAAAAAATGGACATAGGACATGAAGAGACATTTCTCTAAAGAGCAGATATAGATGGCCAACAGACATATGGAAAAATGCTCAACGTCACTAGTCATTAGAGAAATACAAATAAAAACCACAATGAGATACCACCTCACTCCGGTCATAATTACTATCATCAATAAATCAACAAACAACAAGTGTTGGCGAGGATGTGGAGAAAAGGGAACCCTCGAGCACTGTTGGTGGGATTGCAGATTGGTGCAGCCACGATGGAGGTTCCTCAAAAAATTGAAAATGAAACTACTTTATGACTCAGTTCCACTCCTGGGTATCTATCCAAAGGAATCCAAAACACTAATTCGAAAAAATACGTGCATCCCTATGTTTATTGCGGCGCTATTCACAATAGCCAAGATATGGAAACCAGTGAAATGCCCATCGATAGAGAATTGGATTAAGAAACTGTGGTACATTTATACAATGGAGTATTACTTGGCCATAAAAAAGAATGAAAATTTACCATTTGCAACAACATGGATGGACTTAGAGAATATTATGCTAAGTGAAATAAGTCAGACTGAGAAAAGTCAGACAGTGGTCTTATGGGAGCTCCCTCGTAGGTAACTAACTTTTTCTCTTGCTGTTTTGAAGTCTTTCTTTGTTTTTAAACTTTGGCATTTTAATTATCATGTCTTGGTGTAGGCCTGTTTTGATTCATCTTGTATACCTTCTTTAGAGAATGTCTATCCAAATTCTTTGCCCAGTTTACCCTTTTTTTTTTTTTTTTTTTTTTTTTTAAAGATTTTGTTGGGGAAGGGGAACAGGACTTTTTCTTTTTTTTCCGTTGGGGGAACAGTGTGTACTTCCAGGCCTTTTTTTCAAGTCAAGTTGTTGTCCTTTCAATCTTAGTTGTGGAGGGTGCCGTTCAGCTTCAAGTTGTTGTCCTTTCAGTCTTAGTTGTGGAGGGCACAGCTCAGCTCCAGGTCCAGTTGCCGTTGCTAGTTGCAGGGGGCACAGCCCACCATCCCTTGCGGAACTCGAGGAATTGAACTGGCAACCTTGTGGTTGAGAACCCACTCTCCCATGTGGGAATCGAACTGGCAGCCTTCGGAGTTAGGAGTATGGAGCTCTAACCGCCTGAGCCACCAGTTTGCCCAGTTTTTAATTGGGTTATTTGTCTTTTTGGTGTTGAGTTGTAAGTTTTTTTAAAAAAATATTCTTAATAAGATAAAAGGAAAGCCTCTTATCTGATATATACTTTACAAATAATTTCTTCCATTCTGTGGGTTGTCTTTTTATTTTCTTCATGTGGTCACTTGAAGCAGAAAAGTTTTTAATTTTGATGAAGTTCCATTTCCCATTTTTTTTAATTGCTTGTATTTTTTGGTGTCATATCTAAATTAAATAAACATTTGAACATTTATATGTGTACAAATTTATTGTAAAATACTAGTAAATATTTTGAAAACACAATCTGAAACTCTTCATTTATTGAAGCTCTTTAAAAAATTTTTAATACTTATTCTTTTTTCTTTTCAATTTTAAAAAGAAATTTTACATGTAACATTGTGTAAATTTAAGGTGTACAGCGTGTTACTTTGACACATTTATATATTGTAATATGATTGCTGTTGTAAGGATATTTATCACATTACCTACAGTACAATATCATTGTCTATTGAATGGTTTCTTAACTACTCTTCCTTACCCCCAACTCCACATCTGTCTTTTCAATTATAACCAAAATGAGTATTCTAAAAAGAAAAATTTTCAATCATTTCCTATTTTAAATCCTGAGTTGGCTTCCAGTGGCTTCCTATCGCTTTTAGGTAAAGTCCAAATACTATTTCATGGGTAGAAGGTTCTCAGTTATGTAGACTTGTCTGTCATATGTACTGGTGCCCTGCTTCTAGCCCTTGTTAGATCAATGACTCTTGTTCATTTTCTCTCCTTCTCTTTTCTTTTTTCACCAGGGCCTCTGACTCTATACATGTGAAAGAGAGTACACTATGGAGAGATAAAATTACATAGGACTCTGACGGCATGAAAAATATGTCTTAAAAATGGAGTTTGTGTAATAGAAATAATATTCAGTCCTGGAAATCCCAAGTGTGTGTTAATAAGAAATGAGTTCATTTCAAAGGCTAAAGCTGCCTTAGATGGTGATCCGAGTGACTTTTTATCAACTTGAATGCCTTTTCCTGTGCAGTATGCAGTTACTCTCAGGGTGAACACTTCTGAACTCCCTGGGAGAGCTGAAGGCTTCTCTGGTTTCAGTGTAATTTAATTTAAGCAACGCTGTCATAGCATCTGCAGCCTGAAGCTGTTTCCCACCCAGATATCCCAGTTCAGGGTAGACATGGAGGAGGCAGGGAGAGTGATCATACAGCATGCGCCTCCAGTCTTTCTCCTTGGGAGGTGAGGCGATGGGAGGAGGGAATTAAGACCATGTACTGTATGCCTGGTAAGGTGCTGGCTGCTTTCTATGTATCACAGCATTTAATCCTCACAACACTCTAGTGAGGTAGGTATTATGTCCATTTTTACAGAAGCCTGTCATTTGGCTACCCAGATTTTGCTCTCTTTGACCAGTAGTTGCCCCATTTGAGAGCAGGAGAACATAAAAAATGCTCCCATCTTGGCCCCACATTCTGTAGGCCAAGGTGCTGTCATAAATGTGGACTTGAGATGGGGGGAAGTTTGGCCAGATCGGGGGTCCTCTCCTGGAATTGACTTTCAGGGCTTCTTTGAAACCTGGATGTTTCTCTTTCCAGCTCTCAGTACTCTTCTCTGCTGTGTGATGCCAGACTGCCTTGTTACCCACAGTGTCTGTATCTCTTTCTGGCTTCCCTGGAGCTCTGAGGGACCTGTGGTGGGCCTAGCCCATGGGGATTTCTGGCAGGGTGGTAAGAGAGTCTCTGCTGCCATTCCCTCAACACCAAATCCTTGATCTTGGTGAGTCTGCTGTGTTGATTACTATCACTTTTAAGAAGTGTGAGTCTATCAACTGTATCTTTTCCCAGAATGTTTTAGCCATTGTAGGTTCTTTGCATTTCCATATGAAGTTTATTATTGGCTTGGCAATTTCCTCTTAGATTTTCATTTACTGATTCTTCAGCTCACTTTGCGGAGAATTGACATCTTAACAATTTTGAGTCTTTCTATGTTACATGGTTTCTTTTATTTATATTTTATTTAGTTTTGTTCAACAATGTTTTATAGTTTTCTGTGTGGAGATCTTGCATGTCTTTTAAAAAATTTATCTCCAGTTATCTTATGTTTTTGGATGCTATTGCGGATGGGATTTTATATTTTTTTCCAGTCATTCATTGCTATGCTGTAGAAGTGCAATTGATTTCTTTATTTTTCAATTACAGTTGATATTCAGTATTATTTTATATTAGTTACAGGTGTACAGCATAGTGATTAGACATTTGTATAACTTACAAAGTGATCTCCCCAATAAATCTAGTACCCACCGGGCAACATACATAGTTATTAAAGTATGAGGTGTGTTCAAAAAATATGGTGAATATTTAAATTTAAAAAATTTATTACAGTAAAAGACACATTGCCATTAATCCCCCTCAAAATACCGCCTCTTACTTTGAACACACTTATCCATTCTTGCCACTTTCTGAAGCAATTCTGGAAGTCCTCTTTTGTGAGTGTCTTTAGTTGTGCTGTTGTGGCTGCCTCAATGTCCTGAACCGATTCAAAACATTTACCTTTCATGGTCATTTTGACTTTGGGGAAGAGCCAGAAAGTTGCATGGTGCTAGATCCGGTGAATAAGGTGGATGAGGACACACCGTAATGTTTTTATTTGACAGAAATTGCCATCCCAGAAGTGATGTGTGACATGGGGTCTTTAATTGTGATCACAAGATACGGTGAATGCTGCTGCCAAGTGCGATCCAGTAGAAAAGCAGGGATCTTCAATATGGGAAGTGGAGTGTCAAACTTCAGTTACAGTATGTGACAAGTTTCAACTTGTTCGGTGCAATCGGGTATGAGCTATGGTTGAGAGAAGGTGTGTTTTAAAGTGTGTCATAAATCATCATCCTCCATCATGACAATGCTCCATTTCACACATTGCTTCTGGTACATGGCAATTTTCTGTTAAATAAAAACATTATGGAGTGTCCTCATCCACATTATTCACCGGAGCTGGCGCTGTGTGACTTCTGGCTCTTTCCCAAAGTCAAAATGATTCAGGACATTGAGGCAGCTACAATAATGCAACTAAAGACACTCACAAAAGAGGACTTCCAGAATTGCTTCAGAAAGTGGCAAGAACAATGGGATAAGTGGGTTTGAAGTGAAGGGGAGTATTTTGAGAGGGATTAATGGCAATGTGTCTTTTACTGTAATACATTTTTAAAATTTAAACGTTCACCATGTTGTTTGATCATACCTTGTATTATCAACTATATTCCCTATATTTCCTAACTTCTATTTCAAACTTTTTACTTTACATGCCCATAACTATTTTGTGACTACCAATGTGGACTTCTTAATCCCTTCACCTTTTGCACCTAGTCCCTAATCCCCTCTTTCGTCTGGCAACCATTGGTTTGTTCTCTGTATCTATGAATCTGTTTCTATTTTGTTTGTTCATTTATTTTGTTCTTTAGATTCCACATATAAATGAAATCATATGGTATTTGTCTTTCTTTGTCTTATATTTCACTTAGCACAATACCCTCTATGTCCATCCATGTTGTTGCAAATGGTAAGCTTTCATTCTTTTTTATGGCCGAGTAATATTGCATTGTATATATGTACCACTTCTTTATCCAGTTGTCTACTGATGAGCACTTAGGTTGCTTCCAGATCTTGGCTATTGCTAGTAATGCTGCAGTGAACATAGGGATGCATGTATCTTTTTAAATCAATGTTTTGGATTTCTTTGGATGAATACCCAGAAGTGGAATTGTTAGGTCATAAGGTAGTTCTATATTTATTTTTTTGAGGGACCTCCATACTGTTTGCCATGGTGGCTGCACCAATTTGCAGTCCCACCAACAGTGCACGAGGGATCCCTTTTCTCCCCATCCTCGCCAACACTTGTTTGTGCATTTATTGATGATGGCCATTCTGACAGGTGTGAGGTGATATGTCTTTGTGGTTTTAATTTGTTATCATGAAATGAATAAAGAAGTTATGGACTGTGAGAAATATTCACTGTACAGATATTTAACAAACGACTTGTATCCAGAATTTACAAGGGACTTTTACATCTCATTAATAAAAAGAGAAACCTACTTAAAAATAGGTATTAGACTTAAATAGACACTTCACAAAGGGAGGTATGCAAATGGCCACATGGCAAATGCCTCAAAATTACTAGTCATCAGTAAATGCATATTAAACTGCAATGAGATACCTTTATACACTCACCAAAAAAGGCTAAAATTAAAGTCTGACAACACCAAGAAATGGTGAAAAAAATGGAACAACCAGAGCTTTCACATATTACTTGTAAGTGTGTAAAATGGTACAACCCATCTGGAAAACTATATGGCTTTTTGCTATTAATTATACATCTATCATATGACTAAGCAATTCCATTGCTTATTTATTCAAGAGAAATAAAACCATGCCCACAAAAAAATCAATTGGCCATATATATGTGCATCTATCTCTGGACTTTCTATTCTGTGCCATTGATCTCTCTGTATGCCAGTGATATTCAGCCTTGATTACTGTAGTCTTCTAGTAAGTCTTGAAATCAGGGAGTATGAGTTCTCCAATTTTGTACATCTTTTTCCTAGTTGTTTAACTATTCTAGGTCATTCTGTATTTTTATATGAATTTTAGAATCAGCTTGGAAAATTATTTTTAAAAATCCTGCTGGGATTTTAATTGGGATTTTTAATTGGGATTGTTGATTCTGTAAATCAATTTGGGGACAATTGCCATCTTAATAATATTAAGACTTACAACTCACGAACATGGGATATCTATTTATTTATTTGTTATCTTTTGTTTTTGTTGTAAATATTCATAGGTTTTTGGTTTTGCTAACTAAACACTTCCTGTTTTTATATGGAGACCTGGGAAGATTAACAAACTATGCTATCATCCCTGCTGACATCTTCCCCAAATGTCTTTTACTAACTTCTTGAGAACAATGGTTAGTTTGTTAATTTTCATTAAATATAGGCATTTGTGGCTATCAGTTTTCCTCTAAGCACTGTGTTAACTGTATCTGACAAAATCTGATGACAGCTTTTTTGTTATCATTCAGGTCGAAATATTGTTTGTTTTCTCTTGGGACCTCTTTGATCCACTGGTTATTTCAAAATACATTCCTGAATTTCCAAACATACCAGTATTTTTTAGGGTTTGTTATTGTTACTGATTTTAACTTAATTGCTTATAGTTGGAGAATATACTATTATGATTTCAATACTTTTCAATTTGTCGAGACTTGTTTCATGGCTCAGTATATGTTAATTCTGTCATTGTTTTGTGTGTATTTGAAAAAAAATTTATTGTGCAGGTATTGGGTGCTGTGCTCTATAATTTTCTATTAGTTAAATGTTGTTAAAATGTTCTTTATCCTTATTGATTTTTTTATCTGCTTCTTTTTAACATCTACTGGTTTTTTAAAGCTCTCATTTTGAGAATTTATCTATTTTCCTTGTAGATTTGCCCATATTTGCTTTATATATGTTTTGAGGGCATATTATTAACTGCATACACATTTAGGATTATTTTATCTTCCTCCTGAGTTGAACCTTTTGTCACCATGAACTGGCTCTATTATTTTCTTATAAAGATTTTTGCTTTAATATTTCCTCTAATAGTAGTATAGATACACTCAGTAAACTCTTTGACATTGCTTTTAGTAATATTTCTTTTTTTTGGATATATCTCTTTGGGCAAGGGAAACAAAAGAAAAAAACAAATAGGATTAATTAAGCTAAAAAGTTTTTGCACAGCAAAGGAAACGTTCAACAAAACGGTTTGGAGGTTCCTCAAAAAATTAAAAGTAGAACTACCTTATGACCCAGCAATTCTAGTCTTGGGTATTTATCCAAAGAAATTTAGAACACTAATTTGAAAGGCTATATATACATCTGTATGTTCATTGCAGCATTACTAGTAATAGCCAAGATATGGAAGCAACCTAAGTATCCTCTGATCGATGACTGGATAAAGAAGATGTGGCACAGAGGAGCCGCTGCTCGGAGGTGGGAGCCTCGACAATTACTGTGGGGTAGGCGAGCTGCAGACATGGCCACCCCTGGGAGTCTCATGGGTCCTGTGGCAGTTCTGATGCTGTTGCTTTGAGGGACTCCCTGGAACTACGGGTGGCAGAGTGTTGGTCACATCATCACAGAGGAGAACTGGAGAGAGTTTCTGGAAGGAGAGTGGATAGTAGAATTTTATGCTTCAGAGTGTCCTGCTTGTCAGAATCTTCAACCAGAATGGGAAAGTTTGCGGAATGGGGAGAAGATCTTGAGGTTAATGTTGCAAAAGTAGCTGTTACAGAGCAGCCAGGACTGAGTGGACGATTTAGCATAACTGCTCTTCCTACTATTTATCGTTGTAACGATGGTGAATTTAGGTGCTATCAGGGCCCACGGACTTAAGAAGGACTTCATAAACTTTATAAGTGAAAAAGGGTGGAAGAGTATTGAACCTGTTTTATCTTGGTTTGGCCCAGGTTCTGTTCTGATTAATATGTCAGCACTCCTTCAGCTATCTATGTGGATCAGGACTTGCCATAACTATTTTATTGAAGACCTTAGATTACTGGTGTGGGCATCATACTCACGTACAGTTTTTGCTTTAGCAACTCTGCTTTCAGGACTGTTAGGACTTTGTATGATATTTGTGGCAGATTGCCTTTGTCCTTCAAAAAGATGCAGACCACAGCCATAGTCTTCCTAAAAATTATTACCAGAATCTTTTCAACCTTTGGAAAAAGTGGAGCAGGATCAAGAGGCTGATGAACAAGGTGTTTCAGAAGAGGAAGCTGAAAGTAAAGAAAAGGAACAAAGACGTTCCACAGAATGCCATAAAATAATGTTCTGTGGTCCTTCATTGACTACAGATAAATCTTAGTTAATTCTTATAAATATCTTAACATGATTTTGACAAAAACAGAAGACTGATAATTTCTTATGGTTGGAAGTGAATTGTGACTGGTACATTGTAGGATTCAGTCTACGATGTCATTAGATTGAGTGAATGGCCTACCTTCAGAAAATAAAGGTAGCACTATGTAAAAAGTTTGAAAAAGGATTTAACAACAGTATGGTGGTTTAAACAGTTATTTAATTTTTGAAAAATCTGGTGCGAAGCAATAAGATTTATTTATGGTTGTTTAATTATAACCTTTTCCAAGCGTGAATTGGAAAATTACATTTCCCAAGTATTGCATTAGTAAGGTATTTAAGGAGATTACTTTAGAGAAAAAGATTTCTCGTTTGAAAACATTTTCTCAGTTTCACCGTGACAAAAAGAACATATTTCCTATAAATGGGAACTTTGCCCATTGTCTCAAGAAATGTATATTTCACTGAGAACTTTGTAGTCCTTTTAGAGACAGAGTCCAAAATCTCCTCATATTTTTAGATTATGCAACTAATAAAAACAACCTTATTTTAATTACGGTTTTCTACACATGATAATACAAGATATGCTACTGATTTAGGTAGTTTTTATAAATCTATGGTGCTGTCTTGATTCCTGTAAAGGTTGGTTGCCTTATTTGTTCCACTGTTCAGTGTATGATTTGTATTTTTCTTACCATGGGTTACATTTTTTATTTTCCAAGTTGGATAATATCCTGGAAATATTTTTCATGTTTTAATAACTAGTACTTTTTTTGTTGTTTCAAAAAAGAAAAAAAAGATTTGGCGCATGAGGAATATTATTACTTGGCCATAAGAAAGAATGAAATCTTACTATTTGCGACAACACTGATGGACTTTGAGGGTATTATACTAAATGAAATAAGTAAGACAGAGAAAGACAAATACCGTATGATTTTACTTATATGTGGAATCTAAAGAACAAAATAAACAAAAAAAAAAAAACAGAAACAGACTGATAGATGCAGAGAACAAACTGATGGTTGCCAGATGGAAGGGGGGTTTTGGGACTGGGTGCAAAAGGTGAAGGGATTAAGAAGTACACATTGGTAGTTACAAAATAGTCATGGGCATGTAAAGTAAAGAGTTTGAAATAGAATTTAGGGAATACAACCAATAATATTGTAATAACTCTATATGGTGCCAGGTGGGTACTAGACTTCCCAAGGGGATAGCTTTATAAGTTATAGACATGTCTCACCACTATGCTGTACACCTGAAACTAATATAATAATGAATGTCAACTGTAATTGAAAAATAAAAATTTTAAAAAGTTATGATACAAACAAAATAGTATAGCCACATTGCTTCTTTGAGTTACTGATTGTGTGGTATATCTTTTACTATCCCTTTTACTTATAACTTTTCTATATACAAGTATATAGACTGGCTGGCTTATAAACAACAGAACTTTATTTTTCATAGTTCTGGAGGCTGGGAAGTCCAAGATTATGGCACCGGCAGATTAGGTGTTTGGTGAGGGCCTGCTTTCTCATAGACAGCCTTCTTTTTACTGTAGCCTCACCTGGTACAAAGGGCAAGGAGTGTCTGTGGGGCCTCCTGTATGAGGACACTAATCATCTCCAAAGGCCCCGCTCCCTGATACCATCACCTTTCCTTCGATATGCGAATTTTGGGGCTGGGCACAAGCATTCAGTCTATAGCACCTTTCTGTATACGTATTTGTTTTGTGTTTCTAAAATAAATACATAAAATATTTCTGATAATCTTTTAGTTGAAGTTTTTTTTTTTTTAACAACAGACATTTATTTCCCCACAGTTCTGGAGGCCAGAAGTCCAAGATCAACGTGTCAGCAGATTTGGTTTCTTAATTGGAGCCTTTAGTCCATTTACTTTCAATATATTTAAATCTACCATTTTATTATATGCTTTCTTTTTGTTCCACATGAGGTTTCTCTTTTTCTTCTTGTCTTCCTCTTTTGGATTTGTTTAATTATTCCATTTTTCCCCGTTAGTTTGGAAAACATATACTCTTTTAGTGGTTCGCCTGTAGATTACAATGTGTAGTGTGTGTTTCTGTGGTCACTAGGGCTTGCTGTGGGTAAGTTCTTAATCAACTCTGTGCTTGCTTGCTGTGTGTGTATGGTGCACCTTTTCTTCTTCATGTCAGTCTGATGGACACTGCCCCAATCATTTCACCTTCCACACCACTACCCACTCAGGATTGCATGTGGCAGATTTTATTGACGGATTTAGACAGTAGAAAAGAATTACATCCTGTGGAAGCAGAGCAAACAGCTTATAGGGGGAATTTTAGACACCGTTACTCTTTCACTTTATTTGTCTTGACATTTAATATTACTTTATATTAATTTCAGGTGTACAGCTTAGTGGTTAGACATTTATATAATTTAAGAAGTGATCTCCCTGACTCATCTAGTACCCATGTGACACTATACACAGTTATTACCATTGACTATATTCCCTATGCTGTACTTGACAGCCCCATGACTATTTTGTAACTACTGTGTTTCCCCGAAAATAAGACCTAACTGGAAAATAAGCCCTAGCAGGATTTTTCAGGATGACATCCCCTGAACATAAGCCCCAGTGCGTCTTTTGGAGCAAAAATTAATGTAAGACCCAGTCTTATTTTGGGGGAAACATGGTATCAATTTGTACTTCTTAATCCCTTCCCCTTTTTCACTCACCCCCAACACCCTCCTGTCTAGCAACCATCAAAATGTTTTCTGTATCTATGAGTTTGTGTCTGTTTTGTTTGTTGATTTTGTTCTTTAGATTCCACATATAATCAAAATCACATTTCATCTATCTTTCTCTGTCTAACATACTCCACTCAGCATAATACCCCCGAGGTCCATCCATGCCACCACAGATGGAAAGAACCCATTCCCTTCCATGGTTGGGCAATATTCCATGGTATACATGTACCACCTACTCTTTATCCATTTTTCCATCGATGGACACCCTGGCTGCCTCCACATCTTGGCCATTGTAAATGCTATAATGAACATATGGATGCACATATCCTGTCAAAGTAGCGGTTTTGTTTTTTTCGGATAAATACCCAGAAGTGGGATTATTGGGTCCTTCTTTGTCTCTTATTACAGCCTTTGTTTTAAAGTCTATTTTGTCTAGTATAAGTATTGCTACTTCAGCTTTTTTTCGGTTTGTTTTCATTTTTATGAAATAACTTTCCCCCATCCCTTTACTTTCAGTCTTTGTGTGCCTTTCTATCTGTGGTGAGTCTCTTGTACGAAGCATATGTAAGGGTCTTGTTTTCTTATTCATTCAGCCACCCTATCTTTTGTTTTTAATTTTTTTTTTTTTTTAAATTGGGGAATCTTGGGAACAGTGTGTTTCTCCATGGCCCATCAGCTCTAAGTCATTGTCCTTCAATCTAGTTGTGGAGGGTGCAGCTCAGCTCCAAGTCCAGTTGCTGTTTTCAATCTTAGTTGCAGGGGGCACAGCCCACCATCCCATGTGGGAATTGAATTGGCAACCTTGTTGTTAAGAGCTCATACTGTAACCAACTGAGCCATCCAGCCACCCCTCGAGCAGCTCAGTGGGAGCTTATTGTCTTCATTCTAGTTGTGGAGGGCGCAGCTCACTGGCCCATGTGGGAATCAAACCAGCAACCCTGTTATTCAGAGTTCACACGCTAATCAACTGAGCCATCCGGCCACCCCAAGCTACCTTATCTTTTGATTGGAGCGTTTAATTCATTTACATTTAAAGTAATTGTTGATAGATATGTAGTTATTGACATTTTATTCATGGTGTGTTTTTTTTTCTTTTTTCTTTTCTTGACGTCCCTCTAGCGTTTCTGGTAATACTAGTTTGGTGATGATGAACTCCTTTAGCTTTTTCTTGTCTGGGAAGCTCTTTATCTGTCCTTCAATTCTAAATATAGCTTTGTTGGGTAAAGGAGGCTTGGTTGTAGATTCTTGCTTTTCACCCCTTTGATTATTTTGTGCTAATCCTTTCTGGCCTACAAAGTTTCTGTTGAGAAATCAGCTGACAGTCTTATGTGAGCTCCTTTGTAGGTAACTAACTGCTTTTCTCTTGCTGATTTTAAGATTCTCTCCTTGTTTTGAAACCTTGGTGTTTTCATTATCATGTGTCTTGGTGTAGGCCTGTTTGAGTTCATCTTGTTTGAGGCTCTTTGTGCTTCCTGGGCTTGAATATTGATTTCCTTTGCCAGGTTAGGGAAATTTTCAGTCATTATTTGTTCAAATAGGTTCTCAACCCTTGGTTTCTCTCTTCTCCTTCTGATATCCCTTTGATGTGAATGTTGGTATGCTTGATGTTGCCCCAGAGGCCCCTTAAACTATCCTCGTTTTTTGGGATTCTTTTTGCTGTTCTGATTGGGTGTTTTCTGCTACCATATCTTATAAATTGCTGATTTGATCCTCTGTTTTATCTAATCCACTCTGATTTTCTGTAATGTATTCTTTATTTCAGTTATTGCATTCTTCATTTCTGATTGGTTCTTTTTTATGTTTTCTATCTCCATTTTTATGTTTCCTATCTCTTTGTTGAAGTTCTCCCTGAGATCATTGGACATCCTTATGACCAGTATTTGGAACTCTGCATCTGGTAGATTGCTTTTCTCCATTTTGTTTAGTTCTTCTTGTGGAGCTTTATTCTGTTCTTTTATTTGGGACATGTTTCTTTGTCTCTCCATTTTGGCTACCCTGTGTTTGTTTTCATGTATTAGGTAGGGTTTCTATGCCTCCCGATCTTAGTAGAGTGGCTTTATGTAGTAGGTGCCCTGTGGACCCAGATGTACTGTCTCCCTGGTCACCAGAGCCAGGTGCTCCAGGTGTGTCCCTTGTGTGGGTTGTGTGTACCCTCCTGTTGTAGTTTAGTTTTTGTTGCTGTTTGCACATAATTGGGAGGGATTGAACCTGAGGCTGATAGGTTGTGAGGACTGGCCTGTGGTACAAGGGCTGACCCTACAGAGCAGGGTTCACTTTAGTGGGGCTCTGGTGCCTGCCCAGTCTGCCCTTTGGGTGTATTGTCCTTAGAGGCAGCCACATGATGCCTTAGCTTGGTCTGAAGCTGGCCACCAGGGATGCCAGCCCTGGGGCCTTCTGGGAGGGGACCCTCTGCAGGCCAAGTTTAGCCACAGACTGTGTTTTTCCTGGGGCCACCTACTATAAGTCACAAGGCAATCTGCAGATGAGCACTACTTGCACTGGGCTTGGAGGTGCCTTGAGAGGCCAATCTGTGAACTGACGCTGGCTATTTCTAGTACTCGGCTTAGGGCTGCTCAGCCAGAGGAACAGGACATGCTGAAGCCAGATGCTGCTTGTTTGGGTTTTGTGAATCTTTGAGAGATTTTTTTAAAGTCCACAGCATAAGCTAAGACATGTTGTTTGTATGGAAAAGCCACTGGAAACGGCTTGGGTGTGTTTGAAAGTTGGGTGGGATGGGGTCTCAGGGAATCACTGCGGTGGGGCCGATGGAAGGTGATAGCCAGTTTAATGGAGACTCAGATATGGCATCTGCCTGTATCTGCATGCACAGAGGGGGAGGGCTCAACAAAGAAACAATGGCTTCTGCCAGCTCCTTCCTCTGGGAGAAAGCTACCCCTGCAGCCCTCACCCTGAAGCCAGACAATTCAGTTCCTCCCTGTATGTCCCTGGTGCCTTTTGAGTTGCTGCCCCAGCGCTGGAGCTCAGAGTGAGTGAGTCCATCAGGGAATAAGTTTGTGCATGAGCCCTTTGAGATGAGTGCCTAGGACTGCAGCCACCTTTTGTCTCACTCAGCCACAGTCTCTGCTGGTTTTCACAGCCAGAAGTAATGGGGACTTCTCTCCCTGGCACAGGAACCCTGGCCTGGGGAGCCTGGTGTGGGGCTGGGACCCCTCACTCCTCAAGGGTAACCTCCACAGTGGAGATATCTCCCTATTTTTTTTTTGTAAAGATTTTATTGGGGAAGGGGAACAGGACTTTATTGGGGAACAGTGTGTACTTCCAGGCCTTTTTTCCAAGTCAAGTTGTTGTTCTTTCAGTCTTAGTTGTGGAGGGTGCCGTTCAGCTTCAAGTTGTTGTCCTTTCAGTCTTAGTTGTGGAGGGCACAGCTCAGCTCTAGGTCCAGTTGCCGTTTCTAGTTGTAGGGGGCACAGCCCACCATCCCTTGTGGGAGTCGAGGAATCGAACTGGCAACCTTGTGGTTGAGAGGATGCACTCCAACCAACTGAGCCATCCGGGAGCTCAGCAGCAGCTCAGCTCAAGGTGCCATGTTCAATCTTAGTTGCAGGGGGCTCTGCCCACCATCCCTTTTGGGAGTTGAGGAATTGAACTGGCAACCTTGTGGTTGAGAGGCTGTGCTCCAACCAACTGAGCCCTCCTGGAGGCAGCTCAGCTCAAGGTGCTGTGTTCAATCTTAGTTGCAGGGGGTGGAGCCCACCATCCTTTGCGGGACTCAAGGAATTGAACTGGCAACCTTGTGGTTGAGAGCCCACTGGCCCATGTGGGAATCAAACCTGCAGCCTTCGGAGTTAGGAGCATGGAGCTCCAACCGCCTGAGCCACCGGGCCGGCCCTATCTCCCTATTTTTAATAGTCACACATTGGTGTGGGACCAGCCTGTTCCATGTCTCTGCCCCTCTTGAGGTGGCTTCTTTTGTATGTCCTTAGTTGTAGGGCTTTGGTTCAGCTAGACTTCTGGCAATTCTCAGTGATGGTTGTTCTATAGTTTAGTTGTAATTGATGTGGTCCTGAGAGGAGGTGAGCACAGCATTTACCTGTTCCACCATCTTGACCAGAAATCCAACACCTTTATTGTTGAAAGTCCCTTAATCATTTTAACTTCAGGAGAATTTTCTCTGGTTGCCTCAGCTATTGTTTTTGTCTTATCCCAAACACAGAAACCATGTCCAGAGAGCCTCATCTTCTTTATCAAGCATGAACATTTGTGAGTACTCATAAACAAATGGTAAAAATAACAATTTTGGGGCCGGCCTGGTGGCTCAGGCGGTTGGAGCTCCGTGTTCCTAACTCTGAAGGCTGCAGGTTCGATTCCCACGTGTGCCAGTGGGCTCTCAACCACAAGGTTGCCAGTTCGATTTCTCAAGTTCCGCAACGGATGGTGGGCAGCACCCCCTGCAACTAAAGATTGAACTTGGCACCTTGAGCTGAGCTACCACTGAGTTCCCAGATGGCTCAGTTGATTGGAGCGCGTCCTCTGAACCACAAGGTTGCCGGTTTGCCTCCCGCAAGGGATGGTGGGCTGCGCCCCCTGCAACTAGCAACGGGCAACTGGACCTGGAACTGAGCTGCGCCTTCCACAACTAAGACTGAAAGGACAACTTGAAGCTGAACGGCATCCTCCACAACTAAGGCACCCTCCACAACTAAGACTGAAAGAACAACAACTTGACTTGGGGGGAAAAAAAGTCCTGGAAGTACACACTGTGTTCCAATAAAGTCCTGTTCCCCTTCCCCAATAAAATCTAAAAAACAAACAAACAAAAACAAACAAACAATTTTTACTGAGTGCTTACCATGTGCAAATCAATCAGTCAAATCAACAAATATTTATTGGGTTCAGGCTTTATGCTTGGTACTTTCTAGGCATTAGAAAGGTAGCTTTCCCTTAAATGAGATGTGTGTAAACCATTTCGTTTATAAAATCAAAGTTGCTCAGTGAATGTTAGTTCCATGTAAACTGAAACAACAAAGACAAAAGAAACAAAACATGAAGCCTGGTAACCTCCTGATTTTAAGAGTTATTGGCTTTAGCCAATTGTTTTTAGAACAAGGCAGAAAATAAACAAGGAAATGAATTCGTTAGTAGGGGAGTAAAGTGCTTCATTTATGCCTGAGCTCCTCAAACCTTCTTCGGGATGGGGATGCAAAGCAAAGAGGACCTAGCTCCCAGCCCTGAGGATGACACTGCCCAGCCCAGCCCGTAATTGTAGCGGGGCACTTACTGGATGTTTGGCACTGAACCAAGCTCTACTTGCATACTCTCATTTAATCCTTAGAACAACTTCATAGAGCAGGATGTTTTTCCTTTCAGATTAAGAATCCAGGGCTTAAGAATGCCAATCACTTGTTCACTTTCCTCTCCCATCGGCCCTGTGGAGATGGTCTGATTGGTTTTTCCAGGTGCTCACTCACCCCTGCGCTTGCAGTCAGTGTGGAGGCTGGAGCTGGGCTGGTTTCAGGAGCTGCCTGGCTACTGCCACATGAATGGGTATAGAGGCAGAATATCTTTTTGCTCTCCTCAGGAATGGGCATGTCAGTGGACAATCAGCCTTTTGCAGTTTCTTGGGGCTAGAACAAACCAGTTGTTTGAGTGTACCCCGGGCTCTTCCATGCAAGCAGAGCCATTTATTATCTAGTGGAACTGGTCCATTTCTAAAATCACCCCATTGTCATGGTGGCTTTTGACTTGGAGATGAATTTCTCTGTGGAAAACAGGTTGGGTCACGTGTGTGCCTCAACTCCCACAGTCTTCTGACTTCCTTCTCTTACAGTGTGTTGCCATCATCAGACTAACTTTATGTCTCCCTTCGTGCTGTGGACCCCTCGGTGGCACAGACCAAGTCTTAGTCATCCTGGTGTGGGGCCCGGAAGTGGGCATGTTTCTTGGATGGACTGAATGCTGCTTGACCCCTGATCCTACGTTCAGAAGATCCTTCAAGTTCCTAGTCTGGTGTCACACTTGTTGAGGTTTATATAGCCTTCTGGGCAGCCTTCTTTAACCATTCTCGCCTCTCTGATCCTAGATTCAGCACTATCTTCCCCCTGTGTCTCAAAGCCCAGAATTTTCCTAGTTTCTGCTGCTTTAGATTGTGTGTAGCTGTCAAGGCCTCTCTTGCACCAGCCCTGCCTTGTGGCCCTGCCCAGTCTAATTCAGTTACTTTTGAAACTCCGATTCTCTAAAGCCAAACTCTTCATGGTCCTCTTCGTCCATCAATCGTCAGCTTGTAGACTGGCCATGCTTGGGCCAGTGTCCACTCTGGTCTGAGCAGCTGAGACTGGGCTGGTGGAGTCATGTGGCCTACAGTATGGCAGCCCAGGCAGCAGAGGGTCTGCACTGGCAGAGTCCTGCAGAAGGGAGCTGGGAGCGGGCAGCCTCAGCACACAGTCTCAGGGCTGTTCACCCGACTGTCCTTCTTCACCAGCCTGAGCTCTGTGGAAGTGAGGCCCACATCGCATTCACATCTGGATCTTCAGTTCTTAGCACACGGCCTGGCCCACAGCAACAGCCAGTGGCCCGAGAGCCATGGTAGCGGTGTTGACTCCTGCTGGGGAGGGCTGCAGGTTCTCCAGCTGGCTTCCTGAAGATCCAGTTGCTGCATGGCAGAAGAGTCTGCGTTTGACTCTGTCCACCTTACCGTAGCAGTCAGAGGCCCAACTCTGATCTGCAGGGCCTGGGCCTGGGCAGGTTTTATTTACTTTTTGAGGTTTAAACAGCAGAAAGTTATTTTCTCACAGTTCTGGGGGCTGCCAGTTTGAGATCAGTGTGGTCGGGTTCTGGTGAGAGTGCTTTCTGGCTTGTAGGTGTTGCCTTCTCACTGTGTCCTCACCTGGCAGGGAAGGAGAGACCTGGGCCTGGGAAGGTTTTAGATGTGGCAGCTGTTGCTCAGGAAGTTCTCCGTGCTTGTACATTGCATCAGTTCTCAACCTGCACGGCATTCGCAACATCTTCCAGTTCCTCCCATACCCCTGGCTGGGGAGCACAGAGGATAAATAGGAACTACCCCCCGCAGGGCTTAGGTAACCAAGCTGAGTGATGGAAGCCCAGCTCCATCTCACAGATACTCCCCCTTTCGCCCTTAGAGTGTTGCCCTGGTGTTGCTAATTTTTGCCCGCCACCTGCAGAGAGAGGAAGGGAGTATCTGTCCTACACCTGCATTGGCCGCCTCCTGCAGATGTTTTTTTGCTCCTGCCCTCATCATTACCCCACCCTGAGCCAGCAAGTGGGAAGTTTCCTGGGAGACCTTCCCAAACACTTGCAACTTCCTCTGAGGTGGACCTGGGTGGAACTGGAAGAGGGTGGAAGCAAGTGGTCGGTCCTTGGAGCTGAGGCTTTCTTGTAATCCCACTCCAGGGGATTTGGATACAGGGGATGGCAGCCTCTAGTGAATGGGTCAGAACAACCAGGGCTTGAACCTGGGCCCTGGGTGACTGGAGCATATCCCTTTTGGAGCCTCAGTTTCCTCGCCTAAGATTCTCTCTCCTGAGGACACGGAGGTGTCTTAAATCCTGCATAGCTCTGTCCCGTGGTGGAGTAGAGGTGACTGCCTATGCTTTCTGGGCTCAGAGGTCAGTGCACAAGGCTGGGGAAACGGGGGGTGGGACCCTTCTCCTGGGTGACTGTAGGGCCCTTTTCTTAGTCCCTTCAGCCAAACTCTCCTCAGGGTGGCCATGGTATGCAGTGAGAGTCCTACTGGGAGGACGCAGGAGTGGCCGGACCCAGGGCAGATCAGTAGATACTCTGGGGGCACCCAGTATGAGCTTGGCACCTGCTGCTGGGATCTCAGACTCCAGGAGCTCCTGGTGAAATCTGGAAACAAAAGGAGATCCCAGTGATGATTTAATCAGACCGATGTACAAAACTATTTATCAACATGGATCTATTGAGCCCTCTTGTGTGCCGTGGGGGTGGGAGGATGTAGCTGCAAAAGCTGTGAACTGTGTCAAGTAGTTGGTGGGGGGGGAGGTCCAGGGGGATTCAAAACACGTTGGGGTGTGGGTTGGAGGAGGTGTGTAAGTGTATTAGGTTCCTCAGAAGCTGGTTTCTGTGGGGGCTGATTTGGGACAGGTGAAAAGCTGGAATGTGCAAGGTCAGGAGAGCGCTTGCTGTGACCCAAGGATCAGGAGAGGGGGTTGGCCTAGGCTGGCAACAGTGAGAAGGGAAGGTGAGAGGGAGGCAAGGAATTTGAGAATAGGAAACTGGTCATGGTTGCTTGAGCAGAGAGGAGCAACGGTGAGGACAGCCAGAAAGAAAATTCCCTCGTGTTGTATCTGGGTGTGGGGAGAGGGCCAGAGCTGACAGGACCAGGTGGGCCGGCCCTCAAGTGAGAGGGTGGGAAGCAGGTGCTGAGAGTGCTTATCTGTGGGCCAGTGGGTGTCTGGTTTATATCAGTGCCACTCAGGGTCCAAGTGAAAATGCAGAGCCCCCTGAAGATGGAGGGGCAGTGTGGCTGAGGAGGACTGTGTGGTCTTTGGTCCAGCCTCACCATGCCACTCTTAGCTGTGTGACCTCAGCAGCAATCCCTAACCTCTCTGAGCCTGACTATAACATATCAGCTCCCTCCCCCAACCTTGAGATGGTAATTATAGCTTCTGCAGTACAGTTTACCAAAAGAATGCAGACAGAAAGGAGCCACGGATGAATGGATGAGAAATTATGGTATATGTTACATATATATTATATATATAATATATGTAATATACACATTATGTGTGTGTGTGTGTGTGTGTGTGTGTGTGTGTGTGTGTGTGTGTATAAAATGGAATATTACTCAGCCTTAGAAAAGAAGCCTTAAAAGATATCTGGCTATTTGCAAAAACATGGATGAACCTGGAGGACTTTAAGCTAAGTGAAATAAACCAGCCATAGAAAGAAAAATATTGCATGATCTCATTCTTATGTGGACTCCAAAAAAGTCAAATTCATAGAAGCAGAGCGTAGACTAGTGGTTACCAGAGCTAGGATGTAGAGGAAATGGGAAGGTGCTGGTCAAAGAGTACAAAATGGCAGTTATGTAGGATGAAGACATAAGTCCAGAAATCTGATGTACAGTGTGATGACTGTAGTTAGCGTATTGAATACTGGAAATTTGCTCACAGTGAATTTCAGGTGCTTTCGCTGTGTGCACATGCACGTGTGTACCTGTGTACACACACACACACACACACACACACAAAAGTAACTGTGAGAAGATGATATGTTAATTAGCTTTACTAATCATTTCACTGTATATATGTATTTGTATATAAGGTGTACGATCATCATGTTGTATACCTTAAATAGTATATACAATTTTTATTTAAAAAAGAAAAGAGAGAAGGAGCCAGACTGAACCCAGACTGGGCAGTCCCATTTCCCAGGCTGGAGAACTGAGGCCTTGGGAAGTCTTCCCTTGCCCACTTGGCGCACTGGGGCCTGCTCCATCCCTGCTTGTGGATCTTCATGTCACATTGTTGGCAGCGCCTGGCGGCCTTGTGTTGGCTGTTCCCGTCCCCTATCAGCTGTTGACATACAAATGCCCTGGTAAGGAAAATATTTTCATTCTTTTATAACAGCATTCTCGGGCCTGCTTAATCATATTTTTCTTTGTCTTTGAAAACAAGCTCCTGTGTGGTTTTCTATCTTCTTGCTGCTCTTCTCAGGACATTCTAGAACTGAACCTCACTGTTTGGTACTTAAGGCCTTTTCATTGTGTCACTGCCCTCTGGCTACTCTAGGGAGGTTTAGGGTGGGTAGGCGCGGAGCCCCTCCAAATGTCTCACACCACACTCAATACTTTATATCCAGGGGTCTCTTGTCATCCCAACTTCTACTCTGGGAGAAAGGTATCACTTCACTTTGCAGAAGACACTGATGTTCAGAGAGGTTTAATATCCTTCTCAAGGTCACACAGCCTTAAGTGGTAAAGCCAGGGTTTGAAATGGGAGTCAAACCAATTTAATTTCCAAAATCAGGGATTATTCTGTGAATAAATCTGGTCTGCCAGCCCTGTGATCCAGTCTCTAATACCACCTGCTGTGGTGACCTCAAGCAAGTCCCTGAAACTCTGTGCCCTCATCACATCCTTTGTGTGTGAGCCCATTACGAAAACAGGGGGAAGAGAATGATAGTGATTGTCCACTGACTATATGAGCGGGTGTCAGTGCTTTGGGCAGACACTTATTGAGGGCTCCTATGTGTCTACTGAAGCTGTAGACTCCCAACCAGACTAGGAGGATGATCCCGCCCACCTGCATGGATGGGTGGGGGAGATTCTTCATAGCAAGGAAGAGGAAGCAGGTCCTGAAGCCTGGCTGTGTGCTTAGCTTGTTGCACATGGGCCTGTTTCATCCTCCCACAGTCCTCTGAGGGAGCCACTGTACTGCCCCGTTTTACAGATAAGAAAACAGAGCTGTGGTGACTTAAGAGCAGAGAACCAGCAGGTATGGAGCCTGAATGCAGGTCTGCATACTGCCAGAGCCTGATCGTTCTTCACACCTCCTGTGGTCCCCCTTTTGTTCTCTGTCAGTGCCTGAAAAATGAGGGGCTGTCCCCTCTCTGAGGGACTCAAGGGACCACATCCACGAAGGGAGGGAGGAGGTGAAATCCCAGGCCCACAGGTGAAGAAGCATGTCGGGGGGCTGCTGAAGACCTCTAGGTCCCTGGAATACCTTCTTCAGCCCAGTTTTCCTCAATCGATTCTACCCAATCCCCAGAGGGCTTGGGATCAGAGAGAAACACAATTTTCAGAACTGTGTGGAGTAATCCAGGTCTAGGAGTCCACCCCAGAGCAGCCCTTCTCACTCTGGCCCTAAGCAAAGCCTTTACCTGTCTGGCCTTGGTCTCCCCAGCACTGAAATGTGGGTCTGGCTTGGTGGCTGCACAGCCTGTCCCTGGGGTGATTTCACTGAGCTCCAGCTTCTCTGAGCATCCTGTCTGCTGCCCCTGCATCCTGACAGCTTCTCTGGGACCCCAGGCCTGGCCTTTCTCCCCATTCCCTGTCAAACACTCCTGTCTGCCCTCTCATGTGGGGTCTCCACCCCCCCCAGGTCCTTGGGTTTTGACATGGCTGATGCCCAGCACTGTCACCGACCCTAGCTGGGAAGGAGAGTTGGTGAAAAGTGTGGGACCTTTCTATCTTCAGCCCTTCCCCTCATTCTCAAGGTCCTTTGGTTGTGAAGCAAGGCCTGGGGCCTTGACTGGCAAGGTTAGCACGGGAGGTGGGGGCTCCCTCCTGCTCTCTGTGGTGAAAGCCAAGTGTACTTTCCTTCAGCCAGTTTCAGAAGCTGTACTATAGCCTGTAATTACTGACATGAAAATCCCCACATGGAGAGAGTTCTGGATAGGGCCTGCCATGGAAGCAGCCCCGGCCCAGGGAAGGGTTGGGAGTCAACAGGCTTGTGTTTGAATCCAGGTCCTGCCTCTCAATTAGCCGTGTGTCCTTCAGCCCCTCTGGCCCCAGCTGCCTCATCTGTAAAATGGGATAACACTGCATACCTTTTGGTGTTGCTATGTGGATTCACTGGGCTGACGTATATAAAATGTATAACAGGGCCTATCCTGGGCAATGCTATGTAAAGGTGACATGGATCTTCTGTGCATGGTTTCCCTTTGTGCGCCCATGCCCGGCCTCTCAGCACCCTACTGTTCATTCCCCAGGCACCAGATTCTCACCTTCGCCGTCTCACTCAGGCTATCTTCTTTTTTCATCGCCCAGATCCACAGCCTTTCTTCCCCTGGGAAGATCCTCCTCCAAGCCCTCCTCTGAACTAGCTATCACTCTGGAAACTAACTGGCCAAACAAATTCCCACCAGTAGGTAAATAACTGATAATATCCTAGAGTTTAACTCTCCCACGGGTATTAGTATTTTAAAAGAATTTTTTCTAAATCCCACTTTTCCCAGCCTTGTATCTGGCACATAGTACGTGCTCATAAATGTTGGTTGATTGAATAAATGAAAGGACCTAGGGGACAGTGTTCTAACGGTGGAATTTCAGTCATGTATTCATGCGTCAACCTCTCTGTAAGCATTTACTTTGTGTGCTCGACATGGGCATGTATATTGGTGGACAAAACAGCCACAGTCCTTGCTGCTTTGGAGCTTTTGGTATAGTGGGGGTAATCAGATAATAAGCCATCAAACACATTTCTGTTTACAAACTGCTAAATTCCTTGACTCAAATAATATTGCAGATTCTATGATATGGTATAACAGGTGATCCTAATTAAACTAAGGGAATCCTAATTCTTCTTAAAGGTGGGATTTGGGAAGACCTTTCAGAGGAGCTAAACTTGAAGATGAGAAGGAATCGGCCAGGCAGGGAAGGGCTCTGTGATACTCCTTCAGAGGCCGGCCCAGGCCTCCAGCCTGCGCCCTGGGTCCTGCCCACACGGTGCCCCCACTTCAGGGAGTCGTCACACCGCAGCAGACCTCCCCGAGTCTCAGACTGCACGTTCCGCCCTGGCCTGCGCATGACCTGGCCCGGCAGATGTCTCTGATACTTCAGAGGAAGAACGAGTTGTCCTCCGCTCACCCAGGGGCTCTTTAAGCACTTGTCTGTCTGACGTTGGATGCCTGGCTTTGATTGCTGTCCTAGATAGCCAGATTCCATTCGGAGATCAAACCTCTTCGTTCAAGCCAAAATGGAGATATTTTAGATGACAGACCCATTACTTGAAAAAAATGTCTTCATCACAGCCATCTTAGTGTTTAGCCTGGGATCACTGGCAGAGAATCTGAGGCTGAGATGTTTCTCCCAGCCTCTAGGGTCAGACTGCTGCCAACTTTGGACACACTCTTCCTTCTGTTTGCCTGTCACAGCCTGTGGCCTCATCACCTCCTCCAGGATGTCTTCCAGGATCCTCCCTATTCTTGTTTGTGCTGCCTGTAGGCTACTCTATAAAAGTATGATCCTGATTATTTACCATCTGCTCTTCTCAAGCCTTTGTTAGTTCTTAGGTCTGAGTGGATAAGCGTGGTATTTGAAGCCAGGTCTGGGCTCACATACTGTCTTGACCACTCACTAGCCTTGGAGGTGGTACAACAGGGTGACCATATAATTTATCATCTCAGCTGGAACACTTTCGAGAGTGAATTGAGCAGGGACAGCAGGCGTAAACCAGACTGTTGCTGGCAGTGGGAATCTCTTCACCCTTTACCACACACGCAAAGGGGAAGCAGCTTTCCAAGGTCAACTTTGTTGGGGGCAGGAGCTGGTCTGGTCTAGTCTAGCCCATGGTCACTTCCCAATTCCCTGTGCTGGTCACCAGAGCTCTGGGCTAAGTGGGACTGGCCCCCGCTCTCTTCTCCTTCACTCCATGCCAGCCTGGGCAGAGAGGGAGAAGGTAGAGTTGCTGGTCTGAGCACACTGCACCCGGGAACCCAGCATGTGAGGCGGCTTCTGGATGAATTCTTCAAGTGCCTCTTTCTGCCGAAAGCGGAGGAGGTAGGGGAGAGGCAGCAGAAGGACATGAGCTGAGTTAACAGATGCGCCAGTTGAGGTTAAGGGAGACGCTGATGCTGCAGAGAAAGTCTGGAGCCTGGCAGAGCCCAGAAGCTGGATGGCTGCTGTCCCTGCAGTGGGCTACATTAGATAAGGAAAGCCTGTGATCTTTCCGTTTTCAGAGGTCGGCTGAAAGCAGGCTGGCACGGGTCCTTGACTTCGGGGAGTGGGGTCCAGAGCAACCCTGCCTCCACCCTCTAACGCAGCGAGGCTCCCTTAGTTTCCCGTCCTATGGAGCGATATTCCCAAGGCCGAGGCCGGGCAGGGGGCCGAACCTCAGTCTGGATTTGAGCCTGCTTGGCATCTGGGGGCTGTGCCCAAGGCCCAGAGCTCACTTTGACCCCTGTGTCCAAAGGCAGGGCAGACTGAGCCTCTTCTTGGGGAGTTATCAATGGTAGAAGCTGCCACCCAAGATTGTGGGGGCCAGAAGTGGGGGAGGGGGACAACAGGACCAGCTGACTTCTCCCAAGTCTTTGGTCACTGTGGAAACCCTTGGCCTATGGGCCAGGATGTGGGAAGGCTCAGCACTCTTCTAGGCAGACCTGCCTGCTTTCTCTTTGTTAGGTGGCAGGTCTGAAGCGCCACCTCAGAGCACTCTTGGAGATGAAGACACACCAGGAAATTCACTCGGGAGGCTGAAACTTTACTTCTTCCTGTTCCTCTGCAAGGCAAGCCCTTTGTCCTGCTTTGACCACCCTCACACACGGCATGTGCATTCCCACCTCCAGGTCTTAGCGCTGGCTATACCACCTGCCTTAAATACTGTCCCCTTTTCCTCCTGTCCTTCGTGGCCCATCTCCAGGCGTGTCTCTCTGGAAAGCCTTTATACCTTTTCCAGCCCTTGAGACCTTTTTTCACTCAGAGTTCCTCTTATAATGTGTGCCCAAGGGACACACCAGTCAGGCCCCTGGCTTGTGCAATTCAGCCACCATTTCACACGAAGGTCTAGCCTCTATCACCAGGCAGGAACCTGCAGTGCCAAGGTCACTTCCTCCCCAGCAGCCCACAGTGGTGAGCGGGCAGCAGACCCAGCCCTGGGTGCAGGCGTGTCTGAAGCCACAACATCACGGGGACCACAGGCAGAGGTATGGGCTGGGGTTTTCCCTGGATGGCGGTGAGGTACTCCATGCAACCAAAGCCTAGAGTTGCCAGATTGTTTTTATTTGACTTGACATTTTTCACTCAACCGGTTGGCCTGTCTGGTAGATAGCGAACATAATCCAGTGCACCGAGGACTGGCCCCACCTTGTCTCAGTTCTCTAGGGAAGCAATTTGTCCTTCGGACCCTGTGTTTACATTGCCCCCATTGGGGTGATGGTGGCATCAAGCTGGCCAGCTACTCTGCCCTCGAGATGGTGGTCAGATCACAGGAACAAAGATCAGCCTTGTAAAGTGATGCTCCGGTTTTTACATTTCAGGGTTTCTTGGTGCAATGCTAGGGAATTAGATTACCCCAGATAGAACACATCTATGCATATTTTCATGATTCTCCTTTTTTTTTTTTTTTCTGGCATTTATCAGCTGCCTCTTATTCATTGCCTTGATTTCTTTCCAAAAGACAACTACATTCATTCCAAAATTCTAAGTTGGGCCCAAAATGTTAAAGGACGGGGCTCTGCCACGTGCCAAGCCATCCGACTGTGTCTTTGATCGTTCAGCAGGCTGGCCTTATGATGGCGAGCAGGGGTCCAGCCAGAATGCAGCGCAGCTCCTGAGCCCCTTGTCTCAGAGTGTGAAATGTGTTCACCGGAAGAGTGCTTGGTGGAGGAGCTGTTCTTCGCAGGGCCTCTGGAAGTATTTTCTACAGTAAGTACATCAGGGCCACCTAGAGCTCAGACTACCTGTGCCTGGTATCCTAACACCCCCTCCTTTCATGAGAATGGTCCCCTTTATAATTTGCCGCAAGTGTCTAACTATGCCAGGCAAGCTCGGAATCCTGGCCTGGTCAGCTGGAGCACAGCTTTTTCTCCAGGCCTCACTTTATAGCAGTGGTTGGTGGGGACGGACGTACCCATTTGAAAGGCCAGCTGGAGCGGTAATTTTGTTCTGTCCATCACTGCTGCTGGTCCTTCTGGAATCCCAGGGTGTTACATTCAGCGCACACCCCTAGACTAATTAGAGGACCACTGTGGACCACTTTTGGAGAAGGGAGAAAAGCACATTCCACACACCACTCTGGATATCAAAGTCTCTAGTGGACGGCTACCTTGGTTAGATTTCAGTTGCAGAGTTGAAGACATTTCACTCTGCAATGTTGTTAAAAAGCTTCAAAAAATCCTCTTGTGGTATGTTTCTAATTTAAGATTGAAAAAATATTTCTATTGTGCCATATATAGAGTAACCTAAAACCCAATAAAAGCTTCGAATTAGGGCTGGACAGAATGGTTTGAATTAAGCTCAGGTAGAGGCAAGGACACCGTATCTGTCGGCTGGGGCTGCCGGTTCTCGGGCCAAAAGGCAGATTCAAACTGGGAGACCCGACCTTCTGCCAGATTCTGACACTCTTGGCCACTGGCCCATCGCGCTCTGATAATACTGCCGTCCTCCCCGAGCCCAGGAAGGGCCTAACGATAGCTCTTCATATCGTCTGGGTTGCTTTGCAGGTTTCTCATTGGGGCTTAGTTTATTTGATTTGTTGGTTGGTTATTTCTTTCTTTTCTGGAGGTACCGGGCAGCCTTTACCTAGCACCTCCCTTTGAGAAGCTGCTTGCAGGTTGCTCCCCCTCCCATACAGTGATTGTGTGTTTTTCTGAGCGGAGGCGAGACTTTCTCACCTCAGTGTCCAGTGTTCCATTCAGTCTGGAGAGCGGCACATGCTCAGTGAATGCAAAGTGAATTCATAACTTTGTGTGATCCAGTGAGTGACAAACGTGATTTTTTTTTTTGTTATAAACAATGCGGGATGAAACATTTTGACATCTCTGTATATTATACATATACAGCACGTGCTTGAACAACTTGGTTTCATTTAAAGTCATTTCATTATAACATTGATGAAATGCCATAGGACCTTAACTCTTGTTTATATTGAGTTGTCTGTGGTAAAACTGGTTTCCTTATACATTGTTTTGCCACAGTTCTAAGAACCAATAAATGATGTTAAGAGAGGCCTTTGTGTGTGTGTGTGTGTGTGTGTGTGCGCGCGTACAATACACCTCTGGACCCCACTCCGTTTTCACATCACACACCTTGGTGGCTCTGTTTGTGCCATGTGCCCCAACCCTAACCGTACTCCTCATCCCATCCTTCTGGGCCCGGTCCATGGCTGATTGGATAGGGAAGGTCACCTGACTCTAAGGACCCACATCACAGGCTATACTAAACCAATCACATTTTCTCTTGAGATTTGAACTAAGACACACACAGAGAAAGGTGTGGGGTGCTGAAACTGGTAGGATACTAGACTCAGGAGCTGAGGCTAGATTCTGGTTGGCCATGATGGAGCCATGTGTAAGCAGGTGAGTGAGCAGCAAAATGAGACAGAGAGAGAGAGACACACACACACAGAGAGAGAGAGAGAGAGAGAGAGAGAGAGAGAGAGAGAGAGAGAGAGAGAGAGACTGGTCTTGGCCTTCCCCTAGCTGGAGTTTGGGCCTAAGAAAGGGGGAATGTGGGAGCAAGTGGATGGGAAGTAGAGGCAGCAGGCTGGCTGGGTCAGGGAGGAGGCACCGACCGAGCTGTCCCCTGGCCCTCTGGTCTGCGCACCACTGGGCTGGTGGGAGGGCACTCAGAAGGGGCCCTGACATTTTAGCAAAGTGCAAGTAAGAGGACAGTGGAAGATTTGAAAGAAGCTTGGTGGTTGGGGGAGAGGCTCGGCTGACAAAGCAGCTTCAGACTTGGAGGCTTGGCTTGGGGCGGGGGACAGAGAAGCAGCCATCAGCAGCCACTTGAGAGACCTCGGAGTGAGGTGGCAGGTTCAGGGCTCCATCAGCCCCGGCCTCCAAGCCCTCCTCAGCCCATGTGCTGAGAGGCACCGAGACCCAGAGAGGGGAGGGCCCTGCCCTAGGTCACACAGCCATTTCTGAGCACTGTTTGATGCTTCGTCCTCCTTCCCGCAGGCAGGAAGAATAGCCAGGGCTTCATTTGTTCTGCAACAGGCTGAGTGGCTGTGTTCTCTCTTTGGGGCCGGGGTGTCATCCCGCCTTGTCTGGAGCCTCGGGCACTCTTCCATCTCTCCCTGCTCAGCCTCAGAAGTGTCCTGGGTCCCAGGGCTTCCTTGTCCCTTAGCCTCCTTGCAAAAGCCTTCCATTCATGGCACCTCCCAGCCCCCAGGAAAGCCTCCTCTCTAAGGGGGGGTAAGTCATGCTCCTCTCATCTCAGAGTCCCCTGACATGATAAGTGACAGTATTTCTGTTGGGTCACACTGGTTGGAACATCCAAAGCAGAGAGCATTAAGCTATAACAGCTCTTCCTACAGATTCTGAAAAGGCAAGGTGCGGTCCTCCTGGCTAGAACTTGTGTTATATTTAATTATTTATAATGATGGTATCCTACCACCCCCGCCCCCCAGAACAGGGATGGGGGAGAGTCTCTAGTGAGGGGAGGCAGAGGGACTGTCCAGGTGTCCCCACCCCTACAGGAGTGCATCCTATCCTGCCCTCTAGCAGAGGGCCTTCCTGACCACCTCAAGCCATGACCTTCCTGGGTGCTGCTGGGCTTTTGAATCGTCATGGACACAGCAGCCCAGTCAGGAAGGTGTGATTATTCTTCCGGTATAACAAAAGAGCAAACTGAGTTTCAGGGACAGGAAACTGCAAAACGGGGGAATAAGTGAGGTAGAATACGGCTGGAGCCTTGCCCACGTTTGTTGGAAATGTGTGTCCGAGTTGGAGATAGTGTGCTGGGGTAGAAGGTCCTGTAGTGGGGTCTCAGGGGGCAGCGCTCGGCAGGGCAATAGACGTTTGGGTGTGTAGGGCATAGGATGGTGGGAACAGGGGTCACTTTGCACGGTGTGGAGGTGGGAATTGAGCGGTGTGGTGAGAGATCCCAAGGTAGAATCTCATCTCATTGCTTCTTTTGTATTCTTCCCCATAATTCACAGCCACGACCTTCATGGCTCTGAATCTAGAGACCATCTGTCGGGGCTCAGCAGGGAAACCTCTGAGGGCAGGACAGCCCCAGCTCCCACTAGGTGGCACTGTTGCAGGTCATTTCCTCCCAGAAGCCCTTCTTAGAGTGTATGTGTGAGAGTGTACATGCATGAATACCTGAGCTGGCTGTGGAGTATGAGTGAGTGAGTGTGTGTGTGTTGGGCATCCCTGGCTTGGGTCTTGCAATGCCCCAGCCCACCCTTTGTGCCTCTGCTTCTCGGGATTTTTTCCTTAGTACAGAAATGCTTGCTTCTGAGCCATCTTCCAGAGCTCCTGTGAGCTCTGGGATGTTGGCACCTGACCCCAGGGAGTTACAGAATAACCAGGGTAGGTACAGCTCTCCTGGTGGCTTACCCATCTGTGGGAGGCTGGCGAGTTGTCCTGAAATCTACGCCCAGACATAGTGAAGAGCTCCTGCAGGCCTTACACTCTGGGTGGGCAGTATCAGGGGATTTGGATTGGGGGCAAGCGTTCAGGGGCTGGAATATTTCTAATGCAAATAGATTTTATTTTGTGTGTTAACTCTGGATGTGGGTGGTAGTAGCTACTAGAGTGCTGTGTTGAGAAACCTTCTGAGGCTGGGCTTGGTTCAGGAAGAAAGAATGCTATTGCCAGTCAAGGATGTCTGCCCGAGGCTTGGGGCGAGGGTAGCACTCATGACACATTTTATTGATGCAAGAGGTCACTTGTCTATGAGCGTGCACCTGTAAGTCGGAGAAGCTTAGATTTTTATGACTTTAGAAATTATCCAACTCACTCGTTTATTTCATAGATGGAGACACTGAGGCACACATACACAGAATGTGTTGCCCATCGACACATGGCTGTTGATTGGAAGGCAGTGCCATGTCATTCTGGACATACCCTGCCTTTCCAGTTGATCTAGTTTTGTGTTCAAACAAGGTCCCTAACACCACACTAACTTCTTTTGTCTGGTGTTTTGGGATCTTTAGACATGGCTGCCAAGAAAAAGCTCCAAATAATGCTCCTCTTTGTGTCTTTGTATTCTAGGTAGATTCTGGCTAGGGAAGCTTGTAAGGCTGAATATTGGAAAATAAATCAAGAGAGAAGAAAGAAACCGAGGTTCTGTATATCTGAAAGAGAACACAGGGCAGCAAATTAGACATGGCTTTGGCCAAGGGTAGTGACTCCTGTTAAACCCGAGGAGGCAGGCTGACAGAGAGCAGGAGGCTCTCCGGTGAGACATGAGGAAGGATTGCCCGATGGTGGAAGGGGCTGCCAGGCCATCACCTCAAGGCTGGGTCTGCACGGGCTGCCTCACAGGCCCATCTACTCAAGCAGAACCAGTCGGTATCAGCAGAGCTCCGTGGAGTAGAGCAGGCACTCAGGAGCTGGAGCCAGGAGCAGCTTCTAGGCTCAGCTCTGTCATCAAATTAAATGTATCACATACTGTCCCTTTGCTTCACTGTTCCCACTCGGCATATGGGGTTGGCTACCGAGTACCCCACAATGCACTGAGAATCAAAGGAGATAATGGCTATCAATCTCTGTGGGTGTAAGAAGTGGATTTAAAAGCAAGGGTGGAATGTTCTTCTGAGGTCTCCATGAAGAGAACCACAGGCTCTGCTTAATAGTCTTTGTGTGTATAAATGTGAGGATGGGAACATGTAGGCATACTGTGAGTGAGAATAATATTAAATTATTGGGAATGTTCTATTGGGAGTAGCCAGGACCTGCGCTGGGCTGTACTGGGCACTCCATCTTTTTTAACTCTCTTAATAATCCTATGAGACAGGTACTTTTATTAATCCCATTTTCCAGAAGAAGAAGCTGAGGCCAGAGAGGTCAAACCACATATCCAAGAACATATCTCACTAAGTGGCAGATTGTTTAATCAACCACCTGCCTGCCCTCAAGGAGGTTGCCATCTTTTTGAATTGATCTGAGGGAGGGCTGGTTTGGGGCACCCATTTCTAACTGTATATGTTGTCTGGATGTTTCACAGGTGTCTTGGAGTGAATAAGGGCTTAAAGTATCCACGTAGGGTGGGGGGATTGTGTGTGTGTGTGTGTGTTTGTGTGTGTGTGTGTGTATACATGTGCACATGCATTTCAGTGAATGATGCCCAAAGTACAATCCAGAAGATGGTGGCTCTTTAATGAAAGCAACATCATGCCCATATGGTACCCAAGCTGGAGACCAGGCCTCCACCATCCTTGATGGACTGTATTAGTCAGGGTTCTCCAGAGAAGCCAATAGGGGATGAAAGTGTGTGTGTGTGTGTGTGTGTGTGACTTCCCCCTGCCCAGGGGAGGACTGGGCTGTACCCATCTGTTAGGAAGAAGAGACTCTCCCAGGGGCACACACACTCACATACATTATAGAGTTCTCAAGAGCTGGGGCTGCTGCCTTGTTGGTGGGTTGGGTAGAGGGTTTGGTGGAAGACTCCCTCTGGATAAGCTGAGCAGCAAATGTGTTCCTCGGGAGCCCCTGTGTATTCATGGGAAGTACGAGGAGACTTCTGGGTATTGGTGTGATTTGCAGCCTTTTCTGCTTCCCACAAAGGTTTAACAGCACATAGAATCTCTTCTTTCCAGAATATTCTCCAGCCTTTCCTATTGGTGGCTATGAGTCTGCTAGAGTTCCTGGTGGGCACTAACCTGCAGGCTCTGATTACCTTGTGGGGACTGACTGGAACCTCTCCATGTTCCTGGCCAGAGCCCCTCTAGGTAGGAGGGGATGGCCTAAGGAGTGGGGAGTAGCTTTGGCCATGGTGCCTGACTCCAGGGAATGGGGAAGCCCTACAACCTAGCCTGCCCAGCCCAGCCGAGTGTTTTTAATTCTCTGAGTCCACTGAAGGCAGAATTGGGCACACAGATGCCATGCATTTGACCAAAGGCTTAACCGTGTCCTCATCTGGTCGAGACCATCACAGCCCACCATTCATCTGTTCCAGGGAGGGCCCTATCCCTGGAGCTCAACTCGCGAGGGCAGGGTTTGGTGGCCTGGGGGACCCTGAGAGCGTAGGAGGGAGGCACTGAGTGCAACCTAAGTGTTCAGGGAAGAACATTTCAGAAGAAGACATAAAGACAGTAGTAGTCAGGTGAAGTTGTGCATGTCTGAGTGTCTGTGCATCCTTTACAAAGGCCCTGACGAAAGATAGAGCATGGCCCAGTGAAGGCCCTGAAAGTTGTTCAATGTGGCGGGAGCCTAGAGGTGTAGAGGAGAGAGGCAGAGGGAGGCAGGACAGAGGCTCTTACGCATGCGGGGTGTAAGCCAGAGGAGTTTAGACTCCATCTTATGTGCAGCGATACTGGCAGGTTTAAGTTTTTGAGTGCTCACAGTGTGGAGTGGATGCGGTGATGCTAGAGGCCACTGGCCATGAGACAGCTGTGGTGACACTCAGGTGACTGAGAAGAGGACTGTGGCCACAGAGGTCTGGTTGAGTGGCCAGAGCTGGTCGTCACGGGTAGGATGCCATGACTGATGGAGCATGTGCTGCATGATGAGGCATGAGGAGTTCAGGGTGATGGAGGCCTGGCCTCCAGCTGGGGTGCCAGTGCGGGGATGGTGCTATTCTCATGGCAGGGCCACCATCGTCTTCAAGGGTGTTGGGCTCCCCTTCCCTCGGACACCTATCCTGTTCCCATGAGCCTTCTTACTTTAATAGCCCATCTCATGAACCTGAGCTTGGCTGGGATTGCTGGGTGCCATTGTTAGCTCCCTGGCAGATAGCCCCAAGGTCTGCCTGGGCCTAGGGGCCTGACTCAGGGGAGAGCGGGCTGGAATATGGTGCTGGGCAAGTTTACCTGTGGCTTTACAACTCTGCCAACGCCCTGGGGCCTGATATGGCTATCCTTTGAGGCACTCAGAGCATTTCTTGCCCCCTGGCTCTGGTACCCCAAGATCTGTTGCATCTCCGAGGAAGGGGTCCCCCTGGTTAGGCAGGGATTTTCTAAGTTGCTACTTGTGGCTGGAGAGTCTTGGGGTTGGAAGTTGCATGTGAGGAAAATCTACGTGGAGCACCTACTATGAGCACCTACTATGTGCCTGGCCCTATGCTGAGTTCTGTGGGGGCAGGTGACCACGCTCTCAGGCAAGACACATTAGGAGACCAACAGGTGACACCCAGTGACCAGAAATTGGTTTGGTTGGCAGCTTAGCGAAGGGAGAGGGCAGTGTGGCCTAGAGGGTTAAAGGTGCTTCAGACAGAGAGGACACCTTTAGTTAGGCTGTGTCCAGTGCTCATCTAAAGGGAAGGAAGGGGGTTGTCCCTGATGGGGGAAGGTCAAGGGCAGAGGACGGGCCAGGAGTGAGTGACAGGGAAAGGCTGGCTTTTGGAGTGAATCAGTGTGTATGTGTGTGAAGGTGTAAGTTGCACAGATCAGGCATTGTTTCTTTACATATATATTTAAAGTCTATAATGCACAAATTATACATTTCTGGTTTTAAAGGGGGGACAGTCAGGTACACCTTTCCCTTTGAAGCACAGTGGAGACAGACAGCTTTGGTACAGCGCTTCTCATGGAGCCACAGGTGAGAGCAGGGATGGAGCGGGTGAAGGGCTCGCTGGTCCAGCTGACAGAGCTGCCTCCACCCTGGCTCTGAAACCTGACTTCCCCTGAAGGCTTCTCAGACCAGACCTGGCCTCTAGGGTTCCCCTGTTACCACGGCAACATTCCAGGATCTGAGTAGTTAGGGGTACGCACAGGGACCTCAGAGAGGGGCTGAAGTCAGTAGATGGCCAGCCATGAAGATCAACACCAGGGAACTGGTTTCCAGCACTGACTCCACAGGTGGACAGTGTACAGCCTGGATGGCTGTGGACAGCAGTTGTCATTAGGCAGGAGTGGGGCTGACACCTGTGTGAGAGGCTGGCGGCTCACTCAGCCCATAGCAGTGGCAGGTGGGAGGAGAGCAAGGAGCATCCTGGGTCATTTCTGAGATGGGAGAAGCTCTGGTCTGGCCATGACAGGGTGGATGACCCCGTCGGCTGAGAGGTTGTGGCCGGTCAGATGGGGCCCACCCTGTGTTGTTTCCCACCTGTTTCCCGAGGCCCATCTCTAGCTCTCACCCAGTATGATGCGCCTGCAGCCTGGGCTTGTGCAGTTGGGCCAGCCCAGGGCTGGGCTAATGAGACTGTAGAGAACCTGCCTTAGGAGGGAGGCCGGGCAAGGGCTGCTGTACATCCAACTTGCGTCAGAGGTAATTTGATTGCTCGACATGAGACTTCCTCCATTTGTCAAATTGGTTTTCTCCTCTGGTTCCAGAGTGAAGATAAGCCTGGCCCAGCTGTCAGCAGGCCACTGGGCTGCCCTCTGCCTTGAATGGCTGCCTCTGCCTTCCCCTGGTACACCAGAATCCCAAGTCTTACCTGTGCAGTCCTTTGTCCTCTCTGGCTGGAATCATCTTCCTAAACACGCACCTGAAGTGTGAGCTCTTTAACGTTGCAGCTAGAGAACTGGTCCTGCCACAGCTCCCGCCTCGTCACAGCTGAGCCTTTGCTCACCACATCCCATCGGCCCAGAAACTTCTCTCCTGACCTTCTGTCCCCTCTTCCAGGAAGCTGTCCCTGGTCTCCCCTCTGTGCTCACCAAAGCATCAGTACACATGTCTCTCATTGCCCTGATCAGGAGGCCCTGGTATTGCCTGTCCATCACCTCCCTTCATAGTGAGCACCTGGAGAGCAGGGGCTTAGGTGGAATTTTCTGAACCAAACCTGGAGAGAATGGAACCCAGGAGAGGTGGGGGAAGCCCTCTGCAGCTGCTCATTGCTGAGTGGTCTGAGGAGAACGTTCTATATCTCAGCCCTTCTCCTTCCTGAGACCCCTAGGCAGACCAGGCCACTGAGAGGCCCCTAGACTCAAAGCTCACACCGGAGTGGGAAGGCAGATGGCAGTACCACTGAGCTTCCACACAGAGCACCTACTATATGCCAGTACTGTTTTCCAATGTTTAACACATCTTCCTTCTAATCCTCACAGAGCCCTGGGAGGTAGGTAGTATAAAAAAATATCCCCCCGATGAAGAAACAGGTTCAGAGAGGTGAAGCGACTTGCCCAGAGTCCCGCAGCTGGTAACAGTTGGAGTTGGAGTAGGGATTAGGTTTCATGTTGGTCTCATCTAAAAGTCCATTTCTTTCCATGACTCCACCCTGGCTCTTTGTAGGTCTGGCCTGTGGGAACAAGCCCGCTCTAGAAAGGTCCATTCCAGCCTGAAGAGCATGTGCTATTTGTTTCTTACCCAGCATTCTGTCAGGGTTCCTGGCACAAGCATCTGACAAGTCATGTAAACTCTTACGGGCGTGAGCCCTGACGTCAGGGCCAGCTCCTCCTCTGTTAGTGTTTCCTAATTGGTATTATCTCAGCAGTTGCTTTAGAAATTGACTTTGATGAAAAAAATTTAATTACATAATGAATTACTCTGTGAGGAGCAGGCCGTTGTGTCATGGCTCAGCCACGTGTGGGGCAGGGAGCCGGCTGAAGGGGAGTGTTTGGGATGAGTTGACGTGCGTCCCCCCACAGCGTGCCTCTGCATTTTTCCGTGGTGACTACAAGATGGATTTGGGACTTGAATGGCCTGCAGGGATAACACACGAGTGTATGGGCCACGGAAACATCTGCGCCATTTTGCTCCAAACGGACCAGAGAAAGCTGAGTGCGTAAGAAGCCTTGTTTTGAAATGTGTTTTCAAAATAAAGGGTTTCATAACAACCACGATTGCAGAAACAACTGCTGATGGAAATAACTTCCTGGAAAGCAGAGGCCTCCATGCGAGTTGGGATTTAAAAGGCCAGGCCAAGTTTCAAAACAAGTCAACTTAATTGAAGCTTAGCATTGCTCTTTGCACCCGCACATGCGCGTGCACTCACACATGTGGTGCCTCCCTCAGGCTTCAGGCTTTGTTGTTAGCCTCTGATGCTCTGCCCAGGACCACTGAGCCTTTGTTTCAGGGTCTAGGGCAACATGGGGAGGGGGTAAGGTGGACTCCCCATTCTCCCCTACTCCCAAGTCCCTGGTCTAAATAGAGTGGCTAGAGGTAGTTTTTTCTGCATTAGTTGCCTAGGGCTGAACTATGTGTCCCTGCCCTCTGGCCACATGATTGGACCAGGGATTGAGGCTCAGCCAAAGGCAGCCTCTCATAGGCTAGCAAGTGGCCTATGGGGTACTCTGTTACTGGATGTTGTCCAATAGAGGCTCAGGATTTGGTATGATGACTCATAGGCCCAATCAGATCCTCTCCTCTGTGGGTACCAGAGGGGAGGGATAGATGCCAGCAGGCAGGCAGAGAAAAGGCAGAAGTCAAGAGATTCTTAGAAGCCCTGGCGCAGCAGGAGAGCAGAGGCTATTGAGAAGGCAGTTGGCAGCAGGAGGAGACCGAAGACTGGGCCATGAGAATGTCAGAACCCTGGAGCCACAGTGGCTCCTGAAGGGAACTCCTGTTCCTCCTGGCTGACCACCTACATGTCTCCACAGAGCCTTACTATACACACGCATTGCTGGAGGTCCTTTGACCCTATTTAACTTCTTGCTCCCCAATGGAACCTAGCCAGCCTAGGGCCCACCTACATTCTTGCCTGTGGAGATGGTTCTGTTGGGAGCCACAGACAAGCAAAAAGAGAAGATTTTTGCCAAGGGGAATCGCTAGCCTTGGTATCACCTTCATCGCACCTTTCATTGGACTTTTGGGGTGGGGGAGGGTGGCTGTGGGACCCGCAGCTTCCTAGTGAGAAGAAAGTGGGTGCAGGTGCTGTGCTGAGGCTGGGATGCTTGGCAGCCCCAGGAGACCTGGTTTCCAGACCAGAAGAGTTTCCCACAGAGTTGGAAGGACATGGTTCTGCTTTGGATTTGGAAAGGGTCTTGCTGCATTTTTCCAATGTTGGTTCGACGAAACTCAAAACCGTGTTCCCTAACGCTTCCCCTCTTCATTTTTAAGTCACTCTCTACGTGCAGAGAAAGGCACTACATGTGCTTTTGATTCCTTTACCCTGAAACCATCACTCTTTCTCCTTTGAGAAATCCCATGTCTCAAAAACTTTTGGAGACATTTAAGCCCTTTCGCCCCCTCTTAAGTCCAGGACTCTGCAGGCTGCTAAAAGCAAGTGGATGTGGAGTATTTCAATCAAAACCAAAGGCATTCCTCTTTGCCACATCCCAGTGTGGTCAAGGCCAACCCAAGCAGCAGCCAGGTTCCCAGGAAGCAAGGCCTTGGAGAAATCAGCACCTGTGTGAAGACATGAAGCCTGTAAAGAAGAATAGTGGGTGTCAAGTTGTAAATGAATATCAAGGGTTGACTTGTGTATCCAGTCCTTTAGCTGCAACACACTGTCTTCTCTCCCCCAGGCCTGGGGACTGGACACTCATGCCCTGCCTGCTGGCCCAGCAGAGGCTCCAGGGGGACCTTGTGTCTTGAGGACAGCAGCTCCTTTTAGATAACTGATGGCGATGGTGATGGTGATGTGTAGGGGTGATGACACAGGACAGCAGAGATGACAAGCTCTGCGCATGAACTGCAGGAAACTCATTCTGGGCCAGTTCTTGGGAAATAGGAGAAGAACATGTTGCATTCGCCTGGGGCCAAGAAATGGCTGCGTTCCTGAGAAGTGGTACAGTTTTGGGGTTCAGGGCACAGACTGCCTGCGTTCAAGTCCCAGCTCTGCCATTTACCAGCTTTGGGACCCTGGGTAGGTAGCTTTTGTTTCTGTGCTGTAACGTCTCTGTCTGTAAGCTGGGGATAACAACAAGCCTCCCATGTCATGGTGACTGAAGATGTATGCGTGTGTGTTTGTCACGCTGTACCTGCCTGGCATCTAAAGAATGCTCTTCAAATGCTTGCTCTTATCAAGAATGCATTGCATGTGAATGCAATGATGTGATGTCTCGGATTTTCTTTAAAATAATGTGGGAGCTGGGAAAGTGGGTTGGAGTACAGATGAAACAGGACTAGCCATGAGCTGACAGTTGTTGGAGCTGGGTGACACGTACACAGTGGTTCATTATATTATTCTTTCTACCGTTGTTTGAAGTTTTTCATAATAAAAGGTAAGAAAAAATTTTATAATAAAAGTTCTATGCATGTGTGTATATTTGTATATGAGAGAGAATAACGTTTATAGCAGAGCTTTACTAGATATACTGTGCAGTATGCAGTACACAGGCTGATTTTAAGTGACATGCCAATGAACTTTACAATGTTAATAATTATTTAAAATTTAATCAATTATAGCAAGTGATATGGGCTATGATAGTGTTTCCTTTTAAAATAAAATTAAGTAGGAAAATTGAGTTAATTTGATGAAAGGAATTAAGACGATAATGTGAGTGGAAGAGATGTGGATATGGCAAACATAATGGAGGTAAACACTGAATTGCTGAAGTTTTGGGAGCTTCCGTAAAGTTCTGATGAGAAAGGACTCACGTTTATTACTCTGAGCACACGCTGTGGCAGCGTTATGGCGTCATTTATCTAGAAGATTTTAACATGGGGGTTCACGGCAGCAAGAGGCAGTAAGACTGTGGTCTACGGAGACACACAGACCTTTTTTCAGTTCCTGACTCTGCCACATAATGGCTGTGTGACATCAGGCAAATGACTTACCTGCTCTGGGCCTTGGTCCTCACATGCAAAACTGGGATGTTACTATACATCTTAAAATGTCCTTGTGAGAATTAAATGAGATGATGCCTGTGGTGCACTTGGCATAGTGCCTGGCATGTAACAGGTGCTTAATTGATGGTGGTTTACTCAAGAAAGAAGTAGAAAGGGCCAGGTGGTGGTCAGAGGCCATGTCCGAAGTCTAGACATGGTCCTTACAGGTTCAGACCATTCAGAACAATTTTACTCCTACTTTGGACACAATTCTAAGGAGTGTGTTTTTTTGTTTGTTTTGCTGTTTTCCTAGTGGGTGTCTCCTGAGAAACGGACAGGAGACAGGTGGGGACATACTGAGCAGAAAGAAGAGGGAACCCGTTGATTGACACAATCAACAAGTCATTAGCTGCAGAGCATTTTGTGTGGCTCCTTGGCTTGTTCCAATGACATTATTGGCAGTTTAGTATTTCCGTTGCTTGAAACAGTTCCCACCCGTCAAGCCAAAATTTGCTATTTATGATTCACTAATAAGAGCTTTTACTGAGCATTTACTGCAGGCCAGGGATAATGCTAAGACCTCCACATTCATTTTCTGACTTAACTGCCCTGACTGGCCTGCAAGGGAGCTGTCACTGTTCTCACAGCACAGCTGAGGAAGCTGAGGCTGAAAGGATGTGGAGACTTCCTGAGGGTCCTGCAGCAAGCGAGTGGTAGGGCCAGGATGGAACCAGGTGTGATGCCAAAGCCCATAGGTTTGGTTGTAGGACTCCATGAGCCCTCTATCCAAGGAGTCCCGTGTGCTTGTACAGAGCCCCTTGGTTCCTCAGGACTTGCACATCCTTCCAACCAGGGTATGGCTTCAGTCCTGGCATGGTGGCACAGGGCCTCATGAGGGCAGCTTGTGGGACATCTGCCTGGTAGCCTGGCGGAGGTGTTCCTCTCCCCAGTCTGGAGACCCTTTAGATATTTGCACTTGAAAGTGCAAGCTCTGCACATCTTCAGAGGAGATTTAATGACAAGCAGGCTTTGAACATTTGCAAACTGTGTTTTTAGGTCACAAGGACCTTCCCTTTTGTGTGATGGGGGGTAGGGATGGAAAACACATGTCTTGATTTCTGCCATTTGTGCCTGGAATCCCAAAGATAATGGTTGTTTGAACTTTACGGTAGTCTGTTAACAGATTTTCAAACAATTTTCCACTAATCCAGCAGTTCTTTATAGATACTCATAGGCAGCTAACATTTCCAAAGAGAAAAACAGTAGCCCATGGTTTGGAAATGGTAATGTTCATTTATGGAATTCACATAGCTTCTAAATGGGACCATCTCCTGGAGAAAAAATTATTTTTCTATTAAAAATTTTTATAGAAAAAATATTGTCTATATTTCAGTTTTTAAAAACGTGAAAAAATGTTGCTTCTGGCAGTCACACTAGGAGATACTCAATAAATATGATCATATTTACCCTTTTACCTGTGATCAGTATGATGAGCTGGGTTTGGCTGACTCGAGCTGGGTTTGGCTGACCCGAGCCGGGTTTGCTCATGCGTCTGTGGTCAGCTGATCCTGGCTGAGTTTGTTCATGTATCTAGGGAGCAGTTGGATGAAGTCTGGTCTAGAATGGCATTGTCTGGAATACATGGAGGACTCAGCTGTTTGACTTGCCTTTCATCCTCCAGCAGGCTAACTGGGGCATATTCTCATGGTGATGGAGGAGGTATAAAGTAACCTCAGAGTGTAGGTGCATTTCAAATCTGTGTGTCATTTCTGCCAACATTCCATTGGCCAAAGCAAGTCATGTGGCAAAAGATATGGATACAGGGCCGGCCTGGTGGCTCAGGTGGTTGGAGCACTGTGCTCCTAACGCCGAGGTCACGGGTTCCATTCCCACATTGGCCAGTGAGCTGCGCCCTCTACAGCCAAGGCTGTGAACAACAGCTCTCCCTGGAGCTGGGCTGCCCTGAGCAGCCGGAGGTCGGTGTGAGCTTGCGTGGGCTGCGTGGGCTGCGTGGGCTGCTGTGTGCTGCCAGGGCTACCGTGTGCTGCCATGAGTGGCTGGCAGCCATTGTGAGTGGCCATCAGCCACGAGAGCTGCCGTGAGCTGCTGTGAGCAGTCGACTGATGACTGGCGACCCAACCGCCTGCCTCAGCCGAGGGGAGCGCAAGGCTCATAATACCAGCTTTGGCCAGGGAGCTGTGTCCTACACAACTAGACTGAGAAACAACGGCTTGAACCAGAGTGGGAGGAGGGAGGCAGAATAAAGGGGGTAAAAAATATGGATACAAGGAGAAGTGAAGAACTGTGACCTTTTTTTTGCCATCTATTACCGTGATTAAATTTGCCACCTATCACAGTGATTAAACTGGAACATGTTTTTGTTAGTGGCCTCAAACTCTTCACAATGATCTTGTGGGTAGTCAGTGAACTGCCCCAGACAAGAATTCCAGACACTTGTTCGAGGAGACAGTTCCAAAAGATCTGTGACAACAGCGGCATCCTTCGAAGGAAGGGTATGGCCTATGAGGTGACTGCTGGGGAGGACAGTGCCCTTTTGGATGAAGGGCTGAGAGTCTCATCTTGGGCTTGCTGGATTGAACTGACCTGCATTGAAAATCTTACCTTGTAGATTATTTTATCCAAATGATAAACCAGCCTTTGATGTGTGTATTGCTTTTTATTGCTCTCCGCAACCGCCAGCCCCTCAATAGTGGAGACTTAATCTTTCACTAACTCACATTTCCTTGGCAATTTGAGTTTTCTAGACTGTGGCAGCTACACCATATTCTTTTCCACTTTGGCTGACCAATGGAACCTGTAAGGAGTGGAATTGAATAGGATGCGTGATTAATTTGTCACGCGTCTCCGGCACCCAGCTGCATTTGCTGAGCATCCTTCGTGCATCCTTGTGTCAGGCTCTGGGCCCACAGGGACACGCAGGAGGAGGAGGAGGGAGTGGGGAGGGGATGAAGATAAAAGGGAGAGAGGCCTTCATGGATCAGTGATGATGAAGTTGCATGAAACTGAGAAGCACATTCATGCAGCCCTCAGCACCTGAGGTTAAACACACACACACACACACACACACACACACACACACACACACACACGCATGCATGCATGTACACAAAACATAGTGCCAAAGACAGGTAAGAGATAGTCCGTGCGAAGCTCGGAGAATAGTGGGGGAGACACATGCACTCGCTCCAAACTTTTACACTAGTGAGTGACAAAGAACATGAGAGAAGGCTAAGTACAGTAGTCAAACGAGGTGCACCTATCCCTGCCTGCCCAGGAGGGTCTGGGAGGGCTTCTCAGCAGAGGTGACTTTTGAACTGGGTCTCCAAGGATGACCAGGAATTCACAGGCAGAGATTGGGGACAACACTGTTGGCATATGCAGAGTTGTGAGAAAATAGGGCTCACTTAGGAGGTGGGAGGACTATGACAGAGAAGCAGAGGGTTTGGCATTTTATAGGAGGGAGATAAAGAGGTGACAAGATTGGAAGGGTGGGGGGATGGTAGGTTGGGATGGGAATCCAGTGACAGAGGGTGAGGACTCTCCCAGGTAGGAGGCATTGGGAACTGAGAGAAGGAGACTGATGGGAGAGGAACCGGAGAGGTTGGTGGGAAAGAACTCAAGGGCTGACCCAAGTCAGGGAGAGGTCACGGTCAAGGCTGCCACCTGGCTTTGAATAACTGGGGGAAGTAAAGAGGGGTGTGTGCAGGAGGTCTCATGCACAAGAAAGCAGGGAGGGTCAGTTATAAGTGAAATTGAAATGTAATTAGGGCAGTGTACCAGGAAGGTTTGGCGTTGGAGCCAGGGAGACCTGTGTTTGAACCCTGGTTTCACCACTGTGTGCCTTTAGGCAAGTTACTTAATGTCTGGGAGGCTCACTTGTCTTATCTGTAAGATGTAGGTAAGGCACAGAGGACTCTTCCCTGTGCTAAATTATGTGGTGGGTTTAAAGCATCTGGCATAGTGCCCCGCCCATTTCCGGTGCTGAGTCAACCCAGATAGGCAGGCAGGAGAGGGCAGAGTGATTTGGGGAGATGGGGCTTACAACTGAGAGCAATGGTTATAGCCATGTGATCGCCTGTGTATGCCCTGAGCTGCACCTCGGCTTAGGCTGAGCAGGTGGGCACATGTGAGGTGGTCCAAAGGCTGATGGGGAGAAGAAGACAGGCCAGAGGAGTTCGAAGGCAGAGTGTGTGTGTGGTCCCTGTGAAAAAGACCACCTGAACAGGTCGTGTCGAGGGTTGCTACAACTTATGATGCTTCCAACAGTCCTCCTTGAAGTAGGCTCCTCACTCCATCTTCAAATCCCAGCCTGAAGCCAGAGAGATGCCTGGGGGTGGAATTTGGTCCCGAGGATGCACACTGAAGTATTCAATGAAGGCTGCACAGCTCAGTAAGCCCCGCAGGCGGTGATACCTTCCAGCTCAGTGAAGCACACTCACGAAGAGTCATCATCCCACTTCAGAACCTTAGGCTCCCGGGGACAGGAATGCTGCTCAGCTGGCTTTGTCTCTGTGAATATGGATGGGACCCAGAGGGCCATCAAGGTAGGTGGGGAGGGGAGTGGGTGTAAGGGCTAGAGATGCCCCAAGACGGACGAATGGATAGACAGATGGACAGGCAAACAGATGTGCCAGATTTAGAATCCAAGACCTCAGGGTCATTTGAAGAGGAGGCATACAAATGGCAGGTGTGGCATCTCCAGACAGAAGTTGCACTCGTGGGCAAAGTGAACGCTGCAGGAATTCCTCCAGGTCCCCCCACCTGCACTTGCTGCACCACCTCATACCTCAGACACAGCCTTGACCTACAGAGAGGAAGCCAGGCTGGGCTCATGGACTCCAAGCAGCCACTGATGCAAAGATCAAGGCGTGAAGCATTTAAAACAGCAGTAGCCATCTCTGCTGTGCCCTGGAGAGCCCGAGCAAGTTTACTGCAGGCAGGAGGTGTCCTTAAGTATTTATTCAAAGGCTGTCCTGGGTACCTACTGTGTGCCCTGCTGTATGCATGTGCCCAGTGCTCTGGGGATGACCTGAAGAAAGACCCAGCCTCAGTTTTCACCAAGGCGGTGGTCTGGCTGGGGGTCAACAACTACTGCATGAATTGACAGATAGGGGACAGAGAATAATAAAGGAGGGATTACCTACCATTCGCTCACTTGTCTATTCATTCACTCAGCAAATGTCTGGGAGCCCCTTCTCTCTGCCAGGCCCAGGCTGGCCCTGGCTCTGCCTTTTTGGATCTCAGTCTGGTTTCAGGGCCTGGGGCATGAGTGGTGCCGGAGCAGACAGAAGCACAGGTGCTTGTAGGCAAAGTCAACAGCTTCTGGGGGTGACACTGAGTTGAACCTGAAAGGCAGAGCAGGATTTGGGGCAGGCTGCGAAGAGGGAGGGTGTTGGAGGGAGAGCCGTGATGGGTGCAGAGGATGGTGGTCTCCCTTGCCGAGGCCAACCTCACCCAGGATCACTGATCTACCCTCCTCTTTCTCCTGCAAACAGGAATGAGAGTGGGAAGAGAGTAGGGGGTGAAAGTCCTGCGTTCTGGGAAAACCCTTCAGTCCTGGACAGATTGGGGGTGGTCACCATGGCAAGGGCCCCTGGACTCCTCCTAAACCAGGCTGCAGGGCTTTGCTGAGCACTGCCTGAGCCATGTAGGTGATCAGGCAAGATCCACCAGAGAAGGAAGGAACAGGGCCTCAGTGCTGGGAGCTCACACTCTGACCAGGTGGTTTCCGGAGTGGGGGGCAGGGGAGACCAGAACCGGGTTTCAGTGCTGGTCCTGCTGTTCACTACCTCAGGAGCAGCAGGCAAGTCGCTTTGCTCTCTGAACTTCAGTTCCTTTATCTCTAAAATGGGACCAGCTATGACTCTGACAGGATTGTTACAGAACTTGAATGAGGTCATGTGAGTAGAGTGCCTAGCCCAGGGCCTGTGATGAGGCGGACGTCACTGCCCACGCGCTGTATGACGGCGGGACCTGTCATGCGGTAGGAGACGTGAAGGGAACCCAGATAGTGTTAGTCATAGCAGTGGGAGGGGCCCGAGCCTGGGCCTTTTCACCCCTATTACAGGCTCTGCAGGGAAGGGTTAGTGGAGGCAGCCTCTGTTCATCCTTGGGTGTGAGATGAGGGAGACAGACTCAGCGTCCTGCCCCTCACCTCTGTTCTCCATCGCGATTGACTCGAGCCATGGATGTTGCTTCTCCCTCGACACAGTCCCGCCTTCCTCATTTTCTACTGATATCTTTCTCAAGAGCACCACCAGTAGAACTTCTGCACATAGCTGTTGGTCTCAGAGTCTGCTTTTAGGAAGCCCAGTCTAAGACAGTTGGCACCCAGAGGGGTCCTGAGACTCAGGCTCTAAAATGCGATCACATGCCAGCTGGCTGGCAGTGAGGACCCCATCACTGGTGGGAGGTGAGCACGGAAGACCCTGGTATGCTGGTGAACTGGGATGGGCTACTGATGGGAGGCCATGCAGGCTGATGTATTAGCTCTGGCATTTAAGGGAAATAAGGGAAACGGTAACTAGGAGACTATAGAATTGGGTAGCTGTTGCTGAGTGCCATTGATTTGTTGAAAAGAGATAACAAGTGACGTCATAGGAATGGTGGCAGCAGGGCGCACTTTCTGAGTTCTCCTCCGGATCTTATTACAAACGGGACCTATAACCCATCAAAGAACTCTTTGCTCATCACACAGAACAGCTAAGAGACTCGTGGATTACTTGAAGCTAAGGATTACTTGAAGGTGCGCTAATTGGGCGAGCAGGGGAAGGAAGGAAGGGAGCGGAGTGAAAAACGCGCGGCCTGCGGTGGCAACGGAGGCGGCGGTGGGGAAATCCCAACCCGCAGCGGAGTCTCAGCCGGCAGCGGCGGCGGCGGCGAAAACCGAAAACTGCGGTGGCACCCGCAGTTCCGGGCACGCACGGGATCCCAGGGCGGAACGGAGAGCACAGAGACCAGGAGGTGGGCTCTTTCCCTGCGTCCCACGGCTGATTTCTCCCGCTGGGAGGGCGGCCAGTGGGCCCTGGGGCGGACAAAGAACACAGACTCCATACCTGGGCCCCTCCCCCTCCCTGCTCTTTCAATCCTACCCCGCCCTTCCAGAGACTTAAACTGGCCCCTGAACTGAGGAGTAGTGTCAGATTACAGAGGAGCCGTAGTAGTGCTCAGGCTCTGGGAAGACTGACAGGCAGCCCTGACCCAGGGAAGAGGCTGGGAAGAGTGTGATTGTGGCTGGGCTAGGAGAGAAGAGACTCCTCCAACCCCAGCCACCACCTTTTCTGGCCTGTGGGAAGAGGGTGACGTGTGGCTGGGCTGGGAGAGAGAAGACCCCTCCATCCCCAGCCCCCACCCTTTCTGGCCTGCCTGGGGCGGGGCAAGTGCAACTGCAGAGACACTCCCAGGGATCAGCAGTAAGGCAGACGCAGCTCTGGGCTTTCAGCAGCTCAGAAATCTCCCGCCCGCACCCCCCCCCCCCATACACACACACACTGAAGAAGTGCCCTAAGACTCAGGAGTAGTGGACACGGGGCTGGTGGGGCTACTCTCAGTGTGCATATGTGCAGGCAAGGGCAGAAACTGCACTGACTTTGTAAAAACTATCATCCAGACCCCTCAGGCCCACGCATTTAAATCTACAGTCGCAAAGTCACTCTGGGCACCAGGTGACCGGCTCTGCTTGCGCAATAAGCAGGGGGCCCTTTGGTACAGCAGAGGACAACCTGGACATTACTTGGTGGGGTTAAGCCAAGACTGTCACTGCTTTTTGTTTTGCTTTGTTTTGTTTTGTTTTGCTTTGTCTTTATATCTTTGATATCTTTGCCTGTGTCGAGTGGGGGTTATCGGGTGTTTTTACATGTGAATGTATTTGATTTTTTTCTTTGTTGTTGTTGTTGCTGTTGTGTTTGGTGATTTGCTTTGTTCTGAAACTGCCCTACCAGGGCCCAGGTTAAGAGGCACAAGATTCAACATATCCAGAGGCCAACTCCAGACCAAATCAGAGTACTACCGGGTTTGACCTACAAGTCACACACCCAGAGGGAATTCTCTGCAGGCACTAGACCCCATAGAGGCCAAACCACATTTAAGTGGTCAACCCTCACGCAGCAGAATGCCCTGCGGGGGGCAGAGCCAAGTCTCACAACGAGTCAGCCCAGGAGTTAACCCCACCTACTCACAAGCAAAAAGCAATTAAAGATCTTCTTGAACAGGACAATATACACAACACAAGAGTCACCTTTGGAGCACACGCAGAGGAGAAGAACGATGTAGTGCAAGTCAAATATAAAGGACACATACTACATAAGATAACCTAGCAAGAACTAAGAACTCTAGGGGATCTACCTAATACATCAAAACAAACACAGAGAGTCAGCCAGAATGGGGAAACAAAGATACACGTCCCAAATAAAAGAACAGAAGAAACCTCCACAACTGGAACCAAATGAAGCAGACGTAACCAACCTTTCAGAGACAGAGTTCAGAACACTGGTGATAAGAATGTTTAAGTAGCTTAGAGAAGACATAAAGAAGGATGTAGAAATCATAACGAACAACCAGTTATAACTAAAGAACACAATTACCGAAATTAAGAACTCACTTGAAGGAATTACCAGCAGGTTAGATGAAGCAGAGGATCGAATCAGCGATTTAGAAGACAAGGTAACAGAGATCACCCAAACGGAACAACAGAAAGAAAAAAGAATAAAAAACAATGAGGATGGCTTAAGAGACCTCTGGGATAACATCAAGCGCAACAACATGCGCATCATAGGAATACCAGAAGGTGAAGAGAGCAAGCAAGGGATTGAGAACATATTTGAAGTAATAATGTCCGAAAACTTCCCCAACCTGATGAAGGAAACCAACATACAGGCTCAGGAAGTGCAGAGAGTTCCAACCAGGATAAACCCAAACAGGTCCACACCAAGACACATTATAGTTAAAATGGCAAAGCTTAAAGACAAAGAGAGAATCCTAAAAGCAGCAAGAGAAAGACAGAGGGTTACATACAAGGGAACTCCCATAAGACTATCAAATGATTTTTCTACAGAAACATTGAAGGCCAGAAGGGAGTGGCAGGAGATACTCAAAGTGATGGAAAACAAAGGCCTACAACCTAGATTGCTTTATCCAGCAAGGCTATCATTTAAAGTTGATGGAGAGATAAAGAGCTTTCCAGAAAAAAATAAGCTAAAGGAATTTATTACCACCAAGCCAGCATTGCAAGAAATACTAAAAGGACTTCTGTAAATAGAAGAAAGATCAAAACAACCTAACTACAAATTTAAAAATGGCAATAACTATGTACCTATCAATAATCACTTTAAATGTAAATGGATTAAATGCTCCAATCAAGAGACATAGGGTGGCTGACTGGATAAGAAAGCAAGACCCTTGTATATGCTGTATACAAGAGACTCACCTCAGAACAAAAGACACACACAGGCTGAAAGTGAAGGGTTGGAGTAAGATATTTCATGCAAATGGAAACGAGAAAAAAGCTGGAGTTGCAATACTTATATCTGACAAAATAGACTTTAAAATGAAGAACATATTAAAAGATAAAGATGGGCACTATATAATAATAAAGGGATCGATCCGACAAGAGGACATAACTCTAGTAAACATCTATGCACCCAACATAGGAGCACCTAAATATATAAAACAGGTACTGACTGACATAAAGACAGAGATCAACAGTAACACTATCATAGTAGGGGACTTCAACACACCTCTGACAACAAGGGACAGGTCTTCCAGACAGAAAATCAATATGGAAACAACAGCCTTAAATGATACATTGGACCACTTGGATTTAATCGATATTTTCAGAACATTTCACCCCAATGCTGCAAAATACACGTTTTTCTCAAGCGCACATGGTACATTTTCCAAGATAGACCATATGTTAGGCCACAAAACAAGTCTTGATAAATTTAAGAAAATTGAAATCATACCAGTTGTCTTCTCTGATCACAATGCTATGAAATTAGAAATGAACTACAGGAAAAAAACTGGAAGACACACCAATTCATGGAGGCTGAATAACTTATTACTAAATAATGAATGGGTCAAGCAGGAGATCAAGGAAGAAATCAAAAGATATTTTGAGACAAACGAAAATGAAAACACGACGACCCAAAATCTATGGGATGCCGCGAAAGCAGTCCTAAGAGGGAAATTCATAGCTTTGCAGGCCTACCTAAAGAAACAAGAAACATCACTAATCAACAGTTTATCTTCACACTTAAGGGATTTGGAAAAAGAACAGCAAAATAAGCCCAAAGGGAGCACAAGGAAGGAGATAATAAAGATCAGAGCAGAAATAAATGAAATAGAAACCAGAAAAACAATACAAAAGATCAATGAATCCAAGAGTTGGTTCTTAGAGAAGATAAACAAAATTGACAAACCTTTAGCCAGACTCATTAAAAAAAAGAGAGAGGACCCAAATTAATAAAATCAGAAATGAAAGAGGAGAAGTGACAATGGACACCGCAGAAATACAAAAAGTTTTAAGAAGTTACTATGAGCAACTATATGCCAACAAATTTGACAATCTGGAAGAAATGGACAATTTTCTAGAGGCGTACAACCTTCCAAGGCTAACTCAAGAAGAAACAGAAAACCTGAATAGACTGATTACCACCACGGAAATTGAATCAGTAATCAACAATCTCCCAACAAACAAAAGCCCTGGACCAGATGGCTTTACAGATGAATTTTACAAAACGTTCAAAAAAGAATTATCACCTATTCTCCTCAAGCTCTTCCAAAAAATCCAGAAGGAGGGAAGACTCCCAAACACTTTTTACGAAGCCACTATCACCCTGATCCCAAAATCAGACAAAGACACCACAAAAAAAGAAAACTACAGGCCGATATTTCTAATGAACATAGATGCAAAAATCCTCAACAAAATATTAGCGAACAGAATTCAGCAATACATTAAAAAGATCATACACCATGATCAAGTGGGATTCATCCCTGGTATGCAAGGGTGGTTCAACATCCGCAAATCAATTAATGTGATACACCACATTAACAAAATGAAAAATAAAAATCACATGATCATATCAATAGATGCAGAAAAAGCATTTGATAAAATCCAACAGCCATTTATGATAAAAACCCTTAAGAAAGTGGGAATAGAGGGATCATATCTCAACATAATAAAGGCCATATATGACAAACCCACAGCTAACATCATACTCAATGGGGAAAAGCTAAAACCATTCCCCCTAAGATCAGGAACAAGGCAAGGTTGCCCACTATCTCCACTTCTATTCAACATAGTGCTGGAAGTTCTAGCCACAGCAATCAGACAAGAAAAAGAAATAAAAGGCATCCAAATTGGTAAGGAGGAAGTAAAGTTATCATTGTATGCAGATGATATGATACTCTATATAGAGAACCCTAAAGACTCCACCAAGAAGCTATTAGAGCTGATAGATGAATTTAGTAAAGTAGCAGGATACAAAATTAATATTCAGAAATCAGTTGCATTTGTATATACCAATAATAAAACATCAGAAGGAGAAATTAAAAAAACAATCCCATTTACAATCGCTCCAAAGACTCCAGGTATAAAATACCTGGGAATAAATTTAACCAAAGAAGTAAAAGATCTGTACTTAGAAAATTATAAGACACTGAAGAAAGGAATGAAGGAAGATATAAATAGATGGAAACACATATCATGTTCATGGATAGGAAGAATTAATATAGTTAAAATGTCCATACTGCCTAAGGCAATATACATATTCAACGCAATTCCTATCAAACTACCAACGTCGTTTTTCACAGAAATAGAACATATAATCCTAAAATTTATATGGGACCATAAAAGACCCCGAATAGCAAAGGCAATCTTGAGAAACAAGAACAAAGTGGGAGGTATAACAATACCTGACTTCAAATTATACTACAAGGCTACAGTAATCAAAACAACATGGTACTGGCATAAAAACAGACACATAGATCAATGGAACAGAGTAGAGAGTCCAGAAATAAATCCACGCTTATATGGCCATTTAATCTACGACAATGGAAGCAAGAATGTACGATGGAGTAAAGACAGTCTATTCAATAAATGGTGCTGGGAAACCTGGACAGACACATGCAAAAAAATGAAGCTGGACCACCTCCTTACACCATATACAAAAATAAATTCTAAATGGCTTAAAGACTTAAATGTAAGATCTGAAACCATAAAATACCTAGAAGAAAATATAGGAAGAAACGTCTCAGACATTACCCGGAGTAAGATTTTTACTGATGTATACCCTCGCTCGAGGGAAGTAAGAGAAAAAATAAACATGTGGGATTATATCAAACTAAAAAGTTTTTCACAGCAAAGGAAACCATCAATAAAACAAGAAGGGATCCTACAGAATGGAAAAGATATTTGCCAATGATATATCTGATAAGGGATTAATATCACAAATCTATGAAAAACTCACTCAACTCAACTCCAAAAAAACAAACGACCCAATTAAAAAATGGGCAGAGGACTTGAAGAGACATTTTTCTAAAAAGGGCATACAGATGGCAAACAGACATATGAAGAAATGCTCAACCTCACTAACCATCAGAGAAATGCAAATAAAAACCACAATGAGATACCACCTCACCCCAGTCAAAATGGCTATCATCAATAAATCAACAAACAACAAGTGCTGGCGCGGATGTGGAGAAAAGGGAACGCTTGTGCACTGTTGGTGGGATTGCAGACTGGTGCAGCCGCTATGGAAAACAGTATGGAGGTATCTCAAAATTCTGAAAATGGAACTACCCTATGATCCAGTAATTCCACTCCTAGGTATCTATCCGGAGAAATCCAAAACTCCAATTCAAAAATATTTATGCACTCCTATGTTTATTGCAGCACTATACACAATAACCAAGACATGGAAACAACCAAAATGCCCATCGGTAGATGACTGGATTAAGAAACTGTGGTACATTTACACAATGGAGTATTACGCAGCCATAAAGAAGAAAGAAATCTTACCATTTGCAACAACATGGATGGACCTAGAGAACATTATGTTAAGTGAAATAAGTCAGACAGAGAAAGATAAGTACCATATGATCTCACTTATATGCGGAATCTAAAGAAAAGAATAAGTGAATAAACTAATCAGAAACAGTTTTGGAGACAGAGGAAAAACTGAGGGTTGCTAGATGGGCGGGGGGGGTGGGGGTAAGGGGGAAGGTGAGGGGATTAGAAAACAATCAGTAACCACAAGATGGCCACGGGGTTTGAAAATTAATCTGGGGAACGTAATTTAGTGGTTACCAGAGGGTAAGGGGGTTGGGGGGTGGGAGATGAGGGTAAGGGGGATCAAATATATGGTGATGGAAGGAGAACTGACTCTGGGTGGAACACACAGTGTGATTTATAGATGATATGATACAGAATTGTACACCTGAAATCTATGTAATTTTACTAACAATTGTCACCCCAATAAATTAAAAAAAAAAGAAAAAGAAAAAGAAAAGAGATAACAGCAGGCTCTGGGTAATTATTCACCAATTTAAGGCAAAATGGGAAGACAGGAGAGCTTCGTTGGCATCGTTTAAGGAAACATTAATCTTACTCAGCCAGAGGACAGACGGAGAAGACTAGATTAATTGTACGAGTAGGAGAACTTCAGAGGCTGAATTTTCAGCTCCAGTGAGCCCTTGTACAACAAGTCTAGGGCACTTGAGATGGGGATAGCTGGGCAGCTACAACTGAGAACCTTGAACTTTCAGGTCCCCCTGAACCTGTTGGGCAGAAGTGGCCTGCTCCCCATTATTAGAAGATAGTTGTCCTCTCCCACCCCTACTGCCCCTTTGAAGAGCATATGAAGCCCTCAAATAAAAATAAGGCAGATGCTTTATAAAACAATGCTTAACTCCCTTGGGATTTATCCCCATTTCTCTTCCTGGCAACCAGACCAATAGCAAGGATTAAATCCCAGAGGACCTGACCGGGAAGGTGCTGGGCCTGCTGAGGGGGCCGGATCTGGCCAATTGTTACACGAATAGAAGGAGTTGGGAGGCTGCATGGGGGATTGGATCAAGGTGTGTATCGAGGGAGGTGGAATATGAAGCTAGGTAGACGAGAGTTTATCGGTATGGCAACACATAGAGGATTTAACATGGCAAGAACCCCAGGAGACTGGAAACTTGGCAAAAGGGACGGCCCACACGAAGTGAAATAGCCATGACAGACTGCTGTGGCAGACAGCGCAGAAGGGATCAAAAGGCTTAGAGGACAGAGTGGATGTCCTGTGCGAGGCTGGAAAAAGTCAGCTGTGTTCCATGGGCAGGTCAAGGGGACAATCTGTTTCCCAGAGTGATAAAGAAAACACTGAGAGGGGCGCTGGTTTCACTGAGAAGCTCAGTGGACCAGGGCTGTAGTCAGTGAGAGATGTGGTTACAGTACAGGACTCACAGCAATGGGAATGACAGAGTCCCAAATGCTAGGGGCCAAACGGCAGTACTGTAGTCTCAGAAGCAAGGTGGGCGTAACTATGGTGACGAGCAGCAAAGTCTGAGTACAGCAGGAGAGCTCCACCTGCCTAATACTATAGAGGTGGTTAAAGGACCACAGTCTTCCATAGAAGACAGATGGACAGCCAACAAAGGGAGGCTGGGGCCCCTGAGGAAGGAGCCTGCAACTCAGAAGCAACTGTGCTCGGTAATAATTAGCCCAGGCCTTTCCCAAAGCTGCTTATGGTCATTTACTCAGGTAACCACACATTGGAGAGAATACTCAGACTTTACCAAAATCTGAAAAAACGGACTTTTCACAGAGTCTGAACTGACATCGATACCCAGAGACCCAAAGTGCCATCCTGGCTCTCCTAGCATGGGGGCATATGAGGTCCATGCAATACGTGCGTCCTGGCCCAGATTGAGCTCACAGGGGGTCTACTGGACCCATGGATCTGCCTGATGCTCATTCCCCAGGCCCCAAATGTACAGTCGGAATGAACTTGCTTGCGAGTTTGCAGATCCCTCACATTAGGTCCTTGACCTGTGGGGTAGGAATGATTGTAGTGAGAAAAGCCAAGTGGAAGGCTCTGAAACGTCCCTCCTCCCTGGCCAAGATACATAAAACAAGAATACCTCATCCTGGGAGGGTTGGCAGAGATCCCTGCTACCCTCAAAAACCTACAGGGTGTCATAGCCCTGCGTAATTCACAGCCTGGCACCTTCCACACCTTGTTGGATTCTGATGGAAACACTGGACTACCCCATATTTAAACAATGGTAAACTGTGACCTGGCTAGTTAACCTATCAACCTAGCCTGTTCATACTAGTCAGACCTGGCTGGGTAACATAACCCTGACCCAGACACATCACAAAGTGGGACACTATAATCCCACGGCAGGGACCACAGATACTCAGCAGAGGCACTTGGATGATATAATCCTGAAACATTTGCCATATGTATACCTCAGACCACTTCCAATGCTTATACAGCAGAAAAGCCCAATGATTGCCAATCAGCGTCACCCAGACTTTGCTTTCCTAACATGGGACAGAAACAACTCTGTCTGCTGGCCTTGGTAAGACCTTCCGTAATTCTGTTTCCGTCCTAAGAGCTTACCTAGAATTTGTGCTAGATTAGGTTCCCTGGTTGGCAGTGAAACCTTCCACCCAGCCATCAAGTTTCGGCCTTGAGTAGTCTTATGTTTTAACACCAGGAAGTAGCCCTATTGCAGCTGCTGAGCTAGGTGTGCTCTCCGTGTTGGAGAAGATCCACGATCTCCAGCAGGTGACATAGGAACATCAGTCTGGCAGTCGTGTGCCATTCCCACCATGGAGAAGGCGCAGAACCAGTTTGGATTTGCATGGGGCAGACAACAGTATACATTTATGGTCTTGGCCTGGGATGATGTTATTTCTCCTACTTTATGTTACAATATAGTGCAAAAGGACCTAGGCTTTCTGGACATTTGTAAGAATGTGCCTCACTGATTGATGAGAACATGTTAATTGAACTGGATGAGCAGGAAATGACAGGTACGTGGAAGCATTGGTATGACATGTATTCTCCATATGGTTGGGGTAAATTCTACAAAGACACAAGGGCCTTCTAAGTCTGTGAAATTTTTAGGGGTTCAGTCAGAAGCATGCTGGAATATCCCTTCCAAAGGACGATTATTGAATCTGGCCCCTCCCAGCAAAAGCAGCACAGTGCTTTATAGGCTTCCATGGGTTCTGGAGGTAGCATAACACTGCATGTGGCTACACCAGCCTGATTCATGTACGGGCCATAGGGAGAGTTGACAGGTTTTATGAGGACCCAGAGTGTGATAGGACTTTGTAGCAGGTCCAGGCTGTGGTGCAGGGAGGTTGCCATTTAACCTGGTAGATGCTCTGAAACTAGCAGTTGGGCAGCCAATGGCAAAGGCTGGCTGATGCAACATGGCTGAGTCATTCTGCCATTTGGTTGTTCAGTGATCCCCTGAGCTTGACACAGCCATGAACCGGGCACTAGGCTTGGTAGTCAGAGCTCAGGTCTGACCTCAGCTTCCATTCCCCCTCTTGTTCAGAAACCCTTGGGAAGTACACCCAAGTACACTACTGTATCCTTTGAAAACAAACTCTAAACAGCCCTCTATTAGTTTACTATACCTCTGTAAGGGAGGTACAGCAGGGATCTGGGTTCCCACTTGGCAGATAAGAAAACTGAGGCATAACTGACTCGTAACAAAAATGTTAAGGGTCTTGTTAAAGGGCATCCTTTATCCATAAAGGTCATTCATTTATCCATTCACCAGTTATTTATTGAGAAACTTGTGAAACCACATTGTCCAACACCAGGGTATCCTTCAAAGTGGACCCAGTTCCTGTTCTCAAAGAACTCAGTTTAGAGTGGGTGTAGGAGGAAGAGAAAGTGGGTGTCAACTGGTAATTCCAACACTGTGGAATAAGTGTTAGCAGAGGTGTAAGTGTAGGCTGCTGGGTGACCTTGGGAGTAGGTAGGTAGGAGGGGGTGTGGGGGGGGAGAGAGAGAAGAGAGAGAGGAGAGGAGAGGAGAGGAGAGGAGAGGAGAGGAGAGGAGAGGAGAGGAGAGGAGAGGAGAGGAGAGGAGAGGAGAGGAGAGGAGAGGAGAGGAGAGGAGAGGAGAGGAGAGGAGAGGAGAGGAGAGGAGAGGAGAGGAGAGGAGAGGAGAGGAGAGGAGAGGAGAGGAGAGGAGAGGAGAGGAGAGGAGAGGAGAGGAGAGGAGAGGAGAGGAGAGGAGAGGAGAGGAGAGGGAGAGGGAGAACAGACCAGCAGAACTTGATGTGGTTCTGAGTGGCTGGCTCCAGTCCGGGGGATACCGAAGGGTTTGGAAGGACAGCCCTTCAGGTTCTAGTCTCCTTCCTTGTCAATATCTCCAGCCCCCCCAGGGCTGCTGTCCCCAGAGCTACAACAGTGGGCAAGGCCCCAGGCCATTTCATTAGGAAGGTTTGTTTCCAGATTCATCCTCTAAGCCCTATTAAGTCTCTTACTTAGTGGGGAAGCAGCAAATCAAGATGACATTTCAAAAGCAGTGGCAGAGCCTGGTCCTGGAGGAACAGCTAAATCCTCACCCATATTAAATACCTTCTCCTCAATAGCGGCGGCTGGGCCATTTAGGAAAATTAAAAGGAGAAAGATGAACGGAGAGTAGGGAAATTAAAAACAAGTGTAATAGTGTTTCTAGTCCTATGGCAATTAAGAGACCTCACATATGGCCTTTTCACTTTATCCTTCTCTTGGCTTATTCAGAGGGTTGGTGATTATGAAAGTGGTTCTGCAAAGAGGTGCTCAGGTTTCTAGCTCTCTGTCACTAGGCCAGCTAGGTATCTGGCTGATAGCAGGCCCAAGCCTGCATGTTGCATAGCACACGTGCTGGAGACTTTGTACTGAAGAAAATCACCTTGTAGAAAGATTTCTATAAGACAGCAGAATTCAGGGTTTGTCTTTACTCAAGTAAAGCCAACATACAGCAAAGAAACTGGCTGACAAACATGGGAACGATCTACCATCATGGTTTCATTAAGTGGTGCTACATTAAAAGAACAGCGACATACCATTTTGAAGCCACAGGAATAACACAGATTAAGAAAAGAGAAAATGTAAATGCTAGTTGAGGACATAGTAAAAACAACATGCTTGTGCATTGCTGGTGGAAGTATAAAATGATGCCAACTTTTTGGAGAGCACTTAGGCCACATGCATCAGTATTTTTAATATGTAGTATTAAGAATTCAAAAAAAGGTTGCAATAGTTGGTATAATAATTCTACTTCTAGAAATAGGTCCTAAGGAGATATCTTAAGTGTAGACAAAGAATTAGGCAGGAATGTGTTCATTGCAATGTAATTCCTAGTATTAAAAAGAGAAATGTGGATGCCTAACAGTAAGGGATTACTTATGTCAAAAATGGTGCATCCATAAGAAGAAATCGTAGTTGTTTTCAAATAATCTTTATGAAAGATAAGCTTATGTGAAAACATTAAATTAAAAAGGGGTACAGAATACTTTCTATTCTATGAATTCTTCCAACTCTGTGTCTCTCACATACACCTATACTTCCCCCAACCATACACACACATACCCACACCTACACAGTAAATCTGTCTTCACTGAACTGACCACTCAGTTGAACTGATTAGTTAGATTAACTGGCACTCTTATTTTTTCTGTAAACAAAGCAGTTGATGCCCAGGGCACTGGGAAAGATAGTGGCAAATCAGATTCTCATTTCTCCTTCTCCCAGCTCGGCTGTATGCTTACCAAGAGTCCGTTATTTATTCTTCTCTTAATATTCTGCCAAATTCGATTTGATAATATATTATTGAGGATTTCTGCTTCTATATTTAAAAGTGTGCTTAGCCCCTTTTTGTGTGTGCTTGGGCAGATTTGGTGTAAGGGTTAAAGCTAGCCTTATAAAAGGGGCTGAGAAAATTTTCTTTACTATGCTCTGATTGTATAGCCTGAGAATAATCCATTGGCCAAAGGCTCACTCAGTACATACAAGTTGCCTTACATACTATTTTAACCTAGATTTATTTTTAGGGTCAATCATTAACTATTTTTTCTGTGTCTTCTATGGATATAGGTCTATTAATGTAAATGTAAAAGTACATTTACTTAAGCCAACTTTGTAGTTACATTTTACTAGAAAAACATAACATTGTTTGTTTACCTGGATTTTTATTTTATAATTATGTTATTCTGTACATTCTCCTAGGATTGCTTGTATTCTCAGAAAATGTGATTTTAAATCTTCGTAATAAAAATATCTATTGTTAATAAGCAAACATTGTGCATCAGGCACCGAGATAAGTGGTTTAAATGCATTCGCCCCAATAACATCCCACTGGTGTAAGAACTTTATCATTCCTACTTTATAGATGAAAATACCTGGGGACAATAATTGTCCAAGACCATGCAGTTTGTAGGTGGTGGAGCCGGGATTTGAGCCTACGTTTGTCTGATCGTGAGCCTATGTTCTTATCCACTAGGCTATGCTGTCGAGAAGAATTTTGGACAAGTGGACAACAGACAAAATCCCACTTTGCTGTGGGATCACCGTGCAGTTGTAGGAATTTGGTCTTGTTCAGGCTCAGGCTCTGGATATTTTTGCATAGTCTTCCTTGGTCTGTTTCCTGAGCAGGAGCTGCCTGAGGCCTGTGCTAGCTGTCACATTCCATGGACACTTTGTGTCCGTCATTGTTAAGGCAAAATGTATTCTACATGAGTGGTTATTTCCTAGAGAAGTGAAGCTCACTCCTGTAAGCACCCAAATACTTAGCCATTTTCGATGGAAATTTTGGAAAATCTTTTGTATAACTCTGAGTTTTCTTTTTGAAGTTGAGAATACAATTTAATTTTTTCCCTTTTTTAAATTGACATTTTTGGATAATTGTAGATTTAATCCCTTGTATACCTTGTCCAGTTCCCCCAGTGGTCACATTTTGTAAAACTATAGTATAATATCACAACCAGGACATTTATGTAATCCATCAATACTAATCAGATTTCCCATTTTATTTGTATTCATTTGTGTGTGTGTATTAAGTGCTATACAATTTTATCATCTGAGTAGGTTCATGTTTCCCCTTGAACAGCTCCAGCATCACAAGGATCCCTCATGTAGCCCTCTTACACCGTGTTTCCCCGAAAATAAGACCGAGCCAGACCATCAGCTCCAAGACATCTTTTGGAGCAAAAAGTAATATAAGACCTGGTCTTATTTTACTATAATATATGACTGGGTCTATAATATAATATAATATAATTATAATTATAATATAATACAATACTGAGTCTTATATTAATTTTTGCTCCAAAAGACGCATTAGAGCTGATTGTCCATCTAGGTCTTATTTTTGGGGAGACACGGTAACTACACTCACCTTTATTTCTGCCTCATGTTTTCAATTACACAAATATACATCATCATCAGATTATGTTGTAAACTGATTAATTGAATTAGTATTAACCTGATTGTTAGAAGGGTGAAGTAGGAATTAATGGGGATGTTACTACCGTATATAACAAGACAATGTGTGTGCGCGTGCACACGCACACGTTCGTACATGCCTCTACAGGAAGCGTTGTAGAACAGGTCTCACACTATTAAGTCCTAACGGGGGTCATATAAAGGAAGAGTGCTCCAGTGTCAAATAACTTTGGAAAACTGTTCTGTGTCTCCCTCTTGGAGATCCACAAAGCACAATAGTATATTAAATTCTCTACAAAGTCCTATAGTGAAAAAACTTATTTGGTTCCTTGCAGCATTTCCAAAACTTGACTACAATAGAATCTTTGGTTATGAAGCTCTTACTTCATCTCTACAAAGTTTCACACCACACAAAGTCTTGGGAAAGGTAGAATAAGGGGAAAAGAACATGGGCATGGTTTGTAAGTAAAAGACTTGGTTCTGACTCACATTTAGTAGTTATTTAACCCAGGTGAGTTACTAAAGGACTTGTTGGAATAGCCTTTGAACATGGGTATAAGCAAGAAGCGATGGCAACTTTCAGGTGTTTCTCAGAAGTAAAATGAAGTTATGAAAACAGTGTTTTTTCAAGTACCAGTAAGACATTTGTAAAAATTACATACACTGAGGCCTAAAGCAAGTCTGAAAAATTTTAAAGGATTCAGTGTTTTTGACCACAATGCAATTGAGCTATAAATCAATAGTAAAAGGATAACTATATTTGGAAATTAACTAATGTTATTCTACACAAAATAAAATCTACAATGGAAATTAAATATCTTGAACTGAATGATAACAATATTTCATTCAAAATTTGTGGAAGACAGTTAAACATATATTTATAGAGAAATGTATTTCCTTAGAAGAATATAAAGAATGAAATCGATGAACTTAACATCTCAAGACACTAGGAAAATATTGTCAGCAACAGCAACAACAAAATAAACCCAAGGAAGTAGAAGGAAAAGCTTGTATAGTAAACATAAGAGTGGAAATTAATGAAAGAGGTACCAAACATAAAATAGAAGGGGTCAGCAAAGCTAAATTTGGATATTGAAAAGACTAATAAAATTGATACTGCCCTAGTTTTTATGGAAGTATACATAAGCAACGTTACGAATGAAAAAGAGGATATCAACTTCAGAGCCACGGACATGAGAAGAAAAAAGAGGGAAGATATCATGAACAACTTTATGATAAAATATTTGAAAGTTTAAACAGAATGTATGAATTCTTATAAAAACACAACTTTTCAAAATGGATATAAGAAATAGAAATTCTAAGAGTCATATAATGATTTTAAAAATTGAATAAAAAAATATTTCCATAAAGAAAACACCACAGGCAAAGTCTACCAAAAATTTAAGCAAGAAATTACATTAATCTTACACGAGCTCTTCCAGAGTATAGAAAAAGGGTGGAGTCTCCAACTCATTTTAACGAGGCTAGCATAAACTTGATAGTAAAGCCTGACACACCATGAAATATGAAAATAACAGGCTGATTCCACTAATAATCATAAATTAGAAAACTATAAAATATAGTATTAGCAGACTGAGTCCAGCAATGTATAGTAAGCATAAAACATCTTGATGGAGTTGGGTTTATTCCAAAAATGCAACATTATTTTAAAATTTGAAAACCAGTCAGTGTAATTCACTAAATAACAGAAAAGAGGGAAACCATGTGATTATCTCAATAGATACAGAAAAGAGCATTTGATAAAATTCCATCTATAATTAAAAAAATTTATCAGCACACTAAGGGGACTCAATCTGATGAGAGGCATCTACTCAAACTCTTTAATAAACACCATACTTAATGCTGAAATATTGAATCCTTTCATCCCCTTTCCCAAAGATCAGGAACGAGGCAAAGATAGCCACTCGCCCCACTTCTATTCAACATTGTTTTGGAAGTTCTAGCCAGAGCAGTAGGGTAAGAAAATAAATAGAATGTATGAAAGGAATAAATAAAACTCTCAGTATTTAAAGAGGACAGGATTGTATATATAGAATATCCAGAAGAATCTGCAGGTAAAATATTAGACTTAATAACAGAGTTTAGCTGCCACAAAGTACAAAAATTAATCATGTTTCTATATACCAGCAGCAAACAAAATGTAAAAAGATACTACTTTAAATGTATCAAGAAATATCAAATACTTAGAAGTAAATCTAACAAAATATGTGCAAAAACCTCTATGGAGAAAGCTATAAAATATTATTGAAAGAAAATAAAGAAGTTCTAAATAAATAGACATATAATATTGGGAGATGCAATATTGAAAAATTATTAGTTTTCAAAGTGATCTATAGATTTAATTCAATTCTAATGAAAGGCCTAAGCATTTTGCTTTTGTGGTTCTAAAATTTATATGGAAATGCAAACGGACAAGAGCAACAAAGACTGTCTTGGAGAAAAAAAGCAAGTATATAGTGCTTCCTCGAGACTTATTATAGAGCTACCGATATTAAGACAATGTGGTACTGGCACAAGGATGGACAGATATAGTGATGGAAGATATTTGAGACTGTGCATATGTGGACATTGATTTATGAAAAAGGTGGTACTGCAGAGCAGTGGAGAAAGGTCTCTTCACAATAAAAGGTGTTGGGAAAATTGGGTATTTATATAAAGGAAAAACAGAAACTTTTACCTCATGTTATGCACAAAAATCAAATCCAGATGTGCTGTGTATCTAAATGAGAAATGTAAAACAATGAAGCTTTGGGAGATAAGATAGGACAATGTCTTCATGAATTTGGGGGTAGTGAGAGTTTTCTACATAGGCCATAAAAATCACTAAACATAAAGAAAAAGAGACTACATTAAAATTAAGGACTTCAGGGATGTCCCCTATCACCTCTGCTTTTCAACATAGTGTTGGAAGTCCTAGCCAGAGCAGTCAGGCAAGAGAAAGAAATAAGAGGCATCCAAATTGGTAATGAAGAAGTTAAACTGTCACTTTTTGAAGATGACATGATGCTATATCTAGAAAACCCTAAAGACTCCACCAAAAAGCTATTAGAAACAATAAGTGAATACAGTCAAGTTGCCAGCTACAAAATCAATGTACAAAAGTCCATTGCATTCCTATATACTAACAATGAAATCTCAGAAAAAGAAATTAAAAAATCCCCCAAATTCCTTTTGCAATTGCAACAAAAAGAATAAAATACCTAGGAATAAACTTAAAACTGAGGATGTGAAAGACTTATGTATAGAAAACTATAAAACATTTTTAAAAGAAATTGAAGAAGACACAAAGAAATGGAAAGACATTCCGTGTTCATGGATTGGAAGAATCAACATAGTTAAAATGGCCATGTTACCCAAAGCGATATGCAGATTTAATGCAATCCCCATCAAAATTCCAATGGCATTTTTTAAAGAAATAGAACACAAAATAATCAGATTTGTATGGAACCACAAAAGACCCCGAATAGCCAAAGCAATCCTAAAAAAAAAAGAGCAATGCTGGAGGTATCACACTCCCTGATGTTAGCTTGTACTACAGGGCAACAATAATCAAAACAGTACAGTATTGGTAGAAAAACAGACACACAGACCAATGGAATACAATTGAGAACCCAGAAATAAACCCACATAAATATGGACAGATAACTTTCAACAAAGAAGCTGAAAACATACAATGGAGAAAAGACAGCCTCTTCAATAAATGGTGCTGGGAGAATTAGAAAGCCACGTGCAAAAGAATGAAACTAGACTGCTATCTGTCACCATTTACCAAAATTAATTCAAAATGGATCAAAGACCTAAACATAAGACCTGAAACAATAAACTGCATAGAAGAAAACATAGGTACTAAACTTATGGACCTTGGGTTCAAGAGCATTTTATGAATTTGATCCCAAAGGCAAGGAAAGTAAAAGCTAAAATAAATGAATGGGACTATATCAAACTAAAAACTTCTGCACAGCAAAAGAAACCACCAACAAAATAAAGAGGCAACTAACGGAATGGGAGAAGATTTTTGCAAACCATGCCTCTGATAAGGGACTAATATCTAAAATATATAAGGAACTCATACAACTCAACAACAACAAAACAAACAACCCATTTAAAAAATGAGCAGAGGACCTGAAGGGACATTTCTCCAAAGAAGACATAGAAATGGTAAATAGACATATGAAAAAATGTTTAGCATCACTAGTCATCAGAGAAATGCAAATAAAAACCACAATGAGCTATTACCTCAAACCAGTTAGAATGGCTATCATCAACAAGACAAATAGTAACAAGTGTTGGACAGGCTGTGGAGAAAAAGGAACCCTCATACACTGTTGGTGGGAATGCAGACTGGTGCAGCTGCAATGGAAGGTAGTGTGGAGGTTCCTCAAAAAATCAAGAATAGAATTACCATATGACCCAGCAATCCCTCTCCTGGGTGTCTACTGCCAAAATCTGAAAACACTCATCTGTAAAGACATATGTGCTCCAATGTTCATTGCAGCTTTATTTACAGTGGCCACAACATGGAAACAACCAAAGTGTCCTTCAATAGATGATTGGATAATCATCTCCTTGCACTTGACCTCACCCTTTTACCTCTTCATCTGGCTATTCATTTGTATTTTTTACCATTTCTTTTATTTATATAAACTGGTAACTATGTGTTACCCTGACTTCTGTGAGCCATTATAACAAATTATTAGACCTGAGGAGGGGGTCTTGGGAACATTTGATTTGTAAATAAGTTGGACTAAGTGTGGGTAAGCTGGGGGACACACTATTTGCGATTAGCGTCTGAAGTGGGGGCAGTCTCATGGGACTGAACCCTTATAGTGTCAGAAGTGAATTGGATTGTAGGACGCCCAGCTGGTGTTGGAGAATTGGTTGCTGTGGAAAAAACACCTGCATATTGGGTGGCCAGAAATGTTCCCTGAGTGTGATGAAAAAGGGTTTCTCCTTTCACGGTGCTCTAGGGTAGATATAAGCACGCTTATTTACAGCTGTATAAGCAAATTATGATACATTCACATACTGGAATATTATACAACAATGAAAATGAATGAAGTTATATATAAGAAACAGAATCAATTTAAAACATACAAGGTGGTCGCTAGAAGCCATACGTACTGTATAATTCCATATATTAATATAATTAGGGTGAATAAAAAGGAAGGCTATGATTGGAAAGTGATCTGTGGTGGTTTCTGAAGTCCAGGCAATGTTCAACTTTTGGGTTTGGGTGAGGAACCCATGGATACTCACTTTATAGTAATTTGTTAAGTCATACTGTGATGCTTTAAGCATTTCCTGAATGTGAGTCATATTTAACAATCCAAATGTTTTTAAAAGTCCCAGTATTTTAGAAATGCCTATTTGGTTGACAGAGCCAGGTAGATTGTAGAAAGTGAGAGGCTGGTGGATTGTAGGAGGTGGGGCCAGGGGATTTTGCACAAATTTGTTCCTCACAACATCCTTATAAGCTGGGCATTGGCTGCCTGTTTTACAGGTGAGTTAACTGAGACTCAGAGAGGTTAAGTCACTTGTCTGAGTTCACACAGCTAGCTTGTAGCTGAAACAGAATTTGAATGTAGGTGTAGGTCTGTGCTGGTTCTGCTAAATAACACAAACTCTGCGGAAGCTTCTGTTTACAAGTACCGACAGTTGCCAGGAATGTCATGACTGCAGTTGACTCAACCTCTGCTAATGGCAGGAGGTCTGACAGTGCTATTGTTGTCTGTAGCATCTGGACTCGGTGGAGGTTCTGCCTTCTCTTTTCCACCCGCCTGTGTCTGGTCTGTGGCAGGGCGCAGCGTGCCTCTCTGTCTCATTCCTCTCACTCCCAGACTCAAGGAGAGGAAGGTGCTGCCTTCCGAAATGGAGGCGTCTTCCAATCCCCGTGGAGCCCCTACCTTCTAGAGCCTGTTGTTTTGGAGATCCAACCCGACCATGTGTTTATAAACAACCTCGTGGCAGGTGGAACCTCCCCTGGCTGGTGAGGCCTGCCTGACACGGATTATACCTGTACTTGCAACAATAGCTTCCTGCCCTGCAAAGCCTTCCACACAAACCCCTGCCCCTTGGCCCTTCTGTTTGTTTTGCTTTGCACTGACCTGAAATGGATACCTTCATGGGTCCCTGCAGCAGGATGGACAGCAGTTGGGACTTGTGGGGACAATGGCTGTGCCCACCTGTAGGTCAGGGGTCAGGCTCAGCAGGGCAGCCCTGTCAGTGTTTCAAAAGCTGAGGCCTCAGTCCTGTTGGGCTCCCCACAGGTGTGCCTGGCTATTCAAGCCCCTGTGACCAGGATGGGGGTGGGGCTGGCTGTGTGTGGTGGCTTATTGGGATTACAGCCCAGTCACAGGTGTCCACTCAATGCCAAGGCAGGGAGGCGGGGCTGGGGCCTCACATGGGTGAAGCAGTGTGGGGGAGCAGGCAGGGGCGCCTGGGTCTCCCCAGAGAGAACATCCACTCACAGGCTGTACCTGGGTGGCAGTTCATGGGACCACTTGCCAATTCTTGGTCAGTGTTTTTGAGATGAACTTCTGGAAACTTTATAAATTTGAATATATTCTCTTTAGTCTAATGAGTCAATACTTATCACGTGGTTCTTTTAGAAAAAGGGGAAGGAGAGGGCTGGAAGAGCCGTGTGTGTGTGCGTGTGTGTGCGTGTGTGTGTTTATGAGTCTGTGTGGATTGGAAGAGGCTGGTGCTGAAAGAATCAAAGAGGGAAGGCCAGTGGAGAGACACCTTATTGATGTGTGCACACAAGAAACATTCACTGTGTCCCTACGAAATGCCAGGGTTACTGAGGTACAGAGATCCTGCCATTCATTCATTCATTCATTCATTCATTTTGCCAAGGGACCAACCAACCAACCAGCATTTCTGAGTGACTGTTATGGCCCAGCTTCTGGGGTAGGCACTGGTGATACAAAAAGAAACAGACAGTTTTAGCCTTCAAGGGGTCTCAATCCTGTGGTAGAGACAGAAAATATAAACAGATAATTGTAAGTGAGGATAAAACAGATCTATCACGTGATAAAACAGTGCCTGGGGTGGGGTGCTAGAGTAGACCATAACTGAAGTAGGTCTTACAGGATGAAGATCTTTTCAGGGAGAAGGGCGCTGGAAGTAAAGTTGTATAGACTGGCGCGTTTGGGGGAGCTGCTGGCTGGTGGTTAAGGTGGGAAGGAGACTGGGGGAGATTATGCAGTTGTTGGAAGGCAGGAACGTGAGTCTAGAGCTGACCATGTAGGGTTTGGAAAGTAGCTGTGCTTAAAGTTTGCACTTCATCTGGAGGGTAAGTGCAGGCAGGACTAGGTTTTAAGGATAGAAGTGACCTGGCTGTATTTGAATGTGGAAGACTCCTTGGGCAGAGGTGGAGAGGATAGGTTGGAGGGGGAGCTGAGTGTAAAGGGATTGAGAATTGTTGGAAAGCAGAATTTACCCCGGGAAAGACATCTTTTTAGACCCCTGGGTGAGAAGGTGAGGTGGCAACAGGATGGTCTGTGTAGACTCTGAGGAGCAGACTTCCGAGGCCCACAGGAAGGCCTGAGGTAGGCCGATCGGGTGAGAATAATTGTGTCTACAGCTGAGGAGTCTGTGGGGGACAAGTGGGTGACCCTGGACCCTTAATAGCCTCAACTGGGTCTGCTTCCCAGCCTCTAGGTAGGACAGAAGATCACTGCCTGCTTTTCAGGCGCCTTTGGGACCTTGAGAAGCCCCATGCCACAGCAGGACCAACCCGTCCCTTCTGCCAGGTGTTTCATTCAGCAGGCATTAATTGAGTACCTACTATGTTCCAGGCCCTTTGCTAAACATTGGGGCTATGGAATGAGCAAGATGAATAATTTCCTGACCGTATAGACTGGCAGTCTAATTAGAAATACGGATAATTAAAGGAGTGATAATGCTAATGCTAATACTAAAATTCATTAAGTGCTAACGGTGTGCCAGGCAGAACTCTAAACACTTTATAAGAATTAATTTTAATCCTTGTAATAACCCTTTGAGGTAAGTACTATTATTATGCCCATTTTACAGATGAGGTAAGTAAAGCACAGAGTAAGTTTCCCATGTTCACACAGTTTGTAGGTGGCACGAACTAAGATATGAACCCCCGTCTGTGTTACCCAGAGTCTGTGGTCTTAACTGTTGTGCAACACTACCACTTCCTTGGGAACCACCCCACTTAAACTTCCCCAGTGTTCCCCAACAGCTTCAGACTGATGTGCAAATTCCTTACCTGCCCCCCTGCCCCAAGGGTCTTTATGATCCAACTGAGCCTGGAATTTCAACCTCACTCTGCTCCTCCTCACTCTCAGCCCTCCTCCTCTCTGCTCTTGGTTCCCCATGCCTGCCATACTGTTCCACACAGCCCTGCCTTCCTCCATGCTATTCTCTCAGGAGGGAGTGAGAGGCAAGTGGGTTCATCTTTCCTGGCCCAGCTCAAATATCCTGTCTCTGAGGAGGACCTACTGACCTCTCCGGTCAGAGTGAAGTCATCTCTTCCCTGAGTGCCAGCATGCTTGCTTCATTCATTGATTATAGCCCTTTATGTACATTTGCTGTGTCTTCCCCTATCCGCTGTCAGCTTCTTGAAGGTAAGACAGAGTCTGACTTGTCTCTGTATCCCACATGGGTTTCAGCAAGGTGCCAGGTAGCACATAATACTGAATAATTACCGAATTAAATTAAACAATCAACATCTTTTTCCTGCGTACCTACTATGTACTCAGAAGAAATGACCACCCGATCGTCATGGACTTGTATGCATATTAAATAACTGATCAATCCTGGCACCTTGTTCTTCTAAGGGTTGTGGTGGCTGTGATCTTCCTGGGGGAAGATCTTTCTTATCTATGCCATTTTATAGGTAAGACAATTAAAGCACAGAAACCTTAACTAAAGCACACAGCTTGTCCTCTTTACACGCACACACACACGCACACACATACGTATATAAAATTAAATTTATTGGGATTCCATTGGTCCATAAAATTATATAGGTTTCAAGTGTACATTTCTATAATGCACCATCTGTATATCACATTGTGTGTTCACCACCCAGAGTCAAATCTTTTCTTCCTTCACCATATATTTGACCCACTTTACCCTTTTCTATCTTCCCCCGCAACTTTTCCCTCTGGTAATCACTAAACTATTGTCTGTATCTATGAGTTTTTGTTTGTTCGTCTTGTTCGTTTGTTGCTTTCAGTTTTATATCCCACATATGACTAAAATCATATAATTCTTAACTTTTTCTGTCTGACTTATTTCCCTTAGTATGATAATCTCAAGATCCATTCATGTTGTTGCAAATGGTAGTATTTCATCTTATAGCTATATTCATGTGCCACGTATTCTTTATTCAATCATCTATCAAAGGACACTTTAGTTGTTTCCATGTCTTGGCCACTGTGAATAATGCTGCAATGAACATAGGGGAAAATATATCTTTGTGGGTAAATGTTTTCATATTTTTTTGGGGTAGATACCCAGAAGAGCGATGGCAGGGCCATATGGTAATTCTAGTCTTAATTTTTTGGGGAACCTCCATACTGTTTTTCATAGTGCCTGTACCAATTTACATTCCCACCAGCAGTGTATGAGGGTTCCTTTTTTTCTCTACAGCCTCTCCAATGCTTGTTATTACGTGTCTTGTTGATGTTCGCCATTCTAGCAGATATGAGGTGGTATCTCATTGTGGTGTTGATTTGCATTTCCCTAATAATTAGTGAAAATGAGCATTTTTTAATGTATCTGTTGGCCATTCATATATCTTTTTGGGAGATGTGTCTATTCAGGTCCTTTGCCCCTTTTTAAACTGGATTTTTTTGTTGAGTTGTATGAGTTCTTTATGTATTTTGGATATCAGCCCCTTATCGGAGGTGTTGTTTGCAAATGTCTTCTCCCATTTGATAGGTTGCTTCTTTGTTTTGTGGATGGTTTCTTTTGCTGTGCAGAAGCTTTTTAGTTTGACATAGTCCCATTCATTTATTTTAGCTTTTACTTCCCTTGCCTTTGAGGTCAAATTCATAAAATCCTCTCTGAACCCAAGGTCCATAAGTTTAGTACTTATGTTTTCTTCTATATCCTCTTTACTTTTGAAGCAACACCTGCTCCGAGGTGGCCAGCAGTTATCTGGCATACAGTAGGTGCTCAAAAAAGTTGAAGTTGAGAAGATAACAGAATCTATTCTCTTTGAGAAGATGCTTTAATGTTGGAAAGCTGTCTTGGGCAGACATTTGGAGGATGGGATGGATGGGGCCTAACGGCAAAGGGATTGGGAATTGCCACCTTGTTTGAACACTAGATGACAGACAAGCAGACGTTTCCCTGAACAGAAGATAGGACGATGGCTTTGGGAGGACTGAAGAAGTGAAGGAGGGCCTCCTGGGAAGGCTCTTTGGATGAAGTCTGATGTTAAATCTGAGGTAGAAGAAAAGCAGGGCGAATGCTCTGAGCCCTTCTGCCTTGGGCTGGGCCACCCACTTGAATTCTCTTTCCTCTGTTACTGGAGGCAGCAGACATGGTTTGTGTCACAGCCATATTCCTTGGGCCTTTCTAATGTCAGAGGGCTAGCAGGAACCAGACACTATAGGGCTTTGTAGGTCAAGGGTAGGGCTTTACTCTGAGATTGAAAGACTGGAGGGGTTTTGCGCAGAGAGGAATGATTGGGTGGGATTTATGTGTTTCTGTGTGGATTCACACTGCAGAGGTCAAAGGTGGAAGGAGGGAGAGCTGGTGGGGGCAACTATAGTGATCAGGTAAGAGTGCTGTGTGGCTTGGGCCAGTCTGCTGGTGACGGAGGTGGTAGCAAAGTGGTTAGAGCCTGGATATATTTAGAAGATAGAGCCTATGGAATTTAATGATTTCAAGGTTTTTGGCCGAGCAAGTGAAAAAATGGAGAGGTTATTAACTAAGATGAAAAGACTATGGAAATAACATGTTAAATCTGAGCTGCCAATCATCTCATCAAATCTTCATAACTTCCTGCCACGCATAATTATTTTCATTTTGCCAACAAGGAACTCAGAATTCTAATTTTCTCCAGGTCACACAGCTAGGGGGCGTGGAGATGAGACATTTTAGGCCTGCTTCACGTCAAAGACCCTGTACCAGCCACCATGTTCATTCTATTCTGTGGGAAGCTGGCTTCCCTATTATTTGTTCTAAATCTCCCTCTCTCGAGCTTCTTCTCCCACCCTAGAGCCCCCCACAGTATGGAAAGCCTCTCATTTTACAGTACTGCTATTGTTCCTCCCACCTCACTTCTCAGTGGCTTTACCCACGTCTTGATGAGTTTGAGATTTCACGGGCAGAGTTTTGTTTCCACTGCTTTACATGCCTATGGTTGTTCTGTCTGGCTTTTCCCAACTCATTATTGGGCATGGATTTCTTGTCTTTAGTTCCTGGTTCCAGCACAGGAACTCATCCTGATTCTAACATTGTTCGTGGGGCAAATGCCATTTCCATTGCCATAGTCTGTTTTGCACCCAGTATCCAGAAATGCCCCAGGGATAAATGAAGGGCACAGGGGTATACAGAATCTCCTAAAGAATCTCCCAAAGAGGGGCCATGACCTCTTGGAGTAATGGCTGATTGTGGGTCCGGGGCAGGCAATGTATCAGATGATCCAGCATCATCTTACCATATCAGAAAGAAGGAAGGCATCAAAGATGAATGGAGTTGTGTCAAAAGTATAAATTAACATTTCAAATATTGCTATCAGGAAGGAAAGAAAAAATTCCTACGGTATGTGCTCCACTGGCTAATGGATAGGATGCTGTTGCAAAAAAATCTTAAAATTTGAAAACGTCAACTGAATTGCAGAGAACTGACATGCAAATGGACCTAGAGGTTCAATTACACTTCGCTCCCCTGATCAACCCTCTTTATCCAAATCTGTAATTGCATTTTTATGGCAGCGATCCTGGCAGTAAAATCATTTCTCAGCTGTGCCTTGCCGTTGTTGATTAAAAGTATTGAGCCTTGAAAAAGTATTCTAAATATAACATCTCTGAGAGCCACTTGTTGACACTTCAGTGAACAAAGGCTTTATTCACCTTAATGAGTTTTTTGCCCTTAGCCATGGCATGGTTGATATTTTCCTCTATGAAAACATCAACCTCAAGTTTGAAAACCTAGACCAACATCTTCTTCCTATTAACCAAGTACATATCTGTATGGTAAAGCAAGCTTTCAAAACAACTGTTGATTTTATTGTAAGGTGGCCCTAAGAGACAAGTATTCAAACTGCTAAGTTTTCTAGACTACATTTCAATGAAAACTTGATCACTTAGAACTCAAGAGCAGATTTTTTAAAAAGTACGCTCCATGTGTGACTCAGGTTCCAGGAATATTCGTTGTGTCCAGTAGTCCACGGGACCACTGTTTTCTGCTATTTTTCCCATCAGAGACTTGGCTCACCTGTTCTGGGATCTGAGCTGCTTATTTCCAGTTGATACTGATCTTTTCAGACCTACACATCTTGTTGAAGATACTTTCCCCTGTTATTTTACCATCAACCATTTTAGAAATTGACGTCTTCATGGACACTCATTAGAGTTATGGTGAACAAAGACAGTAAAAGGGCTAAATCATTCATATCTGTGTTTTCATAGCTGCAGTCTCCCCTAAGTCATGTAAATCTGTCTTTTTGAACCCACTAAAACACGTTGGTAGACTGTGCAGCTCTGTAAGGATACCTTTTCTAATTCAGCTGTGTCAGCGGCATGGTCCTATCGCCAGTGAAGTACTTCCCCATCTCCTAGGACTCAAGCCGCAACTTCTGAGGCATTTCTGAAACAGACTAAAGAAATCTTTAGGAGACTCTTTAATTTGCTTTTTTAGTTGTGCTTTTCATTATATTGCTCTTAGTCAGGTCTTCTCTATTTTATGTTTTCAAATTATTTAGTGATTTTTTTTCCTTTGAAATTGCGTCCTTGACTTTTTTAATGTCATTGCAGTAGAGATGGTTTTATATCATTATTTCGTGTGCTCATCTGTAACTCCTCTAAAATAAAAGTCCACTAAAACAAAACCCACTTCAGCTCGCTGTTCAGGTATTTTAGGGAGTTGCTCACTACCAGTTCACTAGATGTGGTTGAGGAGGAGCTCTGGCTCTGCTAGCTGTTGTGGTCACGTGGTGTGCCTCAAGGTCAATAGCACATCTATTCTGAAATTGTCCCAATCACTTCATATTTTCACTGCTTATAAGCGTATACTTTAGATCTTCTATTTTTAACCACTGATTCATCTTCTAAGTTGAAAACATAACTTAAAAATTACTGTACTTTAAAATAAGAAATAAAAAATAACCCAAACCTCCAAGACTTCTAGTTTCTTTGTGTTTGGGGAAAATTTGCTGTGGTGGAAAATGGAAAGATGCCCAGCGATGTTTGTAAACAGAATACGTGATCAAGAGGAACAATAACAGGTGGCTGAACAGATTTGGGAGGACTGTGGGTTTTTTAAAAAAATTTTTTCCTGTAGTCAAAGTGAAAATAAAACTGGTTTCTAAGTTGGCAAATGCCTTTTTCCGGACCATTTCAAAGACTTGCTGAGAAAACACATGCCCTGCCCAGCCCTAGCCTATGGCTGAGACGTTGGCCAAGTCTGTTTTTGCTGCAATAGTTCACTCAGTTCTATTTTAATGAGAAGGCTTTCTTCATAACCAAGACAACTGAATTGTTGTAGCTCTTACTGCACATACAGCTTTCCTGTTACTATGTAACTTTTGGGAAAAATGATATGGATCAACAGAGATCAGCGGGATCTTGCTGATTTTACCTGTGCATATATAAGGTGTGACAATTAAGTTGGTGAACTTTGTTGCAACGATGTTACTAACCTTTTTTTGATATCAGAGAGATTGTTCATTATGAATTTGTACCAAATGGACAAGCAGTTAACCAAGTTTACTCTTTGGAAGTGCTGAAAGGCTGCCTGAAAAAGTTGGATGATTTGAACTTTTCGCCAACAATTCATGGCTCTTGCATCACGACAATGCACCAGCTCAGACAACACTGTGTGTGAAGGACTTTTTAGCCAGTAAACAAATAACTGTATTGGAACACCCTCCCTATTCATCTGATCTGGCCCCCAGTGACTTCTTTCTTTACCTGAAGATAAAGGAAATATTGAAAGGAAGACATTTTGATGACATTCAGGACATCAAGGGTAATACAATGACAGCTCTGATGGCCATTCAGAAAGAGTTCCAAAATTGCTTTGAAGGGTGGACTAGGTGCTGGTGACGGTGCATAGCTTCCCAAGGGGAGTACTTTGAAGGTGACCATAGTGATATTCAGCAGTGAGGTATTTGCACTTTTTCTGGGATGAATTCGTGTACTTAATTATCTGACCTCGTATGACACACACTTTTATTTGGGAATTTGCTTTAAACACATTTAAAAATTTTTAAAAATAACACACGCTCATTGTGAAAACTCAAACGATACAGAACTCTATAAGCAAAAAATGGAAACTTTTTTTTGTCCCATGGCACTCCTTAGGATTAACCACTATAAATAATTTGCTATTTGTTTTTCCAAATCTTTCTTTCTATTTCTCTTTTTAATGACACACAGAAACATGAAAGTATGTCATTTTAACTTAAAAAATAAGTATATTATTATTATATAAAAAATAAGTTACATTATTATTATTATCATTATTTTTTTTAAATAAATTTTATTGGGGAATATTGGGGAATAGTGTGTTTCTCCAGGGTCCATCAGCTCCAAGTCATTGTCCTTCAATCTAGTTGTGAAGGGCGCAGCTCAGCTCCAAGTCCAGTTTCCATTTTCAATCTTTAGTTGCAGGGGGCACAGCCCATGTGGGAATTGAACCAGCATACTTGTTGTTGACAGCTCGCGCTCTAACCAACTGAGCCATCCGGCCGCCCCTCCGGCAGCTCAGCGGCAGCTCGTTGTCTTCAATCTAGTTGTGGAGGGTGCAGCTCACTGGCCCATGTGGGAATCGAACCGGCAGCCCTGTGGTTCAGAGCTTGCGCTCTAACCAACTGAGCCACCCGGGCGCCCTAGAGTCATATTATTTTGCAACTTGCTTTTTTTTTTATTCAACTTTATGTCTTGGCAACTCTTTTTATTATCTGATTTATATCAATGTACCAAAATTTAACATTTTATTTACTCATGTACACTTCTTTCCAATTTTTTACTATTACAAAAAAATCTCCCAGTGAACATCCTTTGCATGTATGTTTTTATGCATTTTCCTGAACAGTTGTGTGGAGTAGAGTCCAAAAATGGAATTGCTGGGTCAATGGGCTTGCAGATTTAAAAAAATTAATAGATGCTGCTAGATTTTCTTCTATTAGGTTGATGCAAAAGTAATCGCAGTTAAAAGATTAAAAATAATTGCAAAAACCGCAATTACTTTTGCACCAACCTAATAAAACAGTTGTATCTATTTATGTTCCCACCAACAAAGAATGATAACATCATTGTTCCCAAACCCTTGCCTTCCAGGATTATTATCAATGTTTAATATCTTACCAATCTGATAAGAGAAAAATGACATTTTTTTGTATTGTTATTTTAATTTGCAATTATCTGTTCATTCAGGAGGCCGAACCTATTTTCATGTTTATTAGCAGTCGTCCTCAACGGGGGAAGACTATACCCCCGTCCTCCAGGACATTTGGCAGTGGTTGGAGACATTTTTGATTGTTATAACCTGAGGGGTGGGTACTATTGCCATTCGGTGTGTACAAAGAATTACTGGCCCCAAAGTTAGTAGCGCTGAGGAAACGCTGGTTTATGAGCCATTCGTGTTTTTTTTCTGTGAATTGCCTACTTCTCACACACTATTTTTTAAAATTAAATTTATTGGGGTAACATTGGTTAATAACATTATATAAATTTCAGCTGTACAACATTATAATTCTACATCTGTGTAGTCTATTGCATGCTCACTACCCAAAGTCTGTCTCCTTCCATCACCATATATTCGGCCCCCTTTACCTACTTTACCCTCCCCCAACCTCCATCCTTTCTAGTAACCATCATTCTATTGTCTGTATCTAAGAGATTTGTTTGTTTTGCTCATTTGTTGCTTTTGTTTTAATATTCCACATTTGAGTGAAATCATATGGTTTTTTGTTCTTTCCTGTCTGATTTATTTCACTTAGTTTAATACTCTCAAGATCCATTCATGTTGTCACAAATGTCAATATTTCATCTTTTTTATGGCTGAGTAGTATTCCGTTAGATATGCACACCACATCTTTTTTATCCAATCATCGATCAAAGGGCATTTGGGTTGTTTGCATGTCTTGGCTATTGTGAATAATGCTGCAACGAGTATACGGGTGCATATATCTTTACAAATAAGTGTGTTCATATTTTTGAAGTAAATATGTTGGGAACTGTTTATATTTTGAAGATCTTAATCATTTTTTATATGTATATTACAAACATTTCCCCCATCTGATATTTATATGTAATTCTGTTTTTGATATCCTTTGTACTAAAGAATTTAAAAATGTTATGTGGACATATCTACTTGCTTTTTCCTGTAGGGCGACTTAGTTTTGTACCATACTTGGAAAGTTTTCTTATCCCAAGCGTATATAAATATACTCCTATATTTTTACCTTCTCGTATTTTCATAGTTTTATTTATTTCAAAGTTTAGTTCTTTAATCTACCTGGAATTTGTTTTTGTGTAAGTATGACAAAACTTTTAAGAACTCTCTACTTAAAAACCTTTCCCTTTCAAATCTATAAGTAAGATAGTAGTATCTTCTTACAAGTTAAGTAAGAAGATAAACCAGGTTTATACAGTGGTACCCTCTGAGTATACCTTCAGAGGTGACAAGTGAAGAACTGAGAAACAAATTTAAACTCTCAAGAAAAACCTTGAAAGCCCTCCAAGATCTGTCTCCAAACCTTTTTTCTAATTCCTTCCTACTATCTCCTTCAGAAAGCCTTCCCGGATTCCCCAGCTTGCAAGGATGCTTTTTGCCTGTCATCTCTCAGAGCACTTTATTAAGGCATGCTGCTTCCTGTTCTGCCCAGTCATTTTGCTTTGTTATTGTTATTTTTTAAGGAAACGCTTTCTATTTAACCAGCCAGCCAGCTTCTGGGGGGTGGTTCCAGTGTATCCCACTTCAGTGCTCCTGCACGTGGTAGGTGTTCAAACACATGTTTTCTTTCTCAATGTTTTCTTAAAATTGGCAGGACATCTGAGTTTGTGTGTTGGGGGAATGGGGAGCTAAGACCCCTTTTCTGTTTCTTTGAAGGAGGGGAGAGCTGGGAAGGGTCAGTGAAGGAGCTCTAGCTGGTTTTGCCTTAACTCTCAGTATGGCCTTGGGAAGCCCCTTCCCTCTTTGTTTCCTACTCTGAAAAGGAAAAGGACTTTAGAGATGGTAAATGTGGACTTCAGGAGAGCTGGAACTGTGCCTCGTTTTCCTCCACACAGTTTCCCTAGCCCCTGGTACAGCACTTGACAATTACTAGTCATTTGCACAATGAATGGATGGATGGATGGATGGATGGACGGACGGACGGACGGACGGATAGGCGTGCCCCTTGTGCCTTCACGCCGTGTTCCAATCCCCTGCCAGGCATTGCTTTTTTTCTTCTAATTCGGATGGGCTGTGTGTGTGTGTGTGTGTGTGTGTGTGTGTGTGTGTGTGTGTCTGCAATAGACCTGGAGAATCAGTTCGTGTTGGTGCCAGAGAGGAAACCTGTGTGCCAGCTCTGGTCAGGAATCTCCCAGTTCCTGCAGGGTCCTGCCCCGCAGGCAGGGGATTGTTTTGTGTGTTCTGTTCCCTGCTCCCCCAGAGGGTAGAGGTGTGGGTTGGCACACACTGTCCCAGGTGATTTTGCAGGTGGGTGCTGCTCATCCCACTAGGGACCGCTTTTCTTTATGAGCTTGGATTTCTCATAAAATCAACTTGCTTCAAGGGGCCCCCAGGCCTGGGCTTTTTGTAAGGAAATGGGAACAATTAATGGGCTTATCTGATGAAAAGTAATGCTGCTAATGATTTATTAATTATCATGACCCTTATCTTTCCGCTTCTTATTAATCAAAGATGTCCTGGAGCTCTGGGGCTCCACATGAGGGGAGCAGACCTAGATGCAGCCTTGGGGAGGGGGTGTGGGCTGGAGCCAGGTGCCCCTCGCTTCCCTTGATCCTACTCTGGACCACTCCATCCTGGGGTTAGGCCCCCGCGGACTGTGGGCAAGGAGAGCTGAGAGGGGCAAGGGAGGAGGGACACCACGTTGGATTGAGCACCTACTGTGTGCCAGCCATCATGCAGGGTACTTTATGTCTACATCCTCATTCCAGACCTACAAAGGAGGAATTATTGTTGTTATTGCTTTAGATGAGGAAACTGCGGCCAACAGATGGGAGGGAGTTTGCCCAAATTCTACTGTTAGAAAGGGTGGAGCTGGGATTTGAACCTGGGTATGTCTGAGCCCTGACTGATGTCTTTCAACTGGGAAGGCCTAGGTGAGAGTATAATGAGTCTGGAACAGCACCTCTGTGCAGAGCTGAGCTGAAGGGCCAGCTCAGCTCTGGGGTCACGAGAGGGTGGGGGTCGGACACAGTTCTTTCCTTGGGCCTCTAGCCTTTGCTATCTGATGAATGAATGAGACAAGATACATCAGGTGTGCCCTGAGCCCACTGGCCCCATGTGCTCAGGGGCCACTGTGCTCAGGGCACCCCTGCATGGGTGACCACTCTTCCCAGGGTTCAAGCTTGTCCCCAGGAGGTCAGTGCTGGTGGCAATGCTTCCTGGGGACAGGGATGTGTTTGGATCTTGCAGGTTGAGTGGGATTGGATAGACGGGACACTGTGAAGAGGGCAAGGGAAACAGCTCGACGAAAGTGAGAAGGGGCAGAAATGACCATGCTCATTGAGCAAAGCGGTAGCAAAGAGGAGCCCAGATTAACTGCCACTGGGGGAGGGAGGGAGTTTCGGGGGGAGGCCGACATGGTAGGATGGGAGGAGGGTCCATTACCAAGTTGAGGCCTAGGAGCTGGTGGCTCCTGCCTCTCATGACCCTGTTCTGACTCCAGTGAAGCCAGCAGCAGATACCTTATGTGGGCAAACGCTAACCTGTGAGGATGTGAGTGCGTGCGCACACATGCCTGCATGCTTCTGTGTGTGAGTGTGTGTATACGTGTGAATGCAGGTGTTCATATGGATTCTATGCAAGCATTTGAATAACTGTGGGTGGGAATGTGTTATGTGTCTCTGTGAATGTGCAAACATTTGTGTGTGTTTGCAAGAGTGTGCATTTGGGTGTGTTTTGGTGTGAAAATAAGTGTTAGAGCGAGAGGGCACTCTGTGGATGTGTGTGAAAGTGCATGTGGATATGTTAGTGTCTGTCAGTCCTTGTTCTTGTATGAAGGTGTCTTTGTGGGTTTGCTGTGGCCTTTGGGCAACATAAGTTCTTGTCTGTTGTGGCAGAAGAGGCAGGTGGAGCTGCAGGTGGGCAAAGAGGAAAGTGAGAGGGCGCTGCAGGACCCTGGGGAGAGGAGCTAAGAGGCCTGCCCTTTATGGCACTTAGCTGAGGTGTTGGACCTGGAGCTAGGGCAGTGCCACTCAGACAGGAGGACTTCAGGTGAGACCCCTCGTCTGCCCGTGAACTGGGAGCCTCTCGGCCTTGGCCTTTTACTCGGCTGGTGGACACCCTGGGGGCCCCCAGGGCAGGGAGAGAAGCTGACTCAGGTGCTCAGAACCACCATCTTTGGGCTGTGACTCAAGCTAGCCCTCCCTCCCTCCCTGTCGGCCAGGGATGGCAGTGAGGCTCCCCTCCCGGCCTCTTTGGTGGGGTGTGAGTGACCACCTGGCCTTCTTGGCAGAGGGAAGCTGCGTGGTGTTGGTGTGACGTGACACCCAGGAACCCTAGGTGGGGAGGTCAGCCATGGAACGGCATGCTGGGTGATGTCCTCCTCAGCCTGCCTCAGTCCACCTGTGCTGGGTGAAGGTCCTTCACTCCTGAGGTCACCTCTCTCAGCAAACCTCTGTCCCCCCGGAGGCCAGCTGGGCCAGACCCACATGGCTGTATCCCCCTTCCTCAGGAACACCACTTTCCATAATGCCCAGCCATCGAAACATTCCCCAGGACAATAATCCCCTTTTATTCAGCAGAGTGCTTAAAAACTTCATGAGAACTCATCTTGTGGAGAAGTAGAAGGTGGGGTAGGCGAGGTGGTGGGAGCAGGACCCTGGGGCTTCTCCTCGTGGTCATGGGCAGGCCTGCCTTCTCTCCATCGAGGACCCTCTGGGTGTCTTTTCTTTCTTACCCCAGCTGTCCTCCCTGCTGGCTCTGAGGCTGGCCCCGCACCTCTTGCATTCTGCTCTCAGCATTATTGACTCAGGATCTGGGTCTGCTCTGGTGGAGTGGCCCCATGGCCACTGATGTTCCCAGCCCAGGTCGGGTCCCCACTCCTGTAAGGCTCCCCAAACTGCTTTGCCTCTGGCCCAGAGGTGGGGGTGGGAAGGGCTGCCGCCCCGCCTGCATCCGGGTGGGCCTGGCTCTCTTCAAGCAGTTGGGCTCCAGCTGCAAACTCCCAAACACATACTTTGGGAGGTCAGCCTAGCCTGCGGCTGGGGCATTCCATTATTCCGGTGACATATCTTTGAACATGCTGCAATTCCTGCACCCCCAGCTCCGGCCCCAGTCCCAGCCACAAAGCCGTCTTAGTAGATACGAGCAGAGCGTTGGAGGAGTTCTTGGCCCTCGACTAGTTCCTGGGCAGAAACGGGAGGTGCCGATGCAGGGGGACTGTGCCTGGAAGCCTCCCAGCACTGTCATTTGGCCAAATCACTGCCCTCAGCTCTCATTTTCAAACACGGACATAGAGATTCTTAATACCTGAGCATGGGAGACATTTGCTATCATTTCCTCCAGTAGGGGGAAGATGAGGGAGCCCTGGAAAGGGATAAGCTAGTACTGGCCTGCTCTATGATTTGTATTTTTATTTTTCCTTGATTCATCCCTATCTCTACTTCTGATTCCAGCAGCCCTATCTATAAGAAGTCCTTTCCAGATGGTTACTTTGAAGTATTAAAAATGGCACCCCAGATCGGGTGGCCAGGGCAAAGGATCCCGGATGAAGATCGTTAGGTCTGTTTTTAGCTCTGCCTGCTTTTTTCTGGAGGACAATCAACAAGCTCCTTAACCTCTCTGAGCCCCAGTTCCTCAAGCTAGCACATCACCTCTGTCAAGTTCCCTTCCTGTCTGTGCCTTGGGCCTTTGTATGCCGTCTCTCTGCACTCGTGGGGACAGGGTGTCTGGGGACCATGCTGCCCGATGAGTGTGCAGATGTGCTGATGTGAGGATCGCCAGCCCTAGCCATGAGCCCCTGGCCAGACTGGCTGCTCCTACATCCATGGGATGCAGAGCGGAGGCTGGTTTGGAAGCAGCTCCTTCCCCGAAAACTCATCATCTGTTGTCTAATAAAAGGGCTAGACTTCTGGAGTTGACTCACTACAGTGGAGACGGTGTCTTTCTTCTTTCATTTACTAAACGCTTGCTATCTCTTGGGTGCTTTACACGCTCATTTCATCTTCATCACCAAACAGGTGTTTGTGCTTTCAGTTCACAGATAAGGAAAGTGAGGTTAAATCATTTGCCTGACATTGTCCAAGACGGAATTGGCTGGAATAGGATTTGAACCCAGATCTGATTCCCTTTATCCCTCATTGCTTCTTTGGGACTCTCTGATACCCTATGAAGCTGTCCCTTGAGAAGAGAGAGAGCACTTCTGTCTGCTCCCATGGTGTCTTTGCCTTCTCCATTAGTGCTCTGTGAGCACCCATTACAGCACCTCTTCGGTCCCGACACATTAGGGTTTCCTTGAGATCTGGTCCCCTGGACTGGGAGAAGTGTTGGTCAACTTCCTCCCATGTGGAATTAGGGGAAAAGAAGTCATTTCTGCCCACAGGAGTAGCGTTTTAAAAGAAAAGTCTGAAGAAGAAGGTAATTCTTAATCTAGGAGCAAGATACTCTTTACTGGTCGAATTTTAGGCAGCAGAAAAGGCAAAAGGAATTGATTCAGACAATGTGACCTTCCGAGGCTCTCACCTCCATCTTCATGGAAAGCTAATCTATTCCTGAACAGACTGGATTGGCTTCCTCTAACTGAGTTCCAGGAAACTTCTTTCCACCGTTTCTTTCCCACCTAGAATTCTCATTCACACGCAAAAGTCATAGTCAGTCTTAACAAATAAAAAAGGGCATGGAGAAGTTAAAAAAAAGCATAAATCGTCATTTATGTGGAGAGCTGGGTCCTAGTGCTGGTGCCCAGCCGGGATTCTGGTGGCTTGGGGCAGTGCTTGTCCCCTCTCTGGGCTTTAGTGTCTTCACATGTAAAATATGATGGTTGGACCATTCAGGACTGTCTTATTGGCAAGTGATAAAACTCCAACCGAAGTAGCCGAGGCAGAGAAGGGAATTGTATTGGTTTGTGTAAGTGAGAAGTCCAGGGTAGCTCCGGCTCCGTGCATGGGTGGGCTCCCACATGTGACGGGGTCTCAGTTTGTGTGTCTCTGCTTCCCTTCAACTGTCTATCCTCTGAGAAGACCCAACAGAGAAGAGAGCACACTCTCCTTGTCACTCTAGCAGAAGCTTGGGGAGTAGGTCTGATTGGCCGTGCTTTGGTCACTTATCTCTGAATCAATCTCTGGCCGGAGATGGAACATGCTGATTGCCAGGCCTGGGTCATGTGCCCTCTATTGGCTGGGCCGAGATGGAGCCCTCCTCTGTTCAAACCACGTAGCCTGAGGGGAAGGGAGGACTGTTAGCAGAAAAGCGGAGAATGGGTATTGGGCAGACCCCACCCACTGACACCCAGCACTGCTAGGTTAGTGGTTTTTTATCTCTGCTCTGGGATCCTAGACCTCTGAGGAGGAACTTGAGGGATTTTTATAAATAGTAAAGTATTTTCCAAAAGTCAATAAAGATTTAAATGATTGGAGGAACCTGTTTATCACTTTTGGCTGCTTTCATATTGAGATTTCACTGAAGTTTTTCACTTTGATAAATCTTTTTGATTTTGCTGATAAGAGAAGCCAAGAAACCATTGGACTAGACGATGTCTAAGCTTTCTGTTTAGAACATTTGAGTGGATTTTATGCCAAACTGAGCACTTTTCTTCAGTAAGGGGCACATTAAAACAGTAGATCTCCAGGCCTGCTTCCCGCTCTCCTGCTAACTGATCCTGCTGGCTTGATTTGCATCACTGTTGAGGTAGAGACAAAACTGCCCTCCCTCTTCCCCCAGGACTCACCTGCTTCTTGCTTCACAAATGTTCTTGCAGATGCAACAGGAAAATACTTTCAGTATAAGAAAAAACCAGGTGCTGGTTTTTGCCTTTGTCATTCTAACTGCCAGAGTTACTTGGCTATAGATGTACTTTGTAAATGCCATTTTCTTGTCTGCATAGCATGGGGCCTAAAGAAAGGAGCTATTGGGTGGGCCGCTTCTAACATTTGGAAGCCTAGGGCAAGAGTACAAATGGAGGTCCTTATACCACATATCTACATAGTTATGTTATAAATTTAGTTAACAAAGTTAAGTAAAATATGTTTTTTTTCCCCTCTATCTTGACAAATGCTCCTTTGTAATGATCTAGAAGCTGGATTTGAAATTAGAATTCTCAGACTCCTAGGAATTCTGGATTGGAACATAGCAGCATAGGGCGAGCCAACCCCCATGGCCCACCCCTGTTCTCTTCCTACCTGGGCTTGGCCCTGCTCTAGGAGGGGTCTTGCATATAGGCATGTGGACACTCTAGTCACTGTTCAGGCTCTGGAGACACCCTCACTAAACAGCCACTCTTGGTCATCTCACAGGCCAAGAGCTACACACACAAGGGGCTCATCTTGCCTTCAGAGGACAGAACCAGGGAAGAAGATCACTCAGGCCCTGCAAGGAGGCTCAGGGAATTTCAGAGACCTGGGGATGTGGAGCGTGCTCTAGAGGGGTGTCCTGTGTGGGTGATTATGTCCTGTTGGACCTATGGACTCCTCACTCTGGTATCAGGGGTACTGCCAGAGAAGGGCCGGAGCAGTGGCATCTAAAGTAGGGGGAATGAGGGTCCAGAGGAGGAGCCCCACTTGCCTGAGTCTTAGAGCAGTCTGCTCAGGTGGGTGGGAGAACTTGGGGTGACAGAGCCTTGCCCCTCAGAAAGCAGAGCCTCTGAAATGGAGACCCAGGAACTGTGATGACTGTCAATTTTGGGGGAATGACCCCTGACTGTTGAGTGTTACCATTCATTGTAACCAGTTACGTCCAGGGCTTGGACTGTGTATTTACAACTGTCCACAGTAGCTGGGTCTAAGTGAGCTGCTAACAGTAGTAGAGGAACAAGATGGTAGATTGGTGGCTTCAGCTGAGGTGCCAAAATCAAATAGAGGTCAAATACCAAAGTAAGTGGTGAGGCAGTCCAGGATACGTATATGTTTTTCAAAGGGAATATGGAGACCCAGCTGGTTTCATGACTCTAAAAACTCTTCGTCCCAAAATGAGTTAGAGAAGAAAGGTGTATTTTGGTGAGGAGGATTTTAGAGAAAGTCGCTGGAGTCAGTGAGCCCTGAGCGGGTTGATGGGGGATGTCTGCCCTCACCTCAGACTGGTGGGAAGGGCTTCTAGGCTCACTCAAACAGCCCAGAAGGAACAGGTGGCCTGTGGCAGTAATTGGGGGGTTGTGTCTGGGAAATGTCAGGTCAGGGTTTGTTAGTGCTTCCCGTGGACTAGACTGGGCCACAGGCATAGGAACCTGCCTGGAGCCATTTGGACTGCTGCCCAAGAGGTCTGCCTGAAAGAGGTCTCTGTAGCCAGCTTCACCACATGTGGAATCCAGACCATAATCCCCTCAATGTGTCTGAGGGCAGAGGCTGCTGGTTGCCGCCAGTTTCCACTCCACCCTTATTCCACAGCGATAACATTTGTAGCTGGCATATGACTGGAGAGTATATCTCTTAGCTTCCCTTGCAGCTAAGGAGTGACCTAGTCACTAAGTTCTCACCAATGGATTGTGAGCAGAAAGGACGTGTGAGATCTGTGCTGGTAATTGTTTAACAACCAGCTCTTTAGGGAAAATAAAGCGTAGTGTTTGCCAGTGTTTATGGTGTAAATACTCTAACCATGGCTGCTTTCAAGCTACAAATATGAGTGGGGAAGAGAGATGCACAATCATCTCTTGGGACCAGTGGGATCCAGCTCCAGCACATGACTGGAGCAACGTTTGGCTCATACCCTTGAAGGACATGGGTGTGCCCTCTTTGCCCCTTCTTCCTCCACGATGGCGGAAATGCAGGCATGGCAGGCATCCATCTGTGCCAAGCAGATGAGGACAACCCTCCAGGGATGGCCGACCAACAAGAGGGAAAGAACTCGGGCCCTAGTGACTTTGGAGAGCAGAGAGGCCATTCTGGTTCAGACGTTTATACCAGAGCAAAATACATCTACCTGAAGTCATTTCGATTTTAGGGTCTTCACAAAACACAACTAAAAGTATAAAATTGAATTCACACAGGAGCTCATAAAGACGGACAGAGAAGTTGTCTTTAAGCCTGTCTGCTTCCGCCTAGCAACACACACCTCTCCTGAGAGTAGGAAGGGGACACCACGTTTAGGGGCCAGCGTGCGAGACGGGGAAATTGAATGAGAAGAAAACAGGGACTTTCTGTCTCAATAAGTCATGTTGCCCTAATTGCTTGTAGTTTATATCTCCACTATAGGCTTCAGTTTTCTAGAGAGACTCTGATACTCAGAAAGTGTAGCTGGTCAACCCTAGTCATCAGAGGTCAGTGACAGATGTGGGTTTGGCCTCATTTTGCTTCGTGATGAGAACAGGCTCGACCCTTTCTTTGTGTTAACAGAATTCAGGCGCTGCCCCTTTCCTGTCTGGGTCTGTCTTTTCCCCAGGGGATGGCATTCTTGACTGAGGTCTCAGGGCAGCTCCACAAGCACAGCTCACGTTCACCCAGCAACCCTGTGAGGTTGGAGGACCACGGGCCGTTCGTGCCACTTGGCAGATGAGCAAACCAAAGCCCAGACCATCCATCTTGCTCTGGGAATCTCTTGTTTAATAGTTTAACTTCCTTCACTGACTGTGGCAAATGAAGATCGTGTTGGTGTGTTTGCTGTTAAGAGTCCCAGTGCCCAGCTCAATGCCTGCTTTGGGGCTGGCTCTCAGGACTGTTCCCTGAATAAAATAAACCCTCGTTTGGTGGGGGGTGCAGGGGATTGCAGAGCTCAACCTAGAACTGTGGTTTGCAACCTGGTATGCTTTCAAATGCAAGAATTTTTGGCAGCATAGTGGAGATGTTCAGAGATTCTAAGCAACACTAAACAAGCCAGCAGTCACCACGTCAGTTACTACAGCAGTGTCCTTGCATGCCCCTGAGGCACTCCGAGCAGACTGCTCTTGACATTTTTTGAGCCATGTTGCTTTATGGGTGTGCCTTATGGTGCCTGTAATTCACAGGCACACTTACTGTGGGGGTCAGTGGATGCTCCACCTTTCTTTCATGCCAGCCTGACAGACAACCTCCTCACCGCTTACAGCCCTTTCTACTTCTGGTCAGACAACTTACCCAATTCTGAACTAAACCAGAACCTTCTCTCTTTTTATAATTGAGCTATTTCTTAAGCAGGTTATGGGTTAGACCGGTGGTTCTCAACTGGCACTGATTTTGCCCTCCCAGGGGACATAACGTTGTTGAGACATTTTTGGTTGTCATACCTTGGGAGCAGGTGCTACTGGCTTCTAGTGGGTAGAGGCCAGAGATGCTGCTAAACATTCTATAATGTACAGGACAACCCCTACAACGAAGAATTGTTCATCCTGAAATGTCCATGTACAGAGGTTGACAGACCGTGGGCTGGATTTGCAGCCTTTGGGGATGGAAACCTCAGCAGAAGCTGCAGTAGCAGGGGCAGCAGCAGGCCCTTGGGTGGTCAGAACCAGCCCCTCCAAGCTTGGTCACGCGCAGACCTCCTTCCCAGGGCAATCCTGGGAAAAGTCACACTTAATGGACAGTGGCTGACTCTGCTTTGGTTTAGGAAGTAGCCTGTAAGTCATTCTGACCTACCTGCAGCTGGTAGAAGTCTCTTTAGCACAACATTACCCGCAAGACCATTTTGAAAGCTGTACCAAGAGGTGAAAAAATGAAACAAAACAAATAAACAAAAAATCCCCCAAACCACCTGCCCTTTGGACCAATAATTCCTTTTCTAGGAATAAAGCCAAAGTAGATAATTGGAGAAACACATAAAGATGTGTTGAGGGGTAGTCATTGCATTGTTATTTATATTAGCAGTAAATCTGTAGGGAATTTAAATATTACATTTCAATACCTCCGTGATAGAAGGCTACGCATTCAGCGGCAGGGAGCTGAAAATGTGACGACTGCGGCTTTAACAGATGGTTTTATTTGTTACCCAATAACAAGAAGTCCATGAGTAGGCAATTCCAGGATGGTGCAGCCTAAGGATGTCATTAAGAACCCAAATTTCACCTAGTTTCCTGCTTTCATCCGTAGGTCACGGGAGGGCTACTGCTCCTCCAGTATTACTCCAGCGTCCCAGAGAGGAAGAAAGAAGAAAGGGCAAGAAAAGCATGAATGCGTCTATTCCTTTTTATAAACTTTACCAGAAGACTCACCTAGTGAGTTGTGCTTTAATCTATTGGCGAGAACTCTGTCACATGGCCATCCCTGGCGGCAAAGGACGGTGGGAAGGTAAGAATTTTTGCCTCTTTAATAAGGAAGTTAAGGGAGTAGGGGCTCATCAGACCAAATAACTATTGAGGAGACAGTCTGCTGTGTCTGCCACAGCAAAGCAGACTTTAGAAATTTTCAGGTAACATGAAAAATTTCAGGCAATGTAAAGTTTAGTGAAAAAAAAAATTGGATACAAAACTGTAGCTACAATATTATTCCAATTTCTAAAACAAATTATATCTACTCCCCCCAGTTTTATTGAGATATAATTAGCACAAACATTGTATATATACATATATAATGATTTGATATATGTATATATAATGATGTGATCGCCTCAATAAGTTTAGTTAACCTCACATAATTGCAAACTTTTTTGTGTGTGTGATGAGAGCTTTTAAGGTCTACTCTCTTAGGAACTTTCAAATACAAAAATTCATGCTATTAATTATAGTCCCCATTTTGTACATTACATCCCCAGGACTTATTTATCTTAAAACTGGAAGTTTGTACCTTTTGACCATCTTCAACCCTTTCTCCCACCCCAAACCCCACCTCTGGCAACCAGCAATCTGTTCTCTGTTTCTATGAGTTCATTTTTTTTAGATTCCACATATAAATGAGATAATACAGTGTTTGTCTTTCTCTGTCTGACTTAATTTACTTAGCATAATGTCCTCAAGTTCCATCCATGTTGTTTCAAATGGCAGGATTTCCTTCTTTTTGATGGTCAAATAATATTTCATTATGTGTATATATCACATTTTTTTAATCCATTCATCTGTCGGTGGACATTTCCGTTGTTTCCATGTCTTGACTGCTGTAAACAATACCTGAATGAACATGGGGTGCAGATATTCTTTCGAGACAGTGATTTGATTTCCTTTGGGTATATTCCTAGAAGTGGAATTCCTGGATCATACGGTAGTTCTAGTTTTAATTTCTTGAGGTTTACTTTTTATCATAGAAAAAATATGGAGAATTTACATGAAAATATTAAAGGGTGATTATGGGGATATATATATATATATATATATATACACACACACACATATATGTGTGTATATATATACATGTGTGTATATATATACATATATACAGACACATATGTGTGTGTATATGTGTGTGTGTGTGTGTATATATATATATATATATATATATATATATTTAAATTACCTTTTAAAACAAAATGAGGTGTTTTTTTTTAATCCCAAACTGGCCAATCTTTCTTTTTTTTTTTTAATTAAAGTTTATTGGGGTGACAATTGTTAGTAAAGTTACATAGATTTCAGGTGTACAATTCTGTATTACATCATCTATAAATCCCATTGTGTGTTCACCACCCAGTCAGTTCTCCTTCCATCACCATATATTTGATCCCCCTTACCCTCATCTCCCACCCCCACCTCCCTTACCCTCTGGTAACCACTAAACTATTGTCTGTGTCTATGAGTTTTTGTTTCTCATTTGTTTGTCTTGTTCTTTTGTTGTTTTTGGTTTATTTACGACATATCAGTGAAATCATGTGGTTCTCTGCTGTTTCTGTCTGGCTTATTTCGCTTAGCATTATAATCTCAAGGTCCACCCATGTTGTCACAAATGGTCCTATTTCATCTTTTCTTACCGCCGAATAGTATTCCATTATGTATATATACCACAAATTCTTTATCCATTCATCTATCAAAGGACATTTTGGTTGTTTCCATGTCTTGGCCACCGTAAATAAAGCTACAACGAACATTGGAGCACACTTGTCTTTATAATATTTATAAAGACATAAATATTTTCAGATTATATATAAAGGCATAAATATTTTCAGATTTTTTGGGTTAGATACCCAGTAGAGGGATTGCTGGGTCATATGGTAATTCTATTCTTAATTTTTTGAGGAACCTCCACACTGCCTTGCATAACGGCTGCACCAGTCTGCATTCCCACCAACAGTGTATGAGGGTTCCTTTTTCTCCACAGCCTCTCCAACACTTGTTACCATTTGTCTTGTTGATGATAGCCATTCTGACTGGGGTGAGGTAATAGCTCATTGTGGTTTTTATTTGCATTTCTCTGATGATTAGTGATGTTGAGCATTTTTTCATATGTCTATTTGCCATTTCTATGTCCTCTTTAGAGAAATGTCTCTTCAGGTCCTCTGCCCATTTTTCAATTGGGTTGTTTGTTTTTTTGTTGTTGAGGTGCCTGAGTTCCTGTATGTTTGGGATATTAGCCCCTTATTGGAGGCACTGTTTGCAAAAATCTTCTCCCATTCAGTTGGTTGCCTCTTTATTTTGTCGATGGTTTCTTTTGCTGTGCAGAAGCTTTTAAGTTTGATATAGTCCCATTAATTTATTTTAGCTTTTACTTCCCTTGTCTTTGGAGTCAAATTCATAACATGTTCTTTGAACCCAAGGACCATAAGTTTAGTACCTATGTTTTCTTCTATGCAGTTTATTGTGTCAGGTCTTATGCTTAAGTCTTTGATCCATTTTGAATTAATTTTGGTACATGGTGACTGATAGCAGTCCAGTTTCATTCTTTTGCACGTGGCTATCCAATTCTCCTATCACCATTTATTGAAGAGGCTGTCTTTATTGTAAGGTTTTTGCTTCTTTGTCAAAAATTATCTGTCCATATTTATGTGTTTTACTTCTGGGTTCTCAATTCTATTCCATTGGTCTATGAGTCTGTTCTTCTGCCAAAACCATGCTGTTTTGATTATTGTAGCCCTGTAGTACAAGCTAAAGTCAGGGAGTGTGATACCTCCAGCATTGTTCTTTTTTCTTAAGATTTCTTTGACCATTCGGGGTCTTTTGTGATTCCAAAAAAATCTGATGATTTTTTGTTCTATTTCTTTAAAAAATGCCATTGGGATTTTGATGGGGATTGCATTAAATCTGTGTATCGCTTTGGGTAATATGGCCATTTTAACTATGTTGATTCTTCCAATCCATGAGCACGAATGTCTTTCCATTTCTTTGTGTCTTCTTCTATTTCTTTTAAAAATGTCTTATAGTTTTCAGCATATAGGTCTTTCACGTCCTTGGTTAAGATTATTCCTAGGTATTTTATTCTTTTTGCTGCAATTGCAAAAGGAATTGTCTTTTTTTAAATTTCTTTTTCTGAGATTTCATTGTTAGTATATAGGAATGCAATGGACTTTTGTACTTTGATTTTGTAGCCGGCAACTTTACTGTATTCATTGATTGTTTCTAATAGCTTTTCGGTGGAGTCTGTAGGGTTTTCTATATATAGCATCATGTCATCTGCAAAAAGTGACAGTTTAACTTCTTCATTCCCAATTTGGATGCCTTTTATTTCTTTCTCTTGCCTGATTGCTCTGGCTAGGACTTCCAACACTATGTTGAAGAGCAGAGGTGATAGGGGACAGCTCTGTTGTGTTAAACTGACCAATCTTTACCAAAAAATCTGAGACCAGATGCCTTCCCAGATTCATGGACTGCTGGGATTTGGGGTGCTGGCTGTGGCCATCAACATTCTCAGAAGCTGGGCTGGTCTGGGGATTCCAGAAAACTCCTCCACCACCTCTGTCCTGTGCTGCTCCTGGGATCTCTCTCGTAGAACTTCACCCCTTTATCCTGTCCACAGACTGATGTGCCCCCCTGGAAATGTCTCACACTAAGCTGTGATCAGGCACTATATTAGGAGTAGGAATCCTGCGTCTCCTTGAGAGGTAGGGGCCTTTGACCTCGGGAAGAGGGAGTGAGTCCAGGAGGAATGGAGAAATTTGAAGACCAGGAATGAGGAAAGCAGGCAGGTAATGGGTTGGCTGGGGCTGCCTTGAGTTGAAAGAATGGAGGGAGCAGCAGGACAGGAAAGGTGGGGTGGGCACTTGTGTCAGGGTTGGAGACGAGGAGCCTTAGTTGGAAGGGGAAAATAATAGCAGTAATAGTGAGGTGAAGAGGTCGCTCTCATTGAACATGTCTCCATGTTGCATGAATTTCTCTGCTACTCATCTAATGTTCACAACTCCCTGAAAGGATGCTTTTTAAATTTCCATGTCAAATAGAAACTACACAAGGCAGCAGAAAAATGGCCCATGTGCTCTATAGTTGTGCCACCTGGGTTCAAGTTCCCCATTAGTAATATGACTTGAAAAGTTACCAGACTGCTCTGTGCCTCAGTTTCCTCTCTATCACGCGGAGATAATAATGCATCTACTTTGCTGTGGATAATAACCGCTTCATTCACTCCTGTAGTTGATACATGATGAAACAGAATTTCCTGGCTTCTAGCAAAGACCTAGGTACACACAGTAAACCTTCCTAGAACACGTAAAGAAAGTCAGGGGGGAACTTGGCAAAGCATCTGAGGACAGGGGTCCCATACCACCCCAGGGTGGGAAAGGGGCCTTAGGAAAGGCTGAGAAGGCACTTGCCACCACATGGACGAACCTTTCCTTTCCCGAGGCCTCCCTCCCCCCCACTGCCTCCTTAGCCTCAGATGTCCCTTCACTGGGGACAGACCAGGTGTCTCTGAGCCATCCTAGACCTGGTCACTCCTGGAACGAAAGGAATGCTCCTTGCTGCCCTCAGGTCCCCCAGTAGTTGCTGACTTTTGTTCTCCTCATCCTGTTCCCTTCGGCTCAGAGATGTCGGTCTGGATGACAGTCCCAGAGCCCCCCCACCTGGCCTTTCTCAGTGCCCTGGCCAGGAAACCAGATGGAAAGGGACATTTAGCAGTCATAGGCATCAAAGGTGCCAAACTGATGGCGAGTGAGACAGCTCTGGGGAAGCCTGGGCTTGCCCCCAGCCCGGTCCCAGGACTGAAGGCCACAGGAACAACTTCCTCTTGTAGGACACGTGGCCACATGGTGTGTGGGTCCAGAGCTGCCATTCACAGTCTTAACCTGCCCTACGGGTGCTGGGCGGTCCCTGAAGTTGGTTAGGCCAGGCCCAAGATGCTTTTGAGTTGAATGGAAATAAATGTGGTGTGAAACTGTTTCTTTTGCATTTTGAGAAGCTGATCAGAAAGCCAATGTTTAACCCAAATGAGGAGTACCAGGTTATCTAAGGCAGTTTGGCATTTGGCGAAAATAGTCCGAACTCTGCATGGTCCGAGGGTTTAGCCCATCATAGTCACCAGTGCTAGTTAGTACGGATGCCATCCCGGATGTTGGGAGGGATAATAAGAAGGGCCCTTTATGGCGACAAGGTGATGACCCTTAGATTAGATTGAGTGCCCCCTGAGATTCTTTCTGTTTCTGAGATTCTAGTACTGGTTCTGAGCTCTGGCTGCTCGATCTGAGGCACACACCTGAGTGTGATGGGGTTCTGGAAACCCAGAGGTTAACATGACGCATCTGCCTCGGGTAGCATATGTACCTGGGGTATCTGATTGAAAGTTAATTAACTGGTAAGTGATTAAAAACATGATATTTCTATTGAACCTTAACCCAAGTTCTACCTTGGATAGCTTGAAGACTTGGCCATTCTTTGTAAATATACTGGCCCCTCATTTTCCCCCTAACCCCTTCAAAATTACCATAATAAAAAGATCTAGCTAATTCACATTGGATTTAACCCAAAGGAAAGAATTTTACATCATGGAATTTCCTGCTCCCATCCCCTCCATTTTGCAGACCGAGCTGGTATGGTTCCCACTAGCTGGGGAGGAGGTGGATGCCCCCGTCTTCCGACGGTGGTCCCTGTGAACACTGAAGGCATTAGCTAAGGCATGGCAGCAGTGGACCAGATTCTCACTGTTGTCACAGCCCTGGTCCTTCCCCCTGCCAATGTCTCCTCCTTCAAACTGGCTTCCTTTCCCAGCACTGGGTGAGGAGCTCTAGGCGACGCTGAGGCAGCTCCTGACACAGGTAGAGAAGATCTCTTCTGTTTCTGGTCATGATCGGGTTTGGATGTGCTGCCTGGGGTGATGGCAGCCATTTTCTGAGGCAGCTTCAGGACAAGGCAATGCCAAGAACGGATAAGCAGAGAATGCGAAAGCACCTGGTGCTTGACGTTGTGCTTTCCCACCTCCCCACGTTTGCTCAGACCTTTCCTGCCACCTGGAATGCCACCCCTAGTCTCAGTTTGTTTAAAGCCTAGCCGTGGTCCAGATCTCAGTTCTAGCACTTTCTGACCTCCCAGCAGAGGGGACCTCTGGGCTCTCCTACCATTGGCGTTCTCAGGAGGTCCATATCTAGATCTGATACCTTCCTGCATGCACTGAGACGTCCTGGAGGGCAGGGGCTCTCTAGCCCACTTTTCCCCTTTCCAAGGAACTGTATTTTATGTGACAACCTTACAGGGCGGGGAGGGTGAGAATGGCTGTCCCAGCGCAGGGGGGTTTGGACTTACACTGATGCTGTTGTCAGCCGGGGAGAGGGTACGCTAGAGGTGCTGGCTACTATATTATTATGGGCCAATGACTACCGCCTGGATGTTTGAGAAAATGTTTGACTAGGGAATCTCTTCTCCTACTCCCAAGCGACTCTCCTGCCCCAGATTCTGCCCATGGGCTCCAGGCAGGAGTACTGAGGTGCGTCCCAGCCTCCTCTGTGGCCCTAGCCGTAGCTGATGGGAGCTGACAGGCTGCCTAAAAACACGCAGCAGCCTGACGCCCCACTAATCTCCGCATCATCTCTGGGCGGACATTTCCAACAGAGGTGAAGGAGACGATAAAAGGAGCAGTGTTCTTGCAGGCACACTTCTAGTGAAGCGTGTTTGCATGGTGATTCACATCAGCACATTTTTAATATCCATAAACCTATGCCGGCAAGGATGGGAGCAGCCTTGTGCCAAAGCTTTGCAAATGTTCTGGACTTAGGGGAGAGCGGCCAGTGAGCAGGCAGGCAGGCTGTCTTGCCGGCTGGATTCCTGCAGCATGCTTTGTGCCAAATGCGATGTTTACACCGCATACCCTGTGGGGTTTCCTGAAGCCTCTGGCCCAGCTCCTCGAAGTTGCCACACCTAGGCAAAGTCTTATCCAAACAGTTACTCTTGGAGTTTGCTCCCAGGACAAAGTTGTTGGACTAATAGCTTCCCACTGCTTGATTGATGGGTCTGACAGTCAAAGGACCCTGCTGCTCAATGATGGCCCGCAGGGTGTCCCAGGCATGGTGAGGGGGCCAGGAGGGATCCAGGAGGCAGCACTTACTCCATCATTCTTCACATAATGTCCCCAGAAATGTTCAAGGAGCAGAAAGTGCTCCCAGAAACAATAAAACCCGATCCCTGGTCTCAAGGAGCTCTTCAGCCAGTTGAGGGAATAAAGGCTAAAACAAATGGAGAGGACAGTTGCAGGACAATGTGTGGCATGGGAAGAGAATGGCATGGTCTCTGAATTCAAGGAATGGGTTGGTGCCCCACTGAGGTTATCAGAGAAGCTTTGTGGAGAGAGGGACATTTGAAGGATGGGCCATTTTCCAGTGTCGAGGTGGAGGGGTGGGGCAGCAACCAGGTGGGCCCTGGCCCCGTGTGAGCCTGGGGTTGGGATCTGGGAGAAGGGATGGTGGTAACGGAGGAAAATGTCCAGCCCAAGGCTTTGAAGGTAGAAATATAGAACACATCTAGCAAGACTGTCAGCTCCAAGAGGAGCTGCTCATCCAGTTTGGTTCAGTTTGGACATCACCCTCTTTCCTGTGACACCCAGGTAGGAGCCACCTCATCCAGGCATAGTACTTAACAGTCTAGAGGGAGAAGCTCTTTAGGTTGAGACTTTACAAAGACCACAAATGGCACAGTTGTTGAACATACTGCAGTCCACTATGGGATTAATTCCCAATGGCTCAGAGTGATTTTATGTCCACATTCAGACCTTCCTCACTAGGAACTGGTGGTGGTCTTGAACTAGCCAACCCCAGAAAAGAACTCTGATCTGGTCTGGGCAGGAGATCTTGTCCTCCAACTTCTGCTGACCCTCTTTGGTTGGTCCTGTGATAATGTGTGCCTAGATTGCAGCCTCTGAAGGTGTTAGTATGTTTATTAGTTTCTGCAGATAATTCTCGAGCCCTGCTCATGGGTTTGTTTGAAGTTTCCTAAAGTATGGTGTGATCCCAGAGAAGAAAGTGTTCAGCTTCCTAGGTCTGGGGTGGGACGGGCACCTTGTATGGTGGGCTTTCCTGGACTTCCACATGACTCAGCAAAACTCTCCAGCCCAGTCTTGCCTCCCTTCCCCCCCATAAGTGATGTCCCTATTCTGTATCTGATTGTCGGTGGGAGGGAGGGGAGAGAGTAGGTGAATGGGGCCTGAAGGATCCATTCTGAAAGCTGAGGTGGCACCTGGAGGTCCTGGGGACCTGCTTGGAGGAAAGGGAGAGGAAGGGAGGTCCTTTCTTGATTCTTTTCCAGGCACAGTTGAACCATCTGACGCTGGGGAGGCTGGCGGTGGGGGGAGATCTGGGTCCCCAGAGAAGCCGGCAGCTTTTTTCACCAAGGGCAGGGAGACCAAGAAATACAACTCTGGATTTAATGCCTGGGTAGCACCAACATTAGCACAAAATGGGTAAATAAAAACTGACACCAAGATAATAATATCTGAAATTTTTTGATTAGAAAAAGGACACTTCCTCTCAATCTCTGGCAAGCTAAGTTATTTCAGTAAAAGACCTTCTCTGACTCTCCCCCACCCTCATCATATAGTGTTTCCGTTTCCACAGAGACATTACCAGGGGTAATAACAATCCCCGGCATCTTTCATGTTAAGCACCCTCCGGAACATTCCTTGTGATGTGAATTGTGGGATTACTTGTGCTCAGTAGATGTAGGAAAAGTATTTGATAAAATTCAGCATCTATTCATGATAAAAGCCCTAACCAGACTAAAAATGGAAAGAAATTTCCTCAATCTGACAAAGGTTATCTACAAAAATACCCATAGCTAACATAAAAAACCCCTTTGCGATGTTGGAAACTTTCCTTTTGCAGTTGGAAGCAAGACAAGGGTGTCCACTATCACCATTTCTTTCACCGTTGTACTGGGAGGCGTAGCCAGTGCAAGAAGACAAGGATTGGAAAGTAAGAAGTAGACAGATCTTTATTTGCAGATGAAATGATTGCACATTTGAAAATCCAAATGAATATATAAACTATTAATAACCATTAATATAATTAATAATCACATTTAGTAAGACTGCTGAATAAAAGGCAATATACAAAAATCATTTGTATTTCTTTTTTTTTTTAATTTATTGGGGTGACAATTGTATTTCTATAACTAGTAACCAGAAATTGGAAAATGAAATTTAGAAAGTGATACTATTTATAATTGCATCAAAAATTAAATATATAGAATAAGTATAGTTAAAGATGTGTAAGACCTCTACGCTGAAAACTATAAAACAGTGTTGAGAAAACTTAAAGAAGAGCTAAATATTAATAAACATGAAGAGATGTTTCATGTTCATGGATTAGAAAATTCATAGGCGGCCGGATGACTCAGTGGGTTAGAGTGTGAGCTCTGAACAACAGGATTGCTGGTTCGATTCCCACATGGGCCAGTGAGCTACGCCCTCCACAACTAGATTGAAGACAACAAGCTGCTACTGAGCTTCCAGAGGGGCGGCCGGATGGCTCAGTTGGTTAGAGTGTGAGTTCTCAACAAGAAGTTTGCTGGTTCAATTCCCACATGGGATGGTGGGCTGCACTCCCTGCAACTAAAGACTGAAAACGGCAACTGGACTTGGAGCTGAGCTGCGCCCTCCACAACTAGATTGAAGGACAATGACTTGGAGCTGATGGGCCCTGGAGAAACACACTGTTCCCCAATAAAAAAATATAAATAAATAAATACCTTATTAAAAAAAAAAAAAGCCCTGATTCCAGCGGTATTGCGACCTGGTCTCAAATCCTGCTCCACTATCGACCTCAGGCATGTTGCTTCAACAATCTGAGCCTGGCTTTAAAAAAAAAAGTACACTTGAAACCTATATAATTTTACTAACTAATGTCACCCCAATAAATTTAATAAAAGTTTTTTAAAATGCACAAAAAAGCACATTTGTCCAAAAAAACCCCACAAACAAACCAGCATTTAAAAAGCAAATAAGCAAGACTTAGATTGGGAGAAGATATTCACAATACATATATTATATAATAAAGGATTTGTGTCTGGAATATATAAAGAACTCCTTTAAATCAATAACAAAAGATAGACAATCCAATTATAAAATGAGCAAGTCTTGAACAGACATCTCTCATAAGAAGATCTCCAAATGACCATAAGTATATGAAAAATTCTGAGCATCACTTCTCATGAAGGAAATGTAAATTAAAACCAAAATGAGAAAGCTCTGTATAGTGTCCCTGCCATGGCAGACAAACAGACACAAACAACAACTTGATAATTCCAAGTATTGACAAGGTTGTGGAGTGAATGGAAACCTCCTATACTGCTCGGTAGGAGTATTAATTGGTTCAACCACATTGGAAAACTATTTAGCATTATCTGCAACAGCTAAACATACGCATATATATGGACAACAATTTTACCCCAAGTTACATATGCAAGATAAAGACAAGTACAAGGTGTGATCAAAACACAGTGAATGCTACTGCCGAGTGCCATCCAATGGAAACGCAGGGATCTTCAATACTGGAAGTGGCACATCGAACCTTAGTAACAGTGTGTGACAAGTTTCAACTTGTTCAGTGCAGTCAGTGGGGTGTGAGCTACAGTTAAGAGAGGTGTGTTTTAAAGTGTGAGATAAATCATGGATCATGAACAATGCGTTAACATGAAATGGGCAAATGGTTTCATCCGTGTCACACATGGCTTCTGGTATGGCAATTTCTGTCAAATAAAAGCATTATGGTGTGTCCTCATCCACCTTATTCACCGGATCTGGCATTATGTGACTTCTGGCTCTTCCCCAAAGTCAAAATGACCATGAAAGGGAAATGTTTTCGAATCGATTCAGGACATCGAGGCAGCTACGACAGTGCAACTAAAGACACGCGTGAAAGAGGACTTCCAGAACTGCTTCAGAAAGTGGCAAGAATGATAAGTATGTTTGAAGCGAGGGGGAGTATTTTGAGGGAGATTAATGGCAATGTGTCTTTTACTGTAATAAATTTTTTTAATTTAAATATTCACCATAGTTTTTGATCACACCTCATATAACAACATTCATATTATAACATTCATGATAGTGCAAAATTCAAAAAAACCATAAATATCCATCTACAAAGAGGATGGATAAATGAATCATAATATATTCATACAATGAAATACCACACATCAATAAACAGAGAATGAGCTATTGATACGCACAACAGCATGGACGCATCTCAGAGACGTTACCTTGAGCAAAGAAGCCAGACATTAGCATCCATGCAGTATGATTTCTATGAATGTCAAAGAACAAGGAAAACTGCCCTATGGTGATAGAAATAAAAGTAGTAGGTAGCTCCAGTGGGACAGGGAGTGCTAACTGGGACAGAGCATGAGACAACTTTCTGGGATGCTGGAAATGTTTTATATCCCGATCTGGATGGTTGGTCCACTGGGTAGACAAAATTCAAGAATAATGAACTAATCCCAAGACTTGCATTGCCGATGACAAAACTCCAGGATGATATATTTGGGTATATGTGTAGGGGTGGTGCTCATGCCTGACCACTATTCCAGGTACATGATCCATGGTTAATTGTCATTATTCATAAAAGTGAACTTCTAAAATGTTAATAGATAATATCCAATTACCCCCACCCCCGCCACCCACAAAAATCTACATATTTGCGCCTCCGCCTCCTGTGTGAGAGTGGGTGACTCCAGTTAATAGTGATGATGCCTCGCTTAGCAGTGAACTGCCACAGGACTCTTGACAACATTCCTGGTGGTTTCCTCTGCATGTGTGATCAGTCCCTGAGAGGGAATGAGGAAAGCAGGACAGGAATCAGACTCCATGGCCTGAAAATGTATCCCTTACATCAGTTTCAGATACCTGAAACCTACATACCTGACAGATACCCCTAACAAGAAAGTGAGGGCTGGGCCTCTGAACAAAATGTCTCTTTGGGAAAGAAAAGCATTTTCTAAAGGGGAAAGAATGAAGAATGAGGGGGTCACCCTTGGGATTAACACAGATTTAAGCAAATGAAGAGTTTTGTTTATGTGTTTAAAGATATACTTGCTCTCTTCTCAAAGAGACCTTAAGCAATTTGACAAGATGTATTAAATTGAAAACTGCCTTTATCCATCAATTCAGGACTTCCATTTCTAAAAATACTTAAAGTGGTAAAATATATATACAAGTATGTACAGCGTTTGTTGGGAAAATGAAAAGAACTTGAATAATCATAAATGTCCATCAATAGGAGAATGAATAAATAAATTTCAATACAGCCATATACTGGAATACTATGCAACTATGAAAAAATGTTGAAAAAAATATTTGAAATCAGGAAGTGGATGTCTTTAGTTTTGGTCTTTCATAAGACTGATTTGGCTATTTATAGTCTTTTGTGGTTGAAATATGAATTGCCAAATTGCTTTTTTCTATTTAAGAAATGCTATTGGAATTTTGTAAGGATTGCATTGGATCTATAGAAATCTGGGTAGTATGGATATTTTAACAATATTAATTCTGGCAATCGATGAATGTGGGATGTCTTTCCATTTGTTTGTGTATTTTTTTATTTCTTTCATCAATATTTTATTGAAACAAGTTGTCCGTGTACAAGTCTTTCATTTCCTAGCTAAGTTTATCCCTAAGTATTTTATTCTTTTTGGTGCTATTGTAAATGAGATTGTTTTCCTAATTTCCTTTTCAGATAGTTTGTTGTTTATGTATGGAAATGTCAATATATGTTGATTTTGTATCCTACAACTCTACTGAATTCAACTATTAGTTCTAACATTTTTTTTGGTGGAGTCTTTAGGGTTTTCTGTGTATAGGACCATGCCATCTGTAAACAGGGACACTTTGACTTCTTCCTTTCCTATTTAGATGCCTTTTATTTCTTTTTCTTGATTAATTGCTCTGGCAAGGACTTCCAGTACTATGTTGAATAGAAGTGGTGAGAGTGGGCATACTTGCCTTGTTCCTGATCTTAGAGGAAAAGCTGAAAAATTTTCACCATTGAGTGTATGTTAGCTATGAGTTTTTCATACAGCCTTTATTATGTTGAGGTATTTAAAATATATATTACAAAGCTACAGTAATCAGGACAGTATGGTACTGACATATAGATCAGCGGAATACAGAGCCCAGAAATAAATCTACACATTTACAGTCAAATGATCTTCGACAGGGTGCCAAGAATACATAGTAGGGAAGGGATAGTATCTTACACAAATGGTGTTGGGAAACTGTATATACAAATTCAAAAGAATGAAATTGACCTTTATCTTACACATACACAAAAATCAACTCAAAATGAATTAAAGACTTAAGCATAAGACTTGAAACTAAAAATCTTAGAAAAAACATAAGGAAAATCTTCATGACATTGGTCTTGGCAGTGATTTCATGGATATGACCCCAAAAGTAAAGGTAACTAAAACAATAAAAAAAGTGGGGTTACATAAAACTAAAAAGCTTTTGCACAGCAAAGGAAATAATCAACAAAGTAAAAAGGCAACCTACAGAATGGAAGAAAATACTTGCCAATTATATGTTTGATAAGGGATTTAATCTCCAAAATACATAAGGAACTCTTACAACTCAATAGCAACAAAACTAGTAACCTGATTAAAACAATGGGTTCAGGACTTGAATAAACATTTCTCCGAAGAGGACATACGAATGGCCAACAGGTATACAAAAAGGTGCTCAACATCACTAATTATCAGGGAAATGCATATCAAAACCACAATGAGGTATCACCTCACATTTGTCAGGATGGCTATCATCAAACAAAAGATAACAAGTATTGGCAAGGGTGTGGAGAAATTGGAACCCTTGCCAACTGTTGGTGGAAAGGCAAAATGGTGCAGCCACTATGGAAAACAGTATAGAGGTTTCTCAACATTTAAAAAAATAGAACCCGCAATCCAACTTATTTATTCAAAAGAATTGAAATCAGGATCTCAAGGAGATATTAGCACTTCCATGTTCACTGCAGCCCTATTTGCAATATCCCAGATGTGGAAACAATCTAAATGTCCATCCACAGGTAAATGGATAAAGAAAATGTGGTATACACATACAATGAAATACTATTCGGCCTTAAAAAAGAAGGAAATTCTGTAATACGTGACAACATGGATGAACCTTGAGGATATCATACTAAGTGAAATAAGCCAGTCACAGAAAAATAAATACTATATGATTCCACTTATATGAGGCATCTAAAATAGTCCAATTCATAGAATCCAAGAGTAGAATGGTGGTTGCCAGGGGCTGCGGGAAAAGGGCTATGAGGAGTTGCTAATCAACGGGCAGAAAGTTTCAGTTAAGCGAGATGAACAATTTTTAGAGATCTGCTGTGTGACATTGAACCTACCGTCAACAATACTGTATTGCGCACTTAGAATTTTGTTAAGAGGCTAGATCTCAGGTTAAGTGTTCTTATCAAAATAAAAAAGCACACAGCTTTTGTTTTCAAAGGAACCCTAAGGAAAAACAGTGTCCGGTGCCCCTCTTCTCCCCATCTGATGTCTCTGGGAATTGGGAATGTGGAAACCCTGTGCTGATGACATCTGATTGGGAGTGTTCGCTTAGGTGGGAGAAAGGATGATGGATCCCTGCCATCGCCCCCCAAATCCTCCCACCTACAGAGGGAAAAATAAGAACCAGAGGCCCCAGGCACTCCCGGGAGGTCTGGTCCTGACAGCTTCCTCCCGGAACAGCGAGCTGACACTGGATAGTCTGCAATCACCCACCAGTTACTCTTCCGGTCCAGGTTCAATCAGCTTGTCAGGGCCCGGGAAATGAGGTGGGCTCTCTGGATGTGCAGGTTCCGGCTGGACAACCTCAGAGTCCCTAAATGCATTCCAGCTCCCCAGGTTCTGAACCAAATGCTTTGCCCCCCTGTTTTTAGAGGGATGTTTTAAAAAAACGGTGGCCAACTGAGTTCGTTGGTTTCAATTTCCTTTGCCTAAAGATGTCATGTGTTGTGTTTATGCTGGTGGTCTCCCATGCTGGGGTGGCTGCGGTCACATGCTTGTTGAGAGAGAAGGGGCGACTACTGGAGAATGTCTGCCTTGCACTGCAGTTTAGTCTCTCTTCCCAAGGCTGGTTTAAGCTGCTACATCATACTTCCTAACTCTCTGTCTGCTCTACGCTGGCTGCTGGAGACAGCAGTGAAGAGAAAATTACCCTGCAAGAGCTCATAGTTGAGTGGAGATGAGCATGCCGATATCACAAGCAATAGTAGGGGTTTGGGATAACACGATGGGATGAAATACTATTCAGCCTCAAAAAAGAAGGAAATCCATAATATGTGACAACATGGATGAACCTTGAGGACATTCTACTAAGTGAAATAAGCCAGTCACAGAAAGACAAATACTATATGATTCCACTTAAAGGAGGTATCTAAAACAGTCCAATCCAGAATCCAAGAATGGAGTGGTGGTTGGCACCTGCCTCTCTGGTTAGTGGGACAGAGCTCTGGCTGGGCACAGGACTCCTGGATTGCAGACCTACATCTGCTAGTTTTTGTACATCACTCTGCAAACTGGATCCAATCTCTTAAGTTCTGAAGGCCTCCGTTTTCAGCCATATAAAGTGGGAGAGAAGACTGTCTGTCCTTGCAATCCCCTCGAACGATTATGAGGGCAGAAATCAGCTGTGAAGATGCCTGGGGTCAGGGGGGAAATGTGGCTGAGGTGCTGATGTTTGTGTTTGTTCTGTTTCCTGCTGCTAGTGAACAAAGGGCGATGGCTTTGGTGTTGGACTTGCAGAAATCGTACCTTGAATTTCTTTGTTTTTCCTAGTAGACCCAGAGTCCTCTGAAGAGCATGCTAAACACTAACACAGCCCCATGCAATTCAAGATACAGGTGTGGCTGGGCAGTGCTGGCTGGTGCCCAGCTGTCCAGAGGGAGCCTTTCTGGGAGCAACAGGGTACAAGTCCACATGGGTTCAGGCTTGATGGTGCCCATCACATGGATGGAAGCTGGGAGTGGGGTGGGAAGGGCCTTTGCAGTTGTACAGAATGAGTTCTAGCCTATAACTCTCCTATTTCATAGTAGAGGCTGCATTTGTCTCCCTGTTCCTCTCCCTGCACCTTGGATGAGTATTGCAATGGCCCTGCCCGGGTGCATAAGTATTAGAGGAAGCTGGAGTTGATGGGGTGAGCAACGCTCCTGAGGTAACAGGATGAGGACTGAGGCAGCCGGAAGAGGTTGACTCCGGTCACAGGGGTCAGGAGGCAGGGCCGGCTGCCCCTTTCTAGGACACTCTTCTGCAGCCGTTGGAACCCATAGACTTGCTGTTCTGTACTTTTCTCTCTCTTCTCCTGGCCCCTCCTCTCTTCTTTCCCTTCCCTTTCTTTTCCCCCTTTCCTCTCTCTTTCTCTCCCCTCTCAATCCCAATGCTTCACAGGTGTCTCCAGGTACATCAGCCCAGAGGCAGCAGCACAAACATCTGTGCCCATCTCCATTCACTACTGCTGTATTATGTTTACACCGTTGCTCATAAGCGTAGTAACTGCTTTACAATATTTGTCTGCTCATTCCAGCGTCTGGGCCTCCATTGTCTTTTCTCTGGTGAACCGGTCACCTTTTCCTGTTCTTCATGTACGTTGTGTAATTTTTTTTTATTGTTTCCTGGACATTGTGAGTGTGATATTGTGGAGGCACTGGACTTTGTTATATTCTTACGGAGAGTGTTGGTGTTTGTTTCAGCTGGTAATGAACTTGATTGGACTCAAATCGCAAACTCTGTTTCTGGGGCAGCAATGAGTTCTTTTATCCTAGCTGGGCAGCTTCAAGCCTGCTCTGGAAGGCATGGGTCGGCACTCACCAGAGGTTTGACAGAGTTGATGCATAGAATTCAGGGCTCCTTGTCTTCAGTTCTCTCCTTTCACTTTCCAGCAGCTAGGGTTTCCCCGAGCTTTATCCGTTGGTTCTTTAAGCCGGAAAAACTATGGGTTTTCGCCACCCCACTCGATGCTCCCTGCTCGGTGTCTGCTCGAGCTCGGTGAACTGTCTTCAAGCTAAAAGCTATAAAAATGGGAAAGAGCCTGTGCCCCATGCCTTCTTTCAAATGTCAACTCCCCTCCAGAAGCTGCCTGCTTTTGTTCACTCTCTAGTGCCTTTAGATAGTTGTATTTTTACTTTTATCCAGAGTTAATAGTTACTATCACTGGGAAGTTTGGTCCAATAGGAGTTTACTTGGCCATATCAAAAGTGGAACTTCCATCTGTTTTTCTGTTTCACTATTTTTAGAGTGTGGCCTTCTTTTTCCAGATTGCTTCATGGCTGCAAGATGGCTGCTGTGGCTCAAGCCATCATGTTAACATTCCAGGCTGGAAGAAAGATGAAGGAGGAAGGGCAACATGGGCTTTCCAGCTATGTCAGCCACCTTTTAAAGGGTTTTCCCTTACCTCTCCCCTAACAACTTTCACCTACATCCCATTGGTCAGAATTTAATTGCAAGATTATGAACGAAACATAATTATTAAGCTGAGCACATTGCTATTCCCAACAGAATTAGAGTTAAGCTAGTGAAAAACAAGGGGAGAATGGCTCTCAGGAAGGCAGCTAGGAGCTATCCCACGTCATAGGGATATTATGAAGATTAAACACGTTAATACGTGTTAACTGCTTAGTACCACTCCTGGAACACAGGAACCACTACGTAAATGTTGGTTTTAGTCATACTGTAATTTTCACAATAGACATAAGCCCTGATCATGATGGAAATCACAAAGAGAGACACTTAGCCCAACTAGGCATGGAAGGGTGACAGGGAAGACTTCCTGGAGGCAGTGAACCTAAGCCAAATCTGAAACACAGATAAATGTTAACCAGGTCAGAGAGGAGGGAGTCTCAAGCAGGAAGAGCAGCACTGAGTGAAGGCCTGGCAGTGAGAAATATCCTGTCGTGTGCAGGATATGCTAATATTCCATATAGAGCGCAGAATGGTGAGTGAAGAGGCCTGAGAGGTCATCAGGACAAGGGCATGGAAAGGAGCGGATTCATCTCCACTGTTCAAAATGGTGCCCAGAACATCGTGGGAGACAATTTTATATGTGGTCAGGTAGCCATCGAGTTGGAACATGGGCGTACACACACATACACACGTACACACACATGCATGCGTACACACACGCACATATGCACACTTACACGCATGTACACACACGCACATATGCACACTTACATGCATGTACACACACGTACACACACGCACACGTGCACACTTACACACACATGCATACACACACATGTACACACACGTACATACACACAGGTACACACACACGTACACGCACCTAAGATTTCTATAACGCTGCAGGCTTCCCGTGGGAGAGAGGCCTGGTAGGAGGTGAGCCCTGGGGCCCAAGCACTGCAGAGCTTCCCCTGTCTGGGAGTTCAAGGCAGAGGTGCAGCGCTGTGGGCTGGGTGGTCACTGTGCCCCACTCTGAGAGATTTGGACTGCCCCCTCCCCCATAACTCTTCCCAAAGATAGGGACTTTCAAAAACACACTTGACAAGTTTGGTCAAACAGGAAGACAAGAGCTGATAGTGTGGGAAGGAGGCAAGGCTGGGGCTTTTTGCCTGGGCCCTTTCCAGCCTTCGCTTCCCGCCGTCAGTCTGGGTCTGGTGGAGAACGCGCAGATGCCCTGAGTGTGGGCCTGGGAGCGATGTGAGCACCTGTGCAGCAGATGTGCTTTGGCCCCAGGTGTCCCCTCTGCTTCTGCCCTTAGCTTAGGGACGAAGTAGCCCCAGAGTGCCAGTGAGGGATTTCTCCTCTCTTAACTCTCTTTCTGCTACAAGCTCCTCCTGGCTCGTAGTCTCTCTGTGTCTCCTGACGCGTCTCTATATACTTTGCTTGATTCAGTTCCGTTCCGTTCACATTTCCTGTGTACCTGTGAGGGGCCAGGGGCCTGTCCTGGGCCTGGAAGAGCACTGCTTGGGAGGTGTGGTATGTGCATGAGTGATGTGTACGTGTGTGTGTATGTGTGCAGGGTGAGTATTTGATGTTAGATATTTGATGCTGGGACATAGTAGATCTATCTTATCTTCCTTTTTTACTTTGAGAAATCTTCTGTGTTATGGTTAAACTGCACTTTTGCCTATTCTTTTATCAGTGGGTATGCAGGTTGTTTCTGGGGCTTTGCTCTTCACACAATGCTGCAGTAGCATGCCTGTTTGTGCCCCTTTTGCACACATGTGCACATGGGCAAATGGTTCTAAGGGCCGGTCAGTGAGAGGGGAAGCCAATGGCAAGTGACCCTTTGCAGCAATTGCGCCACTTTACCCTCAGGTGACCTGTGACTGTCACCACCCATTTCCCCATATTCTTGTCAACACTTGACCTCATCATGCGTTTAAAGTGTCAGTAGAATAGTGTCCTTAGTTGCTTGCCCTCTGCATTCAATCCCCTTGAGGAGACTCTGAGTTCCTCAAGGTCAGGGATTATTCATGTATTGCTTTACTTTGATTAAGATTTTTTAAAAATCCCATTTTCTTCCTCTATTGATTTAGAAAGTTGAACTCATCATTTTAGTGATTACTCTTAAAGTTTTAACAGGTACCTATAATGTTTAAAGATAATCACCCTCCTCCCATCTTCCATGACTTGCTGTTATCATTGTCCACTAATTTAGTTCCATATTATTTTTTATCCCAATTTGAGCCATTATTATCATTTAATAGAACTGATGCTGGTTTAGTATTGCCTACATGTTTACTATTGCCTTTGTTCTCAATTCTGTCTCGTATACAAGATCTTTCTGGAACCATTTTCCTTCTTTTGGTCCTTTAATGAAGGCATGTAGTAGTAAACTCAGTTCTTTGTCTGAAAGGCTATTGTCCTCTTATTCTTATTTTCCCCTAGTTTTACTGACGTATAATTCACAATTAAAAATTGTATATATTTAAGATGTACAACTTGATGATTCGATGTATGTATACACTGTGAAGTATTTACCATCATCAAGCTTTCTGACATATCCATCATCTCACATAGTTACTGTGTGTATGTGTGTGTGTGTTGATAACATTTGAGGTCTACTCTCTTAGCAAATTTCAAGTGTACAATACAATATTGTTAACTGTAGTCACATTGTTGTACATTAAATCTACAGAACTTACCTTGCGTGGTTGAAACTTTGTACCTCTTGGCCAACGTTTCCCCATTTCTTCCTCCCTCCCAGCCCCTGGTAACCACAATTTTACTTTCTGTTTCTATGAGTTTGATTATTTTAGATTCCACATAAAAGTGAGATGATGCAGTATGTGTCTTTCTGTATAGGGCTATTTCACTTAGCGTAATGTCCTCTAGTGTCATCCATGTTGTTGCACATGGCAGGATTTCCTTCCCTTTTTAAGGCTGAATAATATTCCACTGTGCATATATATCCCACATCTCTTTTACCCATTTATCCATCGACAGTATTGCCCTCTTATTCTTGAGTGAGAGTTAGGCTGAGTTTAGAGTTTAGGTAGACAGTTCTTTGCCCTCAGCATTCTGCAGAGGTCATTCAGAGGTCATCAGCCTCTGGCTGATGTGCTAATTATTAGGCTGCTTGTTATTCTTTTCCCTTGGGCATTTTTAGAGATCTTACTGCCATTTCACTATGATGTGTCCACATGTGATTTCATTTTTACTTATCCTGCTGGACTTTATTGTGATACCCAAATCTGATGATTCATGTCTTTTGTCAATTTTGAAAAATTATTAGCCATTAGGTTTCAAAGATTGCCTGTCCCTAAAGCTCATCTTCAAGATCTCCAATTAGACATAATTTAGACCTCCTCTTTCTATCCTCCATGTCTCTTAGTGTCTCTTATATTTTAATCTCTTCATCTCTGTGCTGCGCTACAAGTCATTTCTTTAGATTTGTCTTACAGTGCATGGATTCTGTATTCAACTGTTTAACCAATTCCATTGGGCTTTCAATTTCAATGATTTGAGTTTCTGTTTTAAGAAGTTCTATCTGTCTGTCTGTCTGTCTGTCTATGCATCCAACAAGCCTCGTCATTTTCAATAGTCTGTTTCTTGCTTGAGTTTTCAGTTCCCTGTTTTACTTTGTTCAACATTTTAAACTTATTTCATATTCTGTGCCTATTCCAGTGTCTCAAGCCCTTCTGGGTCTGAGTCTACTATTGGTTGTTTCTGAAGATTTCCACTTACAGTTCCTCATGTGTCTTATGCCTTTTTGAGCGCTATTTGACTGCTCTAAGCCTGTAGGGTACTTAAGGGGCCTGCGTTGATGGTGTGCTCCTCTAGAGACACTTTGCTTTTGGCTCTGCCAGGTGTTGCAGGACACTGCTGGCCTGGGATCGCTTTCATTTTTTGACTTGGGGTTTCCGGGCCTGAGCTGGCAGTGTAAATTTGAACCCAGACCTGCAGAGTGCAGAGGCTATGGTTATGAATTATCCACGGAGTCTTTATTATTTTATTTTCCTTTTCCCCACGTAGATCTGAGCTTAAGGTCAAATCTTGGATGGAAGATGGTCGAGTTTTCTTGTCTCCTTTGATGGTGGGCAGATTTTTTTTCTAGTCCATCCTTTCACTGATGATGTAGCCCTTCAAAGGCCCCAACTTCTATATATGGGAGAGGAGTGGGATAGAGAGCCAGCCATAATTATGCCCAAGGCCTCGTCTCCTCTGCTGCCAACAAACCCTGAGACTCCAGTGTGCTGATACCAGCAAATGCCCAGGAGCTGCCCTGGTGCAGCACTGGCTTTCCAGGCTGGAGGCCAGTCTCCTCTTCGCCTCTGACATTTGGAGAGTCCTTGTTTTACTCCAAGTTCAGCTCTGCATTTGGAAAGATTGTTTGGTGTATTTTATCCAGTTTTTTTTTTTTTTTTTTTTAAACTACATGTTTGTTAGTTAGTTTGTTTTAGAACATTGAATCTACAATACTGCTAGGGGTAGAAATCCTGATCAGGATTTTGAAGTTTGCGTAGGAGTTCAGTACTGACTATGCCAGACTAACACCTAACCACTGCGTCTGTAATTGTTTCATATTGCAGACACGTTGCTCAGCCTATTATAGCTCTTTGCGAATTCCTCAGACTTGGTGCCTGGTTCTAGGCCAAGCATGGCTTCCTGCTGCAGAGTGTTTGCATGGCTCAGCTCATTCTGACCCTGTGCTAGGCTTCCCTGCCTGCATTTCCACTATTGGCACTATTGCCATCACTGTTCCAGGGACGGTAAGTGGCCCCTCAGCGCAGGGGTACGATGTCCTCATAGCTCGCCCAGCTGGCAAGGTCCTGTCCTCGTTCTGCCTCCTCTGTCTTTCTGGAGACATAAACCTTAACCTCAGGACCCTGGGTCCCTGCTGGAACGCCTGCCCTGCCTCCTTCCCACACCTTGGAGCCAGGCTAGCATCTTGAGATGTCAGGTAGCACTGGAGATATCATGCTCAGAGGTTTGTTCTCTTAGAACCTTTCTAGAAAAGAGACCTTTCATTTTCTATTGACTGTTAAGACTTCAGTGTGAATGAGCTTATCAGGCACTGTAATCATGGTAATAGCCAGTGTTTATTGAGTTCCTGCCATGCACTAAGCATAGATCAAGATATGGTCTGGAGTCTAGAGCTGCCTAAAATGGGTTCCGAGGTGCGACAGGGTTCAGATGGCCCTGCGGGCTTGGCAAGGGAAGTCATCACTAGCAGGGGAGGGGGACAGATAGACTTCATCATTCATTCAGTAAACAAACACTCCTTGAGTACCTACTGAGTGCCAGGCATTGTGTTGGGTGCTGGGGATACAGGTGAGAATGAGGACTGGCTTCAGGAAACGTAGAGGAGCCTAGAAAATCCCTGCACATCACCCAGGAACGTCTGCCCTTGTCCCCCACTCTACAGATGAGGCAACCGAGACCCAGAGGGGGTAGGGAACTGGCTCAGGGTTACACGGCAAGTACCTGCATCACAGAGATAGTGAGGACCACCACGAGGAAAGAGTCTGAAGTGAGGGAGGCCCTGCAACTTTCCACTTGCCTGGAAGCCTCCTGTCCACAGGTGACCTGTGCTATAGTATGGAGGCCAGGAGCCAGCCACAGATTTGCTCCCTCAGGGTCCTGTGGTGGGCACCTCTGTGGCTCGCAGAGGCTGCCAGGCCGGGGGTGCGGCGGGGGGGATCCATCCACTCCCCTTCAGTCTCCAGGCAGGGAAGGCCCCTGGGGACCGGATGAGAAGGCTCTGCTGTAGTCCTTCCTCTCCACCCCTTAGGAAACCCACGGGACAGAGCTGTCCTTATCAGACCCCAGCTGTGGCTGCCTTGGGCTTGCTGGGCTGTGAGTGAGGCTCGGGACGGGCTGACACAGCCGAGAGGAGATAATTTCAATCTACAGCCTCCAGATTGAGGGAGAAATGTAAACACAGGCTGCTGAGCCGGAAGCTGTGGGGGTGGGGGCTGTGTGGCCAGTGGGCATCCTGCTGGCTAGCCCTCCTCACAGAGCCCACTTTGTGGGGAGCTTGAGTTGATTTTCCATGACCTGGTCCTTTGCAGGCATGCGAGGAGCAGTTGCTTTGGCCGCAGAGTTCCCTACAGGCCGAGGTCACCATCAGTGAGCCTGACAGAGCTCCATCCAACCCTAACTCTATTTCACAACTAGCTGTGGGACATCCTTCAGCAAGGCACTGGAGTCCTCTACACCTCAGTTTCCTCATCTGTAAAATGGGGATCGTATTAGAACCAACCTCCTAGGTGCTTGGTATTTATTCATTCTACAAATACTTATTGGGCATCACCTAAGTTTCAGACACTGTTCTAGACGTGGAGGATGCAGTCATGAACAAAACGCAAAGCAGAGACTGAGAGTGAGGCTTCAATGAGATAATGTGGCACAGATGTTTGACACCAGCCCTGGCACAGAGAAAGTGCTCAAAAGATGGGAGTTATTAGTTGTGGTGGTTGTCATCTTTAGTTAATTCATTTGAGCCTGTGTAGCCTGGGTCCATCTCCCAACCTCCTCACTCCTCCACATGGCTAACTCATGCGCAGCCTTTAGTACTTAGATGTCCCCTCCTACAAGAAGCCTTCCTTGATGTCCTGAGGCTGGATTATCCCCCTCCCTATTTCATCCACTTCCCACTCCCCTCCTTCTCATGCTTCATTATGACACTTATCACAGACCATTGTCACCATCAGCTTCCTCCTCTGTGTCCAACCTGGCTATGTGCTCCTCAAGGCAGGACCGGGTCTTGTCCCATCTCTGGTTCCCCAGGACCTGGCACACTCGATGCCCATGAGATGTCTGTTGATTGAATGAATGATTGTGAGTCCTAACCATACTTCTGACTCTCAGGCACTTCGGTTGCCCCACAGAGTCAGGGAAGGGAACTTCTTAGCCCATAAGTGAGAATCGCTTATGGGCAATCACAGCTCGGCAGTGCAAGTGGGTGTGTGACAATGGCCACTGATATTTACTGAGTGCTCACCACAGCTGGATACTGTCAGGAGCGCTTTAGGTAGATTTAATCTTTAGCCCACTCCTAACAGACAAGAAATATTATTTTCCCCATTTTACAGATGAGGAAATGGAGGCCCAGAGAGGTAAAATATCTTGCCCAGCGTCACCCAGCTAGTAAATGTGGGTGGAGTCAGGATTTGAACCCAAGTGCAGCGCCGCTAGGGCTGATGCTCTTGGCCTCTCATCCTATGATCTCCCAGGGCTGCATGTGGGTTGTGGCATGTGGACAGGTGGGCACGCCAACGTGTGGCTTGTTCCAAGTGTATCCTGAGCAGCTCCTGTCACCCTGGATGTGTTCTGACTCCACGCAGGCTTGTTGCTGGGGGTGGCAGAAAGGAAGGAGCTGTGGCTTTCGGTCCAAGTGACAGAAAAAGGTAGGCTGGAAACAAGGATTGTCATGAAACCATGAATAATAGATGACTAGCGTGGGCTGAGAAGCCATCTGCCTGCCTCTGGGGGGACCCAGTGAGATGGGCTGGGAGCCCTCAAACCTGGAGGGGTGGGGGCTGCTCTGGGTCTGAGATGTCACAGGTTGGCATAGCATATTTATTTACTGGCTAATTTTAATAATTTTCAGGCAGGGAATCTCTGGGGACCCCAGTGACATGCTGACAGACACAGTGTCTTTCACCAATTCTTCAAGCTTTTGATTTTGTTTGTTTCATTTTTCCCCAGCTATGGTCAAAATGATGCTTAGGAAATTGATGAATGCCTTTTGGCCAGAGGAGAGGAGCTCATGTGTATTGTGGGTGTCGCCGTTTGGGTGCACAGATGTGTCACACTCAGGAAATCCTCTCTGTGTGTCTGGCTTTACATGCTCCTGGCAGGGGCTCTGCCTTCACTGCTCATAGAGAAAGAAGCTTCCTTGATGCAGACTGTCATTTGTTCATTCAGCTGACATTCCCAGAGAAGCTTCTGGGCCAAGCCCTGTGCTGGGCCTCTGGGATGGAATGGAGAATGAGAAGCAGGTCCTGCCCTCAGGAGCTGACAGTTTAGTGGGAGAGTCAAGTCAGGAAGCAGATGATGACAGCCCAGGATGTGGAGGGCTCTGCTGGAGGGGTGCAGGGAGGGTGCACTGTGGAGCAACTCCTAATGCAGCCGGGAGAGGGGCAGCCTCAGAAAGCTTCTGGAGGAGGTGACAACTCGGCTGGGGTTTGAAGGACGCATGTAAGATAATTAGGGAAACGAAGTGGGGAAATGCTTTAATGGATGGTGGATAGTGTAAATTCCTGGTAGGGAGAGAGGGTCTGCTGTGTTCAGGAAACACTAGGTCAGTTTGGTTTAGATGGGGAGCCGCGCGCGCGCGCGCGTGCGTGTGTGTGTGTGTGTCAGTATTTGTGTGTATGCATTTGTATATTGGGGAAGGTAGTGACTTAAGAGTTGTATTGAGTTGAGAAAGGTGAAGGGATTAGGAAGTACACATTGGTAGTTGCAAAATAGTCATAGGGATGTAAAATACAGTGCGGGGAATATAGTCAATAATATTGTAAAAACTAAGTATGTACAGAGTCAGATGGGTACTAGACTTATCGGGGGGAATCACTTCATAAATTATATAAACATCTAACCACTATGCTGTACACCTGAAAGTAATATAAAATAATACTGAATGTCAACTGGAATTAAAAAAATATATAGTCACGGGATGTAAAGTGCAACGTAGGAAGTACAGTCAATGGCACTGTAATAGCTATGTATGGTGTCAGAGGCGTAGTAGACTTGTTGGGGTTATCACTTTGTAAGGGATGTACAAGTCTAATCACTGTGTCATTTTGTACACCTGAAACTAAACAAAGAGAGTTATATTGAAAATTTCTATTTGCATGTTTTCTGTGAAAAACTTTTCTGAAGTGTATGAATGAAGAACATTTGATCATTCACATTTTCGTGTAAACAAATTCTTTTTCGAAGAAGCTTGCACCCTTGAATGAGAATGGGTACTGAAAAACAGGGCAGGCCACCCTGTTCGCAGTTGTCACGCTCCCCACTGGGTCACATTCCATGTAACTCTCAAAACCCTTCTGGAACCTGTTGATGTTTTCAGCCTGTATCCCCTCTGAGGTGTAATAATCTTGTCTGCCCTGCACTGCGGGAAGCTGAGAAACCTGTTAGTTGTCCCACACTCACCTCTGGCTTAATGCAGTGGGGAGGAAGGGACCCTTCTCACAGAGACATGCCGTGGGCAGAACCCAAGGGTCCAGGGCCTGAGGGAGTGAGGGGAGGGCTGGCCAGACCACACGAGCCCAGCCCTTGCTCGCTGTCGCTGTGCCCAGGCCTTGCCATGCTCCCAGCTCTGGTGTGCTTTCTTTGACAGATTAGAACAACAGATCACCCCATTCAGAGGGAGCTCCAATAGCCCAAACCGTGTGGGCTCCATGGTGGGGCAGTGGTATATGGGCTGAAAAATAAAATTTTGGGGAGAGAGGGAGGTATGTGGAAGAGCCATGTCCTAGCAGCGTGAGTCCTGCCTGTGGAGGGCACAGGGCCCACTGTGCTCGCCAGCCTAGCCCTTTCCACCCACTGGCCACTTGAGCAGCTAACTGTCCAACCGCTTGGTAGACGTAGCTCTGGTCAACACTGGTGGGCCCGTGGCAGGCATGTCTCCGGGGTGAGTACTTGGAAGTTACAGCCCCTTGGAAGTAGCAGGAATAAAACCTCTCCACGTGAGGCCACGTCTGTCAGGACCTGAAGGTTTCAGCTCCTTGGATAGCAAGCCTTGCTCTCAGAGCAGAGCCAGCCTTTTGAGGAGGCTGGGGCTCCAGGCCTGGCCCTGAGTGCCTGAGGGCAGGGCCAGGATGGAAGCATGTTCTGGGCCAGGCAGGATGGCTGCTTGCTGGGGACACAGTGGAGGATTCACTGTCAGGTTGGACTGTTGCAGCAGACACGTGAAGAAGCTGCTTTGGGCCCCACACCTTATAAGATACTTGTGCATACATTGTCCCTTTTGATCCTAGAACAAGCCTCAGTCGAATTAACTCATTACAAAAGGGAACTTGTCCAGGGTCACAGCTAGGAACTGGTGAAGGCAGCTTTTGAATCGAAGCCTAAGCCCATTCTACTCCATATATTGAGTCTTCGCTTCTAAGGGGCATTCACAGGCTGCTGGGATTCAAAGCTTGTCTACGCTACTTTTATGCAAAGTGAATTTGGGCCAATTGCTTAACTTCTCTGTGCCTCAGTTCCTGCATTAATGATAGTACTTACCTATGGGATCCCAGTGAGGCTCCAACGATGTCACAGCGGGAAGACCCAGAGCAAGGACCAGGTGACTGTAACTGCTCCCCCTGTGATGGCTGCCCGGGCTGTCAGTAGAATTGCTGAGGTTAACCTGGATGGTGGAAGAGCACGTTGGGGGCAGGTGTGGTCTTGGATTGGGTGGTGCAATGAGCCTGGGCTCTTGGGCCTCCCAAGGGTGTCCACTCTTTAAGTCCCAAGAGACAACTTAGACACTGGGATCCATCAGCCACTTTTCCAGAGCCACTCACCTGTCAGAAACAGTAAAGGGACGTTGAAAACATTGAGTAATTGATGCATGGGCGGAAGCTGGGTGTGGCTGTTCAGGGACCTGCCAGACCACCTGGCCTTGAGAGGTCAAGAGTCATCAGGGAAGGTCATTCTGAAGAGGTGGACTTCATGTAGTTTTTATTAAAGAAGTGTCCCCTTACATTCCTGTGGTTGGGGAGCAGGGTCTCAGACCTCGAGTAGTCTGAGAATGGGCAACCGTACATCCTGGGGGCCAGCAGAGCCCTGGTCATGCCTGTTGTCCCGGACTAATTATTATTAGTGCCCCTTTCACTGTTAAAGTGTCCTGATTTAGATAGTAAATTATACAGTCATCCTATTCTGAACCACAGGCCAGACTTGATCCCTCAGAGCTGGCTGCCCGCTGAGTGTGGAGATGTGTTAGGGAAGCTCCCTTCTTCCCTGGGAGGCCTGCTCCTGAGGGGCTCCCAGGACGTAGGCTGGATGAGGCTGGTCTGGGAGACGTGAGCCTGGGCAGCACACCCCTTAAACCTGGAGAGTGGGGCTAGGCTGGGGGCAGGACAGAGTTCAGTCCAGCGGGCAGCTGGAGGCCTGGCCCGGCAGCCGGAGACCCACGCTGCTTTGTCCCCTGGGTAGGAGGAGTTGGGAGATGTTAGATGGAAGAAATATGAGATATTGTTCTGGCTTAACTTTTCCATTTTCCTGACAGTAATGATAATAGTAATCATGACTACCTTTAAATAAGCCCCATCTAAGTACAAGGTGTGTGTGTGTGTGTGTGTGCATGCACATGCGTATAAAATATTAATATGTTATACATATTGTATGTAACATACAGTTGATCCTTGACTAACGTGGGGGTTAGGAGTGCTGACCCCTGGAGCAGTTGAAAATCTACATAAAACTTTTCATTCTCAATAGCCTACTGTCAACTAGAAGCCTTCCCGATAACATAGTCGATTAACACATATCTTTTATGTTATATGTATTATATACTGTATTCTTACAATAAAGTAAGCTGTACAAAAGAAAATGTGATTAAGAAAGTCATAAGGAAGAGAAAATACATGTACAGTATTTATTGAAAAAAAATTCCCATATAAGTGGACCTGCTGAGTTCAAACTGTTGTTCAAGGGTCCCCTGCGTGTTACCGTGTTTCCCCCAAAATGAGACCAGGTCTTATACCATGTTTCCCTGAAAATAAGACCGAGTCTTATATTAATTTTCGCTCTAAAAGATGCATTAGAGCATATTTTCAGGGACTGTCTTATTTTTTCATGTACAACAATCTATATTTATTCAAATATAGTCATGTCATCTTCTGGAACATTGTCATAATGTACTAAATGTGTCCGTCTGGCTGACGATCTTAACTGGGGCTTATTTTCAGGATAGGTCTTATTTTTGGGGAAACACGGTAAACATACACAAACACACTTTTAAATAGTCCAGTGGTGCAGGGTGAGCCAAAGAAGGGAAGGGACAGTCTTCATGCCACACCACTGGTAAGTGGCAGAAGCAGGCTTCAGACCCAGGTCCATTTGACCTTGGAGCCAGTGCCCTTTGCCGATCCACACACCACACTCTGTGCATCAGAATGTGGCATGCTGCTTGCACAGCCCTGCAGGCCTGCCTGGGATTGGACAATTAGGAAGTAGGGGAAGACAGGCTTGCGGGGGACCTTTCTGTCCCTGTCTGTCCCTTGCCCTCCTCGGGCCAGCTCCACCAGGGAAAGGCCAAGCTCGAGGCCACATGAGGAGTTCCCAAGCTGTCTTTCATCTAGTCCCGCAGTGATTTGTTCAGCATGCAGTGCAAATTTCCCTGTCTCAAGACATGGAATCTGGTACAGCTTTGCCTGGATCAATGTCCAACCCCTTTCAAGTTTTGGAGAAAGTTACTCCTCTCCAAAGTTCAGACCTGCCAGACTCAATAACTCCACAAAAATGCTTGGATGAAAATTGCTCCAAGCAATCCCAGCGGAAAGCCAGCACCTCACCCCTCGTTTAAAGTTATGATCCTTATCGTAATTAATTCAATAAAGAAGTAATGTGCTTCAACCTAGGCAGAGAGAATAATTTTCTGTCCTGACTGGTATAAACTTTCAACTAGGGACATTTAAACTCTGGGTCTGAGCTCTCGCAGCAAGTAATAAATTGCAGACCCAGGCAGGGCTGCAGAACCCCGTTTAAACTGCAGTAAATAGGCTGCTATTGAAGAGAGGAAGATTTGGATTCGGGTGGGCAGCTCCAATAAATAGCAGAGTGTTGTTTATAAACCCTGTAGTCCTGGCTGGCCTCTGCTTTGAGACAGGCAGTAGCATTTGCTTGTTGAAAGCGCCAGAGCGTTTGATCCTCACACTCGGAGGACCCACCTTGAGTCTTGAATCTAGAATCCATTTCCTTTCGTAATTGAAAGGTAGGAATAGCCTGGCTTCTAAACAGACTAACATATTCTCAAGTGGAGACATTGACTTAGAAAGTACGCCAGTCCAGCCCACAGACGCATTTCCTACTCTTTCCTCGAGGTTGCAATGATTAAAGTTCGTTCTGGGTTTGCGTTGAACATGTTCAGAGTAAAGAGGCTCCTGTACTGTCCCAGAAGCCCATTAGGTGCAGAAATTACAAATTACAGAATTAGCCATCGAAGTGTTGGGAAACAAGTTAAAATAGAAGGAAAGTCAATTTTAATCAAAAGAGCTTTCAGATTGCATATTATGGGAAGAGATGAATTCAACATCTATTGTTTTCTGAAAATAATTCAATGATGGGGAGGCAGGGTTCTTTAAAGTGATTAAGTTTGGGACTATCAAGGTGGTTGTCTCACTCTTTATTCGTTCGTTCCTGCCTTAAGATGTTGGATACCTCCTTTGTAAACAGACAGCGAGCATGCATTCCAAAACTCAGGAGGGCCTTTCTTGTCCATTTTGTGGGGTTGAACGTAACGGGGTGTTATGGGTCCGCATTTCTCTCTCTGGCCTCAAGCTGGTGCAAAGATGCACTGTGACCAGGCCCCCTGCTGTGGCAACCCTTCCAAACCACGCTGGTATGTAGAGCGCTCTATCCAAGACAAAGAGCTGGTTCTGGAGAACTGAGAGCGCATGCTCATGGTTGTTATCCATCAGAATACACAAGGTGCACACACACGCGACAGCCTAGACTCTTTCCATATCTTAAAGAACAGGAAGGGCTGCCTCCGGGCAGGGAGGAGAAGCAGCCCTTTGAAACCTAGATGGGGAGGAGAATCCAGGTGAGAGGATGGCCAGCTAATTAAATATATCAGGTCTGGATACCACCCCTATGTCCTTTTTGGAGCATGGAGAAATATAAATAAATATGTGGATAAATAATAATATAAGAGTAATAGTAATAATTCCGTGCCATACACATTGACCATTTTCTGTGGGTTTGCAAAGAAAAAAATATAACTTTGTGTGTCTTACTTGTATTAATGTCACCCGTTCAAGGCGCAGAATGTAAAACTTAAAGCTGATGTTACTTCAGCTCTTGACATGGCCAAATATGTTCAGTGCTGGTGATTCTGGATCTTTTTTTCCCAGTCAATATTTTTTAAGTGAGGAAAACATCCAGTTTATGATTTGTAATGCTGGATGCATAATCTTAAAAAGAGAGCAACTCAACAATGGATATGTACTCAAGGCTGCTTAGTGTCTGTGTTCTATTTCTGAGCATCCCACCCTGACTGCTCTTGGCCCTTTCGTGGCCCAGCCTGTCTGGGGTGAAAGAGCTGGAAGGACTGTTTTCCCTGGGTCTCCTAAGTGGCTCAGATGTCATCAGTGTCTGGTGAGCTGTGCATCCCTGTCTCCCCAGTGAGAAGTGGCCTTAAAGATTTTTTGGGGCTTCCTCTCTTGAACCTGGGCCAGCACTACTCAACGATTTCAAACAAACCCAATAATGAGGCTGAAAATGGGCACAAGAAGGTACCCTGGGATAAAAATGCAGGTTAGAGCAGCAACTGACATCCACAAAGCTGGGGCTCAGTTGCTTTCATGACACACGCATTTGAGCCAGCATGTTTGACCAACGCTCACAACCCCTGCCCGCGCCCCCTTCTACCCCCCAATCCCTCTTGGATTGATTAAATTGGCTCAAGATGACACCAATAATTGGCTCAAGATGGGGCTTCGACAGGCCCAATGATCCATATCTTCGCATTCCCTAAAATCAGTCCTTTCAGCTCTGTGTTGGATTTAGGATGGTTTACATTGGCTCCGTCACAAACATTTTAATAAAGTCCCAGAGAAACCGCAAACGGGTGACATCATTGGATGGTGTTAAAAAAAAAAAAAAAAGAGTCCCATTTTGTAAGAGAGAGGCTGGGCCTCTGGAGTGTGATCACGGTCTGTCCGCCCCGCTTGGTCATTTGACAATCATCTTCTGTAATTAGGACCATAATATTTAAAATGGGGTGCGGCAGGCGGGGGTTGGAAAACGGCTGGCAAAGGACATTAGCCTAATAAGTCAAAAACAAGTATGAATATTTTGACATAAAGTAGCTAAGAAGATGAATGACCAGAGAGGGTGGGTGTGTCTCCTCAGGACTGAGGGGCTCGCAGCCTGGACGCGGGTAGAGGTCCTTGGAGTGTTAATGTAAGGACAGCCCCCGTCCCCTGTCTCAGGACACAGAGACAGGACGGCTGGGGCCTGGAGCTGAGGACTCAAGGGCTGGAGAGGGGAGAAGGCCACAGCCCAGGGATTCTTGTTAGGAGGGCTTCTTCCTGAGGGGTAGACTAGAGGAGATTTTCATTTTCTGCTCTATTCTATTTATTTACCTTGAACTTTCACTAACGGCTTATATGAGTTTTATAATAATAAAAAAAAAATCCACTATGCTTTTTCAATAATTAATGTAGCAATTGTGATTATGTCCAGTGATCATAGTTATATATTTGACCGAAAATGTGGGGAATAGGGAATAAAATGCACTATGAATGGTAATAGTGGTTCTCTCCAAGTGGTCGAACTAGGAGAGCCTTTTGTCTTCTGCTCTTCTGGGAATTATTTTTATAGTAGATAAAAAATTTCAAAGGAAAGTGAAACACTGAAATCTGAAGAAAATGAATTGGACTCATTTGGATATGGATTAAAAGATACACGTGCCCCCCCTTCCCTCTGCAAAAAATGCAAGCTGCTGTTTTAGGATTGTATTGTATTTTAAAAATACATTTCACTCGCATGATTATGAACTTACAAGCAGCAAGATATTTTTCAATGGTAGAATCCAGCTTCCTAGCTGAGGAAGGGACGTATGCCGCTATCCCTGCTTGTCGGGACCACACTGTCCGAGGTGAGTAGGTGTGCTGGTGGGCCCCCCCACTCCTGCTGTTCTCTCAGAAAGGGCTGCAGCATTTGATGTGTGTCTCCTTCCAGCCTGCCGGGTTGAAGTCATGTCGTGGATTTCCCAGAATAATCGATCCATTATGGCCATCACAATTAATTGACTTTTCTGTGACTCAGGGTCAATCTGATGCCAGAACTTACCTTGATCACTTTTTCTTGTGAGAGATTTCAGGATTGTTTGTTTCATTTCCTTTGTAAACGTATCCATAGTTTTATGGATCACGCTGGAAGGGGGATCTGGGGACCTCAGAGTCCATGTAAAAAATAAAAGAGAAGAGTGAAACCTAGACTATATGATGTGTATGCCTATGCATATGTGACTTTTTTTTTTTAATGTATCTTTTAAGGACTGGATTTGGCCACATCTGCTTGCTAATGCCAGGCCTCACCTCACTGATTGGGGATAAGGCACATGGAAAATATCTGTTAGTTTAACTAAATATACCTAATATGAAAATTGGACGCTGTTCTTTGTGCTAAACAAATGCATAAATTTGCAAATGTAAACTCACTGCTTTAACTCCTGTTTGACCCCAACATATTTCGGGGGTTATTCTTTTCCTCTTTCCTCTCAGCCTTATGTTTCTCAGAGAGAACGTGGAAGGGAGAGTGGACTCTGGAATGAGACAAACATGAGATCAAACCCCTTTTCTGTTTCTTGCTGTGTGACCATGGGCAGCTCACCCAGCCTCTCCAAGATGGAGCTTCTCTCATCTGTAAAATGAAAAATGAAAATAACACCCACTTCTGAGGGTCTTTTAAAAATTGCCTGACAGGATGGATGTAAAGCTCCTCGCACAGACTCTGTTTTGTCCAAGTTGATGGAGGAGGGTGCTGTTCAGAAGCAGAGACTTTGTGGTGTAAGAGAAGAGCTTTGGATGGGGAGTAGTGATCAGTTTTAGTCACGGCTGATTCACGTTGGGAAAGTCTTCTCTCTGGAAGTCTGTTTTCCCACTTACGACATTTGGGAAGCAGAAGTGTGGCCTGTGTGGCGTAGGCAACAGCCTGGTCAGGAGCCCAGCCACCCAGGTTCAAATCCTGGCTACGTGACCTTGGATCCCTTCACTACACTGTGTGAATTTCCTCTTCTGTAAAACAGAGTTGTTGTGAGAATTGAGGTGTGAACGTCTGTGCAGTAAGGCTTTCTGTGTGCTGAGTGTGCGCCAGTGTTAGCTTTGCCGTGATTTGTGCCATGATGTTCTCTTAGGTCCCTCTGGTTTGATTGGTTTTTGATTTCTGTTTCCTTTGCCCTCAAAATTTCAGGGAAAGGCTAATTTTTATTTTATTCTTCTACCTTAAGGTAACGGCAAACATATTGTTGAAAGAAAATAAAAGGTACTTTTCAGGCTTTAGTCTGCAATAACTTACAGAAAAGGACCCAGAAAAAAAAAATCAAGGACCCAGCACTGTCTTGATTCTGTACAAATGTTCGCCTCCTTCAAAGAGGCAAGAAGGCAAGTGCTGCCAGATCTGATTGTGCAGACCCGGAGGATCTGATCGCCCGTCACTAAGGCTACTAATCAGATTTCCATCCAATATGCTCACGCAGGATTTCCTGATCAAACACTTAAGCCTGCCCCTCTGCACCCCCATTAGCTAACATGTTTTATATGCAGAGGGGTCATCAAAAGTGTAATTGCCTTAAAGAAACTTAATCCTGCATTCTTGTCAACTCGAAGATAGCTAATAATTCTCTCTAGCTGATATTTTCCCAACATCAAGAGTACACCCGCAATTAGGGTCTTGTTCTTAATCTTCCTCACAGCAGATGTTGAAACCTAGGTGTACTGATATTTCACACGGGCCAGGTAAAAAAGATGAGTTTTCTCTAAAATTAGTTGGCTTTTCTGGGAAAACAATAGGGCTGCCACAAAAATGCTAGAAGCCTGGAATCGTCTGTGAAGATCCAAGGCCAATGGTTTTTCAGAGTCGCTGTGACATTATTCTGGCCTCCAAGTTCAAACCTTACGTATGAATGTTTATGAGGATATTACATTTATTTTGTATCCATATTAATTCGATCAGCTAATATTTCGGCGTGCCTGCTAAAAAGGTTTGCTGGATGCCTGATGAGACAGTGCCTCACAAAGTGAAAGTACAGCCTCAGAAAGGGATTATGTGCTTATTGATTTTAATGGTAGCTCTTGGATATAATACAGGTAATTAAAACCATTATGTGATTGATACTGGTGTATTAAATGGATATATTCTAAACACATCATATGCCTACCATTTCAGTATATTGCTGTGTTTTTATGACTTTTAATATTCTCGTTGGTTAGTTCATCAGGGAATTCTTTTCTTGAAAATTGAGATTTTTTTTTTTTTACAGCTCTCTTTTCACAAAGGTGTTTCTCATATTTGAAGCTGATTTTCTGATTCCAATTCAAATAATCACTAAGGGCAAATGTGTTTTAGGTTATCTTTGCTGTGTTTTCTCCCCGTGTTGTGAACAGGTTGAAACTACCTTTAGCCTGAGAAACTCATGTTGTCATATCCATGTGCAGACCTGTGTGTCTGCATGCACACGTGTGCCTGCACACACACATATCCGCAGAGACACGCCAAGGATACCTTGCTGGGATTTGTGGTTTGAATGAGAAAGGGCCTCGGTCAGGCTGGGACGAGCAGGTCAGGAAATTTAACCTGACTCTTTCAACCCTTGTCATCATCGCCAGGGTCTGAAAAGGCCAGGTTTGTCAGGACTCAAGGATCCGTGGTGTCTGAGTGGCAAAACCGATTTGAGGTCCTGTCTGTTCCGTCCTAACATTTGCCCCAGACTCCTCCACCTGGCACTGACTCTACCGGGCTTCTGTGCACAGTGCCCTGGTTTCTCTTGACGGGGGTACAGGGTGAATGTGATTACCCCTGACTCCACTCTGGAGTAAGGTCAGGGGTCACCTGCCTGGATTTACTGGACTGCTTCGGGAGGACAAAGAAAATGTGTTCCTTGTGTCTGTGGGGGAAAGCAGAGCCCGCCACAAGGTTCCTGGAGAGGCCAGTGTAAAGTAGGTCCATATAACAGAGATTTAGGTACAAGCCTGTGTGGCTCGTCAATGTCTTCAGGCTCTTTAGCCAACCCCCACCCCAGTATAAAACCCAGCCCTGCCCACTACTCCATCCTGCCCGCTAAGGAAACACTGCGCGTTGGCACCCTGCAAAGAACACACACACGCACACACAGTCACATCTGGGACATTGCGCTCATATGACTTCAGTGTCTGCATGGGTTGGAGCTGTGCAGGCAGAAGGGAAAGACGTTTCCCCTCTGTCCTCGATACCTCTGGATGGGACACTGGGAGAAAGTCCTCAGACAGCATGGAATCCGTCATCTTGGGAGGCATCAGAAGGTGGCTTGGGAAAAGGGCTTTCTGAATTGCCATCAGCACCTCCCTCCCAACCAGCAGGAGTACAAGCTAAATAGATAAATACATTAATTAAATGATAAAGAAAGAAATTACCGTTTAAGTCAATTTGTTGTCTTGCTGAGCAACTTTAGCTCTAAGACAAATCTCCTAGCCACCTCCCTGTCTTCTTAGTAAATTTCCACCCCACCCCTTTTTGTGTAAATGGTGAGGCAGCCTCAGCTAACAAGTGTGTAGATTGGCCATTTCAACATATTTATTCAATACAGCAAGTCTGCATTTTGTCAGGCCCTGATTAAGGTGCTGGGCACACAGAGGTGAGTAAGACATGTCCTAGACCCTACCGGCTTTCAAGGAGGTTAAATGCTGAGGCCTGCCCTCGGGTTAAAAGGGTAGTTACAGGGTTCTCTACATCTGTATTTGCAGCAAAGACCTGCCGTGTGCTGAGCTACCATGAGAAAGTAATTTTTTGCCTGTTTTCATTACAGAAGGGTATGTCTTTATTTCTTCCTCAACATGATCAGGTCTTTGAATCGGGCTCGTTCCAGGCTGGGTGGGAGGGAGGCAGAGAAACAGTTCATTTCGGGGCAGTTTGGGCTGCTTGTGGAAAACCGGTTGTTACTTGATTATACTGGATGATCCATGTCTGATTTGAGAAATTACTCAGCAATTTGATATTTTGCTAGCAAAAAAAATAAATAAGTTCCATTAACAGTTGAATGTGAAACTCATTTGATATGTTAATATGACATAAACATGGAGCATATCTGTGCTTGAAGAGCCCCTTACGGTAGTGACCAACCTCCCCATTTCACAGATGGAGACCCTGAGGTCTGGAGTGTAAGGGACATGTCCAGAGTGGCAGTGTGAATCATCAGGCAACATATTATGAGTGTTTCTATTCCTGGGGCACTTTTCCAATGAGTTTATTGCTACAAATAGAAGGGTCTCAGTTACCCTAAGCAGCCACATAACTTGACACAGCTCAGGAAGTAATTCCGAAGTCAGGAGTTTCACATATTTTTCAACTTTGTTTTTACCAAAGCGCATCTGCTGTTCAGCAACATCCTCACGTCTTTTAGGAGAAACATCTCGAAAGGACAATGGGAATATTTTCTATTTTTATAATGATGTCTGATCTTTTACCTTTGGGAGATGTGTATTTAAACCAACTCAGCTTGCCAACTTCCCTTAAAGAAAAAGTCATTAAATTTCCAATTGGAAATCTGAGCATAAATGAGAGATTTCAAATGAAAACAGCAAGGAATTCTGCAAAGGCATCTGATCGTGCATTATAGTCCCAAATCTTCTTTAAATTAGCTCTATGTCAAAAGGCTACGTGGTAAGACCTTTTCTTTTGTCTGATAAAGGAAAAATTGGAACAATATCGCTTCACTTTAGGATCCAGGCGGTCATTTGGTTTCATTCCAAGGAGAGTTTTTTTTTTTTTTTTTTAAACTTGGGTCTGTAACTGCACATGTGTATGACTTTAATCAGTTTCTCTCATAGCTTTATTGCCATTTGTGCTTTCTCTACTCACTCACCTTCCCTCAAATCAGATGGGTGAATCTTGTCTATGATGGGCATTTAGCTCCACCCGCAGAGTAATATTTTAGCTGAATGTATATAACATTGCTTTGGCAGAAGAAAATAAAGATTCTTCTGAAAAGGCAGCTGGAGAGCAAGATGCGTTCATTGCCCCAGTGCCCCCTGGGGCTGTTCCTTATCAAAGCATGTGATTCCATATTAAAAAAAAAAAAAGTGACCATGGAGAAACACTTCAAGACCCACGACCCCATTAGAATCTCCTCCAATTTCACCCATTGTTTTCTCCTGGGATCTCAATGACCAAGATCATTCTTTACCAAGACTTGGAGCCTGAGTCGACCCTCCCAGAGACGCTCTGACCCTACCAGCTTTAATGTCATCTCTATTCCCAAGATCGGCCTGGCCCCTGGATCCCTCCAGTGATGTGAGTGTCTCTGATACAGGGCTTAAATCAGAGGGGACAAAGGTCTTCGTGTCACAGCCTTCTTGGGAACCAAAGACAGTCTAGGTTGCAGCCAAGTCGTTAGGCTATGTTGCAGACTTGCTTCTGGAACCTGCGTCATTCCTTCCTCCACTTGTGCTACCGACAGACTTTTACAAGCTCTACTCTGTGTCCAGTCCATGTCAGGAGCCAGGCACCAAGCCTTGGAACCTCATGGCTTGTTAGCAAATGCAATACGGAATAGAAGTCACAGAACTGAGGAAAGGAGCCACCTTCTGAACGTCCAGAATGGCCCAGTGTCCTTTCCATGAAGCAATGCCCTCCCTGTCACATCTGCCTCAGAATCTTAGAACACAGTGAAGCGTTTGGGGTTCCTGAACCAGTAGAGAAATAATGAGACAATGTTTCAGACATTTAGACATTTAGAGCAGAACCAAAACGGTTAGATAATCATAGGTGCATTTCCTCAGAAAAGTCTCCCTACCAAGAAGACATGTAGTGGTAGGTGTATGGGATAGAGCCCAATCCAATCTTCTTTATTTTTTCTGTCAGTGTTTCAATAAATCTGTCTCCCCTCTCCTCTGTTCCCCTCCCTTTCCTCCTCCCCTCCGTCCATGCCCCTCTCTCCTTTCTTTTCCTACTGTGCTCTAGGAACAGAGCAATCTCATATTAATATGATTTTTATTCCTGTATATAGTATCTATTTTTCTCCTCTCTGATAGTATCTAGGAATAAAAAGAATTCTTCCTAAGACTATGAGGTATGAATTATTTGCCATTTATTATTTATCACTGATTCATTGATATTTATTTTCAGCCAACTTAGTAGTTGGTTTATCTTTTTAATTTTGGGGTCTTCAAATTTAGGAAATTATCTTCTGCCATTTCTTTATTTTTTCTCTTTCTTTGAAATTTTGGTGAAGAGAGTTGAGTTTATCTTTCTCCTCAACTCACAGCCCATTCATCCATAACTTCTCTCGTTCAATTTTACCATCTTTTTTTCTCTCATTGCTAATCATTTCCTTGCTCTATCCAGTGTATCTTTACTAGTGCTTTGGATATGTCCTCACCCTATACAGTGTTTTTGTTTATGTACATATTTTTCTTTTAATTTTTCTAGACCTCAAATGCAGAGAGTTCAGTTCATCAAACTCCTCAGTTCATGAACACTTTCATTATTTGTCTATTCTGAGTCCCTTTCTCCTTTTTAAAATTCCATTTTGTTTCCTCAACTACTGCATTCTCCTTTTTCCTTGTCCCTGGACGTTTCTGTGTGCTCTTATAAAACATATAGGGTTGTTTATCTGTGAAGATTTTATTATTATTATTATTATTATTATTATTATTATTGTTTCAGGTGCACAGAACAACATAGTGATTAGACATTTATATACCTCACAAAGTGATAACCCCAACAAGTCTATTACCCATCTGACATTGAAGTTGTTTTCAGTTTATACATATGACACTTCACTGCAGAGCGTATATGTCTTATGCTTTTCACCGAGCACTGGCCTTTAAGGATCTGTCCATGTCGCTGTGTGAACATGCAGTCCTTAGACGGACAAATGCCATTGCTTTACTTGCTGCATAGCAGCCCATCCCCTCGTGGAGGACACCTAGGTTGCTTCTATCCCCCCATCCCCCCTCCATCATCATGATAATGAACATCCTTACACATGCCCCCTTGTGGTCCTTTGTGGGATTTTCTTGAAATATACAGAGGATGCCAAAAACATGTACACACTTTTTAAGAAAGGAAAAGACTATTAAAATTGTAATACTCAATATATACCGATAACAAAAGATGAATACAAGTCATGTCTGACTTCTGCAATTACAAGAGGTGCTCAGAGTGGTTACCGTCAGCGTCCAGACACTTCTGATTACGGCGAACTACTGCTTGAGCAACGTTCGTTGACCAAAGTGCCTACTTGTACACATTTTTTTGGCCCCCCCGGTATACCCAGGAGACCGATTTTTGAATCATGGGGTTATGGACTTTCTTAGTTGAATTAACTAGTTCTAGACTTATGCCCCAAATGTGTGTCCCGCTGTGTATCCTATCACCAGTGAAGGGAAGTTGCTGTATCCTAACATTTTGTCAACATTGACATTATCCAGTTTTCTAATTTTTGTTAATCTAATAAGAATATAGGAATCTCTCTTGTTGTTTTATTTGTATTTCCCTAATCATTAAACATTTTAGTGATACCAGTTTTCTCTTTTTGATTGCCTGTTCAAGTGATTTTCCCATATATTCCTGGTGTTTCTGTTGATTTTTTTTTCTTTTTTTAGTGTTCGTTCCTTATACAGTCTAGAAATTAGATCCTTGTTAATTTAACGCATTGCAAATATATTCTTTCAGTTTTCTGCCTATAATTTTGTGTGCGATGTCTGTCAGTGAAGAAAAATCCTTAGATTTTTATTTAGTCAAACTTTGATTTATTGACTTATTTATTTATTGCTTTTGTTTGTGATTTCGGAATTTTATTTAAGAAGTCCTTATCCTTCTCTAGAGTACAGAGGTTTGTTATCTACTACGTATGAACTGTTTGATTTTACATCTTGCTCCTGGGCCTGTAATCCATCTGAATTCCATTGTCATGCATTGTATTGGGTACAGATACAGTTTAAAAATTTCTCCAAAGTGAGTCCTTTCTCCATCTTCTAAAGAGGGCATTTAGAAGATCATCTTCTAAAGAGGGCATTAATTTGTGATGCCATCTTTATATCAAATTCTTATATACACAAGGCCAGGTCTCTGAGCTCTTTCATCTGTACCAGTGTCCGTTTGTCTGTCCTTGTACCAGCAATGGAACGCTGTTACTGTTATGGCCTTGTAGTATGTCTTAATAGCTGGTTGGGTAATTTCCAAATAGTTTATTTATGGTCCTTTATTATTCCTGATATGTTTCCAAATCGACTTACTATGCTTTTTAAGAAAACGTCTTAGAATTGTAGTTGTGATTACATGGAATTTTAGATTATTTAAGGGCAGCATCAACATCTGTATTATACTGGATGCTCCCATCCAAGAGTGTGTGATGTCTATTGATTCAAATTTTCTTTTATACCCTTTAGTAGCACTATTGGACATTCTTTTTTTTCCCTAGATTAAAATGTGTTTATTTATTTATTTATTCATTTATTTATATTAATCTTTATTAAATTTATTAAGGTGACACTGGTTAGTAAAATTATATAGTTTTCAAGCATACATTTCTATAAAACATTATCTGTATATTGCATTGTGTGTTCACCACCCAGAGTCAGTTCTCCTTCTATCACCATATATTTGACCCCCTTTACCCTCTTCTAACACCTCCGCTCCCCCTTTACCCTCTGGTAACCACGGAACTGTTGTCTGTGTCTATGAGTTTTTGTTTGGGTATTGGACATTCTTTACTAAGATAATTCTTAGATGATAGTTTTACTGCAATCCTGATGGCAGTTTTGCCCTACATCTTCTAGTTATTTCTGGTTTAGAGGATGCTGTTGAATTTTGCAACTTCATATTATATCCGAGAACTTGCTAAACTCTCTTTCAGTTTTAATACTTGTCTATTTACTCTGTTGGTTCTTCTTGCCTGGGGCTTTTGAAAGTCCAGGTCTTTGAAATATTTAGCAGTTGTTGTGTGTTTCCGAGTGCATGTTTTAGATTTACATAAATGATATGGTGCAGACTTCTTTGTGTTCCTTTCTTTTTTTTGTCACTCAACACAATGTTTCCAAACAATATCCCTGTTGTATCTTAACATGTTTCCTTTTGCTATCTGCATAGTGTGCCACCATGTTGTCTTTACTTTCTTAATGGTTAGATCCTAGGTTGCCCCCACTTCCTGCTGTGAAAAACAATGCTGTGATAAGCATCCCTATATGCTTCTTTATGGAGCTGTGTACCGATTTCTCTAGAGCAGTATCAGGAGTGGAGTTGATAGATTATAGAGAATATGCATACTGAATTTCACTAATTGCTTCCAGATTGTTCTCTAGCATTAATGTACCACTCTACCTACTCATAGGTATTAAAACAGGGTTTCTTCCCTTGTTACGCCGTCACTGTCGTTTGTTATTTTTTGATTTTATAATTTTTACTACTCTGATGGCTCTCTTATATTTTGTTTGATTGATGTTTTTCTAATTACTAATGAGGTCAAGTACCTTCAAAAAATTGTTAGTCATTCAGGTTTGAACTGCCCTTGTTGATTTGCAAGGTGTCCTTTAAAATTCACATATAAAGTTTTGCAAAATTTCCTCCCAACCTGCCACTTGCCAATTCACTTTGTCCAGGGTATCTTTTGTTGCGTATTGTTTTACCAAGATAATTCCTGGCTACTTTGTTCTTTCTTTCTTTCTTTCTTTTTTTTAATTAAAATTTTATTGGGGTGCAATTGTTAGTAAAGTTACATAGATTTCAGGTGTACAATTCTGTATTACATCATCTATAAATCCCATTGTGTGTTCACCACCCAGAGTCAGTTCTCCTTCCATCACCATATATTTGATCCCCCTTACCCTCATCTCCCACCCCCTTCCCCACTTACCCTCTGGTAACCACTAAACTATTGTCTGTGTCTATGAGTTTTTGTTTCTCATTTGTTTGTCTTGTTCTTTTGTTGTTTTTGGTTTATATACCACATATCAGTGAAATCGTATGGTTCTCTGCTTTTTCTGTCTGACTTATTTCACTTAGCATTATAATGTCAAGATCCATCAATGTTGTCACAAATGGTCCTATTTCATCTTTTCTTCCCGCCGAATAGTATTCCATTGTGTACATATACTGCAACTTCTTTATCCATTCATCTATCGAAGGACATTTTAGTTGTTTCCATGTCTTGGCCACCGTAAATAAAGCTGCAATGAACATTGGAGCACACTTGTCTTTATGGATAAATGTTTTCAGATTTTTGGGTAGATATCCAGGAGAGGGATTGCTGGGTCATATGGTAATTCTATTCTTAATTTTTTGAGGAACCTCCACATGCCTTCCATAGCTACTTTGTTCTTTCTGCTACTACTATGAATGGCTTCTTGTTTTCTGTTATGTCTTAGGTGGTTGTTGCTACTGTAGAGGATAGTATTGATTTTCGGAAATTGGTCTTATATCTGACAACCTTGCTAAACTCTTTTATTATTTCTATTATTTACCCAATTTTGTTGCACTTTCTATGTGGATAATCAAATTGTGTTTTATGCAAATAATGAGAATTTTGTTTGTTCCCCTTCCTATCTTTTACCTCTTATTTCTTTCTCTTGTTTACTCTGCAGGCTGGGGGTGCTAATTCTAGATTGAATGTGGTTAAAGCAGTCACTGTGGGCATCATTAATTGGCTGCTGATGTTAGAGAGGATGTGTCTAAAGGTTTTCCATGGAGTGTGATGTTTATGTCATGTTTTAAGATCTATAGTCATTGTCAAGGTAAGGAAGATCCAGCTCTTCCTAGTTTTCTGAGAACTTTTATCTTAAATAGTTAGACTTTTATCATAAATAATTAGGTTGCACCTAATGATACAATCGTGTGATTTTCTTCATTAGTCCATTAATGTGTGGATACATTAATTTTAAAATTTCATTTCAATTTCAATATAATGTATTCTTTTTAATACACTTTTGGATTCAGATCACGAGCTGTTATTAAGGACGTTATTTTCTTTCCTTATAAGGTCCTTATCTGGCTTTGGAATTATGGATAAAGGATTGCAGCCTCATAAAATGAGTTGGACAGCCTTCCCTCTTTCTATTTTCTAGAACAACTTGTATAATACAGACTTTAATAATTTCTTAATTGTGTTGGCCTCTTTTTAAAGCCATCTAAGCCTCAGATTTTTCTTGGTACTTGAAAAGGGCAGTAGTGACAAGAGTAGTCATTCATTATCTCATTTCTATTTCTTTAATGGTCATTTTATTTCCAGTTTGTCTTTTCCCACATTTGGCACTGTAAATTCTTTCCAAAACTTTATCATTGCCCTATAGATTTTTCATAATTAAAAATTATTTTAATCTCTGTTGTAATTGTAATTATATTTTCTTTTTCATCCTACATTTTGGTCATAATTTTCTTTTTTCCTTTATTAGTATTGATGAGTTTGTCAGTTTTATTAATGTCTTTGAAAAAATAGCTTAAATGTTTTCTCTCGTTTTGTTTTGTTCTCTATTATTGACTTTTGCCCTTATTTCTTCCCCTCATACTATTTTTCTTTTTCTTTTGGAGAATATATATATATATATACACACACAGACACACATACACACACACACACACACACGCATATATATGTATATATATGCGTATATACATATACACAACACATATATATTTATGTATATATATTGCTGATATATAATATATATAATATATGTGTTGTTATCCCTCAAGCTTCTTTTTTTTTTATTTAAAGATTTTATTGGGGAAGGGGAACAGGACTTTATTGGGGAACAGTGTGTACTTCCAGGCCTGTTTTCCTAGTCAAGTTGTTGTCCTTTCAATCTTAGTTGTGGAGGGTGCCGTTCAGCTTCAAGTTGTTGTCCTTTCAGTCTTAGTTGTGTCGGGCGCAGCTCAGCTCCAGGTCCAGTTGCCGTTGCTAGTTGCAGGGGGCACAGCCCACCATCCCTTGAGGGAGTCGAGGAATCCAACTGGCAACCTTGTGGTTGAGAGCCCACTGGCCCATGTGGGAATCGAACCGGCAGCCTTCGGAGTTAGGAGCACGGAGCTCGAACCGCCTGAGCCACCGGGCCGGCCCTCCCTGAAGCTTCTTAATTTGAATGCCTACTTCATTTGTCGTCTGATAACTGTATTTAAAGCTATACATTTTTTTCTAAGTACCGTTTTAGCTGTGCTCTATGGGTGTTAGTATGAAGTACCATTCAGATGAAGTATTTCATAATATTTAACTGTAAATTTTAACCTTTAGTTGTGCTAATTATTTTTTCTGCCTCATATGTTAGTTTCTGAGACGGGTGTATCAAAATTTCCAACTGAAATTGTTAACTTGTCTATTTTTCCCTTTGCCCTTGTGAATCCCTGAGGGTATTAGTTACCTACACTGGTGAGGTGAGGCGTTCGGAATTGAGGAGAGAAGCATCTGTGCCTCTCCTGATGTGTTTGGACATCGGGAAGATGGGGTGGGTGTATCTCAGAGTGCGGGAAGTCTGGAGTGACAGTCTCCATCTGTACCCTGGTACCGCTGCTTTGTTAAGACCCGATCCCCTCAAATGCTGCCAGCCCCTGGGTTGTGGCGGGTGGTAAGGGGAGGAGAGGATGCAGACATCAGCCAGTACTTCTTCAGCTGCCGTTAACTACTCCACATCCCAATGGACTTGAAGGCCGTCTTGGTATTACCTGGCTGCTTTCTGCCTCCAGAAGTCAAGGGAAAGCATGTTATTCTCAGAGCAATGTGGGAGAGAGAAGAGGGCAGTCCAAACCTCTCCCCTACCCTGTCTCCCTTCCACGGTACTTGGTCCTTTTATGCTCCCAGGTGCCATTTCCCATCTTCCTTCTCCCAACACACTCACCGTGATAGAACTGCCCACGTATGTTGCCCTGAAGTGGTGCAGTAAACTCAGAGTTTATATATCAGTTTGGAAGTCTTAACACCCCTCTTTGACTTTTGGGGTATCTCCAGGGATGGGTTCCAAAGAATGAACACGTGTCCGTGTTGGTTTGCCTCCTTACAAGGATGTTGTGTCTTTCACTTCCTCTATAATTCTTCCTTCCCACCCCCACCCCCTGTTTCTTTCTTCTGTTCACTTCTTCTATAATTTCTATTGGATACTGGAATTTATACATGTGTCTTTGTTATTCTTTTTAAAAAGTTGAGGTATAATTCACATACAACATGTTAGTTTCAAGTGTATAACATAAGATTCTATATTTGTATACATTGTGAGACAATCACCTCTATAAGTCTAGTAACATCCAGCACCTCACAGAGTTAAAACATTTTTTTTCTTGTGATGACAACTTTTAAGATCTACTTTCTTAGCAACTTTCAAATGTGCAATACAGTATATTAGCTTTAATAATTAACTATTAATTTTTTGCACTTTCTCATGATTTATGCTTCTGTCCTAAATTGCGAAATCAGAACAATCTTTTAGCACACTAATTTACTTCTCAGCTTTACCCTTTCTGAATTTAATGTACTTATTGAAATTTAATAATTTGGAAATCATATTTTTCGTTTCCAAAACCTTTGATTGTCTTTTTTTGTTTACTTGTTTCATAGATGTGATATCCTTTGTTTTTCCTCTGAGGACATAAATATACTTTTAAAGCTGATTTCCGATTGTCTGTTAACTCTCTTTCCTTAAATGTTGTACCTTTCAAATATATGGTGATGGAAGGAGAACTGACTCTGGGTGGTGAACACACAGTGGGATTTATAGATGATGTAATACAGAATTGTACACCTGAAATCTACGTAACTTTACTAACAATTGTCACCCCAATAAACTTTAATAAAATAATAATAATAATAATACATGTTGTACCATTTGTTTAGTCTGGTGCCTTTCTTATGTTGGTGGCTCTGTAGAGTGCATTTTCCGTTGTTTTTAAGATTCCCTATCTATTGATCTTGAGATGCTGTTTGTGCTTCTCCTATGCCCATCAGCCTGCTTAGTGTAATTTCTTTGTGGAGGGAGGAATAAGAGTGTGTATGGGGTACGGGGAGAGGCGTGTACAAATGGAATGCACCACAGATAGGAACATCAGGACTCATCTTCTTACCTTGGCTGAGCTCCTGGCTTCAGCTCGGGGGCCAATGCTTCTGCTGCCTGAGGCTTGGCCCAATGGCTGGGGGAAGGGATTCACTTGCGTGGCTGCTCCAAATGTCACACCCCAAACAATCGTTCTGATGGTCACTTCTTTCTGTTCCCTGTCCCAGAGCTACCTTTGAGCTTGGAGCACCCCCGGAGTTGTGCCGTATTTCACAGTGGTCCACAGGTGAGCGTCTTTGACTGGTGTTACTTCCATTGGTCTAATCCCATCTGTGTTTTCCCTTTCAAGAACTCTTCTTAATTTCTGTTAATTACTAGAACCACTTCTCATTCTTTACTGCTCTAATGTGTGTGTGTGTGTGTGTGTGTGTGTGTGTGTGTGTGTTGATCATTTTTAAGGATTTGTGGAGGGATAGGCCGACACACGTGCTCCATGCGCCATCTTGATGCAATCTACTTAGACTATTTTATTATTTTAAAAATGAATATATTATTTAAATACTTTTCTTGAATATCAAGTAGATAAAAATTGCACAGAAGAGCAACCCAGTAACTATTAAGTATGGAATAGCTCTGAATTGATCTATAAAACTTGAGAACCAAGAAAGGTCACTTTTCATGGGTTGAGGCTCCACCATCCCGAGAGGCGCAGGATCCCAGGACTCTGGCCACCCTGGAAGCTCATGGTGACAAGAGCTGTTGTCTGCAGTTTCCATGGCAGCTGCCCAGACAGCTCCGGGAAGACCCGCCAAAGCTGTTCAAAGACAGCAGCTCTGCGGACCCTGTCAACTTCCTGCCATCTCTGCACAGCCAGCTTGGCCACAGGGATGTTCGCTGAGGCCGCAAGGACACAGAACCGAGAACTCAGAGTGTGGGCAGCCCAATGGCGAACCACGGCCTGTCACTGTCAGGGTTTCGTGCACCTGTGACTTGAGTCCTCCCGCCCACAGAACTCTGACCTCCCACTCCCAGGATCTCTCCTCTCCCGCCTTCTCTTGCTCGTCCTTCTCCTCCTGCTCTTCCTTCTTCTCTCTCTCCTCCAGCTCTTCTCCCTCTTCCCTTTCTCCCCTCCTCCTCCTTTCATCTTCTTGCTTCCTCCCTCCCCCTCCCTCCTCTTCCTTGTTATGCCTTGACTGTCCCCATAAATGTAGACCTTTAAGAACAAAGCTCATTTGATCTTGACTCCAGGCAGCTTCTCTCTTTATTTTTCCTACCACACAGCTCTGAAATCCTCATGGGAGAAGGCCAGCACTCAGAAGCCTAAGGCCTGGCTATCCGCCCATGAGAGGTGAAGGCAGCATTCCCTTCATTCATTTGCCGATGGTTTCACCACAGCTGAGGTGGAGATATATGCCCTCCCGTTTCTCTATGACTCCCCTGCCACACTGCTGTTGCTGGTATTGTTGCCGTGGGTGTGCTTCAGGCTGCCCAACGCCACCCTCCCCGTAGGCACGAGGCTGTTTCCAGAGGCAGCAGACAACCCAGAGGGGCCTGGCCTGCCCCATTGTCTATTGTTGTCTGTCCCTATCTAGTCACTCAAGGATGAGGTCTCCCCTTCACCTCCCTTCTGGGATTCTGAGGGGTCCATCCTGGCTCAAGAAAATAGGTAGAGGCCTGGTGTAGTGGAAAGGGAGGAGAAGAAGAGAAAAGAGGGGCCAGCCTGAGGGAACAGGCCAGCTTGAGGACACCCCAGGGCCTTATGACCTGCTGGCGTTTTCTTCCAGGACAGCCAGTAGGGAAGGGCCTGCCGTCTTCACCGCTAGAGCATCCTGAGAGAAGAGCTGAAGAAGCCTCGCCTTTTTATGGGGGAAGAAGTATGACAGTCTGACATCCACTGAGTTGGGGCACTGATGGGTCTGGAGAGGTGCGAGGATCCAGGGGCAAAACTCCCCACTTCAGCCCTCCTCCCACTACCCTAGGCAGGGCGCTTTGCCCAGTAATGGCCAGAGATGACAATTGCTAGGATTGTGCTAGCCGAGTCTTCAGAGAGCCGAGGTGGCTGGACCTCTGGGTGAGCAGTGGGCCTTGGACTCTCCATCTCCACAGTCATCTGATTATCTGGGCTCTAGGAGTTTGCTCTGTGGCCGTCCCTGCTGAGAAGCAAGCCTCAGGGCTCCTTCTGACCCCAGGACCTTGAACCCATCTCAGTGGGGACCACACTGTTGGCCCTTCCCGCTCCACTTCACAGACACACGGGGAGGGATTCCTCAGGGGACTCAAAGGCTTCTGGTTATCGGTCTTGTGTCCCCCAGGCCTGACACAGGCTCTGATCCCCGGTAGGCCTTGGCAGGTGTTTGATGGCACATGATTACTGAGCCCAGCTGAGCACGGAGCCCTGGGCCGTGGGAAACAGAGCAGAAGCCCAGAGCGTGGTCGCTTGTGCCAGAAGGTACCCTCTCACAGGTGTGGCCTCTCAGCACCCCCTGGCTTCCTTCCATCCCACTGCTGCCCCAGCCCCTCCCTTGAGGACAGCCCAGGCGGGGTCCATGGGAACGTGAGGCTCTCCTGGCTGTTGTTTGCCTCAGCTAATCTCAAGAATGCACTTGTTTTCCCTTCTGGTTTGGGAAGTCCTCAGCAGCTTCCCTTCATGTCGATAGAGCTGAGGACGGAGGCCGTGGGAGCCAGAGGGCAGTGATCCCTGGCTCGTTCTCTCATTGGCTTCATTTCTCTCTTTACAATTGTTTCTGTTACCTCCCACCTCCATTTCAGCTTCTCCTCAAAGTTCCCAGAAACCATGGAAATAAATGTCCTGAATTTTGGACACGTCAACCACCTCTCCTTCCTGTGAATCTTCTCACAGAGGACAATACCCAGGAGGTGTGACTATCTCCTTTTTACAGATGAACCTGGAGCTCAGAGAGGCTGAATTATTGCTCATAGTCACACAGCAAGTAAGAGCAGAGCCATAGTAGAACCCAGGGCCCTCCTCCCTCCACTCCAAGCTTCAGTTCCAGGGTGCTAATCTCACTGGACAGCTGCTGTCTGTTATTGGCCGTTTCCTTCACTGAACTGTTTGTTAGTTCCTTGAAAGAAGGAATCCTATAATATTCATCTTTCTGTTTGCAGGCTTGGCCCAGTGTTTGGAAACAGAAGACACTCAGTGCCTTTGTGAGTCACAAGCTCACAAACATTTGTTGAATGACTGAATGACCAGTCCTGCAGATGGCTGTGCAGCCTCTTGATTCTCAGAACTGGTCTTTCTGGCTGTTCTTTCTTCATCAATTTCAGAGCCTGTCCTCCTCTGCCCAAACTCGAGTGCTGGGATTCCTTTGGGTGCTCCCTGAATTCCTTTCTTCTTGCTACCCCTTTTCTGGGTTATCATATTCCTAGCCCTGGGTTCAGTTACCCTCTATGTGCATGTGGCTCCCAAGCCCATATTTCCAGCTCACACCTCTCCTCTGAGCTCCAGAGCTTTATAAGTTTCCCCCTGCGTGTCTGGCAGACATCTCACCTCAACACTTCAAAAGTGTTTATATCATTTCTTCCCCCCTTAGACACAGAGACTGGGGCCGTCATTTGCTCAGCTGCCCAAGCCTCAGACTCATCCTGGACAGTCTCTCAGCCTCACTTTCCCCCATCTAGTTCTGCTTGGCTAGTCTCTATGTTCTGGTACCACCCTTTGCTAATCCTCTGGATTACTCAGGATTTCCTACCTGATTCCATAAGCTGCAGTGTCCTCCTCCGCTTCTATTCCATCCAATCTGCACAGAGCAGTAGGAAAAGTCCTCTCAGCCACATGTCTGACCATAGTACACCCCGTGCCTAAAACTCCGGACTCCAAGAGAGAGCCCAGATCCTCCACGTGAGATCCAAGGTCCCCCAGGATCTAGCCCCTGCAGTCTTTTAATCTCAACACTCTCCTACCCCAACTGACTGGACACCCAGCTGCTCAGCAGTCACCGCTCCTGAGGCTTCTGGACATGGCGTCCCCCAGGCTGGGGTTCTCTTCCTTTACTTCTGCACCTGCCACATTGTCATTAAGCCTTCAGGACCTAGCCTGGACATTGTGCCCTCCTGGAAATCAGTCCTGATCCTGAAAGCTGAGCCTGGGGCCCCGTCTGTGGGTTCCACTAGTCCTCGGGAGCTTCCCTCTATGCCTGGACTGTGGGCTTTGCCAGCGTGGGCACAATGTCTCATGCATTTGTGGTGGTCCCAGCACTTAGCCCAGAGCCTGGCCCAGGCAGCCTCCATGATTGTCCACTGATCAGGCATGAATTCTGGGTCACTGGAAGGAAAACATGACCTCCTCCCTTTACATCTTGGCTTGAGCCAGTTGGGTTCATGATTCTGAACCCCACCCCCTAGCACCCTGTATCGCTGTACTCTGTTGTCACATCTGGCTTGTTCTGGGATAAGAATCCCCTCCTTGGGCACATTCACCCCAGTTCACAGTGATCATCTCTTTCCTCAGGTCCTCAAGGACTATACCAGTGCTCAGTGGTTCCCGAGTCCCAATTCAGGGCCCTGGGAGAACTCTCCAAACTGTACCTGAGGCCTCAAATTCGCTTCCTAGGATATTTCACTGGACAGTTAAACATAAATAATAGATGCGAAATCCCTTGGAGAGAAAAACGTTTAGGTTCAGTTCACACCAAAGTGTAAAGGGCCAACGTAGTATACTTCCCTGGGAGTACGTATAGACAAGTGGGATATGGCCAGGAACAGAAATTCTCTGGCTGCATGAAAGGGGTAAGAACCCTTGAGAAAGGAAAGGGGTACTGTCAGGCTGCCTGGTCTATACCCTGTAGTGGAGCACTCAGTTCTCACTTGCATCACCTACCAGTGTGTGTGTGTGTGTGTGTGTGTGTGTGTGTGTGTGTGTGTGTCCATCTCCTCGTACAACTCTTAGAAAGCGATCAAGTCTCTTGGTGGTTCCATCACCTCATCAAGGAGCTGGACACACAGTGGGAGCTCAATAAATGCTTGTTGCTGGCTTGTTGGCCCAGGTCTTAGCCTATCAGTGGCTCCTGCTGGGGGCACCCCGTCAGCCACCATCCCCAGGGGACTGGGGAGGGTGTGCAGCAGGAGGGGGAATCCTTCCTGGTTTCTCTTGTGGCTCTGACGGGCTCCTTTCCCATGAACCTGCCCTCCAGTAGGCAGCCGCACTAATAATCTACTAGAGCAGCTCCCTAGGGGGTAGGGAGGAGCTGGGGGGCGCGGAAGCCGGGAGCCTCCAGGGTCTTGGCCACTTTCTGGGGCAGAGCCCTTCTAGGGAACTATGAATTTTCTGATGCGTCTTCTTCTTTTTTTTTTTTTTTCCCTTCTTCCACCTTCCCTCCGCCTCCACTCCGGTTCAAGACTTTGTTTCTCAGTCTAGTTGAGTTGTGGAGGACACAGCTCCCTGGCCCATGCTGGTATTAGGAGGTATTATGAGCCTTGCCCTCCCGCCACCCCAGGCAGTCGGTCGCCTGCTGTCAGTTGGCCGCTCACAGCAGGGCATCTCCTTGTTAGCTCCCATTATCCCTGGGGACTGTACATTCATTCAACAAATGTTTACATATTGTGTATGTGCCAAACAGCAATCTAGCTGCTGGGGATACTTCAGGAAACAGACAAATATCTCTCCATACTGAGCTTATAGTCTAGGTTTTTGTTTTGTTTTGTTTTGTTTTGATGGTGGGAGGGCAGCAGTAAATGACAAAAAAGTAAAATGTAGTCATGTATTAGATAGTCATAAGTGGTAGGAAGAAAAAAATAAAACAAGGCGATCTGAAATCTCTCATGGGGAGAGAGTAGGAATTTTAGAGAAAGTGACCGGGGAGAGCCTCAGAAGGTGATTTTAAAAATTTATTTGTTTTTATTGAGGTAAAATATACCTACCATAAAATTGACCATTTTAACCATTTTGAAGTGTACAGTTCAGTGGTACTTAGTACATTCACGTCATTGTGTAACCATCGCCACTCTCCGTCTCCAGAACTTCCTCATCATCTCATGCTGAAACTCTGTGC